>NW_027211694.1:13177000-14525500 GCF_022749685.1 Semicossyphus pulcher | reverse complement strand
ACATGTGTCATAACCGCTTCTGTTTGCAGCTCTTTTTCTGTTATCTCAGTGTTTTTCTACCCACAATGTCCCCTTTTTCTCCTCTCACTCGCTTATTCTGCTGGTGGCTTAAGCAAAGTCTTCACTTTGACCTGCTGCAGCGCTACGTTTAGATAAGGTGACAGCAGGCCCATTCAGCAGCGCTCTTTATCTACTGCTGCTCTTAGGGAAGTCCTTTAGAGGCAGACAAGTGAGAGCTAGCACAATATACTATCACAAAGAGACAGACAGAGAAGAAGAAGAGGAGAGGCCGGGGAAGGTATTTGTGCGGCTGGAAGACGGGAGAGCGGATTGTGTGTGTGTGTGTTTAACGTGGACGACGACAGTGTGTGTGTGAGGTCAAGTGTTGTTGTTTTTTTTTGTAGCAAAGCTGGTATGAGGCAGCCACACATTCTCTGTCGGTCACACACACTTTCTAACTCCTGAAATGCTCGATTTCTTCTTCAGGTGATTATGATCCCTCTCCTTTTCGCAGTTCCAGGTGAGTGGAGGTCACACAGCTGGAAGAATACCTGATTTGAAATGTTGCGTTCAGGCGTAGCTCGTGCTGAGCACGGCGGAAAAAATGGAATTGCGGGGAGAGATTTCATTTGCTGGGACTCAGTTGAGAATAAATAGTAGAAATAATAAGCGCAGCTAAAGTTACATAGTGATACACACTCACTTTTTAGCCTGCTGTAGCTAACTCGAGCGCGAGAAAATAGCTGTGTTACAGCACAAGCTAGCATTTTCTCATCATTCTTTCAGAGCATCAGACATTGAATGAAGTTGTTTTTCACTGTCTGTCTTTGTTGACAAGGCCTTATTAAGAGGCTCCCACTCCAAAAGCATGGCCAGAGGCGACTAGCGATCTGACTGGCACCAGAGAACAAGCAGCTGCCGCGGAAGAGATGCTTTTTTTCCAGCAGAACGCCAATACCAATAGATGCTGTTAGAAAGATGAATGTGCTGACACGTGTGTGCACACCGGGAGACGCGCGCACAAACATAAAGACCGGGGGTTTTTTGAGGTAAATAAAAGGTTGCTGCATCCTGGGTAGGTAGACTACATTTAAGTGTGCAGCAGATACACACTCGGATCCCACACAGGAACACAAAACAATGATTAGGCAAAGCAGGAAAGCTACTGATCGCACTTTCATCCTTTATTGTGTGCGCACGTGCGCTCACACAAGCAAACTGTTGATGCCTGCTGCTTTGTGCGTGTCTATCTGTGTATGTGCGCATGTGTGTACATCAGATCCCGTCTTGGGGGGGCTCTGCTGTTGCGGGTCAATAGTATAAGTGTCTGTCTGTCTGGTCCTGCAGCGCTCAGGTTAAGTGCTGAGTCGAAGTGTTCTCCTGTTCTGGGGTCGATGACAGAGCGCCCTGACCTTAGCTGTGAATGACATCACCTCGACCGTGGCATTGCTAACCCTGAGTCTGACCTGAAGGTGAAAAGATAATACACTAAACAAATATTACATAACAGCCATAGCCATAAGTAATTAACACAGTTTTTACATGTTTATGCGCCTACTTTGTCTTGCTATTAGCCCCAGTTGGGTGAGAATCGCTCCCAATAGGGTGTGATGCAGCTTCCAACAAAGGCAACACTTACCCCAAAGATCGACTCAATAAAAAGCCACTACATCTGCCCGTGGAAGGGCACCAGATCACATTCCCTCTCTCCTTATGTAACGCGTATCTTCGCCCGTGCCCCTCCTCTCTTTTCCCTCCTCCGCCCTGCATTGTACCTCGCTAGTTGTCTTGTGAATATTCCAATTACAGCGATGTGCATTTGACCTTTAAATGTCCTGTAGAAGATATAGTTATCTGCCTTCCACTCTGACACCCGGCGTCTATCAATCAGCGTTCCAGCCACCTCCACCTCCGCCCCTCTCACGAGAAGACGCTGCCAGACTGAGCTGGGGATGGAAATGTGTTGAGGCATGTGTGTGAGAGAAAAAAGATGGAGCTATCATGAGCAAAGACTGTGACTTGTCCCGGTGATAAAAATGTAAGAATGCGTATGGTTTACACACAAACACACACATTTCTTTCTTTCATCTGCCACCAGCCTGACTGATCCTCCCGTCCATAAACAAAGCCGCCTCCTCCTCCAGCGGCATCCTATATCACGCTTCTGAGCGCAAGCAAAGCGTGAGCGAAGTCATACTTCTTTCAGTTTCATTTTTTTGCTCCCCGCCCTTTTCCAAAGGGCTAATCTACATCTTTCATTGAATCAAGAATGGAAATTCACGAGAAATGCTTCTTTTTCAATTTCATGCTGAAGTAGCTCAAGTTAGTGGATGTAATTTCTCCTAACAAGAAAATTTATCACTCTGTCGCACACTTAGTCCGGCTCCTTTCTGCTACTCTTTTTTTTCCTTAAAGCTTGGGCTTTGATAAATGTGCCAAAAGCATGATCACTCCCTTCATAGCGCTCAATACAAGGACGGAACAATTACAGTGGTTATTAAAAAAATAAAACCTCTGGCTGAAATGTGTATGAAAGATAAATGACATATCATTTAGGGGTGTGAAGGCATTACAGAATTAAGAGTAAGCGGGGGGATGGGGGTTGTTTTACACATTCTGTAGGGACCTTAATGTCTGAGCTTGAGGATTATGTCACGGTACAGACACAAGGAAAGAAAAGCAGTTATTTGGAGTGGGATTCTGCAAAAAAGTAGTCCCTTTCTGTGACAATACTTCTGGGGAAAGACCGACGATGCACAAATCCATTTGAAGTTTTGTGCAAATTGCGATTATCGGCTTCCCGCTGAATTGGAAGATGAAGTCCAAACAGGTGAAAGAAAGGGAATGCATGAAGAATAGTATCGCTGAAACAATACCACGCATGGCCAGGCCGACGGGGCTAATGTATATTTATCATGTAAACTTCTGATAAATGCATATGCAGAAACAATCAAATCTCCGTGTTTCATTTGGGAGATTTTCGCAAGCGTGAAACCAATATCAGCTTAGTGTCTAGTCGAGCTTGAAGTGCCGCGCCCGGCCCCCCCTCACAAAAGCATGTTCTGCATATGCTCGTGGGCTTTTTATCGGGGTGGAACGAGCAGCTTTGTGGTGCTATCGCTGATCAATTCGTGCGAGTTAAGCCCCCGCAGTGTGGGTAAATAAGCAGTGGTTAGGTGTTGATGAGGAATGGCAGGCTGGCTGGCGGAGCCTGTCTATCTCTGCGGTGACGCAATAGTGCAACTTCCATTATGAACCTCAGGCTGGAGTGAATCTTATTCTCTGCATCTGCCTAAAAATGCTCACTTTACACTCCAGAAGGACTTATTTTTCCCCCTGTGGAGACTTTTCTTTACCTTTCTGTTTATTCCATTTAAAAATGCGGCAAACAAAGTGTCTGCCATTATGATAGAGTTGTAAATGATACAGATGTCAGCCCACCTTGACAGGAAAGTAAGGACCCGGCCTTGGCTGATACACTCTAAAACCCAGCAGCTTCAGCTCTAAAGCCTGCAGTGAAGAGCGCCAAAGCCGACGCTAAGTGACATGTCAGTCAGTTCGTCTGTTCGGAGCCTTCAATTCCCCCCGGCCGGAGCTTATTTACTGCATTTGTATGAAAAGCTGTGAAGGGGAGAGGACCGAGAGCCCCGGCTGGATCTCTTACATATGTATACAGTGTTTGGAGGCAAAGCGTAAAAGAGCATCTCCCCCCTTTTGCAGCCTGCTAGCGTTACAACTACAAACAACTGGGGAGAGCCATTTATATATTCAAAAATGGGTCAGGGATGAAGGTAATCGGAGCAGCGGAGAGTGTTAACAAGGGCAACAGAAGGAGGAAAAAACGGCGATGATACCTGGAGTCTGTGAGGCGAGAATTCAAAGAGAGCACAGGTGACGGTAGAGACGCTACGTTCTCGCTAGTCATCTTCTTGAAGTCATATTAGTTAGAGAAGGGGAATGAAGGAGGGGGGTTGTACACACAACAAACCATCAGGCATGCGTTTCAGAGTCTGATTTGTTACTATTCATGGCTAAAGCGGAGAGGAACTGTAATACTAGACATGCTTGTTAAATTCACAACACTCCAAAGCTGCCTTCTAGCAAATCCTGTCTTTTGGTTGTCAGCTTAAGACTACCCCGGCATATGCATATGTAGGATTTTTAAGCTCTGTTAAATGGATAGCGGTGTCGCGGCCTATCAAATGACTGTAAGCCACTTGGATTTTTTTTTGGTTAAGGGGGGGGTGGGGGGATGCATTTACAGAAAGAGCACACAGCAGTGCGTTACCTTGTGCGCATTGGAAAGCAAAACCCCCAAATAAACGTGTTTTCTCTATCCTGTTAACTCCGCTTTGGAGCACAGCAGAGCTATTTACATGTGTGTTTTCCGGCTGCGGGTGACAGTAAGACTCCACCCCGCCATATTAACGACTGGTACTCTGTTTAAGCCGACGACAGGGGAGTGGCAACAAACAATGACAGAATGCTTGTTTTCGATTGTGAGGCCGCGACAGATGAGACGCCATTCGCCACCAGAGCAGTTTGCAAATAAATTATTGTGAAGGGTATTGAGCTGAAGCAATTGCTCAGCTCACTCAGAGAAAGTGTGTGTTTGCAGGAGTGTGTGTATGCATGCCTGTGTGTGTGTGTGTGTGTGTTTGTGCTGGTGTGAGTGGATGTATGGATCCAGTGCCATTTATTTCCCAGAGCTGGAGCGGGGCAGTTAGGGAGGCGTAAAAGGAAATGAGTTGTGAAGTGGCCATTGATCCCGGCCCGTGCTGTGTTGGCTGGAGACTGGAGGGCTACTGGCCACAGTGTGTGTGACTCGATGGCTGCCTCTTATTTACACTGAGGTGGTTAACCCTGGCCCAGTTCATTTATCATGGGCTAATGCGCTTCACAGGAAAAAAGGGGAAAGTGTGTCAGATAGAGTTGTTTTGATACTGATACTGGTAGCGATACTGATACTGGCCAATACCAATATCGATACTGGCTCATACCAATACTCGTATCAATACTGACATTGGCCAATAGCAATACTGGTATCGATATCCATACTGGCTAATAACAATACTGATATTGCTACTGATACTGGCCAATAGAAATGTTGTTGTCGATACTGATACTGACCAATACCAATACAAGAATAGATACTTATAATGGCCAATACCAATACTGATAATGATACTGATACTGGCTGATACCACTACTGGTATCGATACTGATACTGGCCAATACTAATACTGATAACAATATTGATACTGGCCGATACCACTACTGGTATTGATACTGATACTAGCTCATACCAATACAAGAATAGATACTGATAATGGCCAATACTAATACTGATAACAATATTGATACTGGCCGATACCACTACTGGTATTGATACTGATACTAGCTCATACCAATACTAACATCGATACTGATACTGGCCAATACCAATGCTAGAATAGACAATGATACTGGCTGATACTGATATCGATACTGATCCTGGCTCATACCAATACTGATATTGATACTGATACTGGCCAATACTGATACAGGCCGATACCGACACTAGTATCATATCGGTCGCTATCCGCAATAATGCACAGATACCAAACCAATCGCTCTACATACACTCTGCTGGTCTTGGCAAATTATCGTGTTTCATTTACAAACAACAACAATATGGCGCTAGCAGAGAGTGTAATGTTAATCAAACTAGCAAAATATTGCCAATAAGTGTTTTTCCACCACTTTTATATATATTTTTATCAAAGGGGTTCTCAGTATCGGCCAATAGTTCCGTCTTGGAACTCAAGATATTGGAATCAGTATCGGTATCGGGAAGGGCAAATTGGTATGAGAACATCTTTAGAGTCAGGTCAAACAAAAGACCCAAATTGATGTATGAAATTTGCTTCATTAAATGCATTTAATGTTGAAAAATGTACACATGGTTTAAAATTTCCTAAGATTGATTTTTTTATTAGCAAAAATTACAGTATTATCTGCTTTCTCTACCTGTCCTGCCCCTCTACCTCCACCACACTGCCTACTCACAGCCCCCAACTGCTTGAGCATAAAACACCCATAAGTGTTTATTTCCAGCAGATTTCCCTCCGTCTATCTCTCTCATCCTCTCCACTCCTCCAGCGCCCGCTCCCTCTCTCTCTCTCTGTCCCTTTCTCCTCGTCTCTCTTTCAAGCCTTGCAGCTTGACATTTCGCCGTGCTCTCGGGGGACTCCTGTGCGAAATGGAGTTACTGGGAGAGCGCCACTGTAAATTCCAGAAGGCCACATGTAATGTGTCTTAAACATAGATGGACAGGCCAGGTTTGGAGGAGCTGAAGAATGAGACGGAGGAGAAAAAAGGTGGAGGAAGAGGTGGCGTCTGGATAGATAATAGAATAATACTGTGTTTTGTCTGGGGAAGGGTGAGCAAACAGAAGCTGTGCTGTCATTCACACCCCTATATCTTTAGTGTCATCGCAGAGGGGGAAACTACAGGCCTATATGTCACAGGCCTGTATGTACTATCCTGTAGGGAGCGTCTGCCAATAGCCAGGCTTGAAATAAAAAGAAGGATGGCTTTCATTGTAAATAAGCCCAACACAAGGATTGCTAGGTAGGAGCTGTCTTTTCTCTGAAAGGGGGAATAATTTTACAAAGACATACAGTTCACGCTGCTTCCTTAATGCTCCTCCAGCCTTTACAGGAAGCCCTTATCTCCTCACAGATGATGACGGCCAACAAAAGGCTCCTTTATGAATTCGTTCATATTTCAGCGGAGGTCTGTCTCCTGTCCTGAGAGGTGATTGATGCGTCAGGCCGCGGCCGGTGTCTTATTTACACAGTTGAGTGGGGCAATCTCAGGCCTGAAAGATAAACCTAATGAGCTTCTTTGTGTAAGGGTGCAAATGAGAGACACCAGCCCTCCCTCCGCCTCCCTCCCTCTTTCCCTTTTCCATCCAAAGGGACAGTCTGGGTGATTAGGCCTTTAAATTATGCTCAAGGGCAAAGCCCAGATTTGCATCTTAGGTGCGTGTGTGTGTGTGTGTGGGTGTGTGTGTGTGCTCTCAGAGAAAGACAGAGAGGCAGGTGAAGGGCAGAGAGAAAGATGCTTGAGGCTTGTTTGTGAGAGGTGATGCTAGGTGAAGACAGTATTTTTAGTATTTACCCGCATTAAACAACAAACTTGAGTTGTTATAAGAGGAGGCAGAGCTCACACGTCTGTCAAATAAGCACACACACACATACACACGCGCGCTGTCTTTTCGTCCTTTGTCTGTGGGGTAACTTTCTCCCTAATGACTTTCATTTTTGGGGGAGAATTTCATTTGCCCCTAAACCCTAAATATTACCCATCACTTGCTGTCACATTCCTCATCCCTTCCTTTTCCCGAAGCTAAACAGCGAGGAAGGCAGGTTAATTGCTGTCACTCTCAAGTTGGACCACTGCCTAACTCCCGTGTAGCGACAGGGTTAGCCTGGGAGTAAGATGGCACCTCGGCGCACTTGCGGTAATTTATGTCAAAAATGCTGCAGTCATTTAAATGGGGTTGGATGGTTTGCATTTTGCTGCATCATGTGCCTCGGGAAACAGGGACGGATGCATACTTAAACCAGTTTACCAACATGTAGACTGTGGCAACACTCCAGCGTAAAGTGCATTTTTGTGCAAAACTTTAAGAAAACATGCCACAAACAATGAGAAAATCTGAAGTAAACACAAGAGCAGTCCCAGGAAATAGATCACGGACTCAAACTTTAAATTATGCATGTATTTTTCTTCGCAATTGGTTGTTTTTTACTCAGAGTAGTGACAAGGTTGTCCCTAAAAGAACAGCCACAATAGAGCACCCATGGCCTCCGTCTTGCTCTGAATATCAATATACTTCTTACAGTATGAGTCTATTTAGAGGGGGCAGTCGCCCTGTGTATTGGCTCATCAATCCCACTGATAACCCCGTGCAGGATTAAGTCTACAGACCGCTGTAATCAACTAACAGCCTCATTATGGGACATTATGGTATAGATCTGAAGATCAATGCATAGCTCCCGTGTACATACGTAGCAGCATCTAATATTAAACCATAAGACTGAGTGTAGTCAATGATAAATTGATTGCTAATATGAGCTCAGCACATTTTTTAAAGCGAAGGGGGGGGAGCTTTTATAGCGGAGTAATTAAGGCCGTGCTACATTCATCATTTGCTGTGATACATATCTGGAGCTGGCAAATTGCAATCAGATACAGTGGGTATCTAATCTGTGATCTCAAATCAAATTAGGTCTATTTAGACAACCTTGGGAATGGGGTGATGAAACCCGGACGGGAAATTAGGGGTTGGAAATTCAATTGTGACATGATGGGGGGACAGAGCGTGCAGCTTTTTATATTGAATGAAACCACCTTTATGAAGAGGTTATATGGTGCAAACAAAAAAAAAAAACTATTTGGATATGTGAGAATTGCTCCCGTGTAACCTGGCTGAATCCAAGGCGAGCAGACCTTAAGATGCTGCTTTTCTAATTATAGCTGCAGGTGGTATTTTGGAGCTGCTAAGGTAATGGCAGAACCCACAGGGACAGTGGAGAATTCATCAGTGCTTATTATTAATCATCCCCCCAGCAGCGTGATGAGAGACCGGAGCTCCTATACCCAGCGGACCACTCAATGTCATTCCAAATATGGGTGGAAAATTACACCCAACAGCCTTTGCTTCAGAATGGACTCAGAGCGGGAGACGTGGGCTGGAATTTTTTAAAAGCCGCTCACAGGTGCGAGAAAAAGAAGTGGACACAGATGCATGCACGTATCTGCAAACATCGGCTTCTTCAAATGAGCACGCTAGCAGCCGCAAAAAAGCAAAGCTCTCTGCATTTAAAAAAAACAAAACGTCCATGTTTCGTCTTCTTCTTCCTCGGACCGTGCTCTCTCTCCTCACAGGAAGTGTGTGTGAAGTTAACAGCACAGGGCCCCTGTTTTAAAAAGCCTCCAGAGACCTGTTAGCTGGACTGCTCATTTCAATGTGTCTGTCTCAGGGCTGAGGGGGGGGGGGAGAGAAGGCTCGGGCTGGCCTCTTTACAAGGCGCACACTGTCACATCCTCTCCCAACCCCACCCACCCACCCACCCAGTAACTTGCAACCACGAGCTCTCAGCCGCACGTCCGTCTCAGAGATTTAACTACACACTTTATGCTTACGTCGCCTTTTCTCTCTCAGTGCTGTGGCTGGGTTTTTTTTACGGCATGGTTTCTTTGCTTTGAGATGACTTACTGAGTTTACATCCACACACACTTTCCTCTGCTTGTATCAGCCTAATCTTATAGTTTATTGTCTCTTATTAGATCTTTAAATGTTTAAGAGATGCCTTCAAGTGACTACAAAATAAAAGTCACAAAACGTTCCTCAAATTATCTGAAACAACTTGTTATTTGCACATTTTTATCTCGTGAAAATTTTAAATAAATTGCAATTTTAAAAAAGACAGATATTACATCTCTACATGCTTAATATAGATGTAGGCAGGTTTCTACAAAATAAAAGTCCCAAAACATTTCTCAAATCATCTGAAGCTACTCCTTATTTGAACCCTTTTCCCTTACTAAATTTTAAATGAACTGCAATAAAAAATACAGGTGTTGTCTTTTATAAGATCTCTACATGTTTATCAGAGATGTAGGCCAGTTCCTTCAAAATAAAAGCCACAAATCATTTCTAAAACGAATCTTAAAACTATTTCTTTTCATCTAATAAAAATGTAAAAATGAATGACAGCAAAAATGCAGATGTTGTCTCTAATAAGATCAACATGTTTATCAGAGATGTAGGCAAGTTCCTACAAAATAAAAGTCCAAAACATTTCCCAAACCATCTAAAGCTTCTCCTTATTTGAGTTTTTTTGCTCTTACAAAATGTTAAATGAATTGCAATAAAAAATATGATATTGTCTGGTATAAGATACCTCCATATTCCTTAGATATGTCTTGTTACTACAAAATAAAAGTCCCAAAACATTTCTAGTATTACTTTGTATCTTATAAAAATGTAAAATGAATGACATTAAAAATACAGATGTTGTCTCGTATGAGACCAACATGTTTATTACAGATGTAGGCAAGTTCCTACAAAATAAAAGTCCCAAATTGGATATTTATTAAATGAATTGCAATAAAAAATAAAAAATAAAATCTTGTATAAAAATGCTCAAAAAGAACAAACACTTTGTAGAACAAAACAAAGCATGCTCCTTTGATACAACAGTTAAAAAGCATCTTCTTATCCGGCTTTCTATCTCTCTCTATTTCACCCTCTATCTGCAGAGCATCAACACAGAGAGAAAGCACTCCTCCACCCGATACCTTCAAATGTAAAAGAGTGATGACTGAGAGAGGGAGAGGATTGACCCCAATCAGGTGTGTGTGTGTGTGTATAGGAAGAGTGGCACAGTGGTGATAAATGGGGGGGGGGGTGAGGCCACGAGGGTGCTGCTGCGGCCACCAGCAGGACCGCTGGGGTCGTGTTGTGTACGGAGGATGGGTGCTGGGATGGGGGCATGGGGGATGGAGGATTTTGCACCCCTGCAGCACACACACACACACACCGGCATCTATCGCACCAAAGTGACCACAGGCGTTCAGCTGCTTCGGATAAAGTACACACACACACACGTAGGAAAAAACTCTTGCATACCATCGAGCGCAAGAGGACAGAGCGCATCATTACAAACCTGCGGCGTTGCCCCCCTCCGCCCCGAAGCGCGGCCCTCTGACCTCGTCTCCCACTGCTCTTTTGGCAAACTGTCAAAGCCATCATTCACCGTGAAAAGACACGAGAGACACTTGACTCCTTTACTCTGCTGGCGACTGACTTTCACAACTCCTGCCCCCCAAACACACACACACACACACACCCTGCAGCTCATTCACCCCCAACTCGCTCTGACTGGGAAGAATAGAGGCAAACAATAAAACATGAGGAAAAGTTAAAGAGATAAAGCTTTTAAAAGTGATCCCTCCTATTAAAGAAAGCAGTAAAATCAGTAGAATAAATACAAAACAGAGAGAAAATGTGGGTTTAAAAAATTACTTTTTAGACTGCAAGCAAATTATTCTTCAAAAAGTGTCCCGGTCAAAGGTTTCCCTGCCGCTGGTGCGTCTGTATCAGTGTGAGCCGAGTTAGGAGGCCCTCTGGTGGATACAGCTCTGCCATGACACACACACACACACACACACACACACACACACGAGACCCAAACTGATCCGTACGAAGCTCCAACACACACTTTTTCCCTTTCTCCATCTGTCTCTCTCTCTCTCTCTCTCTGCTGCTGTCACACATGCACACACACACACTGCTCGCACGGCCTCACACGTCTACGAGAAGCTCTCTAAACAAATAAATACAAATTGAAATGCAACTAAATCTTAAAGCAAGTCTGCGGGGGAAAAGCTTCAGGCAAAACAAACTACAGAGAAAATATACCAATGACAAAAACAGCCGATTGTTTACACTGTTTTTTTCCAAGGAAAAAAACACAAAAATATTGACATAAATGCACACAAAAATATATTTAAATGCACCTCCTGCCTGTGTAGAAAACCCAAGCGCTGCTTTAGAAGAGAGCAGAGCAGAGCAGAGTGGGAGAGCGAGTGGCAAACAGAGTGAGAGAGAGAGAGAGAGAGAGAGAGAGAGAGACGAGACGGGGGAGAAACACAACTTACCTGCTGTTGTTGCAGATGCAGCAGCTCGACTGTGCTTACTTCGCTGCTCGTGTCACCAGCGCTTGATCTCCCATCTCTACTGCCAGCCTCTAATTGGCTGCTGCTTAGGGTGCTCATTCCATTTTGACTCATTGAACTGTTGCTTATTGTCTCTGTGGCCGACTCCTGCATCATCATGATTTAAAACCTAGAAGTGATTAAGAGGCACCGGTTAGGGCTCTTCTCGTTACAATTCCCCCCCTTTTTTCCCTTTTTTTTTTTTTTAGTTGTTACGCTTCTATTATCAAGCCCTCAGTCCCCCTCTGCAAATTAAAGCATTTAAAGAAGAGGGAGGGGGGTAGAGGAGAAGGGGAAGAAGGGGGGGTTGGATGCAGGAGGAGCAATTATGCATTCATTGTGTAAATGAAGCAATACAAAGAGATGCACGTCCTGGTGCTGTTTCAAATGGGAGGGGTGGCTTAATGTGGATTTAAGCACTAAAATATGGGCACAAATCTACACCTCGTACTTTAAATTCATCGTTTATTTTTTAATAGAAATATATCTGTTTAAAATTAAGACAAAAATATGCTTAATTCTTAATATCTCAGACAGGAAGGCAACACAGACAGCAAAATGAAAGGCTCTCCTGAACCCTCTCCCCGTCTTGAAGCTGTCACATTTGGAGTGTGTGTCGCATGTGAATGAAGTTGCCTAATGACGCAAAGCTAATCATGCAAAATTAAAATTTGGAAGGGGGAGGGGAGGAGGAGGAGGAGCCGAATCACATGGTGCATGGCTGGTGATGAGCACTATAATGGGTTTGTCATCTTTGCTTTGGCTAAATAAAATCTGCAGGCTCAATCAGACTTTTATTTTGGAAGGGTTAAAAAAAAAAAACAGTGATCAAACTTTGCGGTGGGAGGTTTAGACGACATTTTTAGGAGTAAATAAATACGTGATTATGTGTTAATTTTCGGCGCATTTATTAAGCATGGAAAGCGGGTGAAAGCGAGAGAAAAGAAGGGAAAAAAATCTATCAGGAATATCACTAATGATTGTGCTAAAAACAGCATAAATTATGCATATTACCTCCTCTCTCTCCAGTAATAAATGTTTTATCATTTCCCCCCTGCATTTAATGCTCTGTACCTTCGCTGGGGCAGAGAGGAGCCCACCGACATCAGTCGACATGCTCTCTATAAATAAAAGACACCCAGACGCAACAATCGCTGACTGGAAATGCACCAAAGAATTATGGGTATTGTGCTGAGCGGTGGTAAATTATTTCTTTTAATATGTTAAGAAAATTTGAGAAATTTTATATTTTAAAAATGTAAAAAATACAGCAAGAACTATTCAAAAATATGCCATTATTTCAGTTTTAACAGTTTGCCACAAGCGTTTTTTCAAAATAAAAGCACATACATGCAACAAAAAAAGGCACAAATAATCATGATTGTGTGTGTGTGTGTTGTCTCAGCATTTGCACCCAGCTCACATGGTACCCAGTGTTTATTCTCTGGCCGGTAAATACCGTTTTAATAGAAGTGTGTACACGTCCTTCAATGTGTGTGTGTGTGTGTTTGTGTGTGTGTGTGTTTGACGAGGGGCAGATACAGGACAGGCCTTAAAGGATGTCCACAGCCAGGATAAACAGGATCCAGGCAGGGAGAACAAACAGGGCTGAGCTGTTACACAGAGCAGGGCGACAGCTGCCCGGGACACAAGTAAATAGGGAAGAGGCCAGGACAAGGCGTGCTTGTGAACAAACAGGCCCCTGTTTAACACCGCGCCGCTCACTACTGATGGAGAGAGACACGGGGAGAAAAGACAGAAAGAGAAGGAGAGAGAGAGAGAGAGAGAGAGGAGAAGCAGAGAGGGTGGGAGGGGGGTGACGGAGAGAGACAGATGAAAAGAATGAGAGGGAAAGGGAGAGTGAGTGGGAGGGAGGGAGGAAGGTGGAGGTGGAGAGGGGGGGGAAAGACTGGCACAATGTGACATCCAATCCGGTGATGAATCTCAGCATAAGAAACTCAAGGCTGCAGCCCGAGATCAGCCGGCTAATAAGTATTCAAATTAGGCATAAATTTTACATGCCCGATGTTTAAAATATTCAGAGAAAGACTGTCTGATTGCCTTTACTACAATTTTATGAACATTCTAATGGAGCCTGGATCTCTCCCTCTTTTTTTTTTTTCCTGCTTTCTTTCTCGGACCAGGGATGGATGTTCGGAAAAACTTGGAAGATATATGAGATGAGGAAATAAGGATTTTTAATAACGTCTGAATGCGACGCAAACTGCTGCGGAAGTCCGAGGAAAATTGCTACTTTGATATTAACAAACCTGTGAAATGGTTTTAATGTGCATACATATCGTTATTGATATATAAAACATTAATATTATGAAAAGAAATTAAAAATCGGACATCTTTGTGTGAGTAAAAAAAGGCATAATTTGATTTTAATACACAAACAATAGAAGTCTAATACGCAGCCTAATCTCAGCCCCATAATCTTCCCTCCCTCCTTCAAAATAAAATCCATGCAATATGTCTAACTGCAACATAATGATAATGCAGATATATGCAAAGTATATTCGCAGAGATCAGATGGTGCTTTAACCTTAATGACAGCGGTGAGATAAATTAATTAGCCATCTAAAGGCGGCATTCAAATCTGCCAATTAGAATGTCAATTAGAAACACAGCCGGGCTGCGGTGATGAGCGGGCGCCCGAGCTGCCGAGCCGACTGTGGGGGTGATGGGACTGTCACACACGCACGCCGAGACACAATACTCCAGAGAGACAGATAGTGACAATACTTGGCACCTGAGGGTGTGACTGTATGCATGTGTGTTTCTTGAATTTGAGTGGGCCTACAACGGCTCCCTGAGGGACGCCAGCCCTGACCTAAACCAACTGGGTCGGAAGGAGCCACACCAATACCACCGCCCCCCAGCTACAGTATCGACTCCTCTCTCAGCGCAGGCAGCTTGAGTGAAGGCTGCCGGCTTTGCCTGCACGTGTGTTTGACATCCCATAAATTGCCGGTGTCCTGCATTTCAACACACCCGCTATTTGATGCCATTTCCTCAAGCCATAATCTTCCAATGAGGGAGAGCCGAGACCACTTATTATCATGATCGGAAACAGAGAGGAGGCCTGTTATTGCCCGGGTAATACGCTGTAGATGTATAGCTTAGGGAAGGAAGATGATAGTGATACTAAGTGTTTAGGTTGAGGGGTGGTGGGAAGATAGTGCGAGACGAAGATAACTCTGTAAATGTACCGTCGTCAACGCTCTCTCCAACGTTTCTATTAAGGTGGAGGCTCAGCAGAAAGAAAGGCATTTCCTGATTAAGCAAAGATAGACACAGACAGACACTTTATTTGCAAAGCTGCAGCCCAACACCAGCTTTTGTCTCATTCCTTGTGCAACCATACCCCTCGCTTGCTATTCCTCTTCAGCTTGAGCAAATATTTACCCTCGAATCTCGCACTACGCAAATCTGTCTCCTCCATCAGGTGCGGAATCCGAGAGAGGGGTCCTGACGACGCATTTGGCCCCGAGATTGGGAGAATTTCTCTCTCTTTTCTTCCCAGAAGTGACACAACAAAGGTGTAAGGAGAATTGAGCCTTTCATTGCCTCAAACACACACACTCTCTGTTTTTCGCACATACACACCAAACGCACACCTATCATTAAAGGGGAAAGAAGCGGCCCTCCATCTTTGTTTGCGAGCTCTAAAAGCCCTTAATGTAGCCTCATTACCTGGCCTGTCTCCCGCTCTATCATGTGCAGTAAACACACACTATGACACTGGCCATCCATCTAGTGGGAATACACAGCTGTCTGCTGTGCTCCAACACAGTCTGGGGAGCACTGGGGAATTTAACACACACGTTACGTTGTTAACACACAACGGGCTTGACACTACTTTTTGCTCACTCTCTTGGCTATCCATTTTCAGTGAGGATCCACTGCGTCGATCCAAAACACTTCATCCATCCATCCCCTCATTTTATATGTATGAGTCGCAAAAAGTGTTTTCATTAAGAGGGGGGAAAATGTGACCGCTAAATCCGTGATCCCAGACGTCCGTTCATTATCACTTCACATTTCAGGTGGCAGGCTGGAATTCTTTCGGTTTGTTGGAGATCAAAATAAAAAAAAAAAATCATAATAATAGAAATTACATTTCACAGTCTGCTGACTCCTCACAGCTCTCTGATCAGGGCGAGGATATGCTTACCATTTAAAATAATCACAGATTCTGTGCTTGAGTGAAATTAATTCATCATTGCCATAAGTTACTATGCATACAAAATAAAGAAGTAACTGGGCAAGGGCACATTTTCAATACTTCAGATTGCTTAATAAATCAAAATGCCACGTGTGTGCAGAGTCCAAAAAACGGTGCGGAATTTCAAAATAAGACGCTAAATTTAACGATGGAGGTTTAAAATAACTTTATGCAAGAATAACATAAATTAAACCTTAATTATGAGTTTGTTTTTTTATGTCAGAGAAGCAGTTTGTTCCAGCCTCAAGCTTCAGAGTGAGTCTGGAAAAAGCTCTCCTGGATTAAGTATGGCAAGCCAGGCAGCCGAGCCTTAGAATTAAAAGCTTCCTTTTTGGCACTAAAGGGCCACCATAAAGGAGCATTAATGACTACTTCTTATAAACCTGTGTATGGTAATGGTTTCTGCTCTCAGATAGAGGAATTTCAAAAGTGTTTCACCGGTGAATAAAGATTGCTTTGGAGGAGGGAAAAAAAGGATGGAGGGGGCTAAAGAAATCATATTTACAAAATCAGGAGTGGGGCCAAATGAAAAGAGATGAATATGAATAATGGACTTTTGCTTTTTTCGGGATTAACGTTATTCAAAGCAACAGAATCAAACGTGGTTATCTCCTGTCCAATGAGCCCTGCGTTGAGAAAAACCGCAGTCATATTTCAATTCTTCATTTGAGCCGACAATAAATCGTAGTTTCTGTGATAGGAGACATTCAGCGCAGAGTGTTCAGGACTTAATTCTCTTCTATTTACAATAAGGGAGATGAGACAGAATAAGATAAAAGACAGACTATTTGCCACAGTGTGTGAGTGTCCCTGAATGGGAGTGTGTGAGTGTGTGTGTGTGTGTGAGAGAGGAGAAGAGAAAAGGGAGAAGAGATGACAAAGAGGAGCAGAGGAAAGGGTGTAAAGTGCATGTTCAATTGTGCGGTCTGCACAATGTCTGCTTAGAATCAAATGCAAGAAGCACTTATGAATAGTGTGCATGATACTATTTAATACAAATTCATTTTATGTGAATGCAACCAGCGAAAGATGGGACAATAGGAAAACAGTTATTGTACATAGGAGATCCGATTTCTCATAAAGTAGGCCGACGTAAAAAATGTAAATTATTTAAAGGTGAAATTAAATTTACAGTTTTACAACTGCAGCAATAAATGCACACTTCTGCACGCAGCACGCCCCTCACAGGAGCAAGGGGGGGAAAAAAAGAGGAGGAGAGGAACTACTTTTCTCCTCGTCCCACATCCCTTTCCACGTTACCCATCAGCCACCTCATTCTGCTGAGGCAGGAGACAGCGCCCGCCCGCCGTTGGGCGAGCGAGACGGTGACGAAAGCCGATCAGTCAGCTCTCATTTGCATATTTGCCAATTCCGTTAATTAACTCGGCCCACCTAATCAGGGCTAATTGACCTATAAAGAGGGGAGGCCTCATTGTCTCGTCCAATCATCTTTAGCGAGAGCAAGAGGAGGTGCGGCGGTGAACGCGGGGTGCTTCCGACCTTACTGTATTTATAGACCTCATGTGTGGAAGTCAGGAAAAGATGGTTTATTCTGCACCTGAGCTGCGTGGAGGAAGAGAAAAGGAACGGACAGATTCTTTACACTTTTTTTAAGGAAAATGGGGAAAACCAGAGGAGCTGCTGACAGTTGGATGACTTTCTGCTCCTCTCCGCAGCGAGGCACATCCAGCGGACAGGCGCAGGGATGGAGCGGCGGCCGGCGCAGCTACAGAGACATAGCTCATTGTGACGTTTCCAGTTATTTCTGGTTGATTAGGGCCATTATGTCTCCGGCTCTGATTTATGTTGTCATTCCCCCTCAGCAGTCCTGCATCGATAGATCTTAATGAATTGGTAAATAAGGGCGAAGATTGCAGTTGACAACACCGCAACATTCCTCATTCATACCAGACAAGATTTATGTAACCAATTAGGGGCAAATAACAGGAGGTGGAGGGGAGGGCCGGTCAGGAGGAAAAATAATCTTTCCACAGGAAAATGACCAAAGTGTAACCCAGGACAAAACAGATAATGGGCTGTCTTTAACACCGGCTTAGTCACACTTTTCTTCATGCCCGGTTGGGGACTTTTTACACAGCGAGGAGGATCACTCCTGCTCCTCTTAGGATTAAGAAATTGATTTTAAAAACACACAGAAGGCACTGCCTGACTGCACCTCTCCACACACCCGACTCACTCAGCCCACATCTGCATAATGTCCAAACCAAAAGATGATGATGGAATCAACAGATTAAAAATTAAGCCCTTGCCAACAAAGCAGCACTTTGATATGGAAATATTAAAATTCAAGAAGCTCTCAAACGCCCAAAAGAGAACCAATGAAAGTGAGACGTAAAGAGTGTGTGTGTGTGAAAGGGGCGCATAAATCAAATGTTTGATTCAAGTAAAAAATAATTATTTGTCGCATATATTCAATTTTTTTTATTTCTGTAAGCAGGCCTTAAAAAAGAATCAGATAAAAGTGCTGATCATCAATAGCCAGCGACAGGGCCGGGAAGACCCAAAGGGCAGGAGTGAACAGAGGTGGAAAATTAAAGCAGAGTGATACGGGAGCCGGCTCCCTCTCTGCAGCCTCTCTCCCCTTCAAGCACATGCAAATGAGGCCGTGCTGCTTAACTGCATCATTTATGTGGATAATAGCGGCATCATCATTACGGAGGGAACTCAAATTAAATTACATCACAATTAGCATAACAAAGTGATTGGTTAAACTTTCAAAACAAATAACGCGGCTCGGGCTAATGAACGGTGTTAATTGGAGAGCGCGCGTTCTAAATAAAACATGTAGGTAAACATGTGTTGTGGTTTTTTTTTAGTTCAATCGTTTTAAATTCTTTTTTTTTTTTTTTTTTAAATGAGGAAAAAAAAAAAAAGTCAGAAGTGGATATTGCCAGGGGGATTTGTAAGCTGAAATACAAAATGTGTAGCATTTAATTTTATTGCGCTAAAGAAGCTATTATACGACCGACTCTGGAGAACAATGTAAATTATCTGCCTTCAGAATGGAGTTTGGCCAATTCTCCGTGTGAGCTAATCACGTAGCTCATTATGCATTAGGGTATTAAATTATGAAGAGGAGTCCCTTTCGCATTCCTGCACAAAGCCCTATGAAATGTTAATAATATGCCCACAATAGCCCAATAGCATGCCTCGCTCAGCCTCATCAATATTTAAGTAAACAAATTATCCCGCTCGCCTTTGATAAAGATAATTAGCGCTTTGACGATCATCAGTCTATCGGTGACCTCTCGACACTTCGGCGTCTGCTCCGAAGAGTTCAACAATTTCAAAACACACACACGTAGAGATGGAAAAGTTCAATCTTTACCCTCTCAAAACACACATATCTGCACCTGATTAAAAATGCATTGTTATTAGCTTATGAAAGGCTACACGCTAATGATCAATGATTAGCTTAGCAAGCAATTAGCAACATCTTAAAAAAAAAGCAAGAAAAAAAAAAAAAGCACCACCCTACCGGAGCAGAGAATACCACAGTAAGAGAGTTCACTCATACACGCACACACGCGCGCTCGCTTTGCACGCATGCACACACACACCGAGCCATTCATCAGCGCTAATTAAGCAGCAGATTAGCAGAGCGGCGCAGACCGAGGCTGCACGGTGGGGACGAGCGGCAGGAGACACACACCACACGGCAATAAAACACAACCATTAAAAACACAGCCGAGAGCCAGGATGGATGGAGGGATGATTGATGGGTGATTGATGGATGGAGTCTTCCTGACTTTTTTTTTTTTTCCTTTTTTTTTTTTTTACCTGAAGGTGAGGAGTGCCACAGAGCTTGACCAGAGAGGAGCAGAGCGGGCGCCTCTACAACCGGCGAGGGTGTCTCGCAGCGACGGCCGCAAGTCGACTGGTGTCACCCCGTGGAGAGGCAACACTATCTGTGTCATCACTTCAGCTGTGTTTATGGGGGATGGCATCATAAACAAGCCACCCCAGCCCCAGCCCCCGCCCCGCTCAGCTCCTCTCTCCCCCCCCCCTTCTCTCCTCTCCCTCTCTCGCCACCTCACCACCACCGCCGCCGCCGTGCCATTCATGCATACTTAAATCACCCTCGCCCCCATTAAAAAAAAAAAATGGTCGGACATGCTGGGGCCCCCCGATAGGAGAGGCTGGAGTTGGGGAAGAGTGGGACAGCCGAGGGAGTGTGTGTGTGTGAGGGCACATGTGTGTGTGAATGGAAGAAGAAAGGGGGGGGTTAGTGTACAAAATGGAAATTTATGACAGAGACACGTTGCCTTCGTTCTCTCTCCACGCTGGAAATAATTAGACCATCATTTCTTATGCCGGCTGCTGATGAAATATATCACTATTACTGGGAAACGCTACTTATCATTTTAGCCTTCAATTTATTAGAAATGAGAGACAAGGTGATTATTGGTTTCATCTTGATTCTGCCGTCAGGAAAATGACCTTCAAGTCACTTTTTTTTGCGAGAAAGCATCAAGAAAAATCTTTTTCTGTGTATTTGGGTTCAAAAGTGTAACTGGGACTCTCTCTCTCTCTATGTGTGTGTGGGTGGGTCCTGTAGAGTGTGAATGTGTGTGTGTGTGTGTGTGAGAGAGAGAGGGGATCTTCACACGGGGAGTGCTGTGAGTCCTCGCAGGATGCTCGCCGGCTCTCCCCTCGCGCCTCGGCTGCGTTCTTGCCAGGCAGCTCGCTCTAATCGCACATCTGCTCCTCTGAACCCTCTCTCTCTCTCTCTCTCTCTCGCTCTCTCTCTTGCAAGTGCACACACACACACAGTTGCACACACAACCTGCCGGGCTGTCTGCTGCGCTGCGCGTACGAGGGGAAACGGAGGCAGAAGCACGGCTGGAGGACGCCGCCACCAGAGGCGCATCCGCCGCAGAAAAAAGGTACGTGTGTGTCGCTTTATTCCCGTGCAGTTCACCGATTCTCTTTACAGCTCTGCGAGCAGGTCACAGCGTGTGTGTGTGTGGATGTAAAGAGTCTGAATGGGATTAGTGAAGGGCTGAGCGGAGAGTCGGTCGCCTCGGCACCGGAGAGAGCGTATAGGGCTCTTAAAAACAATTACATCCGTGCATTACCTTGCAACAAAAAAAAAAAAAAAGCACCGCTACACCGGCACAAGTACACATTCAAACAAAGTGTTAAAGAGAGAGAGAGGGACAGACCTACCTTTGAAACAATGAGTGAGAAATCCACTCTCCCCGGTAAGGAGCATTTGAAGAAGTATTCTCAGAAGCCTGGAAGCGTTATCAAAAAAAATGAAGAGAGGAGGGGGGAAATGCCACGAGGAGAAAACAGCAAAAAGTAAAGAGAAAGTAGCTGACGCTCAGCGGAGGAGTATTTACAGCCGTATTTACAGTAGTGCAGCAGAGAGGGGGAGAGCACCTCTGCCTGGTCACGTCTGAGAGACAGTTGCCGTTTCAGTGCCGCCTAATTAAAACAAGTCAGGCGGCCCCGCTGGATTGTTTTGACGCCCGAGGACCAATAGTACACAAAAACCAGCGGCTTGATCGGTGGGGTAGGGGAGGGGGGGGGGGGGAGTGGAGTAGGAGGAGGAGGAGGAGGAGGGGGCGGAGGGTGGCGAGAGTTGGCAAAGGAATGGTGAGGAGGGGGGGGTGTGTGACTGTGTATGTGTGTGCGAGGGGGGGGTTCAGAAGAGGCGTTTTGTAGAGGAATCTGAGAGGGGAGGGAGAGCACAAAGGTTCAGAAGTGGGGAGACCTCCACAAACGCAGAAAAAGAAGCCTTAAATTTTTTTTTAGGCGTGAATCAAAAGTAAAACACAGAATAGTCAACCCCCCCCCACCCTCTGCCACACTTTTTTAAAAGCTCGCTTAAAAAGGCGAACGTGTCCGTGCACATGTCCTACACGAGCATCCAGATCTGTGAACAACTCTCCCATAATGAATTATCTCCAACAGGGACCGCGGAAACCGCCGCAGCCGGCTGCAGAAGCTGCAGGGAGCATGTGTCTCGCTCTCAGATGTGCTGGATATGATGTCCCCCCACCACGCACCCCCTCCTGTAAACAATGCACAACAGGCAATGAGCTGCAACATTTAGGGGCTAATGGTGTTTGCCAATCCTTTTCACTACTTTTTTTATTCACTCTCTCCTCTGTCTCTCTCTCTCTCTCTCTCCCCCCTCGCATGCCACAGATGTTTTCCTTAGTCGCTCCAGCAGACAGGAATCTACTGGCAAGAAGAAAAGGCTCGGTCTTCCCCAGGAGAGGAGAGTACAAAGCCCCCCAGTCTGCGTACGGCAGATGCAGAAAGCCGGTCCATCTGCCACCAGCTCGCTCCGCCACATGGGCCTGGGAGATTTAATACAACAGCGGACATTTTTTTGTTTTTAAAGTTGCTGCCATATCCATAGAATCAAACAAATCTGGCACCAAAATCAAATTCATGCACATGTTGTGGCACACAGCTGCAGAGCGAGGTTACGCAGAGTGCAGGAACTTTAATGTTTTAAAAGAGAGAGGCACCCGGGGCAACTGTGACAGATTTATTTAGGAGGAGATGCAGCCCCTAACGCGGGGTAAAGACCACTTGAACTTGCAGCTCTGAGCGCGGCGCTGGCATGATTTAACAGCCTCTGAATTGCACATTATCTCCTCGGCCCCCGCTGGAGCATATTTCAGCCGTATGATATCATTATTTAGAGAGCAAAAAAAGATGCGGCATTTTCATTAGTGTCAACTGTCTTGAGCTGCGAGGCGGTAGGAGGGTAAACACTAAACAAGCATGACACAGAGAGAGAGCGAGCGAGAGAAGAGGGAGAGAGAGAGAACATTAAACAACTGCTGTTAATTGCTCTAAGCGTCCACATTATGCCAGTAATTTCTCCCATTTCTCTTTCAGCACCGAGGGCTGCAGGCTAGAAAGCTCCTTCAGCCCCTTTAATAAACTACCCAGAGTGCCTCGCTGGAAAAAGACAAACAAGAGGCCCCTGGCCCTTAGAAACATTCGCCTCACTAAAGGGGGGATGCTACGCCTGTTCCTACACATCTGTGACGACTGTGCGCACTCCTCCCTTCAGGTATTTATTCGCCGCGTCTCTTCTTCCTCCGCTTTCTGCTGCCAAGGTCAACGGAGACGAACGGGCCCACCAGCGTCTTAATGTGGCGGAAGGAGAAAGAGAGAGAGAGAAGAGGAGGAGGAGGAGGAGGAGGGGGGAGATAGACATGTGTAGTGGGTACAGTAAGGGAGGGGTGATGGTGGCAGCAGCTGGCGAGCAAACCCTGGCAGGAGCAGGAGGAGCGAGGAGTGGATCCACGGTGCTGACGATGCCGTCGGACGCTATCGTTTACACACACACACTCATGCTAACTATTCCTTTTCAATTAAAGCCACCGTGAAGTGCGCCGCCTCCGGGGTGTTCGACAAAGTCAAGCGCCCAATCGCGGCGTCATCTCCCGTCTTCAGTGGCACCCGAGCCGCCGCAAAGTACACGCACTGCCATGAGCTCCGTCAGTCAGAAGCAGCCCCGCAGCCACGTGAATCACCCCGTTAACCCTTTGGAAGCATTAGCCTTAAAAGATGCAAGCTAATGCTGGAAAGAGGGGTGAATTTAGCGGGGGAATGTTAGTCGGAAAAAAACGCAATCAAGATATTTTAAATGTGAAAATCTGGAGTGTAAAAGACAAAGAGGATGTTGAATCCCAAGAGCCAAGTGCATCAGTGATGTTCTCATCCCTCCTCCCTCGTCTGCACTCACATGTAAGAGCCAGTCAGACAAAATGAAGTGATTTCACCGTCTAAAATATGTCCAACCGGCCCTAAAAAAACTCCCACACAGCGTTAACCGATGAGGAGAGTTCATCACACAAATGTTCCACAAGCACAATCCACGAGCCACTCGGCCCTACCTGCTGATAAACAAACAGAAATAAGACTTAATAAAAGGGGTGGGGGCTTTTATTTTTCAGTCCTGAGATGTTGATCACACGATACATCGCTTACGGCCACAGAGCAGAGACCATTACGGACCGGTGATTATATAAGTGGTTGGAAGGCAGCACCGTTTTAATATACTGTACTTAAGCACCGGGGTATCCATGGCAACTTGCCCTGCACAGTGCATTCAGAAAATCCCTAATGAAATGCCTATTAAGTGGCTGATAATGACAGTGTCCAAATATATTTGCATATGTGTTTCAGTGCTTTAAAACGAGAGCAGTGAATGAAGGTGGAGAGGGGCATGATTACAGCAATCAGAGAGGTAAATACGGACGTTTTGTTTGGTTTGTTGTTTGGATTTTTCTTATTAAAGATGTATCTTACAAAATCATTTTAATGCATATAAGTACTGCTTTTATTAAAAGTTATACAAGGCAAAAAAAGTAGTGCTTTTGGGTGTGAATTGAGGCCTCATGCCGTCCTCTGGGAGTCTCCACATGTGACTTCCATTTGCGACTTTGGCTGAGTGCCCAACAGGACATCCCTGAGAGAGTGTTTGCTTGACTCAATATCAACAGCCCAAGTAAGCAGCCGGGGGACCGGGGGGGAGGGGGTTGGGAGGAGAGAAGGGGGGTGACACTCTGGCCAAGCCCAGGCCTCAGGTTCCTATTGAAAATAAACCCGGCTGTACGTTCACCGGGGCCCAGGAATATCAACACAGCTCTGCGAGGAGCCACGTACAGCACTCAGCAGCGTTCCGCTGGTGCCTCTCCAAGGCTTAATGATACCTGCACCTCCCCTCCAGCTGCTTCTGCCGACGCCGCTGCCGCACACAGACAGCAGGCGGGCGGGAATTAAAGTATACATTACAGCAGAAAAATAAAAAGAGATCGAAATGACAGAAGTCAGACGGTTCAAGCTGACCGGGCCTCTTGAAACGAAGCAGGCTAGCAGACTAGCGACAGACACTCCAGGTTAAATTGGCCCTCCTGTGCCTCCTCTTATTCTCCCACCACCACCACAGCTGCCTTCAACGCCCCCCCTCCCCCCTTCCTAAATATAAAAAAAAAAGAAAAGCTTTTCTTCAAAAGCGTATTTGAATTAAACGAGTTGCTGGAATCAAAGGCTCGGCCGAGCCGGGTAAATTTAAACAAGCAAGTGCAGCTCACAGCAGTTTACCTGTTAGACTGCAGATTGGAATTAGATGAAAGAGCAGAGCTTGGCAGACAACTCTCCTTTATTCACAGTCGAAGATATTATCATATAGTAAAGGCGGTACCAGTTTAGATTATATCCACTCTTAGAGAAAGTAGACGCTACTGAGTTGTTGTTTTTTAATGTTCCCGGTCACTGAGATGGGATGTGATGATATAAAAGTCGCTTCACGCAATCAGACTTCCTGTTGGCGATGAATCCGACACCCGTTTATGACAGTGATCTCCAGCTCTGCCAAACACATTGTCATTCCCAGAACCGTGGCTCTCCGGTTGAGTGGCAGCAAGACAAGCTCCACTGGCAGTCAAAAGAGCACAACACCTGTATATGCTATGAAAAAAAACACGCCATCCAAAGTCTAAGGAATCCTGTCGATGCTTCCATGGGGGATGACGGAAATTAAACCCTGGACGTGAATTAGAGGGAGTTTGGAAATCTTACAAAAACGCGGAGTCCTCCGATTACCTGGACCTGCCGACACAGTGGCTCTCCATTCATGACTAAAAACTCCATTCAACTAAAAAAGCCCCCTGATCAAATTAATTCAGGAAAACGGCATTCCAGAGAAGAATAATAAACTCATTATACGGAAATTTCAAACTCCTCTATTCTCGACACCGCGGCTAATTCAAACCTAATTTTTACTAGCCACTAATTTGAGGGCGAAGGGCGGGGCGGAGGGGGGGGATAGGAATTACATCTGGAGGTAATTCATCGTGGGGAACTGGGCCCAGAGGAGGCTATGATACCCCCCATCCCACCTCCTAACAGTACAAGTAAAAAAAAAAGGAAGGAAAACAGAGAGACGGGGAAGACAGAGAAGGGAGCGGGACTTCCGGAATCGCTGAGGGAAGCTGGTAAAGATTGGTTTGGTAAATGGCCAAAGATGTGGACAAAAAAGGAAAGGTGTAGGCGGGAGACGGTGGTTAATGTGGACATTAACGTTGGGTGTTGTGCCCGCTCAAAAGGCTCGGAGTTTACGAGGACGTCTCCCTCTCAAGTGACCAGCTCCATCTGGGCTGCCTAAGTGGGCTGCCTAATAAATGGCACACTTTTCCAATGATCTGCACGTTCAAAGCACTGACTAAAGAGCCTCCAGCTGGATCAATTTTCACCGTATGGATGCAAACTTAACAGCTATTTGAAGGGAAGTTATTTGTGGAGATTTTTAGAGAGTTTTCTCAATACAGAAAGAAATCACGCTGATCAAGCTGAGAGAAGGAAATATAAAGTTTGGTGCCCAAAAAAAAAACCCCACAGGAGGACATTAACAGGCGATAGAGAAACTTGCCTAAGTCCCTTCCACATGCGGCGCTCCCCACCTCCATCCTCCGCCACCCCTCCGACGCTAAATGTGTTTTCCAAATGAAAATAAACGGAGTCGGACCGGTTTGAGGCAGTCATACTCTGGAATATGAGATCAAATAAAGGCTTCTGTGGAGGCTGAAAGGAGAAATGAAATGGCTTCTGAGGGGGGAAGAGATGTACCGAGTAATAAAATTACTCCTTTATATCTTCCTAAACAGCACATGTTCCCCCTGGAGTGGGTGAGGGCTCCACTTTGGTCGAAGACAAGTATGCAAGTGGCAATTTTTCCTTCAGGGAAGATTCCCCGATACACTTCTTGAGACTCCGGCGCGCTGCAATTTTCCTGAAAACGAGAAACTATTTCGGCAACAAGTTAAGCGGAACTTTGGAAGTTTCACTTTGATGATGTGCCGGCGCACGCTGTCATTGAAAGGTATGTTCCATTAAATTGGAACAGCAAGATGACTCATGAGGCTATTGCTTTTCAATGAGTTCAAACTAGGCTGAAACGTTCGGATGAACAGTCGTATTTTAGAATAAAACATACAGTCGACTCGGAACTGACCATGATGTCACTACTTGAAATTGGTTCGCTCGTCCAGCCGCGCGAGCGCCATTCCATTTGGCATTGGGGGGAAATTGACAACAAAAGTATGAATCTAACTACTTAAAATCATGCAATTGATTTGTATTCTTAAAAAGCAGCTCACAATAATATTCAGATGGACTTTTTTGCTGCGGCAGAAGGGCTATATTAGAGGACATTTGCAATTGGAGAGAATACATTATAATTCATTATACAGTAGCTATTAAACCTTCAGTAAAAAATGCTTTAGTACAAGGATTGAGCCACTTATCGGAGCTACTCACTACCTTTAAAAGCTGTCCACGTTCAGTACTCTGAGTGGCAAAAAAGCAATCGCTGATGACTCTGAAAATAGGACTTGATGTACAATTTATCAAAACAGAAGCGGCTGGCGGGGGCTTCAGAGAATCGGGAGTCGGAACTGTTTGTTGGACAAATCAGGGGAGAAAGGAAGACGGCAATTTAGGGAATTAAAAAAGGAAATTCAGCCGCTGCGTTTGGGAAAGTTACCAACAGAGTGGTTTGAATAATACTGTCCAAAAGACATTTGAATAAAAAAAAAGTGGATTGTCCACAAAATTGATTGTGTGTACCTTTCCAGCACAAAAAGTGCTCTCTTAAGGAGGTTGATTTAAATAATTATACAACAAATGGATGGCAGATGCGTTCAGGTATCCATGTTTCAGCTTGTTTCATGCATCTTGACATGTAATTAAGTGGTTTACACCAGTTACATGACATTTGTGTTCACATATAGGACACCTATTCTACATGACAACCTGCTGGAAAGTTTCAGACTCGTAAAGGACCCAGGCCCAAAAATAGTTGGTAGTGTGCATCCTTGGCTTGTCAAGCTTCCGTCACGGCTGACTTTTAATTTACACGAAGCCAACTTGGGAAACATGATTAACTTTCTCCCTGTTGTGCCTTTTGCCCCTGTCGAAGCTTGTTGCCGTCGAATCGGGAAGACGGATGGCAAAGGGGGATGTTTCTGACAGCTTGAAAGTACCCATCAAGCCGCCTGCGAGACATCTCCCTGCACATCCAGGCCCCCGAAAAACCTCCCCAAACAAACAGCAGGCTCCACTTCAAATACATAGCAGGACTATTAGGTAATCTCCTCCTTTGTTCGCTCTCCCTCAGCCTCGGTGACTAACCTCAATCTCTCCCCTGTTCCACCTCCTGCTTTTTTTTTCGAGGCTGACAACACAACACTTAATGCGAGCTAGGAGTGGAAGATGAATGGTCGGGGAATGATGTGGAAATATACACATGTTATGTGTTGGGAGGTGTTTGTTGTGTTAGGATGACAGTACCAGTACGGTGAAAGGGAAAGGGAAGAGGAGGAAGGCGGCAGCACAAGGGCTCTTTTGTTTTTGGGACGGGACAAATCTGAGGTTTCCTTTTGGATACTCAATATCCTGCAAGGTACAAAACAGAGTTACAGTAGTCTAGTGTCTGGGCTTTTTTTTTTAAAGTGTGGAAGGGAGGGTGCAGGGGCTTGTTGCATGCTTCTTAGTCGATTGCTTGCGTGAGTCGCGTCCAACAAAGCCTGGGAAATCAATCAATCTGCGCAGAAATACCTCTTCTGCCAGATGTGGCACTTGGGGAAAAAAAACTTAAAAAGACTTCTTGTATTCGGGGGGACTGCGAGCGTCCAAACAGTATAAAGCTGTGTTGAATTTAAATATTTATTACAAATGGATCAAGCTGTCAAAATTCTACCTACTCCACTTTGCTTGTTATTTTAGGTGGCTTCTCGAAGGCGAGGCATGTCAAATCTGTAAGTGTGTAAATGTCTCACTCTGGAATACATCTCCACTGTTTACTTAGCGAGTTGCCAAGGAGAATGAAAGACAAATGTTTCATTAGCAGGTGACTTTTTTTTTTTTTTGGTTTCTTTTCGTCTTCAGCAGTTCCGCTCTTTGACACATATACGTGTGCTCTTAAATGCAGCGAGCGTAATTATAAATGCAACGCTCGCTATAGGGAGCTGAACTTTTCACACCTTTCAAAGCCACAAAATTGGATGGTTTTGTGGTTGTGCAGCTGCCGCTCGGCGCTAATGCAAGGCGGTGTCATATGAAAAATATTCCTCTCCCCAAACCACAGGGCTGGTCATTAATGAAACACAGGCGGCGCAGTGAGGTCATACAGAGTCTAGATTTCAGCAGCCACACTTAAAAACCGCTCAGAGAGAATAGAGAAACATGAACACAAATCAGATTCCAGCTCCAAGGACGGGGAAAATAAATAAATAGAGAAAAAGGCACCGGCCCCCTCTCTCACATTTTCCCCCAGCGCTCTGCAAACAACCGTCAACTGCGGCTCAGAAACAGCTCACAATGAGAGCAGACTAAACAATCTGGTCCCGGCCAAGGAAAATGCTAAGCAACTCTGCACACAGGATGTCTCACCCTAATTGCCAACTATCAAATCTCACAATGGAATCCATCCATTTGGCAAGATCTTCACAGCAAACTTGGCAGTAAAGTTTTTTTTTTGCTTTTTAAAAACTTTTGTGATGAGAAACAAGACGAAAAATTTAATTTCAATCTTGGATTTGCTGGGGTTTATCGAGCTTACAAGGAAAGTGTGTGCGAAGACGTGAAAAAGTTCTCGGGATCTTGTAAACGAGCGATTAAAATCCTCGGCATTAAGATAAACAGACTAAATAGGTCCCCGAAGACACGCACACTCAGGAAGGAGAGGCTGTGTACTGGAGACGGGCATGGGAGCGTAACTGGAGCCTTGGGAGCGGTATAAGAAAACAGGGTTTACCAGGAGGGACCAGGGCTTTAAACAGGAAACTAATGGACAGTCTCCAGCATCCACCATGTGGCATTGTATTTTCCAGCCAGTCAAAGCGGTGCGCGCAGAGACCCCGTGACTTCAAACAGCCAAAATAGCAGCACATTCATGAAACAGAACAGAACTACTGGGAATTAAAGGAGGCAGGGAGGAAAAAGAAACACACACACTAAAAAAAGAAAAAAAAAAAGTTGCGGGCCTCGACAGCAGATGGTAAAATTAACATTTCAACAGTTGCTTCCTTTCATGTAGGTCTCGGCAGAACTTTTTCTAAAGGAGGGGGGCTTCGGTTTTGGTGAGATGCAGTGGTGGAGAAGGCATCTGGAAAAGCAGGAAAGAGGAATATTGGCTTATTGCTCCTGATGGTCCACCTCTATGAAAAATTAAATAGGTCTGTTTTGCAGGTTTCCCCTCTCTGGAGTGCCCTAAGCTGTGTTATGGAAACATCATCTCGGTAATTTATACGCCACAGAACACCTGGTGATGAAAGAAAATAAACTCGTCCTCGCTCTTTTTCTCCGCTTAAAAACCCAACACTTTGGCTTTGCGCGCCTTCTCTTTCATGTATCCTTACTCTGCTTTTCTTAATGTCCGTCCATTTGGCTTATTCTGCAAAAAAAAAAAAAAGTTGGCATCTATTGTAGTGTTAAGTCGTTCACAAAATGCTTGTCAGATTTCATTTGGAAGTCTTGATGCGCACTTCAAAAAGCTTGCTGTGGAGATGTTATCGAGGATGGGGAACAGGAAGCCGAAGCATCTCTAATAAAGACCCCAAACAATGGACAGCCTCTCTCATTTCCAACCCTGTCCAATGGAGCGTCTCAGTAGTACCCATTAATTTGGACACAGTTCTGGCTAAATTACATGTGTTCCACCTCTGTGACATTTTAAATGCAATTAAAAGCTGGTTATGGAAGTGTGCGCGGACTTCCCTGTGATGAAGGGGAAATCACCGACGTGATTAACATGCAAACGAGCTCACGCTGGCAGACTAGATTGGGGTTTGAAAACCTCAATTACTTTTGTGTGATTATCTATTTACCAGTACACAGATTTCCATTTCTCATCTCCAGCCGAGTTCCCCCATGCACGAGGCTCAATTATACGTGGCACACCTTTATTTATGATGCGCGCCACGCTGAAATACAAGCGCGGGTTATTTTTCACTGTGATGTATTACGTCTTTACAGGCCGGGCCAGCAGACCAACACTTCCTAATGCTGAGCACTTAATATGATCTTGATCCCGACTACCCTGCACACCCCCAATCCATCCATCCAACCCCTATTTAAACCCCGTTTACCCCCCCTCCCTTTCAGAAAGCGGGGAGTGTAATGCACAACTGGATTTTATGCTTTAATTCTTTTACCTATCTCCAAACTTACACAAATAAAAGCCTTTTAAAATGCATGATTGACTTCATATGTGTGTGCATGCAAGTGTGTGTGTGGGTCTATTATCTGCAGACTAATTGCAGGTGAAGATCAAACTGTATGAAGAGGAAGGTGCGGATTGGAATGAGCTGCGGAAACACTCCAGGCCTTATAGTATGTATCATCTTGTTGATGCAATTATTAAAGTAACGCCTGGCAGCACAGGAGGAACACAATTTAATTAATTTAAACGCCTGAATAGTGACAGAATCAGAGTTTTTTTCATTGTAAATTTACATTAAAATATACATCGCGTGTTCCGAGCAGGGAGGATTTATAATGCAGGAGAAAGACGTCAAACTTTTAAAAAGGAAAAAGACACAAAAAATTAATGACTACAGAAGAGTAAGTGTGCCAATGTGTACTTGCTTTTCAACCACTTTTTTCTGAAGAGATTTTTTTTTTTTTTTAAATTGTGTGGCGAATGATTTTTTATTGTTTGTCAGTGTTCCTGTCTGTTTCTGGGTGCCCAGGGATGGGGGGGGGGGGGGGGGGGGGGAGAAAAAGGAAAGACGCGCGCGGATCTGTGGCACAGCCGGGCTTTTCACACTGTGCCCGGCATACATAAAACATGGCCTGTTGCTTCAGCTGGAGCAAAAAGGAAAACAGTGCCATCAAGTGAAATTTCTGAGGATTCCTCAAACACCTTTAGCAAGATGCATCTGTCACCTTATCAAAATAAAAGCACAAGGAAGGAAGGAAGGAAGACATTCATTTTTTTAATTCAAAAGTATTCTGTAAATGTGCTTTTCAAAATAAATGCCCGCTCTGGTTGGGAATATTAGACATAAGCGCGCCTCCAACTCAAACAGTGAGATGATAAGACAAGGAGCGAACACGATGCTTTGCTGACTTCATGTTCAGAATCCTGTTTGAGCTACCTCAGGAACAAAGGGAATCATTATTACTATTTGAACTCCAGGACTTTGCTACAGCGCTGGTATAAGGTTGCTAGAGTAGATAGTAAAAAAAAAAAAGTGGATACAGCATAGTGAGTGAGAGAAACCGGTGGTGACGGCTAGAAATCATGAGAATAAAAGAGAGGGAGAGAGGGGTAGAGCTTAGATAATAGTAGATAATGGACAATTAACTCGGGCTGGTAGTGCCGGGCTGCAGTGAATAGCAGCTTGTGGTGCAGCGAGTCCCCAATCACCACTCAGCCATATTCACATTGGGAATACAGGCGATATCAAGCTGCAGGCTAGTGGGGCCTCTGAGGTGTACACGCTGCATTAGCAATCTCCACAATGCCTTCAAACAATGCTTGATACCAACAAAGTGTCCCAAAGTGCAAACGCAAGCACTCTGCCGACGGGAAGTGTGCCGTGCCGTAACCTTGTCCATTGTTTCATGTCCTTTCGCCGTCAAAATAAACCCAGGAGCCGTAAATCCATTAAAAAAAAAAATAGTGACATACTGCCATTCCTGGGTGCAGACGGAGAAATTAGCATAATTAAAGCTATATAAAAGCTAATTGCAAGAAATAAATGAGTGAATGTCACCACTGTGCATCACACAAACAATGCACGTGTTCATATCAGGGGGCTCAGAAGTGTTTTAACTGCCCACACGTACACCCCCAACCCCCTTCAAGCTCCATCTAAATCTATTGATCTGTGAAACACAGGGACCCAGGGGAGCCAATTCACTTAATATCATACATCTAATGATGAGATGAATAACGATTATACCATTTGGTAATTAAACGTCTTACAAACCATTTAACTGACTGTGCGTCAGGAGGGGTCGCTGGAGGTCGGAACGATTGTTTTTCATTTCTCGCTCAGCACGAAAAGCATGAGACACATGCAGGAGGGAAGGCTGGGAGGATGGGAGGGGGGGGTGGAGAAAACAGTGCAGACACAATGGTGAAAACACACTAATGATTGTTAGCAGCTATGGCACTAATCCCTAACGCTGTCAAGACTTTGAAGGGAAAACAATTTGGAGGGGGCGCAGGAATATAAAGCCAGACAAACATCTCAGCTTCCCTTGATTTTCTTAGAAATCTCATTAGCTGGCTGTTTGTGCGTCCTTTCACAATAAGAGACACGTGAGTGGGAAAAAACATAAGCCCATATTTATTTGTGAACTGTAAATACCTGACAGGGTGACGTTAAAGAAGGCAGAGGAGGGGGGAGGGGTTATGTACAGACACCTTCACTCTTTGCAAGAATGTGTCTGATCCACACAAAGGTGTGTTAAACACTCGCTCTGAGAGCCAATTTACTGTCAACATCCACAACCCTAATCCCTACTTACAGGCAATAATTACCCAGCACTGCCGTGTCTGTGTGTTGTATGGACAGGTAAACTCCAAAGACCTGTACAGGGCTTATTTTTTAACTGTAGTGTAATGTATACATAAAACATGGGTGAGACAGGGAAGCCGGGTGAAAAAGGTTTTAAAGGTTATGGGGTTACGAAAGGAAGGAGGGGCTAGGAGGCTCCCCACAAAGCCCACTCTCTCTCCAGCAATTATGTGATGAAATGCAATATTTACTTATAGAAACATGGAATTGGCTTATATCTATGAAAAACAAAAACATTTTTATTAAGGTAATGACATTCGGGTAACAAATGCTGTTAACTGCGCAATTTGACTGGTTGGTTTTTACTATTGAAAGTCTTATTGTATTGCGGGAAAACATTAAGGTACTAATATTTGTCCAAAAATGTGTAGTCAAGCACATGTTGGATGGATTTGGGATAAACAATAAGTTTGCTTGTTCCTGTGTCAAAGCTAATTAGCCTATTATGGACAGTTTACTGTTTTTTAGTGGATATACCAGGCGGAGATTTACAGACTGCTAATTCAAGAAACGAGGATGCTAAATTTGTGGAGGATATTGTGATGCTAGCTAAATTGATATTGTAAGTTAGCATCGGGGACTGAAACTAAGCTAATTTTGTGCTGTGTATTGCGGTAATGCAAGGATTTACAGACTGCTAATTCAAGCAACAAGGATGCCAATGTTGTGGAGGACATTGTTATATGTTACAATGTGACAAAATATATGCTAGTTACATTGCTATTGTAAGTTAGCCTCGGGGACTGAAACTTAGCTAATTTTGTAATGTTCTGTGCCTCAGGCTAAAGCAACGATTTACAAACTGCCATTTCAAGCAACAAGGATGCTAACCTTGTGGACCTTGCTATATGCTAGCTGCATTGATATTGTTAGTTAGCATCAGGGGCTTAGCTTAATTTTGTAATGTTCTGTGCCTCGGACTAACGCAACAATTTACATTGCAACAAGGATGCTAACAGTGTGAAGGACATTGTGATATGCTAGCTGTATTGATATTGTAATTGAGCATTTGGGACTGAAACTAAACTAATTTTGTAACATTCTGAGCCTCGGACTAAAGTTAGAGATGGCTAGCAAGCAGGTGCTAGCTAGCAGGAATAGTATTTTGATGTTTTAACATTAAGGAATGTGCTAAGTCATACCAAACTTTAGCCAGGGCTACCACAGTTTTTGCTAAGAACAGAAGTATTTTGTGAATACACAGATGCTTTTTCTGATGACTAAGATTTAGGTAGTGAATGTTTGTGGTTTTTTGTTTTTGGTATGAATGTAGGGCATTATTTGTGTTTGCGTTTAACATTTATCTTGTATTTGAATTCAATACCATGGAATACTGAATCTTGTTCTTTCTACAGAAATATTATTTGCTATCGTTTGTTGCGTCAAATATCGTTAGCACCTGCTATAAACAATCCATCCTCCCAATATCTCCCCCAATTACAATTCTCTGGCGCCCCTTCTGTCCACAAGCATCCAATCACTTTGTCGAACAACCCTCTCCAATCCATCCCATCCCATCCTCACAGGGCTAACAATACTTTTCTTCTGTATCTGGTTCCACACATTCACACAGCATTTACCGACAGAGGGATGTGTGTCACGCTCCTGGCTCCTTATTGAATGATAGCTAGTAAACATTGTCATTCCAAAGAGAGACAGGATTAAAGCCTGCTTTGCCCATTGAGGGGAACAGTATGCGGAAAAGAGAACCAGAACAAAAGCCAAATGGAGGACGGTATCACAAGGGTCCAATGTCTGCCGTGATGAATATGTGGGAGATTATAACCCATTCCATCATTTCCATAATGTAAAAACTCTCTTTCTTCCTCGCCCGCCGACTATTCACTAAATAAATGAGAAAACTATCACCCGCACGGAAATATTTGACAAAAGGCAGAAGGGTGGGAGAGTGAGTTTTTGAATGACCCCCGTGCCTTTGACAATACAGGCGCTGTCCGGACACATTCGGAGGCAGCAGAGTGAGTAAGACCTGGTGGGGTATTTATCACCGGGCACAATGCAAATGTATTACCATGTCACCTATACCACTTTACGGCGCAGAATGGAACCACGGTGAACACAAGGGGGTTTTATATAATACCAGGTGGAAATATGAATGCATTGCCTCGCTGGCACTCGAAACTGAGGGATCATTCAGTGGACACTGGTTTAAAACCCTGCAGCCACAAAGAGTCGGGCCTTGCATTTAACCAATGTGCTAAGTAGCCTGGCTAATAACTCTTTCCAACAAAAATCATTTGAATTGGACTGACTGGTGACGGTTTGAAAGAACTTCTGAAAAGAAAAGTAGAATTGCAGAGGTTGGAGTAAAGAGAAAGTGAATAAAAGAAGTTGAAATGATCAAGACCACCTTTGGCTGAGGGTTAGTTAATAACTTAGAAGATGTTTTAAACATCTGTGAGAGTTATATGGTTAAGAACAGCCAACAAGAAACTCATCAATTCAGAACTGAATGTCCTTTGCAATAATAAGTTATATTTTTTACCGACTGTTGAGATGCAACGGTTAACCGATTAATCAATTAATCAATAAGTATGGCCTCCTAAAAACTCACAGATTCAGACATGAATGTCCTTTGCAATAATAAGTTATATTTTTTTACTGACTGTTTTAGAGCTGCAGCGATTAATCAATTAATCATATATTGTTTGAAGGAAATCAAATATTTTGATAATCGATTAATCGTTTGTGATTTTTCAAGCAAAAAAGTCATATATTTGCTGGTTCGTGCTTCTAAAATATATGATTTACTGCTTTTTGTCATTTTGTTGATGAAAAGTGGCAAAAAGAAGCAATTTTGAGACGTGACTTTAGGAATTCTGATAAGCATTTTTCATAACTTCCTGATACTTCATAGACTAAACGATTAATCGATTAATCGTTTGTGATTTTTCAAGCAAAAATGTCAAATGTTAGCTGGTTCGTGCTTCTAAAATATATGATTTACTGCTTAATGTAATTTTGTTGATGAAAAGTGGCAAAAAGAAGCAATTTAAAGACGTCACTTTAGGAATTCTGATGAGCATTTTTCACAACTTCCTGATACTTCATAGACTAAACCGTCAAGCAATTAATCGATTAATCGTTTGTGATTTTTCAAGCAAGAATGTCAAATATTAGCTGGCTCGTGCACCTTAAATATATGATTTGCTGCTTAATGTCATTTTGTTGATGAAGAGTGGGAAAAATAAGCAATTTAAAGACTTGACTTTAGGAATTCTGATGAGCATTTTACACAACTTCCTGATATTTCATAGACTAAACGATTAATCAAATAAACATAAAAAATAATTGGCAGATAATCGGCAGATACCTTGTTGCAGCCATAGACTATATTCTGTTGACTGACAATATAAGCGCCCACTTGACTGCAGCCTCTTGAATCCAACTGTTACTTTTCTGGAGAGCTCCTCAAAAAACATTAAACCTGTGAAATTCCTGAGCCATAGAAAATATCTCCCCGCCCCACTCGCACCTCGACATCACTGACACCTCTTCAGCCATTCACTCCCTTCATATATGTGTGTCTGTTTATGTGTGTGTATGTGAAGCTGTGCAATGCTACGTGTGTGCATGAGTGGCATCTGCAGTCTATTCCAGAGATTTCTCCCATGGTAACCTAGTTTATTTACTTTATCTACAATATAATGCTTCAGTGAACATTAGCAACTTTGAGACACAAGTTTCAATCAGTGGTCTAGCGGCGCCTGTGCGTGTGCTCAGCCAGGTGCAGAGAAGAGATGAGCACCGCCGCCCAAAGAGACGGCGCGGCTTTAAAAACTGAAGGACTGACAAAGAGGTCCCAAAATAATACAAAATAAAAACGGACGGCGAGGAGAAGAGGGAGAGGGGAAACAAAAAGAGAAGCAGGGAGGAAAGCCAGAGAAAATAAAGCGAACAGGACAGCGGGGAGAAGAACCGGGAGGAAAGGGAGCAGAGGTTTTAAAAAATAAAAGCGATATTGGCAGAGAAGATGGGGAGACAAAGGGAATGAAATAGACAAAAAAACAAAGTGAAAGAGAAAGAAAGGGAGAGTAAAAGGAAAAAGGGAGACAAGGTGTTCTCCCTGGGTCTTGTCCAATAAACACAGGTGAGCAGCTCGACAGGCCGGGACCACCGGGCTGACTGACAGCTGAGAGCTCTCACTGACCGCCAGCTTTATGTTACATGACATGAGGAGTGCAACAGGACTGACAAAGAGGAGCTGCGTGCACTTCTCAGAGTATATGAGGGAAAAATATCCACTCTCGCACACGCCCAGACAGTCGGACAGCCGTGCCATTTCCCTTCACAGGTGAGCAGAAGAAGGAAACACCCGGGTGCTTCGGTTACTTAGTGGGAGAAAGTGAGGAGTTGTAAGGGTGAGGTGGGGTGTAAGGGGGGGTTCAGAATGTATGCTGTGTGCCGACTGAATCTTTTCCACATGACGGGCCTCGGGCTGTTTTTGTCAACTGCACTCTTGAGCGGCGAGGAGTCAGGTAGTGTGACCACATGATTGCCCGAGAGGCACTGTGGAGAGAGAGGGAGAAATGGGGAGAGAGAGGGAGGCCGGGGACAGGAGCGATGCAGCACGCATGATGAGGTGTAATCACAAACCCCATTCAGAGTGCAGTGGAGTTTGTCAACATACACACATTCACATTCCACTGTCTGTCAGCTCTATGACCCAAATCGAGCATGCTCTGCGAGTGAGTGTGAGTGTTGTTTCCACACACACTCGGATGCTTTCTGCCCATTTTCGCCTCCAACCAGGTAGTAACGTCTGCGCTGTCTTGGCTTGTGGTTTGTGGCGAGGAAGTCAAGATTCCAAGCTGTTGTAGGATTTCGCCGCCGCCTGTATCCCTTTACGAGCCGCGATCAAGCGATCATTACGAACAAAGGAGTTGGCTTGTTGCCTGTGGAGTTAAAAGCTTTCTCGGTGGCTGTGACCGCGTGGTTTGATTTGAAAGTTTTACTTTGGAAAAAAAAAAAAGGAGGAAGAGGGAGTGAGTGACAGCAGAGGAGGACACTATCTCACAGAGGAATCTTGGAAATGTTACAGTAAAGACTGTAAAATAGTTCAATACACCAACACAGTGCACAAACTGCCTGTAGGTTAAATAAGTGTAGATTTATGCCTGTAACACACTGGACTGTGAAAGGCTAAAATAAACTAAGAGCTACGTGTGCAGGCTGAAAAATGACTCTGCGTGACAGCTCGGTGATAACACCCCGAGTTCAATCTGTCAAGACAATCAGCATTTAGACCCCGGGAGAAGAATGCGCGACTGTGTGCGACCGATTCATTGGACACGATCACCTGCGAGTGAAGCCACTCGTAATTCTTCCCACCTGAAACGCCGAGTTCAAACTGGTGTCAGGCCGCTCTGATGTCATGCCTGCCTCGGCTTGAGTTTCACAATAATCTCGGGGCTGTTGGAGGGATGCCATCGGGGCCCGGCTTCCGCGCCCAAAGATTTTCTCCAATTAAAGCGCGGGGAAAGAATAACACGTGAAACACTAGATCCTTGGTAGTTTATAGAAATTAAAGTGGTGAATGCAGTATTTGCAATCAGTCATTTGGAACGTATCAATCATCTCTGCTTTAAGGTGTACAGAGCTATTGGAGGGGCCCCAAAGTACGCTAAAGGCTAATTCACCCTTTTTCCTCTATTATGAGGCATATTCTGCAAAAACACACGGATGTTTGGTGGTTTCAAACCAACTGGATGAAAAATAGAGTGGGAGAAGAGAAAGAAAGGCAGCCACAAGGATCAATAGCCTCATTGAGCCTCTTTATCTTCTCCTTAAGGAGTGATGGCAGCACTCATTCTGAGCCTCCTCACCTCCCCACTTTCTGACTCCATTCTCATGGCAACTGTGCACTCTGGACAAACAAGCTCCACGCAATCTCTTTTCTGTCTCCCCTGCACCTCCTCGTCCCTCGCTCTCTCACGCCAGACCTGGAGTATGAGGCGATCTGGACTGAATTGTTATGTTTGTAATGTTTGATTGGGACCACATGGCGCATTATCATCAGCAAAGAAAAGAACTTGGAGTATATACGTATCAGGTGTGAAAAATATCTCCGCCGCGGAAATAACGTAAGCACAATCCTGGAGTTTATTTGAAAACAGGACAGCGTGTAATCCAAGGGATCAGCGAAGGGGCGGAAGTTATTGGTTGATATATTTGTGCTCCAATTTGCTCCCAGCACAACACCAGATTGGACCCTGAACCAAACCTAATGGGAATGTGGAAACTTCCAAAACTTCTCGTCGCCAAAGTGTGAAGACAAAACCGTAGAGAGAAGGGCGCGTGAACGGCAGAGCAGAAGGAAGGAAGAGAGGGAAAGTAAACCTTTGATGAGTAAGACTTTTTTTGTTAAGCGAGGGGGGCTTAACTTTAAAATATTCTGGGTGGCGGTGAATGGGGGATTGACCAATGGCCCTGATCTCAGCCACACACTGGGGCACAGGGGTTAATGGTGGATAAAGATTAGGGGGAGAAAAAAAGGGAGTTGCTTTGCCTGATCTCCATCCACCCCCACACTCCACCCCTGCAGTTTTTCACCTTCTCCAACCAATCCCAAATCAGCCAGACAAAGGAGGCCGCCAATGGGGAATGATCCGAGTCCCTTTGATTTCTGCCTCTACCCCCTCGACGGCTCCGGGTGCCCGGGGTAAAGACCCGTGGAGGTTCCCCCTGTTTGCCCGCTCGCGGGGACGACACTTAGCAGGCTCAGAGGAACCATTTGAGGATTGGAAATGGAATGACAAGAGGTCTCTGATCTATGACAAGAAATCAATTTCAAACTGGAAATGTGCGCAGAGGGCTGTTCAGTCCGAGCTGCGGCTTCTTTTAAGAACCCACAGATATATCTAATTGCTGTAGATTTCTTTATATATGTCTACACTGGAAGTACGGCTCGCAGTGTTGGGGCAATTTCACTTTTTTTGCGATGATTAGAAGGACTTTTTTTTTTTTTTTAGGCCAGCAGATATGCAGTAAGAGTTCATCTTTGAAGATTTAACTGAGTACTAGACAAATTAAGAACTAATATTTAAATCTCTTTTAGGTTGGAAGAGGAAATCTGGACTCTGCTTCACTCGGGGAAGATGGGACTCTCGGGGAGGCAGACCTGGTTCTGCAGCCGAGCCACCCAGCGTCTTTCGCTCCTGCCCACGCGCTTTAATCATATCTAGACCTCAAAGGTGCTACTTCACGGAGGTGGACTGAGAGATGGAAAGATTCTCTCTCTTAGATCCAGGCTGGGAAGTCTAAACAAACTTGTGGCCTTAATTGACAGAAAACCAACAATCCAACTTCTATGTAGGTTTGCAGACATGTTAAATTAAGTCTTATTGCAGTCGATGAGTTACAGAAGACGGAAAATAAGTTTAACTATGTCTTGGTTGTGTGCACTCATAAGGCATGGATGCATGAGTATATATATGAGAGATTTAACCAATAGAAAAGCTGCATTAGTGTTAGAGCTTAATTGGCGTCTTCCACGACACGACCTGAGATTCCTCACACTTGTTTGTGGGCTAACCTGGTAACAAACACAGTGTTGCTTCGTTAGCTCAGAAAAGGGAGCTGTTAGAAGCTGTTCAGAGGTGCAGGATCAAGCAAACAGTTGAGTTTGTGGAAAGATTCACTGAATGATAGGAAATATGTGATATCCGCAATCTATTTTATGTTGTTTCTGATTAAATAATCAGCTGAAAAACGACTTTGTGCTTGAGAGACGGATAAAAATGAACGCCTTGGTAGCTACAAACAGTTCCTTCTGGATTTGCCCTATGTAACAAAAACCCTTACAAATCATTTAATTATAAAGGTTTAGAATAATGATAGGACTTCTTTCACAATTGTATCTTCCAGACCATATGATCAAAAAATATGTACAAATGGAGAAACTTTTCTTTCGGGGTCTGCTGTTTTCAGCCCTTCGATGTGTTCCTCTAAAGCCAAACCCCAACAGCTACGTGACTGATGTGGCGAATTACAGTGGACACATTAATTTAAGGAAAGAAAACACAACACCAGGCGTGCAAGAACAATGGAAACTGTTTCCACTTACCACTTTGGACTTTACAGTGTGCGTCGTCTGCTTTCTTCTACGGGCGCAGAGTTGGCATATTTCACCCTAAAAAAAAGAAACATTTGGACTAAAATAAGAGCAGTGCATCGAGCCAAGCTTAATCTGCCTTCTCTTGTTACTTTATAGTGAGAATAAAGTAATAAATATCAGATATAACCTTCTGCACTTTTTCTCTTCTGTTCGGCTACAAATCTCAATCAAGACATCAACAAAATAAATACGAAACCTGATACCCGAGCTTGCCCACATTTGTCGGCCATAATGCATATCATAACTTCTAAGCTCGGGTAGATTGAAAATCCTTGGGGTGTGAAAACCAAACAGGCACACCTGAAAGGCTGCCCAGTGGAGGGGGAATTCTATCAAGGTGGACAAGATGAAGATTTGTTACATTTGAGCGGGGGAATGGGGGCCCCCTTGACCTCCGCTAGCCGCTACAATCATCCAAACACAGGAGGGTAACAATACCGAACCGAAGGCACAGTTGGCGTCTTGATCAAAATAAATCAGTTTAATCAAACCTTTAAAAAGACTTCTACTTTGAAAGGTGAGTGATCTTGGGAATACACTGTAGGTTACAGTTAATTTCAACACTGATCCTCGCAAAGACACTGTTAATGCTAGTGTAATCTTCCTCAAGGTTAAGGATTCTTTGACAGATGGACATGAAGAGGGCCGTGTTCCAGTACTCACCCCGAGGGAGAGAACTTGCAGTTGTTGTCCGTCACAGGAGTGGAAGGAATCCAGCGATGTCAGCTATCTGAGGCGAGAGAGAAAACAGTTAAGAATACCATTAGTGTGGATCTTATTTGAGAGGTTTTTTTTCAGGTTCTTTTGGCACATTTTGGAGCAGCGCGGACATGTGTGGGCTAGATCGTATCTTGCGCAAGTATTGTCTGCGCGGCTTGTAGGTGAAGGCAATAAAGTTTGGAACAACAAAGTGCACCTGGATTCTGCTGTGAAAGCTTGAGAGCATATGTGTGTGTGTGTGTATATTAGTGCATGCACAAACAGGCAACGTACAGTACGAGCCCCCACACCCCCGCCGCTACCTCACTCTTCTCTCAAGTTAAAAGGTGCAGTGCCTTGAAGGCTCGAGCTCTCAACGCCGAGTAAATCACACTGTTAACCTGACACGATTGATTTCTCATGTAGGCGCATTCAGCTGTCTGCATCCAAGCACACAGGCTATGGCATCATTTAGAGAACATTGATGATTTTTGGTGTCACAATACCACAACAGCAGCTGCAGGAGAAAATTTAACTCCCCTCATTGAAGAGGTAAATTTTGCAGCCGGGGGAATGAGTGGCAAAAAATGGCCTGGCTGTTCCTGGATGATTTTTTCTTTGCTCCCCTTTATTCTCCCAGAATTCCAATGACCCCTACAGGCAACCGACGACTGCTGAATCCTAAGGAATGTGCTCTCTGAACTGTACAAAAAAGCCCTCAGCGCAGAGAGCGCAGCTGAAAACAAAACATGCCAACTGCTATAATTTTTCACTGTTTTGAGTTTGTGGAAAAAAATGTTGCACAGATTGCGGCGCAACGTTTACTCAGAGTGGGGTGAGAGGGTTTGAGGTGGGGGTGAGTGGGGGGTAGGGGCACCGACCAACGCAGTGTTCAGAATCAAACGGGGCAATAAAAAAAATCATGTGATTAATTTGTAGTGCCTTCCTGTAAATACTTAACAGCTGAGGAAATAGTTCCAGAGCATGTCGGTGCAGAAAAGTCGCAAAAAAGCGAATGGGATTTGGCAGGGAGCTGAACGTCAACCTTACAGATGTGTAAAAAACAAACACTTTTTAATATAATATAGATGTAAACATTATTATTTTAAGTTACAGCTGTGTAAACTCCACTATCACAACACCTCTGGGCTGTGCAGATGTCATATTTTATTCACTGGAATAGCATTAGGAATGCTATTAGTCCGTATGACCTCCAAATCGTAGGGATTTACAAACACCGCACATATCTTTATGCCAAATATAAAACCACTGGTAAATTCTATCAACTTATAAATACGGCAAATGCATTTCAAGTATTCATGAAGGCCTAATAATGCTATAGGCTGATATTTACATAAAGCGCTCGCGCGCTAAGTCAAGATAAACTATTTAAGACCCGGACCACAAATACCTCCACAGCGCAGGAAAAGGAGGGTCCTGCGATGAAAGAGGACATTATGCTAACAAGTCAGATTACTGTACACAATAACTTTATCTTAAAAGTAAATACCATCCTTGGTGTTGGAATAGAGGGGAGGGGGGGGGGTGGCATTATGGAAAGTCACTGGCAATATTTCTGTGGGGACCAAATGCTCCTTATCAGTGTTAGTCGAGCAATTCAGGCCCGCCCGAAGAAAGATGAGTCTTCAAACTCATTCTATTCATGGTCAGACGTGTAATTACCCTCAGCTCACAGTCTAGACGTAACCGCTTTCACAGTATTTAAGACCCCCTATGCAACGTGCGGACGCCGGCTCCCACCAGCGAGCCCCGCGCGTTAAATCTGTGGGCAGATAAATTAGCGAAGAATGCAATAAAATAGACACAATGAGAGGAACTTTATCCTCCCCGCTGCTAAATGAGATTTCTTTGAAATGCAGATCAGTGGCTCTAGATTAGTGAATTTTAGCTGCTGTCAACATCATAACAAAATACAAATGCGATTGTTCGCCGGGGCCTTATCTCCTTGCTTCCATCTGTTGGCTGGTTATTTACTCCCCCCTGATTTACTATGCAGATCTAAATAAGTCGCATCAAAAGGAGGGCTTACTGCACAATGCCTTCTTAAGCTTCTACATCAAGGTATTTGAAAAACCGGTAGTCACATGAAAAGGCTGCCCATCAAAGGCACATCTCTAATGAACTCTCCCGTATCAGAGGGGGCTTGTGGGGCCTGGCTTTAATGCCGTCTGCGGTGAGGAGAGAGAGAGAGAGAGGAGCAGAACTACAAATCAGACCCACCAAGCCATGGCGGAGGAGGGAGGAGGAAGGAGGAGGAGGGGGGGGGGGGAGAAAAGAAAGGAGAAGGAGGAGGAGGGCCTCAGTTATCAGATGAGATTAGCTCAGCAGAGGGACTAGTTCTTGGTCTTTCCATCCATCCATCTAACTCTGCGGTGTAGGCTGAAGAAGGCACTTATGAAAAGACGACAATAGAAGTAGATTAGAGCGAGTTACAATGGATTAGATTGGACACAGGTTGGTCAGGCTGGACAACTGGAAGAGAAAACGGAACAGAGGAAAAAACACCTTAAACGTTACTCGAAATACAGTTTACTTAAGGTTGAATTAATCCCCCTAAAAAAACAAGTTCTCCGAGGGAAGGAGAGATTCTTGACTGTCAAAAACAGGAAAGAAAAGCAGACTCTGCCGCCCCCCCTCTCTCTTCTTCCCAGGTCTGCAAACAGCTCCGGTAATCTCAAACAGAGCTTTTGCATTACGCTGCTGCAATAACCTTTAATTTCATGGTGTATTTGTTGCATTTGGCGCACAGGCCGGATTACAACCGACAATCTTCAGACTTATACGGGGAAAATAAACTGCATGGAGAGATCATGATCTGTCCCCCCCCTCCACCTAACCCACCCGCCATCATCACAACTGCCACCATCCTGCCTGCTTTGTAGCAGTGTGTCTGCATGAAGGGGGGAGACCCCCCTCACCAACAAGCATGCAGTTTACCAGTGAACAATTAGCCCCGGAGCAAGAGCAAGGCCCGGCGCTGGCACATGTGGTTAAGAGGCGAGCGCTGCGGGAGAGCGCCAGATGATGAAGGGATGAGGATGGGAGGAGGAGGAGGGGGTGGAAGGAGGAGTGCTGCGTGTGCCAGACACGCGTGTGCCACTTTTTTGGCTACTGGGTACGTCCTTTGTCATTCACTACAAGAGACTCCTTTCAAAGATAAAGAAGTGCACGATTCCGAGGCAACTTTGACTCCGACAACATCCAGATTGAGATGTAATCTGAAGGCATCCCATGGCTGAGTCACTCTCCAACACAAAACCAACTTCTCGTCCCTCCCCTCACCCTGCCCGGAGCGTCGCTCTGCAGTGTAGCATGCCAACTGGGCCCAGTGCCAGTCGCATTTGCAACCACAAGGGACGCTTGTCTTTTCGCTTTGCCTAATGAAATGACAAAACAACAGATTTGCATATGCAGAAACAGGTGTTGTAACAGGTTTGACTCCTCTTGACCCGAACCGTGTTAAAGAGAGAAAATGCAGAAGAAGAAAAAACATGCAGGAGGAAAAAAAAAAAAGAAGAAAAGTTTATGACCAACAGCTGCCTGGAGGTATTTAGGCTCTAATGGGCACTCGAGTTTGCACCATCTGCCCTGCTGCTTGCCAGAAGTGACAATCTAAATTAAAAACCACTCATCAAATATCATAAAAATAAACCATTGTTTTTGCTGCGTCCATATGTTGTGGCCGTTTCATTTCAGAGAGCAGCATCGGAGGCTGAGCTCGCAGGCCTAGAACTGTGATCCAGGGAAAATCCGGAGAGCCGCACAGTAGCCTGTAATTACCCTCCCACCGATCCGCTGTCTTCAGACCAGAGCCCTGCGTCATCCCGCACATTATCCGAGTCCATCCTCTCCACATTACAGAGGAGAAAACCTAACAGAGCCGCTGTGGTGAAAACGTGGTCATTGTTTAGAGCGGGATTAGGGGTTGCCTTCTGAGAGCGCAAGCTGGGTGTTCAGATGTGAGAGGGGATAAAATCACTGCACTATACTTGCATGTAACTGGATCACTGCTTTTATGTTTGATGCAAATTTGTATTTGTGATGCCAGAAACAGAATTAAGATGGAGACTGTGTTGCTGTGAGAAAAAAACAAACTCAAAGTGATGCATTTCTGGAAATGTCAAATGTCTCCCCCAAACATTCTGACCAAATTACGTCCTGACCCAAAGGGCTCGACTGGCAACATTTGTTTGTCCTTTACTGAAAGACACAGCTACTGTACGACACCCCTGCCCGCCACCACCCAACCCCCCCCCACCCCCATTTTGCCTCCTGTTTTTATTTAGACGAGTGAGACAGAAGGAACAAACCTGAGACAGTCGTGACCCTGCACGAGTGTTGTAACTTGGTCTAGAGCTACGCCGGCAGAAGGCAGCACCATATGCCCTCAGCCCCGAGCTGGATGCTCTTTCTGCAGCCTAATGTGCCTGTCAAAAACTGTTACTGTCACGAACCCCCCTCTTCATGTGTTTTTTCTCTCTCACAACATGTTTGAAATAAACATTTTTCCCTTTTTCTCCCTGTGTCTCTCTGGCTAAAGAAGAAAGGTTCTTTGAGATGTGACGCAGTAAATGTTTGTTTGCATTTCTGACCAGGTAACTACTTATAATCACCTTACAGAAGCTCAACTATCACAGCCATGCATACATTAAAAACTAATATGTATCATTTTTGTAGTCAATTATGAGACACTAATCAGTTTGGAAACGGCCAAAAGAAATATTCGTTCTAAAGTGGAAACGATTAATCGATTAGTCGCTTGAAAGAAAATGAATCGGCAAATATTTGAATAATCGATTAATCGTTTAGGTGATTTCGAAAGCAAAAAAAGTCAAGAAATGTGCTGGTTTCAGCTTCTGAAATCTAAGGATTGGCTGCTTTTGGCTCTGGGAAATTGTGATGAGTATTTTTGACAACTTTCAAACATTTTGTAGACTAAATGATTAATCGATTAATCAAACATAATAGGTAAATTGCTTAATTATGACAGTAATTGTTTGTTGTGGCCTTGGTTCTTTTCCTTTCCCTCATTTTATTTGTATTGTAAAGTACAACAGATCAGTCACGTGACTTATAATCAAATGATGTCATTGCTACTTGATTAATCAATTAACCGATTGATCGCAAAAATATTCTGGAGATTGCTCGATCACGAAAATCATTGTTTTTTTGTGGCCTTTCTCCTCATTTTGCTTGTACAGAAAAGTGCAGCAGATTCATTAAATGACTTATAATCAAATGATGTCATTGCTAATTGATTAATCAATTAATCATTTAATTATAAAAACAATCAGTAGATTGCTCGATTACAAAAATAATAGTTGTGTGGGCTTAGTTTTTTTCCCTTTTACTCATTTTACTTGTATTGTTAAGGGCAGCTGATCCATCACTCTACTTCTAATTAAATGTCACTCAAAGATGCCACAGTTATCTGCATAAAAGGCCCTTTTAACAATGGTTGAGTTAGCTTCCACTGTTAGCCTCAGTGCTGCCTCACATCAGGTCTGTCTGTTTCTGAATGACAGGCTGATGGCTGAATGCAGTCTGAGCAACAGTGACCTTGCCTTTTACCATGAGTGACCCTCTATCTTTAATTCAGGGCAAGACCCCCAAAACCAACACATTTTTTCACACCAGGACACTGTCCATCTGAGCGTGACTCGAATAAAAGCTGTCGTGCCTTCACACCACACTGACCAGCAAGTAAACATGCAATTGTTAACTCTACAAGGAAGGAGGGGGGGAAGAACTGAGGGAAGGAAAAACAAGTGAGGCCTGTGGGTGCACTGTGATTCAAATGAGTACATAGTTTATTGGAAAAACAGAATAACAGGTCAGCTGAAGTTACATGCTGAGCTCATGCCAGCTCAACAAGGTCACTGTCAAGACCCTGAACCGTATGAAAAGCCATAAATTACATTACGTTACGCGGCTTTAAAGAAATGCTATGAACAAAACCATAAGTTTGTTTTATGCAGCATGCATGTCTCTTTCCATTTCAGGGTATGACACACTGCGAGGTTACACGCACAAGCCAAAAGCCGCACATTGTGGTCATTTGTCTGTGGCTTTGCAATCCTTAGAGGGAGGTTTCATGACGTAAGGTATGATATTTGCAAAACAAGACATTTTGACCCCTGATTGTTTTGGTCAAAGTCAAAATATAAACACATGCACGGCCAAGAAAACACGAAACCCCTAAAAACATAAAACAAACTCATTCCACATGTGGCGATGAACTGAAGATAAAACAAAGTACGTTTCTGCCTGACTCTTTCCTCCGATAGAGCACAACCTCCTTTCTAATCCTGATCCCCTGACCCCACCCTGCACCGCTTTCCACGGCCAAACAGTCACAACGTTTCTCCCTCACACCAGAGCGGAGTCGGGCTTAAGAAGTGACCCAGAGCGTAACTAAAAAAGTCTGAGCTGTCTCAAGACTCACACAAAACATCATTACTGTGATGTGGATAATTACAGTGCAAAAAGGGGTGGCCTCTTAAGCATGTAATACACTCTTTTATCTTAAGAAGTCAATCTCTGGGTCTGACAGCTCGCAGCATATGATCCTGGTAAACAAATACTTTGGAGCGGCACAAAAGTGCCATTAAAGGCCAAAACTGTCAACACAAATTCCATTCTTAAAGGGGAGGGGAGGGGGAGAAAGGGGAGGAGGGGGAAAAAAGGGACTTGATCACTTCTGGTTGCTTTAACTTGCATGGAGGTTGTCATGGGAACATTTCTATGAAGTTAAAGGAGCACGTTTGCTATTTAATTGCATTTAAGCTTTGTTACAAGGCCTTGTTAGCTGCATATGAAACAGAATGTGGATTCAGAGGACGGACTCTGTTAAATGTTTATAAAAGTCAAGCTTGTGCACCACTCCCTTGATTTTTCTTACCCATTTCTCCCCCAAACGCAGCAACACCTCAAGGGTTGAGCGAGCAGTCTGTTTCATTACAGAGGTGTTGGGGGATGGGCGGTGGTGCAATTCAAAAGCTAATCCAAAAGTGAGCAAGTGTTTCATTGCCTAAAAATTGATGTGATCTGCGTTTTTGTTTTTTGAAATCCACTTTCTGGCCTTTTACTGAATCATTCTGCACCAAACCTCTGTTGTAAGTTTGAGGAATCTCTGCTTTCACACTAAAATGCACACAAACTTTCCAAAGGACTCACAGTTACAAATAAATGGCAAAGCATTTTCTACTTCGGCTCAGCTGGAAGCAACAATTTCCATATCTAAGAGATAAAATCATGCATCAACCGGTGTTCATTGAGCTGAAAGCTGAATCTTAATTTTGATAAATGATTGAAACGTATGACAGGGTATACACATTAATCCTGCGGAGGACATTCATTTTCCTATTACCATAATGTAGAGCACGACCGCCCGATGATAAATGCAGCAATCAAAAAATGGACGCAGAGTGGGGAGAGTCGAGGGTAATAAGTGCACTGCTCCCAACCCCAACGACGGTCAGTCTTAGAGGGAGACTAATTCATGGAAAATAAAACGCATCCTGCTTTACAAAATAAAACAACCTTACTAACGGCACACACAAGCACACAGCAGAGCAGGGGCAGTTTTAAACATGCTTTAAGAAATGATTACAGGGGCACTTCAACAAAGGGGCTGATTGTGCACAGTCGCTGACATATTTCACGAGGGGCATTTATTGCCGCCGTGGCCTTTGAAGAGTGAGAGCTGCTGAGTGAGGGGGGGAACTGGCCCACACCTGCATAGCTGAGGAGGGAACACCTGTGCACCCTGCGGCTGGAACAAGGAGGGTCCATGCAGCTAATCCAGGGGTGAAAGCTGATCAGAGGACAGGCCTGGAGAGTTCAGCAGATCCCACTATACCTTGTTAGCCTTTCTTTACCACAAAAAAAAAAGTTACCTCTATTGATTTTAAGGCCACTGTGATTGAGAGAGAACAGTGGCAAGACACTGAGGGTGAACTCAGCAAGCTGTATGAGCTTCGAGTGTTTAGTTCAATCTGTTTTAATTGTAGGATTTTAGGTAAATCATCATGACAACTGATTTGCTACCAGCATCCCTGTTTGTTTCTGGACAAGGAAAAAAGATGGAATATAAAAATGGAGCAAGCATGCACGGTAAGGTGTTAACTGCTGATAATCACAGATATTAATCATGCAGATAAAGCGCAGATAATTATCTTACAGCCTTTGCTTTAAATCTAACAGTATTTTATTTTGAGGCTTAAGCTTAAGAAACTGTCACGACAGTATTTTAAAAAAGGCATTGACAGATAAATGCTTTTAAAACTAAATGCAACCAATGTGTGTCACAGGTTTTAATATCATGTCTACAACACGTAAGGAATTTTTAAAACTGCACTACTTGCCTATTTGATAAAATAACAAGTCTTATTAAACGTAATAAATGTGCTGTTTACTTGTTTTTTAATCAATTAATGCAATAACGATTTACAGTAAATACTAAAGACGTAGTAAAATAGCTTTAAATGACATTAATGCAGATGTAATCTAACATTATATTTTGTTAAATGCATACATGAAATATAAGCTAACATGAGCTAACAGTGCAGTTATCAATCATTTTACCAATTTCTGCACATTTTTTCACAGAAGACGGTTAAAAATGAGTTTTCAGATATGTCATTTGTCACTTCGTGGCGAGTTAAAAAATGTTTAAGGGTTAAAATGTGCACTCCGCGTTAAGAAATTGAATTAAGCGTTAAAACAATAAGCAGATTTGAAACAATAAGTCGGCTTTTCAAAAGTCAGCGTTCAGCGTTTAAAGCAGGCAAAGACTGGCCAGCGCTGTCTGAAGGTCCTAACATGAAAAAGTCGAACACTGTGCAAGGTGAAATATGTTAACAGCTGCACGCTGATTAAAAGATACAGGAAGTGCACACGCTACGTGTAAATATAATGTTGCAGATCAAAAAGCAAAGCGCGACATAACACAGGACAAACTTGTGGCCGGCGGACCACTTCCTAATTCAAGTGCAGTGGACAGAACAGTAAAAAAGTCAAAGAGTGCGGAGAGAAATAAGCTCTTGGGCAGAAAAACTTACCACAAAAAAACGGCAGGTATATTTCCCTCACGGTAAAGTCAAAGGGACACGCCAGGTGAAAAGTCGCCGTCCTCTTTACTTGCAGAGATCTTCACACGTGACTGTCCAAGTTCACCATAACGCAGAGAAAATGAACAACAAGCTGCAGAGTAAATAAAAAGCTTGAGTATTCCTCCGCTGGGCACCGCTGTCGGAGAAACACACACACTCTCTCCTGCTGTCTACCGTCAACGCCGCTGTTATTACTAATGCAACAGAGGGAAAAGCAGTACACTGAGTCCTGTTTGAATGACGCGCAATGCGAGGAAGACGCGGCTTGTTTTTTTCCTTACGATTCAAACACACACATCAAGCTGTATCCCACCAAGCAAGTATATTTGGGACTAGAAACCCCCCCGGGGGAGGCACTTGCTTGTGCGCGGAGGTGTGTGTGTTGTTATTTTTGGGCGTACTGCGACCCCGTGTGACGTCAGGGCCACCTGCTAGCTAAACAAAAAGTATTTTTTGAAAGTTTGTTTCCCCTTTTTCAAACGTTTCACGGTGAAGTACCTCTCTTTTAACGGCCACTTGAGGTTGAGGATTCACCGACTTGTGCAAGAAAGCTTCCACAATAGTCTTCCATTGTTGTTGTCGGGGAATGAACTGGTAACCTTCCAGTAACGGGACGGTTCCTCCGACCCAAAGAGAAGTGCGCCCGGTGCTGTATCTCAGTAACTTGGGACTATTTGAGGAAGATCACAGAGAAGTCGCTTGATTGCGAACACATCCGCAAGTGGGAACTATTTGAATGAAAAAATAGCCTATATTCGTGTAATGTTCCGGTAATGTTTCAGCGAGAACTCAATGTAATGCTGAATCCATCCAACAAACAAATAAACCGTATTAAACCTTATTTTCTTTTTAAATCTGTTATCTATTTCTAAGAGAAGTTGTTTGCTTTCCCTCTAATTTGTGTTGCAGATCTCCTTGCGTGAAGCAAACATATTATCATGATTTCTTTCATAAATAAAAACAGAGGAACTGTATCGATGCAAAATTAAGATTTACATTTGTGCAACCGTGTAAATAGATCACCAGGAAACAAAACAGACTTCATATTGAGCATCCTCCAAATCAGAACTGTACGTTCAGCATCATTTATGGCATATTTGGTTTTTAAATAAGCCTTAAATTTGAAATACATTTTACATGCACCTCATTAAATAATCAGTTTGTATAGGAAAAATAGGGATTTTTATGGTTTGGACGTTCGTGTATACAGTAAAAGGGTAAAGGTAACCTGTAAATATCCAATTAATATTGTTATGCAAAATACGCGATTACGTATTTGAATGTAGGTTTAGACTAAGCGTGACATATTCTAAAATTCATTTAATAAAATCACTGCTAGCCTATCTAAAAAATGTGTTGTTTTTTTACAAAAAGATAAAACAAAGATGGAGTGTTTGACTGAAGGAATTTTCTTACCCATTCTGTCACACCTTCACAAGCTAATTTAGCCTATTTATTCATTTAATAGCAGATCCGAAGGCAGTCATACTTTGAGCTGTACTTGAAATGGTTTTGCTTTCTTCTGCCTCGTCTTCTCTTTTCTTCTCCTTTTCCTTCAAACCGCTGAGACGTTCACGGTCAAGAAATAAATGACCAGATTATTATCAACTGGAGAAAAGAAAGGGAGGGGGCACGTGTTTTAAAATGTAAAGAAAAAAACGCGGAGTGTATCTTGTCTTAATCTTTCTGTCAACATATTCCAATGCTATATTTTATGCTATTCGTATCATAAATTACTTATAGTACGAACTGTGGTTTGTGCATCGCTAAGAGGCTTTTATTTGTTTTTCTAAATGAAAGAAACACATATTGCAGCTGGTGTGACTTACTCGATATGCCAGAGTCAATTTAAAATTGCGTTTATAAAGCGGAGTTTAGTTTGGACTTATAACTTAAAGTAATCGACATCTCTATCTGTATAAAATCAAACTTGTATATAGAATGTATCACTCGTTGTAGGCATGCATGAAATACCCTGCACCGTTATAATACAGTTTACATCCTAAAATAGGCCTAGCTTTAATATAAAAAATGATTTATTTCTGTTGCATGTATTAAAAAAACAAGTATTGTTCCGGTTGAAAATGTTAGACAAGGACGCCATTTTTCCTGCTATGAAATAATATTAATCTATAACATTTTTCTGTTGTTGTTTATGTTAGTGTTAATAATTGCTTTTTAAAAATCAAACAAATAAGTGGCAGCAAACTGCATCTGGGAAGTGTTAAGGATGGGAAGGGAAAACAAGCATCATGGAATTGTGGTGTAATGCTGCCACCTACTGGTGAACTGCAATAACCGTCTTTCCAAAGACACACATAAGACAATTGTTTCTACATAACAAATCTAAGTTTTCTTATTTCCCCTTTTCCTCTATATTGATTTTTTTTTCTTTAACATTATCTGCACACTTGGGACTTATTATCACAACAGAGGCTCACACTGAAAATGCCGGTTCAAGTGGCTGAGGTGAAGGTTAATCAGATATGTTTTTTCACTCTGATCTCATAGTGCCATCTACTGATAAACTCTGTGCATAGGCTACAACTTATCCTCTGTGGATGGATGTAATGGGTCGGCAAAATAAAAGACAAAGATCTTTTATTTAAGACCATAAAAGAGGTTTCAATTCATCTCTTTATTTATTACTTATTTGATCAGAAGTTTCTGTGTAAGTTATCGCAAATATTTGTTCCTCTTCCTTTCTAATTAGAATAGAGTAACACATAAAAAACAATAAATGTGCACGAATAGTCGGTGCCAAGTCCTGTTTGGAATAATCATAACAGTTTCAGACTATTTCACTATGAATGGAGTATTTTAACACTTGTTCATACAGATCAAAACTGCAATTTCACATAAAGAGAGAACCTCTTTGTGTTCAAAACTTAGAACAAAGGGTCCTTTAAGGACAAAAACTCACTCACCTACCTGTAAAGGATTGAATAACCTGCACTAAAGTCTATTCACAAGATATACCGGATTTCTGGGTATGGTTACCCTGCTTAATAAGGATTAGTTGAACTTCACATTTCAACATTCACGCTCAATTTTCAACAGAAGTCTTCAGTCCCAGATGCAGCGACTACAGTGGCAATGATACGAGATGATCTGTAGATACTTGCTCCGGACGCCAACACACGCTTAACACAGAGGCCTTTCAAGCACAGCGATAAAAGTCATGTTATTTTCGATCTCAACAGGGAAGTTATCTTTTTTTTCTTTGCAGTGTGCACAAGGAGGTCAGAGGTCAGAATCAGCTGTGGAGCATTCTCCCTGCTCCAGGTAAGGTGAAGTCTTAGGTATACTTCAGTGCTTGCAGACACCACGTTGTCACCCCACCGGTTCTGCAGGTCTGCTTACAGCAGCATCCTGCAGCACAACATGTGTCAATTCTCCTAAACAGTTTTACTAATAGTACAAAATGTACAAAATCTGACAGCAACTCGTGTGTGTTACTGATTTAACCTGACTGATCTAATGAAATAATAAGAAATAATGGCATTTCTGCTGTACAGTATCTACACTTGCAGCTATGTGAGGCCGAACTCAGGCCCAGCTGTATTTTGAGCTAACTGCTAACATAAGCTCGCTAACGTGCTCACAGTGACAATGGTGACATGTAGAGTTTTACCATTTTCACTTCCATAGATTAGCATTGTATGCTAACATTTGCTGTTTAACTTGCAGGTTGCGAACAAAGATAAAAGGCTCTGGCCTAAAAAGAATGAAGGTTGGTTAAAAATAATTAATAAGCAAATCAACCAATCTTCTATATGATATTTGGGTAGTTTAAGTGAAATGCAAACTGTATGCTAACATTTGCTGTTTAACTTGCAGGTTGCGAACAAAGATAAAAGGCTCTGGCCTAAAAAGAATGAAGGTTGGTTAAAAATAATTAATAAGCAAATCAACCAATCTTCTATATGATATTTGGGTAGTTTAAGTGAAATGCAAACTGTTAATCACAGCAAAAAAACAAATACGTGCAGGGTAATCGTTTAAATTTATCAGGCCCTCAGGTGAGAGAGACTGCTGCCTTTTTCTTCAATAGCCAGTTAAACAGCAAATAATATTATTCAAGCTAATGAACATAGCATGTAAACAGTAGTAGAAAAGCCCCATCTCATTACACTGTAGCTTAAAGCTATGCTGCTATGTATTTACATACAGTGATTAGATCACATTAGATCACACATTCACAGGCGTGTGTACAAGTACCTAAAGTTCACAGTGAAGTACACTGACTATGTTTGTGTTTGGACAATGTCTTCAGGATAGTTTAGTTAACATGAGAATTGTTTGTTTAGATTTGAAAATATTTTCACATTCGAGGGAACAAAAAATAAAACACCCAGTCACTTTAAATGTCTAAATAAAAACTCCACTTTTATTTATTTATTTGGTAACTAGCAACCATATTGTGCAAAGTTAACTGAGGGGATAACTGGCCTGCCTCGGTCTCGTTATATGTGTCCTATTAATAGGCCTGGCTCAGACTCACAATGTTCAGCTGTAACCAAACTCCATCTGTCAAGTCACGTCCTCTCCTTGCTCTGCCTCTACAGTATCAGTGCAGCCAGGCTCGGGGCACTCTGCTCTGTGCCACCCTCCGAGCCAGACAGACGGCAGGACGGGCAGACAGCTGCCTCGCAGACCATCGCGCATTATGGAGGCCCTGTACATGCCGCCCTTTGAAGACAAAGGGTTGATGATAGAAGAGAAAATAGGGGAACAGGAAGAGGGAAGAATGGAGGCCTCACATCCCACTGGTTCCACCACAGATGAGGATACAGACGAGGACACGGAACCAGAACCCCCCTTAGTAATTCGGAGGAAGGTGTCATTCGCTGATGCATTCGGCCTCGACCTGGTGTCGGTTAAGGAGTTTGACAATGTGGAAATGACAAAGTCAGAGGTCAAACAGCCCTCTGAGAGTGAGGCGACCCATCCCTCGGACGAGTTCTACATGTCCTGTCTGTTTACAGTCCCCTCGTGCCCCGAGGAGCTGGACCAGAGGCTACAAGCACAAATGATCGAGCTGGAAAGCATTGCGCTACTTCCGGGAACCTCCATGCTCCGTGGCATCATCAGGGTGGTCAACCTCTGCTACAGTAAGTCAGTTTACGCCCGGGTGAGCCTGGATCGCTGGACCAGTTACTTCGACCTGCTGGCGGAGTACGTGCCTGGATCCAGTGATAGGAAAACAGACAGGTTCACCTTTCAGTATACTCTAATTCCTCCCTTTGAGAAAGAGGGGGTCAGAGTGGAGTTCTGTCTGCGTTATGAAACTTCAGGGGGGACTTTTTGGGCTAATAACAAAGAAATGAACTATGTGCTGTTCTGCCACCAGAAGGGACATGTACAGGAGCAGGGGCCTCATGTGCAAGACGAGAGCAGCAGCTACAGGAGCAAGAGGAGCTGTCTCAAAGCTAACCGGTGAGAGAACCTCATGCTGAATCTTTTTTTAAACACGGCTCTGCGGAAGGATGTCACGTCCCCCTCGTACAGGAACAATAAATAAGATTATATAGCAGAAGGTATTTATGCTAGGATATCAGTGCAAACTTTCCATGAAAGTGAAGTTCATACTGCAACTACCTGGCAGAAATCAACCAGAACAAGAAAGTGGCCATTTGCGTGTGTAAAGTAAGATGTTATGTAACTTTTCACCCGTGGATCTTCAGACTGCAGAACTCATATTATTGCCCATTTAAGGTCAGGTGTCTGTCCAGGATTCCATGACGTCCTAACATGCCGGGGGGAGCCAGATATGCCGACTTTATCCTCTTTGACCCAAATTCAAATTTTTTAGCTAATACTTCCTTATTATGTAAGTGCGCATGTCCTGGTCTGATTTGCTGCTTTTTGAAAGATAGGAATGCAGCTGAAAAAACACATTATAAACATGTTAATAATTAATTGTCTCAGTCCAAAGGCTGCTGGCTTAGCTGTACGTTGTCTGCATAAAAACAAGGATCACAGCATTATTGTGCAACTCTTACTTCATATCATATTGTATTAACAGCAAACAATACAGAACAAATTACAAATTAAAAACATGAACAAACAATGTATATTCAAAGCTGAGTAACACTAGAACACAATGTGATTTCATAGCTGTGTGCTTATGCAATGTGATCGCTTCTTTGTTTTGAACCGCAGGAGGGGAAGTGCACAGGAAAAGGCCTTGGAGACCTGTTACACATCAACAGTTATTGCAGGTGTGTACACATAATGTTTATAGTGTATGTGTGTGCATGCATGTGTGTGCTTGAGCGTGCAAGCAACCTTTGCCCCTCTTTGTTTGTCTTTTTTTGCAGATGCAGAGGCCACAGCAGAGGACATAAAAACAAGAGACAGGGCGGCAATACAATATCATGAAGAACACAAACCTTTGGTGAGGCTCGTTTATTTTCTCTTGGTGAAACAGAATCTTCTTAAAGTCTGGAGGGAAATGAAAAACTAAGATCAAACAAAAGTAAGAACTGCTTGTCTCAAGCTGTGGACGCAAACCGTAAATATAAAGTGAGAATGATAAGTGTGTATGATAGCTGAGTCAAAGATGCATACTGCACAGTGCACGAGGTGTCCCAGAAGGCTATGTTAAGTCAGCTGACCTGACACTTTAGAGCACGTCTGAAATCACGCATGTTCAAACTATTAATAATCAATGCAAACTGCTTGTACACGTGAAGTAAAGTTGATGATGTAAACAAAAATAGGCGTATGTGCCTAAGTTGCAGCAGTGTTGCAAGACATTGCATCATCACAGCAATGTTACATATCAAAGCATACTCAGTGAATGGGCCATTACATTCACTTTTTGTCATCAGGCCTGTATGAGGATTTAAAGTAGCTGATGACCTTAAAGAGAACCAAAACATTGAGCTGGTAGCCTCTGGGTATAGTTCAAGTAAATCAACCATTAACACTTGGCTTGACCTTTTGACCATTGGCCTTTTTGACAGGTGGATAGCAGAAAAAGCCGACACAGAGCAACACGCTTGGTACGTGTGCAGGAACGCCTCGCCCAAAGGAGACAGCAAGTACCAAAGGCTTATTCACATGACTCAGCCAATGGCCAGGAACTTTCTCATCCTTTGCCAACTCCATGGGGTGACTCTGCTGGCTTTCTACATGCACGCCAAAAGAAGCAATCCAAGGAGAGTCCACAGGTGCTCACATACCATCAGATTCCTTTGCTTACGCTGGACTGGAACAATGACAAAATCCCGCAACAGCTTGCTGACATGGACGACATCTGGACTGGAAGAGCCAAAATCACCTTGTCAAAGGCGTCAGTGGAAAATATAGATGATACACCTTGTGTTAATAATATGTGGGAGACCTTTCGAAATAGTACCGATGATACCCATGATAAAGAATCCTCTGTGTGCAATGTATGGCAGGCATTTCTTAATGGGACAGACCATTCTGGTGTTCCAGAGTCAGAGTGGCTGCAGACAGCAGCCTCGGTATCTCCCTCAAATGATAAAGAGCCCAAAGCCCTATATGCACTAAGCAGTCAAAAGCATGAATTTCAGGTAGGCACGGATCCACCCACCACCTTACATGCGCACACCTCGGCTGCATGTCAGCTGCTGTCAGACACTTGCCAAACATCATTGGCTTTTGTTGCCTTGAACAAGGAAGACCACCAGCCAGCAGAGGCATGTGTCAGCAGCCAGGGAGATGACAACACAGCGACACAGGATGCATCCCAAAGGTCACAGACAAACTGGGTAACAGACGCTCCGCAGGAATTTAGCCTCATGGGGGCAACGCCTGTGTCCGAGGGATCTGTTGACAGTTCAACTGAGTGTCACAAGCATGCGATGTGGGAGCGAGAAAGTGAAGGAATAATAGGAGGAGCAGAAGGCATTGGAAAAGCTGACTTAGTAACAAGCTCAGGGGAGTCGGAGACAACGGCCCTGACAGCAACGGCAGAGACTCAGAATGCCAGCGCAGTTGATAGGATCTCACAGGGAGCAAGGCTGGGTAAGGGTCTTTCTTCCAGCAGGGAAGGGGAGGTTACAGGTACAGCACACAATGCGATGGATGACACGCTGGCATTTCGGGGGAATATCAAACAAGAGACAAAGGATGGGGAGAGGTTTGTCTTTTCTATATCCAGACAGGGAGAGGAGAAAGGGATCATGAATAACTGTATGGCAAATAGAGCATCTACTGAGGAGGAGGTATTTAGGCCACAGAAAACAGAAGGGTGTGAAATCTCCCAGAGGTATGCAGATGAAAAGCAACGTGAGGAATTCAGGCTGAACCAAAACAGGGAAAATCCATTACTGGAGAATGAGAGCGATGAAAATGAAATAAGACCTGAACAGTCACATTCAGATGAATTCAATCCAAACCAAATGTGTGAGGACAATTTCAAGGAAAGCCAAATGAGGGCAAGCGAATTCAAATTGGATGACTCACAGAACAAAGATGTTGTCAAAGAGACAGAAGTGGAAGTTTCCCATTGTACAACAAGTAGGGAAACTAAGAGACTAATGGGTGCAGATGCGGAAATTACTGCGGTATTAAATGAGGAAGCATGGAAACAGGATGACAAAGCTTCACAACTGAATTCAACAAAGCAGAGGCAAAACGAATCAATAATTGCACAAGTACATAAGACAAAGTCAAGGCCAATCCAAGCAAGGGAAGAGCTGTGCATTCAGGAAAAAGTTACAATGCAATCTGAAATTGGTGGACATGAATTAGTCTCAAATCAGACAGAGGAAGGAATACGCTTGAGTTGTGATGGAATCATTGAAGAGCAACAGGAAATAAATCCATCAGCACTGAAAAGACACCCAGAACCAAGGGAAATGAGGGAAAGGGAAATGATAAAGGTCTTCCAACCTGACCATGATACACTCAGGGACTCATGGTCTCATTTGCAGGACGATACGAAGAGTCAGAAAGAGCATGTAGGCAATGAAACACCAATGGAAGAAGTTATGGCAAAGGAGAGTGTTGAAAAGAAATACACTTCAACACAACTTCAACACCAACCTGAGATATTAGAAAGAATAGAGGAAGATATGAGTCAGAGAGACAAAGATGAGAGGGTGAGTATTGGGAAGCTGAAAATAGAAGCGCTGTGGGAGTTGATGGGTAATGTGGAGAACCCTCAGGGGGAGAGGAAGAATGCACCAGCCGAATTGAGAGAACAAGAGTTGTCAGCACAAGGTGAGAGCTCTCCACGTGTTGAATGTATAAAATTGTCAGAGGAAACAAAAGAGCCTATTACAGCAGAACGTACTGAAGCGCTTGAAGTGATGGAGTCTGGATTGGAAGGGATGTTCATAGAAAGATTTGGAGAGGATTTGGTCAAGGGGATTTGGGAAGAGGCGTTCGGTTGGAAAGAACAGGACTGTTCTCATGACACTAATATTGTTGGTGGAACGGAGGGTATGCTGAAAGATATACCCGATAGTACACAAAATTGCCCTCTTCTTTTCGAGAAAGACTTCGATGACACTCTTGATTCAGGTATATTTTCCATGATCGAACTACCAACAGATCCAACTTTTAGTACCCATCAAGAGCAATCCGTAAAGAGTACGAGTGCTGAATGCTCCTCAAATAAAATAAGTCATTTGCTCTCCATGGCAGAACAAACTTACCTTCTCTTTCAAGATTCACAAGCACAGACAGAGCGTAATTCAAGTGCTGATCTCAGTCAAGATCTCAATCCATTTTTTGCTGCTCAGAGTTGGCAGTCATCGACAGAACCAGCCCAAAGCTCTCCAAAGGATCTTGAAAACTACACCCAAATGAGAGAAAGATCTGTCAACTGTGAGGCAACATTTAGACATACAGAGGACTGTTCGGTCGTCCACAAAGAGAGTTTTAATCGATCGCCCCGCCCAACTCATAGAGTTCCAAGTTGCTCCTCAGAGAAATTGAAAGAGTCTGAACGTCTTGCCTGGTGGAGTATGTTATACCTTCTCGGTCACATCACCAGACTTCTGATCTGCATCCTCTTAGTTGCTGGATTCTTCTTCATTGTTTTTCTGTATGATTTCACAGCATTCTTTGCTCTTTACATATTTTCATTGTGCTGTTGGTTCTCACAGTGGAAGAAACATCGAGGGGCGACAAATAAGGGGATGGTGGGATAGATAAAGATAGGGCTGTATGAACTGATATGTTTAGCATTGGAAACAGCAGTAAATCAAAGTCAAATTAATTAATATGTCTTCAACATCTTTGTACTGTATTTTCAGACCGGTGAGACCATAGAGAAAATGGTTCGAAGCTCAAAAATTGGTGCATTTACAAAAATGTGCACACAGCACTTGTGGCATTTGTTTTTGATCATGTGTTTTCATGTTTTTGTGTTTGTTTTCTAACGTGGAGTGAATTTTGTGCAGTGGTTCCCAACACTTTTGGCTTTTGACATTAAAAAGGCAACATTGACTTGCGACCTCTTGTCATCTATTACGTATTTCTACTGGTTAACCAGAGTGAGTTTCATTTTCATTTCAAGTAATTATGATTACAGCAGGATTCATTTTTTGTCACTTTATTTCTTTCACTATTTGATTTCTTGACGTTTATTTTTTTTCTTGTGCCTCTTAAGGTGGTCCCAACCCCAGATTGGGAACCACTGAATTAGCGATTCAGGAGAGGTTTTGCTTTTGGTTAAATTAACAAAAAAAAAAAGTGTTGTTTTTTTTTTTTTTTTAAATTTGGGCAACCAAACATTTAAATTGAAATAAATTAAATCGATTTTACTAACTAACATTTTATTGTACGATTAATAAGAAAACTCCTTTTTGAATTTCTCAGTTCATGCTGATTTGGTGTGAACAATTGTGTGTATGATGTGTGAATATTTGCTGTGTTTGATGGGCCCAATATCACTTGAAAATGTACCAATGGAACAAAGTGAGAATGTGTTTGATTCTTGAAGATAGAGGCGTGTTTAATAGATGAGGCATTGTAGATTGAAACATTTATCTTTCCTTTTCTTTAATAAATGAAATTCATATGAGAAAATAAATAAGATGCAACTTTTCTGTGTTCATTGTTAAAAATATTGTTACATATTGTATTTTTACGTTAAATATTTTCCCACATATTTGCCTCACTCATGAGTCAGGAAGACAGCATGACAACTTCGAAAACAATATTCATATTTATTTCATGATACTAAACCAAAAATAACAGTCATCCTGTCCTATCAATAAAGAGTTCATGCAAAAAGTATCCTACATGCAAGATATTGAACCCTAATCTAATACAGTATTTCCAAATTCCATTTCACTCACTCATACGACATCCAACAGTTGCTTGTTGATCTAACAATTTGCATTACAATAATGCTTGATGTATGCAAAATTACATACACTGAACTCTGTAAGTTTCAAGATAACTTTATAAAGGTATCACCTAAATGATGGCACCTATAGCATCTTCATTACATCACAACAAGAGCGGGTGGAGACAAGGTATATTATGATGTTTTAGGACTTTATATTTGAAATGAATGTTCTGGTCGGGGCTCATCTGCACTCACCTTTAGTTTGGCTTCAAAAGATCATAATCCTCGTTGGCAATCGTTCACACAGACGGTGTATTAACAGCCACATCCTCTTTCAGTATTACTCATAAGATAACTCAGTGAACCTGAGCAGACACCCTTCACAGACCGGAGGATCAGTCGGCAGTTCTTTGTTCTTGGATTTGGAGATTACTATAAAGGTAATTTAGTCTTTTTCAAGGAACTTGCAGCATTAAGAAGAAGGTCAGGATTGTGACGATGTTTTAATGTTATAATCTTAGGAAGTTTCAGCAGAGTTACATGTTGATTATTAGATAAACCAACTCTTTGAACCTCAGCAGTGTGTCTTCAAAGTGAAAAGCATGATTCCATCTTGGACTCTGTCTCTTCAATCAGTCATTCAATATTTCAGTTTGAGCGCCTGCTGACAGGAGTTGGAATTAAGTCAAATTCACACTGTAAATGATAAATTAAGTATTTTCACGTGGTGATTTTACCAGACACCTTTCCAAAATGGACATGTACCATGTGGGGAACCCTTTGTAGGCATTGTTCTGACATAGCGTGATAGCCTCCTGAGACCCTGTGTCCTTATACGGGGACATTACATTTTGGCTTCACAGCACCATAATATTTAATTCTGCGAAACTTAGACCCGTTGGTCTAATTCATGGACACTTTGTCCATCACCCTGTGGTCACAAAAGCAAATTACACTGATCAGTGTACATTCAAGATGTTCAAGGTGTCTGCTTCTATTTGTTGTCTCTTTGACAAACCGCTGACCCAAACAGCTGATTCGATACCTTGCGCTGCATGCGTAGGCATACAGGGCCTTCGTGTGGAGTAAGACATAGTGTCGAGTGAAAGGGATCTCTGACATCAATGTGAAGCGGTGACAAAAAAACTAAAATAGAGCATATTCTTAGAGTGAAATATTTGTTTATAGGACTCTTTTAAGTGGCTAAAGTATGTGTCACTCCTGACCCCATCTGCAACGGTGCTTAGCTTAGCTTCTGTGTAGGAACTCCAGCTGGCTTCTCCTAACACGAGCTGTGCTTACTGCTATCTACCGGATGTAGTACACTTACTATTGATAAGTACCTCATACAACCCCACTTCAAATCTAAACTATCCCTTTAAGTTCATCTAGTAACACACAAAGGACTTTATGATTTTAGGGCGACAAGGGTGCAGAGAAAGAAATGCATAATTTCATGCTGGTATCCTTAAATTAGCAAGAAAATATATTTCAAAATAGATTTTCCAACAGCTTAAAGGGTGTAAATTGTTCTGTATGAATCTGTATGTTTCCATGGGGGTTTTGTTAATGTGTCAGTAAGTTGTGTTTACTTATACCTGTGTTTGCTTTCTTCTGCATGTACCAATGAGTCCAACAGTTCAGCAAACATGTGTGGGATGGTAGCCATGTCCACCCTGAAAGAAGCATTAAACACACAAAACTGATTATATTGTACTGAACAAAATGTAAATACATTTAAAGCACAGATAAGATTTAACAATATAATGCACTTTACAATCTTTGTTAATAACAGAATGTAAGTTGAAACACAGATGTTTTAGTGCATATTATCTGCCAGACCACTGCGAGCGGCGATACCTCACTGACACTGTGACACTGTGCGGGATAAAGTGGCCCTTTGAGTGACACTGCACTTCAGTAGAAGTCACTTGATCCCGTCTGGGGTATGTTGACCTTTTGTAAGCTGGCTCCAATCCAATGCTGGCACCTTTAACAATCTGTCCAAAAGCCAATGTTGGCACAGCAGAAGGCTACTCTTCACAGGGCTCTGCTCTGAGGAGGCACAGTACGAACCTGGCACGGCTACTCGCACGCACGCTACGTGTGTGCGGACAAAAAGTACCAGTGACAGGAAGAAAGTGAGAAACAAGGACAGAATGTTGATGAGCTCAGGTCACACTCAGGTTCAGGGCTGCTTGTTATATTGACTAAATCCTGTGCCAATATGTAAGGATTATAGATTATTCAGTGCTGTACTAGGAAGGTAGGGGGATGGGGTTGTACATTTACACACCAACACAATATCTGTTTAGAGTCTTTAATCTACAAATCATATGACCACAGTTAACTGTAATTTATACAACAGTTAGTTCCCACCAAGTAATCTGATTGGACAAGAGGCATTCTGTGAGTGGTGAAACTCTTATTTCACTATTTGATGATAACTTAAAACATAGAGATAAATGTACAGCATACAGTAAGGAGAATGTTTGGGTTGCTTGGCAACAATAGTCAAGTTTCAGTTACGTTATGGAACTCGTTGGGTTGGTGGGGTGAAAAAATAATCTGTTGTTGATTATTACTGTTGATCACACAGCTGTGTTACAATACTTGGTTGTAATTACTACATTCCGAGGTCTGTTATTTCTCAATAACAGACTGTTGTTATGAAGAACAGACTGTTTTGTTGAATCCGGGCTAACTGTAATCATATTTATCCGCCGAAAGAAGTCCGGTAAATCTGCCTTGGTTTTTTTACATTGGGAAAAAATTAAAAGAGACGAAATCAGCAGAGAGAAAGCAATAAAGGTTAAATGATGCAAAAACTCCATGTGTCAAATAATTCACTTTGTAAGTAAAAAGCAGTGTAATAAGCGGGATAATGTATAGCGAGCAGGTTGTTATTGCGGATAACAACCTGCTCACTATACATTATCCCTTACTTACTACAATCTGCCGATTGTGTAACTGTTATATGATAAAAATATCACACTCGAGGTTGTGATACTGAATATCATCACGGCTGTGATTCGGTCGAGGCACGAGGCGGTAGGCAGAGTGATACACAAAGTGAAAAGCCCCAGTGATGTTGTACTCTACAGTATATCAGCACTCATGGAATGCCTCTTGTCCAATCAGATTTCTTGATCTGAACTAACCGTTGTATAAATTGCAACTAATGATGAAAAAAAATACATATTTTAGTATAATGAACAACGTTGATGCAACTGGTAATACATTTTACAAAGTCAAACTTACTTATTTTTATGCTTATTTTTGCACTTCATTCATTGAAAGTTGTTCATAAGCACTAAGAAGTTTCCGTTTTTCAAATCATGTAAACTTTTAAGGACAAATTTGTGCTTAAAATCAGGACTTGTAAAAGGTTTCTAAATAAATATTGTTTTCAAATTGATAATTTTAGGCATAAAAACAGCCTGGCATAGCTTTTACCTGGACACTGAGGGTCCTTAAGAAGGCAGAAAGACAAGGTAATTGACTCTTTGGATCACACCCTGAACCTTGTGATACAAGTCTGACTAAAATAAGAGCCTGTCATCATGTGATGATGCTCTCTCCATGGACACGTTAAAGTGAGTATACAGGATTATGTGTGTGGTGGCACGTATAGGATTACGAGGGGCAAACTGTAATAAGGATCTCTCTCTATCATGTGAGAGATATTCCCAGGAGTGCATTCCTGAGTGTTATTTGGACACGGGCCACATGTAGTCCAATGTAAGTCGTTAAAGCTTAAAGAGATTAAAGCGTTTGTTCTTAAGGTTGTCTTTTAAAAAATTGGGAAATGTATTTATTCAAACAACAAAGGGAAACTTAGGAAAAAGGTTTAGATAACTTGTTTAAGGTAGCTCAAAAGCTCTGTAATGTTATGCTCCAGACGTAAGGGAATACCACTGCTACTGCTAAGGCTACCCACGACAGAAATGCATCTCTTCATGCAACAGTAACACACATTGGATTTAAGTGGACACCACCAGTTTACACTGGGAAAAAATACACATTCTTCAAATGACCTACCGTGCAATGCTACATTTCTTCCAGCAGATGACAATACAACTCCACCTACAAAAAACCCACCACATGTTTTACTCAGTTTGACACCAAAATCATGTCAAATGCTTTAGGTTGATACCAAAATAATACAGGAATCATGCGGTCACCCTCTTGCAAACATTTGACGTAATATGCATCTGTTTAACCTGAACCTAAAGATGCAAGTCTGCATGAAACGCAACAAACACGTAGCAATCTATCCCTGTGGCGAAATGAGTGTGCAGTGAAGTGCACTGCTGGGGACAAGAGGGTGCATGAGGACGCGGTATGTGAGTGGATGAGAGCGCAAAATGAGGCCTCTTGTGTTGTGCGGCCTGAGGGGAACGCAGGCACTGCGCTGACAGATTGGAGACCTGACAGACTGCATCGTCCACACTCTCCCCGGATCGAGGGAACCACTTTTTATTCACACATCCCTCCATGCTGCAGCCCTCCGCTCCCAGAACCTTCAACCTCGCCTGCTTCATCTTCCCCGAGACCTCCCGCCTTCCCGGCGAACCTACACGCCTGCCCCCATCCCCCTCCCCCTCTGACTCCCCATAGCAACTCGACATTCCCAGATGTCTGCTGGCTCTTGCATCACGGAGACAGCCGGGCTTTCTGCTGTTGTCACTTGGCATTTGGAAGCTGTGCGTGCGTGGGACACCGTCACCTCCCATTCAACACTAATTGCAGTATACTGACTGCTGGAGGATCCATCTGGGAATAAAACAGCGGAGCGTTATCATAAGGCTAAAGGTCTTTCTTCTGATTTTTATCAGAGTAAAGATAGGTACAGATGATTGATGGCTGTCACAGACTATCAATCAATACATCCACATTCATGCAACCTTGTGTCTTGTGTGTTTCAATAAGTCTGCATTTTAAACACACACATTCCACTTTCAGAAAATATATTCTACAATATACTATCATGTGCTTTTTCAGTGCTCATTAAATTACTCCCATGCTTTCATTCGCAGCATTACTGAGAGATGACAGAGGTGTTTGTCATCGCCGGGGCTGTCGGCTGGGTTTGTTTCATCACAACGAGGAGGTGTGAGAAAGGAATGAGGAGGAAGATGAGCAGGAGAGGAAGAGGAGGAGGAGGAGGAGGGGGAGATATTACACTCACAAGGAATACTGAAGACGAGCCAGCTCCAAACAAACCATAAGAAAGGGAATAATACAATATTAAACCCTCTATATTAAGGGAGTAAAAAAATGATGAAGGGTATGTCCTCCATGGTTCTACTCTAGTACTCTAGGTTAACTGTTTTCTATTATTTTAGGCCTTAATCGTCTCACCAATAGCTCAACGGCTAGGTGAAGTGGCTCTAAAGATGGACATTTTTTTTCCAGCGCAGGGTGAATCACGATGAGCTGTTGTTCTGCTCTGTTCTGTTCCGCAACCCAGCCAGCTAATACAAGGAGACATGCCATTCCCGAGAAAATCTCCCCCTCGGCGGCCCTCTCTGAACCTCGGAGAAAAACAACGGTGCCAGGCAGTTCTTTGCTCACTGCAAGAAAGAAAGCCTGCAAGTTATGCATATATGTAAAGGAATATGTTCAAGGCTAGAAATGTTCTCAGAAAGTAAACAATATGGAAAGACCACACATCCAATATGTCTAGATTATTGGGCTACCTCAGGTATAGATCGATCATAGCCTCCAAGGTCCCCCATTAATCTTGCCTGCATCTGTATCAGTGACTGCATATAAAGATGGATGACGTGTCTCCACCTCTTCTCCAAAAAATGTAGCCATATTTGTCAAAAGAGCTGTCAATCATAGCATTAGGCTCCTTTTTATAGCATCAAACTAATTAAAACTAAACTTTTTTTTAAAAAGTACACTTGGACTAAAATCAGCATTATGATAACTAACTATAATAACAGAAACCATGTTTCAGAAAATTTTAATTGACCTGCATTCTGATTTTATAGTTTGACTCATGTCCCATCTGTTAACATGGGGGAGGCGGGCTTTATGACCTATACTGCAGCCAGTCAGCAGGGGGCGTTCGAGGTGTTTTGGCTGCACTTTTGGGGAGCTGTCATGTCGTCCATCTTTTTATACAGTCTATGGTCTGTACAATCAATAACTGGAATGTGTCTAACTACCTGCCTACGTACATGCCTGGAGTCTTTTGCCAGCTAAAGCTAGCAAGCTAATCTCACAAGAATGGCAGCTAAAGGTAGTTTGGCGACCCGGCTCTGCAGGTCTATTATATTGGAACAGCAAGCTAAAGTTAGGTGGGCGGGCTGGCAAAGTTAGCTAACGTTGACTAGCAAATCGGTTTGGCATTTCGGCAACAGTATATCCTAGTTTTAGCAGTCTGTCAGTCAGACTCCTTTGTGGATCGACAGACTGTGATTGACAGCTAAAGCAGATTTGTTTTTGTCATTTGCTGAAAAGTGGTTAAACAATCATTGATTTAAGGTGCTTAAATATAATCATCTGATTGTGGGAGCTGTATGATGATAAGTTTAATTAAAAAAAGTGGGGCAGCAAAAACAGAAATTTGCACCCCCTAAGTGAATAATAGGGATGCATTTGCTCCACTGGCTCCATTGCTCCTATCCCAATGTTATCCTGTGGACTCTTCCTACATAGCAGGTTCATGTGTTGGGGGTAGTGGCCTTGACATTTTACCCTTTAGATACTTGCAAAATCTAGCTAAAAGTTGCCTACTTTAACAGCTTTAACAATGGCTTCCCCTGTCCCAGTTTGCCTCCTCAGTGTGATACCTAGCCGAAAACACAATATAAGGACCCTGAAACCAACACAGCTAACTGGTATTCAGTCATCATTAATATGAGGGAATTAGCATCATCCGTGGTATCAAGTGTTTGAAGCTTGATATTAGACTAGCCCTGACTGTAACCAATCAATGAGTCTACATATCAATCAATCAAATTTTATTTGTATAGCGCCAAATCATAACCAGGGTTATCTCGAGACACTTTACAGAAAGAGCAGGTCTAGACCGACTCTTTGTTAAGTTATTCAAAGAGAGGCCCAACATCAATCCACCATGAGTAGCACTTAGCAATTCGGCACATTGGCAAGGAAAAACTTCCTTTTAACAGGCAGAAACCTCGAGCAGAACCAGACTCATGTTGAACAGCCATCTGCCTCGACTGGATGGGCCGAAAATGGGATAGAAGGAGATGCAGGATAGAGACAGGCAAAGAGAGCAACAACAACATATGTTCTTGTTACCACAACAACATATGTCCTTGTTACATGAACAACAACAGACACATACTTATGGTTACAATGCCAATAATAGTGGTAGACTAGGGTGAAGATTGGCTAAATAAATAAATAAATAAATAAATTAGCGAGAGAAGCAGAGTAATGATAAAGGCTGAGGTAATCGTAATTGTAACAGTTGAAGTCAACAGGTCTACTATTAGCATTAGCAGCAACAATAATGATACTATGGGGAAGGCTGATGTTAGTAGTTGTTGCAGTCGAGCAGATCCACAGCAGCAGGTGGTCTGCAGCAACGATCCTCAGGAACCTTCAAGACAAGGGAGCACAAGAACTCCCGGGAAGATATGTGGTTAGTAATGTTAATGGGACCAGAAAATACAGAGTTAATGAGCTGCATTAATATGACAGATAGAGAGAGAGAGAGAGTCAGAGAGAGAGGAAGAGAGAGAGAGAGAGAGAGAGTCAGAGAGTCAGAGAGAGAGAGAGAGAGAGAGAAGCTTGGTGTGTCAGATCCCCCCGGCAGTCTAAACCTATAGCAGCATAACTATGGGCTAGTCCAAGCCTGAGCCAGCCCTAACTATAAGCTTTATCAAAGAGGAAAGTTTTAAGTCTACTCTTAAAAGAAGAGAGGGTGTCTGCCTCCCGGACCTTGACTGGTAGATTGTTCCAGAGGAGGGGGGCCTGGTAATTGAAGGCTCTACCTCCAACACTACTCTTAGAGACTTTAGGTACCACAAGCAGGCCTGCATCCTGGGAGCGCAATGTTCTTTTCATATATACATATTCAAACAGTTATCTTGTAAGAAACACAAGGCTTTAAATGTGCCCAATTAAATATAAATCTTACCTTTAAGTGGTTTGGCTGTCCTGTAGAGCTCTTGGAAGTGGGCACTTTGGGGCCACTTGAAAGATATTTCCCTTTCTGTCAACAATATTTCCTAATTTATGTGAGAAAAAAAAGTCATGACACAGTGCTTAGTCATCTTGTTCATGACAGAAAAACACACAACATAAGCTGGCAGACAATTCCTGCAGGTTAAACAGGAGTTACTGCACCCTTTTTAGGCTAGCTAACTCTAGTTGGCACACTTTAGCTAGAAACTCAGAAGCCTAGCTACACTGAGGCTACAAACAACCCATAATGCAACACTCTCTTAAAGTCACAGGCTCACTCTGTAACATAAGGAAGAGTATGCTGTTAAAAACAAACCTTTTCCTCAAACATGTTGCATTACAATATATTTTCCCTTCATTATGCCATCACTGTTGAATCTTTAAGTTGTTAATATAAGAAAACGGGAAAACATTATTGTGTTACAGTTTCATTTGAGAAAAGAACATCCATAATGATCATTTATTTTGAAGACTATGGGTTAGATTGATGTCAGGTTAGTGTATGACATTATTATTTATGGGCAGTAGAAATGATAAGGCGAAAATACACAAAATGCTCTTCTGTGTTTTCTTTTCCAGTTTGTTGAGTCAGTCCCAGCCTCCAGAGACCACAGCTTCAAACTAAAACATTATAAATTACTCTAGGTTTGTTCTCCATTTGCAGGGTTTTACAGCTGGCAGCAAGTGAATTAAACCGAAGCTGTTTCCATAGCAGTGCATTTCCAATAGAAAGGCCTGTCGTCACCAGTGTTTTGACTGATGACTGGATGCAGTGTCTGCTGAACTGGGCTGGAAGCGTACTCCTAAAAACAACAGAAACTCTCGGACCAATTTATCTTTTTGAAATGTTCATTGAACTCAGCTTAAAAATATTCAGCATCGCACACTGTATGTTAAACTGAAATGTGGCGTTCTGAGCAACAAAATCGGTACCTTTAAAACTGTAAAGTAAATTGTGAATTCAAGTGCTTTTCATTGATAGTGCTTTACGAGGAGTCAAGGGGAAAAAAATATCTCATTAAGGATCTTTATAGAGAAAGGGTCAAGAGCAGCTTTAGAGATGACCAGGCAGGCCCTGAGTGTGTGACAGTCAGAAGACAAGCAGCCGGGCCTCTCCGAAAGCCTTCAGTAAATCTGTCTGCATGCCATTTAGAGCGCTGGCCTGACCTAAATGTCAGAGCAACGTTTGACAGAACCTTATAACTCTCTTTCACTCTCCCTCTCTGGATTCTTTCTCATTCTCTCTGCAATGTTGCTCTTCCTAAAAGGGTTAAATCACTCAGACACGGCTCACATGTCCGTTTATTTCAAAGGCCTTTAGGCTCCCATAAGACTACTAAAATGGGAATTGAATGGGGATGGACATTCCCTTATGTTGTTAAAACCTTTAAAGAGGGGGTATTATGCTGTTTCAATTTAAAAAACATATATACAATGTTACAATGTTGGATGTCCATACTAAACGTGGGTGAAGTTTCAAATCTGCAGGTAAAAGTATGTTGGAGTAATCCCCTGCTAAAAAAGTCTCATTCTGAAGGTTGCTGTGAAGGCTTGCTTTCAGACAGACTTCTCCATATGCTTCACTTTGTGATGTCACAAAGTGTTTACTTTTCCAGTGAAAAAGAGTGAAGTGAGGTTCACTCTTTGCCGACAACTCTGTGATGCAGCCATGGGGTAGGGGGCATGCCTCAAACACTGAGTTCTGGCCCTCGGCCAGGCTTCGGAGAGCTGGCCAATCAGAAGAAAGTGGCCTGTAGGGGTGGGGTTTCTTAAAGAGACAGAGATGACTGAGTCGTTTCAGGCAGAGGCTGGATGAGGGCCTGCACAGAGCACCAGTGTGAGAAAAATTAAGAGATTTTTTTCACTGTTAATTTATGCTTAGCTACTCTATAGGTATCACAGAGTGAAATATGAAAGCTTGAAATGAGCATAATACCCCCCTTTAACAAGCCTACAAATACACATTTGTTCCTGTGGGGCAGATAAAACCTTTCATTTTGGTTTTATATAAAAGAAAAAGATCGAAAGGCAGAAATGCCATGATGCATTAACATTTTCGTGAATAAAAGATTTTTCTCTCAATGTTTGTCTAATACCTTTGTCCTTTGTAAGAGAAGTCAAAGAGACATGCAGCCACATAATCCACTGATGTTGTTGCCTGCTCTTTACAGAAGAATAGGATCGTGACGATAAGAGTTTTGGACAGAAGGACAGATTTTCGGGTGAATCATCCCCGAGTCTGGAGCCAAGGTAAACTGTGTCATGTTTCGTGCCCGCGTATCCGTTTGCATGTGTGCTTCCCTGCCTCTCTTCACGTGTGTTTGTTTCTCTGCCCAAAACAATGTGTTTGCTTACGTGGGCATGTGAGGATACGGTTGTGTGAAATGCTGCAAAATTCGTGTGTTTCTCGTACGTGTGCTGTAATATATAGCCGTGTGTGGGCAGTTAGGATTACACAAAGAGTGCACCATATTGAGAACCAACATATTGTTGGCAGTCAGGCGCACACGAACCAGTTTTATCACTGAGCCTCCCTCTCTCGCTCTATCAGTCTCTCTTTTTGAGGGAAAGGTCATACATTGAGCGGGATCTGTCTTTCTCCCTTTGATTTGTCTTCCGTCTTTTTCCTCATTTCAACCTCTAGCTGCTCTTGCTAGCTTTGTTTCTTTCACCCAATTTTCCCCTCGCATTTCACCCCGCAGGGACTTTCACAGGCTATTTTTTGTAGGACTGAATCACATCACGGCATTCAGGAAACAAGAATTCACAATACATTTCATCTGGCTTAGAAATAGCACCCTTTTTAGAGCATTATGGTACATTTTGAATTCAACTAATAAATTAAGCAATAAGTGTTCTGACATTTAAGCTGCTTCAAAAAGAATCTAAAATCTCAGCTGTGCGATTAGATGTTCAATTTCCTTATATTGAATGGTTATATTTTATGCACTCCCATTCACTTTTGTAACACAAATCACTTCTTTGATGCTCTTGCTGCCAGCCATTTCTCATTTTCCTCTCCGTGTCCCCACTTCACCTCCCCTCGCTCCCATCTCTACTCAAATATAGAACTTAACACACATATTTCACAGCAAGGCTCGTGACACACACCATGGAAGAGAGTGGGCCACAGATGGAACAGACTACCAAGGGATGAGGGGAGGGATTAAGAGGGCAGGGAATAGAGGACTGTGACAGAAAGATGCAAAGAATTCATGAGGAGCAGCAAACCATGCGGAAACATGCGGCGAAGACCAGGCATGAATGAAAAAGACGAGGGAGAACAAATGTTTGATGCGGGGTGTTAAACAGATGGTTGGCGGGAAAGTGGATGGAAAAGAAAAGAGGAAAAGACAGATAGAGGGTTTATATGTGTGCATTGCAGCTGTGTATGAGGTGACCCTGACTCAGATCGATTTTTATAGCTCTGCTGCTGTAAATCATCAGTGTAAGTCAGCGTCTCCAGGGTCTGTATGTGTGTGTATTTGTATGACAATATGTTTGATGCGTTTATGTGTGTGTGACTTAAATCACCTGGCCAATGTTACCCAGCGTATATCGTCAGTGTAAGTTACTGTCTAACGACCTTGTGTTAGTGCTGCATGGACTCCACATGGAATTCACATTGTTGTACATTCTTTGTCGATCTGTCCGAACAGAATACTTACGCATAAGCACTAATCTGTGCTTTAAACCAGGGGTGGGACAAAATATCAATACGGCAATACATCGTCGTCCTGACTCGTGCAATACAATTATTGGCTGGTGCCAAATATCCATATCTTAATTACAAATATATGGTGTCCTTAATATGTATAATAAAAATTAATAGGCAGAAGAAGTTAATCACATAACCAAATGCATCATTATAAGATTGTCTTGCAATATATAATTTTATCGCAAAATCACTTTATCGTGATATTATCGTGGGTGATATCGTGAGTTACCCTGCGATTTCCACTTCAAACCTATTAGGAAAATGGAAATGTTGGTTAAAAGATATAATCTCGAAGATTTTCATTTAAACAAATGTCTGTTAAGTCACTATCGCCGAATGAGGTAACACAATGGTGATTGAGCCAATGGCCCACTGATGAAAGCCTTTGCATTTGCAGTATTATGGATCGGTTGACTGATGTGACTTACGCGAAAAACATCACAAGCGGCGCCCAGTAAGTGGTTGGTAAGTGTAAGTGTTGCGAGTAAACGGTAATCTACAATGGCTGAACAAACAAAGAAAAGATGGATCACTACAGATACAACTTCAAAAATTAGTGAACATCCAAAGAAAAATAAACAAATCTGCGTGCAGATGAAGGCAACCACTTTAAAAAGGAAAGTGACCGTCAGCGAGGAAAATCAAGAGTGACAGCTTGGACGTGGACGTCACACATGCAACACTGTCTGGATATCTGTGAAGAGGGCTTCCGCAATTACCGTTTATCACCACAGGTGCCGCCAAAGAGAACGAAACTGAGATCTTCAAGATTATCGTTTAGAAGACACAAATGCTTTTTAAAGTACGTACAGTATGACACAATTCTTTACCCAGTTTGTGTATATTTAGCTTCACTAGGGCATCATAACATTGTTTTTTCCCAACAACTACTGTATAAGAGGCCACGAAATCTCGTTCAGACATTCATGGTTCCCACAGGATCAATCCTCCTTTCTTAGGTAATCAGCTTGTTTTCCAAGTGACATGAAGACATCAACATTTTTGGCTTTGATATCTTGAATTCAACTGGATTGATTGCTCTTAAATTTGGTACAGATATTCAAGGTCCCGGGAGGATACATTTAAATCGCTTACATCCCCAGACCTCTCATCTAGCACCAGTAAAGCCATATTTGATCATGGTTTTACAGTTGACAGGGTCTACTTCTGAAGCGTTGCCGCAGTTGAATTTTCCGTTCATAGGTTGGGCAGACCTACTTTCTATGCAAATTACATGAATAATCCAAAGCCAACAAAACTGATTCCAGATCATTCAGCACTTACTCACAGACATGAGACAAGCACGCCAAAATGCACACCAGTCACAACATTCTGCTCTCTGCCTGGCGCCAGCCAAGCTGCCGCCATCATAGACTCTATATAGAGTTTTGAAATTGTATTCAAGCTGTTGTGTTGATCCTAACTCTGCTTTTCGTGAAGCATTGAAGCAGCCCACCTTGTATCTGCACATTGTCTCATGTTTAATTGCAGTGGCATCATTTCTCTTCACTGCGATGAAGAATAGAAAGTTCACACTGCTTACACTAATGCTGTTTGCCACACATTGAACTAAAAATGTAAGCTTCTGTGATTTGGATATAGCATTTCCATTTTGGGATTTCCATAATATATTGTTGTTGCAGCCCTTTGGCACAATAAACCTTTATGGCATTGCTACATACATACAGTGACCATACGTCCCGGTTTGACCAGGGCCGTCCCGTTTTCAAGCTAAAACACAAATACGAAATACCAAAACAATGCACCATGCTTGCAACACTGATTTGTCTGGATGTCAAGCGGTGTCGTTTTAATCACTATTGCGCAGTGAGTCAAAGTTCAATACTGATTTGTTTGTACATATGTCAATCAATCTCGGCGTGTGGCTGCGGCTTAGCTAGCCCAGCTTATCATACTGACAGGACCTGCTGCGTAACGTCAGGAAGGCTAGCTGTCAAAGTAGGTCCAGGATATGTTGCGTTTTGCACACACTGAAAGTGCCCATTTTCAATCGGCCACAGTACAAAGCCATATTAAAACGAGCAAACACAAATGGTGGGTAACATTTAAGTGTCCCTATTTGGTTGGTTTGGCAGGGGCATATTTTGATCCATGGTTTTCAGGCTAGTTTTGTTGCACAGACCTGGCAACCCTGTCTGACGGCTTCATCAGGTCAAACCTAATAAAGTTTCTTTTATCCTCATCTACTGTCAAAGTTTAGTGCTAATTAGCTAATGTTAGCATGCTAAACTAAAGCCCTTTTCCCACTGGGCGAAAAAAACACTTACACCTGCTAACCCCCGGCTTTTTTGCTTAGTGGGAAAGGCTACAATCTGCATTCAGACCCGGGTCAAATGACTCTGCACCTGAACGAGTAATAGATTCAATAAAGACCTAACTGCCGTAGCATCTTAACGGTTTTCTAACCCCTTCTCCGGTGGGTTTGTGACATCAGACGGTGACGCAGCAGAAAAGAGACTAAAAGGAGTATACTCCACTGGTAATGGGAAAAGAGACAATCGCCATCTATAAGCGGGTCTTCCTGTGTCTGAAAAACCCACGTCAATGTGCTAATTTCGGTGGGGACAAGGGTATTAGGTGGCAAACATCTTCAAAATGACCTGCCACACATTAGCACGTTTGCAATGCTGATTAGCATGCTAGTTTTGACGGAAAGCACCACATCACAGAGCTATAAGTGTGGCTGTCTGCTCTTAACAACAAAGTGAAAGAAAGTGACGCACTTAAAAGAAAAATTTCACCGACTCATCTTACAAATAAGATGTGACAATCATGTAACTGTTTCGGTATCCAGTTGACACATTTCCATCCCGATTTTGCTTCTCTTGCTGTGTTTTTCCTGCTCATGGGAAGTCTGTCAAAAGCAGTCATCTTAACACTGCCCTCTACCCCTTATCACACACATACATACCAAGGAACACACACACACACACACACACGCCTTGTAGCAGGCCCTGTCTGAGCCCCAAGTCCCTTGGGTCTGATTAATGCTCTCTCTACAGGACTCCCAATGGGAGATCACTCACACAGCACACACTCATGTATGCACTGCTCTGCTCTATGCACTCACATTCTGCCACACACTGAGTGTGCAGCGTGAGAGCTGCTAACAATGTATTTGCCTCCAGAGCTGACAAGGCGATAGGAGAGGGCATTTTCTATATAGTCATTTGTTACATCATCAGTGAGTTTGAGACATATGGATTTGTGAGAGAGGGATTGCAGCATAAAAAAAAGACGGTGTCCTCTAATAAACCAATAGATAATACGGTTAAAAAAAATCTAAATAATACTCCTCAAAAAGCAATTTCTTTGCAGCTGCATTCAGAGTTCATCCAACTCCAGTGGATGTTGTGAAAGTCTGCATTTCTGTTTTGCGACTTAGTTTTAAAATTGCACACAAGCACTCGAGATAAAAGCCACACAACTGTGTGCTCCAATTCACAGTGAGAAGCCAAACTCATGTAACTTCATCACGCTGTTCATATTTTAAGCTCATCAGAGAATTCTTCGCCTCACAAAGTGATGCGGTAATTATCTCGCCAAGGAACAATCCCAGTCCGAGTGAAATTGTCTTTGTTTCAGGGTAATTAAAGATGTCCAACACTAGTTACAATCAAGACATTTGGCTGGATTCTGATTTGTTTTTTATAGCCTTTCCTTAAAAGCAAATATGTGCTTCTCTGACACTTTGAAATGTCTGATGTCTCAAAAATGAGACATAATACCATTGGAGGGTACCAGCAACATGCCAACAGTACAAACCATTGGAACCCAGTTATACTAGCAGTATAACCCTAACCCAGTATGATAGCAATGGCCACAGCATTGACCATTATGATAGCAATGGCCACAGCATTGACCATTATGATAGCAATGGCCACAGACACGACGGTGTCTGGCTTTCCAACCCATCTCGGACTTCCACAGCAGGTACAATGTAGCGAGAGTAGCGATGTCGGACATGGTTGATAGCCGAAAGAAATGACGCTGTTGGTAACCATGGAGATAAGCCCCGCTTCCTCTCCTGTATTTTGAGTACTGCAAGGCGAATATTCGCTTCGTGAACGCACAGTACAGTACAAACCATTGGAACACAGTTAACAAACAAAACAACCATACTGTTAATACTGTACTTAATTAGGTGAAGGAAAAGATCATGCTTTTGGCTTCATATCTATTTTTGTTACGTAAGTTAGCACATGTAAACTTTCCTATACGCTTCGTTACGTACTTGAAGAAGTTAATTCCTTTCTTGAAGCTAACTTATGCATGCAAGTTTAATTAAGTCTATGCTGACTTAGGGCCTGTGATCACTTTGTGTTTTTTGCACTGGCAGTGCCCACGACCTCAATCACGCATGTTTACTGTTGCTAGGTTACGAAAGTTGTCTGGCAGCAATTCTGGCGGCACTTCTACCTTGGTAAGTCTGTTTTAAATTGCTCTGTATGCTAAATGTTTGCTTTTATTCAAGGTAATTTTACAAAAAAACCCAACATAAACTAATTGCTGCCTGGCATTAGCAGCAGCACTAGACTTGGAAAATGTACCCTCGAAAAAAAGAGAGGATTAGCTCCTCCTCCACCATTGTTGTCGACAAAGTTGATGATGGAAGTCCTGCCCCTTCTTGATTTTGATTGGTCTGTGAGGGAGAAGTGCATTAACAAGTGCGACTGTGTTCAAAAAGCTGAACTATGTTGAAGTGAGAGCGCTGAGGATGCTGAGCACTGAAGAAGCTGAACTGAATTGGTTTTGTATAGAAAACAGGCACAGCCAGTGCAAAAAAATGTTATTGTTGAGGTTTAGGCACCAAAACTACTTAATGAGGTAAAGGAAAACATCAAGTTTTCAGTTTCACATGTATGTTCTTTACCTAAGTTAGCGCATGTAAACCTTACTAAGTTACGTTACGTTTGAGAAGTGAATTACTTTTTGAAAACTAACTTATGCATGTGCGTTTAATTAAATCAATGCTAACTTAATTTGTGACCAATACCTGTAACTGACTTTTTAACTGCTACTGATGTTAGCATTAGTAAAATTAACATGCTGGTGTATATGCTTGTCATCATACCTGCTAGTAACCAGCATGTTTACATTGTCAATGATGCTAGCATTTCAACCAGAGCTCCAGTGTAAGTGCAGCCTCTTAGGGCTGCTAGCATGGCTCGTAAGGCAGCTAGCTAGTGTAGCTAATACTTATAGTTTAAAAACATTCCTGTTTGTCATCGTGAGGAATAATCCGCTAATTAAATGGCAAAAAGGTTTCGACTTTACAGCCTTGTAGCATGAGTTTTACTATATTATCCATATAGTTGCCATAGTAACACAAGTTCCAATAGCAATGTCTGACTTGTGTACAAACCTTGTTATGAGCAGGGTTGTAGGGTCAGATATAGAAAGAGAAGGACACAGAGCCTAGAATGAGTAAAGGAAGACAGGACTGTTATGGTTCACTAGCTACATGGCTAGTGAAATATGAGAGTGTAGGAGTGTGTGGTATACTGTAAGTGTGTTTATACAGTAAAAGAAAGAGAGAGGGGAGATTTGGAATGAATATTGGAGTGTGTTTGTCGGAGAAAGTGTGAGAGAAAGAGCTGGCAGCCGAAGTCTAGTTTCCATCATTGCTTTTTACACCAATTGATTTTAGTTTGAGTGACAGGCGAGAGGAAACAGCACCTCAGCCTGCTGCTGTCAGCTTATGTGAATAACTGCCTCTCCACCTTCTCTCTCTCTCTCTCTTTCTGCCCCTACACACACTCCAACTCACAGACACACAAATCCCAATCATACTTCACTTTTCGTAGCCTTTTGTGAACTTTTCCTCCCGTCTCATCGAGCAGGCATGAGGACCCTTTAATAAGAAGACCTTGCTCGGCTTGAAATTAAGGGAGAAATATATTAAAAAGCTGCACCACAGTGCAAAGAAACCTCGGAAAAAGAATGGGAAGCCCACCTGTCAACACTCCGTCAAATAAAACATATCATAATCGCTCGGCGTCGGCAGGGGTGCCTGTATATATACCTTGTCGGTGAGCGGGGGGTGGAGAGTGAAAGCAGCTTACAGCGGGACTGCTGTGTTGCCATGGCGACTGTCTTTGCATTGAATCGACAGAAAAGAGATGCTGGGATTTTTCGCACACTTTCCCTGCTTCTATTTAGCTTTCTTTCTTCCAGTCCCACTTTCTTTCTTTCTTCATGCTGGCTTTGTTGCTTTCTGCCTTGGTGTCTGTGAAGTGCAGAAAAATATTTGAAACAACTACAAACACACACATTTAACCACACAAGCTCAGACGCATGGTAATATAAACACCATTCACCAGTTCTTTTACAGTGTTCCAGGTTGTAAGTGGTATAAAAGTGGTGAAACTGGCAATCATCGTTTTACAACTTCTCAATTAATGAGCAACTGGGGAGGGTCTCAAACAGACTGTGTCCGGGGTGAGAGGGCTGCACGCCTCGGGGTCCTGGAGGTGTACAGGTCCTCGAGAGATGGCAGATAGCAGCCAATCATCCTCTCTGCAGAGCGAATGATACGCTGCAGCCTGCCCTTGTCCCTGGCAATAGCAGCAGCGTACCAGACGGTGATGGAGCAGGTGAAGATGGACTCAACGATGGCAGTGTAGAAGTGCACCATTATTGTCTTTGGCAGGTTGAACTTCTTCAGCTGCCGCAGGAAGTACATCCTCTGCTGTCCCTATTTGATGAGGGAGCTGATGTTCAGCTCCCACTTGAGGTCCTGGCTGATGATGGTCCCCAGGAAGCGGAAAAACTCCACAGTGGAAACAGTGGAGTCGCTGATGGTGATGTGGGCGGGTGTGTCTTCAGAGCATTAAGCTCCAGGTTGTTATCACCACACCAGGTCACCAGATGGGCGATCTCCCACCAGTAAGCAGACTAGTCCCCATCAGAGATGAGTCCAATGAGAGTCGTGTCGTCCGCGAACTTCAGGAGCTTGGCGGACTGATGACTGGAGGTGCAGCTGTTGGTGTACATGGGAGAAGAGCAGAGGGGAAAGAACGCAGCCTTGAGGGGAGCCGGTGCTGATGGTCCTGGAGTCAGAGACGTGTTTCTCCAGCTTCACGTGCTGCCTCCTGTCAGGAAGCCTGTGATCCACCTGGTGGCGTCGGGCACGTTCAGCTGGAAGAGCTTGTCCTGAAGCAGAGCCCGGAAGATTGTGTTGAAGGCAGAGCTGAAATCCACAAACAGGATCCTGGCATAGGTTCCTGCTGAGTCCTGATGCCGGAGGATGAAGTGGAGGGCCATGTTGACGGCGTCGTCTACGGACCTGTTGGCTCTGTAGGCGAACTGCAGAGGGTCCAGGAGGGGGTCTGTGATGTCCTTTAGGTGTGAGAGCATGAGGCTCTCAAAGAACTTCATTACCACAGAGGTCAGGGCAACGGGTCTGTTGTCATTGAGTCCTGTGGTCCTTGGCTTTTTGGGGACAGGAATAATAGTGAAGGCCTTGAAACAGGCTGGCACATGGCAGGTCTCTAGTGAGGTGCTGAAAACACTTCACAATTGATCGTAAAATTCTGGAGGGCCATACTTGCAAAGAAAATGAAGTAGGCCTATTCGATAACCCATTAGCTACAATTACACAACAGTTTATGTTAGCATTGCGCTCCTAGCAACCAATATGTTAGCTAAGAAGTAAATTCCTGGCATACATTAGGCTGGCTAGGAATTTACACCTTTTCTTTATTATTGAGTAACTCTAAAAAAAAAATGTAATATTACCTTTCAGCCCCTTCCTTGCTACTATTTATGTTAACTAGAAGGAAATTCCTATCATGTTATAGGAATTGAAAACCTTTTCTAATCGATCAAGTAAGTCAATAATATTAGCTTTTAGCCCCTTCCTAGTGACCATTATGTTAGCTAAGAGCTTAAATTAAGTTAGCTAAGAATTTACACCTTTTCTATTATATCGAGTAACTCTAAAAACAATAAAATAAGCTTTCAGCCCCTTCTTAGCTACAGTACCATTATGTTAGCTAAGCAGTCATTTCCTAGCTTACATCAAGTTAGCTAGTATTCCTGTTCTATCAAGTAGGCTAACTATAAAAACTAATATAGCTTTCAGCTCCTTCCTAGCTATCATTATGTTAGCTACGAGCTTACATTAAGTAAGCTAAGAATTTACACCAATCCTATTCTATCAAGTAACAGTAGGCTAATATGAGCTTTTCAGCATCTTGCTATGTAATGGTTGTGAGCTAGCTCAGTGGCTTAATGCTAATATTAGCAGTTGTCTAAAAGTAGCCCTCAGATATTAATAGTAGCCCTCAGACTTAATATTGTGTCAGATACCATAAATGTATTCAACTTACAAGATGGAACAAAGCGGTACAACATTTTAACAGCATTTGAGCTTCCCACCATGATAACCGTGATGTCAGAGGAAATCGGCTCTGAATAGGATCAAAGTGTTAAATGCAGCTGATACATGCAGAATAGTAATGAAGGAATTTGGCTTTTTTTTTCAATGACTTTTGACTTCTCCTCAGGTCACCTTTGAGGTTTGGCAGGCCGGCTTGCATCAGAATCAACAAAGACCTCAGCTTCCATTTCGTTCGCTCTACTACAAACACCTTTTTTTTCTCTTCCTTCGTTGATGAGTAGATAATGATAAAAGTGTAAGGTCTTGTATGATGTGTCATACTTATTATCCTTTGATCAAACACCTTTGATACAAAATAAGGATGGATTAGCAGGTTCATATCAGAGAATTAAGATAGACGGAGAGGATCATTATGATTTCCCTGTAACAGATGCTTGATCGCTGGGATTGAGTGTGTTTCTGAGCAGCGCTATGAGGCACACACTTCAGAGCGCTTCATGATTAACACGACTGCGAGTGAAATCCTCGGCTAAATGAGGTCTTTGCCATGGTAACAGATCAGTTACAGAGTCTCATGCACGACATGTACCTATGCCTATTCCATGAAAACGTTGGGTAACATCTGACAGCCACTACCTCAAGAGCGCTCGCTAAGTGATCATTTTACTCAATGAAATCTATTCTTTTAACGCTATTTTCGGCTTCATACTGCTATATCTCTATTAACAATCCCACACACAGTATTCACATGGTTTTTCTTTCACCATTACAAAGGGTTCAACTGAGTCCAAGCTTAGCAGGCAGTAGATGTTTGCGAGTGAATGCAAGCCTAGCAATCTGAGTGCACTGTATGTAAACACAAGAGAAATGAGATGTGACCGCTGTGCTCGTGACACTAACGGAACACTCATTTACCTCCACGAAAGAGTCCACGAACGCACCATCAGACGGGCAAGTGAGAGAGTCCAAAAAAATAAACGTTATTTATATGACTTCTGTTCTCATATCTGTCTCCCTCCCTCTCCCGTTTTTTTTTTTTTTTTGCTTTCTCTCTGCCCTCATTTTAAAAACGGGAGAGGGGGGTGGGGATTCCATTTGAACAAGCAAGCCTCTGCACCGCTTGTGGGAGACAGCTTGACTCAGAGCGAGAAAAAAAGGAAAAAGAGACAGAGAGAGAGAGAGGGAGAACGTGAGAGGTGTCTTCCATGCACCAGACGATGCAATCCTTCGGAAAAGAGGCGAGCACTCCACCAATGGCAGCTCACGCACAGGCCGACGCATGGAGGGTTTCCACGGCTACCCCCAACCTTCCTTACCTCCTTCCCTCTCTTCTCCTCTCTCTTTTATCCTCCTCTCTTCTGCCTTGGAGTAAATGTCAAATGGCTAATAAACACAGCAGCACATGCGGCTGGTCCATAAGACCGCCATAGTCGGTCAATTTGTCAGGATTCATACATGCAGCTTCAGACATAAGGCACACGCACGGATACACAGACATGCTTAATAAGGCAGATTACACACTCCCCATGATTGATGTCACGTCTGTGGAGTAGTCATTTTGTTCGAGTACAAGACCGTCCTAATGCCAACATCCAAAACTATTGTAAATATAAAAATGTATTATTGTTAAACAGTTCAAAAATGACTGACTAGATCCTAAATATATAGGATATCAAATGATAATCTTTATGTACAAATGTACCTATAAAGGAGTCTTATTGTTAAATGTCATTCTTCTCAGTTACGCTGTGTCATGGCACATTACTCCATGCACTGTTGGACCGTCGGCCACCCTCCCATCCTCCAGCTGCATCCGCAGTCTAAGCCAAACATCCTGAAAACACGGATTAAATGCTCAATGAGTTTTATATAATTAAATTGAGGATTTTGTCCAGTATGTCTAGTACTAGTGTTATATTGCATGCATGTGCGTACGATACTGCTTGTATTTTCAGTACTTTCTATTCTCCACTACATTTGGTTTTAGAAAGTGAGTGGCTGAGCTGCACTGGATCACAAATACTGAGCCAGGGAGTGATTGATCAAGTTATGTGATCACATTTAAAATGTGATGTCCTCAGGCAGTGCTCTCTGCAGCTCAGCAGGCTGTAGATTTCACACTGTTATACACTGCACACCATCTGTGACGTTTATATTGAACTATTTTGTTATGTTCATCCTCTTTTGCACATACCTACCATTATCTTTGCACTACTTTATTAAGATTTTTGCATGATAATACTTTTTGTTTTGGCCTTCTTTGGCTGTATTTGAGAGAGAGGACGGTGGAAAGTGTCGGATGCAGGGGAAGAGAGAGTGGGAACGACACGTGGCAAAGGGCCGAGGGTGGGAGTCGAACCCGGGGCTGCTATCATCGAGGACTGGGCGTCTGTACACGGGACGCGTGATTTAACCACTGACCTAAACCAGCGCCCCATAACTCACATTTTACACTAATATTGCCATACATTCATATACATTGTGTGTATTCAAATATACAGTATGAACATAATTGCATATCTTCATAACCACATCTTAAAAGTTTCAATCAATGTGTTTAAATCCAAATTCGAGCTCTAGTTTTTTTCAACTTTACTGAATTGGGTGAACTTTATTTATTACAAGAATAACACCATCAATTCTTTGAAGAAATCATAAGAGTAGCCACACAAAAACTAAAAGGTTATTTACAGCTAGCATTAGCGTCCTCCACAGGATTTATGACGGCCGAGGGTGTGGAGTGTCGACCGCAGTTGTCCATTTAGTGTGTGCGGGCTGTTTATGATCTTTTGCTGTTGGGTGATACTATCTCGCTAGCTAACGCTACAGAGCCATGATTTAGTATTGCTTTCAGAGCTTTGAGAACAAATAGGGCCATCTCAGCTAATGTTGCATGTATGCTAACTGCTAAATATGATATGGGTTGCGAAGAGTTTGCAAAGAACCTTTCAGTGACCGATTGAAAAGCATCATTTACTCATGGCAGCGCTTCGGCTGTCAGACAACTTAAACGTACAGAGCTGCACCGTGGCGATTGTCACGTTTTCTGTGTGTAGCGTCGAGGAAATCTACAACTTTCAGTGCTGTTTTGTATAGTGACAAAAAAGCAGAGCCTTACACATTAACCTTGAGCGTGTGCTCATTCATACAGAAGGTGTTTATCCATTAGTTTCTCTTGTTACTAACGGAGGAAGCTGGGGGATGTACAGTATGCCTGCATACCTCCACAGGAAAGCATGTACACACATTAAGATGTTGCATTGTTGGGTTTTTGCACGCATATGTTGTAGTGTGTAGTTGTAGCAAATGAAATCCTACATTTTTCGCCTGCTTTTGGATGTTTGATGTGAGCGCAGGCAGGCGGTCTGCCGGGCCGCTGTGAGAAGTGGCACACTCGGATCATTAATCAGACTCGACGGCACAGCGGGTAGAAGGCAAGCCACGGGAGAGCCCTAATGCATGCAAATGTATACTCGTTTTGGGGGCAGGTTGAGCCAAGGACAGAACCTAGCCAGCAACCCACAATCACAAGTACAGTTCGAGAGAGGGAACATATCACGGCTCGAGTGGGGGCCTATTCATTCTGCCTTTTGTCCGCTACATCTGAAGCGTGAGTGTGCTCTAAATCAACATGACAGTGGAGAAAAGGTACAACAGAAAAATCACGCAGGTAAAACACAAACTAGCAAATCCTTCACTGCTATACAGGCTTACATATATAGCTTACACTATATATGTGATGGAATTGCAGTAACATATGCCTGGTCAGACTCATATCAGCAGCTCTGTAATCTCCCTCCAATGTCCAACCATATGATACGAGGATCATCAAACAAGCTTCTCAAGCAAGACATCACTTAACATGGCAAATGTAGGAGTTGATTTGCTGCCAACTGAGGGCACAGCTTAGCATCCCAGCTCTTATTATTCTGCTCAGTGCCTCAGCCTCATTATGGCCGGGATTGTACCTTTGGTGGAGATAACCTTACATGACTTTTTGAGATGAACCCTTTTTACAAAATAGCTTAGGGATGTGAAGAGAGGGGAGATATCTACGCTGGTGGGCGTTAGCATCATCCAAAGCAACAGAGGCACTGTTTGCCGCACACTTTTTTTGTGCCTCGTCACGTTTCGTTATCATTTAGTCGTTTAAAACAAAAAGTTAATGTGCTTGAGGGTGAGTCGGTGAACTTTGCAGTAATGTTTTAAAGCTTGTAAAAAAAACAAAAAAAACAACCTTGAACAACGTGTGATGATTAGCCAACAAAAAAAACAGGTGTGTAGCAGTAGAGGGAAAAATCGCTTGGGGGATTGATTGATTTATTTAGTGCTACTGTGCAGTTTACAATGAAAATTCACACAGCGGACATTTTACTCTGTTGTTGTTAGCAAAAGGATAATATTTAGATGTTCCTGGTTGGGAGTTGTATAAATGAAGGAACATTGGGCCGTATATTCAAGGTAACACAACATAAATGAGCTAATGTTGGCGCTCAACTGATTCCTTGCTACCATTACCGTTAGCTTGATTTTTATGCCTTTCATATTGAATCCTGTAAGACTATTAAATGACAGAAGCTGTCCCAATTTAGGCCGATGCGTCACACCGGCGCGTCAAAGGCTGACCCATTTCGAAGGCACCTTCAGATGCAGCCGACAAATGCATCCTACTTTTCAACGTATCTCAAGATTCATCGCCAATTCAGAAGAGATGGCAGACTCTTAAGCGGACGAGGAATAGGCTACACTTTTCAAAGTTTTTAGTTTTAACTTAATCGAATAGCAAGCAATACAAATGTAAAAAAAAACCCGAAGGGGCCTTAGCCTGCTAACTACCTGTTGCTAGGTGATAGGAGCCGCGTTTGGTGAAGCAAGGTTAAGTGCGGGAACAGCTGGTGACGCAAACAGGAAATCCTCTGTTGACTAGACCGTCTCATTTCTGTTCAGCCTTAGCAGTCTACACATGCTGCGAGTGACCCTACCTCGACCGTGTCGTTCAAAGGATGCAGCCCCTTAATGAGACCAGCTGATGTTGGCTAGGTAGTTGCTATATGCTAACGTTAGCAGTTAACCATTGTCTTACACTAGCCAATGGGTAACATATATATTGTTTTATCTTTTGGTTGCTGATCAATTGAGAGGCAGTGAAATGATAATTTATTTTTATGACTCTAAATCTGGAAAACAGAAGCACAACATTGTCTTGACTTGGCATCGGAGGAAAATGGCCGCCGCGTGAATATGGTCAATAGTTAATATTCATTTAAATTAATACAAAGAAGGTCAATCTCAGCGCTTCAGTCTGGCTCACTGCCACTTGTGTTGGTAGAATATTATGTGTTCCTTGTGTTGTGTCCCAGGATAACATCTGTCCACTGAGCTCATGCCTCATGAATCAAGGTTTCACTGTTTCTTTTCCCTGGATGGATGGAAGGATGGAAGGAGGGATGAAAAGATGGAGTGAACGAGCAATTGTTCTGCTCTTGCAAACAGGCCATTCAGGGAAAACCCCCCGGGGAGCAGAGCTTTTTCAAGGTTGCGTCCTACTCTGCTAGCTACCTCTGTTTGTGTGTGTGTGCATGCCTGAGTGCATGTAGTCCTCTGGGTCTCAATAACGTTCAGTCAGGCTGATATCTCTCCCAACACAGAAAAAAAAAGAGTGCAAACCGTGGACGTGCGTTTTGTGTGTGTGTGAGGGTGTATGTGCTGACTCGGCCTAGCGCCAGAGGTTCGCACAAGTCTCCCAGGTCAGATGGAGGGGTCAACAGCTGTTGGCTAAGGATGTTCCCTGCGTTTATTTAGCCTGGCGCGCGGATGAGGCCCGGACATGTGAGATGCATGACAGTGTTATTGTTCTGCGTAAAAATGGATGACTCCTGGAAGGAAAATGGCACTCTGTGAATGCGTGCCTGCTTTGTGATTTCACATAACACAAAACACTTGCATCAAAAGGTTGCACGCATTCAGGCTGTATAATGACTTTTGCGATAAGGCGGTGGTTGTCTGAATAAATCACCCAAGTTTCACAATGTTTTTCAATTTCAATCACAATGTCCAATTGTAGACCTCACAAGTTGCTCAGTGTTATTTGACTGAGAAGGCCTCGCTGTGAAGTGATAACACTGGTTTTGGTTGGCGACGACAGCAGCTTTGTTATGTCCCTTTAATTCAAAATGAGGTTAATGCGGCAGACTTCGCTCCTGCAAGGCATTGTTAAAATATATTATTCCGCTATTCCAGCTTGTTGTTTGCATTGTTTGTTATTCAAGCAAGAAGTGTATGGAAATTGGCCTGAAGGATTTCAGAGGTTGGCAAATTGCATCTCCAATCAATGCCAGGACTCTGCGAAAATCTTTGTAAGCCCTTTGTGTAAAATCATGTTTTTATAGATTGGAGCAAAAGCGCTTACAAAACAAACCACACAAAGCAGCCTAGTAAGAGCCATTATTTTTTTTTTTTGCATTACAAATATTTCTCGCAGGCAGCGAAGGCAACAAATGACGGCACGGCAGCAGCAGCAACGGGAAATTAATTAACAGGAGGAAGAAAGTATGGGGGAAAATAGCGTGTCATATAAGGTTGGTTTTAAATTAGACTCCATAGACATCCTCCCTTCTGTTCGGAAGAGGTTGAAGGGATTATGTCATGAAATCCCTGTCATCACCTCTCTCTCTCTCTCTCTCTGTGTGTTCCCTGCATCATCTAAGGCAACCTTATGTGGCCCCAAGTGACACACTCGGGCATGCACACAAACTGCAGACGCAGACAGCTATAGCTGAGTGACCCCGGCCTGTCCAATGTGAGGCAGAGGATAGAGAAAGAATTATGTAATACTTTGCCCCCTGGATGAAAGGTTTTAGCTTAACTGAAGCAGTGACCCTGAGCCAATGGCTCTCTTCCCAAGAAAGGCATGAATGTTTGGTTAGTAACTCTGGTGTGAAATGAGTCTTGAAAATTCTGCTGTTGGAAATATTGCTGCTTCTTCCACTTATTTAAATTCTTAAATAGGTTTTTTGTTCTTTTCTTTCAGTTTTAGAGTAACAGTAAATTTGGAGCTGGTGTCTTAAGCAACACATCTTCTAAAAAGAAATTTCTGGGGTATTATTGATTTACTCCTTGCCTGTATAAGCCTGCTTTCCCTAAAGAGCTCATTAGCCATGAGAGTGTTTTAGGTTTTTATAATAGCTCAGTAATGGTGGTATAATGACATTCAAGGAGAAAGAAGAACTCTGCCATTAGCTGCCTTTGTTCAGTCAGACATTTCGACCCAAAAATAATTCAGTTAAGTTTTTAGCATTATCTTAATGCATTCATTACAAGCGTGCACAAACCATACGCTTGCCAGGCCACAAGTTGTGATGTAAGGCAGCTTCGTCAGTGGCCTAGCGCTTCGAAATATGAAGCTTTAGAAAACACTAGCAAAATTTCTGGCCACTGTCCTCTAGCTTATCGTTTTGATGTGGCGTTAAAGACAGGAGATAGGTATGAAAGTCCACGTGGGAAGGGCGATCAAGGGGGAATGATGGGTAAAACCAACGCAGGACTTTCATCCAAGAGCCCAGGGCTGCAATACAGTCAAATACAGTGTGTCAGTTTCATAATATACCTTAGTTTCGAAAACTGTTATCTCTTATATGAACCCATTGGCTATTGTCTGATGACAGTATGCCTCTGGGAACGATGGCCAACTTCTGTGTATCTCCTGTGCAGCCAGTGGTTAGCGAGCGCCCGGAAAGCGCTCGGTAAGCGCATTGCTTACAGTCCAGTGAGAAACTTGATAAGCCACAGTGTTTAGATATTTCTGCAAAATAAACGCCATCATTGGTTGGTTCATTACATCCCCTGGAGGAGCGCCCGTTCATCTGTTTCTAGTGCGTCTAAGTTCCACGGTAAATAGCTACACGGAGGTTAAGTTTGTCGAAAAAACATCACGATGCTGATTAGCAAAAAGTAAAAATACAAGCTTTGTCAGGTCTGTGCTCAAGAGGAGAAGAAAGAACCTTGTTTGTTTGTAGAACGGAGGTCGGATCGATCATTTCTGATGCATTGTAGTTAGTCAGAAATCTAAATGCTGATCGGCTTTCGTGCCACAGTGTCAAGGGAGTTTGTCACTAAAGTTGACATTTTTTATCTAGAGCGGATTGTTAGCTGCACTTGCCTGTTTTTAGCGATTCATATATTGCGGCAGATGACTGCCAATGGGAGCCGGGATGTCATTACAGGGGATTGCGTTCCGCCTGCTTTTGCTCTGTAGTGGGACCGTTTTTCCTGCATTCACCGAAGCCTGCTGATACGTGATTGGTCAATACTTGTCGGACTGCAATCTTACTACGAACAGGAAACCAGAGCACTTCTCATACCAAAGTCCTGGGTGTCTACATTTCTATGTAGAGGAAATTATGGAGATTAATTGAAACCCAAACAGTGACCTTTTCCTAAACCTAACGTGGGAATTGTTGAGGCCTTAAAAGAGGTAGACTGCAACCGTTTGACATAAGCCCCTTTTACTTTGCCAGTTCAAGCCAGGACTGTAGGACTGTAGCAAAAAGGTATGGATTCGGAGTGGTGGGGCAAAGTCATTTCATGGAGGTAGTAACTGAGGCAAAACTGTGTCCATGTAAACGGTGGAGCTGGCAGGGCAAAACAGCATGTGCATGTTGTTTAAACGTCGCACGTCTTTGCTTCTGCAATGCCGGGACACAATGTTAAGACACGCACTGGGGCGGCTTCACGCCCACGAGTTCTTTACGGCTAACGTTAACATCATTTTTTTGACTGTTGTGCATCTAAAATTCATAAAATGTGAAAACTTTGTCAGCCAGCTTTATTTAGAGAATCTTACCTGATGCTGCTTATTCATTATTGCTCACTTAACTGCTTTATTTAGAAAGTATAACTGGACATTGTATATTTATAATATCTTACAGATTGCTTATAGAGCCCTGCATGTGCCAAACTGACGAGAGTGGTACCTTAATCATCATATTTTGAAGCTTGTGGCCGTATTTTAGAGCATGTTACGCATACATAAGCACACACAACGTCCAGACTTGTTACTTTCGACACTAGTTTGTCATCAATGATAAACGCTTGTCCTTATAAACCAAAATCCCCATTTCATTACAATCTAAGGTAACCCATGATAGAAAGTTTTCAGGATTTAGCCTCAGACAGCAACAGAAATGAAGAAGCACTGAGCCCTCGTACAAAGTCTTTCATGTTCCTTTATCAGGTTGTTTTTAAGCCTTGATCAGAGAGTGTCTCACGACTACATGCTTTGAGAGCTGTTTCTAAAGCACGGATAGCTGAGTCACCAAAGCGCAATCATCAAAAAATATCCTCTCTAATCATCAGCTGCTGGATTAAAGGGACAATCTGGTTAACTAGTTGTTTTGACTGTTTCTAGGTTTGGATGATGTGTGGGAGTAATGGCCGTGCTTATCTCGTCACTCTCTTGAAAAAGGAGAGAGAAAAGAAGCTTTCTAAGAGACTTAATAGACTCAAACGATGTAGTGATTTGCAGTTTGAATGGGATGATTCATTCCTGTTAATCTGAATACACTCATAAAGGACAAACTGGAGAGCTGTCTCAGACACACAGCTTCTAACTGCTGAGATGAAGCTATGTATGTGTGCATGAAGGTGTCTTTGCTGGAAGGGTTTGGTTGCCTACCCATCATGCTACTGTAGCTGGCCCACCTTCTCAGAGTCACACTGATTGGCCTGGATGGGGTCAAAACATGCCCGCTCACTGACATTATGATGTGTTGGTAAGCATGGCTGAGTTCTGGCTAGAGGCAAAGACGGGCACTGGCTTGCACATTTTCTTAATATCTAATATCAGACAATAAAGCCTCTGGGAGGTGCTGCAAATGTTTCGGGGCTTCTGGTGCAGCCAGCAGTTTTTCGGATCAGCCTGAACTTAAATGCAGATATCTGTCTACAGAGAGTAATAAAAGGTTAATCATAGTAAGAATGCAGCCGATTGGTTTTATGATTGCATTATGGCCAAGGTGTTCTGCGCTCCCGACCTGGGGTGGATCCAGAGGGGGGGCCTGGGGCCCCCTTAAAATCTGATTGGCCACACAAGGTGCCACCCCAAAATCCTAAACTCTTGCCTCACCAAAGGCCTTGTTAACCTCGAAGATTTCTCATTTAAATAAATGTCTGTTAAGTCACTATCATTTGCCGAATAAGGTAACGGAAAAAATCACAAGCTGTGCCCAGTTAGTGACGCGTTTTCCATTACCCAGCAGTGATTGGTCTGCCAGAGAGGGTAGGCGGAGCTAAGAGGCTGCTTTTCCGGTCTCTGCAAGTGTTGCGGGTAAACAGTAATCTACTATGGCTGAACAAACAAAGAAAAGATCGCTGACTATATATTAATGTCTTCACGGGTCTACCGGAACCTGATGACCCAGGACCCGACCCGAGACCCAGACGGGTTCGGGTCCACCTATTAAGTGTTCAAACAAGTCCGGGACGGGGACTCGTTCTATAATCCTTGGTTCCGTGTCTTTTCAACATTATGTGTGTAGAAAGCGTTCATGATTAAAGTTCTGTGTGTGTCTATGTGTGTATTTTAACTTGCAACAATGTGTCATTCGCATGAGAACGTGAGGTAAATGAAGTGGAAAAAAACGGAGGAAAGAGCAACAACGAGTTCAGAGGTTCAGAGAAAAGTTGAAGCCAAAGCCGGTAATGATGGATACCTTCCTCGTTGATGTGGACAAAAAAGCCAAAAGAAAATATAAAGTATATAAGGAGGTAAAACCTAATTTATGCAAACAAAGACGAGAAGAAAGTAAGCGCAGTTACATGTAACGTGTGTGTGTGGCTTCTAAACAAGTGGCGCATTTGTCATCCGTCTGGATGACAGCAAGCAGACTTTTAACCTGAAATAACTAGTGGATTAGCATCTATGTTTTTATCAACATGACATGGATAACAGAAAACCTGGATGTGCTTTCTGAACTTTCTTGGTGGAGGATGGAATATATGCACAACCAGGCACAGGGTGAGAAGGCTGTGGCACACAGGTAGGACAAAAAGCTTTGCTTTGACAGCTGACTAGCGGTAACTTGTTAAAAGTAATCAGCTGTGAAGTCGGTGCTGATCGGGTCGGTTTCGTCCGGCTACGGTAGGGTCCGACATAACTCAGTTCGGGCCCCAGCTTTCAAATAATAGATGGGACCCCTGCATATGTCAGTGCCCCAGTTAGGCCACCCCAGTGAAAAAAGTCTGGATCCGCCGCTGCTCCCTACACAGACTGTTTTCCTGCATACAGCCAATGGAGGAAGAAACACTACTACTCTGACTGCAAACTGCAAATGGAAACCAGTAGACGTGAGCAATCCTTTTCTTCACCTATAGATATATACAGAATCTGATTATAGAGATTATACTTGCATCGATGTATCATTTATTTTTACCTCAGCCAGACTGACTCTGAAGGAAATACACCCTCTGTCTATTTATGACAAGCGTCTTACTATAGCTACACGCTCACATGTGTTTCCAGTGTTCTTTTCCAGTAAATATTTAAGTGACTACATGAATGTAAAATTCATACAAGTAGTCAAACTATTTGTAGCGCTTGCTTTTGGCTGGCACTAACCAATGTTTACATGACAGCACAACTCGAGCAATATGGCAATAACGCCATCTGCACTTTTTGTGTGTTGTGACGCTTACGCTGGCAGAGAGAGGGACACAATGTAATATGCATGTGCAGCTACTTTCAATGTTCCCAGTCTTAGGATATAATTCATTATGTACACACGGGCCTTTTGGACAGTGGGTGTGCAGAGTGTGTCTGGACTGCGTAAAAATTCATGCATGTGGATTAATAAGTGAACCAGCTGGGGACGGGTTACATTGTCCCCTTGTCGCCTCGGCCTGCCAGAAAGCCCTGTTATAAGCCACAGCGGAGGCGAAGTGACAGGGTCGTTTACCACTCACGGTTTTATAGACTGCAGGAAGGACAGTTAAACTTGACTCCATGACATAGCTTAGTTTTAAATCATGTTTGTCGACTTAGAAGAGTGCGCATGCAGCTCTTAAGTGTATCCTTAATAAAAGAGAAAGAGACCTTTTTTGTTTAGCAGGCTAGTAGCTGCTTTAAGGCGACCCTGGTAGCGGTAAGAGTAGCCTCTGCACCAAATGCAATCTGTGCTAGCTAGCAAGGAAAGCTAGCAAAAAAGAGCCGCATCTCCTTCAGGGATCACTGCACAGTTACTTTATCGCACTTCTATTTGGGATGCATCATTATAAGCATTAAGCTAAAAGTTACGTTGGATGATTTGTTAGGGGCAATTGGTAAGAGTTAAGTGTCTCGTTGAAGGCCACTGCAGGAAATGAACCGGTGACTTTCTGGTTATGGCACCATGTCTCTTACCACTACCTGCTCCTGTTGGTTAAACATATCCGCTGCAGTCAGAAACAGCCTCGGCTGATCCTCTGCAGAGCATTACTTGACCTGGCTGTTGGGAGAAAGGACAGACGTAAGCTTTAAATATCTCCCGGGCTTGACACAGCAGTGCTCCAGCTGCACTCTGTAATTACCAGCAGTGCAATCAGCAGACTCGTTAATTTCCCCTGACTGACAGCCGCTGACGGCTCAATTGCAGAAAATGCACTGGTACAACTTCATAAGTAAATGGAACTGACGTCCTGAAGCATTCTTCAACCCGGGCGGCTGCACTCAGAAGAGCGCATATTAATATGAGCACATGAAGACGTACTGTACAGACGCAGACGGTTTTCTGTTCTGTCTGGCAGCCATTGAGATACGTGTCAGCACAAAATCTTTGCCTCATTAAAACATCAAAAAAGCAAGACAAAAAAAGTAAATAAATTCCTCTTTCTACCTCTTAAAAATTGCACATGTACAGTTTCACGCTCTCCCTGCAAAGCCCTTATCTTATATAACATGTTCCTGTAGCCGTGAGAGGTGCTGCTGAGAGGTCTCGCACATGGAAGTGCTTTCTGGCTCTGCAGAAGCATCGATTTAAGTGTAAACTAATGTGAAGTGGTCCAGAATGGACATTCCACCGGCAAAGTAATTGGGGGGAGTGAGCCAGCAGAATTGGCCCAGATAAATAGGTCACTTAATGGGTTGTTTACGGTGGCGATTCGACATGATGCATGAGAGAACAGGCGGTGAGGGCGTCTCGATCAAGTTGTGGTATGGCACAGGAACATTTGCCAAAATAGAGCGAATGAGAAAATACTCATAGTTTTGGCAGATCAAGGCTTCACCCAACGTGGGCGCAGCTTTAGAAATCTTTTGACGCTTCTAATCAAAGCTACAGTATCTACTCATACCGAGGTTATTAGTCTCTTTCACCCAGTTGTAATAATTCCTTCGTGCTGCAGAGCCATATTAATTTATTTTCTCCTCCTTCACGTTCACCTGGTGTCAGAGTGCTCTTATGAGGCCTTTCACCGCAGCTATTTTGTGCTCCTCCTTGTACATGGTTGAAATCCAAAATGAAAAGGATGCAGACGATGGCAGCCGACAAATGAGAGGAGCGTGTTTGTACAGAGCAGCAAGGAGAGCTTAATATTAGCACAGTTAGAGTACGCTATATGATTCCAACCAGGACAGCTCATGCTGTACTACTAATGTATACATTTATGGTACATTGGTGCTTCAAGCTTAGCGTTAATGTTAGCATGCTAACATGCTCAAAGTGAAAGCTTTCATGCCTATATAATGCAGGGCTAATGTTTACCACATTAATTGCTTAAGTTTAATGTGTTGGCATGCTAATACTTGCTAATTGGTAGTAGAAAACAAAGTACAGTGATTGTTTTGCCGTCATTAAGTAAGTAAGCACCAGCCTGTTTGATATTGCACTTTTGACAATCATGAACATTAAATGGAAGCTAGGAGTATAAGAAAGTTCCTGCTTCCCTTTCACTGCTTCACTGCTATTTCCATCTTGCACAAAATGTGTAAACACATCCCAGAAAAATACCAGAATAACTGATAAGATCTGAATAGGAGCACAAGAAGATCAATCATAAAAAGACTTTAAACACTTTAAATTGTTTCATCCGATCCGTTTACACTTAATTTCCTGGATGTACATGGACTATTGACTATATCCTGTTCTGCCTCAGAACCTTCAATCAGGTTTTATAGCACCGCTGTGTCCATGACTATAGCAGCAGAAAAGGAATAGTTTTAGATTATGGGAAATGTTCTTATTCACTTTTGTACCTGGAGTAAGACGAGAAGATTGATACCATATTCTCTCATGTGTGCGTTGAATTTTAAATGAGCAAATTAGCAATTAGCTTAGCATAAGGAAGGAATCCTTACAAAGGCTTGTTATGGGAAATACATGCTTGAAATATGTTTTGGCCTGGAGCATTGTCTTCTGAAGGTTTGATTGTCAACATGACAGCCAGGCAAAACTCCATTAAAGTTGTTGCTTTCCCTTGTTTGCGGTCTTAATGCTAAGCTAAGCTAACTGTCTTTTCGCTAAATCTTTACATTTATTTTTAAGAATGGCATTGATTTGTTCTTCAAAAGCTTGTGAAGAAGACAAATAAAGCGGCCTTAGTATATTTTCTAAAATGTTGGACTCTAGCTTTGACATCCCCAACACACACACACACACACACACAGAGAGAGAGAGAGAGAGAGAGAGAGAGAGAAATCCATACATTCAATGTGTGCTATATTATGATTCTGGACCTATTTGTCATGTTAATCGTGACACCTATGACTTTTTTCATTTTTTATTTCTATGCATGTGTGTTTTTGTGTGAGTGTGTCTCTCTCTGTGTGTATTGGACAAACACTTCCGATGGAAATGAACTCTGCAGATGATGAACCAACCAGATGATTGCGTTCATCATTTCGAGCTGCAGAGGTGACATTTACACCATGACAGGAAATGTGATGAGCTATCAATCTCCCTCGCATATACATGTGCACACAAGCACGCATGCGATGAATGTCCGTGATGTACTGTCGGCTGTCGCGGCCATCTTTGACGCAGGCCACACATTAATGTGCTGCTGAAGAAAATGTGATCACCTTGAGTAAATCAGCACTGCGCTCTTTTCCATCTATTCCAAAGGCGTCCATTTATTTTGTTTTGGAGGAGCTCATCAGTAAAGCAGATGGTGATGAAATGAAACTATTTAAAAAACACTATAAAACATAATTGAAAAAAAAAACATGACTGGAGATTCATTACCTGATAGATGAAAATATATCAGACCCAGCTTTTTAAAGAATCATAATTTTGCTCTATTTTTCCTCTTCAGGGGATTCTTCATGATTATTTTTAAATGTTGTGTAATAAATCACTTTAAGTGTGTAGTAGTCATTGCTTTATTCTTTAAACAGTTTCATCATATCTCTTTGTGAAGCTAAAGGCTCTCATTCTGAGGAATAGATCTGCTTCTATTAATGTCCATCAGAGACCATTGTTAAGACTTACCGGTGTTGGGGTAACACGTTACAAAGTAATCCGTTATAGTGCTCGGATTTATTGTAACGAGTAACGTAGCGAATTACTTCTGCAATTCAAGTAATGCGTTATTGTTTAATAAAAGAAATCAGTAACTGGGGAAAAAAATTGCAGACTCATTAGGTGGAGCAATAACGACAACAGTCATGCAGTGGGAATCAGTGCTAATGCTAAGAAGCTAGGCTAACTAGCTTGTTAGCTTGTGTGTGATTAGAATATTTCAATCAAGGGGTATTGCACAAGGTGTTGGAGCAATTAATGATCAGGTGATGAGATAACAAACACCAACACCCAGTGGAAATAAGTGCTAACACTATCAACACTGTGAGGTAATAAAGTTGTGCCAAAAGATGTTTTGCTTTGTGTGAAATGTACATTTTTAGAAACAACCTGACCTGCTTGTTTAACCTTAATTACACATTTACAGAAACATTACTGCCAACCATTGTGCAAAGAATTCAAAAATTCTAAGATTGATTTCCTGTTTGGTGAGCAGTGATCTTTAAATTAATTTCCTGCCTTTGGGGATGCAATTTATTTCCATTTATATCAGTAAATGAACCGACAGAGACTCGAACTTTCTGGAGGTGTGAAATCGATCATTTTTTTGGTCATGTCTTTTATGCATAAAGTGTTGCAGGTGTTGTTTTCCGTTACATCCTGTCTCCAAGGGTTTGTTTTTCTGAGGACTAACTTTTGACATACATACCGTCACTTGAACGCACCAAGAGCGTCCGTCTTAACTGCGTACCACGTGATCATTATGTTGAATTCACATAAAAGGTGACTAGAGAGGAACACATTTCATTCATTCATCTTTTTGCAGGTTTGTGATGTGTTTAAGCCAACCCGTCCCACGTCTCCCAGCAGCGTGTGACTCAGTGTGGTCCAACACTATGTTGCACAGAACCCAGCTGCCCTTTCTCTCTCTTTTTCTGGTGTTGATTCACGCCCTCTTTAAGTATTTTAACATCTCGAACACTGCCACAAAAGACACAGGAAAATCCATTTGTCATGTCCCTCGCAGTACAATTCATTATGGATGGTGCACTGAAGCACTACAAAAGCAGCAATTGCTTTAAAGGGGTCAGCTTTTCAGTGTTTTCTGAGAAACCAATTTCAGAACATAATTAATCTTCAGGGAGGGAAGTTTTGTGCTGGTTGGTAAAGGTGGAACTCGGTGTGTCCGCACTGTTGTGGAAAGTAATTGATAATGGAAGCTTACAAAATAAAGGTCTCTAAAAACTGGCCTTTTCAGTTTATCTGACCTGGAAACATTGGAGGACACAACTTAGCAAAGTGTCCTTGGCCTAAATAAATAAGACAAAATAAACTCAGTCACTTGTATTATTATTTTGTATTCCGGAGCTCTGTACATGCTGAATTTTGAAATAGTTGAAAACCTCCTTGATTCAACTCAAAATGGAGAAAAGCAAAATAGATACACTCTCCACATTTGGATTATATCAACACGCACACAAAGATTTTACATCCCAGTACTGAATTAAAACACAGGTTTAGATGGACATTTTTATAGAGTTCTCCTTTGCCAGTAAGGCAATTTATTCCTGGCAGCCATTGGAACTTTAACTGGACTGAGGGGAAGAAACGCCTCTTGGAGTAAAATGGAATAATAAGTGGAGTCACTGGAAATCCACCCTCACACAAACTTTGAGTTGAACTGAAATTAAAATGGATTCTTCCTTAAAATCTGTGTGCATATCTTGTCTTTTTGTTTTGACTTGGACACATCTTCTGCCAAAATTTTAATAAAAAAATTGCATTCTCCAGAGTGTGTGAATGTTTGGCTCAGAATGAAAATGTTGGTATTGATCAGTTGGTGCAATATCTGTTTGGTCAGGCATTATCACTTCATTTTAACATAGCAAAGCAACAGGCAGTTAGCCAACAGTGGACAGCCACTGCATTGTTACATCTGTGATTGTTGTGATTTAAATCAAGGGGTATCGCACAAGGTGTTGGGGCAAATACTTACCAGGTGATAAATGAGGAACACCAACATCCAGTTGAAATCAGTGCTAATGCTAAAAAGCTAGGCTAACTAGCGTGGTAGCTTTTGTGATTTTAAGTACGGGGTTGCATACAAGGTGTTTGGGCAATGGCTCATTAGATGATGAAATAAAGAAACCAACAGCCAGTGGGAATCAGTGCTAATGCTAACAAGCTAGGCTAACTTTCTCCATTGCATGTGTGACTTTATTCACAGCGTTAGGTACAAGGTGTTTGGGCAATGACTCATCAGGTGGTGATATAAGGAACACCAACATCCAGTGTAAATCAGTGCTAATGCTAACAAGCTAGGCTAACTAGCATGTTACCTTGTATGATTTAAATCACGGGGTAGCCTGTAAGGTGTTTGGGGAATGACTTATTAGGTGGTAAAATAAGGAAAACCAACATGCAGTGGGAATCAGTGCTAATGCTAAGATGCTAGGCCAACTAGGTTGTTAGCTTGTGTGTAATTTAAATCAAGGTGCGTTGCACAAGGTGTTGGGGCAATGATTCATCAGGTGATTAAATAAGGAACACCAACATCCAGTTGAAATCAGTTCTAATGCTAAAAAGCTAGGTTAACTAGCATGTTAGATTTGTGATTTTAAGTACAGGGTTGCATACAAGGTGTTTGGGCAATGACTTATTAGATGATGAAATAAAGAAACCAACATCCAGTGGGAATTAGTGCTGATGCTAACAAGCTAGGCTAACTAGCATGTTACCTTGTATGATTTAAATTACGCGGTATCCTGTAAGGTGTTTCGGGAACGACTCATTAGGTGGTAAAATAAGGAAAACCAACATGCAGTTGAAATCAGTGCTAATGCCAACAAGCTAGGCTAACTAGCTTATTAGCTTGTGTGACTTTAATTAAAGCATTACATACAAGGTGTTTGGGCAATGACTCAATGGGTGGTAAAATAAGGAAAACCAATATGCAGTTGGAATGAGTGCTAATGCTAAGAAGCTAGGCTAACTAACATGTTAGCTTGTGTGATTTTGATTACAGGGTAACCTATATGGTGTTTGGGCAATAACTCATTGGGTGATGAAATAAGGAACACCAACATTCAGTGGCAATCAAAAAGTCACTGTGTGCTTGTTGAAAAAGGAGAAATGCATATTTTATCCATGCTTGTGGGCTAAACTGGGCTATAATGTGTTACATTCAGTAGCAGTCCACTGTTTAAAGTGCACCTCCTAACCATGCTTCCTGTTTCCAAAAATATGGCCAAAAAGGGCTTTGTCCCCTTTGAAAAAACATTTCCACAGTAGCTGCTGTGTCATTATAGTCATATTTCTCAACAAAAAAACTGACAAGAATTCAAATTTCACTTTGACAGTCTCAGTGTGCGGCTTAAATGGGGCCTTCGTGTGCTGAGCAGCAAATTATGATGCAGAACACATGAGAAGGGAAGATTAATGTCACTGTCCCGGCATGTTAGACAAACACTCTTGTTTCTGGATATTCTCTCGTCCTCCCACTGATCAATTACCAACGCCGCTGAGATCTGGGCTAAGGGCTGCTGCTGCTGCTACTGCTATGCGCATCTGCCAGTGTAGTTACCATATGAGAATCTTAAGGACATTTCTGATGGCTTTAAATGTTAGAAACGTCTGCTAAGTTGGGTTTTAAGTTGTTATTAAAAGCTCAAAAACATAATAAAGATGGAGTGACAGAGCTAAGTAAACAAATGTTATTGAGTTAAAGTGGTGTCATAATCAGAACAAATCAGGAAATAGCGCCATTAGAAAGCAGAAAAACTGTAATAAAAGAGACGTGATCTGACTACACCAAACCCCATTTAGCTTTTGTATAATTTAAGCAGTCTTTTATTTGATTTGTAAATACCAGTGTTTTTCTAACTTGCAAAGAAGTAGGTCTGAATCAATCTGTAACAGTCAGGAGATTCCGTTACATTCGAGGTAACCAGGGGAAACATTGCGTGCTGCTGCAAGCAGCTGTCCAGTTGAGCAGATGTTACCGTTAGAGAGAGGGAGCTGCTGCTGCTTTAAGACAAGATGCTCAAAAATGTAATATAACATTACAGGAAAATACAAACAGATAGTAACAGATTCAGCTGTTTTATGCTGAGTTATGTTCTAGGCTTGTATTGAACATGTGGTCTGCCAAATGTGGCTGTAGAGATCAGACCAGGCTCAAAACACTTGCGTGTGTGTGAGACAAATTGCCAAACAGACAGCAGGAGTACACAGAGAGGGAGAGTGTATGATGAGAAAGCCGTAAGCGTGCCTATTCATCTCCTCGCACTGTGCAGACAGGTACAGAGGTATGGCAGCCTTACAAGGTCAATATTTTGCTTTGGCTTGCACGCTCTAATTAAATTACTAGCAAAGTGCCCCAGGAGGGCACACACTCACACACAGATGTAGACCCTGCAAGCCAAACAAATTGTAGCACGAGCTACGATGTCGGGGATTTTAGTTATTGTTACATTGTACTGCTGTAGGAATTTGAGAGTTCTTTTAGAATGAAATGTACCAACAATAACAATGGAAATAGACCGGGAAAGTTCACAAACATTGGGGCAGCGTAGGGTGGAAAATATTTATCTTGTGGCTGTGTTGGGCATTTTATTCCTGATCTGACCTTGACCAACAAGTGACACATGCAACAAACAGTAATATTCTTTGCATGTCATCAAGTATTTGTCAGACAGGAGCTGTTGATTGGCCTGACTGATGAAATATAGTGTCATTTGTTCATAGCAGGGCCTGAGGAGCAGAGACATTGACAGCCTGTCAACCAAAATCCACTTGAATAATTATTAGTTTAATCACAGATTTAACATTTTTTTAATTCTTTTTGTGAAAAATAAACCAATCGACAGTTGAATTATGCAAATATGTATGTACCACAATAGAAATGCCTGCTGAAATATGAAGTGAATCTTCTTTAAGAGCAGACGGCAACAGTCAGCACAAAGCTGCTCTCTCATTGGCTGAGCGAACCCGGAAGTCCCGTTGCCTCTGACGCAGGAGCTCCAGCTTCCCGAAAGTCAACAGCAACAGCCTAAAAAGCTCAACATGGCTCCCAAACATGAACTCCCGAACGCTGCAGCGATCTTCTGGCTGATATTCTTCTCTCTAGTTCCCCCGGCGGAGGCTTACGACGCGGGGGACGCTCTCGCCCTGCTCTTGGGCACCATCCTCTCCGTGGTAGGTTTCTGCGCCTTCCTCGGCTGGTACGCGCGGAGGCGTAACGACACGCTATGAGAGACACTCATCAGATCGTCATTCTTTCCTGTCCTGTTATCCTCCACTGTGTTTATACCTCACATGGACCTTTTGACACACGCTTTGTGTCGAAAAGACACAAAGATAAGAAACGTGCCTTTTTGGAATAAGTGCATCGTGCGTAACGGGACCCACGTGAACATGGAGGGGAAACAACCAGGAAGTCCGAAAAGAGGAACTGTTTGTTTACTGCACTGTGGAGAATGAAGACCAAACACTGTTGCCTTCTATGTGACAAGACTGCTACAAATATATTCAGCTTTAAGGACGCTGGCTTCGTGTATTGCTCATACTTTCCATGCTTGGGGTGATTCATGTGATTTCCTGACGTCTGCAATGTTTCCATTGTTCCAAGCACAATATGTCAAGTGTGGTTACATGGAAAGAGGGGAGCTGTTGTTGCAATTTCTGCTGCTTAAATGTATGACAATGTAGCTTTGAGAATAATAAATTGATTTGTCTGATGCTTTTCACAGATGATCTGCTTTATATCATAAGATTGACCAAGAATCCTTTCATGCCCTGATGTGGAACAGATCTCCTACTGAACTGCCATAACCAGTTTGTGAAGGTATTGATTACATAATATAGTGCAAATATTTTCAAAATAAAGCTGTCTTTAGTGGCTTAGGGCAGTCACACCTTTATTAGACAGTTAACAAAACCCTACTTATGAACAGTAGAGAAGCACCATAAGCAAAATATACTTAATAATATTAACAGTAAGAACTGATTTTGCAAAAAAAAATGCATCTTACAAATATATTCTATATAATAATATATATAATACATATTCTGTCCCTCTAACAGCACTTACATAGCACCTTTCTAGTCTTCTGACCACTCAAGGAGCCTTACACTACATGTCAGCATTCACCCTGTCATACACACATTCATACACAAAAATAGTGCCATATAAGTCACATTCACACACCACAGGCTGTGCCTTCGGAAACAAATTAAGGGTCCGGTTTCTTGCCCAAGGATACTTCGGCAAGTTGATCGACTCTCAGACCTTCCGACTGGAGGACGATGGACTACCTCTGAGCCACAGGTCCCTAAACAGGCATAAGATATATCTGAAGAGCTATGATATTAAATCTGGGGTTGGAAAGAACACTTTCTGTGTGAAGTATTGCGTAGTTAACCTCAGATAAAGTACTTAAATGATACAATATGAGCCGAGTAGATGTTCCTTTTTGTACGGGGTCAATTTCTAGCTGCCAGATAAATGTAGTGGAGTAAAAAGTACAACGTAATGGAGCAGAAGTAAATAGCATGAAATGGGAAGCCTTAAGTAAAGCGTAAGTACCTCAAAATTTTACTTAGCCTATGTACTTCCCTTTCCATCTCAAGAGCAAATATAATATGCATAAGGCTTTTTTTAACCCAAATCATTCTTTACTTTAAACCTTCTTTTTACAGAAAACCCCTGGGGTGATGATGCATCAAAGTGTTTCCCACTTCTGTACCAAAATTAGTAGTTGTGTCTTTTGGCGGTCAAATAAATCAATCTGTGGCTCATCTGCGATATAAGCTGTGATTGAAAAAGAAAACTGCCGCTTTTATAATCATAAAACACAGAAATCTGCACAGCTCACATTGTCCTGTTACTCTGCGGAAGTTGTCACACAGTTTTGACACTCTTTCAACATGCACGGTCATCATTAATTGATGTCTCATAGCGTGGGAAAGCGGGTGCTCGGGCCGTGCGTACATGTTGGCTGAATCATTGTTCACTTGTTACACTGCACATGACATCACGGCTCTTCATACATGGCTGAGAAATCAGATCCTATGAATTTCTCATGCTGCCCGGGCAGAATGAACAACAGTTCGCAAAGTGCTCGTCAATTATGCACATACAGTAGAGTGGAAGTCATTCTACCTTGAAGTGAACTGGGCTGCCTGATTTAACCCTTCGCTTTGTACTTAATGGTTGACATTTCTGCTGAGTGAAACATGTATGAGCACTTTGAAAAGCAGGCAGGGTTAAGGAAACAAAGTTTATAAGGCGTCCTAATCTGAATATATCAGATAATAGCTCCATTAGGGAGCAAAACACTAATAAAAGAGACATGATCTGCCTAGACCAAACCCCATTTAGCTTTTGTATAATTTAAGCAGCCTGTTATTTGATTTATAAGTAATTTTCTAACTTGCAAAGAAGTAGATCTGAATCAATCTGTAACAGTCAGGAGATTGACAAAGATGTCTGTTAATCTTGATTCTAGTGTGAAATTGAAATACATAATATTCCGTTACATTCGGCGTTACCAGGGGAAACGGCGCGTGCTGCTGTAACGCGTTACCTGCCAGCAGCGGCCCCATTGAGCAGATGTTACCGTGAGAGAGAGGGAGCTGCTGCTGCTGCTGCTGCAACAAGAGACAAGACGCGTCTTGGATCACAAATAGGGATGCAGGGCGCATGCGCACTGGGCTCCGTTTACTGGAGGATATTCACCGTGGAGGAAAAAAGGGGGCAGGCAACAAATCAGGCTTTTTTAAACAGCAAAAACCCGACGTGTGCAATGTAAATAACCTAAAGGAGGGATACAAATTAGGATTATCAACAGGTAGGGTTTTGATTGATCTTGTGATCGGCTGTCTTGTCTGTCTCTCTCTCTTTCTCGATCTCCTTTTTTTTGGCCTTGTCTTGTGTGGTGGCTGCGATTCTGGGCATTTCATAGCGGGGACTTGGGAATTATTCGAGTCTAATGGACGTATACGGATCCGCTACAATGTTATGCCCTTTCCAGAGAATTCGGATACAAGGACGGTGATTTTAAGATCCTGTATTTTTTTATTTTTTTTTAAGGGAAATATCGGATTGAGACGCGCGTAAAAATACTCGCCTGATAATCGGAGGACGCATTCAAACGCGTAAGTAGACTCAAACATACATTAAATCAGATAGAACCACAGGCTATATGTTATTTTTCAACCAATAAAATCAGCAATCGAGAACATCCCATAATATTATAACCAGAAGGCTTGTTATTGTGACTTCCAACCATCCCTTTTCAGTCTGATATTCACACCCGCGCATTAACACGAGAAATAATGTCGAAATGCGGCTTTAGAGTCAGTATTACACATTATATCCACTCAAGTCTTCCTCCTAATTACTAATATAAAAGATGATCTGGAAAATGGAGGCTGGCTCAATAATCGCCCCTAATGAGAACACTGCTTATCAACGTGAGAGCCGTAATCCTGTTAACCTTTAATCAGACAAAAACACGGATGCTTTATTATGTATGCGCCCTCCGTCGGTTTTGCATGAAGGCGAGGCGAGTTTATTCGAGGCATCAGCCGCCTCAGAGAGCCGTCCTCTGTTCTGCAGGGTGTAGGGTGTGATCGAGAAGAGCTTATTTTTGGACTGCATTCGTCTAAATGTCTTACGTTGCGACGAAAACGTCCAAAAAAGCATCCAAATTGAGCGTTTTCTTGTTGCTGTTAAACGCCGTTTCCCTTTTGGGGTAAAAATGCGTCGTTTCTTAATGAGGGCTGGTGCTTTGTGCCATCATGATGCTTTTGTTCCGGAAATTCCGAAGCCACACGAAAGCCTTCTACCTTTTTTAACAGATTAATGTTAAGCCTAATCAAGATCCATCACTGTCTGTCTGCCTGTCTGTCTGCCTGTGTGTCTCTAGACAAAGTATTCAGGCTTAGCTAAGGCAGAGCTCTGCACTCTGCCAGTCCCAATTTAAAAAATGTAAGATTAATAAATAAATAAATGTCAGACAGGGGAAAATGATTGCTTATCACATTCTACATTGTGCAAGTGCAGTTGAAAACAATGCAGCTGTTGTTCGGCACTGAATGCTGATGGGTGGATAATATTTTTCAGGGATTTTTTTTTCTTTAGGTGTGATGAGACAAAGGAACAAAGGATGCCTTAGAGGAGAGGTCGCCTGTACGCCTGGAAACCTCTTCAAAGCACACCGCCAAATGGATCTAACGCCTCCCCCTGCCACCTCTAGATCATGATACTCGGCTGAAGCTATTCCGCTATCTATATGATCCCTCCTCCATCTATGGCGAACTATAGCCATGCAGGGGACCACACCATCTTGCAGAATGTCTCTCCTCTCGCCACGTTCCTCAAACTGACGTCTTTGGGTTTTATTATCGGAGTCGGCGTGGTTGGAAACCTCCTGATTTCCATCCTGCTGGTCAAAGACAAGAGCTTGCACCGAGCGCCCTACTATTTCCTGCTGGATTTGTGCGCTTCTGACATCCTGCGCTCCGCCATCTGCTTCCCCTTCGTCTTCACCTCGGTCAAGAATGGGTCTGCCTGGACGTACGGCACGCTGACCTGCAAAGTGATCGCCTTCCTGGGTGTGCTCTCCTGTTTCCACACGGCGTTTATGCTGTTCTGCGTAAGCGTCACACGCTACCTTGCTATCGCACATCACCGTTTCTACACAAAAAGGCTGACCTTCTGGACCTGTTTGGCTGTTATCTGCATGGTGTGGACGTTGTCTGTAGCAATGGCGTTTCCGCCGGTGCTAGACGTAGGGACGTACTCATTTATCCGCGAGGAGGACCAGTGCACGTTCCAGCACCGCTCCTTCAGGGCGAACGATTCCTTGGGATTCATGCTACTGCTGGCGCTTATTCTCCTCGCCACACAGCTGGTTTACCTCAAGCTCATCTTCTTCGTCCACGACCGCCGAAAAATGAAGCCGGTCCAGTTCGTGCCCGCCGTCAGCCAGAACTGGACCTTCCACGGGCCGGGCGCAAGCGGGCAGGCGGCGGCCAACTGGCTGGCTGGATTCGGTCGAGGCCCGACTCCGCCTACTTTGCTGGGAATCCGGCAGAACAGCAACGCTGCAGGCCGCAGGCGCCTTTTGGTTTTGGATGAGTTTAAAACTGAGAAGAGGATTAGTAGGATGTTCTACATCATGACGTTTTTCTTCCTGGCGCTGTGGGGGCCCTATCTGGTCGCCTGCTACTGGCGGGTGTTTGCGAGGGGCCCTGTGGTCCCTGGGGGCTACCTGACGGCGGCCGTGTGGATGAGCTTCGCCCAGGCTGGAGTCAATCCTTTCATCTGCATCTTCTCCAACAGGGAGCTCCGGCGCTGCTTCAGCACCACGCTCCTCTACTGCAGAAAATCCAGGCTACCACGGGAACCCTACTGCGTTATATGAAGGTTTTGCTGTGGGTTTTTTCTCATCTATGTCTCTGTTTCCCTGATTGATCTTGATCCGGGGCTCGTTCCCGTTGTACAGCGCACTCTCTCTCTTCTATCTCTCTTCTCTTCATCCTCCAGTTTTTCCTCCCGCTCCTCCTTCTCCTAATCCTTCTTTACAGAGGTAGAAGGTGGACGGCGAATCGCGAGGCTTTGAATATAAAACCTATGGAGGCTGAAGGGAAATGGGAATACGCAGGAGGTCTGGATCCCCTCCTGTGTTTATGTTCTAGTAAACAAGACGTTGTGGAAGGCCATGCCAATGCAGAGAAGCAAAAAGTTGAAAAAAATAGAAAAAGAATTGACAAAACAATGAAAACAAAACCTCTTACTTTGGATATTTTCATGAATCTGTGAGATGTGAAAAACATAAAAAAGAAAAGAAAAACGAACAAAAACAAAGAAATGATACCTCTCAAGGAATCACTGGAAATGTTTTACATTCTAAGAGTTGCACTAAAAAGAAGATGTAAAGATGCTTTTTTTGGTCAACAGTTGCATTGCAAGGACAACTTTTTCCCTTTCTTTAGTTCTGTTTTTTTTCCAAACTAAACAATGAATGCTTTAATTTGCAACAGACTACACAATCGCTGTAAGTAAAAGCAAAACTTGGTGACTGTTGGAATACGCCACCACAAAAACGGAGGATAAAATGGTTTTAATGTAAGTGATGATCTTTTTCATTTACCGGGGGCGGCGGGGGAGGGGCTTAGCGGTGGGGATTTACAACGTGTGGTTTTCAACTTAAAATCTAGAGATGATTTTCTTGTAGTTTTACGATCCATATGTCCCTAGTGTCCGGCATTGTTCTTTTTTCTTATCACCTTTTACAGAAAAAAAAGAGGAAAAAAAGATGTTTGGATTTTCAAAAGAAGTTGCGTTCAAGAACAACCTTGTGCTTAAAAAAGACATTGAAGAAGTAGTTAAATGTGTCATCATATCCATGTACCTAAACACTATCATATTGTTACAGTATTGCTGATGCCACTCCGGGTGTTCTTGCCTTAATGGTTATGATATTGTCATGTTTCTTGGTTGTTATTATTATTTTCTTTTGTTACTTCATTCACTCCTGGAAAAAGTTTTTTTAAATGCAAGGGGGAGTTTCTTTTGTTTCTTTTTCACATCAGCGTGAAGTGCATGTCCCATTTTTTTTTTAAAAAGCTGGTCCACTCCCATGAGCATCACAGGCCATAACACTGAGCAGCCCCATTTTTATTCTGCAACGGTTTGCTACACCCCACAGAGTGCTCAGAGCACAGGGAGTGTGTGTGTGCGTGTGCGAGTGTGTGTGTGCGATTCAGAGCGTGCGTGCGTGCTGCGTGGATCAGACAACAGTCACTTCAAGACCAGAGCCTTAGTATGAAATCTTGCACAATTTGTAAAAAATGTAAAAAAACGAAAGAAAAAAAAAAAGAAAAAAAAAAAAAAGACATTTAAGGCACACCGTCTTGTTTCTACTTTCCCTACATTTGCTCTCTACTGATTGTTTTCAATGACTTACTTTTTTCTCTTGTGGCCATTTTAATATTTATTATGTATTCTTTTTTGTATATTATAGATAGATTGTGTGTAAGTATGTGAGTCCTTTCATTTTTGAAGTCCCGAATGTGAGTACAGTTTCAGTTAGGATTGCATTTGCTGAAAGTTAACTGTGTAATCTGTTGCTTTTTTGAAAATAAAAAGTTTCCATTTTACAACATTTGGTTTTTTTAATCCCTGTCATTGGGTGGAAATCGTGTTGTTTTGCTAAATAATAACATCTGCAAATCCGCCCTAGAGCTGTGGAAGTGTTTTGGAATGGTTTCTGACTGGTTTACTCAACTGAATTCTTTATTACAATCACTCAAGTCGACCCACACTTAAATCATAATCTTATGGCTGCTCAATGTTTAAAGCTCCTGTGAGGAACTTTCGCTTTGTCTTGATTTTGGCGCCCCCTGTGGACAAAGCCGTACCTCTTATCTCTTTGCTGATTTTGTCCTGTACGTGCTTAAGTGGTGTGTCTACCTGCTTTCTTTAACAGTCATATGTATCACTCACTTAAAGTCTTAGCCCTTAAAACGTAAAGAAAGGCAGCGTGCAGTTAATCGCTTCGTCTGACACCTACCCCACCCCCCACCCCGCCCCTGCCAGCAGTTTCAGACATATATAGAAATAATCAATCTTGTCGCTGATGGTCTGGTTTGCTTTTGTAGCTCATATAAAGTAATCAGAATTAATTTCATAACCAGTAAAAAAAATCCTCACAGGAGCTTTAAAGTGTAATAATGTCTATATTTTGTACTCCAATGACTCATTCTAGCTGCCATTTGAACGCAGAGTTCCTACGTGTCATTTATGTTCATGCTAGCAGGCGCCACATACGACAAAATGATTTCCAAATGTGTCTTTTCTGGAACATAATCTCTTCTGTCATGTGCGTCCTTGGGACAGCTCGTCAAGAGTCGAATGTATGCTAAAACCTTGTCATTGAATGTGAAGTGTGTTTGACATTTAATGGGAATAATCTCTATGAATATATACCCCCCCCGGCACATTCACCCTCACGCTTTTACACACTGTGTGTGTTAAAGGGGAATACCACTGAATTTCAGATGTAATATATGCAGCATTATTCCATATGGAATGGACGCAAACCACTGTGGATTAATGAGAGGCCTGTAGCCATGAATGACATGGTGGTTGTCCCATTTTCTGGATGTTAAAGGTGACATTGATGTATGGATGTAGGAGCGTATAGATGAAAATAATGAGCATGACGAAATGAATCCCAATTTTATAAGAAATGTGGCAAAAATGTTCCCAATTTGTCAGAAAAACTTTACAATTTTGGGGGTCAAATAAATAATGGGATGTCAAAATAATGGAAGCCATTAGAGCTCATCTTATTGGACAAGATTAGAGTTTAAAATCAAGGTTAATAAAGGTGTCTAAAGACTATGACATATGTATTCTTAAATTGAGTGGTATTTCAAAGTAAAAGCCTGTGATTACGTCGTGTTGAGAATGTTTGAAAGGTACATCTGCAAAAAGAGTGTGAAATGAATAGCTGATGATGAATTATTTAGACATTATTGAAGCTTTTTGCTTTGTGTTGTTTCGATTTTTTTCCTTTAAAAGTTGTTAAATTAAGTAACGGCCTCAGCCTGGGTGTCTGAAAACACAAAAGATGATGCTGAATTAGCTTGTATACACTCCAGGTAATTGCCTGCCAGGCTGATGACAAATATCTATTAGGGATCCATTTTCATTACGACGGGGGCAATTACTGTTATATTTTGGACATTGGTCATTCCGATTTGGTTTAAGAAGAGCTGAGTCACATGTTTTGAAGCATTAATGGGAATTTAAAGGGCCGGTTGGGTATTAAGGTGTAGTTTTCCATTGTGTTTGTCCATTTTGCTGACATGAAACCTGTACGATTACTTGAGATTTAGTGGTAAAGATGCAAAAACAAGAGATTTAATGTGCTACCCGAGACTGTATCAGGAATTAACATCTCACTTATGTATATTTTAGCCTCATTCAGCATATGCAAATCTCAAAACGGTGTCACTTCTCAGCGCTGGCCCATTTCCTCGCATGTTCATTTGAGTGCCCCAGTAATTCTGTTTCTCTCCGCCACTGAGCAGAGATGACAGGCAGAGGTGGTCGGCTTGAAAGCGGTTCATTCTGGCAGACAAGCTCGCACATTGAACTCCTTTTCCCCTCTGAGGTACCTTCCCATCTCTCCGGAGAAACATATTGTTCCCAATCAAAGCAAATTAGGACGCCGTAGCCGACTGTACCATCTGAGTGGGGTTGCTTCTTTGCTCTTGTGTTTAGATCACACAGCAAAAAAAAGCGACTTTTCTGAGGTAATTAGGAAGCTTTAGTGGAAATATCTTAATTTAACGATCAGACGTGTTTTTGATTGGATTTTGGCTGCAGATTAATGACAGAAGCATCCCTTATTCTGTGTCACTCTCCTTACTCTCTCTGTGGATTCAAACACTTTTTCTATGTTTTAATGGGCTGCCAATGGGCTTGGAAAAAAAGCATCTCACCCCAGCCCTCATTTGCTGTCTGTAATTTGAGTAAATACCATCTGTTGACTGGAAACATTGGCTTTTTTCTATAAAAAGGGGGAGAAATCTAATGTGAGCCTTTCTGCACTCTTTACCATTTTGTGTTTGTATAATGCATATCAAGCCTTAATTAAAGTGCAGTGAGGGCCTGTGCCGAGAAGCACTCAAAAATGAAACGCTGCCTCGAATGGAGTGGAGTGGACGACTCAATCTTCAGACGAGCTACTCGGGGAAAAAAGGAAGAATTGCTTCTCGTCTATGCATCGGCCTGCTCTGCATATTTGTTTGATTGTGTGACCGCTTGAGCTGGAAATATAATAGTTCAATGTGCTTTGCATAATTTCTGCAGGGCATTCATTTCGGATTGTGAAATGACATTTACTTACAAGGTCTTTTTCTTTGTGGAGTTTCCTTGGGATATTTGCCTTTTGTGCGTGTGTGTGGTTTCGTGACCCCCCCCGAAAGTGTGTGTGCATCCGTGTTTGTCCTCACTCACAGGTCAAACCACTATCATTGTGTCAGAACAGGCTGTGAAGCCAGACAGCCCATTTTTCGGCTCTAGACTACATGCCTAATGCTCATCAAAGTGCAGAGCTGCAGTAGTTTTCCCTCTAATGGCTTTGCAGCTTTATGGCTAATGTGCCACAGCAACTTGCTAATGGTCAAACGAATGATAATGCGAGGGTCACAAATAAATCCCTGTTTGTGTGCATGTGGAGGCGTTACCTAAAAATGTCGCTATTTCAGTCTGTTTATTTTGCAGCTGTTAGGCTCTTATTTTGAAAAGAAACAATGGATTATGAATGGGGAGAGAGCAGGATAGACATAAACCCATTTTCCAGAGCTATTAGACACAAAAACAAGAGGTCACGTCTGTCACTAAAACATCTACAACAATGTCAGCCAATCCTTTTAAAAACAAGCTGGTTCCCATGGCAATAAGGGATTTTAAATTTAGACAAATGCATGTGCAGCATACGAAACAACGAACTACTTTCCAGCATGTAAACAAGAATCCCACTATCTGTAGCTGCTTCCCATCGCCTGATAATATGCACCCAAGATAATGAAGAGTAAGATGTTGTTGGGTAAAGATGCAGGAGGAGAGAAGGTCCAATAAAAACGCAACACAATGATTATTCCTATTCCCTAGAGGGGGGGCGGGAAAGAAAAAATGTTGCTGCATTTATTGTCTGACAAGCTATTAAAGGCAGAGCTGGTCCCTGAATACCAATGATCAACAGGATGCCTGATCAAAATTTACAAGTGGATAAAGATTTCCCCCACATATTATCCCAGTCTTCATGTCTTCATGCTCATCCGCCCAGCTCCCACAGCCCAGCATGCAAATGCCTTATATAAAGAATATCCCTGCTTTAAATATTAACTGATTAAATTGCGGATGGAGCTTCAAAGGTTCCGTCCTGCATATTTAAACAGTATTTTTTTTCCTCACACTCTCTTCTGTAATGTGAGATTCAGTGGTTGAATCATTTCTCTGGAAATTAGCTGGAAGCAAAATTTTAAGAGTTCTATCTTTGGCATCACACCTGTATGCACTGGAAGGTGTCTCTGGGCTATGCTGAGGCCTATGCTCTGTACATTACATGTTACTGATGGTACTTCATGCTTATGTGGATGATGCTATCTTTGACAAATCTATCATCTAGTATGCTTAGCTTACCAATTCTATAAAGAGATGAATGCAGTATTGATGTTCTTTATCATTTTTAGACATGAATGAGTATTTTTGTTGCTGTAGCATTAATAAGTGTTAACCTGTTCTTGAGTTAATGTTTGGTTTAAAGAGAAAGTTTAACTTTTTGAGAAATATGCTAAATCACTGCTGAAATTAAGATGAGAAGAACGATAGTCTTTACGCTAACAATGAAGCTAACGCCAGTAGCTGGCTAGCTAGCTTAACAAAAAGGATGGATATAGCTTGTTTTACCCTGGAGGGGCAAATAAGTTAGTCTGGCTCTGTCTGAAAGTGAAAAAAAATCCACCAACAAGCACATAAAGTGCACTTACTAACCATTTAAAAGTTACGTAATGTAGTTGACTTTTTCTTTGCTAGGACAGTAAGCTAAGGCCAGTAGCTGCTAGCTTGCACAACACAAAGACTGGATATAGCTTGTTTTACCCTGGAGGGGCAAATCAGCTAGTCTGGCTTTGTCTGAAAGTGAAAAAATCCACCTACAAGCACATTTAAAGGGAACTTATTAACCATTTATAAGTTACCTAATGTGGCTGATTTTTTTCTTTGCTTTGGAACAGTGAGCTAACTTCCTGGAGTATCTGCTGATAATCTAGCAAGTAGTTCAAGCCAAGAAATAGGCTAGTTGGGAAGTGTTGCTAAAAGGTGGACATTGTTACCTTGTGACAGAGCCAGGCTAGCTGTTTCCCATTGTTTTCATTCTCTTTGCTAAGATAAGCAAACTGGCTGCTAGCTCCAGCTATTATGCAGACATGACTTTGGTATCAACCGTCTCTTCAAACTCTAAGCAAGACAGTTAACATATTTCCCAGAATGTCAAAATGTCCCCCAAAGTTAAACAAAAATCTAGCTCTCTATATGACTGCTACTGCTGTGTTGTTTTGCCTCCGAAATGAGCTGTTGTTAAAATACTGTAGCACTAATGCTAATGACACATGCAGGCTTATATGTTTTTGTCTACTCCTGCATATTTTGTTATCCCGATGGCACAGAAATGTGGGAAAAAAGGCTTTACATGTTTTTATCTGTAGGTACATGATGTGCCTTGCTGGTTCATGTAAATGTTGCAGCATAACGTTATTACCTAATGTTATTAGAACGGATGGTTTGAGAAGCAGCTGCAGAGTCTTTGGAGCACAGGTCAGGATGTAAGCTAACGGAGGTTGCGTTTCTTTGCAGTTAAATCCTTTTGGTTGCAGTGGGAGTCAAGAGTAAACACGTCCCCTTGGCGGCTAAGACTTAGCATGAGTGATGGCGCCTCGGATAGATCATGATTGGTGGGTTAGTACTTAAGCACATGTACGCCAAAGTTGCAATATGCGAGGGGAGAGTACTGGTCGGGGAGTAATCCTCCAACAGGGATTACCCGTGTCTTTCATGCTAGATTAAAGGGTCCCATGATACCCTGCCATGCTGTCCGAATCCTGATGGGGAATCGATGCGCCTGGTGACAAATTATAGGTGTCATCATGTTTTACATCTCTTAGCATTGTTGTCTGCTTGATAATGAGGGTGATTTAGGTTTTTTTTGTGCTGTCATTATGAACACTCGATTTGGGGAGGCTGACCAATCAGGAAGAAAGTGTGCTCTGCCTGTTTCTCTCTGCGAGTTTGTTGAGATAATCATCTTATCCAGCAGGCGCTACACAAACACACACACACACACACACACACAAAAACACACCCAGACTCCGAAATGAGGATATCAGAATGACGTACCTACAGCAGTCAGCAGAAAGGAAAGGAAGTATTTGGGTCACATGAAAATTGAATAGTGTTGTGATGATTTGGTCGCTGGTGTCGGTAGAAGCGCTTCTCCACCAATCAGCAGCCGCGTCCTTTTTCATTCCGCTTTTATCACACTCAAATTAGACAAAGCTTGTCGGATAAAACTGACACAACTAGCAGGCAGTGCAAACATTTTCCTAACCGAATAAAATATTCAGAAGCTGCTATGTGGCTTATAGGAGCTTTCAGAGCATTACGATTTCGCAATGTGGAGGCTAAGACGGCCGTGTTCTCGTATAGCGCTGCATTTGCAAAGGGCAATCTGTCATGATGGAAAGCCAGCAAACATGTACATTATGGTGCCTATTTACAACATGCAACCAGCTGCTTACATCTGCTCACAGTGGGGTACATCTGCCCTCACAGCGGCAAAGACAATTAATATTAAAGACATCTGATGCAGAATTTAGACGTGCATTTAGAGATCTTTTCTGAAGCCTAGATCTTTTGGTCTTTGCAGCTTTTAATAACGTTGTTCGGAAGTTGGCGCCATTACTTATTTATCTTTCTAATTTTTCCGTCATGGCGAATGGGAAAAGTGTTTAGGGGTGTTTATTCAGGCGATTTGTTCCCACTAATTCGGCATGTTTTGTCATGAATCCAACAGCTTTTGGAAAAGCGAGGAGGGGAGGGTGGGTGAGGAGGGAGTTAATCCACTCGTTTTCTTCTGTTCCAGCCTGTTCAGCACATTCTCTCCCCTCTTCCCCTCTCTCTCTCTATCTCCCTTCCTCCTTTTATTTTTGGAAACATCTCATTCTCGTGAGTCAGGCCCGTCATGCTCACAAAGGCTCGGTCTCGCGAAGCTCTCGCCTCCTCCTCCTCTGTGCCCGTGTCTCTGCTGTTTGTGATATTAAGAGGAGAAGAGAGGAGGAAGCAGAACTCTTCGTGTTTTTTTTTTTTGCAGGCCAAGAGGGAGAAAGAGAGGAAGTGATGCTTTGTGCATTCTTAATTCAGCATATTTACATAGCTGACAAGTAATGGATTGATGTGTTTGTGAGTGCTGGTGTTATAAGAGGGCCTTGGGAAGGCGGCAGGCGGTGATTTCTTACCTAAAAACTTGCATTTTGGATCAAAATCAATGTGATGATGCAACCACATTTTTGGCATCCATCTTAATTTGTCAAGCGGCATTGATTGATGGTACCTGACTTGACCGATAGACGTGTCAGCTGCACTCCTCTCGCCTACTGATTTGCATATTTATATATATATTTCTCCTTTTTCCAACAGCAGCGGCTCCAAAGGGACAAGCTAATTAGCATGTTTGCTATGCGGTGTCATTTTCTTTGAAGAGTTTTTCTTGCAAATAAGGCGGATCACTTCCAGGGAAATCTGCTAAATGAAGTTGCCGTAGAAACAGCAAATTATATAGCAAATGCTGACATCATCCTGGCGTTTGGGCCCCGCATGCAGGATTAAGCATCTTATTGAAATGGACGGGGTTTTTTTGTTGCTTGTTTTGCGTCTCTTATCGTGTGCAGAAGAGTATATCTGAGTCAATGTCTCTGTTATCTTTGAAAGCGTGCAGGAAAAGATGGATTCATCTTTTCTTGGGTGCTAATTATAGAGATAAGTGGCTGTAACACATCAGACACTTTCTGCTACGCACAATAACAAGAATAAGGACTTTTGTTGTGTTGGATGAGGGCTTAATTTGGTTTTAGGCGAAGGCTGAATGTTAAACTCTTATTTGAACTGGCTCTGTGCCTGCTCTGTTGTCTTTGTTGATCAAGAGGCCGAGCTTCATGACTCTTGAGTTGAACTTATATGGATGCATATCTGCAGGCATCATGTCTAAATCTGTGGTACAAAACTTCTAAATAAGTTGCATTTACTTGAAGTTTTTGAAGGTTTTTTTCTCTGCAATAACATCTAATGTGTTTTGGAACAAAGTAGCCCAGCAGCCTGCTTAGAAAATGTGTCTTCGCACTGTTAACATGGCCACCACAGTGAAAAAGTAATTGTCTATCTTCTGTTTGCCGCTTGAGGAATCATATATGCTCCATATATCTAATATAAGGATAATAGAGTTCTCTCACTGTGGGTGTATGCGCAATTCATAGGCTTCCCCTACTCTAGTTCACACATAGTGCAATATGTATAAGCTTTGTTTATTGTGTTTTCGCTCTTAATTTGCATTCTACACACACATCCATATGCCCTGATGTAGACGGCAGAATCTACAGTGTAAACAGCCCTATGTTAATTGTGATGAGGCGCACCGACTCACTATGCATTGAATAGTCCCTGATGCATCTTGCATCTTTGTGCCGTGTACGGAGAGCAGAGGAAAATAGTCTTGAAACAGAAAAAAGGCCCCGAGCTAAGCAGCGCAGAGCCATCATCATTAGTCATCAACAACAGCACATGGCCCCCTCAAAGCGCTGCGCGGTGAAAGTTTCCTTCTGAATCACTGCAGCCATTCCTCTCCTGCCCGGCCACTCGGTCCCAGGTCTCTGTGGGGCGAAATGCTTTCAGACACTTGTTCTAATGCGACAGACCTGCGACCCAGATAACGCACTGATCTGCTTTGGTAGTTTACATAATATATGTGTGTGTTAACAGGAAATCAGGCTTGATATTGATTGAATCACACTCTGCCTGTATTAGCTGCTTCCTGTATAAACCTGAAATCAAACGTGCAATGACTTGTATTTCTTTGTTTGAGATTCTTCTACTTAGTATTTTACTTGTACATTGCTGGTTTTGTAATAATGTAATGATACACTGGATCCTATTGTAAACTTGGCCTATATAAATCCTAAGTAAAGTCCATAGACTGTATATAAGAAGTGGGCGTAGCCACCGTGACAGCATCCAATTTAACACTTTGGACACCGCCATCTTGTTTTTTGGAACCGGAATTGACCATATTTGGACGACAGAGCGGATATGCTTTGTTACATCTCTATCCTGGATCGCATGCTAGCATAAAGTGCTAGCCACTTGTCAATCACTGGTAGCCACGCCCTTAAGCATACCCTTCTATATCTTAGATTTGACCCCAAATGGACCCCATTTTCCCATCTGTTTCAATGCAGTCAGACTTCTTTTACAACAAATGGAGTTGCCCCCTGCTGGACACTAGAAAGAAAGCAGGTTTAAGGCCACGCCCACTTCTTATATACAGTATGGAACAGTCTTGACAATCGTATGCGTCTGTTTTGAAATCCCAGGCAGATATGAGTAATCTGTTTGCTGCTCAAGGATGACAATCCATTTATGTGAACAATTTTAAGGCTTAAAATGATGAACTTCAAGTCACCCCCCTAGTGATACTGTATGTTTTTATACCAAATCTATCATCCACTAGAGTTTAATTGTGTTTTATTTCCCCTTGCTTCCCTTCCTCAAATCTACATCCCTCCTAGAAGCACAGGAAATGGGTCATTTCCTTCCTTTAAACCTTCCAAGGCCCATCAAAATCTTAATTTTGCATGAACACTCAGAGCTGTGAACTTTCTGGCAGACCAGCTGATGAAAAAGGGTCCTTCATCTCTCTCTCATTTTCTTCTTCAGTCGAAGATTAGTTCTTAGAAGATGTTACTTTACAGTTTTGCCCAAAGCTCGGAAGAGAATCGGCTGGCAACTCTCGCTGAATCCTCTCCAACCAGGCAGCGTTCTGTGTGACTTCTATGAACCTTGTGTTTTAGAAATAACTCCTAAAAATGCTTTTCTTGCCAGGATTTTCTCTGCTCACCAAAGAACAAGACAGTGCTCACAGCTTCCTGGTTAGCACATGAGTTAGCATAGCACCCACTTAACATAGAATGCATCTTTATACAATCAGATTGCTGCTCTGTAATTACCCATTATATAACCAGCGTTACAGAAACATGCACGCATGGTCGAGTTGGGCATAAACAAAAGCACATTACTGTGCTGGTTGGGTAAACAGTTCTTGAAAAAGCATGTTGAGACGCACTGCAGCCTTCTAAGATAAATTCATAGACCTCTATAGTTGAATTCTTGACTATTGCATTAGAGTTTGGTTACTGGTTTGGTTTAAGTGTTTTATGTTGGACCTTTCAAAATAAAAGGTCCAAGATTAATTTTTTCTTACAGCTGACGCACAAAGGGTATTAAAGGCTAAATATACGCAATCATTATGTCAGCAAGGGTTTCATCTATTTATCATAATCAGATTTAACTTGTTGCTACATGTAATCACAGGATAATCAGCTTTCATGTTTGTTAAGCTATCCTGTTATTTCAGACTAAATCACATTTGAAACTATGGAGGCCCAATGTGGTCAAAATTAAATTAACGACTAAGACACTATAAATTACTTAATCTTGATAATAAATATGTATATAAAGGAAATACAAACTGTTAACATGTATTAATATACAGTATAAAATTACATATAATAAGTTTATTTAAGGGTGTTTTTTTTTCAAACCAATTTTATTTTAATTGCCTCTTTAAGGATGCTTTTTTTCTCAATAGCCTTTTTTTTATTATTTCTTACTGCTACTTTTAACCAAGAAGTCTTTTAATCTCTGTAAGTAATCTGCTATTACCGTTACTGACAACATGGAATTAAAAAGACCTGAAATACAAGAAGCATGATAGTTTTACAAATGTATTGGACTATTTCACAATTTGACTGTTAGATATTATATATTTATTTAAATCGCAAAATAGTAATATATACGTTTTTATACATTTTTGATCACAATAGGTCTCCGAAGGCATTGACTGCTGTGGATATGGTGTTAACAAATGAGAGTAGACTCTACAGCAGTATTTTCATTAGCTGTGTCTCAATTCAGGGGCTGCATACTAAAAAGGACGCAGTCTATGAAGGTTGAGTCATTACTAACCTGCGTGGATCGCTAAAGCCGAACTGAAGTGATTTCCTGTTTGCATCACCAGCTGTTCTTGACCTTACCCTTGTGTCACAAAGCGCCGCTCCTGTCACCTAGCAACAGGTAGTTAGCTGGCTAGCTAGCAAACATAACTAACGTCACATAACTTAACCTAATATTTTAAAGATAATTTGTTTCAAGGCCCCCTTTTGTGTTTTTTTTTTTACAACATTTGTATCGCTAGCTATTCGACTGAGTTGAAACCGAAAACTTTTCCATTTCAAAGTGTATTCCTCAGCAGCTTCAGAGTCTACCATCTTGTTTGAATTGGCGCACAATGAATCTCAGGATATGTTGGGTCACAAAGGATGCAACTGATGGATCCTTCGCAGCCTGGGCAAATGAGGACTTGATTTGTCAACCGCATCTGAAGGACAATTCCAAATGGGACAGCCTTTGGCGTACCGCTGTGAAGCAACCGGCCCTCAATACGTCCTTTGAAGGATGCAGCCCCTGAATTGGGACACAGCTATTAACTGTATTTGCAAGTCATTTCCAAAGCAGACACGACTTGCGTGAGCTCCAAAACAAGGAGGAGCTACGCTGAAAAAAGATTTAAGAAAAATGTTTAAAAACAATAATCAGTGGTAGTACATAGAACCCAAGATATGGAGGCTTCTCTTTAGATAAGATTGAACCTAATTTATCCCAGAAGGAAATTCTGTGATTGCAAACCAAATTGGATTTAATCCAGAAAATACTGCCAGCAATATGATGTAATTATGGGTGGACTCTGGACAATGATTGCCAACCTCACAGATTGAAATGATGAATTTACAACTTGTGTATATACATTTGATGTTATGGATCACAGGCCAATTTTGACTTCTGTAATGCCTGTGGAAATGAATCATGCGACCCATTTTCTATAAGGTCTATGCTTTGCTCTTATATCGCTTGTTCAAAATGACCATTAAGAAATATTTTGTGCTTTCTTGTCCTGTCCTTAAAACTACATTTCTGCAGTAGATTCTAATTCACGAAGCCGAGTCCAAAGCACTGTATTTTTTTTCCAACTGAGTGCTGTTACATTTCTTCCAAGAGGCCCTTTTAATGGCTGTTCCCTCGCCAGTTAACTGAACCATCTCCATCAGTGCAAAGCAGAGCTGCAGCCTCTCTGCGTCTCCAGGGACGAGAGCTCTCCCTGGCTAAATAAGATCACAAATTCTGATCACTCACTCCAATTATTTCAATGAACACTGGGTTACATCAGAGCTAGCAGCAAAAAGCCAACGGTGCCGTTCATTTGGGTGACACTCAAATAGGGAGCAGAGTGGACGGCTGAGGATTGATGTGTGTGCGGATGGATGAAAGTACACAGTGATGCTTTCTTTTCTTTTTTACATCACATACAGATCATATGTACATCTGAGATTCTTTTGTAGCATGCACTGCTATATGTTGGAGCCTAATGATGGCAACGTTAGCCCAACACTTTGTTTAAGAGATATGTCTTTCTTTAAGAGCTGTGGACCATTAGTTTTGTTTTTCCTCCAAGAAATACTAAATCGCTGTGTTTCAGAAATGTGTTTGCACATATTAGAGATTGCAGACAATAAAAACCCATCTGTATGAGTTTGAGAATATTGCATAAAACACTGTGTGGATTTACTGTTAATAGAACTGCTTCCATCAGCAGCTTGCTTTACAGCAGAGGGCTTCAGTGTGTCACTGATATGATTACCTACTCATCCACAGCTCTGATCGCATTGTTCCCTGAGGTGAAGGTGACTGGATAATACATGCATGATAGTGTCGGAGTGTCATGCAGATAAAGCTGACGGGTTGCAGTGAAAATATGTTGCATCTGAGATCAATTCTAAAGGATCATATCTGAGGCACTGAAGGACTGCGCTGGTCTTGGCTCTAGTTGTTGCCTAGCAAACATTTAAAGGCCAGTTTGAAGTGTGCCATCTTTTTTTTTTTTCAATTTGAAATATTTTTATCTTCAAAGCACCACGCACTGTTGGAAATGCACACCAGCACGTCCGCTCCTTTGCAAACATGAGACAATAAAAGGTCAGCGTGGTAAAGACGGATTCAAGCCTAACCTAATTGTCCCAGTGGTGCTGTTTTAGTGGCTAATAAGAAACAGCTGCAGCTCAATTGGGATGCTCCTAGATATGAATATGCATTAGCCCATGCCCCATGGCATCCTAAAATGAGCCGTGGCATTGGTAAATCATCCTAAACACAAGAACAAAGAACATATTGGTACAAAAATTGTGTCACTTATGAGGAAATGAGGAAAAGTATAAACCCTGACCTAAATCTTCGCAAGGGCTTAGTTTCCAACACATTTCACATGGCATATTGCTGAAAGGAGTTAACGTCCACAGGAAAATACCCAACTGACAAATACCAACCTACCTGTCATACTCGCTGGTGCAAGAGGCAGCAACAGTGACAGGTTTTTCACAGTAAAATTGCGTGCCTTAGCCAATGTTGTCACCGAACTGAAACCTTTTGGGAAAAGTTTTAGACAGCTAAGTAGCTACAGCAGGTCTAAGACTTGTAGCTTCAATGCTACATGTCGAAAGCAAAAAAAGCTAATAACAGAAGTCTTTCTAGATATAATAAGGAAACATTACATATTCATGAGTTGTTAAAATGGTGATTTTGGGTTATAACTTTTAGTTTTGTTTTCACTATAAGCTACAGTGTTTGTTTACTCTGGACCCTTTTAGCTAATCTACACTGGACCCATCTAGCTTAGCATTGGGAGGCTAGCTCCAAGTTTAGCTTCTACACAATGTTGCCAGTGAGCAGAAGTAAAAAACTAAACGGCAATCTCAAACTGAATAAAAACCACCAGCTAGAATTAAACCCTAAAAGCTTCTGCGGTTTATTGAACGCTGTATTGTTGACTGATAGCATAGATAATGAGCGGGGGGCTAAATGGGGGGGAAGTTCTCCCCTGGGCGTTTTACACATGCTTGATTCCGTTTGGTACTTCTCTGGGAACACTGAATTGGTTCAATGAGCCGTCAGTATTGTCACTTCATTGCTTTCTGATGTTAGCGCTCTGCCCTTACTCGAACCCACTGAGCTAACACTGAAAATAAAGCCCATGCATAATTGAGTCATCTGGACTGAAATAACAGCTACCAATTCAGTTGGAAAAAAAATATCCTCCGAGGTACTAGGACTGCGATCACAGAGCAGTGACAAAGGGAGATGTCATGTTGGCTTGCAAAGCGATAACTCTGGCTTTCAAAGTGTGGTGCGAAGCAGAACTGAATTATGTTTGTGACAGTTCATTCACAGGACAGGCTAATCAAAGCAAGAGGAAAAGTGTTTAAAGTAAATATGTGAATCTAAAAAGCCTCAGGGATGGGATTCTGTTTCTTTGCTGTTTGGATTTTCATTAAGAAAGCAGGGTTGGGACTCAGGCAGTTCGCTGATAATGCACATTGGCGAATTGGGACACAATGGTTTTGCAAATTAAGCTGTCAGGCTGAGGTAGAGTGTCAATCAGTTGGTGAGAGCTTGAGTATTTCTGACTAGTCTCATCTGGGTTCCACCACCACTACTCCAGACATATCTGCAGTCTTACTGCATTGTGTTTAAGCTATAAGCTGAGACTGAAAATCTCTTGACTTTTCTCTTTGACTTGGCCTCTCTTTCTCTCTTCTAACTCGACTTTACTACGTCAGTCCAGGTCCCACAGCTGGCCTGAATCTCATTAAAGCAATCTGAAGCCCTCCTATGCTATATTAATGAAGTGTGACACATGCTAGTGTACCTTTGCAGTGATAGTCTAATCTAATTGGGGATGTTTATACTATCTATTTGGTCTTTTGGTATTTAATTATTTGGCTGCCCGAGTGACCCTTTGCTAAGCCTTGGACATATACTACTGCTGTTACGCCTTAGCTGAAGCTGAGCTTTCTGTACTCACGCATCAAAACATGTCCTAACAGTAATAATGGAGGCAGATTCCCCATGTGAAATACATCCGAAGTAGGCAAAAGAAGTCTTCTCATATCTAGCTAACAACACAGATTTTATCAGCTCTGCCTAGCTAGTTTCAAGTTTAGCTAGTGCTAACTTGTTACTCTGTGCGCCTAGCGTTCAGTCACATGGTTTTCAGGATCCAAAATATCCACAGAGGTCTTGTTCACTCCAAAACAAACAGGATAAGCAATTTAAAAAGCCGTTTTACATCAAGAATCTTTGTCTCTTCGATGCTCTTCGGGGAGCTTTGGACAGAAGCCGCAGCTAACTTTAGCTCAAGCTGACTAAAATCCTTCATCTGCTTAAATGATAGTTAAAAAGGGCATTGGTGGCAAACATAGAAACATAGAAAATTGTTGGCTAGAAATAATTAATTTTTGGCCAATAGCTGGAATTCTTGAGAACTCTTAAAAACAAGGGCTTAGTTTAGGATAGCCATGAGGTGTGACACTAAATGGGTTAAAAAAAAAGAATGAATAGTCCAAGTTTTGGATTAAAAAGACAAATCTAATCAGACTGACAATATTGAGGTATAGCCCTATTATCATTTTAAAAGGCTGAGGTTACATATTCCAGGCAAAATACCGGCATCTTCACTTGATGATCCATCTTAAATGAGGCCTTATTACAAGCAAAACTTGGACAAGGAGGACAGGGGTTTGATTTATTTTTCATTGTTTGTATTTTCAGACAGTATTACACTTTTACAAGACAAAGGGCTTTCAATGATGAATATCTACTCATAAGTTTGGCAAGATAACACTACCTTAAGTAATGAGTTTGGCTACGGTTGCTAGCCAAGTTTGACTGGTGTTGTTTGAATATAGCAAAACAAAGCAGGTATTGTAGCCTACTCTACACCCTAAAATTGTGTCATCAAGGACAAGCTGTCAAACATTTAGTGAAAGTTGAAGTCCTGAACTTTTCACACATTACAAGTTAGCGAGTGAGCATGCTAATGTTTGAAGCTAACTTACGAGCACAGAAACCTGGCTACTAGCTTTATAATTTTCCTGACACGCTGTTTATTTGTGTAGCAACTTCCTGTATTCAAGCATATGTGCTTCATATAGCAAAGGCTAAAAAAATACATCACCCTTTAACTCTTCACCACAGAGTAACACTATTCTAAATCTACCCTCAGGCTCCAAACAGATCTATTTAGACAAACTGTGCCTTTAAGGGGACCTGTAAGCCTGCCTCCACAGCTGTGTGATCCAGATCTGATCCATCGAGCGCAAAGAGGAAGCTGTTTGATTGTGGAGCAAGCCTCATCCATTCCCACCCTGACCACAGACACGCAGGTTACACTGTCCCTGTCGGTCTTATCTCCTGGTGCAGCGGCTCAGCTTCAGACCCACGGCTCCGGCCCGAGCCCTGCTCAAGATAAAGCCCAAAATAGACCACTCTTGTTGACAGCGAGGCAGCGCTAGATAAGACTGTTGTGTCCACAGCTTTGAGCTACAAATGCTGAGAGGAGGGAGGGAGATTGTAGGGAAAATTGTGTTTTGTAGTGAATGCATAGTGTTGATAGGGTTTAGTCGCTTGTGCTCGCCCTTTGACCCCCTCTTTCAAAAACAGATAAGAGAGGTTGAGATTATAGAAATGTACAAATCTGTTGAACCTTCTTTTCCCTCACAGTTAAGGCCGTTGATTGTACGTATTGACCCATGTAGTCGCAGCTCAAGCCAATTTGGTCGTCATGGCTTACAGAGATAAGAAAATTACCTCGCACCAGGTGTGTGCGCTTTTGCTTCTATGTGTGCATGTCTTTTATGTCTGTTGCATATTATCCCCCCTCTGCCAGATGGCAAACAGCAAAAAGTGCATCAATAAAGGCTTTTTTCTCCGTTGGCATGCAGGAGCTAATCAATAGCTGTGTGTCTTAGTAAATTAGATCATGTAGACAAGAGGCAGTCGTCAGCAGAGCCATCCTAAAGTAACCCCTCGCCTGGTTAGTTCATTCTCCATTAGACAGCGGCCTGGAGTAATTGAATTGGCCTGTACAATCTCAGGGCATGGCCTCCGCTTTCTTTTTTGCCTTTGACAGCATATATTCAGGTCTGATGACTTTATTCCCCCCTGGAGACAATGTTGAAGTGTGACCCAAGATAGTGTTGTGGCCCTACAAATGGAACCAAGTGTCCCCTGGGTTCTCGTTTGAGACCTGCACGCTCTCTTAGTGTATTAGGATAGTATACCATGGGGAGGGTCCTTAATACATGCTAAAACCTTTTGATTCTCGTTTGTTGTACTTCAGGATGGCAGTATGAGTGGAGAGGGTGGACAAACATGCAGGATTTGGATTAGGCTGGAATCACATCGTCCTGCAGTGACAAAACACCCTTTTATACCCTGCTTCCTGCTGTCTTCGGCCAATCAGGGTGGAGCTGTCTAATTGCTGCCCAGGTGCAATCAATCGCCCCTCAGCTGCAGTTAAACGAGACGCTGTCATGCCTTAACATAAATTACTAATCAAGCTCACCCTCTCAAAAGGCAAACATATATTATTTAATGAAGACAACAGTAAACACCCCCTCCTCTGAAACTTATATAACAGTCACGTTTGTGTTAATTGACAAAAAAAAGAGCCCCTAAGCTCTCCAAGCCGCCAAATTTAATACATTAAGACATGTTTGTCTTCTCTTGTTATTGAAGGGTAAATAAGTCGTCGTGGCGATGATGAGATTCAAGCTAATTATCCACTCCAATCCAATCAATGGCAAAGATAATCTTCTATGTAAAAAGAGCATTGTAGATAGAGGGGAAGATTCACTCCCTTGTATAGAAATGAGCACTAACAATTCTCTTAAAAGATTGCTGATAAAGGCTTTTGGGGCATTTCAGTTCACATTGTTATACATGCTAATATTAAGTACTCAAAGCATAGAGGCTAATTAGGACACCATTAATATACCCCTGTCTGCCGCCCCCCTCCAGCCTCATTATCACACAACTAATGTATCTGTTGCTGGCAGGCAAAAAATGCCATTTATCCATATTTTTATCCATTACTGTGGTAACTCTAATGAAGTACCTACACTTACATTTTTACAGATGTACAGAACAAGCACTGGCTTGAAAGCTTCGCCTTAAAAACCTGATATTGTCCAACAGTCACATACTCTATGACCTGTGTCGATGAGCCCACTCTCACTCCTAATGCGTCAAGTATGGCAGCTTGGTCAGTGGCCCTATGGTCTTGTAGTGCCATTTCTGGAAGCACCTCATCAAGAGGTAATGTTTCAATGGGCCTTCAAAGTCAGGTGACGTAGTATAAAGAGCAAAAAAGGTCTATGTAGGGAGTAAGTGTGGTTGGATGGGTCAAACAGGACTGTGTAAAGACATCTGGGTATGTTTCCCATGTGAAACCAATAGTTTATGTTGATTTATTTTAAGAAGTTGGTTTCTTTTTCAGTTACACAATAAACGCAACTTACAGTACATACAGTAGGGAACTTATGCAACTTAGATACAATCCCAAAACCATCGTATTTTTCCTTATCATTACCAACTGTCTTTGGTACTCTCTTGACCCATGACTAAGGAGTTCAGACTGTGACCGCTATGGTCAACAGACGTTTGTTCCGATAACGAAGGTTGAAGGTTGCTCAAGTTCGTCCTTTCCAGCATTTTTTCTGTGCTTGCACACAGCTTAGCAGATGTACTCTTTGCACCAGGTCCAGTGTTAAAGATGTAATCTCGAAGATCTCAGTTCCCTTCTCTTTGGTGGCACCTATGGCGATAAATGGTAATCGCTAACCACATTTCCCAGATATCCAGACAGTGTTGCATGTGTGACGTCCACGGTTGGCTCCGGTTGTAACTCTTGATTTTCCTCGCTGATGGTCACTTTCCTTTTTAGACTGTTTGCCTTCATCTGAGCGTCGAATTTGTTTCTTTTTCTTTGGATTTTCACTGGCAAGCTAAGAGTCGAACAGTTCTTAACATCTTACCCCCTTAATTTTTCAGTTATGAGCGCATGCAATGTTAATTTTCTCCTGTTGTACATGCAGCTTGTGTTCTTGTAGTTGCACTGAGCTTGGCTTGATGCGAGCTCAGATGGAAGACAAGTGAATGATTCGTTGGGAGAGAGCATGATGAAGTATTCAGGCCTTTGTTCTGTGGACTTCATCTATTAGTGAACCATTGTTAGTGGCTTTTTGTCGACTAGCACGCAAGCTGCATTACAAATCTATATTTCCACCCTTCCTCCATTTATTTATCTAATCCACCCATTTTTGATCCCTAAGACACAAATCAGTGTGTCAAAGTATTGCATTTCTAATAGAAATCATAGAGTTGTTTACACCCAAAACACAAGGATCAGGTGGCCTATTTCTTACTGATATAATCACAAAGTGGAAATTTCAATCATGCAAAATAATTGCTTCCGCAATGTCCCATCACGCAGCTCTAAAAGGGGAACAACTAAATCTGCTGTCTCAACATGCAAACTGGGGGAAAGTATGAGCCGAGTATTTTTTCTCCAGCGACTGCGAGTGTCTTTCTGCGACAAAAACATCCAGTGGTGTATGTGGCCATAATCCCATGTGACACGGGCAGTCAAGGGGAAGGGATTGGAGGGCTTGGAGAAAAAAAAAGACAGAGGATGGCAACTCTGTGAGAGAGAGATAGAGAGAAAGTCAGACAGAGAAAAAGAAAGAGAGACTTCCTCTGTCCTTGCCTTGCAGGAAGTCACTTGTGACGGATTCAAGCAAATGCTCCCATTTGTATATCTCTTTAAAAGGCCCCTGGAAAAGTGCACAGGAAACCCCTATGCACGCAGAAGAGGGGAATCTAGCTACTTCTGAAAATGCATTTAATTTATTCCAGTCATTTGATCTACTACTACCTGAGCTGGCAGAGACAGTCGCCCAAACACGGATTAGAGCCGAGCGTTGCAAAGGGAGCACAGCTAATAGCCTACCAGTGCATCTCTCTGTCAGAGCGGCAGCGTGGGAGTTTGGTTCATCACTGTTCATCACATGGGAAAGTAGTTCAGTGTGTTCAGACACAAAAGTGTGATAATGAAGCCTTGAGGTCAGGGTGGGCTCATACAGTAAGATTTCTAATGCTTCCATTCAAATAGCCCAACTGTCATACAGTGCAGGGGACATGCTGTGGTAAGTAGTTCAATTTGTTACATTCATCGTTCATAATAACAGACTCCAGTGTTTTCAGTAAATTAAAATCACTTAGTATTGTAGATCTTTGAATTCTTGACAAATGAGAGATTGATTATAATTGAACCTTATGTACATGAGAGCCTCCATTGGTAATTTTGCTTATTATGTCTTTGATTGGAATGTTTCACACCCCAAGAATCAGTACAACTTTAATCTCTAGAACTTATGAAAACTGAATCAATGACAATAGACAAGATTTTTCATGTCTCAAAGTGTTGTGGTTTAAAATTGTAGTCCAAGTTATATTGTCCACTAGCATTTCTACGAGCATTCGTTGTATGCAGAAAAACAGTAAGTCAATTTCAAACCAATTCTCGCCTCTCAAGTTGCTTGTCGGACTGCAAACGATGAGCTTCGCGTGAAAAGTCTTTGCCCACTTATTGGAATAAACGCTGGCTACAGGCAAAATCACGGGAAAAATTTGCTGTCTCTTCCAGAAGCTTAGGGCCTGTGTCCACTGACAGCGTTTTTTTTTTTAAGCTGGCAGCGCCCACGACTCCAATTTCAGAGCACTTCTCGCCGCCACATAAGTTTTCTGGTGGCACTTCCGCTTCCCACGGTAGTGACAGTTAAGTCTTTAAAATTGCTCTGTATTGGGCGCCGGTTTAGCTCATCGGTTAAATCGGCGACCACATACAGAGGCTACATAGTCCTCGATGTGGCGACCCCGGGCTCAACTTCCGCCCTCGGCCTTCTTCCGCGTGTCATCCCCACTCTCTATTCCCGTATTTGCGCCACTATCCACTGTCCTCTCTTTAAAATAAAAGGCATAAAAAGCCAAAAAAAAATCTTAAAAAAAAAAATTGCACTGTATTCTCAATATTTGCTTTTCGAAAATGTTTCAACTAAACCGTAAAAACAAAGGAGGAATCATGTCCTGGTGTAAGCAGCAGCTCTTGACCTGGAAACTGCACCCTCGAAAAAACGAACGGATTAGCTTCACCTCCGCCATTGTTGCTGACAAAGTTGATATCGTAAGTCCCGCCCCTTCTTGATATTGAGTGACATTTACGAGCGACTGCAACTATTTTCAACTGAGTGAGCTTGGAGTACAGCAACAAAAAAAATAAACAGCTGACACCAACGGCATTTTTACTGAACTGCATTGGTTTTGAACAGAAAATAGGTGCTGCCAGCGCCAAAAAAAACACTGTTAGGGGACACAGGCCCTTGTCACTTTATTGTTGATAGGCAATGGGTTCCAAAATTGGTAAAATGCTTACAAAAAAGTGAAAAATCCATAAAAACTAATAAAAAAGTGAAGAAGTCAAGAAGTTATTTGAACCCTATAGGCGACTCTCTTTTTAAGTGGAAAGGCATATTGATAATAATCTGCAGTAGAAATACAGCGCACATGTTGGTATTTTTGCTTAGTCAAATGCTTCATACCCCAAACATTTTAAGGTTATGTAAATCATGTAGGTTGTGCCTCAGCTTTTAGAGTTTGTATTTTGGATCAATATAAACAATCTCCCACAGCCAGTTCACGGCCCCCAGCAGGACGTCGACATTCATAAGGTTAAGCCACAGAGAATGACAAAAAGACGGATTCGGATTTTATATTGCTCTATTTCTTTTTGCAATTCTCTTCTTTAATCCCAGTTTTTCCTGCGTTCCAGTATCCACTAATCCATCTGTCTCTCCCTCTCAACCCCATATCTTCCCCTTTGGTCTCGGTTGCTGTCATCCTTTATACCCCGAGCTGCTCTTTTGTTTATCCCTCCATCTCTCCCTTGTCCCTCTCTCCATCCATTCCTCTTTGATAATGGCGGGCCTCAGCGCGGGAATCTGCCACCATCCATCCCAAGCAGCAGGTAATGGATGGGAGCGCGGGACCTGATCTGGCTATGGATGAGCCAGCCTCGTAGGTGTCTGAGTGGGCGTCGGAATGGATTTGGAGAAGCTTGCCTAGAATAACACAGTTTGTCACTGCAAGCTTTTGTCTTCACAGATCTTCGGGGTTCTCTGTCAGCACTGACACCCCTCCGCCACCACCCTATTCCTCCTTTTAAAGACGAAAACTGTGTGCCAACATCTCGCTGTCTGCCTGGTTAAGAGACATTCGGATATTGTCAGGATGCTTCTCTCTAATCCACGCTGCTCTACGCCTCACTTTGATGTCTGTTTTTACCAAATAGACAAAGAAGCAGATCAAGAGGATACTAGATCTGACGCCAATGTCTTGCTCCTAATGCTGAAAATTACAAATCGCCCAAACAAGAATGTTCTCAGCGGTAATCCTGGCAGCAGCTAGATATTGTGCTCCAAGCATGTTGCGCTCCGCCGCTGAGGAGCTGAGTAAATGACTCCAAAAACCACAGGGATGTTGCAATCTCTGCAGAGCCCTTTGCAGATACCTGGAAACCAATATAAAACCAACATCTGCTAATGAATTATGGATGGAGATGAAATGCATGTACTCGGCCTGTCTCTCTACAGGGGATGTTATTTACAGTCGCAGAGAAATATGCTTCCCATCACGGCTAGCGGAAGTCGCTACACGATGCGCGGCATTGTGTAGGGTGATATACTGTTATGGATTATTCCACAGCTATAAAATGCATAAGCTGAGATGATATGTTCTGGGGGAATATTTGTCGGCACATCTTTATACAGCCTAATATATCTCTTTCTTCGCATGTAATTGTTTACTTCCAATACGACAGGAGCTCAGGTAATTAAATCGTGTTTATCTGTCGGAATAACCTTTGTTGCCAGAACAATGTGGCCCAGCGCCAAACGAGAAATATGTTTGTGTAGATATGCATGCATGTCTTCATGTTTGTATATTTGCTCAGGAGCGTGCATACTGGCAGTGATCCCAATTTGTGTGCATGCGCTGGAGAATGTGTGTGTGTGTGTGTGTGTGTGTGTGTGAGAGAGATGATGGAATCGGGGTGACTCTGCCTGGAGGAAGCAGCCACCCCATTGTGGAGGGTGAACACGAGGCCAGACACCTGTTTTTCCCAAAATGAATTATGGAACGAAGCCATGCGCGTGTGATTCTCCACACAACTGACAACACAGGGCCAAGGCCAAAGACCTGAGGAGAGACAGAATGAGGCTGGCATTATAAACAATAAGATGTCCAGAGTAAGAAGGCATGAAGGTTATATGAGTCCTTGTTTACTTTAATAAACTCTCTCATAATGGAGGATGGATTTTAAATAGGCCTTTGCGATGCGTGCTTTGCTCTACGGCTGATGCAACTCAATTAAAATAGCTGGAGAGAGGCATTTAAATCTTATGAAATATGCATTTGTTGTGTTGAGACTGCTCATGAAGTAAACATTATATTGACGATGGTTGTTTTAATATATGATGAGTCATGTACACAAGGTTAGCAGTTTCACCCACAGATTTTCAGCAGGAATAGACAGCACGATCAATGAATCAGCAGCAGTGGAATTTCCAAACAAATTTGCTAATAGTATGGGAAAAAAAACAACAACTACACAGCAAGTAAAAATTGGCTGCAACAGACTCACCACTCATCTTTTCCGGTTTCATGCAAGAAGCAAATACATTTATGTCTAATCTGATAAAGAAATTTCCTAGCTTGGTAATAGAGTTGCCTCAGCTTGTCAGACTGCAAGTCTGTATGTAAAATTGAACCAAACCCATGAAATAAACAGACAGAGACAGAGGGAGAGAGTTTGGCTTTTACTGCACTGTGTGGGCAACTGTCGACTGCACCCGGGCACTAACCTGTGCCTATTCATGTCACAAGAGTGCCTGACTGTTGTGTCACTCTCCAAGATGATGATGCTAATATGCTAGCAAATAGCAGGCATTCTGTGTTAGCAAAAAGGATTTTACATTTTTTGTGTAAATATTATTTTTATGAGTTGTATATACAAGTCTGGAAAATGATCTGATTTGCAAGGAAGTTTCATTGACATTGTTGCGACCCACCTCATGAAAGCTCCTTAAAGCTCTTGTGAGAAACGGTCGGTTTGTGTTGATTTTGGTGCCCCCTGTGGACAAAGCCGTACCTCTTTGCTTATTTTTTTACAGTCTTAAAAGAGCATTTCGCCCCTGGAGAAAGCCACTGTCAATCAAAGCTGGTGTTCTATGTAATCGATAGAAGCAATGATATTTGAAATTGGCGCCAATTCAACATTCCTACAACACCCAGCGTGCATCGCGCCCCTCCCTCTGAAAGGAACGGCCCAGTGAGAGACGCTGGATTGAAATACTACTGTTTTCCAGTCAAGGACATTGATCACTGCAGGCGATGGCTCAGAGCAGTACAGAATATACCGGTGGATCGTCTAAAAAATCTTCAGGTCTGCAGTCTACATTTCAAACCTGATGATTTTGAACAAGACATCGGAGACCGGCATCCTAGATTGAGGAAGTGTAGTTTAGCAAGCTCTCTGGCCTCCGCCAGATGACGTGTTTTATGTAGTCTATCGGAGGTTTTCCAGGGCCCATTGGAGAAGCGGATAGCGTCCTCCAAAGGCACATTATTTTTCTACCATAATGGCATTAGCTCCCCATAATAGCATGAAAGGACTGAGGTTGAAAATCGGCAAACTGATCCTTTAAGTGGGGGTTTTTAGCATGAAATCTGATCCTGCTTTCTTTAACAGTCATATGTATCACTTTAAATATTTGCCCTGGAAAATGTAAACAGAGGTAGCGTGCAGTTAAACGTGCAGTCGTTTTATCTGACACCTACCCGATACCTGCAGTTTCAGACATTAAAATTAACTATATAGAAATAATTAAGCCTGTTGCTGATGGTCTGATTTGTTTTTGTAGCTCATATAGAGTAATCAGAATTAATTTCGGTCTGTTTCATGACCAGCGAAAAACTCCTCACAGGAGCTTTAAATAACCTGGACATTATAATACAGTCAACATGCAGTACATTTTTGGTAATGTTTACTGTATTATAAAGTCCGACCCCCTAGGTTCGTGAATTGTCCTCGATGGGGGATCAATAAAGTTTATCTTATTCTTATCTTACTGTTGCTACTCATGTCAAGCCTTCAGTTCTAGCACTGCATGTACATTTATACAGTTAACAAAGAAAACTAAAGCAGATTTACCACTCAAAGTTTCTTTTATATAGTGAATCTTTGATTTTACTCAGAAGTGAACAGAGGCAGGCTGCTTTCTAGCTTACAAATGTCGAACAAATGAAATGTTTCCAGCTGACTCAATTTAAAAGGATCTCAAGTCTACAGTTCTCAACAGCACAATAGTAGAATAATAAATTGGCCTCATATTGGGACCAAACATAATTATCTTTGGTTAGTGAAATACAGCCTGCAGATATATACACACTGTTTGAGTTTCCAAAAAGTAGCAATTTATAGCATTATAGGGTGTCACCATTTAGTTAGCTGCATCGCAACAACATTGCTAAATACTGCTGTTTCAGCTTTGACTAGAGTACGCCTTAACCCTAACCCTACCCTCAGTTCGAAGTTAGATTTATACTCTATTGTTTGTATTTTAAAACTGTGTTTAACTATAAAAGAGAAAAGTCTTTAGAAATTATGACAAACCTTTTTTGGCAAAGCTAATGCTAATTCGGGTAGCGTTTGTCTTGAGTTGCTGAAGTTAGCTTTTCCAAACGATAAAGACAAAACAAAACACAACCAACATGCTACTACATCAAAATTTAAGTATCACATGGTGGAAAGAAGTCAAATACAAATCACATAGCCTAACATGTAGCCATAATAATGTAATTAGTTTTGCGCTTTAGCTGTGGAAGTTATGCTACGTCACCACTGTAGGTAGGCTAGCTTGGCATGCTAATGTTCGTATCTAAGGTTTTAAGGCTTAAAACAGTAAGAGTGAAGAGGAATGACAAATATATGGCATACATTTACACAGTGTGGCAGACAAAGTGCATAACATCACAAATGGATCCCTAAGGATGTGAGCATGATTTTCCCTTAGTCATCGTGGCTGCTATATAGAAAGGGCTACATAGTGAGGATGTTAAACTGAGTCATCAGGAGGATTCCAGGATCAGGATGGATTTAGTAACATATATAAAACCCCGTCTGGGTAACAATTTGAATGTCTCATTGTGCCTGAGGTGTGTCCCAAGTATTCAGCAGACTTATTTTGTTGGGATATTTGTCCCATCTGTGGTATACGGTCAGGCTCTAAATATCCTGGTTAACACCTGGAGGTCACAGGTTCCACACTGTCTACTCAGAACACATCAAAACAAGAGACAGCAGCTTAAAATACCATTAGCATGTCATCATTAAGTCTATTATAAACGCAGAAATGTCAATTTGCATTGTGTGTCACGACTAGCCGGAGGGTGGCGGAGCGTCTGTCTGTCTCTCTGAGTATCTGTCTAAAGACAGGAAGTGGTTGACACGCTCAGGAGGTGTGAATATCCTACCCGTGATTAAATTAGCTCTTCCTGTGGCTGCAGCCTTCCACGAACATTTCCTGGCCTTAGTTTAACTCTGATCACGTTCTCAGTAACTGCTGTCAGGTGATTAGATCTTAATGTTGTACTTGATATTCCTCAAAACCACATGTTCTTTTAGGGCTTTTTCATTAAAAGGGTTAAAGTTGTGACCTCAGTTGCCACTGAGCTTGGAAAGCAAATGGGCAGCAATGCTAAATAAGTTTGTCATTCCTTGTACTCTTTTCCTTGAGGGATTTGTGTTTGATTCATGTTGCTGAAGGCACCGAAACGTCACCGGCTCTGCAGCTCCTCACCTGAAGGTTTCCCCACCACACAAGTCAGGCTGGATTTTCGTGTGCAATGAGGAGTGGTGCTGAGTTAAAGCCAGGCAAAGCCCCTAGTGCACTGCAATGTCTGCCTCTGCTTGTGTCAAGCAACACCAAGCATCCACGCCTGCTAGCCACCAACTTCAGGCTCCCTTCTTTCTCATGCTGTTGAGTTCTTTTGAAGAACTTGAGACGTGTTTGCGTCAAAGAAAAATAGCTCAGAGGAAACATGCTTGGGAAATGGCGAACGAATGTTTCCATACAGTCGGAAAATTGTGGGAGCAGTTGTTTGGTTTCCAGGGGGAAATATTCTGTGTACACTGCTTCTCACAAATACCTGCAGGGTGATAAAAAAATGCAATATCTTTGTCTGTAATGATAAAACATCACAGTGTTTGTGTGGCTGTGTTAATTTTTCCACTCTCCCACTCCGCGCTCTTCGCTTGGCTGCTTTCCCGCCTCCCGTGCACGTGCTAAAACCTATGTTTAATTTCCATTCTCCTGCCGCATTGGCTGCCCTGTGAATTATTAATGTCCATCGGCGGAAGCGGCGGTAGTTCATTTTGGAAGAGCTCTGTATTTGTGTCGGATGGAAAAAAAGACACATATTGAGATAAGTAAAGTCTACAAAGAGAAGAGAGAGGGAGGAATTGAAAAGGGAGTGTAGGGAGAGAGAAAAAAGAAAAGCATGTGTTGTGTTTGTAATGCATGACAAACTAACACAGGGGACATGAGAGGGGAATTTCCGTGAGATCGTCAGGGGCAGACAGAGGAAGAAAAACCCCCAAGAGGTAATCAAACAGGGGAGCAGATCGTGACCTTTGTGTTATTAACGCCACACTCTGCTTCAGGTGGCCTCTGGCAGGTCAGGGGGGCCGTGCGCACACACGCACGCACACACTTCTCTCTCTTGCCTCTCTGAAGGCTTGCGCACAAAAGGGAAATGTTATATTTAGCTGAGACCAGTATTTTGTTTGTTCACTAGAAGCAACACTGCCCTTGGAAAGCAGCCAGAACACTGCAGCAAGGCCCACTCTGCCTCCGTCTCGCTCACTGTCCCTCTTTCTCTCTCTCTCCCTCCTTCTACTTCGCTATGTCAACCCCCTTCCCTCTCAATTTCTCCCATCTTTTTTCCCCACTTTCATCCTCCTTTTTCTGTTGCTAGCACAGCCTAGCGTAAACAAGTCCAGCGCTACAGCGTTTAGCCCGGCAATAAACAACCTCCTCCTTCTCCTTCTGCAGCACACAGGAGAAGGGGGTGAGATTTATTGTGACAGTGTTTGGAGATGTTGACAGGAAAAATTAAAAATTAAAACCTGTCGTTTCTGCTTTCCTGCAGCACTCAGAGATGATAAAGAGGCAGAAGCTAACCCGGCTGTTGTTTTTTTTTTCGGTTAAATAATAAATATGATGTGTCTCGTCCATGCTTGGCCGGCGTCTTGAAAAATTTCAAAATAAAAACTTTTTTTCCCCCCTCCTTTTTTTGACACTGAATATGTTTCTCTTCTGATTCATCTCTGTGGCAACAAAGTGATCATGATGGGAGAGTGGGAGTCGTAATTTGGAGCGCTTGGTGTAAACGCTCGACATTATAAAAGAGTGTAAATGTGTTACTGACCTATATTCTCAGCCCGCATATAGAAAGCCATCCTCTGAACCAGATCCCTGCTGTATCAGCCCATCCATCTGCGGTAAGCCCATCTCCCCAGAGCCCAGTGGGAGTTGATGGCGCACTGTTTCTAGGCTGTGACAGGTGGAGCCAGTCTGGAACTTAGTTCACAGATAAATTGCCACGAAGTGAGTCTTTGAGCCTACCCACATCTCCCTCAGGTAAGTATACGTGTTAGTTTGTCATTCCCAATTACTATAACCTTTGATTCACCAAAAACCTAAGGTAAAGAATCTTTAAATATCACACCGGCAGCCAGGTGAAAGAAACTTCAAAGTGGGCTAGAAGAACTTCAAATGTTCAACTTAATAACCTCAAAGATTTTTCAGAATACGGTGAGGCAAACGTTTATTTATTTATTTTTAAACATATTGCTTTTTTCTTCCAGCTGAATTCCCCAAACCAGGGGAGGTAAATACAGCAGACTGAGAGCATGAAATCATACAATATGGGATTTATTTGACCAATATTTTTTTATTTTCTTCTCTAACTTAGAGATGTAGCCTACTTAAGCTTTGTGGAACAGTGCAGTGTTCCAGCTTTTAAATATGTCATGGTTGTCTGGAGAAAAACAGTCACCAAAGTTCAAATTGGGTTTCTGATACAACCGTTACATAAAAGAAGCAACATCTTGTTTCATACATTACTTCAATAGTAAATCCTGGTGTGACAGATTAGCTGAAAAATTGGACTGCATTGCTCTTTAATCTCACGCTCTTTCAACGTAGCCTATCTGTCCGGCTAACGTCACTTTTAGGTGACTTTAAGTGATAGTTCGGACTTTTGGACACTAAGTTGTATGAAAACTTGCTGGTAGTGTAGTGGATGCAAAGCTATTAGCTTGCTCACCGAGTCCTGTGGTCGGAGTTCTGGCCAGTTCCGAACGCAGAATACGTGGTTCTGGTGAGATGTCGGGGCCATGAAACCAACAAGTTTTACCCTACAAAAAACGGCACGCAGGCAATGGTGATCCACTTTCAACACAAAATCATCCTACAATTTCATATACTGCACCGTTCTTTTGGCACTATTTCTACTCTTGACAAATCCAGTATCACTACGCCTGCGACAGGCCAGTTTCTGACGTGATCCATCAGCTGTTTCTAAGAGAACACGCTGGAATTAGTAACTTGTGAGACATCTGTTGTCACAGAGGACAATACATGTCTAAATGGTGCAAATTTTCCTGGCTGTTCCACCGCACGTATTTCATCGTTTTCCTGACACAGATCCCGTTAGATCCGTTGTTCAAGGTAAATCTTCCTCATCACTTTCATAGTCCGACATGTTTACTTCAACGATGACGCGAATCAGTCAGAATCAATGTGAAATGGCTACTATGTTGGCATACCTGAGAAACCGGCCTCCCGCATGCGTAGTGATACTGGATTTGTCAAGAGAGAAAATAGTGCCAAAAGAACGGCGCAGTATATGAAATCCTAGGACGATGATGTTCCCTATCCCTTTAACATGGTAGCTCATGCAGCAGTATCAATAAGCAGCTAACTTGTGTTTTTCTCATTTAACAGGAACATTGTCCCATTGTAACAGTTGTTATCTCTGTATGAGTTGAATTTGACAGCTACAATGATAACTCAAGTTTCAGTCTTAATATAAAGGTTGTGAGTGAAGGCAGGAGGAAAGGAGCCAAATCAGACTGGTGTGATAAAAGATTTTTTGTCCATTGAAGACTTACTGGCAGGAGGTGGCAACTTGGCAGGCAGGTGAACTGGAAACAAAAAACAACTGTTTGGTCCAAGTAACAAAAAGCAAATAAATCCCCAAAACAAAAAACACAAGAAGCAGGTAGGTCGAAGATACAAAGACTTCGGGGAGAATCAATGCTCTTTAATGATACTACTACACAGACCTTGAAACTTGTACGTTAGGAAATACAGTACTGCTGGGTTAGGAATAGACTTTAATGAGGCAGCTGAATAAATAAAACATGAAAGATCCAAAGAGAATAGTAAGGCGGGGTACACTCTACTAGATAATCAAGATCGATTTTTGGCCAATTTCTCCCCCCTTCCGACAAAAAGATTTTCCTGGGGTGTGAGGTATGTTAAGAGTAATTCTACTTCCCCCGATCTGCTCGGAAGAACGTCATGGCCCCACCGATTTCAAATCATAAATATTAAACATGTCAATTTTCAATATTTACGATCCGATAGCCTGTTGTATGGGGGGAACCCCGAGGACAGCCGATTACACAATCTATGGATTGCAGAGATGTGGACTTGAGACTTGTTGACTTGGACTTGAGATGACTCGAGTCACTGTTTTGATGACTTGCAACTTGACAAAAAAAGAAATGACTTGAGACTCAACTTGGACTTCCAATTTAATGACTTGAGACTTGACTTGACTTGAGGCATGATGACTTGAGTGTGTTCATAAGTTTGAATGTTGTAAAATTCAATGTTGTCAAGTTTCTGTCTAACTACCAAGTATGTATGCAGCGCAAACTGGGACTCATGATTGGACGACTCAAAAAGCTCCCTGGTATGTGATTGTCATTATTGGATGACTGGCTGTCAGTCAAACTCCTCACTATGGCAACACACAACATCAAAGATTCCCGCTACCTGATGTTTTTCCCCCAAAGAGAAGCTTCATCAGTCGTTCTCATTACTACTCAATGCGGTCTCAGACCAGACCATCATCGTGGCTGCGTCTGTGCCAAGATAATACAGATATTCATTGTCATACTTTTCGAACAGGTTAAATAAATTGGCCAATAATATCATAATTGGACGGGCCACTAATACCTTGTTTTTTCTCTTTATAAAGACCGGATACTACAGGTAAGAGTGCTGGATCTTGGGTGGAAAAAAGTGACTTGACTCTGGACTTGACTTGCCTTAACTAAGGACTTGACTTGACATAACCGGTCACAACACTAATGGATTGTCACGTGGAACGTAACGATAGCCAATTGGGAAGCAAGCTGACCGAAGAAGCAATTCTTCCTGCTGGTCGTCCGCCATGTTTGTTTAGTCGCTTTTGACTGTTAGAGATTTCTAGTTTTGAGAGTCTGGACTCTGGTTGTTAGTGAATGGAATCTGTTTGTCTGTTTTGGTCATGCCGTTGCGCTCCACACACTATAGTAACAAAACTGTTTAATCTATCCTTATTTGTCGTCATGTGTGGGCTCTCTGTTCAGATTTTTTAAATCTTTTACTTGCCTTAAGAGACGCACAAACTTATGAATACACTAGCTTGAGAAGTGAACCATTTGCAACCTATCTATCTGGGCTATGTCAACATTTCAAGTAGTCAAACATGATGAATCCCAGTTGTGTATCAAGTGGTGAGCGCCAACCAAGTTGAAAAACTCTTTTCAGTCAAAATAGCAACTTTTTCTGAAAGATTATGAATTCGCAGCAATGATTTATGTCTCCATGGAAATGGAAATGTGGTTCAATGTATGTTTTTGATAGAGAATTCTATGCATAATTGAAGCTTCTTCTTTCCAAGGTAGGAACACTACACAAGGGAGTAAAGCAAATACATTACCTGAGAAGGTCAACTTGTGCAATTCCTGTTTCTTGAAGTTGATTATTTCCATAAAATTCTATAGGTTACGGTTGTTAGATTCCAAGCACCTGTTTGTCATGTAGATGACAACAGAACACTGCTTGACTCTTGTAGGCATGACATGAGTTCAAATAGAGTATGGTTCTTTTCTTATTGTAATCCTGAAACAACCAATGGATTCAATGTTTTAGCCCCGACAAACAGGATCTTTCACTATTCAGAGAAATCAATGAACGTCCATCGAATGTTTTTCGACATTGACACACCCCTTCTTGCACTGGAACCTTGTTTGCATTCAAGGCTGCACATCAGCAGACAATAAAGTATTCTCTGGCTCATCAGAAGAATCGGCCCCTGCTGTTTCCTAATGGCATCGAAGCACAGTGGGGTATAATGTTCACAACAGCAGGACACACTCATTAGAAACACAAGGCAAGATAAAATTACACGGACCTTGACAAACATACTAAACACTCTCATCAGTAAGATATGTTACAGTGTCTGGAGTCAAACTCTCGTTAGATGTCTTCCCCACAGTGTAGGAGTCAGTTTTGGAGTGAATGATGATGGCCTCTACTTGGAAAACAAATCAAAGAGCTGGCAGAAGAAAGGTACTGTGGAGGAAATGATCGCATGTTATGCAATTTGCTTTCCAAATGCAAATCTAATATTCTTTTTTTAGAAATAAGAGATGAGGATTTGAATTCACTTCAAATATCTGGCTGGTTCTTCTTCATTTTAACAGCACACATCACAGTGCCAGCCACACACATATAATCATTGGAAGCCAGCAAATAGATTTGTCACTATCTCCATCCAATTCCCTTCTATTACTATTGTACAGAACATTTTCTGAACAGTTGGTAATTGAGTTTGGTGGACTCATGGCCTCCAGTGCACTCTAAATTGATGCTGTCCAAAACCATTATTCAGATTTTTTGGAAATGAACCATCTATGAACGTTGCCGGGGGACAGAGAAAAAATGGATTCAGAGCTTTTAAGGAAAATTCCCGTCGCTCTCTCTTCCTCTTTTGGTTTCTTTTCAGAGAAAAAAGGGCTGGCCTGAACCTACGAGCTGCAAGCTTTGTAGTTTGGTGGTGGTTTAATGTTGCAGAGCCAACTGAATTTCACTCCTGTGTCACTTAAACCCAATTTTTTTGTTCTGCTGAACTCTGACGGAGTGTGCTGAGTTATTTCCTCTGCCTCAACCCTGGGGCTTTGGCCAGCACTAAAGCAAATAGAAAGTCTGAAACTAGATGTGACTAGATGGCATAACACTGCAGGCATGGACATGACTGCACACATAGGTTAAAGGATCATTTTTTACCTCAAGACTATTGTGGCAGAAATTAATGTCATCTGTTTTATAAATGATATCGCAACTCTCTTTCCTTGTATGCTAACAGCTTAGATCCTGTAATATATGTCACTCATTGTTTACATTCAAAAGAATAGTTCAACATTTCAAGAGCTTTTCCTCTGCTGTTTTGGAAGACAGTAAGATGAGCAGTTTCTTTATGCTAAGCTAAGCTAAGTCATGTGTGGTATTTCAAGAGAAACAAGAGAAACGTTACAAGTTGATGAAATCCAGATAAGATTGAAGATACTCTAATTTATAGGAAGTTCAACATACCCAGGGTATATTTTGTCTGACTTGACTAACAATAACATATAGCACAAAGTGGTCACATGATGCTAGGTACCAACTCAGTAAGTCAACCCAGGTTTCCCATGAATGTATTCACATAAAAGGGTTTTTTCCGGATATGACCAACAAACAAGGACAGTTCTACTGGCAGCGCCTTTTACAAACTTGGAGCAAACTATGATACAAGAAAAGTACAAAGAAGACAGAAAGCAACACAGCTGCTCGTTCATGACGCAGGAAGGACAGCTGGCAAAATCACTGTGTGAATGCACATTGAAGGATTATTAAATTGCAGTAAAATCATTAGGGAACAAATAGATCTTACTATTATCACATTTGTGTAGTCCATTAAATTTATATCTCACTCAGATGTACACTTCTACAATGACTTGGAGCCTTATTCTTTCAGCTACCAACCAAGCAGGATCAAACAGACTAGGGGAAAAATTAACAATATATTTAAAGCATAATGAATACTTATTATATGAAATGAATTCATGAAAACTCTTGACAGGACAAAATATGTATGGCTTCAAAGGCTCTAACTCAACATCCATAAACGCCAGAAGTCAAGTCTTACTTTTTCTTGCTAGCAGTTACAATTACTGCAAATTATCTAATGTTAGCTAGCAAATATACATAACTCAAACACATGAAGGAATTTTAATTTGGAAAGGCAGTTCGAGGGAGACTAAAGATTTATATCTTCATTGGCTCTAATTCAAAATGCCCAAAACACCAAAAAATAGCCTAACTTCTGCATGTTAGCAGTTACAAAAACTGCAAATTAGCTAACGTTAGCTAGCAACTGTACATAACTGAATACAAACACGTGAATGAATTGTATTTTGGAAATGCAGTTTGAGCGAGACAAAAGATGTCTTCATAAGCTCTAACTCAAATACAAAAGACACCAGAGCAATAGCCTTACTTCTACACGTCAGCGGTTACAATAACAACAAATTAGCTCGCAACATTAGCTAGCAACTATACATAACTTAATACAAACACGTGAACGAATTGTGTTTTGGAAATGCAGTTTGAGCGAGACAAAAGATGTCTTTATACGCTCTAACTCAAATACAAAAAACACAAGAACAACAGCCTTACTTCTGCACGTCGGCGGTTACAATAACAACCAATTAGCTCGCAACATTAGCTAGCAACTATACATAACTTAATACAAACACAGAATTGTATGTTCGAAATGCAGTTCAAGTGAGGCTCACAGAATCAACATACAAGATAAGTTAAGATTAGTGCTCACTCACGCACACGGATTACTTAGTGGCTGAACAGCCTTGTATTTGATCGTAGGTGCAGAAATTTCTGGCGCCATTTTTCGTTGTTGTTTTGATGAGACAGAGATTGTAGTTTGAGTGTAGTCAGTTTAGTACACAGAAAAATACATCCCATTTTCAACAGGGTTACACACAATATCACATTTAGTGTTTCTTTTTATGTACAGCTATGAGAAACAAGACTTGGCATAACAATATCATGGTAGAGATGAAAACACAAAGAGCTGAACTGCGGCATCCTTTTTGTCCGGGCTCTTTTCACTTGGCTTCGTGGTCTTCCACCTAAACATGCTTATCGCAGTCAACAGACAGAAAAGACTGTGACACATGCTTTTGTCTCAGCCCACATCCACCACTCCTACCGCACTCCCCCACCTTTTGAATTCCCTTCTATTATCACAGACGCTTCCAGAACAAACAAACGGGTATCCACCAATTAGCGCTGTCAGCCCCTGCCCTCAATGAACCTTTCTGTTTGCTGGAAAATATATCAGCTTTTACAATGAGACAAGAAAAGGCTGCAATACTAGAGCTCAGTGCAAACGGCCCAGTTCAAAACATCAGCATGATAGCGTAGCCTGGGAAAGCTTCCAGTGATGCAGCCCACATCTTTCCTGAAGCTACACTACAGCTTTGCAACCGAGATTTTAAGGATTTGAGGCTGTCAGAGTTAAGAGGTCTGGCTACAACATTCTGGGGCAATCTTTCGTTAGCTTGCTTGCTACAGTCTGGTCCAGCTTCATCACTGCAGAGTGCTTGCCCCGGGACCAACTTAATGCAGTCTTCTGCAGTCTGAGGCGTGCAGCAGATCCCCTCTAGCATTATGGTTTTCCTCCCTTCTGCCTCTCTTAGTCCATTGCACACATGCACACACTTACACACACAAGATTTTAAAGCATTGTAAATCATTCACAAAGTAAGTTTAAGCTAAGAAGCTAAGAATGCACAACATTCAAACGGATTTAGCAAAATTTTCCTGCATGTACAAGAGGAAATATTTTGCAATTATACACCTGGATTAAAACAACCCATAGTGAAGTTTCGTTGCTAATTTTTACACAAAGACGATGTCCTTTTTGCACCCAGAGCACATAAAATTGCGCCGATCTGTGCGTCCATGGGTGTGTTGATCACTGAATGTTTAGTGTTAAGGTGCAGTGCTCCATTGTAGCAGCAGGAATCGTCTGAGCTTTTGACCAACAGAAACTGGGTTTAAAATCAATGGCGCAGTATTTTCCTGCTATTTAAGGGCGCATTAGTAAGATAGTAGAAAATGCACAAACGTAGGCAGGTTTGCAATGTACTCCAACTCGGTTTGTTAAACACACAGGCAGCACTCCTCCTCATTTAAATATTGGTGCATGTTCTGATATACAGTCAAATGGAATGTATAATCAAGAGACATACAACCCCTTTGCACCTTTTGCCTTACTAAGCACCCAGATTGTGTGCCATTAAACTAGCAAAAGGAAGTCAGCACTTGCACCATGCTCTTTAGACCAGTGGTTCTCAACTGGTCTCGCCTCAGGACCCACCTCCACCTCCTTAATAATTAATCGTGACCCAAATTTCAGAATTTTTCAACCACTCAAATTTATTTAATGAAAATGCAGTTTGGACCTTAGACGGAACGAAACATCACAGCATGTCAACGCACCAAAAGACCACAATATAATAGTCAGCCTAAATGGTGGTAGCGCATAAGAGGTTGCAACATTAATGCAACTGCTGTAGGGCTCATCAAGTTTCAAGAATGTAACTGTAGCTGGGATTAACCAATCAGTGGATACATGAAGTGTGACCAAACTACACTACTGTTGCACACACGTCATAGGAAACCTATGTCCTTCAAAATAAAAGCGCAGCATCGACTGCTTGCCACAACTATTTTTTTTCCAAGCACACATCCCACTGAAAACAGCTCCGTGACCCACTTTTGGGACCCGACCCACCAGTTGAGAACCACAGCTTTAGACAATACGCTATACAACGTATTAATATGGCCCTAATTTTCAAGTGAAGCTTGTGTTCTTTCTCCAAATTTGATTAATGAGCTTAATATGACGCCGATTTCCAAACGTGTTGAGTATGCATTATTGTAATTTAATACGTTTGCCACCAAATGAACATTCATGACTGTCTGCCCTTCCCTTAAATGAAGATGCATCAGCACATGTGGAAATGAAACAAAGGTTCAAACCCTTATCTGGCTGCTTCCCTCTAACACACTTATCAGCTTTGCTGCTTTGTGTCTTCGCACAGTGAGGTGAGGAAGACGATGGGATTTGATAAGACATTTTGGAAATGTTCCTATTGAGTAATTAATTCCTATATTTCCTATAATTTCCATCAATTTCTGAAAGTGCACGAATAGAGTATAACCATGCTGGGTCTTTTATAATGGCCTTAACTCTACCATGTTGATTGATGACTCCTGAGCCTAAACCTGCATTGTAGCTGAGTTGCAGCATTGCCATACGTACAATGGTACTTTGAGTTTTTTATGACTACCAGCTGGTGTATCTGCATCGGGGCAGTTGGTCTATTTATCAAAATTTGATGCAGACAACAGAAAGGAAGTATAATAAATGTGTAGCCCTACAGTAAAAGACTGCAAAGTTATTGAGGTAAAGCATGCAGGAAGTACACAAAAATCTTAAAGGTTTTGGCAGCAGCAGTGTGGTGATTATATTCGGGTGGCTTGGGGGGTTCCAAGGGATGGCATTAATTTTTTGCTGTATTTGGTTTAGCTCCCACAGTGTGAGAACATCCACAGGCTGGTAAACAATCTTCCGGCATTTTGAGGTAATTATGATACTATTAGTGCCACAGCAATCTGGAGAGAGCAGCAGCTACATCACAAGTGACAGAGAGCAGATGACCATTAGCAGTTGTCAGTTCTAATGCAGAGGAGATCAGAATTATGTCTCAACAGCACCATGTGGCATTCTGTCCTCGTCTTATTCTGTTCTCAAGCAAGGAAGAGAGAGGAGCAGCTTTTAGATGGTCTGCTGTTTAGGCAATTATAGAATAAAAACTGATGATAGTCCATCTTTCCTCTCAGCCTCTTCTTCGTCTTAGACTTATATATATTCCCCTCAGAGCTGGGTTTAACTGCATGTCCTTCTCATCTGTTCTATACTTTCCATCATAATCAGCATGTTCTCAGTCCCAATTAATCAAGTATGGCAAATTGGTCATTGGCCAAATGCAACAAAATATGGCGCAGTGGGTAAGTAATGCACTTCTTTTTCCTTATGAGTAGAAGCGCTGCTATGCCTCCCTGTGACAAGCAGAGACTCACATGTCGTGGACTTGCCGATTAATGCCCATAATGCGTCCTTTAAATAGCAGGAACTTATTGCGCCAGACATTAGACTTTAGACCAGGGTTTTATTGGGCTATGGCGCAGTCGCTTTTTGCACCCTTAAGACAGCAATGCGCCACCCGTTTGCCTGACCACACCTCACTTTAAGACCAACATGCCCATGAGTGCTAACAAGGGCGCAAGATCACTTGCTATTTACACAACGTGGGCCCTGGGCATTAAAATGACAACTGCGTCGGGTGGAAAATAGGAATGTCACTTGCGCTTGTTCTACTTACAATAGGGCATCAAAAGTCATAAAATGTGAAATGCTTGTCAGCAAGTAATCTCTATTTACAGGGACGTGGATTTCCGGGAAGGCAAGTGTTCTGTTTGAACTACGCTTGTAGTCTGTGTAATATTGACCAATCACTTATCAGAAGGCTGCAGCGTATGCAAGAAAAACAGTCCGTGAGGAGAGCAAAAGCAGGCGGAACATAATGCGCCGTAATGCCATCCCGGCTCCCATCAGCGTCATCTGACGACGATTTAGCTTCTTGTTAAAGGTCCCATATTATACTCCTTTTCCGCAAGTTCACATAGGTCTCAGAGGTCCCAGAACAGTCAATTTGAAGTCTGTTGCCTAAAAACCCAGTTTGTTCCTGGATTTCAGCCAGCCTGTAACTCCCTCTAATGAGCTTTTGTAAATGTTTGTTTATGTTCTGTTGCCGTTGATTGCACCCGCTGTGGTGATTTGATCTTTTAATGGTTAATAACAATCAAATCTTGTGCTTGATCGTAGCTTTCCAACGATGTGACACATGAGTGGCAACATAAAGTTATCATCGTAGCTGCAGGGCAAATGTTGTAGTAATTGCGTTGACGGCCCGCCGGCAGGCCGTAGAGTGGCAACGGGTTTTAACGTAGTATAAGGAAAATATGTTACCAACAATAACTTACGTTAGCTGCTATGCTAAAACCACATTCAACAGGCCATCACGCTCGGTAGGGCTATACAGTAAAGCAACATAACCTCAGACGAAGGAGGTAAAAATAGAGTCCTGTGCTCGTTTATGCAGCCAACAACAGAGCAACTGCCGCGCTTTGCCCATACCTTCGCCATGTTTATTTTACCAGAGCAGCGTTTGCGAGAGGAACGAAATAGCACCTGCGAGGAAGTTTCAGGGGGCAGACCAAACATATATCTGGGGCGGGGTCACCAACCTGGAGGAGGTGTTATTGCCCTTCATGACGTCATGTAGGAAAAAGCTGCAAACCGGGCTATTTCAGCACACATTTTCTGAAAAGTGGAGCAAGCAAGAGAGGAGAGGATAGACTTTTCTCATTTCGGGGGGGTTTGTAGACAGGCAGGGGGCGCATATTATTGTTAGAAAACCATTCCAAAGTGAATTTTGCATAATATGGGACCTTTAATCTCTATAAACAGACATCTGCATGTAAGTTCAGCTAACAGTCTGTTCTAGATCTAAAATTTAACTTGAATTCCCTTGACGCTGTGTCACGAAAGCCGTTCAGATTTCCCAACTTCCTTGTATGCATCAGATCGATCCTACCTCCATTCAACAAATTTTAAAAGTAGTTTTCTTCTCCTCTTGAAGTCAGACCTGACAAAGCTTGAATTTGTACTTCTTACAAATTTGCATCATGATGTTGGAATTTCGGCAAAGGTAAGGCCCTTTAATAACAAGTAAATCACAAGAAAACAGTTTCTCTTTTTGTAACAATGCAGCACGCTGAAAAGAAAGTCTCGATGGGAAGTTGATTATCGCTTACCGACGAGCACGTTCACCGGTGTCCCCAGAGGCTATATTGTCTCAGACTATAGCCGATGGGATCCGAGATTGGTCAGCAAGCTTTATGTTGAAAATCTAACCAGGTGCTGCTTTTTCATTTTCATTAACTTAACTACTCTATCTTGGAAAACAGATGTTGCATATTAATTATAGCTAACTTGACCACAGATCCTTGCCAAAGGACGCGAGTCTGGTACCTAGCTTGTCATATTTGGAAGCTTAGCTCCGCAGACCAAGCTGTGGTCTTGAATGAGTCCAGATGTGTTGTCATGCTCCAGTCCTCTCTTGATAGCCCCAATACAGATTCCTTTGCATCATAGTAATCGTCTTTTGAGCGCCATGTCGGCCTTGTTTTCTGATGTCCTAACCACTTAAAAACCTCTAGGGTTCTAACATAAATGGCACCCTTCTCTCAGCTGTTTATTCCGCCGGATATCCCTAAAACTATGTGTATAATTAGAGTAAACACTCAAGTTTTCAATTTCCGGGCAACTCATGCTAGGTTTTGGATTGTGATGTTATCCAGTTGTAATTAACACCAGCAGGAACGCTTCCCCCAATGTCTTTGCATGTTTTTCCTGGGCATCACATTAAATTATCACTTAGCAGAAGCCATAATTTCCACAATTATGAGTGAGAATGGCCGGAGTCGCACCCTGCTCCACAGCATCTAAATCACCTAATTTTAATATCAGGCTACAAGACAGAGCGCAGTTTGACAGCCTCAGACAGTTCTTTATTGGTAACTGGGGCACCGCGGGGGGAGAATAAGTGTATTTCTCCAAGCCATCTGTGGGTGAGTCATGACCAGAGTACATTACAGATTGATATGTCGTTATCAAACACTGGCCTTCTGGCTGCGAAGAAAAGGAGAGGGATGGACGGATGGGTGCCAGGAATGGAGAGTAGAAACTGGGATGAATGATGGTGGAGGGGGCTGGGGGAGTCGGGAAGATAAAAAAGCGCAGTGGAGAAACTGAAAAGCACAGGTGTGACAAACAGTGCCTTCAAACCAAAGCAACTATGGAATTGAACAACTTTAATGTTATTGTTTATCTCTACTGTGATATGGTTAAATATGTATTTATTCAACAATCGTAAATGAAATGTTACAGGCGAAAAAGACACACAGACAATAGTGCAGGAGATCTACTGGCTATCAACCGCTTATAATTGCAAAGACTGCATACAGGACTCTTTAAGTCCCATTCTAAACCCTAAACAAAGCTGATGTAATGTGTTTGTTTGCCAGTAGCTTACATTAGCAAGCCAGCATAAACAATAAGGCAACTTTGGAGTTACCAGGAGGTATATTTTTACTCTTCTGAGGCTAGCCAATGTTCTGACCATTTCATCCTCTCTAGTACACTGTGTTCTGTCTAACTCATGATTAACAGCAAACCCCCAAAATTTCAGAATAATGAAGCAATAATGGCAGTCGTCTTACCATCATAGTCTGGCCCTCGTCAAAATTGCTTAAATCCTTACACTCGCCCATTTTTCCTGCTTCCAACACATCAACTTCGAGGACAAGATGTTCACTTGCTGGCTAACATATCCCACCCACTGACCAGCCATTGTAATAAGATAAACAATGTTATTCACTTGACTGCTCATTATGTTATGGTTGATGGGTATAGAATAGAATATGGCCAAAAGTTGATTTGGAAATACCCGCTGTTGTTGGTGCCCAAAAAATAATTCTGTTCAAAACCACTGGAGATGATGCATTCAGGAACGTTTGCCATTTGTGTGTCCAACTGCACAAGTTTTATTGATAAATTCATCAATCACCAGTCCAGACTTTGCCAATGAAGCAGCACAGCATAATGCTTGTGCTTTTTTATTTTTTATTTTTTGGATGGCAGAGCAAACTTGTGTATCTTGCGATTGCTGGTGCGTTATATGGATGGTAGCTGCACATAAAAAGTGAGAAAGTCTGAATAAACTGTGCTGTTTTACGACTGGAAACTCAGCAGCAGATGAGCCGTGCCAGCGAGGGCTCTGCCGGGAAATGTCGAGACGGCGAGAAAGAGGGAAAACACGAAAGAGAGACGGCGCTGAATAATGATGAGGCTTGATTTGACTGTTTAACCCTTCCAGGAAATACCAAATCCCATCCAGAAACACATTTACTTTGTGCGGTTTTCTGAATGTTCTGACTCAGCAATACGGAGGGATGTAATATTCAAACTACCTTCAGTATATGAGGTAATACACAGAGTTCTATTCTAACCGCAGTTTCTTATTTGCTCACTGGGGTCGGACTTTGTAATAAATCCTCATATAGCTCCGGGGCTTGTCATATATTTTCTTTCATTTCTTTGCTTTTCATTTCTCCCAGACACCCCCATCCTTCTCTTTCTCTCACACAAATCCCTGGTCTCGTTTTTAAGTGCTTTGCTAATCTAGTCTAAGAGAAGTGAACTCTCAGTTGACACAAAATAACACTTTTCCCTCTTCTCTCTTTCTCTTTATCCTCCAGCTCTTTCATTTTTTTTATGCTCTCCATCTCTATTGTTATTAGCCTGAGAGCTCACGATGACTAAAACACATGCTTATTCACACAAGATCACAACAGCTGTTCCAGGAAGGTTTTTTTCGTGACGGCAGGTTGCGGTGGCGACAGCTCGACAGGTCGTTTCTTTCTCTCTCTCTATCCGCAGTGATTGGCGTCTCTTTTCTAATGCCACTCCAAGCTCGGAAAAGAGAATGACTCAGGACAATTTCGTGTGTCACGGCAAACGGCTCTGACAGCACATCACAGCGTTTTATGATGTACTGGTGACTCATGGGAGTTAGGGAGAAAAGGAGGTCGCACAAGGGTCCCATGGAGGCCTCTGTGCATGTTGTGCTAACATGAATACATAGAATTTACAAGTGGCTTATTCAAGATTGCCTGCACCAAGACTAAGTCATATGATCTACGATATATGATATATGATCAATCCAAGTCGCCCACACGGAAGGACAAAATGTGAAACCTGCAAACATTAGGCACTCTAATTTAAATTTGATGATTCAAATCCCCATAAAAACACATACAGAAATCATATTTACATTTCTTCATACTTCATTCACCTCTTTCTTGCCGTATACACCGATCAGCCATAACATCATGACCACCTCCCTAATATCGTGTAGGTCACGTTTTTGCCGCCAAAACAACCCTGGCCCATCGAGGCACAGACTACACTAGACCTCTGAAGGTGTGCTGAGGTATCTGGCACCAAGACGTTAGCAGCAGATCACAAGTCATGTAAGTTGCGAGGTGGGGCCTCCATAGATTGGACTAGTTTGTCAAGCACAACCCACAGATGCTCGATTAGATGGAGATCTTGGGAATTTGGAGGCCAAGTCAACACTTTGAACTCATTGACGTGCTCCTCAAACCATCCCTAACCGTTTTTGCCATGTGGCAGGGCGCATTATCCTGCTGAAAGAGGCCAATGCCTTTAGGCATTACCATTTCCATGAAGGGGTGTACTTGACCCTTGACCAAGGACCCTGCTGCCAGTTCTCGGTTTTCCTTCCTTGGACCACGTTTGGTAAGTACTGACCACTGCCGACTGGCATATTCACTTGCTGGCTAACATATCCCACCCACTAAAAGGTGCTATTGTAACAAGATAATCAGTGTTATTCACTCAACCTGTCAGTGGTCATAATGTTAAGGCCGTAGTGTTCCATAATAAATGTATTGAAAAAATAATCAGCATTGTAGAGTTTAATTTTATTGGTTGAAAGTTTCCTTTTTTTTATGAGGAAACAATTACAAACACTTGGAGTCAACTTAACCATCTTCAATCAACATTACTTTTTACCATATTTTAACATCAAACTAAACTGGTTAATGTTCTCACTTAAGCAATGAAATTATAACACTCTTTAATGTGATTGAACTTCCACTGAAGGGGTTTAGATGTGTGCTTTAGCCAACACTTAGTGTGGGAATGATTGGGTGATTGAACCACCGGATCATTGTGCGTTTTCCAGGCAAATGATTCTTTTTAATATGTAAACTTTTCATTTAGTGGAGAAGCAATACACTCTCTATCATACGTGTCTCACCCATGTGAGGGAGCTTCAGTGCGACGTGTTTATGTCTGCTATCATCTGATATCATGTTACTTCTTTATACATTAGCTACATTGCTTTATGTGGCCTGTGTCCACACAAACAATGTGGTTAAATTTACCCTAAGAAAAACAATTTGCACCAAATGCAGCTCTCACGTTAATACTGCATTAGCTACATCCCTCAATATAGGCTACTGTACAGCATGCTAACGAAATTAGTTAGCTTGCTGTTTACACTCATTATCACTAACAAAACTGAGAGATTACAACCCAGAGATGTCTGTCTACAAATGATAGCCTCAGACTGCACACATATAGTAATTTAGTTAGTTTAAAATGTAAGTCCACTTATGAAATAATAACACTATGTAGCCCGTTGCCTAGCCTAATTACCTTATTTAGCATTCCCTCTGAATCTCTATGATGTGAGGGCAGCGTACACAGAGCAGTGAGCATTCATGTCTCGATTTCTTTAATGAGCCTCCACAAAATGTAAAAATATTATGCACTATAAGCACGTGTTGGAATATTTAGACTCAGCAAAGGGGTCTGAACTCCCTCGGTACAAATCAGCTAACATTAATCTTGTTTTTAAAAGTCTTGCTGGCACGTCAGCTGCAAAGTTCAAGCAAAGCACACATCAGGAGTTCAGAGCCCTTTAAAAGCTCATTTTCTGGAGTATTCCAAGATCAGAGGAATATTGATGGTATATATTAATCCTACATAGCGTTCGAGTGAATTGCTGGAATTGTACTGTTGCTTGTTATTTCTAGACATTGGTTGAAATATTGTTTCATGTATTTAATGTCAGCAATACTCACTGAATCGGGTTTGACATTAAATACATGACGTTAAAGAAACTGAACGCTGTTTTAGGACTGTCTTTAACCATATTGCGAATAGCTTTGAGGTTTGGCTATTAATCTAGCTTCTTTGAATATTTCTTTTAAACATTTTAATTCCATATACAGTGAAATCTATGGCTTAGCAAATGAAGACTAAGTTTATGGCATATGCCAGCATTGTTTAAAGAGATGGAACTAGCTGTACATCAGTGCCAGTGCTTGTAATGTGCTAGTGATTTGATGGGAATTGATGTGACTAGAGCAGTGAGGACTATTTCTGTTCCAAGGCAGATTATACAGGTGCTTCAACATGTCTTGTTTACTTCTTTTTCTCTGATTAGTTATTTCTGTCTAGGTTTAAGCTGGTACATGTGTGTTCTTTATGGTGCCATTGTTTAAGTGTCATTAAATCTGTTTTAAAGACCAGCTCCAGTCATGTCTTAAGACATGCCCTGCTTGAAATCCTAACGCTTGTTTTTTACCTGTAAGAATCCTCTCAAGGTATCTCCTCCTTCTCCCCCATTAAAAATTCCTGAATCTGCATAGTCCCCGCCCACTATGCAAATTTACGACCTCCCCCTCCTTCGCGAAAAACAAAATAATCGTTTAGTGGCAACTTGTTGAAACTTTGCCAGCTTAAAGTTTAGTAATTAGTAGTAGTAACGTTAACGTTAGTAGTAAGTAGTGAGTTCGCAAAAATTACAATAACGGTTACATCTGGCTCGCACATCGCGGAAGTGGTTGCCATAGGTTACACATAATGATATGCATAGCGTCATCCCGTCCATTAACGGGATTGGCTCCTTAGGTTTGTGACGTCTAAAATCTGCCATCTGAAAACGTGTTGTTCAGCCTTTCCTTGGTACTCTGCAGTTTCATTTTCATTTTCAGGCAGTATTTGGCCAAATGCAGCTCACACAGAGCAGGTATCGTTGGTAATAAATTATACATATATTCAGCAAATACAGGACAAGACAGGGAGGTATTAAAACAGTTCAGTATAAGGCTGAGAGCCATCAGGGTCTCTGTACTGGGCCAGAGGCTCTGGCTGGGTGAGTCGAACCAGGATAAAAGTGAATGTGGCACACACACACGCAACAGCTCAAGGAAGGGCAACAGTATCGTGGGGGAGCAGGCAGGAGACGTGGTCGAGGTAGCAGCGGGTCCAAAACCAGGTTCGCACTCAATATAAGCCGCCAAACCAGTAGGGAACAGGCAGAAGGTAAGTCGGGGTCAGGCGTAGATTTAAGGAGCCAGCAGGTAAGTTTAGACAGGAGGCACATGCAGGGACAAGTGTGGCAACACAGTGAGAGTCTTTGATCCACAGTAATCCACAGGCTGGAAAAACTTACTCTGTGGTGTCGTCCAAGGTAAACACCAGAGGACAGACAGACAGGAACCAGGAACGCTGAGCCAGAACTCGTCAGGATAAGAAAGCCGAGGTGATTTCAGGGAAAACAACGAGGGAGGCAGGTCAGAGGCAGGCAGGGTCAGCAACAGGGAATCAGACCAAAGAAGGCTACTGCAAAGTGCATGATTCAAAGAACAATCTGGATATGAGTGAGTGAGCAGGAGAGGCTTATATACTGACTTGATTACTGATGAGGAGCAGCTGTGTGCCCAGGTGAACCGGGTGAGCTGACGAGGTGGGCGTGGAGCAGAGGAGGGTTGAGTGGAGAATTACTGGGAGAGGGCAGGTGAGCTGTGAAGCAGAACTGTGACATACTGTACTGTATGAGTACTTGTGTTATTGCATGTTGGAAAAGTGGCTGTTGCCATGCAGTTTATTGTGGTTAACATTACTATTTGTCAGGCAGATATATCTTGTTAAGCTCTAAATACAGCACAGTTATCAGTGGGCCCATTTCTTGTGTACTGACACTGCGTAAATTCTGTCATGCATGTGAAGGTTTCCTCACACTACTAGCGGTAAAGTGCGAGTAGCATACACAGATCAGTCATAACATAATGACCACTGACAAGTCGAGTGAATATTGACTATCTCTTTACAATGGCACCTGTTAGTGGGTGGGATATGTTAGACTGCAAGTGAAGTCTTTGTCCTCAAAGTTGAATGGGCAAGCTTAAGGATGTGAGCGACAAGGGCCAAATTGTGATGGCTAGATGACTGGGTCAGAACATCGCCAAAACTGCAGCTCTTGTGAAGTGCTCCTGGTCTGCAGTGGTCAGGGCCTACCAAAAGTAGTCCAAGGAAGGAAAACCAGCGACAGGGTCATGGGCGGCCAAGGCTCATTGATGCCCGTGGGGAGCGAAGGCTGGCCTGTATAGTCAGATCCAACAGAAGAGCTACTGCAGCCTAAATTGCTGAAAGGTAAAGTTAAAGTTCTGCTGGGAACTGTTGGGTCCTGCCATTCATGTGGATGTAACTTTGACAAGTACCACCTACATAAACATTGTATTTCAATTGTACCCCTTCATGGAAACGGTATTCCCTAATGGCAGTGGCCTCTTTCAGCAGGATAATGCGCCCTGCCACACTGTATAAATGGTTCAGGAATGGTTTGAGGAACACGACAAGGTTTTGACTTGGCCACCAAATTCCCCAGATCTCCATCCAATGGAGCATCTGTAGGATGTGCTGGACAAACAAGTCCGATCCATGGAGGCCCCACCTTGCAACTTACAGGACTCAAAGGATCTGCTGCTAACGTCTTGGTGCCGGATACCTCAGCACACCTTCAGAGGTCTAGTGGAGTCCGTGCCTTGACGGGTCAGGGCTGTTTTGGTGGCAAAAGAGGGACCTACACAATATAAGGCAGGTGGTCATTATGTTATGGCTGATCAGTCTAAAGCGGGGCTCCAATGAGCCGGCCTTTAGCTGTGTATACCCGGCGTGGCTGCTACCACAGTTGGGGCTCTTCTGTAAGAAATTTACCTCAGAGTTTTTGTATGTCAAATGTGTCTCTTTCTCCGATGCATGACTCATCTACCTTTTGGGAGTTATCGACCACAAATAGCCTAGCACAGCCTTGCACACATTCATTCACTAGTTCTCATACGTCAAATAGGCGTACACTATACACACACCTACAGTATTTGACATTTCCCCAAATAATAATCTATTGTGGTGAATGCATTTAAGAATTTCAAGGCCAATCAGCCATCTCTTTCTTGATCTCTACGCTGTTATCACTGCTCTAACGATGCATGAAAGTGCTTAACTCACTCACCTTGCCTGTGTGTGTGTGTGTGTGTGCCATATAAAAGATAGATAGGGAGCAGTAAAGATTGAGATGCAAGTGAGGAGGAGTGACAGAAATTGCATGAGTGATACAATGAAGTGGAGAGAGCGTGATAGATGGAGAGAGAAAGAGAGAGATGATTATGTGTACTGCAAAGTATTTTTTTGTGAGGCTGCATTCCAAGAAGTGAATCATCAGCTGGTGTACAGAAGGTGTCCGAGCTCGCTGCCATTAGTTGTGGATGACACATTTACAGCAGGATTTTGTAACATATCACTTGCACTCACGTTCAAAACCACAATGTGTGGCTTTGTCCCGAGCAATGATTTGCCAATATTAGCTTGGTTAATGCTGGAAACATACAGTAATCATGTTCATTAACAGTCCTGAAAATTATGACACCAGCGTCCCTCTTCGCACCAAGACAAATTCTGCCAGTGTACTGACACTTACTCAATTCTCTGTCTCTGATAATGAGTCACTCATTGCTCAAGATATCACACTTAAGATGATCCGGGGAACAGCGTTTCCTGTGAAGGTTTGCGTAACAGTGGTGTGGGGAGAAATGCAAGGTAACCACAAGGGCATTAAGGGTGTTAAACTACTGTGAAATGTTGCGGTGTTGTCCTTATGTGACCAGAATTTTTGCAAGATGTGTGCTCACTTAGCTACAGTCACTGAGCACATTCAAACAGGACTATTAATCTTAGTCTATAAGTTTGTAGGCCTTAACCTCTGGAAGAACGTAGCCTACTTCTTAGGCACAGCAGTGGTTGAAGCTACTGCTAAAGCCACTACGAGCATGCTAACATGCTAGCATACTGATGTTAACAAGTATACTGTTTACCATATTCCCGATATGACTGACTGGAGAACTAAAGGGCAGAAGCAGAGACTGGAGGTAGAGAGTGGGGCAGGGATGTTTCTTTACTTTAGGCAAAGTTAGAGTCTGAGCTGCAGGGGTCCAGTGTAGGGGAACCAGGGGACGAGGGAAGCAGGAGGCCTGGAGACGGATGCAGGCTGGAGTAACTGCAGGAACAGGAAACAGGAGTTTGGTCACGGAACAGTTAAATCTCAACAGGCTTGAAGGCGACTAACTGCATGAACAGAGTCTACGATCTGGCGATTTGGAGGAGTCAGGAGCAGATCTTTATAGTGAGGCTGATTGTGATGCTTGGCAGCCGACAGCCTGGCTTCCCCACACCTGGCTCCAATTACACTGCAGGTCAGGTAGGAGTGGAGGCCATGACAGTTCCCCATTTTAGTTGCCTGTAAGCATGCTAACATGAATTAATTAGCTTGTGGACCACACAGATTAGCTGCTGAATTGTTTAGCGAATCAACAAAGAGATCAACAACAGTTTGTCAGTCATTGTCTCGCATAAATGCCATAGATGACCTATTTGTATCCTGTGTTTATCTTATGTGAACGTGAACTGAAAGTGAAGAAGTTTTGTTTTTGGAATTTTGATCTGACAAAAAAACAGGAATCTGAAGAAGTAATCTATGGCTTTTAAAAAAATGTTATGTACATTGTGGCTGAACAGGGCTGCACAGTGGTGCAGTGGTTAGCGCTGTTGCCTCAAAGCTAGAAAGTCCCTGGTTTGAATCCCAGTCCCAATCCCAGGGGGCCCTTCTGTGTGGAGTTTGCATGTTGTACATGCGTAAGTTCCAATGACTGTATATATAGATGGACTGTATATATAGATGGATGACGCTTCTCCATCTGCTCTCATTGTATGAAATAGATGCCAAAATAGTATCTGTGATAGGCGCTGCCATCTTGCGAGGGTGTCATCACTTGGAGCCAGAGTTCAGGCGTGTCGCACAAATGGGTGTTGTGGGTGATGCGACACCAGCACTTTCGATAAATCATAATTCCATTTCAATTTATTTACATTTACATATTGTTTGGCAGAAATTTTACAATCTGAGGTGTGGGGTGCCAAATCCTAAATGCCAGAGTCGCTCCTGCTCATGTCCTACCCTTAGAACCCCCCCATTTTTAAAATCACTGCACCACCCCTGCCAGAGTTGCGCAGCAGTGATTGGCCGTTGGAGCTGTCGTAGCCACTCCCGCTAACCAAATACACACACTTAAATTTTCGGGGGGCGAAAACCGCAAAGATCCCGCACATTGGCGTATTTGACAGCAGAACAGCTTCTTGTGTTGGTCTGAAGCAGACGTTCACAGGTTAGTAAACTTCAATAACTGTAGTGATTGTTTTGTCCCGCATCACCGATAACATCCTCCTCCTCACCTACAAGTCTCTCCATTCCCTCGCCCCCCCGTGCCTATAGGACCTCCCCCATTCCTACATCCCATCCTGGAGTCTGCGGCCCTCAGATGCAGGCCTGCTCTCCATCCCTCACTCTCGCCTCCAAACTGTTGGGAACCGAGCCTTCAAGTGTTGCTGCCCCCACCCTCTGGAACTCTCCGCCTGCAGAGATCCACAACGCTGCCTCCCTGGACAATTTCAACAACACCCTCAAAACACATCTGTTCATCACAGCCTTTGGACTATAATTCACCACCTTCCCCTGTTTTCAGTGCTACCTCTTTCTGCCTATTTGTTTGCTTGTTTTGTTCTGTTGTCTGTTCATTATTTACTCTGTAAAGCGGCCTTGGGTCCCTTGAAAGGCGCTTTATAAGTCTAAGTAATTATTATTATTATTTAGTTACCTTTCCTCTCTCCAATACTCTGCTAATGTAGAACAGATCGGCTGCAGGAGCCGTATTTATCAACAGAGCTGTCAATCATCCTTTTTACAGCATCAAATAACTAATTAAAAATAAACTTGTCAGAAACATGAAAACACTTGGACGTAAATCAGCATGATAAGAACTAACTATAATGACAGAAACCATGTTTGATTTCATAGTTTGACTCGTGTCCCATCTGATCACATGGAGGAGGCGGGCTTTATGATCTATACTGCAGCCAGTCAGCAGGGGGCGGTAGAGATGTTTTGGCTTCACTTTTAGGGAGCTGTCATGCTATCCATCTTTTTATACAGACTATGGTGGGTTCCCTCTGGGTACTCCGGCTTCCCCCACAGTCCAAAGCTAGTTAGATTAATTGGTGACTGTGATTGTGGGCGTCATTGTGTGTCAGCCCAATGGTTGACTGCCTCTCGCCCTCTGACAGCTGGGATTGGCTCCAGCCCCCGCGACCCTGAACAGGATAAGCGGTATAGGTAATGGATGGATGGATTGTGGGAAATAATTGGCAGAATAATCCATAATGAAAACACTTGTGACTGCATTATTAGCACTTAATATAAAGTACAAGAACTTGAAATAACTTAACTAAAGTCAATGGAATTGACCCTTATTGTCGTCAAACTCACAGCAATACAAAAATGGCAACCACCAAAGTCATTGGGGGTCATCATCTGTGGACAATAAACACATGTAAAAAAAATTGGATGGCAATCAATCCAGTAGATGTTAAGACATTTCAATCTGGAGAGTGGAGCAACCAACCAACATTTCCGACTCTGGAGCCACTGTTAAAGCTAAAAATATATCAAGAGAGGCCAGGTGGAATCATTCCTAGGCCAAAGGTACAGTTCTTCTTGTTGACACAACACGCAGAGTAAGAGTGAGACAAATGGAACTGTGCTAGCCTACATTTCAGCAGATACCATTTCACTTCAGCTCGGTGATGACTCCTCTGTGCGTCTCTGCTCTCAGCCCCCTCTCTCTCTCTCCCTCTCTGTTATCTAGGTTGGAGTCAGTGGGTTTTTGGCTGACAGACTGGCCAACAGATGCTGATTTGTTAAACCTGAGAAAGCACAGCGAGACTCCTGAGCGCTGGCCCGTTCTCTGGCTTGTTTTCCCCTCTGCAAGCCCACTTTTTTTTCCGCCAGTGTGGGTGTACCGCAGGAGAGGGTGGAGGGAAATAAAGTGACCAAATCTTTGCCTCACGTCCATCTGCCGAGTGCAACCGGGCTGTGTTCACACTTGACAAACCGCTGACTAATCCGGGCCGATTACAACACAAGCACATTAAAGCTTGGCAATAGAGATGGAAGTCAAATCCCTCGTATGTGAAACCGTGTGTGTTTAATGAACAATGCCATTATCGTCAGCACCGTTGATCACAGATTGAAAAATCCATTCGGCAGAGGGGCACATTCACGTTTTACGGGGGTGTACAGCATTGCTCACAATGGCACAAACAGATTCATTATTCGAATTGTAATTTTCCCCCCATCGGCGGCATTAATGAATCAGACTCTTCATAGTTCACAGCTCAGTGGGACTGAACAGGTCGGGTTATTAAAAAGTCATTCCCGCTTCACTCAGTGATCTCAGGCAAAGGAGTAAATTAGATTGGTAATGTATGATTGCCCTCAACTGGTCATTATATTCCAAGTTCATGTTCTTGGAAGAGCAGATTGTCCCTGAACTCTTTAAATAAATAACAGAGTATCCCGGTCTTGTGATATGAAATCCTGCTTCTTCCACACCATTTCCTCTCGAGCTGTAACTGACATGAGGAACGTCTCGTGCGCGCGCACCATCTTCAGCGCTGTTGACGGGGGATAAAGCAGCGTAATAGCTGTTTGAATTGATCCGTGCCAAATCACACAACGCCTTGGCAGATGAGACATTGTCCTTGTCCCGGGAAGACAGTTTGCCTTTTGAGGAGGAAGTGACTGTGAGTAGTGGATTTCACTTCCTTTCAGCGTTTATCAGCAGAGGGGGATTTATTTGCACATCCTCTCTGCGCGGTGCCTCCTGTCCTTATTTCACAGGAAATAGTCAGAGGTTCTAATGAAAATTGCTCTTGGGGAAAAACGGCAGATGGAAGAGAAATTACTGTTGTATCCTCAGATTTTGTCTGCTTTATCTTTTGTCTCCTAGTTCTTATTCCCTCTTTGACATCCAATGTGAATCTGTTTAAGAAGAACAGTTGCTTCTCCGAAAGTCAACAAGTCTTACGTCCTTATCTGCTTATATCCCTCTATTCCCTCTGTCCGTCCCTCATCAACCTCCCTCCTCATTCCTTTGCCTCTAACTCAAGTCACACGCCTCTCCTTCCGAAATTCATTTCAGCCTTGATGGATATACTAAGCACCGGCAGCTTTTGATTTAGGCTTCTGATGCCGCCTGCCTCTCCTAACATCCACTTTGGGTGCAGCGCTCCATCACATTGATTTCTCTGAAGATGAAACTCTGATTGAACAGACCTCTCCCGGCGGTCGAGGGGGCCCCTGTGCGTGTCTCGCACTGTAACAGATTATGAAGAAGGACGCACTGTTATCGCCCGACCGGCAAAAGACGCAAGGCCAACGAACTGGTGCACCTTATACCTTATGGCCTATATTTAAAAGATGACTCTTTTATGTAAAATCAGTTCATCTCAATTCTTTTGAGCCACGCTCTGAACCGTCAAGATGAAGGAGACAAAAACGTGGTGCCCAATCAAATGGCGGCGACCTGGGCTACTACTGAGGCCAACGAATTATCCTTAGGACCTATATTTAAAGATGACTCTTTATGTAAAATCCAATCAAATGGCTTCAACTCAGACATCGCCCACCTGTCAATCTACTGAGGCCAACGAAGCGGTGCTACGTATACCTGATGACCTATATTTAAGGCTGAATCTTTTATTTGAAATCAGTTCTATCTCAATTCTTCTGAACCAAACTCTGCACTGTGAAGATGAAGGAGACAGAAACGTGACGTGCAATCAAATGGCCACGTCTCAGACATTGCCGGCTGATGCTTACAAAGTCTGATAGATCAATTCCAGAGAGACCACAGAGTAGAAATACATTTTTTATTTGGTCCTCGACTCTTTTAGGGCTTCTTGAATCACAGCTCAAGTTTTTTAACACAAGACTGTTTGTACTTGGAAGATGGTTCTGAAGATGATTTACCTCCCATGCGAACGTTCACTGCCAGTTAAGGAAGCAGTGTGCCCTCTTTGTAATGAAGCAAAAACAAAGGGTGTTGAGTTCCGATGGATGGCGGCCGTTTCGTCTTAAAGGAGCAGTTCGCCCCTGGAAAAAGCCACCGTCAGTCAAAGCTGGTGTTTCGTATTTGAAATTTGCGCCATAGCTGTGGAGAAAGTTGTACAAACAGCTTGTGGTTTCGCCCATTCTACATTCCTACAACATCCAGCGTGCATTGCACCCCTCCCTCAGAAAGGAATTGCCGAGCGAGAGACGCTGAAGTGAAATACTTCTGTTTCATTGCAGGCAATGGCTCAGAGCGGTACAGAATCTGAGATATGACGATCGAAAAACTTTGCGGTCTGCAGTCTACATTTCAAACCTGACGATTTTGGTGTAGTCTTGGGGAGGTTTTCCAGGGCCCATTGGAGAAGCAGATCGCGTCCTCCAAGGCCACGGAGCCAAATAGCATTTTTTTCCTACCATAATGGCATTAGCTCCCCATATTAGCATGATAGGACTGAGGTTGAAAATCGGCAAACTGGCCCTTTAAGTTGTTTGATCTATGATCTTTCCCAAACCTTTACCTTAAAAGCATTTACCCTACCCATATATGTCTATGCTTTTTATGCTGCTAGGTGTGTGTGTGTGTCTGAATTCGTCGGTGTTGTGTGCAGTCGGGCACATGCAGGTGCTGTGGAGGTGTGTCTGACATTAGAATGAAGGTAGCTTCTGCATAATTCAGACCAACCTGTCTCCTTTAGTCTCCTCTCCCTCTCTCTCTTCTCCTCATGTAACCCTGCCCATTTCAAATGTATCTCTCTCTTTCTTCCTCTCTGTATCTGTGCGTTTCTGCGGATCTTTCGGCCCCCTAACCTCCGAGGGTTCATAATAAATCTGCTCCATTCACGATCATTACACCGGGGCCTGCACACACGCCAGAAAAGATTTGATCAATGGATTATTCAATTATGCATGAATGCGACGGTAATGCTCTAATTAAATAAATGTGGTGACTTCTTCCTTGTATCTTGTTCTTTATCCAGGAATAAATGGATGTTGAAAGGCATTAACAGGAGCTGTAATGACCTCTTGGTCATCATCAACGGATACCTTCTTCTATAAGTAGCTGCCTTATCTTCATGAGGACAGATGCCCATTGTGTGATGTTATCCACCTGCACTATATCTCAGTGGACAAGTATTGCAATTGTGATGTGTCTTTACACGATTAAAATATGTTTTTGTAGTACTGGGACCAAAGGGACTACATTTCCTTGCTACCAAGTGGCACAGAACTGTTCAATCAATCAGCTCCAATGTTATTCAGTTTTAAAGCCTTAGAAAGCATACAGGCCTATATAGCTGCACTGCAAAAGTGTTCCCAAGAGGAAATTGACATTGTTGCCCACGAGGTGCACAATTTATAAGGACAAATATTCTGTAAGGCACTATTATTCACCTGTTTTGTACTAAAAGTAACACGAACGGGTAGTAAAAGGTGTCATTTGATTGGAACATATAAATAAAAGCCACCGAGAGGTCGGGCTATGATAAAGAGCTCAGCCTGGCTAATTGGTGGTTCGAGCACACTAAAAGTGAAAGTGCTGTTTGAAACACAAAAGCAGCATTGCACCATGCTGTTTGTATTGAAGTCAAAGTGCATTCCATGCCAATTTCTGTGTAACAAACATTGACTTCTGCAGGCACAGGCAGGAAAGGCATGATTTTATGCCCTTTTTTTGTTGGATTAGAAAAACTAGCATTGTTATCATAATTCAGCGAGAATCCTCCATTAAAAATGTATTTTCCTGGCCAATTAATAATTAAAGATTGTTACTTATAGCACAAATATATCATTATATATTTCAGTGTTCACATCTTATTTTCAGCCATAAACATTGTGTGACAAGAAAGCTATGTTCGTAAGCAATGGAGGCGGGCTAAAGCTCTGTGTGGTCCCAGTTGTGCCTCATGTCAACATCTGATCAAAGAAGCACACACACTAAGAAAACAGCAGCATAAAAAATGCACACACATGCATCCACTGGGTTGCTTTGGTATACCCTCGGGGTATTGAGTAAGCCTGCTTCTTGATGCTGCTTCCCCTGATCCTTACATTTATCACATTGCATCAGTAGAAAATCCTAAATAAACCTTTTAACAGGCTTCTCCTCAGTAATGCAGTAAATAGGCCTCTTATCCTAGAGGCCAATGGGTTTATCTTGGTCTACAAAGCCCATAAAGCAGACTTTGTTGTGGTGGGAGTTGCAGGGTTGGAGCAAATAAAGCTTTTCCAATGTGGTGAATAATCAAAAATACAAAAACAGGAATTTCACTATTTCATTCTCAAGGTTTATTTTTTCCAATAAGACATTCCAGACCATTTCAGACAAATTGAAACTCCTCACAATACTAAACATTAGCATCCCTTCTTTAATACAAAAACAGCCAATTTCTCTTTTGTCAAATTGTATATGTGTGATGTATTTATCCCAATACACCCTGCATCATGTCCCACAGTTTTAACCAGGGTTATTATAGTTAATGAAAACTAAGACTAAGACTGAAACTAGCAGTGAAAAAATAAGTACGTTAACTGAAATAAAAATAAACGAAAACGAAATAAAAACTACAATGATCAGTGCAACAGGAACTAAAACTAGACAGAATTTCAGGTAAGATCAGCTTCGTTTTCGTTGCAAAATCACTTTGCTCACTTTGTAGTTCAAACAATGTTTATGGTTCCTGGTGTAAACGAATAAAATGGTTTTGCCCAATATGGGACAAACAATGGTTTTGCAAAGCATATTTGATATTTGATGCATTCTTTCATCCTACTTTTTTCATCTTCTTTAAATCATGGCTTTCCTCACAATACCTGAACAACTAAAACTAGTAAATTTCTCAAGATAAAAATAAAACTCCTTATGAACACGTTAAACTAAACTGAAATAAAAACAAACAAACAGAAAGACTAAATAAAAATAAAAACAAATGGGAATTCCAAAACTATAATTACTCTGTTTTTAACACAATAAATATTAAGAAAAAGTTATATTTAATGCATTATACTACCAAAGCAATAACTTAAAAGAAAATAAAAAAGCGTTTTTTGCACGTTTGTTTCTTCTTTCCTGGCAAATAACGTTTTCGGTGATCCATAAACGTCAGCTATAATGTAGACTGCCCATACCATCCTAAAACGCGAACATTTGAGTGTTTTGACACTCGCGAGATGCCGTACTTTGGAATCCGGAAACGTTGCTGATATTATCCAAACAAACAACATGTAAGCACATTTTTAACGATAGATAAATTGCCGACTATTAATTTTTACAGTGCTCACGTTAACTGTTGTTCAAGAGATGATGCTTGTTGTTTTGTTCTTTAAAGAGACTGCATTGAAACGTGAACGTAAAGTGAACAGAGGCGCTGTGTAAGTTAGCGAACTTTCCGGGTGCAGTGCCACATCGTCACAAACTGATAGAAAGGCCGTAGTCACATACCAGCGCAGCCTGTTGATATGTTGACGAACTATTTGATTCGTTCATTTCGACTGTTTTCTTCTTATCACTGTGTTATAACAACGTATTAGTTGACGTATGTTGAAATCTAGAAACTTACTGTAGCTTGTCCCTATTATAGCCATCATCCTGTTGAGCCTTTAGTTTAGGTTAGGTATTTGAAATGAAAATGAAAGTTATTCTGCACATGATTAATGTTAAAGGTGCAACAAATATAAGTTTGGATTGCCTGCCAAATGGATAATGAATTAGATACTCATTATCTAAAGTAACACTGCTTTTTTGAATGTTTACAGGGGTTGATTTTGGAGACAGCCATCAAGAGGGGGAATCCTCCATTTGCAAACCTTATACAGAAGATGTCTGTATAACATTGACATTCAGAGGCTTCAACTGTATTTGGGTACAATATTTTCAAAGCAGCCATGGGTAAAGTTGAAGAGGAAGAGCTGACGGTCGAAGGACCCAAAGAGGTGGACATGTTTACATCAGTGCGTTGCCTTGGTTACCTGTCTAGCATCAACCTCCTCGTGGCAGTATGTGTCGGCATGTACGTACGCTGGGAGGTGACCAGCGAACCGATGATTCTGGTCATCTTCATCCTGGGTCTCTTCGTCCTGGGCATAGCCAGCATCCTCCATTACTACTTTGCCATGGAGAAAGCCAGTCTCAGCTTGTTCCATTTGTGGTTTGGCTTTTTGGTCGGCCTTCTGTGCTTCCTTAACAGCCCCTCCTTGGATTCAAATGTCAAGGAAGTGGTCGCCAACTATCTCCTCTTAGCCAGTGTCATCATGAAAGCAGTATGGGCTTTTACTGAGCGAATATGCAGCTCCATCCGCTACAAACCCGCCTTGCTAACATCAGCAGAGCTTCTGGAGCTCCTGGGATTTGGCATTGCCAGCACCACTTTGCATCTACACAAATCAGTGGCCATAATAGGCTTGGTGGTAGCCTTAGGGGCTCTTATTGTGGACTTGAGGATGAAATCCCTCCTGGCTTTGCCCAACCTGGTCAGTTTTGCCTTGGTGACATCCCTTGTGTTTTTCAAGGCCCTAAACATCACTGCTAACCCTTATGCATTAGGGTGCTACCTGGGAAGGCTGCTGTGTGAGCCCTTGTTGGATGTTTACTTCAGCGGGCTGGGGTCCAGTGAGCGCTGGATACCGGTGCTCTCCATGGGAAAGGTTTGGAGGAGGCTGTCCCTGCTGCCTCTGTGCCTCACTGAGCTGGCCTTCTTCGTGCTGGCTGCCTTAAAGGTACACTCAGCATTTGAAATTGTATTGTGAGAAAATTGACATTTCCATCATGTGAGTCTTGAGGGCTTCTGTGTGACGTTCAATCTCAATAATGTCTTTACATTTTTAACCCTTATGACACGTTTTTTTTTAATGCCATGTCTTCAGTTACATAATCTGATGGTGCTCTTTCCTTGCATAGCTTGGCCACTTGGAGCTGTGGTATCTGGTGATCCCAGGCTTCTGCCTGTTTGGCCTTTTCTGGTCCATCTGCCACATCATTCTCGTAATCACAATATGGGGCTTCCACACCAAGTTGACAGAGTGTCAGAAGGCCTGGAGGGCTCAGCGATCCAGCAGCCGGAGCCTCGACCAAGTCATGGCCTCGAGGGGCATCCGACACTTCTGCCTCATTTCAGAACGCCTGGTGTTCTTTAGCATGATGTCGACGGTCGTGCTGGGAGCTGTGTCCTGGCAGGTAAGACACACACACGAGCACCTTATAGTCATATCACATCAGAATCTTAAAGACTGTCACAGAAATTCTCTTTACAGCTTCAGTTTCCTCACAAAGCCTCTATAAACACCATACAACCATTTTATAAACTCTACATAGAGCACTAGCGGCAGTCGTTTGGAGTCGCTCCCCAAGCTGAGACACTTCTGCTGTCATGCGGAACCAATTTAATTAGACCTTTAATATCCCTATCTACTTGCATAAAGAGCTGCAATAACTTATTTAGCCTTATTAGACGTTTACCTTGTAAGAGTCTCATGGGCTCGAGCTGTAATTTCAGATCGGCACATTGTAAATGCCAGTTGCAAATTTGGCTGAGAATGTGGGAGCCGTCTGCCCTGCAGTATGAGGAAGCTTTGTTTGTGTGTGGTTTTTAATGTCTTCTTCTCTCGTTATTCAGTCTGAGCATTAAGAACTGTCCTAGGGAAAGTAAGATTATTCAGTTGTTGATTTAACTCCAACTGAATACATTTTCCTATTCAAAAGCATTATCATTTATAAAGTATGCATGAGGGCTGCACTAGATTGGAAAAAACTTACATTGCAATAATGTTTTTTTCTGCGATATTTATTGCCTTTTTGAAAAATACAGGAAGTATATCAGATACATTCAAAGTGTTTTATGTCCATATAAAAAATGTACCATCATACTTGTTATAATTTGGGACTTTTAAGTCTTCAAACAAAACAAAGCCACACTTTGGTTCAGAGACTGTGACACCCACATGAAAAAGTAGAGAGATCAGGAGGAGCGACACGTTTCTTAAGATAAATACAAACAGACATGTCATATAATTTCTAGCAGTTTTCAAATGTTTAGTCAGTGTGATCAGCCCCGTGACAGTAATTTCTCCTACTTCCTGTTGGCACACACAACCCCCCACACACACACACACACACACCTTCTCTGCATGGTGTTAACCCGCATTGGTTCAAGTGCTGCCAATAACAGGAATAAACCCCTTTCCCACCAAAATTAGTGCATTGACGCAGGTTTTTCAGACTCAGGAAGACCCGCTAATAAATGCCGATTGTCTCTTTTCCCATTGCCAGTGAAGTATACTCCTGTTGGTCTCTTTTCTGCTGCGTTGACGTCTGAGGTCACAGATGCACCTATTGCATCTATTACTCATTCAGTCTGTTTATCAAACTCGGCGTTGACAAATTTGGAACGATGTTCGTGCGCTGCTTGGACGGAGACGGGCTGAATTTGTAGCGCAAGGCGCGTCTTAGCATCAGCTACAAATTTGGCTGGAGGCGGAGATTAGCGTGCCGATACAGGTTTTGTGCTCCCATCATTGCCGATCGGAGGCGAGGCGAAAATCACCCGGGTCTACTGCAGAGTAATTTGACCCAAGTCTGAATGCCGATTGTAGCCTTTCCCACTAAACAATAAAGCTCGGTGTTAGCGTGTTTTTTGACCAGTGGGAAAGGGGCCATAAGCCACCTCGCGTAACGGAGCGTCCCCCTCGACCATCCCGCTGACATGATCATGACGTGACGGCAGCAGCGTCGCGTACTTGTTTACAGTTTACAGGCAGAGTACACAGACTCTGCAGCTCAGCGGTCAGTTCACTCTGTGCTCTGGTGAAGAGCTGCACTAATGTGATAATAGACAGACTTTTCTATATAACAGTCATGGGAAATGAGAAACTGGCAAGATTTCCTTTTGAACAGAGCGACAATAAAGTAGTAGCTTTACGTGACTTAATTTGCTTTACTATCGCACGTCCTGCGATGTGACCTAGTATTCATTATATCTTCCTTTTAAAAGACTGTGGGAATGCATTCGAGAGTAGGGTGTTAATTTGTGTAACTGTATAAAAATGACTTATCAGAAGTGGTCTTGTGAATGCAGCTTGTGGATGACCAATCAATTCCCAATCTGTGAGAACTGCTCCTGTGTTGCATTATACTGTACTATAAAATCCTCCTCCTGCTACATTGTGATACCTTTGTTTCTAACACTAGGTATATTCAGGCATGCCCTAGGTAGCTCAATACATTCTGCAAGCTCAAGTGTGGTTCCACTTATACATGCAAGTATTGATTAGCATCCTCAGCTACGTTGCCGTGCTATGAAGTCAGAGTGGATTTTTGAGTAAGTTAAATTGCATCACATAGCATTGCAGTGACTCAGGAAATTGACTGCACTTAAAGCCTGAGAGTGCTCTGTAGCACTAGTTCTGCTTTTTGTCACTGCATGGTGTTATGTGTATTTGTGTGTGGGGATGTAAAATGTAGAAAAGTTTTATTCTACAGACTCAAGCCTGCATAGAAAGTACAGGCACATATTATGTTATACAACGTATAGCCTGCTGTCATACATGACATTGTGGCTCCATTTCATAACACTGTGACGGTCTAACATTGTATAACTGTCACATTGAATTAACTGTGTCTCTGTGCTTCAGTCCAAGCTGTAAGAGGAGAATGAAAGTGACTCAGATTCTCTTTTTTTTTTTTTGCAGCCCTCCAACAGTCTCTTTCTCAGCGCTCTGCTGGTGGTGCTTCCTCTGGAGTCTCTGACCCACGGCTTGTTCCATGAGCTGGGCAGCTGCCTGGGGGGAACCTGTGTTGGATACGCGCTGGTCATACCGACTGCTTACTGCAGGTACACAACAGAGAGGAGGCACACGGATATAGAGATGCATATAGACTAAGATTAAAGTATCTTAAAGATGTTAACTTTAAATGGAGTGGCATCATATAAATCAATGGCTGTATAGATGGACGGCGCGTCTCTATCTGCTTTCAATGTACAAAATTGAAGCCAAAATACCCCCAAGGCGGGCGCTGCCATCTTGCGATGGTGACGTCATTTGGAGCCAGAGCTGCGCAGTAGAGATCGGCGGGTGAAGCTGCAGTAGCCACCTTCGCTAACCAAAATACACACTTAACTTACCTGAAAAAAGACAGCAAAGATCCCTCACATCAGCGTATTTTACAGCAGAACAGATTATTGTGTTGGTCTGAACCCGACATTCACGGGTATGGAAACTTCAGTGACTGTAGTGATTGTTTTAGTTACGTATCCTCTCGCCGTTTTCTCCTCTACTCTGCTAATCCGGAACAGATCGGCTGCAGGAGCCTGATTTGTCAACAGAGATGTCAATCATTTTGACAGCATCAAATAACTTGTGAACTTAGACATAAATCAGCATGATAAGAACTTACTATAATGACAGAAACCATGGTTGACAAACATTTATTTACTGTGTATTTTGATTTTATAGTTTGACTCATGTCCCATCTGTTAACATGGAGGAGGCGGGCTTTATGACCTATACTGCAGCCAGTCAGCATGGTGCACTTGAAACGTTTCGGCTTCACTTTTAGGTTGCTGTCATGTCGTCCATCTTTTTATACAGTCTTTAATATAAATCATCTGAGCTTAATTCTTTAAGGACTCAAAATGAAGATGAATGTCCAGAGTAATGATTTAGGGTGCCAACAAAAGGAAATGTGCCACCGTGAAATGCAAAGAATAGCAGCCTGTTGCAACACAGCCCAAATAGTTAAGTCCCGCCTCTGACAAGGCAAATAGCGAATCATAGTTTCTGATTTTGGGATGGCACCTGGGGTGGCCAGTAAGATTTCAAGGCACCCTCTCTGGATCCGCCCCCGAGCACAGGGGGTTAACAATCAAGGGACTTTCTTTCGATGTTATTTTTGACACTCAATTTCTCTAAGTATCTGGTGTCCAATAAAAGGTTTAAATATAGCATTAAAAAAGAACAAAAAAATCTATAAAATAACTAATTATTATTTTTATCATTATTATTATTATTTTTTACATACATTCATTATACATTCATAAAGTCAAAGTTCACCTCTGCATAGTTCGAGTTCTCACAATCCAAAACTCCAAATACACATTTTAGTTCATGAAAGGCATTTTTATGTTTCTGCTTGAAAAAAAAAATACCTTCAACAAACAATCAATCGTCTAAATAATTGCAGATAATTTTTTAATTTCATATTAAAAAATTAATTTATTCAGCACTACAGCCAATTGACCAAATGAGTACAAAGAAATCATTTAAGTAGTACCTTTGAATGTTAAATTAAACTGTACCAAGTGCAGTCGCATGTATTTCAATGCCAGTTAAGCCTGACAGCGTTTATTCAGATTACTTTATTATTACATATTCATGTAATCACAATATTAACAGCAGCAAAACACACCTCATTTACACACATAAACACACTGGACCGACTCTGCCCCATGTCGAAGCCTTCCTTGGCATCCCAGGCGCTGGTAAATATGATCGCTCATTCCAACTCCCTCCTCAGTTAACACAAAACCAACTGGATAAATAGGCCAATAACTATGCATAAACATGCCGCTAATGTTTGGGCCCTTAAGGGATCGTTCCTGTGCTCCCTCCGCAGCATACTAAGTTGTTCAGCTGGAGCAGTTAGCCATTAGCTGCTGCTTCTGCTGCCTCTCCTGGCGCCCTCTCAGTCGGCCAAGGTTTTTTCTTTTTGTTTTTGAGAAATAGCCTGGTTAGTTTTGATGATGCTTAGACGTTTTCCCCGTGGGTTATATATTCGTTTTTTCATTTTCAGGAGCCCCTAAGAGGTCTTGAAATCTGGCCTTTGAAGATTTCAGGCTGGTGAACGTATGCCCACTCTGTCTGTTGAACCTTTAAGGTGATAGGTAGCATTAGCATTCAGAAGGGGATGCCCGCTCTACTGGAGTTTAACTCTCCAGGTGGGTTTTGGATGCAGATCCATGTCCGATTGGAGCTGTTGACATTCTGAATGCAAGGCCGTATATGCAGGGTCCAGAGGGAGGAGCGGGAGCATGATGAGAATGCAGCAGTGCATAATCGGCTGCAGATCATGCTTTCACAATGACAAGAGCCCCCACAGGGAGATTAGAGAGACAGGCGCGAGAAGAGGAGGTGGGCTGGATGAAACGGGGAAGGGTTACACGACAGACGGGAAACACAAGGAGAGGTCTGATGTAAACATGGAGGGAGGGTGAGGGTTAAAAAAGGGACAAACAGAGCGGAGGAAAGGGTGGAAGGAGACTCCGAGCTCTGAGAGAGCTGTGGAGATAAGGACAGGAGTTTTTTTTTTTTAAAAGGATGAAAGAGAGAGTGTAACAGGGGGAAGATGTGGTGTGAATCTCAAACTACAAGATTTCACAACCCTGCGCCGGGAGATCTGAAAAGATCAGATTGGCTTAGTTGAGCCTTGCAAAGGTTGCAGCATGTCAGATATCTTTATTGAAGAGTTTTTCTCCAAGAATTTAGTTGTCTTTACTTCAAATATATGAAGTCTACGAGTACAAATGCACACATAAAGCTAGCTTAGCACAAGGAGGGTGCACACTAGATAAATATACATTTCACCTTCTCTTGTCAAGGTGAGTTTGATGAGGCCATATGGTCGAATATGAAGGCAGAATTATGCAGATGTGTGAAGAATGAGAGATGAATAAAGGCCAGCCTTGACTGTTATTATCTTCTTGTTATTATCAGGCAGGTCCTTGTTTCACATGCATCCACACACACTTTTTAAAAATCACTTTGCCCTCAGCTATCTTTAACCTCCGTTCTCACTCTCATTCTCCTCTCTCTACCCCCTCCTGCCTCTGCATTTTCTTCCTTTCCTTTCATTCTTGCCTCCCTTCACACCCCTCGAGGCTAATGTCATTTCCGTCAGCAGTGATCCACCGCTCCTACTGCTTCCATATCCTCCCCCCCCCCCCCCCCCATCTCCTCTCATCCTCCGCTCTCTGTCTCCCCGCTGATGCAGACAGCTACTCCATCCCTGCGTGTCAAACTATCAACTTCTCACTCATTCATCTCCCGTTTGCCTGCCTCTCTCTGTCTCCCACCCCTTCCTCTGACAAGTCGCCTCACTCCCTTGGAGAAGCTAAAAAAAGATTAACATCCAAGTTTTCCTCTTCCGTCCAGCCCTGACGGTCAGCCCATTCTCCTGCCGCCTGAGCACGTCCAACAGCTGAACCTCCGCGCAACAGGCATGCTGAACAACGTGCAGCGCCTCTTCTCCCACCACATGATCCAGACGTTCGGCTGCGACTACTCCACCAGTGGCGTTACGCTGGAGGCCTTGGTGACGAAGCTGCGCAGCTTCCTGGAGCTGCGGACAGAAGACGGGCCCCGTCACGACACCTATCTGATTTTCTACAGCGGGCACACGCACAAAGGCACCGGGACGTGGTCTCTGACTGGTGAGAGCTACACACACTTTACTTCTTCTTTAATGTTTTGGAAAATTATCAGCCCTCACAGATGAATTCCCTCTCATTCATATAATGTCTGTGACTGGAATCTTTAAATTTTGACCAGTAATTTTCATGCATATGTCAGCTGAGGCTAAAATGTGTCATTTGATTGCAATATCATGTGCTTACCATGCTAGGAAGCCTAAATGTGCATTACATTAAACTGGATAAAGCAGTAACATAAGATTATAGTACATAAAACACAAGAACAAAAACACGCAGGTATCCTCCAAAAGATGTTGGAAAAAATATTCCACTTTCCTAAACTTATATTATAAATTATGTCATACATATAAAATACAAAAAAAGTTTGGAGCCTCTATATTTTTATGTGATTCCATGGCTGTGTTAAATACTCAATTCTGATTGGCCAATAACAGCATTCTACAGTCCATTATTTTTGTATAGCAGACCACGTCAGGTAGGGGTTCTGCATCCCTCTGTCAGGGTTTATTTCTGCTATAATGACCTGCTCGCTGTACATTATTCCTTACATAACTGTCAGGAGGATTGGACGCAATTATGGACCAGAGGGATAACCACAAAAATTGCAAGCGATTGGATTGGAGAGAGAAAACACCAAAATAATGAGCTAAAAATCAAACAAGCTCCCTTCACTAACTAGCGCTTCACTAAAGGGAAACTAAACCACTGTTACTATGCAGCTAACAAGAAACTAAAGTTTCTGGGAGACCACGGGCCTTTCTCAAACCACTCCCTCCACACTTCCACTCCGTTTGCGCGCTCTCATGAAGGGTCTGCCACATTGACTGTCGCCAAACCTCTGAGTGTGGAGTGGTCTGCACTGATGCTGACTTACTGACCAGGTGCAACACTGTGTTATGTTGGTTGTGAATTTCTAGGTTAATACCCTAAAAAACGAGAACTTTAATTGAAATAAACATGAAAATTAACGTTATAGCCTAATCAGGATCTAACCCTATAAACTTTTTTCTTGTCTAGAAACAATACATGTGAAAAGTATTTTATATTAGCAGGGACAGCTGTTAAAACTCATTAACATGAGTTTGAAAAATATATTTAGGCTACAAAGAGAAAAAAGCCACAAAGGAAACTCAAGATGAAGTTTATGCCCCTCATGCTGTGGAGTCATTTTCTGCCTCACTGCTATTAACATAGCTTTTGTTATTTGTATGACATGAAACCATGGTTACAAACATTTCCTGCCTCTGCCGGGGTAAGGTGCTGCATTTAATCCCTTAACGAAAGGGTGCTCCGTTCAGCTGTGAGTGTGACGTCAAACGTCGTTCAATCGGGGTCCGGTTTGGGAAAGGCCCTACTTCCTCAACCTCACGCACCCCTACACAACAAGAGAAACACACAGAGAACCTCTCACTACCTCTGATGGTGAGATAATGAGTCAGCACAGAGCACTGGAAGCAAAGGGCATATATATAGGCTTCCCACACCTGCTGTTAATCAGGGCCAATTAGACACACACCTGACCCTGCAGTGAGCTGATCCCCTCACCAAACTCAGTGAGTGGCAAGTGTGAGTGCCCCTCGCCCAAGTACAAACTGGAATTACATTACACTCTGATTTCCATTCTTTTCATTTTCCTCTCAGTCAATCAGAGTGCAATTTGCACAGATGAGACGAGTAAGCCAAAAGAGTAAAAAAATTGCTGTGAAGGACTCGGCGCAGAAGTTTGGTTCCAGTCGAGAAGATTGTGTGAAAGTTGCAGACGGCTCTGTTGTGACACGCGCTCTCCCTGAACACAAATGAGGATCACAGCAGGTTAACACCGTGTCAGCTCCGGCTCTTCTTGTTCAGAGATTACTTGACACATTATCTCCGCTCGCTGCTGCAAACGAGGAAAAAAACATCTCAGTTGAAAAGATAATCACTTCCTGGTGTCACCATCCTGAAGGGACGTTTACAGCCGGTGTTCTCTGGATAATTGTGCACATTTTGTGCGAGCAAAATTGAGAACAGTCACTGATTTCAAGTCATATTTTCTCTCTGATTCCTACTTTATGTCACATTGATGTCCAGTGCGAAATTATATTGTCTTTACTCTGTTTATCACAGTGGATAAATGCTTGAAAGTTCATGTTCTAATGCATCCAAATGATCATTTTGAGGTAACAGTTCAGGTACCACAGCCCTGATCTTTGTACCCTCGATCCTGCATCCCAAAAGTGGCATCTTTGTGCAATTTGTGTGGTTGTGTTGACACAGCTAGACAGACAGTCCAGCAATTGAAAGTTGACAGGTTTGATCCCTTCGAAAGCCACTGTGTCCATCAACACTCGTGTCCTGTTGAAATGCCCTTGAAAGCGACACTAAACAAGCTCTATAAACACACTCTGCTAAATCTCTGCACCAAACTCCCTTACAAAGTTCAAACACCTTTGATCTACAAAAATCTCTCCCTTCCTCTTCCCATCACTTCCTCACTCATCACTTCCTTCTCTATCCTCATTTTTGCAGGAGGTGAGAGCCTCCACCTGTCCCAGCTGCTGGAACTCTGGAAGGAGAAAAACAACGGCCAGTGCTCCCGCCTCATCCTCGTCCTGGACACTGAGAACTCCCTCCCCTGGGTGAAGGACATACGCAGGGTAGAGGGCGTCTATGTAGCCGTGCAGGGCGCCGAGCTGTCCCTCACCCGGGTGGACCCCGAGGCCGGAGACATCCCCTACCTCGGGGACTTCACTCACGAATGGGTGGAGTTCAACTGCAACCCGGACATCGACACCCAGTGGTCGGAAAAGGGAAGGACAGTCGCGGCTGCGTACGGCGTGTCCAAACGCTGGAGCGACTACACGCTTCACCTGCCAACAGGAAGTGACGTGGCCAAGCATTGGAAGACCCACTTTCCTAAGATTACATATCCCATGGTGCACCTCTCTAACTGGTGCTGTGGCCTCAACTTGTTCTGGATATGTAGCGTGTGTTTGCGCTGCTTCAGGAGGTGTAAACTAGCTTGGTTCCCGCCTGCTGTACTGGACACCGGACTGGGCATCAAACTGGTTCACTCTTAGAAATTAGGGAAGTCGACATGTACATTTTGACTCTGGGAATTTTTGTTTTAAAGTTGGGAATAAGGTGTTTATTAGGGGTTGGGAATCCCAGGGTAAGTCACGATATGATACACGATAAGTGGCTCACGATAACGATAATATCGCGATACAGCGATTCTATTATAATTGATAATTCATGTCATAAACACTACAGCGAGGAGCCAAGAGGTAGTGACGCAGTCGAGTCAATATCACAGGGGAATCTGCTAGGCTGCCATATATTTGTATATTAACATCGATATTTGGTGCCAGCCTATCGTTAATTGTATTGCATGAGTCAGGACAACGACATATTGCCGTATCGATATCTTGTCTCACCCCAAGGAATTCTATCCTACTTATATAAGACCAGATTTTACCCCATGAGCTAAATATGGCCTTCTGTCAGAAAGGTTGTTCAACTCCTCCTGAAATGTATGTTTAATATATGAAGCAGAGCAGTAAGCAGTTTGGTGCACTGTGTAACAAAGCTTCTTTATATAGGATAAGTTCAAAAGAAATGATTGTATTTGTATAGGTTTAATATGATGGGTTATTGTATCCAATACTACTTTGTCATTACTGCAATTCTTTGCAAAGGTTTTCTGGTTATCATTTGATTTTTCATTCATTAGTGCCTTAAAGATGGGTTTGGATAGATGGATGCCACATTTTTTATATGTAAATAGATGCTAATATATATCCTTGCCTTGCCTCTTACTATTCGCAGCATTAAGCTCACACACTTGTGAGCAATGAGGGGTTTTGTGTCTTCCAAAAGCCTTTCAACAATATCCACAAAATGACTTTTTTTGCACATGAACCCAGTGACCCTCTGGTTACAGATGATGTCACTCTTGCTGTGGGATCCTTACTTGGGACTTTAAAACTGGATATGCTTCTATTTCTGAACTGAACAAACAAGATGCATCAGCTGGAAGACAGTGTTGTGCCACATCCTGCCAAATTAACTGAGGCTATTTTCTCCATACAAACACAGTTCTTTAAAGAGGGGGTATTGTGCTGTTTCACATTTGATGACATATACAGTATATAATGTTACAATGTTGGATGTCCAAACTAAACGTGGGTGAAGTTTCAAATCTGTTGGTAAAAGTATGCTGGAGTAATTCCCAGAAGAAAGTGGGCGTGTAGGGTTTCTTAAAGAGACAGAGCTGACTGATTTGTTTCAGGCAGAGGCTATATGAGGGCCTGCGCAAAGCACCTGTGTGAGACAAATTTGGGGGTTTTTTTTAACCACAAATGATGCTAAGCTACTCCACAGGTATCACAGAGTGAAATATGAAAAATTCAAATTAGCATAATACCCCCCCTTTAAAGTTCAATAGCTGTTGTCATGCCTTAAAGTTTGTGTTTCATTGTGTTTTTTTTCCCAAGGGGTCAACTGGCATTTTCCACATGTTTTCCCCATGTGCCTCACTTTTGTTATGGCTAAAAATGTTGGAATTAAACTTGGATAATAAACTGATGGTTGTCTGATGTTGTGTGAGAATGTTGGATGTCCGGACTAAACGTGGGTCAAGTTTCAAATCTGTAGGTAAAAGTATATTGGAGTAATCCCCAGGCTTCTCAGCTCAGTCTGCAGGCTGCTGTGAACGCCAGGTTTCACACAGTTTTTTCAACAAGCTGCACTTTGTGACATCACAAGAGCTGGCCAATCAGAAGAAAGTGGGCCTGTAGGGGTGGGGGTTACTTGAAGGGACACAGTTGAACGGGTCATTTCAGGCAGAGGCTGTATGAGGGCCTGCACAGAGCACCTGTGTGAGAAAAAATAGGTGGGTTTTTTTTTACTATAAATTATGCTAAGCTACTCCACAGGTATCACAGAGTGAAATATTAAAAATCCAAATTAGCATAATACCCCCCCTTTAAAGTTCAGTAGCTGTTGTCATGCCTTAAAGTTTGTGTTTCACTGTGTTTTTTTCCAAGAGGTATACTGGCATTTTCCATATATTTTCCCAATGTGCCTCACTTTTGTTATGGCTTAAGATGTTGGAATTAAACTTGGATAATAAACTGATGGTTGTCTGATGTTGTGTGAGAATGTTGGATGTCCAGACTAAACGTGGGTGAAGTTTCAAATCTGTAGGTAAAAGTATGTTAGGAGTAATCCCCAGGCTTCTCAGCTCAGTCTGCCGGCTGCTGTGAATGCCAGGTTTCAGGTTTTTTCTACACGCTTCACTTTGTGATGTCATAAGAGCTGGCCAATCAGAAGACAGTGGGCCTGTAGGGGTGGGGTTTCTTAAAGGGACAGATCTGACTTGGTCGTTTTAGGCAGATGCTGTATGAGAGCCTGCACAGAGCACCAGTGTGAGAGAAATTGGGATTTTTTTTAACTGTAAATTATGCTAAGCTACTCCACAGGTATCACAGAGTGAAATATGAAAAATACAAATTCGCATAATACTCCCTCTTTAAGTTCAATAGCTGTTGTCATGCCTTAAAGTTCGTGTTTTACTGTGTTTTTTTCCAAGAGGTCAACTGGCTTGTTTTCCCCCATGTGCCTCACTTTTGTTATGGATAGAAATATCGGAAATAAACTTGGATAATAAACTGATGGTTGTCTGATGTTGTGTGAGAATTGTAAAGAAGGGATTCAAATATGTAAGAGTTTAAATAAATGGAAACATAAGCAGAGAAAATCAAGAAGAACAGGAATGAGAAAGGAAGACACGGAGGTAGACGATCCGCCAGGCTCATTTAACATGGCTGGCTTTACAGACACAGAGCAAATACAGACTCTGCTCTGAAACGCTAGCATCGCTGGGTAAATATTAGGAGTGTTAGCTGAAGAAAAATGAGAAACAGTGTAAAGGGGAGAATGAAACAATACATGACACAGTATCTCTGAGGGATTTGCTCAGTGAGCTTTCACCTCGGCGCCTGGCTGGACGTGTCCAAGGTGCTGCTGGGGTATTTCTCCGGTCTCCTGCCTGAAGGGCGCTGTTAGGCACAAAGCGAGGTCTGGGTGGACCTTGAAAGGATGAAAGCTGACATGAGAAGCAACGTTTCATTTCTACTTTCATCCATAACACGCAAATGGGAGAGCAGAGGAGAAAAATGTCATGAACCAGAGCAACCTTTCACCGCTGTAAACGTGCTTTTGTAGGGCGCTGTAAACATCAAACCATTAGGGCAGGTATGAGCAATAAAGTGAGTATTCACAGTAGCAATTAGTGAAAAAGAGACAAGTATAAATGCTGTCATGTGTGGGCGTTCTTTTCATTGCTGTAGCCTGCAAGCTGTTACAGCTAAAGTCAGGAGCTCATGTATATGACGGGAATCATTTATGAGAATATTAGATTACAGGCCGGATTCATCTCCTAAACTGGATTAGGTAATAAAAGAGCCAGCCGCCTCTGAGGCCTCATGTGGATGTGCTGAGTCAGGGCCCAGCGTGCACACTCTCAACGCACACATCGACACGCACAGATTCGAGCGCACACGCCAATTCTCTGCTGCCTTTCTCCTGCTCCTGTTCCTCTACAGCTGAGTCTCCCGTCTGTGGGTAATTACAGCCTGTCATGGGGCGTTACCTTCTAATACAGGCAAAGTGATGTGCCTGACGCCTGCCTGCAATTTATTTGGGAAAATAAATGCTTTTATAGCGCAAGTTTAATCTTAGCACAGGAATTGGAGAAGCAAATACATCAGCTGTTCCTCTATTATTGTTTATTCAAATCCTTCTGATGGCACAGCGGGGGCGGCAATTTTTATGTCTCTTTCTTGAAAGCTATTTAAACTTCCATATTTCGAGCCAGTTGTGCAGGGAAAACTTTAATATGCAAGAACTGTAAATTGTTTGAAAGCTTAAATGAGCTTAATGTGCTGCCAATTTTTCAACCTAGAAATCCATCCTCAATCACTTCAACAACCCAGTGAAATCCAGCATCCTCTTTAAGCTAAATGTACTAAAACAAGATGTATATAAATGCTGAACATCCCCTTTCCTCTTCCTCTCCTGGAACAGAAGGTGTAAAGGGGAAGAGGGATTACAGATTCAGCAGCTTCCCTGTTCCAAATTTTGTGCCCTGCTTTTCAGGAGGCCTGCTTGCCGTGGCTCGCAGTGGGTCCGACATTGAAATGTCAAAGCCATTATCTCAAATTACAAGGGCTGAGGATGCGTTTAGTGGCTGTTAAAGCGTGCAACGCTCCCTACTATGCAGACAATCGTTTGGGAGAGGCTGCCAAAAACTGCCTCCTCTTCTAACACAGTACTTTATCTGAAACCTACATGGTTGTTCAATTATATCACACACTACATTATTTGGTAGAACTCTGCATATGGTAACTTCCTGCCAGGATGCTGCTAAACATAAGGTTTTTAGCAAATGTCAACATCCATCCATCCATGATCTATACCACTTATCCTGTTCAGGGTCACGGGGGAGGCTGGAGCTGATCCCAGCTATCAATGGGTGAGAGGCGGGGTATAATCTGGACTGATCGCCAGTCAATCACAGGGCTAAAATGTCAACATTGACATAATCTTTTAATCCAAACCATCTTTTCCGAAACTTTACCAGGCATGTTTGGAACCAACATGTATGTACATGTAAGTACAACTTACGCCAGTCATAGCTTCGCCCAGTCTAAAGAAGTGCGTCCACGTGAACACTCGCAAAGCAGTGACTTCTGCCGAACAACAACCAAAAGTAAAGAAAAAATACGTTTTAAGGATAGTGAAATAGGGAAACTAGGAGTTGTATGCCGAACACATTGACATATAGATTGACGACATGTCTCCATCTACTCTCATTGTACTAAATTGATGCCAAAATAGCCCTTTGTGATAGGCACTGCCATCTTGCAATGGTGACGTCATTTGGAGCCAGAGCCTGCACAGTAGAGATCTGGGGGTGGATCTGGCGTAGCCACTTCTACGAACCAAAACAGACATTTAACTTCCCCAAAAAAATGCAAGGATCCTGCATGCCGGTGTAATTTACAGCAGAACAGCCTCTTCGTGTTGTTCGGAGGCTACTGTCACAGATCGGCTGCAGGAGCTGTATTGGTCAACGGAGCTGTCAATCATCCTTTTGACAGCATCAAATAACTAATTAAAGCTCAACTTGAACACTTGGATGTAAATCAGCATGATAAGAACCAACTATAGTTCCCATCTGTTGACATGGAGGAGACAGGCTTTATGACCTATACTGCAGCCAGTCAGCAGGGGGCGCTCGAAAATGTATTAGCTTCACTTTTAAGCAGCTGTCATGTTGTCCATCTTTTTATACAGTTATGGCAGAACATAAAAACAGCAAAACTGAACAACACGCATACAAAAAACAAAAAGATTTCGGCATGCCGTTGTCCGATGAACATTTATCATATGTCCCACAGTGTTTTAAAAGGCTCTGTTGGCATAAAATCTGAGCTCAATCAGCACCTGCAGGGCAGGGGACAGTGTTGCGTTTCTGTCTGACATATGCCAGAGTTGAGGGGAGAGCTCTTCATTTAATTCAAACAAGGCTTGCATGCAAAAACGAAAACCTTAAGATCTTTCTCTCTCGTCTTAATGCCCTTTCTTTAATCGTCTTGTAAACAAGATGCACTGCCATCGCCTTTTCTTTTAAGTTTTGTTATGTCCCCTGTAAAACAGCACATTTTCATTTAAAAATGTAAGTTATTGCAAATGACTGAGATTTGGAGGTCCCGACAGGCCGATTTTCTTAACTTTGCACAGAGAAAAGCTAACTGTTCCTGCTATATTTTATTGGTGCTAAGCTATGCTAACCTGCCCTGTCTCAGGTACGTATTTATATGTGTTCGGTCTCCTCAGGCCAACTCCTGGCAAGACAGTGAATAAACATATTTCCGAAATGTCCCACTATTTTTTGTCCGTTGCACAGGATCGAGTTTTTCCAGCTGAAAGAACTACTTTCACTGGAAGGCAAAAGATTTGATCCCTTCAACATCCACTGTCCAGATAAGAATATCAGCTAAAACGTATGGATTTTTAAAGTCAAGGCAGAGATGTGAAGAGATTATTCATGGTACAATGATCAGAGTTTCTCCGGGCAAGGATTTATAAGATTATGCAGAAGGAGGGGGGGTGAAGCAGACCTAGCTGAGTTATTACACAGATGTCTACTTGTAAAGCGAAGGTCAAGATTATGAAAGGATAAAGGAATTAAGTGTATCATGTGATGTATTGTTTAGGCGGGCATCTGGGCCACCTTGCTTTATTGTCATCTTAGTGCTTTGAACACATAAAAAGCCCTTTGCTGTCTTATCTGGGTGATAAAAAATACATTTGATGCCATAATATGGGTTGGGAACTGGGCCTTTTCAGACTGTGGCATCAGTATGGATTGCTAATTTTGAACTCATCCTTAATCAAGCTGACGTGCTCTGGATATTGCCTCTTGTAAGCAGCCAAATATACTTAGTATGAGCCAGATGATGCTGATACGCTTCATTCAATTAAAAGAGTAAATCGGAGGCTAACAAGCCTGTCAGCACTGTGGGATCGGAGGTTTGGTAATTAGCTTTGTTGTCACAGTTGGGTTGAGACGGGACAGGGCTAAGGCTGAGCTAGGCTAGTGAAACAGATGAGGTTTCCCATTCTGATCTCACTACTGTGTAGCCCAGATATCTTAGAAGTGAGGCAAAACAGGCTTCTGCTACTCGAGGGAAATGTCTCTTCATGTCACCTGGGATATGGATGGCTGAGAGTTTTCAAAGGCAGCAGTTTAAAAGCTTTGAAGTAATGTTGACAGTAGTGCTTTACACAGGCAATTTTTGTGGTGTTGGTTGAGAACCTCACATTTCATTGCGTAAGCAAGTCATTACTTTTGCTATTTTGACCTTACTAATAAGATTTCTTTGGATAAAACTTGCAAATAAACACATTCACATGTTAACATTGAAAAATATAGATGGAGCCTGCAGCCAATTAGCCTAGCTTAGCATAAAACAGGAAACAGGAGGAACAACTCTACTGGCTCTTTCCGAAACCATGTAACTATTCACTTTAAGAGGTGTTGGTAGATCGATTTTGTCTCCTCTGAGAGCCAGTCGAGCTGTCTTCCTGGTTCCAGTCTTTATGCTAAGCTAAGCTAATTCTCGTGGCGGTAGCTTCATATTTGCTGTATGTGGGAGTGGTATCAATCTTCTCATCTAATTTTTGCCAAGAAAGCCTTAGAGGTGCTGGTAGGTGGATTATGTCTCCTCTGAGAGCCAGTCGAGCTGTCTCCCTGTGTCCAGTCTTTACGCTAAGCTAAGCTAAGCTAACTCTTGTGATGGTAGCTTCATAATTGCTGTATGCATGATATCGATTATCTCATCTTATTCTTTCCAAGAAAGCTTAAGAGGTGCAGGTAGGTGTATTTTGTTTCCTCTGAGAGCTAGTTGAGCTGTCTTCCTGTGTCCAGTCTTTATGCTAAGCTAAGCTAACTCTTGTGACGGTAGCTTCATAATTGCTGTCCGCATGATATTGATTATCTCATCTAATTCTTTTCAAGAAAGCCTTAGCCAGTCAAGCTGTCTCCCCTGTCTCCAGTCTTTATGCTAAGCTAAGCTAACTGGCTGCCAACTCCAACTCCATCTTTACTGTACAGAAGTGAGAGTGGTATTGATCTTTCTATCTAATTCCCTGCATTAAAGTGAACAAGAGTATTCCCCAACATGTTTATTCTTAGATTATTTAAATCCTCAAATTGGATATATTGGGAGCAAAATTAGCAATTAACTTTATATTTTGCCCTACAGGGGAGGTTACCTACTGCACGTACCTGTATAGGTGGATTGTGGTAGACTGATGTTGACAGGCTTGTTCTCTGCAGTGTTTGAATGTCCTCATAAAACCCTTTATTGAGCTGAATTTAAAGTCAGACTGAAAGCTAGCCCAGCTCCCTGCGCTGCCTCTCTATAGACTCCTATCCTGCCTTGAATTTCTTCCTCCTGCTAATGCAGGGCTGATGCATGACTCACCTAAGCCCGCTCCTCGGATCTTCAGTCTGTCTCTCTGCCGGTAAGTGGGTTACGGAGCCGCACTGGGGGTCTCTTCTCAACCATGACATAACAACGCACTCAGGCAGTGACGGGAGACATACCTGTTTACTGCCTATAACAAGCAGTCCACTGGCTTTAAGTGCAGCTCAGGCATTGAGAAAGGTTGGGTTGAAGGGGGATTAAGGGATGGCTGCTTCACAAGATGATAGATTTACAAGAGGTCTTTTGCTCGCCTGCATGTTTATCAGGGGGCTCTGTTTACCTCTGTGTTTGTAGACAATTGTTTGGTACAGGTATACCCTTGTATGTGTGTGTGTGTTATGCACATTCACTTCATATCCATTCAGAGCGAGACATATTCTGAATTTATACCATGACCTTTCCCCAGAGGCAGAGAAAATCCTAAAGGAGATTCGGGGGAATTTGTACTTTGAATAATAAAAGAATCCTTTTGTGAAAAGAGCCAAAGTCAAATCAGTCCCAAAATTATGCACAATTTTCACTAAGGCCTCATTATTGCTGTGCACACGCTCGTCCCAACCTGCTGGTTTTGTGATTATGTGCGCGTATGTGCACGTTGGAGTGTGCACACATTTCCCTTCCTTTTTTATGTGTGTTTGTGTGTGTAGTGTCAGCAGAACCCCCGGGGGGTCTAGCAAGAGCTCGTTTGATTGCAGCCTCACAGCTGGCTCACAGTGTTAGCCAGCCCGGCTGAAGTCAAGAAAGAGAGAAAGAGAGGGGCATAAAATTTGAGGAATGGAAAGGAGAGATGACCTGATAAATAGTGGCAAAATGAGAAGACACATAAGCTTTTTCTTTGGGCTCCTGTACAGGCAAAAAAGGGAAGAAAACGAAAGGACAGAGAATGTGGACAAAGATAGATGGAGGAGAGATGAAGGCAGGCAGGTGTGCCCATGGCTGTGTGTCAGAAGCGTGAGCGAGGAACGAGAACACCTGTCCTGCAGCGATCAAACACACTCACATCCACTCTCCCGCTCAGATATATCCGTGCACATACGAAACACATGCGGGACACATATATGCCGCAAGAAAAATGCTCAATGTTTGTCCACACAGATGGTATCGCCAGGGTTTTACTGTGGGATTTGAAGGCAGGCTGAAGCCCTCGCTCAGTTTAACTGCTGCAGTCAGAGCCCCATGCTGTTGGGCAATTGGGCAACGGCATGGAATAGCCTAATTTAGAAGCAGATGACTGGATGTCCCTGAACAGAGGAAATAAAGAGACACAGAGGTAGGCAGACAGCGTGGAGACTGTGACATTTGTGTACATAGGTGTTAGCTTTAACCAGAAAAAAACTGAATTGCTGAAAAGAGAAGGGAAAAGATGAGAAAATACTCTTATATAGAGGGAAGAAAAACATGCGCAATCCCATCGAGGACTGCTGTCATCCGTCGTCGTGTGCAGTGTGGGAACATTCCAGACTCATCTGTTTTGGCTGGAGTGCGAGAAATTCACTGAGAGAGAGAAAGGAGGCTGAGAGATGGGGATTGAAAGAGGCGGAGCAGCACGAGAGAGGAGCAGGCAGTGAGGAAGAGGAGAAGCAAGACAAAGAGACAGATGAGAGAGGAAACAAAGAGACAGGAAAGAAGACTGTTTTTTAAGGGGCTGTCGGGTGATGCGTTAAGGGAATGTGTTGCTGCAATTCTGGTCCAGCTGTTGCATTTGTATTTAAAGGCTTTCTCACTCTCTCATTTGTATGTACACTGTTCAAGCTAAACTGGTTGACATTTTTATCTTCAGGATATTTTACAAACAGATAAGCAGTCCCCAACAGGATTTCGTGGGCTTGAGTGATTGTTGTGGCCTAAAATGCTTGATTTTGTGGCAGATTTTTAAAAAAGTTGCAATGCAAGTTGCTGTGTTTTGAGGCTTTTTTGTGTGTAACACATGACACATCCAGTGTGAGCTACAATCTCTCCAATAAAACCACCTATTGGCCGAGCGAGCTGTGTCTACTGACGTCCCTTCCAGTCCATTTCCGTTTCAAGATGCCAAATAAAACGTGTAAAAATTTAATGAAACTACAGGATAGTAATTTCGCACTACTCGTGCCTATTTCAATGTTATCCATATACCTAAGGAGAATCTACACATTATTTATTACCTTTCAGCTGTTCTACTTGTCATTTCGGGTGCTACGCTTGTATTAAACCACTGATAAGAGACAGTGATCACTATCTCACTGTACAAACACTCTCTGAGATCAATACTGACTCACATTTGTAACAGAGCCTCTGGTTGATGGAAAGTTAAAGGCTAAGTGAATGGCTTACAGTTTTCAACATGGATAAATAATCATAATAAGACATTGAGCATTGGATTTGTTATTATGGAATCACTGTATAGAGTCTCCAAACAGACTCTGAAGGTCAAGGCCAGATCAGGTATATCATGTAAGAGAGACGATTGCACTGGGGCCTTGTTAGAACTGTGCAGCTGTCTGCTTCACAGCAAAAAGAAAAGCATGTCTAGGAGACCAAATTGCAGACCTATGAAGATCAATATTTGCTTATGTACATGTCGACGCTTGTGGGGGAAATAGGTGGATTGGTCAAATTTGCAAAAAATTTACGCAAATTGGCCAAAATCGTAAGGTCGCGAAAAAGTTGCAGGCATTGGCTGAATGTTCGCTGAATTGCAACTTTGCAACTTCCTGGATGGACAGGATAAGCAATGATACACAGTTTAATATATTACATTTTTAATTGAACTGACACTTTGGGGAAAAAAGTTAGCTAACAGATATCATTCTCATGTCTGAATGCTGATTAGTCAGAAGATGATTAGCTTAGCCTAGCATAAAGGCTGGAGATTGGGGGAAACAAGCCATGCTCTCTTCACAGGAAATGCAAAATACTTTTGTTCTTGTAGGGCCTAAACATTTGAGATATAATGTGTCAATATCTTTAAGAATTGCTGGCAGGGCTCTGACTCTAAGAAAGAGCCAAGCTACCTGTTCCTAGTCTTCATGCTAGGCTAAAGCTGCATTTATTGTCTTATCATTGGACAGTAAAAAAAGATGCTGGAAAAATAAAGCCTTTGATTTGTATTTCAAAGTTGGAGATATGAGGAATCGAAGCTGTACAATGTTTCACTTGTTTAAAAGAACGACAGAGGTGTCAACAAGCAGCTAGCCAAAATGGCTGCTAAACTACTACAGCTGGCACTAAGATCCTATATTAACAATATTAAAGCTGATACTCTAAGTAATACTTTAAGTTTCCATCTGTTTTCATGCGATAAAAAACAGCTACAAATATAATGCTACAAATGGAGCAAATTTAAGCAAGGTTAGGAACATTTCAAAGTATAAACAAGTGCCAAAATAAGCTATATTAGCTAACAGTCTCCTGGCTTGAGCTAGCTAAATGGGCTTGTTACTGTGCAGACATAAAAGTGGTATCAATGTACCACATCCTACCAATGAGTAGGCTAACTACTGTACTGTATGTGTCCTAAAATGTTCTGTCAGGAAAACTAAAATATATTCATTGCATAAAAATTCAACCCGCTTATTACTCTAATCTTTCTGCACCCAGAAGAAGTAAATTCCTCCCGATGTTAGAATTATCCCTTAATGTTGTTGAACCTTTAATTAAAACTGAATAAAAAGTACCTGTCCTCTTAAATAACACTCTTGCCACTCAATAGGCATGTCAGGGTTTCACATCTAGGAAGGGGAAATTAACAGATGAAGCTTGTGTATTAATTGCCCCACTGATCATCATGAATGAAGCATGAGACCAGTCAACTTGTCTCGTCACCTTTCAGGTTCATTGCATTTTAATGTACAAAACGTGCTTCACCAATGAAGTTTGTCTGAATAATTGAATCATTTCTTATTCAAAACACTGACAGGGATTAGAACCACACGGAAGCAGCCCTCGTGGCAGCTATTTAACGGCGCCTTCAAGGACGCCAAACTGTTTCATGGACAGGTTATTTTTTATTGTTTTCTTGATAGGTCTCCTTGATTATCTTCTTCCTTGACCGTTAATCTGCTTCTAGTCGTCCTCCCTTCTTCCCCATCACCGCTGCTTCACCTTCAGTTGCGAAACTGTTATTTCAGGTTGAGCTGTTTTAACACCCGGCTGTGGATCATATTCGTTTTAATTACCTCTACGTGGACCGGAGGAACATTCTTAATCATGACCGGATGCATATCCAATAAATTGACTCCAAAGGCAAACGGAAATGTCTACCCCGTGATGCGTATTCATCTGTTCTTTGAGAATTAATGCAAGAACGACCTTCAGATGTCGTCTTTCTCACTTGACAGTAAAATAAAACAGAAATACCATAGATTAGGCTCTATGTATGCTGAGGTCTGCTTTATGCGTGTAACTGCACGACTTACAGATGAGTGAAGAAGGTATAATTAATTCAAGTTTGTGCTAAAGCTATATGCAGTAGCGTAAAGGTATAATAAGTAGGATTTTTCCTTGTATTTTTGTCAACAACACATTCAAACTGGGCCCCTCCTCCTGGTCTCTTCGTCACCAGAAGGTCATACTCACTTTCTCGTGCGAGGACACGCCCACCCCGCCAAGCTAACACGGACAGCATCGCAGTTACCGTTGCGCTAGCATGCTAACTGCCGTTTACCTTTGCGCTAACCACCGGTTAGCTTGTTCTACCCGGTTTGAGGCACCTACCTGTCCAACAGAAAGAAGGCCGACTCTGCATCGCTCTTTCGCCATGTTTGTCAGTCTGAATGGGGCCCAGTTGCTAATTTGAACCACTCCCACACTCACCTATACGCTGTGATTGGCTCAGAGGGAAGGGTCTCACAAGGGTCTGCACACACACTCACCAAGACACATGTATAGAGGCCCATAAGTGATGATTTATGTTATATTATATTTATAAAAGTCTATATTAACTATAAATCCTACTTATTATACCTTTAAACATGGGTAATACCATAAAGGCGTCCTGGCAATAAATAATAAATAATAATAAATTTAATGCAACTTCTTGCACTAGTAAATAGAAACCAGAGTTACATATAACGAAGAAAACAAATGTCATCCCTGAGCTGTTGTTTCCTGACTGTACCATAGTCTGTATTTCTTTTTAATGTGAAGCGCAAGGGAGAAAAATAACAATAGAGTCAACCTCACATGACACAAATTCAGAGTTTATGCCTCCAATATTGTTACAATTTTTCCATACGCTGCTCAACGTGTCACGATAAGGTGGACATTTGTAACCTATGGCTCAAATTTTATGTCCGTTGAGGTGAGGCGGACATCTTTTTCATTCTCTTTTTACAGTCAGGGGAAGATGAATTAAAGTTAAGCCCTGACCTGCAGAGAGAAGTGTCTGTCGGGGGACTGGCTGCATGTTTTCTTTATTTACTCATCAATGACGTTCACCAGCGGGCTAAGAGATTGAAGTTGCGACATCAGGGGCTGACTTTTATTACCCGGGGGTCCTTTGTATTCCTGGCGGTCCACTGCGAAAAAAGGCTTTCTATTGATTGCCTCAGAGCAGGGAAGGGGATTTGGAAACATGCACAGGCGCTGTTAGCAATCTCTGTGGAACCCATCAAACTCTTTAAGCTGGGTGTTAACAACGCGGGAAATGATCAACGTTTTCTTCCTCTTGTTTTTGTCATTGCTCTCCTTTGTGTCTGGCTTTGTTCCTTCCAGCTGTGCATACTGTGTGAATGCCATACACTGTGGGTGTGCGTACAGTGTACTTAGCCGTGCACAAACCCCCTCTGCATATACACTCCACTCGGGTGAACTGCGTGCATGTTTATTGGCTTGTGCTGCATCACAGAGAATTAACTGACTGAATAACTTACGCTCTCACTGAGCTAATTAAAACAGCTTGCACTCACAGTGATGCTGCAGCCACGGTAACGCTGTAATTAATTTCTGAATGGACGCTTTCTGGACACGAGGATGTTCTGAGGACTAACAATGTCAAAACATCCTGTGTAGTTTGGCAAAGGTACCTTTCTTTAAAGTAATTAATTAATGCCGAGCGGAACACAAATTAATTTCCAGCCCAGTCAATAGCACTGCAGGCTCCGTGCTTATTGTCTCTTTGCTCAAAGAGACCGTGTTAGCTAATGACTGATGAGCAGATTCCCCCTGTTTCAAAGGCAGAAAATGTAACATATCACCCACAGCCATCTCCGGTGGCATTCTTTAAAGGCCTGTAAACATATTCCCCACAGCCTCACAGGGGGAGCTAATTAATTCAGAGTGTGTATCATATTCCTGTATAATATGGCGAGGAGGCAAGATGTTGCCAACAAGTCGTCCTTGCCAGCGGCCTTATTATCAGTCAATAATGAATTTAAGACACGACCAAATGGCCTCACTGGATGAATACAAACTCAGAAGTCTGAATCCATCCATTGTGCTAATGCATGTGCGTGGGATTTCTGTGTTTTCGTGTGCATGTATGCCTGCGCCCAGGCAATGTTCGGAAACGACTGACCCAGAAAGCGGTACAAGGAACGTGAGGCATTACCCTGTCGAGCTCTCCGCCCCTCCATTCATTTCCATCAAGACCTGTAATAATGCTCGTACTCTCGGCTGAAATTGCTTTCTGCCTTTCGGGTCAGTACAACTGGACTGTGGAAAAAGGGGGAGGGTGTTTTTTCTGTGTAAGCATTTTCGGCTTCTTTTTTTCTTTTGGTAGTTAGAAGCTCTGACCTGTGTTCAGCCATGCTACAGTCATATTAGCAAAGTGATTTATACGTGCAAAAATCCAAGGCAGCTTTCGTAATAGAGGTGATCGAGTGGCCTCCTGTTGCAACAGATCTTTCACATTTCTTTCACTTTCTCTCTGATGCTCTGCTCTTGCCACGCACAAAGCGTTGAATTTATTAGTGCTGTGATGTGATGAATAATGCACTTTGTCATATTTTTTTACAGGGTGCCTTTCACTCAGAGCAACCGCCTGGCATAGCTAAATATTTATCTCTCTCTTTCTCTATTTGAGTAGCCGAACAGTTGCGTTTGGATACAGGAGGGAGACAAATGAACCCTTTGCTCCCTGCGATGACACACACGGTTTAACAAGACTCCTCACAGTTTCTATGACAGCAATGATTTTTTTTTTGTGGGGTAACTAAATAAAAGAGTTTCCTCTAAGGGTAATCTGCATGCAAACCTGCACGCCGCCTGATTGGTTGCGAGGTAATTGGTAGCTTTCGTTCGGCAGCGTGCTGATTGACCCGCCTTGACATTTCTCAACAACGTCGCATCGGCTTGTCAGTCGCTCAGGGTTCCGCTTGAAAAATCACAACCAATCATGCCGAGTTATGCAAAGAGCTCTTAGAAATGTGAAGAGCTGGAACTGTAGGGGAGGCAGCTCGGGTTTCAGTTGAATCCCAATTATTAAAACTTTGAAATATTCTTCCTCTGAGTCCACACTTGAGGCATGACTGCATTGATTTTCCAAAAGAGCTCGCTGATGGAAGTTGCACTTGCGCTCACACCCTTACAGTGCTTTTTGATCACAGCTCAGGGCGAGTGTTAAAACGGGTGATTAAGCAGGGGCTGATTGTCCTCTCCCTTTTGAAATAAGTGTAGAGAAGCTATATGCTGTATCAGCTCCTATAACAGCATTGTCATCAACATCTATTTTACCATTAGGACAAGACGGCCCTTACTCTGCACTTTACACGTCGTCTTCACAGTGGGATGGGCAGGTGTGAGCTCGGGCCAAAAGTCACAGAGCAAAACGCTTTTGCTCTAAAGGAATAGTTTGACATTTTGGGCCCCTTTTATCTTTCTTGCCAAGAGTTTGATGTTAGCAGCTTCAGAATTACATATTAATGCTAAATCGAGCTATATCAAGGAGATGGTTAGCTTAGCTCAGCATTTGCTTAGCATACTGACAACAGGAGAAAAACCTAGCCAGCACCTCTGAAGCTCATAACGCTTTAAATCTTGTTTGTTAAACGATAAGTTGATGTGCAAACAAATTAGTTATGTTTTGTGATTGAGCTATTTATGATATGATTCTAAGGGAGTGAGCTTTAGAAGTAGGCCTACCAGTAGTCTGTTTTGTTTTTTTTACCTCTGGACATTGTCTGTGAAGGTTCTCAGTCATCCAGGTCACGGTAATCCTAAATTTAATCCAAAAGGCAACTGGACTTGGTTGAAGTTCTTGAAGACGTTTCACCTCTCTGGCGGACAGAGCTAGAAATATAAGCCTCCTTTAGAGGCTTGTAGAATTGTAAGCCCAATTTTCATGCTTGGTCATTACCGGGACTTGAACTGGCCGCCCACCAGTTCCCAGGCCAAGTCCCTATGGACTGAGCTACCATCTACCCTTTATGCTAAGCTAAGGTAATAGTTTTCAGGCTGTAGCTACATATTTAGCATGTAGACATGAGGATCAACTTATGTCAGGAAAGAAAACAAAAGCATTTCCCGATGTGTTAATCTGTTTAGGAGGTTTGGGAAGCCCAACTGGAACAGGTGGACTGGATTTTTGGACATTGGTAGCTTGAGAATCTCACTGGTGCGCATTGATACACAGGGCGAGCAAATGCATCACCAACCTCCTTGTTCTGTACTATGCAAAATGGGTCTGACATGAGTAATAAATAAATATGGAGCAAAGGAATCGGTCTGTTAGTTTTAAATTGTACAAAACAGAATGACTCGAAGGATGCATGCAAGAAAGCTGTTTCATTTGGCCAACTGTGTGAATTTGTAGGTCAAATCTGAACTAAAGGTGAATTTCGCAGTCTGCTGAGCTCACACACACAGGAAACTTGGTCTCAGCCACATAGGGTAGAATTGAGATGAATGAAGAATAGAGCTGATGTTCACAGACACTGGAGTGACGTAAATGCCTATCAAACACAGTATGTACGCCCCCACGCAGTCCTGAAAGGAGGTGGAATTGAGCAAATTGAGAGAAAACACCAGTGTGGGTGCACGACTGTGAAAGAAGTCCACCTAAAAGCTTGGTCACAGTTTCCTGTGATTCATCTAAAACTACTCTCCTCTTTTCTCCGGTGAATTACAAACATTTCCTGTGGGTCCAGACCTTTCTATTCTTCATCCGCTCACCAACTTTCTCCAGTGAGGCTCCGACTCATATCCGTATCTGTCTCTACCTGCACACCTGAGCCCCATTAGTCGCCAGCTTGAGAACTTTAACTCCCCAAGCCAGGAAAGTCTCAGGACACAAGTCTTGTTTCTATGGTGTATTTAGGCTTCTGTCTGATGGGAAAATTGTATTTCTTTCTTTAATTTCAACATTGAATTACATCACCAAAGAAACTAGGCTCATGAATTTAATACAGTGCATTCATAATCTCTCAAATGAACCGTTTATTTCATCCATTTTCTTCCGGGGCCGGGTCACGGTGGCAGCAGGCTAAGCAAGGTGACCCAGACATCCCTTTCCCCAGCAACGTTTACCAGCTCCTCCTGGGGGATACCGAGGCATTTCCAGGCCAGACGGGATATATAATCCCTCAAGCAAGCTCTGGGTTTGCCTCGGGGTCTCCTCCCAGTTGGACATGCCCTGAAAACCTCCAAAGGGAGTTACTTAGGAGGCATCCTAATCAGATGCCCGACCCACCTCAACTGGCTCCTTTCAGTGCGAAGGAGTAGCGGCTTTACTCCAAACTCCCTCTGAATGTCTGAGGTCCTTACATGATCTCTAAGGTGTCCGCGATTTCATTCTTTCGGTCACTACCCAAAGCTCATGACCATAAGTTAGGGTTGGTTTGAAGATCGAGTGGTAAACCGAAAGCTTTGCCTTCAGGCTCAGCTCCCTCTTCACAACAACGTACCCGTACAACGCCCAAATTAATACTGAAACTGCACCAACCTGTCTGCCAATCTTACAAACCATTTTACCCTCACTTGTGAACAAGTACCTGAACTCCTTCGTTTGAGGCAGAGTCTCACTCCCCACCCGGAGGGTGCAATCCACCATTTTCCAACAGAGAACCATGGCCTTGGACTTGGAGGTGCTGATCCTCATCCCAACCGCTTCACACTTGGCTGCAAACCACCCCAATTGCCTGCTGGAGGTCCCAGCTTGATTAAGCCAACAGAACCACATCATCTGCAAAAAGCAGAGTTGAAATTGGAGCACAATGCAAAACTCCCTTAGACTGCGTCAAAGGCTTCATACTAGAAAGGTGGAGGCTGGGGAAGTGAGGTAAAAGTTCTAGCAGGGATCCGTAAGAAGGAAGTTTTATTTAAATGGACTACCTTGTTGTGAGAAAGGGCTGTGATTGGTGGGTTAATGATTAGAAAGAATGATTCGATGGATGGATTTCTGTATTATTTGACTGGGGCAGTTTTAATACTACGTATGGTGTTAGTTTAGTTAACACCTTAAAAGGTATCGAGTGCCGATACACAACCCTGCTTGTTTCTGTAGACACCACTTCTTTGAACTGGTCTGTACATACAAAACAACAACAAAAAAAGTATCTTGAGTTCAATTAAAGCATTTGTTTTCATGTTCCACTGTAGTATTCACGTCATGTTCTTCACTTCAGATTTCAGTGGAGGCAGCACACATGCACAAACTGTTAGATGCAAGTTAGAAACTAACCCATATCTGAAAGGCTGCCGACTGAAAATTCTGTTGTGAAGCTTTTTGGGGCACGGAAATTGTAATATTCAAGATGCAAATTGAAGCCTATAAACTTTAGATTTAAATATCTAATCGATGATATCCATATGTTTTTAAATTCCAAAGTCCTTAATTTATGTGCAACAGAGGAAGCTTCGATGAGTGGTGGAAAGGCCTTCACTGAAGAGGCGACAGACTCAGTGCTGTCCTGGGCCACAGGGAGTGGATTGCCTATTTGTTGCATCACTGGTTTAGCAGCCACAGAGGCGGGTAGGGGGAGTGGATGGAGGACCCTGGAGGAGGCTAGAGTCTCCAAACTTTTTGGGAACAATTATTGGATTTTTATAAAGTGACTCTGTGGACATGCAAGGCAGACATGGAGACAAACAGATGGCTGGGTGGAGGTAGTGTGCTGTTAGAAGTGGGGAAATATTTTTCATTAAAGTTGTCATGCTTAAAATTTCATGTCCTGGTTGATTTGATGACACGTAGTTACTGTGGTTACAGCAAGGTCAGTTTAACAAACACATGGACAAACTCTAGTAAAACAGATGCAGTTTACTATAGTTTGGTCACCAAAATTACTACACAAAAGATTGTGGTTTGGGTTAAAATACATACACTGAATGCATAAGTTAGGTTACATCCTGTACGTGATTTAAGTGCTACTCAATCTTTGGTCCCAATGGTTAAAGTTTGGTGTTTGTTTGACCCTTTCATCAACCCAAACCGCCGGTCCAAGTGGACAAAATCGCTCATTTCATTAGGCCACCTGGATTCTGTTTTTTCCTCCCGTCATAATAAAAGCCACTAGAGATTGTCAACTTACTATAAATGTAAATTTGGGTCGTATAAAGATGTTGCACGGATTTCCTATCCAGTCATTTCCTCTTGTTCGGTAGCTACAACAATCACTGTCTTGTTTTCCGGATGCATTTTTGATAACCAATCAGTGTAACATGGTTACAAACATGTTGCATTTCCTGGGGCTGGTTCTAGGACAAATCCGCCCCATATTCCCCAACTGAATGCTTATATTTTAAGTTATTTGCATTACCACAAAGTATAGTTATGACACAGTGTCATTCAATGAGGCAGAACTGGGTTTACTTGGTTACACTGTTTTTGTGAATCCTTAAAGTAGACTAAATCCAGCACAGGGAATTCAAGCTACCATGCTTTTTGCTGCACATTTACAGTGTAATGGGACATTTCCTGATGTTTATTTATCAGGTCCTCACAGCTAATAAAGATACTTTAGTAGCAGTAAATTCAACAAACCCCAGATATTGATTAAAATTCCATGTGAATCCAGAAAACTGATGAGCCGCTAACGCTTGAGGAGCTCTGGCTGCAGGTACAGGCAGCTCACCTCTCTGGCCAGCAGCCAGCTTTCATCCACGCTGCAGCCACAGAAAATCTAATACAGATGACTTCATCATTTTTGCCTAGTGACCTTTCTGGCATCCTTTCCTACTCCACTCCTCCTTCTCCTCCTCCTCCGCCACACACATACACACACGCTCCTCTTTTACAACCTCCCCACAGTCTCTGCAGCTCTTTAAATGCCCACCCTGCTTGTGTCTCTCGTATTTCTCTCTCACCTTGCCTCCCCTTCTACCACACTTCCCCTCGTCCTATATCCCCCCCTCCCCCTCCCAAGGGCATTTTTCATAGTAAGGTTGCACACAGCTTCAAGGTTAAGTGCCAGCGAGTGCGCTACCGAAAAACTCTGCTGAGTTGCGCCCGGTGTCGCCTCTGTCACTGCTCTCATTTGGCAGCTGCACTGATCACATCTCATCCCAAAACCAATGGGTCCTTGGCTGCCTCCGCTGCAGGCGAGCGTAAGCGCAGGCAATCAATAGGTTTCAATATGGCCCTGCTGGCGACTGTGAATGAAACTCAATTTTATTTTGCAAGATTGTGCATTTATTAGATGAACAGATATTGATGGCACTATTGGCAGGCTGCTCCTCTTCCAACACACACACGCAGGCCAGATTTGGTTTCACAGTAAAGGCTGTAATTCAGTGTTTTTATAAGGACATTACCACTGTCCTGGATCCAGTCGAGGGGAGAGAAGGCTGTTTTCTCTTACTTTGATTATTTTCTAAATATTGTTGGATCATATCCTTCCATCTACTGGCATTTTTGCGTCTCATTTTAGTCATCCTATACCATCCTATGATCTATCTATCTAACCCTTCCATTAAATTACTCCCTCCCTGTTCATGTAAGTCAGTGATTCTCAACCAGTTCTAACAACCAGCTTAATATACATGTCTAAAATAGACTACTTTAGTCTAGAAAAGTAAATGCATTGGAAAACAATGAAACCGCTAAAAGTGATGAGTATACGGTTGAAATAGCTAGATTTGATGATTAAATGGCTGAGATGGACAACTAATGATTGCTAGCTTAAACTAAAGATAGCCAAAGGTATTACATAAACAATTAGCTAAAAGTTAACCTAATGAATGAAAGATTAAAGAAAAGGTTAAAGGTTTCAGATAAACCGTTACAATAGTTAGCTAAAAGTAAAGTTAGCATAAGTTTTTAATGTTCAAGTAGTTAAAAGTAGGCCCTTATGTTTAATTTGTTGAGATAGAGGCTTAATGTATTTGCTAACCTGCTACAACAGCTAGCTAAAAGTATTAGCTATGGCAAGTTAGAAAAGGTTGTGTAAGAGCTACAGTGGTTGACAGTAGATAGCGGATATGTTTCCATGAAGTAATGCATAAATGGCTGATCGGCTATAGATTGATTGAAGATTAAATAATGAATAAACAGTTGTAATAGTTAGCTTAACGAATTACAAAAGAAAAATTAACTTAAATTTGTCTAGAAAGGGTCAAAATAGCTAAAAGTAATGGATAAATGTCCAAAATAAAAGTGATATTAGTGCAAATGAAAACCAATATAAGCATGAAAAAAGAATTAAACATCTTTTAAAATGATCATATTTAGAAATCAACAGGCGGTGTCCATGAAAGACTTCATAATTAAGGTGATGTTAGCAGCACTTCAGGGGCACGTTAGAGAAATAAGTTGTAAACCACTTATGTTTTTTTCTTTGGCCACAAAATGTCAGGTTTTTTGGGGGGAGACTCAGAACCTTTAAGGTCTGCATGTGCCTGTGTGTGTGTGTGTGCGTGTGTGTGTGTGTGTGTGTTTGTGTTTATATTCAGAACCCAATCAGGAGGTAATTTAATTACAGAGGATCAGGTGTTTTTGGCCTCTTCACCATTGATTTGAACCACTTCAATGGCTGAGTAATCAAACCTTTCTCGCACACACACACACACATATGCTAAACATACACCAGGTGAGCAATCAGAACTAGTTTAGTATAGACCTCTCTCCATCCACTCTTTCCCTCTTGCCCCTTTTCTTACAGACACACACTAACAGTATAAATGAATGCATCACTCTCTATCTCTTCAAGACATCCCCCCCAAAACACACTTATGAGAATTTGTATAAATGGTCCCAAAGCCGCCTACAACTATCCTTGCCCTTCTTTGCTCACCCCCTCTTCACCGCTAAATTCGGCTCTTGCTCTCCCACACACACACACACTCTCTCTCTCTCTCTTTCCTCTGCAGTCGGCGGGATGAGGTCGGGTGGCTTCAAGGTGTTTGGGAGCAAATCATCTGTTTACTGGCCCCACTGCACCGGTGTAAGGCTTTACTTACAGGTCCTGAGGCTGATGTCCACTTCAGGTAGGAGGCTGTGGAGAGATTTAGTGGGATCATTAGAGGGAGAGGGGAAGCCGTTGGAGCATTATAGGAGCCTTGGACGAAGTGAAGCCAAGTCTTAGTATATACACTGAATATTAATGGAGCAAAATATTAAAGCCCCTAGAAACCCCCATCCACAGGAGCCTTGCAACTATGTAATTCAGACTGTATGTACATTAAAGTTAGAATCTAATACGGATAACAAAAGCTCTGTGTTAACCATTAGCTAGCATTAGCTTACATTTAACATTGCATTTATAGCTTTGAGAACATGTAGGGGCTTCTTAGCTAAAGTTACATGTGTATTACATGTCTAACTGCTAATATGATATGGATTGCAAAAAGTTAAGACGGAGTGTAGCTTTTTATAATATAGCACTAGCTAATGATACAAAGCTGTCATTTAGCATAGCATGCATAGTTTTTAGAACAAATAGGGGATCTTAGCTAACGTTGCTATGTATGCTAACTGCTGTTCAGATAAGGATTGCAAAACATTCTGGAAAAGTTTAGCTTTTTGTAATGTAGCACTAGCTAACAGTACAACTGTCATTTAGCATTGCATTCATAGTTGAACAAATAAGGGCTTCTAAGCTAACATGTGTAAGCTAACTGCTCACTATAAAATGGATAGTGAAGCATTTTGTAACTCATCATTCTGTGACAAATCGAAATGAATATTTTTTACAAGGCAGGGCTTTTGCTTCCAACTAGATTTTCTAAAAGTTATGAACATTAAATTTTCTTTCATATTTATGTGAATGTGTGATGAGACTCTCAACTTTGATATCATATATGAATTTTTACCATTTCCTGAGGCTTTAAAAGAAATGCACGAACACACCTTCTCCATGGCTCTTTTATCCCAGTGAATCTATTGAATTAAACATAGTATGCTTTTGGCACAGTTTGTACTCATAGTAACATGCTGAGAAATGGACACATTGCCTGGTTCTTGTGTTTGATCTTCACTGCGGGTTACTTTCAGAAACTTTTTTTTCTCTTCACAATTTGACTTGTGATGTCAAAGAAGGTTAGCATCTGAGGGGCGCCTGCAGTGTGAGGACTGACATAAAGAATGCACTGCTGTGTAATTTTACCTGATCAGAAATGTTGCCAACTTGTTTTTTGATGTGTAAATTTCTCAGCTTGGCATCCTCGGGAGCTCAACTGTTATCCAGCAGCCATCTGTCTTTGGCTGGGACGCGCACGGATCAATTTTATTGAGGCTCATATTCGGCGCTAAGGGCAGCCTTGAGACCAACATGCCTGGCGATGTGACGCTCAAATGAAGGCTACATCGTCAGCTGAGGACACAAAGACTAAGAGTTATTACTTTCATATGTGGTAGGAGGAGGAAGTGAAGGTGGAAATGAGTTACAGACTTGAACTCTCCCCCTGTCCCTGCTCATTTTCATCTTCGAATTACCTTGCTAGGCCTCGGCACGCAATAACTGTAAATCACAGCATGGGAAGAAATGATTTTGCTATTTCCAAAGGGTACGGAAGCCACAGTGGTGAATAACAAGATATGGGATCAAAGAGAAGCAAAAGACTAATTAGAAGGCATCAATAATGAGTCATTGGGGTCTCAGGTTCATGGCCACCCGTTCAGAGGTTAATACATGAAGGGAAACTCGTCCCACTGACATCCCCTTAACACTCATTGTCTCTGAATATGCAATGAGACTGCTTATTCATCAGCTCTCCCTATTTGACGAAGTGGAAACAGATGATAGGAATTAAATTTAGATGCTCCATCACTGTACAGAGTGGACAGGCGTCTTTGGGAGGGGCTCAGTCGGTAAGAAGCCCCGTTTTGATGCCAAGAGTTGTTTTTTTATTTCAAGACATCAAACCTGATATCCCTTGTCAAGAGCTGTTGTCATAGCGACTCGCTGACTGGCAGAGAGGAGCGCTTGCTCTCATTGGACGTGGTTAACATCTCATGACTGAGTGAATGAGGCAATGTGACAGCGGAGACTTATGGTTCGGTTCATTATATTCCGCCGCAGACGTTTCCTGGCACCTGAAATAGCACATCAGCTGAGCTTTTATTTTGTCAGGGAGCACATTCGACTCTGACTGAAGCACATTGTCTGTCTGTGAGGGAGAAGCACATCATCAACCAGATTTCCATAATGCGATTATTGTTGTTGATTCATGCATAACATACAAGATCTGCTCATCTGTTTTCATAATAGCCTGGGAAAGCCGATCAATTAGATGTGCAATTGGGTAAACTTGTTGAACCTTTTTTCTAGCTACATACTAAATATATAAAACCTCTAGCAAAGAAGCTGAAATTCTGTTATATTGACACACAATGACAATGAATAGTGAAAAAAAATATGATAACCCATCATTAGACAACAGCAAACATTAGCGATGACCAAATTCCTAGCTAACAATATCGCTAGCCCGGAATATATGAGTTTGCTGCTAAAGTATTTAGCCATGTTCTTTTTATTTCCCAATCACTCTGAAAGCTTTAGCATTTCACCGACAACTTTAAACCAGTGTGGTAGGAAACCTCGTCTGTAGATGTGCAATAAAAATGTTTTGTTTTGTTTTAGCTAAGCTAACATTTAAGTCATGTTGGCTAACATCTGAAAGCTGGTTTAGGAAGTTGGGAGATGTGTAGTAAGGTGAAAGTAATAGTTACATTGTTGAAAAGCCAGTTGAGAAGCTTGCCCTATCATCCTATATACTTTTCATCGACAGTGAATATTTAAAAAACAGAAAATAGAAGTACAGTCACTTACAGCAACGCTATTGTAACAGGCGTGGCCTACAGTGTGTTTTTCCTCCTTACAGAAATTTAACGGGTAAAGCCTGACAAGGTGTCCAATATCAGGAATGGATGGCTGGTTCTGGTCACCTTGATCCTGCTTATACCATGGTCACTTGTACCTGAAAAAGTCATTACCATCCAAAAAGGCTCTACTGCAATTGTCCACTACACTAGAGCATATAGATCTTAGCTAAGTCTTTGTGATGGGAGATAATTATAGTCTGTGGCATAGCTTATAGCAATTTGGCTAAGCTGTTAGCCGGACATCCAAAAAGCTAACAATATGCTAGCAAAGCTAAAAGTCAATATTACGGTGTGTACTGTTGACATAATATAATTTGAAAATATGTTTTAAGACTAGCTAGCTAACTAGCCATGTTATTATTCCCACATCAACATGAAGATTTTCAAAAACAACTGACAGGTCATGTTAACTGTCGACCGCTAACTGTTTATAGGTCTGTGATACTGAATACACCGAGATGAAAAGTGTTAGCCCAAGTAACCCAAATGACATCAAACAATTTTTAATTCAGTCACTTTTGTGTCCATTTTCTCTTTGTTTTTCTTTCAGCTTGGTTACACAAATCTCACTGTATCCTACTACAATGTTGTCCTGACAAATGCCTAACAAAATGAATCAGTTGTCTGTTTGATTAGCAGAGTTATTAGGCAATCATTATATGATTTATAGATGTAGTTAGTGTATGCTCAAATGCCATTCATACCACTGCGTATTAGTGTAATACATCTGGTTTAAAGTGCCCTATGAATTTCCCCTGTATCATTGTGTAATGACTTGTGATAATGACTATTGGCCTTGTTTTCTACAGCAGATGCAAGCTGCTGTCTATTAGCATATTTTATATTTCCCTTCAGGCTGCTTTTGAAGCTGAAGATATTGTCAACCAAAATGTAATTTCAGTGGGAATTATGCCTGTGAACAAACTGTACCAAATAAAAAGCAGGAAGCAGAAGACTGAGGTCATAACAGTTCCTGTTGCCGCTGTTTTTATTTCGTATCTAAATATATTTTCTAATTGGATGCAGCGTTAAGGCTGGTTTGTACAAGCACCTGGAAGTCCTTATTTCAGCTACTTTCTCACCTGCAAACAGTATATTTGAGAAATTCTTCTACTTTGCATTTTTAAGACTGACACAGTGCTGACCCCGGTACATATTATTTGCTGAGTGTCATAACAAGCTGCTGTGTTTAGTAGGGTCCAGTTATCAAAATCTGGACCTAATAGTGAAATTGTTGTTCCCCCATGTTTGCTGCATCCTCGCCAGGTAGTTCTCCTGCTTTCCTTCTACAGTGTGTATTAAACTATATTCTCATGACAATGAGGACTTGCAGACATTGATTGGCGTTACAGAAGTCAATAGTGCAAAGGCGCATTGTTCGTTTCTAGGATAGGACTCTTAATGACCTAAGAAGCCTATAACTTTCAGTATTCAGACAATTATTCACCTGATGTTTCCTGGATTTTCTTCAACACTCCAATTTCATGCGTCTTACTACACTGCCTGAGAAACTGCCATGGGCTTTCTCAAGACATTCCTTCTATTTTGAACAGAGGCCCTTACCTTTGCTTTTCTTCTCCCTCTTAATTTTCTACAGGTAGCTAGCTTCTAAGAAACGACTTACCTTTTGACGTGGACTTGTTTCTAATCCCAATAAATCAATATATTTTGGGTAGGTTGCACATCAATACACAACTGCTCTCAGCTAATAAAATGCATCTGAAATCTTCCCAGCATTTCAAAACTTCTTCAAGCTTTTTTTGTCACCGTCTCTGTTTTTCATTATGAGATATGTATTTTGAAGAACAGCAGAATAATGAGGACTATGACTGTGAAATAAATTACTAGACTCCATCATTTGTCTTGATATATTCCATGAGGAAAGCAAGAACCCAGCAAGCAAGCTGGGCAAAGCCAAAGATATTCAGGAAGCGACTTATAATGATGATAGATCTTAGAACTGATGAGCCTGCGAGGGAAGCCTGGGAACATTGTTTTTATAGCGGAAAAACTAAGCAATTCCATCGGAGACGTGGTTAATTGCTTCATGCAGAACCGTTTTTACTTTTATTGGCTTTCATATTGTTGGATGTTGTTAATACAAAGCTTGGAAATGATTCAAATGCTACCCTTCCAAAGGCCTTATCACATGGACTGTGTCAAGCCTGAACAAATATCCATCAAGTCTATCACAGAGAGTTCAGCAGTTCAGAAACCAAAGCTTTTTGAACAACACTAGAGCACAAAAAAGTGCCCAAGAAGCTGTTAACACACCCCCGGCCAACTTCACCCCGGGCATGTCGTTTCTCAAACTTCCGAGAGCACGGCCATTTTGACAGTAAGCATCAGCAAGACGAGTACCCAAAGAAAGCAAAAGTATCAGTGACATACAGTTGGCATTTAGTTTTAATTTTCCTCTAGAGTGAACCTTCAAATGAAGTACTGAAAATGTGGCTGACTCAACAGAAATGTCAAGAAATGACAGCATCAGCTGCTTATGTAAATCCCCCAAACAACACGTTTTAATGCCACTGGAAACCCAAATCCACAATAGCTCTCTATTAGCTTCGGGTTGTCTATTTTTGGCTGCCGAAAGTTAATGCTGATGGTCTAATTTCAGTGGCTGGTATTAAGTGTTGGAGGAAGGAGTTTAGTTCTCTGATAATACAGCAGTAACTAACGGTACAGAGCTATATTTAAGCAGAGTAGCTTTGAAAACAAATAGGGGCATCTAAGCTAACATTGGATGTGTATGCTAACTGCTAACGAAGACACGATTGGGAAGAAGGGTTTGAATGGGTAAACCACACATTAGACTATGACATGGGAATATATATTCCTCTCAAACAATTGTGTCCCATTTCGAAGGCTCCTTCAGATGCGGCTGACAAATGCGTCCTCCTTTTCACGGGCCAAGAAGGATCTATCAGGTGTATCCTTCACAGCCCAACTTAACCCGAGATTCGTTGTGCACCAACAAACTCTCTTTAAAACAATAGGTTAAGTTACGTGATGTTACTTATGATAGCTAGTTAGCCAGCTAGCTACCTGGCGCTAGGCGACATGAGCAGCATTTGGTGATGCAAACAGGAAATCCTACGTAGACCGTCTCATTTCATTTCAGCCTTAGCGGTCAACAACGCAGGCTACAAATGATTCATCCTTCATAGCTTGCGTCCTTTGAAGGATGCAGCCCCTGAATTGAGACGCAGCTAAAATGTGCACTGCCTTGTTAGCTCAGTTAGGCTCAAAACACTACAGAACCCCAAAACTTTGACTAAGGTCACCTGTGTATTGGTTTAAAAGAAGCACTAGAAGTGTATAATACGTACAACCAAGAAATTCTTCACAAAATATTCTTCAAAAATCACATCACAAGCAATTTGAGGAACAACAACAAAAATAGCTAGGGAGTCAATTATAATATGAATGTATCCATTTATTTCTCGAAGCATTTTCAGTGTCATTTCCTTCTGTTTCTTTGTTTGCACTGTGCTCAAGCAAAAGCTATGCTGCCACAGGGTGTGAACTGATCGCTGTGGAGCTGTAAAGTCTGATACGAGGTTATCTGGTCCATCTGCTGGCAGAGTGTTGTGCCTCGAGCTGTAAATCTACATGTACGTGAAAAGCAAGACAACGAGGGTACTAAAGAGACAGAAACTCTGTGTTGGTTAGTGTAGCTTTGTCAGATTGTTCTGCTTTGTTTCTCTCTTTTTATTTTCAGTACCAGGTACCGTATCCCAACAGTTACTGTCTCTGACTGTTTATTGTTGATGGTTGCAACTTTGTGCTGTACCTGCATGACTGTGCAAAGAGATACACAAAGAGAGATGGATCGAATAATGACTCAGTTTATGGGGGCATATGATGACAAATATGGTACTCAGAATTTGATGGCTGTTTGGTTGAAGCAGCACAAAACAGGCCAATTTAAAAAAAAAAAAAAAAAAAACTTTATTTTTTTCAAATGTGAATAAATAATAAAATGAGGTTCTGCTCTTCTAAATAGACACTTATGTTCAAAGACACCTTGTTACAATGCCAGAGAGCAAACAAGAAGTCCAAGGTTGAGTTTCAGCAGAAAGCATTTTTTTACGCACTTTGATGCACAGCCTTGAACACTTTCCAGCACAGTTTTCACCTCAGACTGACCCCTTTTAAAAGGCTGTAGCCTTTTAACTACCTGGAGCATATTCCAAAGGTGAGCTTTACACAGAAATAAACTGATATACACTGAACAAAAATATAAACACAAGACTTTTGTTTATGCTCCCATTTTTCATGAGCTGAACTCAAAGATCTAAGACTTTTTCTACGTACACAAAAGGGTTATTTCTCTCAAATGTTGGTCACAAATTTGTCTAAATCTGTGTTAGTGAGCACTTCTCCTTTGCCGAGATAAGCCATCCACCTCACAGGTGTGGCATATAAAGATGCTGATTAGACAGCATGATTATTGCACAGGTGTGCCTTAGGCTGGCCACAATAAAAGGCCACTCTAAAACGTGCAGTTTTACTGTATTAGGGGGGTCCGGGGGGGGTCAGAAAACCAGTCAGTATCTGGTGTGACCATCATTTGCCTCACGCAGTGCAACACATCTCCTTCGCATAGAGTTGATCAGGTTGTTGATTGTGGCCTGTGTCGGTCCACTCCTCTTCAATGGCTGTGCCAAGTTGCTGGATATTGGCAGGAACTGGAACACGCTGTGGTATACGCCGATCCAGAGCATCCCAAACATGCTCAATGGGTGACATGTCCGTTGAGTATGCTGGCCATACAGGACTGGGATGTTTTCAGCTCCCAGGAATTGTGTACAGATCCTTGCAACATGGGGCCGTGCATTATCATGCTGCAACATGAGGTGATGGTCGTGGATGAATGGCACAACAATGGGCCTCAGGATCTCGTCACGGTATCTCTGTGCATTCAAAATGCCATCAATAAAATGTACCTGTGTTCGTTGTCCATAACATACGCCTGCCCATACCATAACCCCTCCGCCACCATGGGCCACTCGATTCACAACGCTGACATCAGCAAACCACTCACCCACACGACGCCATGCAAGCTGTCTGCCATCTGCCCTGTACAGTGAAAACCGGGATTCATCCGTGAAGAGAACACCTCTCCAAAGTGCAAGACGCCATCAAATGTGAGCATTTGCCCAATCAAGTCGATTAAGACGACGAACTGCAGTCAGGTCGAGACCCCGATGAGGACGACGAGCATGCAGATGAGCTTCCCTGAGAGGGTTTCTGACAGAAATTCTTTGGTTATGCTGTCTGGGTGGCTGGTCTCAGACGATCTCGGAGGTGAAGATGCTGGATGTGGAGGTCCTGGGCTGGTGTGGTTACACGTGGTCTGCGGTTGTGAGGCTGGTTGGATGCACTGTCAAATTCTCTGAAACGCCTTTGGAGACAGCTTATGGTAGAGAAATGAACATTCAATTCACGGGCAACCGCTCTGGTGGGCATTCCTGCAGTCAGCATGCCAATTGCACGCTCCCTCAAAACTTGCGACATCTGTGGCATTGTGCTGTGAGATAAAACTTAGAGTGGCCTTTTATTGTGGCCAGCCTAAGGCACACCTGTGCAATAATCATGCTGTCTAATCAGCATCTTGATATGCCACACCTGTGAGGTGGATGGATTATCTCGGCAAAGGAGAAGTGCTCACTAACACAGATTTAGACAAATTTGTGAACAATATTTGAGAGAAATAGGCCTTTTGTGTACATAGAAAAAGTCTATGTCTATTATCATTAATAATTGACCTCAATAAATACCACAAAATAATCACCTGAGTCTCTGGAGAATTCTTAAACCCAAATATACATGGGAGAAGGAAAAGAGGCAGAGGTGACTTTCGGCATGATTATGCAATGTTTTAATTAAGCTAACACTAAGTGTTATTCAGTTCAGAATGAGTCTTAAAGTTCTCACTTAATTATTAGATACTTAGCTGTCATTGAGTATCACTTAATCACTTTTTGTGAGCTGCTGTAACGAGTAAATTTCGCCCTTCGGGGGATCAGTAAAGCTTAACTTATCTTAATGGGCTGTATACTGTATGTCGCTTTCACAGGCGAACAGAGAGGTGGACCAGCCCAGCCATGCAAACTGAAACAAACAATCAGCAAATACACTATAGTAAAAATCCTACATGTGCAATTATTTAAACTGTGTATAAAGTGCAAGAATCATCCATATTATTAAAATATTTACAATCAACAAAATTTTGAGTTGGTGAGGGGTTAGCTAACCTAGCAAAAACATTTTTAAGGAGGTATTGTGCCACTTTATGCAGTTTTTTGTCCCCTCTTTTTTAAGCTAATTCAACGGTTAGCTGTCCGCTGACAGTTGGGTTTTTAAGCTAACCCAACTGTCTGCTTACATTTAGACATGACTTCGGCTTCCATTTTCTCATGTAACTTGCGGAAAGAAAACAAATTATTTTCAAAATATTAACATTTTATGAGTGGAATAATGAATTACCAACCAAACTTAATATAAAACCTCTAGCTAACCTTCACAGCCTTTAAGTCTTGATCGTCCTACTACTTTTGACTACGTGCTAGCTTTCAGGCTTCCACACAAATTTGCTTTCTGAGCCGCCCTCAACCGGCAATGAACCCTTCACATCTTACTTTTGGGTCTAGCTCTGTAACAAGTATCAACTTTGTAATCGGGACAGATTGTGCTTGTGGTAATACACAAAGACTTTGTAAGAAAAACAATCAGGCATATTTTCATCAGCACTGCCTGGTGGGAGTGCAAGACAAAAATACTGGATGATTCATTTTTGTCAACTTGCTAAACACCTTCATCAAGGAGTAGAATTGATAAAAGAGAGCGTCTGGGGATTTTAAGTGTCTCTGTGGTTCTAATGAGGAAATTATTTTGAGAACAAAGACAGTGACCTCCTGCACATAATGCAGTGTTAGACAGCCAAGAGTCATGTTGACTGGGAATGCCAAAAATGGAAGGTGTCAGACGGATAAAAAAGGGTTTACCCAGAACAGAGACTTCACTGACCTCTATCTCTGCCTTTGGGAAATACCTTTAACTACATCTGATAGCACGAGTCAACAGTTGTGTCTGGTCTTCTAACAGGGCTGTGAAACACAAATATTAGAGAAAAAGACCTTCACTTTTTTCATAGTTTGTCACCAGTTATTGTTCTGAGCCACGAAACTTACAATTAGCTCTTGAAGCAAAGCATGTGGACTAACACAGTTGTCTTTGGTACGGATTTGTGTAAGCAGCTCAGAGGTGCTAAAAAAGTAAGGTGAAGATAGTATGCAGGCTATATTTTTTTATATAATCCTCTTTTAGCCTTGCACCTATGATAATGAAATGTCTCGATCTTTCATTTTGCCTTGCAAATGTGTCAGTTCCAATAAATTTTTATCACAGTCATTGTGCCACATTGGACCTTGGCCATAAACTGCTTTTCTCATTATTTAATTTTAAACAGTAAAACGGGCAAAGCAGCCAGATAAGGCAAAAAAACCCAAAATGGATAAAGGTACGTTTTAGAGCTTGGTAAAACCAACAACACAATCAGACAGGGAATGAGAGCGTGAGGGTGGACAGGTATATATACTGCGGGACTGATTAGGGAATGAGAAGCAGGTGAGGAGATGGAGACCAGGTGAGGGGAATGAGCTGATTGCAGGGCGTAGAGGATGACAGGAGAGTCAGTGATATGGCAAGAACACGAAACCAGAAATAAAACAAATGTTGGTGATACTATTATTGCATTTTAACTTCCATTATTGCACGATAAAAAAAATTGACAATCTCTGTGTGTGCATTGCGGTCTGTCTTTTTATACTAATTGTCCAATGTCACATCTGTTGGAGAATAAATTGCCTTTTTTTGATGCTAACACTGGAAGGTTGCAAGAGACAGGAGAATCAAAATTTACAGACACGCATTCACTTCAGGGGGAAAAAATCTGCTCTGTTTTTCCAAATTAATGAGATAGCTATCACAGACTTACAAGAGGTTTTCATTTAAAAAAATAGATGTTTTTCTGAATTAACGAGATACTTCAAAACCCTGTGAGAGGCTCTCACGTGCACACACTAAGGTTGCTGCTGCTGATCAGCCTGACTTACAACAATACCATCAATATTACTTAAAGACTCGAGTATCTCCCAGTGTCTCAACCCCGAACCAAAATAAAACATTCTCTCAAGTGAATGCAATCGGTTCCGTATTAAAGCTGCTTGTTTTTTCTTAATCACGTTAAATAAAATTGATAAAAGATGCGGTAAGTATTAAAAAGGGGTTATTTATTATTGTGTTAAGAGTTTAACACGTTTAGAAAGTTGGAAATATCACCAAATTCTGATTGGTGAACAGAATTATGTGACATCACCGGTTTCAAACTAAACCCTGCCCCCTTTAGACAAGTGAAAGAAGCTGGTATGAAAACAAATACAGAATTCTCTCATGTGAAATGTTTAAAACTGCACATTTCAAGTGCTATTATTCTGTTTTATTGTAGGACCACAATGCTTACAAAAAGGGCTTCATAAAAAATATGTTTTCAGGGCCTTTAATGTTTCTGCATGTAGAACATATATACTGTAATTCCCCTGGAAGAGCATATAAAATGTATGTGGTATCTGCCGTGTCATCTCGTAGACAGCAAGGATGCTGCATTGAGCCATATTTTGAACAAAGCAATAAGAAGCTGAGGAAAAGAGGCATAATAAATCAGGTATGATGCGCAGGTTGTGTGTGATTAACATGTTTGTCTGCACGCTGCATGTCTTCCCCTCAGATGTTAATTCATTGATATCCTGAAAGGTGTGACGGATGACACCTCGCGTCTGTTTTTTATGCTCTAATTTATAACCATATGTGAGAGATTTGTTGGCGCATTACATTCATAAAACCAGCATGTTAAATTTTTACTTCCTGGTACGAGATAAAAGAAGCTATCTGGGATTTCTTTGTGCACAGACGTAGATAAAGAAGTTCTACAGACATTGACAGTACGAGTACGAGAAAGAGGAGTAGGATGTTTTCTATTATTACACCCAGATTCCTGTCATCGGAGAGGTGAACAAGGAGGTGCAGTAAACACGCGAGTGGTGACAGCACTGATGGAAAGGAAAACAGCCGCCTATAAATAACATCAACGCATTCGTCGGCCCCTGTAAAAAATGATGATGGAATACATTTGAACCCTGAATGCCTAGTAAAAGGAGTGACAGATATACGGTGTACAGCTAACTGACGATAATTGGCTTTTTCTTAGCTTGTGCTCCCCTGTTCGTTTTTTACTGGAGGAAGTGATAAAGATAAGGTTTCCTGTTGTAGAGGACAAGACTGACAGCCAACCGGGAGGTGAGTGCATCACACAGCTTCTTTTTTTATTGGACAAGTAGGCAGTAAAGATTTGTGGGTTAAAAAAAAAAAGCTTGTTGCTTAGGTTTGAACTTTTGCATTTCTTTAATTAAACCTGCTGTATGTTCATAAATATGAAATGTAAGACAACAGTTCACTCATAGCGCTTTTACACTACATCACATTCACCCTTACACACACTGATGGCAAGGCCTAACCCTGAAATTTCACAGGATCCATCTCCGGCGCGTTCCGTGTGCGCCGCGACCTCTGGAGTCGATTGCGCCTATTCAAGACAATGCTTGTGATTCCACAGCACACGCCGCGGTCCGTCTCCGCTAAAGATAGGCGCCGGGTCTATTTCTGATGGTAGCAACTACAAGCATGCGTCAAGCTCAACAGAGCAGATTGTTCCAAACAGGAAGTCACACACGAAAACAGCATGTACAGACTGGTACAGACTCCCGTTTTTTCCGTTTTCACAGCACAAAAATCACGGAATGATATCCAAATGAACAGAAAATCAACAGAGGTAAAAACTGAACTGTTGTTTGTGTGTTGCTCTGTTTAATATTGATTATCGCGTGATTTTGCAATTCTTGCACGATAACATAATTCTCCCGCGATCTTGTGATCTCGCGAAATCCAGCTGCTTGGGCCAGCTCTCCGCTGCGCTGCGGATCAGACACGCTTTCTGTGGGCGAGTGCTCGCACCGTCTAACTGACCAGAACCGCTGTGCAGACGGAACGCTCAGGACACGGATCCTGTGGGATCCAGGCGTCATTCAGTGTCTCGCCCAAGGATTCTTCGACAAGTGACTGTAGCAGTCAGAGATCCAACCCCCAACCTTCCGATCGAGAGACGACCGACACTACCACTGAGCCACAGCCGCTGGCAAGAGGTTGCAAGGAATCGGATTGGCCTAGCGGGATAGGGAAGCTGCCTAGGTTTCCAAATAGTCTTGTTTCTTTAAAATTACTGGTTAATTTTGAGTGACATTTCAAAAGTTTATCATCCAACTGCGAACAAATGATATTGACACGCTTGTACTCAACAGTGTTAATTTTGGCGGCTATTTTAGAATTAGTCTTCTGATGAAAATGCTTATTGGTTTTAGTCAAATTTTTTCCCTTTAAGTCTAGTTTTAGTCAATAAAAAGTCATCACTTTTTAGTCATTACTTTTAGTCAAAATGTTTTCTCTCTTTAAAGCTCCTGTGAGGAACTTTCAGTCTGTTTCATAACGACCAAAAAACTCCTCACAGGAACTTTAAACTAAATAATTAGCCTAATACAGGTATCAGAAATTGGTATCAGTGTGACAGCTTGTACCAAGTGTTTGAATCTGTAACACTTTCACTTGTGTAATATCAAGATTTCTTACCTTGGATAATGTAGCATAGACTCTCCCTCTAATTCTTCCCACCTAATCTGTAACTTTGCGTTAAATACATAAAGTTTTCCAATCAAACCCTTTTTGCGCGGATGCCGTCATGTTGTTGTCAAACTGCTGCTTGGCTGGGTCGGATTCAGGGGGATCTGAACACACCCCTCAACCAATTCAACAAGACAGATTAGACGCATAGTGAGGGAAAATATCAAGGATTTTAAATGTCCGACAGCCTACAACTAACATTTCAGTCCCGTCACGTCACGAAAACAAAACATATGTGTCGTCAAAGTTTTTAATGTCAACAATCCATTTTTTAGCTCGTCAACGTCTCTTCATCGTGAAAAAAAGTCGTTGCCGAATATTTATCATCGTCATTTTCGTTAACGAATTTCATTAACTGTAATATCTGCTCGCTAAAAAGGAGACAGGTGTCAGATGTTAGCATAGCTTAGCTATAAGACTAAAAGAGGGGGGAACATATTTTTACATTCTTCTTTTTTATGCTATGCTAAATTAAGCTAATCATGTGACGGCTCTGGCTTTAAATTCAGCACACAAACCAAGTAGATGAGGTTTTACAAAATGTTGAAATATTCCTTTAAACCTACTGCTAAATGATCGTCACATATGAGCATTTATGTTCTTCTAGAGGCTAAAGATGTAAATCACCACACCATATCTGTACTTGATGGTGACTGTGTGTGTTTGTGTGTGCGTTGTGGCAGTCAGTCTTGCACCAAGTGACCTTGTTTAATTCATCGTGGCGCTCCCACACGCACAGCCGCACACAGCCAGAGGCTTGAGGCACCGCAAACACACAGCCGCGCACACACATGCTCGCAGTCATGCACGCTGACACACAAAATCGGAGACACAAACACACACACAATCGTGCTCACCCTGAGGCCGAGGACATATTTTGTCATTGGTGCTTATCAACGGATATAAACCACAGACAGGAGAAGTGTCTGTGTGTACTGCTTATGCTCGCTGGTCTACATATAATTTTCATTCTGTTCTGCGATTTTGTCCGTGATCTGCATTTTTATTAACCCTGCAAATCACCTTCCATGCATGTGCTCACCTTGTGCAGGCAAAGACTTATGGGAATCAATATACTGCTGTGATCATTTCTAACAAGAATCATTCTCATGATAATGCGGATAGATCTGAATACGGGATTAGTATTCCCCCTTCATTCACCTCACACCACCTCGCCTGATACCATCTGAATAATAAAAAAACACCATTGTTAAAGTAGGGTAATTAAATTGGATGAGCTGTGTCTGGCGATGCTGAGAGTGATGAGGATCCAGCGGTTGCTACAGGAGGAGATGGGAAAACATCCTGAAAAGCTTTCCTTTACGGAACCGGCCAATCCAACTGGTGAGTTCCTTCAGTGATGGGAAGAGGCAACCAATCAATTCGCTCATGCTGAGCCTTGGCAACAACCTCCCCAGCAAAGCAAAACGAGTGGTGTGTGGTGTGCGCGTGTGTGGATTGGGGGTTGTCTTTACATCTCTGTGTGAGAAAAGTGTGTATTTGTTCAGCCTTGCTCCACAGTGTGTGTGGCTCGTGAAGTGCCTGGTCTCCTCTGTATTCAGGTCTTGTTTCGAACACACACTCCCACGTCTGTTCTGATCTACTGTGTACATTGAAGACTAAGGCTGAGCCACTTTTATCCCATGAGTGACACATTAATTGATGACCTCATGAATTCATTATTACGATCTCCTATAAACAAGCCAGACACACAATGACCTAATACACACACACACACACACACACACACACACACACACACACACAGGTGTGTGCCTGCATGAAAAGGATGAGTGTAAAATTCGCCTAGGTTGGGTCAGGCAGAAATTGATTGTAGAACAGCTGATGTTCAGACAGAGGTCCCCTCTGGCACATGGATTATTTGATCCCACCAGGACAGACATTTCTCTTTTTGTTTTGTCCGAACATCAGTGAAAACCTGCTTTGTTGAGTCTATAAGTTGAAAGATACAGCATAAACAGTTGCCATGTTCAAGGAAGATGGCTAAGCTGTGAGACAGGTACTGCAGGGCACAGTGGTCATAGATAGGCCTTCTCAATCAATTTCAAACTTCACTGAGCGGCTCTGGTTTGTTTGAGGACCTATGCATGGTTTATATTATCTTCACTACATTACAAGTCATGTGTTTGACACATGGACGACATAAAAAGATGGATGATATGACAGACACTAAAAGTGAAGCCAAAACCTCTCTATTGCCCTCTGCTGACTGGCTGCAGTATAGGTCATAAGCCCCACCTCCTCCATGTTAACAGATGGGACATGAGTCAAACTATAAAATTAAAATACAAGCCAAATACATGTTTCTCAAACATGGTTTCTGTCATTATAGTTAGTTCTTATCATGCTGATTTAACATCCAGGTGTTCATTTTTATGTCAAGTATATTTTTAATTAATTATTGATGCTGTAAAAAGGATGATTGACAGCTCTCTTGACAAATCAGGGTCCTGCAGCTGATCTGTTCCGGATTAGCAGAGTAGAGGAAGAACGGCAAGAGGAAACCTAACAAATACAGTCACTACAGTCATTGAAGTTTCCATAAAGTCTGCTTCAGACCAACACAAGAAGCTGTTCTGTTCAATACTTTTTTTTCGGTAAGTTAAGTGTGTGTTTTGGTTAGAGGAAGTGGCTATGGCGGCTCCACCCGCAGATTTCTGCTGCGCAACTCTGGCTCCAAATAACATCACCATCGCAAGATGGCAGCGCCTATCACGGGGGCCATTTTGGCATCAATATTGTACAATGAGAGCAGACTGAGATGCCTCGTCCTTCTAATACAGTCATTGGTTTGACCCATTTTTCAGCACTCAAGACACAAACAAAGGGTCATTCCAGTTATATGATCACAAACTTCGACCCATAGACGTTAGGGATGCCCTAAAACATCCTTTTTTTCGTTCATGGGATCAAAAATATGAATGACCATATTAATAATAAACTTTTGGTACATGTCTTTACATACATAAGAGCTAGTTTAGCACCAAACTGTGATTTTAAGACTCCAGGAAAGGACTGCGTCTGGCTAAGAAATTTGTTTGCATATAGTTCAAACTCACAAGATAAAACCTGTATGCTAAATAAGAAGAGTGTAGAACCATGTAAGGATTGGGTAAGCTAAGGCTTAGAGCTAGCTAGCTTTTAAATTCGGAGAAAAGGCTAGCTTGGTGCTGCCCAAAGGTCAAATCTCCTACCAGAACAACGGGCTCACTAATTACAAGATAATACCAGATTTTTTTATTAAATATGAACAAAAACAAAGTGTAAAAAAAAAGGTTATGGTTTTACTTGGAGTTATGTGCTGGACTAGTTCCCTAGCTTAGCGTTAAATCTGCCTGCTAGCACCTTAACAGTTAAGCTAACCGCTTCCTGAAAAAATCTATTTTGTGACATGAGACCAAGAAACCAATACAGAAATGTAAAAATAAAAGTTTTATTATCTACTGTTTAGCCCCTACTTATTCAGACGTTGTCTTATAGTGACAAAAATGCACTAAATTTCCCAGCTTGTTTAAGCGCTCTACAGGCTGTAGTTTGGCTCCAAGCAGCTGATATCAGGAGCTGACAGGGAGGGGGAACCCCGCTATCTCTTCCCTCCTGTCAGCGAGGTGGTGCCTGCGATTCAGGCTGTGAGTCAATGCTTTAAAAGAGGAGATAAAGCCTCGGCCGCCCACATGTGTAGACTTCGCCTTAGGTGCCAAATTCAAGTGTGCGTTCACTCTATTTGTTCAGGAAATTTGAGGGTAAAAAAAAAAATCTGATGGTCTAATGATTGGAGAAAAGGTCACATGTTTCCTGTCAAAAAATCCTTTTTGAGTGCAGGAGTGGTGCTAATGCAGCCACACACAGAAAGAGGTGTCGTCCCCTTAACTATAGCCTCTTGCCTCCTTTCTGTGGCATCATCCGACAAACAGTTGTCAGCCCTGGCGGGGGTCTGCGCTTGTCACTGGCCCACATCACGGAGAGAGAGAAAAAGAGGGAGGAGGAGGGGAGTGTGACAGCATTTGTCTGCGCACGTGCACTCTTTCATACGTGTGTTTGTGTGAGCGTACAGTAGCTATGAGTCACACAGTGTGGGGGCAACAATGCATCTGCGCCCAGCACGACAAATGTGTACCGCTTGACTCTATTTCAAGTCTACAACCACATTCCATATGGTGTCAGCTTTGCACACTATGATGTACGGCCTGTTCTGTTTTGCTGGGAGATGAATGAGATCTGTGGAATTCAATGATCGGGTGTTTTATTGCTACTGTTTTTGTGACCTGTGCCCCGCAGTCAGGGTCATCCATTCACTGCAGCTCTGAACCGATCTGTCGTCTGAATGACTCAGCTCACACAAAGGGTGATTTGTCATTGCTTTGTAAACAAACAGGAGCCCTACATAACAAGCAGCAATGATCACATGAAAAATTTACTCTTTTTAAATGTGAATTTATGAATGATTCGTGTTTTAACCTCAAAATCCATCCCTGGTATCATCACATATGCTCAGTTACAAGTGCAGAGGTGATTACTGTCAATTCAAGTGTTGATACTACAAACGGCTAAATGGTGAACAGCTGCCCCCACCTGGTCAAGTTTAAAACTACACTCGCATTGACATCATTATTACTCTGATATCTGGTACATTTCAGTGAAGTCAACAGCAATGAAAGGAAAAATGAGCACAGAGCATAATTGCATTAAGGTTCTGTCTAGAAAAAGTGCAACATAAATAAACTTCATTGACTTCAGCTAAATAACAAATTGAACAGCAGCAGCAGGAAAAGTGTCACAGAGTCAGTTTAACAAAATAAAAGCTTTGCACTAAACAGCATGTAATCTAACAACTGCCTTTTATTCTTTTCATTTTAATAATGAAAGTTTTATGTTTTTAATAACTACATAAGCATGCCTATTGTATTAATTCATTCATAACTTCAGCGAGGGCCATAAGAGGTTGAGTAAATCATGCTATATAGTGGTACTTACAGCCTTTTAGTATGCAGTCAGGCACTCATGACATGAGTAAATACAGTATGTAATCCTCTCTGAGACATTTCATAATATTATAGCTTTAACGCTCATGTGCTCTGACATATACTTACACCACAATGATAACCGTATATTAACATAAGGGTATTTAGGCCTGTTTCAGACCTTGATACAGAAGCACAGAGGAAAACAGAATATGCAACGATAATGACTATAAGTTGGAATCTCTTGACATTCCTGAGTTATGGATCGCACTCTGCAACATTGTCTGATCTTCTTAAGTATCAAGCTTACTGCCTTACAACCTTTCCAACTTTGAAATCCATCCATCCATTTTCTATACCGCTTATCCTGTTCAGGGTCGCGGGAGGGGCTGGAGCCAATCGCAGCTATTGGGTGAGAGGCGGGGTACACACTGGACTGGTCGCCAGTCAATCACAGGGCTGACACATAGAGACAGACTTTCACGCTCACTTTCACAGCTATGGGCAATTTAGAGTCTTAAATGAACCTTACGAGCATGTCTTTGGACTGTGGGAGGAAGCCGGAGTACCCAGAGGGAACCCACACATGCACGGGGAGAACATGCAAACTCCACACAGAGAGGGCCACTTCGTCCGAACCGGAGTTTGAACCAGGAGCCTTCTAGCTGTGAGGCTACAGGCCTAATCACTGCACCACCGTGCAGCCCAACTTTATAAAATACGTGCTATCAAATGCTAAAACTGCATCGTCTTTATGTCGAGCCATTAATACAAATCAATCCTCAACACACTTTCAAAATCTTGTATTAGGTCTTTGCCACGGAATGTAACTCGTAGAATATTAGTCACTGTGCTTTAAACATACACAGAGTAGTCAGTATCAGATTGAAGCAGGCCAAATAAACACTCAGTGTATGAGAGATGATTTATGTCTCAATATGCTGCACTTTGCAAGATAATATTTATTCTAAGAGTCTGCCAATTTTCTATTAAGTAGACACATTAACATTTATCGTTTTCTATTTAAACTTAATTTTTGTACAGACTTCTGAACAAGTGCTTAACAAAGAACTCATTTATTTTCACTGAGACTTCCTGGTGTGTGCAATATCTTATATAATAGAAAAACCATCATCTTCTGTCTCTGTTGATAATGAAGCTCAATATGTGATACCATCAAACAGGCCGAGTCAAATAAAACACATCTGCATAATCAATACAAACACATGCAGTGGCTGTCTCCAGTGTTATCGTGTTCCTGCTGAGGCGAGTAGTATTCTACAGCTGATCTGATACAGGATGATTTTCTCTCTAGAGTCCAACCGGAGGAGATGCTTTAAGAGTTATGTCACGCTCAGTCACTCAAACAAAGTAAACAACAAGTATGTATCATCTTCCTGAAATTATTTGTGCTACAATTTTTTGTGTGCCGCAATCACCAAGTGGCACGTCAACCCACCGGAAGGTGACAGAAATGATAAATCACTCTCTTGATGTATGTATGCAGCATAATTGCAGCCATCACAGGCAGCAGCTATTTTATCAGTCACAACAACAGGCCCCTTGGCGTTCTGGGATCAGGAACACGACGCTCATTCGGTGACAAAGTGCCGCTAATCTCTCCATCCATTTTTCATCGTGATAGCAACTGTATACGCTTCGCTCCAGGGAGCAACTTGGGCCAGGAAAGGGAGATGTTGGAAGAGGGAGGAATATGTAGGTGGCACACTGGTGTCAATTGCAAAAAAAAAAAGAGGCTGATGTATAGTAGTTGGCACGCTAACAGCTGCTAAGACGCCAGGAGCACACAAGTGGAATAAATACATTAACCTGGTTAGCGACTGGAAAGCATGCATCTGGAGGGTGTGTGTGCATGTAAACAGGCCTGTATCTAGCATGTGTGTGTGTGTGTGTGTGTGAGGGTGTGTGTGTGTGTGTGTGTGACTGCCATACATGCTCTGTAGTTTAGCTTTGGGGCCTTTTTGCTGCCATGCTAACCAGCCATGGGAATGACTTGCGTGTGTCTGTATTGCTGCTAATCATAACAGCACATTACAATGAGTTAGCTTACATTATGTAAAAGGCTTCCAGTGAAAGGTCAAAACAAATGCTGATTTCCATAACAGTAAAATCAAACATTCAATGACATATTTTATTAGTTTTGGTCGTATACTTCAGCTGTCACTGAGAAAAACAGCTTTTTCTCAATGCTAACGCTACAAAACAACATTAAAGGAATTGCTCAACATGTAAGGTAATGAAACAGTGAGAGCATCCAGTCTTGTAAAATGCATTGAGTGCATAATGACACATAAGTGAAGCTAATTATTGATTAAACAGAAGCTACCTTATCACATCTCTTATTCATTTGATCCTCATTTATCCATCTTAATTACGCCGTGAAGGTTCATCTTAGTTAACAACAGACTGTGATGAAATATGGATAATAATCACCAACCATTAGCATTCTCCACATTCATCTCTTGCCTGACTGCAGCAGGGATACTCAGTATCTAATCATAGGATCATTTTTAGCTTCAAATAAGCCGTATATGCTTGGGGAACTGTTTTCCATCCAGAAAATCAAAAAGAAAAGTGTGTGGTTCTTGATAGCAAGTGTTAAATTCCTAAGTAAACACTAATTAATCAGATTTAAAGCTGCTGCAATCAATATTTTCAGATTAACAATGGATTAAATGATTAAGTTTATGTGAGAGGGGCTGTTTGTAGCAACCTACCCACAGAGAGGCATAACTTAGCCTCAGCTCTTTCGGGCCTTTTAGCATCTTTTAACTCGTTGTGAGTTTGCTATAGTTGTGTTTCACTTTTACAACTCTCCTTAGCTTTTTGCAGCCTGCATCTGGCAAAAAAGCTCTGTTAAACTCACTGTACACAACCTAGCTAGCAGCAAAAGGGAGAGATATAAAGCTAGCAATTAGCTAGTTGAGTATTTAGCAGCTAAAGCAGCAGTTTTTTTGTTTCTACGAGTTGGTGGAGAGAAATACAGACAAATAAAGTGTAATTATTGGAAGTATAGAATAGTCAAGTGGTAACATAACTTCAAATTAATGCTAATGCTGCCCAGAAAAACAGCAATTGCTAGCAAGCAGCAGTCAATGCTTTTACACCTTGTTTTTGCTGCCCCCAAATGGCCAAAATCAGTTAATGCAGTTAAAGGCCACATATTTTATTGAGAGTGGGCGTAGACAGACGTTCTCCACAGCGCAGTAGCTAGCTAACTGACCGAGCGTTCTTGGTGCTCTGCGGCTAAATGTTGCAGATTGCTTGGTTGAAATTGTTTGGTGCTAACTTACGTAAGCACACGTGAAATGTAGTTGTACCGGAAGAAAAAATGATTGGATTTTGATATAAGAATAGAAGAAATTGGTTTTCTGTATTTTTTTTTTGCCTATATTGTCAAATAGATGCACAATATTACCGGGGATGTGATCAAAAAGGATTAAAATTATGTTTTTCATTCCACCTTTGACTTTAATGAAATTCATGTCAGGTCATGGACTAAGACTGATAACCTGGAGCCCCGCTTTAAGCTAGCAGCTCGAGGCTACATTACCTGCTCCTAGCATAACAATTGTTTTCATTATCTTGAAAAATATATAATAGAAATGCTTCTCAGCATGGCAATGCTGTCTAAATTCTCAAGTTAACTAGCTCAAAAAATGTCCACGCCTCTTGGTTTTACTTCTTTTATCATTTAATTTAAGTTCACAAGGCTAATGTCTATAGCACTTGTTCAGTTTGTTGAGAAGGCTGCAGTGTACAGTAGGCCTAATGATTACTCTCTTCTATCAAACAGGATTTGTCCAAAGCTAATTTTGAAAAAGGATTTATTTTAAAGCCAAAATCCTCAAATCCCCAAATTAACAGTTCTGCCATGCTTAAAATCAGTAGAATTAAAATAATATATATTCAAGAAGCAAAGAACTCTTTGTGTAATCAGTAGTTGAATTTTGTCAAGGATTTTCCCCTTGATAAGAGGAAATGCACCAAGACCAAAATGTTTAAGCCATTTAAAGAGAGTAAGTAAAATTAAATTCCTCCATTTTAAAGGGGTTTTACTAATCCAGGCACAATCAGAGGGTTTGTCAACCACTCACTTTGCCTTAGAGGTCACAGAAAGATTGATAGCCAACCACAGGTGTCACACATCTCCCTATTTTATAGCCAGAGACAAAGGTCTCCTATCAGAGAAATGGGAAATGACAGGGTAGATTTGTATAGCACGTCATTTGACACATTTTCCCTCCTGCTGTATCCCCTTTTAATTTCGGAGATTGGTGAAGAGGGGGGGCTGGAGTGGGATGCGGATTACCGTTTGTCACACTGTGGACAACAAAACTAAACGGTTTGACAGGGTATTTAAAATTTTAAGTGATACAATGAAGAGACAAATTAGAGGAACAATACATTTACATAAAAATGCTCAGACAGGGAAATCCAGACCCAGCAAGAGACCAGTCATCAAAGTAAGATTTGGCAAGAGTCCTACCAAAGAATTTCAAGCATGGAAGCCAATCTAAGCCTGATTATTTAAAGCTTTTACACAAGTAATAATCCCCTCCCAAACTTGCACGCAGCAAGAATCAATGTGATGACATACAGAACATTTTGTCTATCCTAACTCGTGGTAGTGCAACATACAGTAGATAAAAGCACCATCCTACAGGTGAAAGCCAAAAGACAGGCCATGAAAAATGCATCAGCTCCACGTTGCCGCTTCCTGCTGAAGGTGATATTGTTTCACCTGAGGTATGAGGCTGCTGAAAGGGAGCATTCATTGTGTGTAGCCTTGTTTCATTTCTTCTTCATGTCATAGTCGCTGCTGTTACGGACCATTTATTACTTCTCTATAAAAAAAGAGGAAGCCTTCAAGGGGGAGTAAATATGTTTTGTGAAATGTACTGCGTGTTGGAGCCCTATTATTTTCTGTGAGGATTTTAAGAGGTTCTATCCCAGGCTCTATAAAGGAAGGTTATTCCAGTGTCACCTTGGTGTAATCAAGTACTGTCTATGTTGTATGAACAATAATTAGAGACTCATTTCTTACAGCTTTTCAGTGTTTATTTCACCATCCTTGCCCTTTAAAGTACATACCCAATACTAAAAGACGTCACAATATTCACCGCTGCTCTACAGAAATAACCTGCTAAGTGTTAGCAAGGTAGTGCAACTTACAAATCTATATAAGGGTTAAGAGACGGTCACAAGAAGTGTTTGACATTGCTATAAACTAAATAGATCTACATGGAGCAAAGTACAAATGCTGGCAAAATTATATAAGTTATTACATATGTTCAAAAAACAAAAAGGCCACAAATGAATATTAATATGGAGAGAAAAATATACACTATATGTACAAGACCACTCTTCATATGTGGAAACATTTAAGTTAATACCTAAAATCTACCGTTTGATTATCAATCACTCGCCTCCTGTAGGTTTGAATGTGGCTGCTTAAAGGAATGGTTTGTCCACTACAGAGTGAAGCATCTGTAACAACGCCACCGTTCAACTCTACACAGGATGAGTGTTTGATGCTTAATAGATTTCAGGGGAGTTGAATGAAGACAAAATCGAAGACAAAATCAAAAGACAATTCATCTATAAAGCGGGGAAGAATGATAAATAGGATATTAGAGTCGAAAAATAAAAGGGTTAAAATTCTCCCACATCCACTCTCTTGTCCCTGAACTTGCTCATGGCCTTGGTCCGAGCCTTGAAGGCAGCAGAGTTGTGAAGATGCTGAAAAAAAAAAAAAAAGAAGAATCAAGTTAAAACATGGGAGGGGAAAATCCCAAAACTCTAAACAATGTGTTGTGTAACTAGAATGTTTGAACCCATGCATGCACACGTACCCTTTCAAAGCGAGAGATCTTCATGGCCTTCATGGTGGCTGAATCTACCAACATGGGTGGTCCCAGTTCAAACACGTCTCTGATGAATTCATTACCCTTGGAGAGAGAACAGTAAATAACACTATTATAAAGATATCACCTTTAAAACCATTAGCATTGGACAATAAAGCATAATACAAAACTGAACCACAGCTAGCTAGCTAATTCTGTACAGCCTGGTCTGCATGTTCCATGGTCTCATCTGTACTTGTGAAATGCTGCAGTTTTCCATTAGCGCTGGCTGCCAGCCAGACTGCAGACTATTCTCCAGACCAGCAACTTGTAATGGCTTTTGTTTCTACAATACGAGTCATTACCGTAAATCAACTTGTAAGTGTTGTCTTCCTGCATCGGGCAGGCCTACAGATCTTCATTAAGTTTTAGTGCCATTTCAGCGCAGGAGAAAACCAAACTAATGATTCTGCAGTGCAATTAAATTAAATGTCGACTAAAGTTTTTGGTGTCACTGACTCGTGTATATATATTTAACAACTTAAGAAAAAGACATACCTGTAGGTGGTAGTTCATCCCAGAGCCCACAAACTCTCTAAAGGCATCGTATGTCCTCTTTCTGACCCAGCTGTCAATGGTCATGCGCTCTGTCCCAAAGCGAATGGTCTCAGTCTGGAAGTCCCCCTCCTGGAAGAAAAAACAACAGACTTTTATTGTTCAATTCAAAAGACAGAATCTCGACCTCTTCACTCCAAGCCATGCAGAATAAGGAGAGTAGTAAGTGCCTTAAATGTAATGAAACTCAGATGGGACCGCACACCAACCTCAACAGCCTTGAGCACATCTCTGAACACCGACCGCTGCTTCCTCTTGTCTGTCTTTGCTCTGTGCTTGTTACAGTCTGTGGCCAATGCGTTCAGCTTATCGCACAGCTCTTCCCAGTCATCAAACTCAAACTCCTGCAGGGACACACAAAGAGATGCTGCATTCTTGACTCAAAAAAAACCCAATAAATCACACTGGATATACTTAAAAGCTACATAGCCAACAGTCACGTTAACATGCAATTCAGGACAAAAATAGACAAAATTACAGTCTCATTTGCATTCTTCAACAGTAATTTAAAGTGACAGGATCAGCAGGGCTTAAAACTTACAGCATCCATGTCTCTGGCCAGCTCAAAGAGCAGGGCGATGGTTTCCCCTGCAGCAATTCTCATGTTGACATCCTCACTTTCAAGCAATCTTGGCAATTTAGGCAAGTGTCTGCAAAACAAAACACATGCATTCAATATTATAAAAAAATACATGCAACAATTCTTATGTTTTTTTTATGCTAATCTGAGTCTAGGTGGTATGACTTTGTTAAAAGTGTTGACAGTGGGTCTTACTTGCGCAGGATGTCTCTGAGCTGGTTGGCAGTGCAGATGGTGAGCAGCAGTGCCCAGGAGAGCAGCGCGTTGGTGTGGAGCGCGCTCGTCTGGGGAGTAATCGAAGGACTCGTGCCGTCCGCCCTAGCGTAGGACCGGGTAAACAGGTTCTCAAAGCATTCCATGGTAGCGTGCACGTCCTAGAGCAGGGAGTACAAAAGGTATTATAAGTTGAGGGTGCAAAACTAAAAATGTCTGAGTAATTACTTGAGGCATTTTTGAGTTCAGCTGCCAGTGCCACTGTCAAACATCAAGACTGAATTTGGCACAATGTCACAACTGATAATAAGTACAAACAAACTGACAGAGGCAGTGGAGGACGCATTAGTTCAGCTTGCCCTCAAGCCCAGGGTGTCAACCCCGCAATGACATAACACAAAGGGATCAAGAACTCACCAGTATGTCGTCTTCTGCTACTAAAGTACAGAGGCCCAGACTTGTCGCCACCTATTATAGAGAAACAGAAACATTTGTTCTGTTACCACATAGGCGCAGGTACAGTGCAGCTGCTGTTCCAGTGTTGCAAAAATATTGCCTGGCTTTAGACTACATAAAAAGGTACTCACTGCCTGTCTGGCTTGTATGTTGGCTGATCCATCTGCCAGGATGTTTTTGAAGATTGGTTTCAGAGTCTTGAAAACCTCCTCGCTCTCGATGCCCGAGCCCAGCTGGATACACAGCAGGCAGGCTAAAGAAGCTGCCGCTCGCTGCTCATCGCCTTTGCCTGACAGTCACACAGATAAGCATCATATCATTTGAGACATGCTGTAAGATCTAATGGTATAATAAGGCTTCTACAACGGGAGCGGACGGTTTTCTGGTACCTTTCTTGAGGCAGCGCTCGATGCTGTCTGTGATGGTCATCCTTCTCTCAGAGATGAACTCATACAGGATCCGTGTGGCCATTGCCGTCTTAAGCCCATCCAGTGCCCCTTGTCTGGTCTTAGCACTGAGGAAAGAGGAACAATCATTCAATATTGCCATTATAGAAAAGGTTATACCGCTTCAACAGCCACCTTTCCAAGTACTTTTGTAGGACAGTGAAATGTCTAGAAAAAGTTTATTTTCACGAAGAAAGTAGTAGCGAAGAAAGTGTGTGCTTAACCCGCTGTAAAATGATTGAAAGAGGGACGCCGGTTTAGCTCAGCAGTTACATCACGCTTCCCATATACAGAGGCGACAGTTCTCGATGTGGCTGCCCTGGTTTGACTCCCACCCCTCGGCCCTTTGTCGCATGTCATCCCCACTCCCTTTCCCTGTGTCCCACACTATCCACCGTCCTCTCTCTTTTATTAAAAAGCAAAAAAAACCTTAGGGAGACCAACAAATCAAAATTGATTTTTTGTCCTTCAATTTAACATACAGTGCATAATGGAACGTCTGACTGACATCTGGAGAACTTATGGAGTTACTCATTCTTCAAAAGTGTTAGAAGTTATGAAGTTCCCCCAAATTTTTGAGGAAATGTGTTATAATTAAAGTTAAAGCTCAAAATATGTTTCCCTCATCGCAGTGGCAGTGAAGTGGCACTGCTGGGGAATCCCCACTTTAACATCATGTAAAACACACTCATGATGATGACTGGCTTTTTAGGGATTAATCTATTTTTAACCTGACCGGGCTGAGTACCAATCTCTTGTGACTGACAATGGGTTTCTAAACTCAAGCTATCCACTGCAGAAAAAAAACCTTTAAAAACCTATTAGTCACACCTGCCTAAAAAAAGTGTGTTACCAGGAGTCCTTTTTCCAAGTGTTATTCCCCAGCACTCTACATCTACTTGTGTATAAATATAGAATTCATAACAATTGTGTAAAAACAATCGCCTGAAAGATTTCTTAAAATCACCAAAAACAATGATTCTTTGCTTTCATGCAGTATTCTTTGCAGAATAAACTCCCTTTGATTTCAATTTATGTAACCTTCAAGTGAAACTCTGCACAGACATGTCGCAGCCTGCAAGATCAGATAACATGTGCTTGGAAGGAGTTGAAAAGCTTGCAGTTCTGTGAATTACCTCTTGTCCACCGTGCTGTCTATGAACCCTTTCAACTTGTACTGGAAATCCTCCTGGGCTGTGTCCTCGCTGGCCTCGCCACCTGGCAAAACCACAAGATGTAGTAAGTAGATATTCATCTGTAAGGCTTCACGGTATTATTCTGAGTGACTCGACAGAAAACATGGGATGGAATTTACTCCTCTTGGTAATTTTGGGGGGTCCTTGATTTCCAAAAAAACCCAAAACCTGGTAGTTTTAGTTGAATGTTTGAGCAATAACAAACTTAAGAGCAAAGATTCAAAACAAAACAAAATAAGTTAGACAACTACAACACAGGGATAAAAGAAAAAAAGAAATCTATTGACTGAAAGTTGACTAAATAAATGGCTTTTTTATCTTCGGTAGCGCTATAATATCGCTATTACATAAGCCTACATAATGCAGGGAAGCTTGTAATTCCCCCTTAGGGACCTTTAAAAATCACAATTTGTACAATTACAGTAACTTTACCTGAGTAAATGTACTTATTTACTTCCAACCACTGAGCTGTCATGAGGTTAGCTGCTGCTAAGCTAATGTGTAATCTCACACAATGCCTCTTGAATTCAATCAAACTATCCAATTGAAATAAATCTGTCAAAGTGACAGAACTTTAATCCTTGAATACATTCCTATTCAATGATGAGTACTCAAGCTGTAAACAGCTGCCAAAGAGGGAACACCCAGTGACATCAAAACATGCCCAGACAAGTATCAAATACTCATTTGCATACACAGGTGTACACACACACACGCACACACACAAACCTACCTTCATCTGCCACACTGGTGACGTCACTGAAGCTGCTGCAATGACTGAGGGTCTCAATGGAGGCGTCCTCATCACTGAAAGGCTGCATATGTCCATGCTGCCCTCCTAAGGAGACAAAAAGTAGCCATAAGACAAGGAAGGATAATTTCTACTTCTCAAATGTAAAGCGTTGTAACAGTGCAGCAGGTCTGTGCATGTGCATTATGTAACGCCAGATCCATGCAGGTGTCGAGCACACGCTTTAGTTATCTAATGTGTGTACTTGGAACGCCTTATCCTGCTGTTCTTTCATTATCTCATATGAAAATGTACCAAGTGGTCAGGGTCAAGGACACACTTATGTTGACAGTGTAAACATAACATTATGCTCAGGCTGGAAAACTACTTGACAAAGCTTTCTATCAGTTGCAGAATTACAGTTCGAAGTTGATGAATGAGAAGAGCGCAAGCAACCTATTGTAACAGATGGCAAAAGTTCTTTCTTCCTAAAGTTCACCCCAGATTGTACAAATAAATACCATGTCAGTAGAGGTAAACATTCATTGAAAATATCCAGAATAGTGTAAAATCTTTTGGAATCAAATCCTACAGACACCTGGTTTTACAAAACACACAATGCTTGCAAGTTTGACGGTAAAATGTGTTATATTCTAAAGGTGTTTTTGCAAACAAGAGGAGCGTGGGAGAGTTGTGAAAAGTCTCAGCTAAGAGGGTGTGAAAAGCTTTGATATGTTCATTATTTAAAACTACTGTGAGGAACTTTTGGTTTGTATTGATTTTGGCAACCCCTGTGGACAAAGCCATACCCCTTATTCCTGCCGATTTTGCCCTGTACATGCTTATTTTTAGTGGTGTTTTTTAAGACAATCTCATCCTGCTTTTTTTAAGGCCTGTTTACCACTGGTCTAAAAACCCACTAACGCTGGGTTTTTTTTATTTAGAGGGAAAGGTTACAATCGGCATTCAGACCCGGGTCAAATGACTCTGCAGTAGACCTGGGTAATTATCGCCTCGGCTCCGATCGGCAATGATAGGAACACAAAACCCGGGTTGACACGCTAAGCTCCGCTATCTTCTCAGCTACAAATTCCTCCCAATACCTTCCAAGCAGCGCTCGAGCATCGTTCGTAAATTTGTCAGCACCAGGTTTGAAAAATAGACTGAATGAGTAATAGATACAATAAAGACCGAACCACCGTAACATCTTCATTGGCCTCCATGCTGCTTACCAAAGATTATAACGCAAGTTCTCTCTGCATACTTTTGTTTACTAACCCCGTTTGTGACATCAGACGGTAATGCTGCAGACAAGAGTTTACTCCACTGGCAATGTGAAAAGAGACAATCGGCATTTATTAGCAAGTCTTCCTAGGTCTGATAATCCCACGTCAATGCGCTAATTTTGGTGGGGAAGGGGTTCAACAGTCATTATGTATCACTCACTTTAAAGTTTTGCCCTTGAAAATGTAAACAAAAGGCAGAGTGCAGTTTTGTCTGACACCTATCGCCTGCCAGCAGTTTCAGGCATTAAAAATAACTATATAGAAATAATCCACCTTGTTGCTGATGGTCTGGTTTGCTTTTGTAGCTCAAATAGAGTAATCAGAATTAATTAAAGTCTGTTTCATAACCAGTGAATACCTCCTAACAGGAGCTTTAAAAGTAAACAAACAATGACTGGACTAGTAATAAAATCCTTCCATTAAAAAACACAATGTGTTGGAGGAAATTGCTTCCTCAATGGTGGCGCGCTGTCGCCAGACACAACAGGCGGCAGTAGCCTGACCTGACTTCACCCCTGGAGGACATGTTGGTAAGTTTAATACTGAAGGGACATTAGAAGTCACACAATCAAGAAAGAATGTGCTTATTACAAGCCATGATAAATGCTAGGAGAATCCCAGCCAGCTGCTTTGTCCAACCTAACGGGCTATTTTCTTTCTGAATGTGTTGACGTGGACTCTCCCTCCACGACAGCTGATTTCTGAGAACCGGGCGCCGCCTGTTTTACACACTGGAGTCCAAAATGTCCGCCTTCTGTCGCCAAACAGGAATAAAGAGAGAACAACCGCTATACATCAACGGTTAACGATCATACATTCCTGTTAAAAGTCAACAGATAGTAGTACAACACCAGTGACGTCAGCCGCAAATTCGGCTAAACATTAATTGAGGTCAATCTAACGACTAGAAGACCTCACTTACAGAAGTCTTGCTATCGTTATGTCTTTGCTATGAAGACACACTAAAGTTAGATTATTTGAATATCAGGGTAATGATCATATTAAAATCTATCAAGTGGTTGAAATACACGTATAACGTGATTTAGTAAGGAAAACAACTTTACCTAGCAACCAAAGCTGGATCTTGCTCGTGAGGAGTTGACGTTAGCTTACGTTAGCATTCGCTTAGAGCCCAACTCTTATTATTGAGGGCTCATATAACATACAAATTGGTCCATTTCATTAAATAAGTGTGTGAATAAGTAAAAACCAACATGTAGTATGATGCCACGTTTTTGTCAATAACAGCGAGGCTTTGTGTGACAACGGCTAGTTAGCTTTGTGTTTTGACCTAGGCCAGCCTCTGACGTTTGTAGTCTTTCCTGTCAACACGTTCAACTGCACTCAATGTACTGCCAAACCGCATAGAACTACAACTACCACCAGCGTGAAGACGTCAAATCAGCAAGGCCACAGCAATGCGTTCGCCTGCTTACTTACCCCTGCTGTTCTTCTTCTTGTTTCTCGGCATTTTCGTGCTGAAAAGTGTCTAAGTTGATCCAAAATCAGCCAATACACGACCAGCTTTTATTGTAATGTCTCGTAAAATGAAAATATTTCCGCGGCACAGTAGATAAAAAGGAATCGAAAGCGATCTTGGAGAGAGTCTGTTGGCCGAGACGATACATTTTCCCTCATAAACGGGCTGCGTACAGAAAGGGCGGCTCCGAGTATTTATACCGGCAGACATATCACGAGGAGGTTTCCCGGCATTGTCGACCAATCCGGGAATAGGAACATGCGTCGCGTGTGTTCGCGCGTGACGCAGTGAACAGAAACGTGGTTACTATGCTCTTTGGTTGTTTTGGTAAAACGTGGACCTGTCAATGGTCTCACAATATTAGACGTGATAATGAATTAACCTCTGCTCTTTAAAAGCAGATAGACAAAACAAGAACTGACAGTAATATGGGAGTGTGTCCTATTACAGTGATTAGCATTTATTATACATCACAAACAGTGACTAGCTTATAAGCTTGTTAATATCAGAGGTGGAAACTGCTATTATGTATAATGTGACTTTCACTGTCTTTCTGAGGACATAAATTGATGTGTCACTCCACTACAACGTGAGAAGTACCCATAACTATGCCCATATAAGTACACAACACATTATCTAGGCTATAAATAATATGATGCATTGTTATATAGAGTTAATATGCAAAATATAGTTACAATATGCTCTTATAGCTACCCTCTCATTAAAATTAATAGTTAGCCTGTAATAATACAGGCTAATGTTTTTGAGTTAATGGCATGGCTCTCTGCTGCTGTATAGCCTACAGTCATTTAATCTATTCCACTATAAAGATCATGCTCTGTGATGTATGATCCTGAATAAGATGTACTTTGGCTTCATCTGTTCCTACCAGAGAAGAACAACCTGACAGGAACCCTCCATAAAGGCTACAAAGTAAAAGTCTGCTTAGAGTTCGATTCTTCTGACAAAATGTTAGTGAAATGTAATGACCATTAGCATTTGTTCATCATCACAAGTGGGTCTACAGAAAGGGAAGTGATAAAAGAGTTTTTCAAACAAAGCACTGTTTCAGTCTTGCTTTATTTACAGAGGTACTAGGAGTATGGATTTTTTCTCAGACTTGTGAAAGAGAATCAATTCAAACTAGTGGACCTCAGTTTTACACACTTACTGCAGTTAGAGACAACTGAAGTAAACATCACAACTCAGGAATGAATGCAGTGAGCAAAGACTTACAGAGTTAAAGAAAAGGTAGTGCTTCATTGGCTCTTTTGTTGAAATGAACTCAAATAAGAGCAAACTATAATATTGTAACCCAGCCAGGTCAGGAAATGCTACATTAACTCTATTGGACAATGTGTGTAAGCTTCCTGAACAGGAACATGTCCCGTATCCAGCAGCCTTGTTGGAATTTCCTGTCTGGATTTCAGTATTTAATATGGGATCAGTTTTTTGGCATTGTTTTAGACTGCATTATTTTGAAGTTGGTTGTGAGATATTGTATTTTATACAACAGTTAGTTCTGACCAAGTAATCCATGAGTGCTGATATAGAGAACAACATCACTGGGAATTTTCAATCTGTGTATCACTCCTCCTCAGCCACGTGTTCTAAAAACTGTTAAATAACATTACAGCAGGCCGTGTTTGTCTAAATTGATTAGGCCTCTGAATCACATAACCTCTTATTTCACTCCTTGATGATAGAGTAAAACAAACAGATACATGTACATGATAAAAACAGCTGATCTGTGGTAACCTGTAGACACAGAGTGCCGGAAAATGTTTGGGTTGCTTGGCAACAAAATGCCAGTTTCAGTTAAGTTGTGTAGCTAGTTGAGTTGGTGGAGCAAACATGTTGATTACTACTTTTTATTACTATTTATTGCTTATGTAACTGTTGTATAAAAGCAATAATATCACATTCGAGGTCGTGATGTTATACTGAATATCAGCACGGCTGTGATTCGGTCGTAGGCACGAGGCTCTGTTGTCATTCCCTGTTGATATCTTTTCTTTTCATCGGTTTGAATTTTATATTGTGTTTTTTCCTTATTGATAATTATTTACCACATCAAAACATAACTTTTACTTTGGCAGTAAAGTTAATTTGAACTTGTTCAGCCAATTAAGTCTTTTGTTTTATTCTTTTCGAGTCTAGAAGTCAATTACAGGACAGCATCTAATAACAGTCTACCCCAAATACTCCAGCTGCCTTGTACTCTAATAAAAATGAATATTTATCAAATCCCAGCCTAACACAGAGAATCCTTTTAATCATATTTCCTGGCTCGTACTATTTCAGTCTTTCTGCATTTTGTTTTACAGGACAGAAATAGTTGATTCTCTCTTACACAAGTGGAAAATCTCACAGATGCAGCCTCCTGGCTGCCGTTCCCACGGCCCAACTGTCAACAGCGTTCCTGCCAGCTCAGCCCTGACAAACATCAGAATAAAGACTCCCAGCATTCGAATCTAACTTTCATTTTTCATGCACGTCGTGTTCGACTATTAGAATATTATTCCAGATCTGCTTCACAGACATTCTCTTACACCTACACACTAATTACGGTAGTCACATCTTGTCTTTTAACATCGAGCTAATTTATAAAAATGTAGTTGTCAGTTTAGATCACATTTCTTTGCAGAAGCAAACGCCTCGATCCACAATCACTCTCAAGACGTGGGTGGACTCAAAAACACAGTCAGTTTTTCAACCCTTACTTCACCAAACAGTCCTGCCAGAAGAAGATTTTCTGCACATCCTGCCAAGAAAGAGACATCAGACAAACATGGAAGCTCTGGGCATACAACTTTTCACCACGTACAAAAATACAAATAGAAAGTGCTTTATCATTTCAGAAGGTTGGAGCAGCAGGATGGAACAGTTGACATCTTGACTAAGCAAAGCATAAAAAGCTCCTTACTTAACCGCACACATAATCCATCATTAGATACAGAGAGAGAGATTTGGCGTTAAACGTGAGTTTCACGAAACTTCATAATTGCAAATGTATACCACACAAAATCCTCAAAACATGCTGACAACCATCCTCCTTTGCACACCAACTTTAACATTAGACCCATGAACATATTCAAATACTATGTGAGTAAAATCCTCACTCTGTGTCTTGAATATTTCAGGAGACAAACATTTTTTGCCCCCAAAATGCCTCATTGTAACACTGCACTCATTTCCAGAGGAGGGCTATGAGTGCAGCCCCTTAGGCACAGTAAAAAGACAGAACTGCTGCTCTGTTTGCAGCATCAGGCCTGAATAATTCATTAAGTGTGAAGCTGGGGTGTTTAAGGTCGACATAAGAACACATTTTGTGAGGTTAAATAGAAGTGTTCTACAATATGAGCTTAATAAAATTTACAGATACAATCCTTGATTTTTTTAGGGGTCTTAAAGTACCCACAAATCTAGAAATGTCCAGCTAACTGTTGGGTCTACCTGGCCGAATATGCAACCGTCTTTGCCACTAGGGGGAGCCATTCTGTTTGAAATTCAAAGGACACACTCCTCACACTGCAACATGGCAAGTGAAATTCGAAGAGATGTGTTTTTGATGCATAATTTATTAAGTCGCTGAACTGTGCTCGCTGCTGAGCTGCGTCTCGCTGTAAACGCTTAATGGGCTGCAGCGTGCAATGCAAATATCAAATAACCCAACTAGTATAAGGACAACTGTAGAAGTGAGAGAGTGAGTGATGAAAAGAACAGATGTGATTTTTTAGAAGTAGTGGGAGCTGGTTTAGGCCTTGTGGAAAGAGAGAGAGGGAGAATTCACCTGCCAGTACACCAGTGTAGGAGTGAGGAATAACAGAGCAGCCCAGTCTGACATCGCTCAGCATGCGTGGCACGTTGCATCAGTGGGCACCAGCTCTGACCAACCTAATGCCTCAGGAATACAGATCATTACCAAAATAACAGATAGCCAGAGAGGGGGGAGAGAGAGAGAGCTGACAGGGGATAATAGAAAATGTCTGAATATTAATTTCATGTGCAACTCTACTCATTTTAAATAATTCATAAATGACATGGCCTGGAGCGATGTAGTGAGGCTGCACGGGTTAAGAGAGAGCGAGGTTAGGAAATCATAAGGGGTTGATAGGTTCTTGGCAACACAAAGTCAAAGTTTAGCATAGGTGATGTTAAAGAGTGTCCTTTGGTGTTTAGCCACGTAATTAAGCTTCTTTTGCTAATCATTTTTTTGCACACTTGACTCCATAAAGCTGGAGGTGAAAAAGCTCTCAGTTGTTTCCACTTCCTGCCAATATGTCTGGCAAGAAGAACTTCAACCAAGGTCTCGCCAAACATCTGTATTTCTTTGATTTCTAGTTTTTGTTTTTCTGCCAGTACGTTTATTTGTGAAGCTAATTTAGCTAAACATAGCTAAAGGGGAACTTTTAGTTTTCTAGAAAATACCCTATTGTTGGTTTTCATGCTAACAATTAGATGAGAAGATAGATACCGCTCTCATTTCTGAATTTTAAGGTACTGCCAGTACTAGCTGATTAGCTTAGCTTAGCTTAGCACAAAGACTGAAAGCAGGGGGAAACAGCTATCCTGGCTCATTCTGAGGGTAACAAAACCATTACTAGCTCCTTTCCTGAAGTCTCTACTGGTTGCTTTGTAACCTCAAGGCAATACTCACTGCTTCAGGACTTCAGGACAAGAAATAGTCCCACACATGATCCCCTGCATGTGATCCCACAACTTGGCGCTATTTACATTATAGTTTTATTAAACCAATACACCATAAGAGTTGTTAAGCATGGTTTAAAGGTTCTGATAGGTCTACTTTGTAACATTTTCCACTGATAAAGTCTTTATGCTAAGCTATTGCTAGCACGTTTAGTTGTGAAGCTATTAAAAAACATAGCTAAAAGGACATGTTTATCTTTCTGGAAAATACAGTTTTTATTGTTTTCATGGTAAGGTTAGATGAGAAGATTGATACCACTCTCATGTCTGAATTTGAAGGTACTGCTCGCACTAGCCAGATAGCGTAGCTTAGCATAAAGACTGGAAGCAGGGGGAAACAGCTAGTCTGGCTCCTTCTGAGGGTAACAAAATCCTACTTGCTCCTTTTCGGACGCATCTACTCTTTTCCTTGTAACCTAAAGGCAAAACTCACGGAAGTCACTACTCCAGGTCAAGAAAAAGTCCCACACATGACCTCCTGTGATTACATCATTTGTTGCTTTTTACACTATAGATTATGTTCATTAGTTTTCCTTAAGGCATCATGCCATTTCTATCTACTGCTTTACAGTCTAAATATAAATAAACTTGACTTAATGTGACCTGTATAAAAAATACCAAACTCCTTCTTACGTATAAATGTTATTTATCAAATATTAAGGACTAAAAACAACTGCAGGTTGATAGAGGCAGGGGCTCAAATTAGAGCATCCAGCGACTAATTATAGTCCATTAGTCACTGGCTGAATCCCATATCATTTCCCCTTATTTTCCTTTCCTCCGTTTTGAGGGGGGTTAAGCACTATATCAAACAGCTTATTCTGACAGCTAGGCCACACGTCTGTCACTGTAATTACCTCTCCATTTCTGCACTCATTCGTCTTATATCGGCTCATATTTTGCGGCTTCAATCTCGATCCATTAACCTTTTTAAGAGGGCCCTGGAGAGAGAGAGAGAGACAGAGGCCTTTGTTCTGAAAATGTGGTGTGCCGCGCCCTCACCCGGATCCCTGACATAACTGATGAAAGATCAGGAAAAAAAAGCATGGTAAAGAGAGAGTTGGGGGAAGGTTGGGGAATAAACACCTGTGCGCCCCAACTCTGCGCCTTTTCATCTTAACTTCAAACCCTAATCGCCCTCAGAGCAGAACCGTGTCACAGCCTTTCTTTGAGCTAATAAGTTAGCTTCCACCCACCTTTCATTGTCACTGCTTCTGTTTACTCCTAATGTTACTCTAAGGTACCCTTGATCCGCTGCAGAATCTGAATAAAAATCTGCAGTGAAAGCATTTTGCACTCCAGGTATGAGCTTATCTGAGTCCGGGGAAAAAATCCATTAAGTACCACGAGGACACACACTTTCTCGAGCAAACACACACACTTGCACAAAAAGATGATAAGGTAATGTCATTGTCATCTGGCCATCTGATTAAGTAGATTAAAAACACATTTAGCGGCTTGTTTTAGCAGTGATGGCTTTGCAAAGGGAGGGTAAATGGCATCCTCTGCTTTGTCCACCTGGAGGTGGTCACCATTTTCAGGTACAAAACACTAAAGAATGTTTCAAACCAGTAAAACAAAACCAATACCCAAGAGGCAACAAGATCCATAACTCCATCACAAGCATGTTCCACAAATAAGTCTTTCAATTGTGTGCCCATTTGGCCGAGTCTTAGAGACCAACAGAACAACCAATTGAAGTCCATTTTGCAGGTTTCCACACACCAACAGCCCTGGGCATTGAATCAATACAGGACTGAGCTACCAGACAGTTCGTTCAATTCCATTTCCTCAGAAAAGCCCCCTTTCCTATTATGGGAATTTGCTCTATTTTCTACCTCGCTCCACTTTGGGAGAGCTTGTGGAAAAGGTTAGCGCTTGATATAAGCTAAAAGGTCGGTTAGCGTAGCCGCCCGCAGAGGCGTGCTAACTGACTCGTTTGACGTTAAAAGACAGTGCAGTGATGAGCTTCAAACTATTAGACTAATTTCAAATGACTGGGTTCTTCCCAAGTTAGCCTAAGATTGAAATCAGAGTCATTTGGGTTGTTAATTTAGGGCATATTAAGTCATGTTATGTTCTCTCTTGAATGGTAGTTGTCAGCCTCACAATTGAGTACAAAGAAGCTGGAAAAGGCAAATAAGCAATGCCATTAGCTCAATAAGACATCCTGTTAAAGAAAGTATTGGTAATCATGACTGCTATTGGAGTCTTACAGACAATGGAATCCCATCTCAAGAGGACATTATGCCCAAAGGCAGACGATTTGTCGAGGAATCTCTTACAATCTTGCCTCAGTGACTACAAGTCATTGTTACATTGTAGCCTTCTATTTCCCCGTATATGCGTCTGCATCTTGAACATCATTTCTTCATTTCTTTATTTCTCTCATCAGTCCCCTTCTCTTTTTCTCTTATTCCAATGTTCCAGTGTATTACAGCATGTGCACAAAAACTGGGAAATCTAGGTGACCTTTTGACCTTTGTTGTATTATTTGTACCTCTCTCTAACAATGACCCCTCTGTCTCGGAGTCCAGTATTCTTCCTCAATGCTTCGGTGATATAAAATGTCTTGAATATTTTGAAGTTGCACTGAAAAGAAAACTATCCCTGTTTCTATCCCTGGCTCGAGACGAGGTTTGTTGTTGGCTATGAGGGCCGCCTCTGTTGAGCATACCACACAGCCTTAATGCACCTGCACTCGCCATACAGAGGACGTCCAGTGTGAATGGATTTCCAAGCCCATAATAATCCATTTTGAAGGAGGGACAGTGAGCGGTTTGTTCAGTCGTGCAGCCGAACAACTCAGAGTACAGCAAAGTCATCAGTGTGTAGCTGTACCGAAATCACAGAAAGCACACTGGGTCATTTAAGTGGAAAAGCTAAGCTAAAATGTGCTAATAATGGAAATATTTGTTTTGAATCTCTTTGTAAGCCATAGATTATGTACATTATACAGTATAATGTACTACAAATATGTGTTTAGACCATAGACTGTGTAAAAAGATGGAGGACATGACAGCTGCCTAAAAGTGAGGCCAAAACATTTCGGCTGCAGTATAGGTCATAAAGCCCGCCTCCTCCATGTTAACAGATGGGACATGAGTCAAACTATAAAACATGGTTTCTGTCATTATAGTTAGTTTTTGTCATGCTGATTAATGTCCAAGTGTTCACTTTCCTGACAAGTTTTAATTAGTTATTTGATGCTGTAAAAAGGATGATTGACAGCTCTGTTGACAAATACGGCTCCTGCAGCCGATCTGTTCCAGATTAACAGAGTAGAGGACGAACGCCGAGAGGAGACGTAATAAAAACAATCAATACAGTCATTGAAGTTTCCATATCTGTGAACGTCTGCTTCAGACCAACGCAAAGAAGCTGTTCTGCTGTTAAACGCGCCGGCATGCAGGATCCTTGTTGTTTTTTCAGTAAGTTAAGAGTGTGTTTTGGTTAGCGGAAGTGGCTACGATGTCTGCACTCACGATCTCTACTGCGCAGCTCTGGCTCCAAATGACGTCACCATCTCAAGATGGCAGCGCCCGTCACAGGGGCTATTTTTGCATCACTTGACAAATGTGAGATGGATGGAGATGGAGACGCGTCGTCCATCTATATATACAGTCTTTGCATCAGTGTGTAGCTTTCCTGAGATAACTGAAAAATCAGGAAACCACAGAATGCACACTGGGTGATTTCAGTAGAAAAGCTAAGCTAATATATGCTAATAATAGGAAATATATTTTTTTGTACCTCTTCGTAAGCAATAGAGGGCCAAACTATGTATGTGATTAGACAGTATTTGTCTGGCTACTGTCACTGTCTTATATAACTATAACCAGTCTTATTTTGTCTGGATCAAGATTGTATTTAAATGTAGCATTTACTTAGTTTGTATATTTAAGTTAGTGTAACTGTAGTGACTAAGCAGGAAATAATCTCCCTAATGTTGTCCTGACATTTTTCTTGGATTGGACTTCAGACTTTTTTCCCTGAAAGTCTGTGGTGTTACCTGGGGGATGGAGTTCAAAAGACTTAACAGGCATTTAGAGGGCATACAGGGTCGAATGAATGAGGCCTATTTAACTATGTACACCTTGTACTATGGGAAATGTAGGATCTACAGTATTTGAGCAAACAAATTATAGACTAACTGTGTCATGGCTGAACCCAGATGCAGACTACAACAGGTGAGGCAAAGGATAGTGTGACTGGGTAGCTGGTGGGGGCCCTGGGTTGGGAGAGTGATGGAATGATCCCAGAGGAAGTCGGCTGGCTGGCAGGCTCGGTAAGTGGCTGGGGAGGCTGGCAAATTGGAGGAGCTAAAGACAGGGAGAACAGGTGTAAGTCAAGGTGGCAAGCAGAAAAGCAAAGAGGTAAGTTATACAGGCAGGCAAAAAGTACAGCTGGACGATCCAGCAGGGACTGGCAGTCAGTGCAGGGTTCTTGTAGGAGGTGGTGATTGCTTGGATCCTGGGCAGGTGTGCAGAGAGTGAAAGCACTCCTCACTCATACTCAAAAGTCTGAAAATCAACAAAAACACTCACATACATGCGTGACGGTTACAATATATCAGCTTCTGCTGCCTCGATTTCAACATTTTTGAAATCTGTCTCTTGAGCATTACTCAGTCCGGATGACTGTGATTCACAATTATTCTTAATTCAGCAGGAAACACGATCTCTATTTGTTGAAGTCACGTCTGTGTGACTAACAATGACCTCAAACTGGATGAGAATTCAAGGCTTCCTGCAAGTTCTGCAAACTCAACAAAACGATGTTGTTGTTGTCTGTTTTGTATGTTCCTGTCCAGAAAGTGAATCTGATGCAGGTTGAATCAAATAAAGGTGGACATCTGTTTGTTGGCGTAAGTGGAAAGGTTGGCAGAGATTAGAAATACGGCTCCAAGGACTTCAAAGAACACACACAACTCATTAAGTGTCTTTGGCCGTCTCTGTCCAAGAAGTAAGTTGGGAAACTCCACGCTGTCATCTGGTGTCCAGCGAAGTTTCTGTTCTCCTTTCAGACTTCTCCTTTCAGCAGCATCATTAGCTTAGATAAACACAGAGCAGAATAACCTCATCTACCTCTGAGGCGAGACCTTTTACGGAAGAGCAGAGGTGATTAAAAGTATGGAGTTATATTATGCGTGTGTGTGTGTGTGTGTGTGTGTAGATAGGTGCCACAAAAGGTTGCAGGGGCCGCAGCCAGGCAGACGTTCCTGGAGTTTCCTGGCAACCATCGAGCCACAAAGAGGGGGAAGTGTGGTGCTTGTTATGACGCTTTATGTAACTGCAGGGATGATTCTGCGAAGAGAGAGTGAAATAATCCATTCCCACAACTTGTTCTTTTTATAAAGTGTGAGAAAAGTAAACTGACGAAAGAACGCACGCTTTGCAGTTACATTCAAACACGATTAACACTCTTTTACAGGCCTGCCACTGGGGTTAACAACTTCAAAATCTCACTCAAAAGTCTTATAGATTGTTCCTTATCTCGACTTCTCAAGTGGTTTTATAGATTCTCAGTCCTATATAATCAACCCATCCATCATCCCTCATGTCTTCGTCTCTGTAGGTCAACGTCGACCGTGCGCTGCAGGGCGGCGCGCAGTGAAGCCATGAGAATCTCCGGTGAACCTGCAGCGAGGCTTGGTGGGGGGATTTTTCTCTCCCGCCGGCCTTGCCTGCCTGCCTAGGGAGCCTCGAGCCGGGGATAAACACAGCCCGTGGGTGCTCTGAGCCAGATTTGCCAGCAGTGTGAAAGATTATAACGCCGGTGTTTGAAGGGAAGAAAAGAGCGGGGGAAAATACGGATAGAAGGAGCAGGGAATCAGGAGACAAGAGGAAACAGAGATGGCGGGCAGCAGCTTGAGATGATTACCAGGTTGGATCGCTCACCATGCTCCGATTCCCTTGTTCGCTTGTTCATGTGATCATGCATTCACTTACACCTAAACCACTGCAGATGGACAAATGAGGTGCACTGAGATCCACAGAGCTCTTTGCAATGAAGCGAATAAGATATTTATAAAGCAGGGAGGGAGTTAGTGTATTATGCAAACAGTTATCGATAATGTAAGCTGCACTCTGGGCCTGCTTTAACAATGCTACATAAAGCCAACAAGTTCTGAGTCATATCTGCAAAGTCAGATAACACATTCACAAAATAAAGGACGCCTACTAGTTTCTCCTATGAGTGTAACCTCTACAAACCCTCCTATGTACTCAGCATTTACTGTTCACAACAGTTTTTGGATTTAAGGTCATACAGAAAAACTATCTACAAGCTAGCTAGCTAAAAGCTACAACATCGAAATATTTTAACATTAAAATGTGTACAAATTATATAATGTAAAATGTCTCGCACACAGTGAAAAAAACGACCAGAAATATTTTCTCTGACTCAGCAGTTCCCTTCAGCTCAACAAAGCCTTTTAGTTAGTTTAAGCTAATTGTTGTGGTTTTAAGGCGCGCAACGTCACTGTTTTGGTCGAGTCTCACCATTCCTTTTTTTTTCCTAGCTATTTTAAGCAACAAGGCTCTGATAAATCCTAAACACAAGGTCCCCCACACCAAAGAACAGACAGAAAACGTTAGCAGCTAGCTAATGAACATTTAGCAGCTAAAGAGCTAGATATTTAGCTCAGGACTTGGTGGAGACATCGGAGGTACTAACAGAGGGATAACAGAGGTGTAAACAGCGGAGCCGGCAGGGCAGAACAGCACCGTGTGTGTGTATGTGAAACATACAAGCTGTTTGTTCACGCATCATGCGGTTTTAGCTTCTGCAACGCTGTAGCACAATGTAATAACAAACACTGGGGCAGCTTTATGCTAGCATTGCTGTTGTCCAATGTAAAATGACAAAAGCGACATGACGGCGCAGCTTTGTTACAGCGCTAGAGTTAAAAGAAGAGTGACTAGACTTCAATTTATCAGTTGGGCTATATATTGGGATATATACAATCAAGGGGACAAGACACAGGTGAGTCCAATTCTGGAATGAGCAGGAATGTGAGAGACAGAGACAAGGGTAAGTTTCAAAATAAAACAGGAAATGATAAACATGAAATATAGGGAAAACAAAAACGTGACCTTAGGTAGCTCGACGAACTGTGTCAATAAATATATTAGCATTGTGTTTGCAACTTGGTTCGCTGCCATAAAGTGGCGAAATATTGATGAATACTGCTTTAATGATTTACAAATCCTGAGGCAAGTTAAGTATTTAAATATAAATGACAATTAGTCTAAACAAAATTTCCTAAAAAAATCAAGCTAAAAGCACCATGGATGTTTTTTTAAGCTATGGCACAGTATAAAGCCTCATGAATTTTATATGTGCTTCACCCACCCAGAACAATGTACACACAGACTGATGGATGGATCCTGTGCAGAAGACCTCAATGCAATGTGTGAGCTGATGCATGCCACGAAAACAACAGCCTTATAAGTTTCCATGAGGAGTGCAGCACATACAATATAAACTAGACTGTACATGTATTAAACATGTCACTCTGCACACATTCATTCAGTATTCAGGCAGTATGTGCATCCAGGCATCTTGATGGCATACTAATTTCCAGCACTGACACTGTGATCTCTGTCTGCGCTCTAACATTATTGCCAGGGGCCGCAAACAAAGATAAGTAAATCGGAGCTTCCTGGCATCGTGGCAACTCACCCCTGAGCTCCAGGGATCGGCTGAACAGATAAAAAGTGAAGGTTAGGAGAAATTAAAGAAGATATAGGGTTGAAGAATTACTGCAAGGTGAATACAAAATGACTTGTAGTGCAAAAAGCAAACAAAACAAAAGAAGCACTCATGGCAGGAAGCATGTGGAGGTCAAGTGAGTAAAGCCGAGAGAAGAGGGATAATGATAGAGACAGAGAAATATAGTAATGGCTGTGGGCAGTATTTAAATGAGTCTGTGTGGCGGTCCAGTGCACAGATTGACTGTGAACTATTACCACTGTGTGCTCACTGGAGCCGCTTGCCTGCCTGGCCAACGGGCACTCAGTAATTCAGAGAGACAGAAGCGAAGAGGGAAGAGAGGGAAATCAAGAAAACCCTGAAACATAAGAGTATAGCATGTTGAATTACATATCCACTGATTTCTTAAAGGGAATGAATTACATTGCAACTTGTTACGCCCTGTGGTGGACACCCTCGAGTCGGTTCAAGTCGAGTTTAGTGGTGCAGAATTGTATAGTGTCTTAGTAAGCCAACACTCTCTCAAGGAAGAGAAAACTGGCCAAAATAAGTATGTATAAGTATGCAGAATTCTTGAGAGAGTGAATCAGAAAGAAAAATGATTTGAGGTGAAATAGAAGCTGCAAATGAAGAAACTAAATAGAAAATTGTTAACGTTTCACTAAATACACAAATTGCCGATTGAAATTATCTTAACGCTTGATTATTTCACATTAGTTGCCTGTTTGCGGTGTTTCTTTTTCTATTTTCCTGCCCTCTATTCTCTCTTGTGGTTTCCTAACCTAGAGACAGGGAGAGAGAAAATAACTGTGTGTGTGTGTTTGTGTGTGCGTGTTTCAGTGTGTGTGGTGAAAAAAAAAAGAAGCTTAGATCTCTAGCAGAGCAGATCATCAAGGCCGTGGGCAGAAACAGGCCAGGCAATGGGCCTCTGAGTCCCAAAACCATCGCCTTTACTGCTGCCCTCAGCTAGAAACACACATGCACACACACACACACCGACACCAACACACTTACAGACTTCACTTGGGAACTAAAACAGCACACAATCTGTGTTTCTTTGGCGTTTCTGTTTGCTTGTTATTGTATATGAAAAGTGTGACTTCATGCATGCACACTTTTTTAATATTCAGACACCGTCACAAGCTGCCGTACTGTATCTTTCAGAATAAAAACTCTGGTATAAATTTTAAATGTAAAATGTGAGTAATAACCTTTATGTAACTGGTCCTTTTAGGATAATTGGCACTTTTCTAACCTCCACAGAAAGGTCAGAGGTCAAGGTCAGAGGTCCACCGCACTGTACTGCTGTAAGATTCTACTATTGACCTTTAATCCAATTTGTTTTTATATGGTTGAAAACGATTCTCAATTTGAGTACAGTATCAGACAAGAAAAGAAAATCCCTCCAAAGAGCAGTGAGCTCTTGTTCCTGTTTTGTCCGGTAAGTAGTCGCTTACTCATCTTACGTTTAGGCTGAAAAATAGAGTCTCTTATTGTTAAGGAGTAAACAGCTGGCTGTGGAGGCTTTGTCTTTGCCCACCTGGATACTTTGTTGGCTGTCTGGCTGCTGTCAGCTAAAGGAAACTCCACAAAACAGTCCTGGCCTTGAGTCAGCTAATCTTATTTTTGTGTGCATTCTTGCCCGTGTCTGTGTCTGTGCATGTGAATTCTACTACTGCCTCTATCTACAGTGTGTTTAAATCTATACTGTTGCCTCTCTGTCTTGCACTTACATTATCTCTCTCTCCATGTGTCTGTTTTCCTTCCTCCTTCTTATTGATTCTGATTTCGGCACTAACACAATGTCCGAGGGAGTGTTACTTCCCGCTGAGGCAGCTGGGCATTTGTTTGTGTGCATGTGTTTTACCCTATATGTGTTTGCATGTTTGTGTGGAACCCCCCTATGTCCTTGCTTGGGCAACAAACAGAAAGAAGATATCCTTACTTGTTCACACCAAACGTACCAATTTCTTTGGGCAGTGTGTTTGCTCCTTTTTATTTTTAATAAAATCCCTTTGGCTTCTTTGATTCCAACTGCTTAATTTTAGCCATCAAACTGCCCCTCTGTATTGTCTGTATCACTGTGGAATTATATCAATTATCACTTATCACTTATCTTAAAAGGTTATTTATGTTTCAAAGAAACAATTTCATCTGAAGGGAAAATGTAAATAGAATATGAGAGGACCTAGGATTGAACCTTGTGGTACACCACAAGACATAACAGTGTCTTTGTTGTATCTCTTATCACAAATAAAGTTATCTATCAATCTATATATATCTATCTTAAGCTGCTGTTGAAGCTATGCGTAACATCATAATGTAATGACTGTATACGGTATGTTTACAAGTATATCATAACATATGGTAACATTTTTGCATTAAGATTTCACTGGAATTATTGATATCTCAGTGTTAACATGTTTTTTTCACTGTAAAAATACATCTTAAGCAGAAAAATGACAACCATCCAACCCCCAACCGGCTTCATGTATAATAAAACCTTTACTCTCTCCTGAGAATTACCAGAGAATTCATAATTTTCCAGCTCTCTCCTCCTCCAAGGTGCTTTCACCACAAATCTAGCCCGGTAATATATGCAGCCAGTGAAGAGATCAAAGATACATGGATCACAATTTGGTGTGTGCTTTCGAACATGTATGTGAGCTGCTAACAGGCATGTATGCGTATCTTCAAAAGCACCATGACTAGGCCCCAGGCAAGAGGGCAAGCAATACGGGTTTTGATGTTAGATGCCGCTACAGTATGTGCCGCCTTCGTGCAGTCACATTATGTGGCTTCAGAATGAAGGTGAATCACCCCATGTGCTGCTTCAAATTCCTGCCAGTTTACTGACCTTAAGTAAATATAATTCTGCAAAGCATGTTGCAAGTCCTGCTAATGGACTGTAGCAGGCCTCGGGGCTAAAAATAGGAAGGATGCATGGCCCTATCTCATGTCTATTTAATAGTTTGACATTTTGAGAAAAGCCTATTTCCTTTCTATAGATGAGAACATGGATACCGCTCCCATGTCCGTACAGTAAATATAAAGATGCTGCCAGCAGCTTGTTAGCAGTAACAAATCTGAAACTTTTTTCTCATTTACGCAATTTGGAACTAATTCTTTGTTGCCTTGTCCTCGCCCGCCTGACAACAGAAAATACTTTCTTATAATTCTAGTTTGGAGCCAATCTTATTTAATCAAAATACATCTTCAGTAGCTTATATCGAAAGAAAAGTTCAGCATCAAACAAATTAAACAGACAGCTAGCATGATTTCTTTGCACCCAGAAAATAGAGTTTTAGGGGCAAGTAAGGGGATTACCTTTTAACAAACCAGCTGCCATAATTAAATTATTTCTGGTTTTAATAGAATCTATATATAATGTTTTCTTTAAAGATTAATTTTCTTGGCTTTTGCCTTTATTGATAGGGCAGCTGAAGAGAGACAGGAAATATGGGGAGATGAGGGTGGGCAATGACATGCACCAAATGATCGGCAGACTGGGAGTCAAACCAGCAATCAGTGCATCGAGGACTGTAGCCTCCGTACATGGGTCGCCTGCTCTACCAACTCAGCTCAACCAGCTCCCCAAAAATAATGGGTTTTTTTATCAAATGAAGGTTGTTGATGTTTTAAAGAAACAATTTCATCTGAAGGCCAAATTTAAATAAAAGGACCTAGGATTAAACCTTATGGTACACCACAAGACATCACAGCCTGAGAAAAGAGTCTTTAAAGCCATGGCAAACTAATTCCTGGAGCTGATTAAGAAAATTGTGTGACCATAGCAGGAAATAAACAGAGCAGTAAGTATCATGACATGACTATTAACATATATTTCTCGATGCTTACATTATTTAAAATGTTTTGCATTTGGCCAGTTACATGAATATATAATATATGTAAGGATCCCCTCACAAAGATCATTGACTTACAAGGTTGAATTTGAGGTTCAATGACAGAACAGTGGCTATTAAACTCAGCTATGGATTGCTCATATTAATAAAATTCCAGGACATTATTAGCATCATTTTTAGCATCATTTTTCAGCTGTATTTGTCATCTTTACAATGCGATGTAGGGGCTTTCCAGTGGACAAATAGCCATAAAGGCTGTCTACATGCTAGAAAACTTTATGCACACTGGTGCCCTATCCATTTTTTTCACCTATGCCCCTCAGAAAGCTTGAATCCTCCACTAATTGGTAGTTTAATACCAGAATCATATTAAGCATTGTACCATTTCCTGGCACTGCACAGCCCTACACTCATTTTATTGATTTGTTCTTTATTTTTCGAGTACCTTATGTCATAGTCAGTTAATAATAGAGCGTGCTGAGCATTCAGTGAAAAATTGCAGCAATCATTGCAGGGTGCTACTCAGAAATAGAGCAGGCTGATGTAAGAAACCAAGCCAAAGGGCTTTTAAAGGTTATGTCATCATTTGTGACAGTTGGAGGAGAAAAGAATATCCTCCGGGAGTCGGCTGTGTCTGTCAGGCCAGAGATGACGGAGCGAGATAGAGAAAGAGAAGCAATGTGTTTGAGTAAAATAAGAAGGTCTAATAGTCGCAATGATCACAGCAATAATAGAGTGTGAATTGTTGCTTTTTATCTCCTGGATTAAAGGTTGGACTGTCATTTTATGTAAGTGTAGAAAGGTTTCAATTTCCCTCCGGGGCACATACATACAACACCAAAGCAGGGAAATAAATTGAAGCATTTCTCACATAACAACAGGCAAGTTGGATACAATCTATTTACACCCCCCTCTGAGGGATATGCGATGGTGAGAGCAGAGATTGGTCTGTCTGGATTAAAGATACACAAACTGATGTGATAAATCATCATCATGGGAAAATAGCTGCTGTTTCCCTCTGTATTTTTCTCCAGGTGCCAGTCCGTCTGTCTTCTCTGTCACACACCTAACCTTCCCTTGTAGCTGCTGCTTCTTAAACATTCAAAATAAAAGGCCACAGTACTCCCTCTGGTCGCAAAAGACACCTGACAGTCAAGATTTAAGGACAACAAATCAAACCCACAAGGGCAGAAAAGCCTGACTCAGAAGCTCATGCAGGCCTGATATCCAGCTGCCCTGACATTTGCTTGCTTTGAGAAGGCTTTTTGATGTGGGAGGCAGAATGGAGTCTGTTTTTTCCGTCTCTCTGCTTGTGCAAATCTGTCCAGAGCTGTCTTTCTCTCTCCGCCTCTCACTTGTGCTGTCTTTGTTTCTGTCAGTTGCATAATTTCTCTCCTTTCTCTTTTTTTTTTCCCTTTTTGCCTATCCTTATGCTGTGTTTATATTTTGGATGTTCCTGTTTGCTTGAAATAGGCCCTATGCGTGTGTTTGAATGCTGGATATGGGTATCTCTGTGTTGCACTCCTGTGTGCAGCGAGCGGAGCAGGAATTCACCGACCCCCTCACCTCACTGTTATAGGGTTATCAGTGTAAAGCCTGGTGTGTCTCCCACTGAGCCAGGAGGCACTGATATCCCCTCTACCGCCTTTCATGTGCGCACTAAAAGCACGTACATATATAACCCCTTTCTTCTGCCTGTAACCCCAATTTCTAACCATGAATATACATCTTCTGTGTTCTTTCAAGGACATTTGATGCTGTACAAGAACACACACTTGCACCAGGACTGTGATAATGGATGTTGATTTTTCAGCGACAATTATTTGGTATTGACAAGAGTTGATTGGAGTGTTGTTTGTTCGCTGATGGAGCTGATGCAGCACTGTGTTCGAAATGATCAAATAAAAGTGTCCTCTTGACTCCAATGGTGTGGACATTCACAGGGACTGGTGTCATGGCACACCCTAAGGCGGCCCTATGGGGCTAACAACTATCCACAATTGACTCAAATATAACCATGTGAACACCTTAAGACACTCAAATACATGGGATTTGGGCAACGTGCAGTAATTGTACTGACCAGCACATGTGTTACGTACCAAGGCTGTATGCTCAAGATAAATCACAGCTAAAACCACAGAACACACAAGAGCCCACAAGTATCACTAATAAAACTCTTCACTTATCAATTATGTGGACTAATCTAAATTGTACACAAGTCTGGACTGTAACATGTTGCTTAAAGTTAACATACACATAAGGCTAGCTATAATATGAAACAAAGAGCAATTATTCCAAACATGGGACTGCTGCTGACAAAAAGGTGTACTGGGTTCAAATGTAGAACACAGAATCATTGACACAATGCAAAAGGGCCAACAACATGCTGCAACATTTTTTTTTAAAATAAGCAGCAACCACAAAAGTAGCCTAATCAGTGGTTGCCACTCTCACTAGGAACAAAATGGCTACCATTATGAGGTTCTAAAGAAGCACCAACTTAAAAGTTACTGCATTTACTTACATCTAAAACAGCAACACAGGCGACCAACACAAAAGTGGAGTGCAACGTTCACAAACCGCAAACATTCACTAGCAGCAGCAACTCACAAAAGATCCAACAAAAGTGAACTGCTTCTACCACAACACAAAACGGACACCATGTAGTCTACAACCACACACACAAGTAACTGCAGATAAACAGTAACACAAACTGTTTTAATGGTCAGGGAGGCCACACCCACCACTCTAAAGATCCACTGATCTGTGGAGTTACTAAATCCCAGTCCCTAACACACAAACCTGACCACACCAAAATGCAGACTGCAACAACCACGACACAAAATGGTCGACACGACACACTAATGTGGCAAACTTACACTTAGGTAGCAGGTGACCCACCGAATGTGGAGTGCAGTTGCAAAAGTATTAACTGCAGCCACACAGAGTGACCAAACAAAAAGGTAGTCTTCTCAAAAACACAGACAATTGACCATGCTGCTTTGCAAAATGGTATAAACAAGCTGTAGTGAGTCACCCCCTCCCCTGTCTGCCTAACTAGATGTCGAGCTCGAGGCGACTTTAAACGCTTAACTCAGTGCATCACAGGAGACCTTAGATACAGCCAACTACCACACTCTGAAGCGTGCCCCCACTCAGGATTACCACCAAAAATAAAACAGGCAAAATAAAATGGCAAGTTCTCACCTGCCCGGTGACTAACTAATCAGGGTGCTCAAAATTACAAATGGACATGATACACAAATCACACATTTACCTCACCTCATGGTTGTTCTATCCCGGACGAGCCCCTGTTTGTTACGCCCCACCCTAAGGCGGCACAGCACCCAAGACCAGGTGAACCTCATTCTGCAATCAGCAGGGAAGAGCTGGGAAGACACAGCTGGGAAGACACAACAGAAAGGCAAAAGGGACAAACAGTGCGGAGAACACATACAGCTGTAACACTGGCGTAGGGATGAATTTGCATTCTTAGTTAAATTAGCATTGCTCATGCTCTATGCTGTTTGAAATTCATAAATTCATGTATCCTTCTACCTGATCTTGGCTGATTATTTATAGCCGTGCAGCACAAAGACCTGTAAATTCTATATGTATGCAACATGTGGGACAGTATTCCTGATAGAGCTTGCCAAGGCTGTAAATCTTCTCTGTTATATATCCGGCTGTGATTTGTAATGCTGTTGTCTTATCTCTCAAGATCAGTCTTTTCCTGCTTCTGGTTTTGCTGACAGGTCGAAGCCACTCTTGAGAACTCAAACACACACATGCACACCCTCATATACACGCGGAGGAAAAGCACTGATTTCTAAAGCGTCTTTCTTAACAGTTAGAAGCAAATAAACGCTACTCAGATTCTTATAGTCTTCGCCGTCATGGAGCTATTGTCAGACCTTCCCACTAGCATATGAGCTCACCATTATAATAATGATAATCATATAATGTCGGAACTCCCTGATCTTGATCAACCAAAATGTAATTAACTGAGCCGTTGACCTTGGGTTATCTCTCCAGCAAAAGTCAGTTAAATAAAACCAAGGACAGCAACTCAAGGTAAGAGGGTTTGTTACCTAAAGAGGGGGTATTGTGTTTTTTTCCATTATAAGACATATATATATATGTATATATATATATATATATATATATATATATATAATGTTACAATGTTGGATGTCCAGACTAAACTTTCAAATCTGTAGGTAAAAGTATTTTGGAGTAATCCCCAGGCTTCTCAGCTCAGTCTGTGAACGCCGGGTTTCACACAGTTTTTTTCAGGGGCGTACCCAAAGTGTTTGAGGGGCACGGGCAAAAAAAAGGGGGGCACCCACTGTATGCCATGGGGCACCAGCGCGCAGAAAGTAGTGATGCGAAACAACAAAGTGGGCATTTTTGCCAGCTTATGCAATGTCTCAAAGTCACAAATATCATCAGAATAGCAAATAAATAGCATGAAAACATGCACATAGGCACACACAAACATGTTCTCACACCAGTTTTCACACATCACCTTTTTTATATATTCACTGCGATCACATATGGCATAATAATCTGTATGCAGAGTGGAATGGAAATTCATATTTGCCTTTTATATTTCTCTGTATAACCTCATTTTTCCTGCAGCCATTTATTACAAGAGATAACATAAATGCTGACTTTCCCATAAATCTAAGCGATTACAGTGTGTAATTTCAGCCTTGAGGCAGACAGGACTTGTTGTCACAGGTGTCACACGCTACAGTTAAATGTGTCAGCATGTTTTCATGCTACTTGTCCATGTAAACATGCAGCTCTGGCCTAATGCATCAGAAAATTATCAGCTTCACCCGCAAGTGAATCTTAAAACCACCTCTTTATGCGGATTACAGGATGTAGGCAGGGCGGTTACACTCATCGCAGCACAGACTGCTCCTCACACCAACACCCACAGACCAACAGGCTGATAGAACACCAAGCAGAAAAGAGCAAACAGCACTTAGCTGAGAGCTGTCCGCGCTCTTGCCAGTCTGTGGTTTTTGCTGATATGAGTAAGATAGATGACTAAGCACTGAAACAAAAGATTGCATGTTTGTGCAACTGCTAAACATAGACTCAGAACATGTTATTTAATCTGCTGATGAGTCTTTCATTGCAAAAAAGGCAAAACATGTCGGTCAAATCAGTTTACTCTACTTTAAGCAGTATTTTACACTTAATTATTACCTTTAATTGTAACTTTTTATTCTTTTCTTCATTTATTACCTTTTTCTAACAGTATATTTTTGTTCTGTATCCATGCTAATGCTTAGTACCTCTGTGCTAACCAACCAGTTCTACTTCTGCATTCCTAGTAATCCACTTTAAGTTGTCACTTCCTGTTTAGTACGTAATTGTGGAAAAGTTCATATGTGGGAAAACAAATATAAAAGTATTTCACATCTAACATCGATTTTAGTTCTGTAAACTAAAAATGATGACTGTACTGTGATGTAACACATCAATGCTGGTGTTCATTTTGACATTTCTTACAAATAAATCAACATTTTAGGGTTTAAAAAATGCTCAACGTGCCATTAACTGTTCAATATCAGCTCTGAACCTTGTCAGCCATCTCTATGCCCTATAATGTATATAAAAAAAGAATATTAACAACCTCTAATCAGTGTCACTGCACATCCTCCTCCTCACTATGCTAATTAAGCTAACATTAGCTCCATTTGCCAGTTGAAATCATCGTCACTAGCTGACATTTAAATGTTGAAAGCTGACCCAGAAAATCCAAAAGCGTGTTACATATGTTACATATGCACTTGATGGCTACAAACATGATATAGTGCTAAAAAAATAGGCCATATCAGGCAAAAGCTGCAGGTCTCAGAAAAACAGTTTGCATCAACAGCTAATGATTCACGCAGAAGACAGAAACAGCTCGAGTAGGGCAGCAAGGAGTTAGTTAGCCCCGCTATGTAAGTACAGTGTGATAATGAAACATATATCACCAGACTGACAGAGTTATTCATTCCTTCATTTATCCAAAATTACCACTTATGGCTGCTACTGTTAGCCTACATTTGTGGCTAACGAACAAGGCTAAATTAGGCATAATGTGGCTAAAGAGTCGTCAAAACACTACACAAAAGAGGTGACATTGTGAAAGGTTTAATAATGTAACTTGTAATGAAATGCTCCTCTGCCTTGGGAGTAACGCCTTGTTAGGTTTCTTTTCATAGTTAACCAGACATGCTAATCTTTGTAGCTTATGTTAGACAGACAAAAAGACTGTTCAAACCAAGTCTATCGCCTGATTAATTTTTTAAAGGCTGATTAAAAATGTGTATTTATTTCATCATGGTTTTTTAGCTATGGATGGACTTTGTGTCTGCGAATAGTCACACACGCACATAACTGATTACCCTATGAGTCTCAGGCGTGGGATCTCAGAGAGGTGTGGCCATGGGGAGCAAAAGGGGCGAGGTAGATCTTTTACACGCAGAGAGAAAGAGAGAGAGACACACCCAACTATCTTTCAAAAGACTATATTATATATCAGTTTTTTTGTCTTCAGTTATTATTTCAAAGTCACAAAATATGCCTTGTTTGGATATCTCATATAGGCTACAGTATTGTGTGCGTGTGTGTGTGTGTGTGTGTGTGTGGCAGCTGACTAGATGAAACATGTATGTGGGTCGGTTGGGTAGGTGTGGGGAGGGGGACACATTGCCAAGTATTGCTTTCAACTTGCTAACACATACGGCCATTTATGACAGCCATCTGTCCAGCATCCATGTGTGTGTGTGTCTATATACACTCGCAGGCACAATTACGTGTCGGGGTCCAGGTGGCTGTATACTGTAATATTGCACCCTCAGTGTGCAACAGCACGGGGGATGTGGGAGCCCAGCAGAGCATGTTAGTCATAAAAAAGCTTTCATAGATGCCCAGTCTGGGGCCTGCACTTACCATGAACCAAAAGCTGTTACCTGAGGGAAAATGTGGGTTTTAGGGTGCCAACTCTTCTTGTTGATATGAGTCAATAGATGGTCATTTTGCATCTTAAAGCAATTTATATTTAAATTTTAAATCTGTAAAACAAATATTGATACCAGGAATGGATCGAATATGTCAAGCCTGGGACAGTTTGACAGTCTTGGGGTGCTGAAATTGATGGAAAGCGTAAGTAAATGAAGGTTTAAACATGAAAGAGTCTTTAAAAATGATGGCTTGTTTTGAAAACAAGTCAGCAGTGATATAGAGTAACTCTGATTTGTCGTAAGTAGGAACAACAGGGGAAAACACTTGGAAGCATTTGGAGAGATTATCTTACATGAGCTCCTCGGTGCATATTTAAAAGAGCTATACACAGTGGGACTTTACAAGCGCTGTTCTTGTTAGGTTCTTAACTATACAGTTTAAAACCAGAGATCATCACAGACTAGAGGAACAAGTGTGTAAATGAAAAAGTCTTGATTGTTTCCAGGACAGTGAATGACCACATGATAAATAGTTGTGGGCGGCCTGAGAGCTTGACTGTTCAGCAGCTTCCTGGTGGCAAAGCGGATGAAAAAGACCACTTCATAGCAGATAACAGATGGCCGCGCTTGCTCCTTTTAACTTCACTTGTTGATATCTTGAAACAGGATCAGGGTTCAGATCCAATGGGCATCAAAGATCTTTTGGAATATGTCAAAAAACTGAAACAGAAAAATCTTCTTTTTAAATGTGAAAGGCAACTGGGAACAAGCAGTATGAAGTCTCTAAACATTTAAGGTGTATCAGAGAAGCGGTTGAAGTAGATGAGAGAGAACATCGGGGGAAACACTGTACTTTTCACTCTTTTGATTCCCACAGTGAACATTTCCAGGTGACAAGATCCATTTGAGTACTGCGAATCATATTTTATCACTTCTGAGTGCAGGTTTTGCATATCAAACCAATGAAAAATCATCCGTGGTGCGTTCCGTCTGGATGCTAAGGAGGGAGACGGAGGAGGTCTATTTTTACATCACGCCACAACACGGTTTGAAGTGAAGGCCCAACGGAGAGGGGGGGAAAAAGTTGAGTTGAAATGCTCGTCTCATCCACAGGCTGTAGGATCTGCAGAGGCTGCTCTGTGAGTCATGTTGTTCAGATGGAGGCTGTCAAGAATAATTCTCAGATATGTTGCATTACAGGCTGTTTAATAGTTTTGAAGGATTTTCTGCTCAAAGGATGGCAATGATGGATGGACTGTCCACCGTTTAAGTTCTGATTTATATATCTCAGTAACTATTGGATGGGTTGCCATGATATTTAGACCAGCTGTTCATGGTCCCCAGAGAAACACCAGCTAACTGTGGTGTTTGCCTGATGTTTCCTCTGGTGTCAACATGAAATTGACGTACATGGTGTTGAGTAAAATGTCTTGACAACTATTACGGACATTCAATTATAAAAAGCCATTCAAAGTCCACTGAGCAAGAAGCATGCAGACTCCTCTTGTGTCACCATGAGATTAGCATATGTGGAGTTTAGCTAACTACTGGATAAATTGCCATGAAACTTGGCACACACATTTATATTCCCCTCAGGGTGATATTAAGTCTGCCCAATGTTGTGATTCATGACCACACACCTAACCTAATGACATTCAATTAGTTGCTCTATTTTGCATATGATGCTAATTTGTAAGTGTTGGCATGCTAACATGCTACACTAAGGTGGTGAGCAGTATTCCTGCTAAACATCACTTGTTTGCTCCAGTGTCAACGTGAAATTGGCATTCTGTATGTTGTCTAGTGAAATGTCTTTACAACCATGAGTTTAGCATATGTGGAGTTTAGCTAACTATTGGACAAATTGCAATGAAACCTGGCACACACATTCATATGTCCCTCAGGATGCTTTTTAATAGCTCTTGTCATCTCCTTATTTTTGAAATCATCTGGTCAAAATTTTAAATCTGCCCAATGTTGTAGTTCATGACCAAATACCCAAACTAATGACATCCAATTAGTTGCTGCTCTACTTTGCATTTAGTGCTAGTTTTCAAGTGTTAGCATGCTAACATGCTAGACTAAGGTGGTGAGCATTATTCCTGCTGTGTGAACCTGAAATTGACATTGTGAAAGGTCTTGGCTAACATGGGAATAGCATATGTGGGGTTTAGCTAGCTATTGGATAAATTGCCATGAAACTTGTGTCAACACGCTAATCTCCTACCCCTTTCCGGCACAGTACTACGCTCAATCGGTAACTTCTGTGACTCCTTGTCATCTCAACTACAAATTCCGCCCCTCTCCATCCAAGCAGCGCTCGAACATCGTTCCAAATTTGTCGGCGCCAAGTTTGATAAATAGACTGATTGAGTAATAGATAAAATAAAGGCCTAACCACCATAATATCTTCACTGTTTCATCAACACGTCAGATGGGGATGCAGCAGAAAAGAGACCCAAAGGAGTATACTCCACTGGCAATTGCAAAAGAGACAATCTGCATTTATTAGCGGGTATTCCCAGGTCTGAAAAACCTGCATCAACACGCTAATTTTGGTGGGAAAGAGGTATCAGCTGGTGAGCAGTATTCCTGATAAACATCACATGTGTCCTCTAGTGTCAACGTGCAATTGACATACGTGTTGTTTTGAAAATTTTGAACAAACGTTGATGGTCGCCAGAGCAAAAAGCCAGCAGACTGTGGTGATTCCCCGATATTTCCTCTAGTGTCAACGTGAGATTAGCATGTGTGGAGTTTAGCTAACTATTGGATAAATTGCCTTGAAACTTGGCATACACATTCAAATTCCCCTCAGGAAGTCTTCTCCTTAACTTTTCAGCAGCTGAAATAATCTGTTCAAAATGTGTTATTATGTGCATGCTATCATACTGACGTTAACATGATGCCAAGAGCTCGAAGATGCTAGCATGTCCAAAGAAGCTTAGTCCTGTTTCACTTTACTCAATTGTAGATTAAGATTAACTTCTTATGTTCCCCATTTTTTGAATGTTTCTATGTATGAACAATAGACTGTATAAAAAGATGGACGACATGACAGCTCCCTTAAAGTGAAGCCAAAACATTTCGGGCGCCCCCTGCTGACTGGCTGCAGTATAGGTCATAAAACCCGCCTCCTCCATGTTAACAGGTGGGACATGGGTCAAACTATAAAATCAAAATACACGCCCGATAAATTTTTCTCAAACATGGTTTCTGTCATTATAGCTAGTTATTATCATGCTGATTTACGTCGAAGTGTTCATTTTTCTAAAAAAAAAAAATGTTTCAAGTTTATCTTTAATTAGTTATTTGATGCTGTCAAAATGATGATTGACAGCTCTGTTGACAAAATCGGCTCCTGCAGCCAATCAGTTCCGGGTGACCAGAGTGGAGGACGATCCGTGAGTGGAAACGTAACAATCACTACAGTCATTGAAGTTTCCATACCTGTGAACGTTAATCTGAGACCAACACAGAGGAGCTATTCTGCTGTTAAACACGCCGGTGTGCAGGATCCATGCTGTTTTTTCGGTAAGTTAAGTTTGTGTATGGGTTAGCGGAAGTGGCTACGGCCACTTCACTCGCCGATCTCTACTGCGCAGACTCTGGCTCCATATGACGTCACCATCGCAAGATGGCAGTGACTAACACAGTGGCTATTTTGGCATCAATTTCGTACAGTGGGAGCAGATGGAGACGCATTGTCCATCTATATATACAGTCATTGGTATGAACACATGCATCCTTTTTTATAGCATGTGTGTTTCAAATTTCAAATGTATCTCACTGTTCCACACTTTCACAGCGCTTGTTTTCCTTGTAAATCAAGCTGTACTGGCTTCTTATATCCACACATGCCAAGAAACGGGTGTGATCTATGTGATTCTGACAAAATGTGTGTATACAGTACATGCACGTGGGTTTCGCTTCACATGTTTGTGTGAATATGAATGCCCTATTTACGGGTGGATTATACTTTAAGAAGGAATTACATACAATATAGAAAGAGCGAATTACTAATCCCTTTCGGAGCTACTGTAAACCTGCCAATACTGTAAATGTGCCGTCTAGGAAAAGCAAAGTAATTAAGGCCACAACTCCTATGTGAAAATCCGGTACAGCTGCACTGGGTTGTGAAATGGGTCTTCATATTGTACAATATACACGGAGGGATGTTTTTTTTTCTTGTCAGAAACAGCCTATTTTCCCAGCTATATTTAGAGGCCTGTTATATTGGAGGTGAGGATATGCCTGCTGCGTGTAAGCGGAGGGAGGCATATGTTTTTCCCCCATCTGACCCACACTTCCTGGTGTGAATTAAATCAAAGCTGAGAAGTGCTGAGAGGAGATGATAGGCGGTGGTGTCTTGAGATAAGCCAGGGTCATTTCTGCTCCAGCTGGCTGGCAGTCAATCAGCCTTGTGTCGTTTCACTTTTTGACAAATAAAATGATGGTAGTTATTTGATGCCTGTAAAGTAGACCTCATTTGTTAGATGCAACTTGTTAATGGTCCAAACCATCCTGGCTGATGCTATAACAAAGACCAAATCTCTCTCTTCGCTTCAGTTCTGATTTATGCATCGCAGATGTTGAGTTTATTTGTGTCCGTGGGCCAGACATGAAAAGAGACTGGTGGTGAAGAGGAGGAAATGCTGAGCAATCTTCAGAACCCATCTGGGTCAGGGGAACTGTCTGTGACTCCATCTTCCCGCCATCCCCCCAGGTCGTACTCTCAACTATGACACCCTTCAGGTAACATATGGGACCCACTGATGAAACTCGGCGTAAACATGAAGACAGGGAGGAATGATGGAAAAGGAAAGGAAGGGGAGATGAAATGAAGGTAGAAGAAAAAAATTGAGCGTCTAAACAGACTGCTGAGTGACTCAAGCTGTCCTTGGTCCGTCTTGATAAACCTTTCACAGTGTGGTCAGTGAACCGATATGCCACCTCTTATCCCCCTTTTATCCCCCTATATTCAGCCACATAGCTTCCACTTAATAATTTGGTATTAGTCTGAAGCTTATAGTGCCACATAGTTTCGCATCAAAGACATTGAAAATACCATAAATTTGTAGCATGTCAGCTTTATCATTATGAGACGTTAGCATGCCAATGTTTGCATTTAGCTCAAAGCACATTTGTGCCTTAATACAGCCTTAAAGAGCTGCTAGCATGGCTGTGAACTCCAAATGTATTGCTCACTATCTATGGGTTTCTATGAGAGTACTTTATAGTGAGCTCATTAGCAAAATTAAGAAAAACTTTCAGGACCTAATGGGTAATTTTCTGCGTTCCTTTTTCTTTCAGCTCAATAAATCCAGGTTATATTGCTGGGTTAGTGAACATTGTTTGGACACATGTCATGATGCAATGTGGGATACGTTGAGTTGGCTCTATAGAGTAAAAGCTGTTAGTGTATTTTAGTTGCACTGATAAATAAATGTGCAATCACTGTTCTTTTCAATTGTTGCCTTCTATTAGTGCACACTTTTTTTCTCTGCAATTGTTACTGAACATTTGGATTAGAATCTCAATATGTCTTTTGAATCTGGTAAAAAATCAGGCGGAGAAAAACAGTGTATGAAGCACTTTGAGACAAAGGTCAGACCATAAAATACTACATCATTTTATTCAAGTCACATTTTTAGCAGTCAACAGCTCTGTCTGTCTCTGTTTTCTTGTTAACATTGCCATATTTCTTTTCCTATCTATCATCAGAACCAAAAAGTGATGGCAGCTGAAGTTTGCGCATTGATTCACTGATGTAAAACACAGTCTCCACGCTGGCTCCGATCTCCTGTCCTCGCCGGGATGAATCCGTGGGGTTTCTGTCTTACTTTGCTCCCCGGCTTATGATTTATTCATGTGTAGAGTAAAACATTCCAACAATCCCCCACGCCCCCACCCTGTACCCACAACCCCCCACCTCTCCAATCAGAAATATCGAAGGAGGCCGTATGGGGATGAAGCAGTGCAACATGGAAGCACAGTGTAAAATTAATCCAGCTCTATCTGCAAGTCCTCTTCTTAATTAAATGCATTTCCCCCCCATTGCATTGACTCTCCATACTGTGTAGTCTCATACAATGATAGACACAGGGCGGATAAGCGAAGGGGATGACACATAACTGATGATGCCCTGAGCAGAGGATATGTTTTTAACCTATAAAGCTTGCATCGAGCCTCGGGTCGCTTGCTTTTTCATGCCATATCCATCCATAATTCACCATGTAAACTACAAAGGTGAATGGGTAAGCGGACATGCGAACTAGTGATGAGACAGAGAGAAAAGGGGTGCACATTTGACACTTCAAAGCATTTTAATGCACCATTTGCAGCATGTGAAATGAACATGCATTAGAATGCATTTTTACATAAATTCTTTGTACTCGAACACAACACGCTACGCCGAGAAGATGATGAGAGTTAGCAAAGGGAATGGAACAGAAGGGGGGGAAGGTGAAGTGTATGGGTGCTATAGATGTATTAGATGCTGAGGACAGCAGGCTCATAAAAAATGTGTGACATTGGGTGTATATGCACTCATCCACATGCAACACAGGCCTGTTCAAACTCACTCTCTCATGCACGTACACACACTGAGAGCAGTGTGTTGAACTCTTTCATTTTGGCTGTGGAACTCCCTCCAGTTTCCTGCTTCTTCTCATGTAGTCTCATGTATTTTTCATGCCCCAGTTGTCCCAGTAGAAGGTCTGTGTGTCCGAGAGAGGACTCTTCACTGTTACAAGGTCATGTTCTAGATTAATAACAGGAAATTTGAGCTATATGTAGTGTTTCATGTGAATGACTTATTGCGTCTGCTTTCTTTCTTTCTTCCTCTTTCATATGGCTGTAAAAGATATCGTGGGTACAGGGATCTTCACATCCACATTGACGTCATTGGGTTCTACTACAAGTCCCAGAATGCATTGCCCTCATTTTCTCGCTGCGCTGGCGATGCCGCTGCATTCAAGTACTCCTCGTGAATTCTCACTTTTGATTTTTTTAAATCTCAGCTTCCACTTCCAAATTCAAGTGGTTATGATATAAAACAAAACAATTTAAGTTGAGACTACTTGGGGAATTCTCTGTATTTGGTGTAACTAAAACGATGTTATTTTGCAGTGCCACGGCCAAATGAAGACGTCTAAGTTAGGTTCTTATCATTTTATAACTCATGATATCAATATCATAATATTCTCAATTTTAGTTTAGTGTATTTTTGAGATGCCTGCGGTAACGGTCAAGGCAAATATATTATGTATTGCCTAGTTTACATTTCTATCTAAATTATATTGTCAGAGTTTGGGTATATCTTGTATATCTATCATGTATAGAAGCAAGCTAGCAATTTTAAACTGAGAGCAGATGATATATATGTCTTTTGACTAATGACGTACTTTCTCATCAATTTCCACTGGAAAAATAGCCTAATTGGTCAAAACGTTACTGGCATTTATGCGTTAGCCTGTTTTATTCATGGAATATTTCAATGCAAAGCATCTTTATGTCTGTAAAATAACCTATAACATTTGGCAAGCTAAGATATTTGCTGTAAGTGGGTATGGCATTAGAGGTACACTTACAGAAGGTAAATAGCGCCTACCTGTAATTACACGTTAATGGTAAAAAAATAAATAAATAAACTGCCTGTAGGAAAAGGGTCAATTTCATAGAGCAACTTAAATAGTGATGAGTGAAACAGTCACGAACTAGATATTACATAAAAACCAAAAAACACAAAATACTTTCTAAATGCACCAATTTAAGTATCTTTATCTTTAAGCTGCTTTCGTTCTCGCCTCCCCTTATGTCACGAATTTGATTTACTTTCCCTGTGCCCTCCGGGTGCGTTGACCCCCTGATGATCAAATTTCCGACAGCACATGAAGGCAGCATGTCTCCGTACCACTACGAGCAGCAGCAGCAGCGGCAGCAGCAGCGCTTTCTCTCCCTGTAACCTAAACAATGACTCCTACTACAGACCGGAGGAAAGCACACCAATAGAATGCGTTACACGGGACCAAAACCTTGCATTTCGCTGCTATTCCGACAACTCACTTAAATGTGCCGACCGTAAACATGTGGATACCTACAGAACATGAGAAATACGGCGTCGGTAAGTTTATTGCCTTTATGTTTTTTAAACTGCTGTCCTCTACGTTCACTCACATTCAGCTGTAGGGCATGTGTGGATGTGTGGTAGGCTTGCAGAGGTGAACTGGCTCTGCTAATGTGGATTTCCACCACTGTGAAGTGTTACATTGAGTGTTTTTTTTAGCTTGTGAAGGCAGCATCAGCTCTCTTTAAACAGCGCTGGATGAGAGGTTGGTTTTCATCTGATTGCCACATTGCAAAGCACAGGGTTGTCGCTTTGACCCCCCATGGTTTGCGAAATTAACAGCTTCAATTACATTTTTTTTTACCTTACTTGGTTTTTGCCCTTTTTTTACTTGCATTGCGTGTGAATAAACTACTGAGATTTGTATTTACTCTTGTTTTCTGCGTCTGTTTGAATGAATGGGGGAAAAAATCAGCTGCTTGGCACAGACTGTCGCTGTATGTCTGTTTATTTCGCTCAACCCCCTGCCAATTCTTCGAAAGGAACACAAATCTAAGGGAAAAACAAAGGGTAGCATTTTTAATTCATTCGGCATTAAGATTGCTGTGGACCTTGAGAGGTCCTGGAAATGTGTGTATCCTTCACTGCATTGTTCCAGGGCTGTCGGGGGGCTCTGGATCAAACACTGAAGTGAGACAAACAAGCGACAACAACGCAACCAATGCCAGCCAAATGAGGAGGGGAGAGAAAAAATCCCACACAGACTTTGTCCTGTTGGTGTGGTAGGAATTTCTTCCTTGCTTGTCTTTACCCACAAAAAAGGGTCTCATTGAGATGTGGCTGCTGAGAGGCGGCTTAAATGTCTCATAATTGTATTCCCCTGAGATACTGGTCTGCTCTGTGTGTGATGCTCTGGTCCCTTTGAGCCCTCTGTGAAAACGAGCCAATAATCATTTTGTAATCTGTATAAGAATCCAGGAAAAAGTGGACAGAAAACCCCTCTTGATGAGATGTATTATTATTCTCCTTATTGTGCTTTTATTTTTGTACGTGCCCTATCTGATTGCATAATAATCCAGCCTCAGGGCTCTTCTAAATGTTGCCTACTGCCAAAAATGCACTTTGTGCCACCTTGCTGCTGTGACCTGAAATCAGTGAAGCACAGTGAACCAGAAACTAGCCTTTGGCCTCTCCTTGTCACACTCTGCAGTCCGGTCACTTGACTGCTTTGCTAAATTTCCCCCTGGTGCAGACTTGTTTCCCCTCTCTGTCCATGTAAGGGCCTGACATTGGTCACTTTGCAGATATATTGTATTATAACTTAATCCTGTGCAGGGCAAGAGTCCTCTTGAGCCCATATTTTGACAGGGCAGAATAGATTTATTCTATTTAGCCTCTTAAACCCATTCCCTCAAAGTTCACTTGGCTGGATAAAAGGAAGACATTTATTTTGAAGGGTTGCTATTGTCCCCAAACTGCTACAGGGGGCCCTGTTAATGGGATTAAGGCTCTTTATCCCTTTTTTTTCCCAAATCACAGCAATAAGACTCCTTTAATTGACTGTGATTTGTGTTTTAACACATGTTTTGGCAGCTGTGCACTTCATTGTGGCCCGCTTTGAGGAAGGAACTTGGGATGTTTTCCTGTTGTGAAATTGAGGCTACTCATGACACACAGTCACACACATGCTCGCACATATATGCTGATAAACTGTTCAGTGGAACAGGTTGTTTTTTGGTTATTATGACAGCAGGTTTAATTTGTCTGCTCCTGCAGTTTAAATGTCTCTTCAGTCTGAAGATGGAAAGGATGATGTGCTTTTGGTCTTTGGTTTTACTGTAATGTACATTCTCTTTCAGCGTCTGAGAATGTCCTTCGTTCTGTTTAAGTGGATCAATGGAGACTTTAAAAGAGACTATTGAGCACAACCAGGGATGCTACAATTTGTCAGACAAAGGTGTCTCTAGCTGTTCCAGACTGCTTGAAAGATATGTTTAAATATAGTAATAATGGCATCAATTTTAAGTCTGCTTTTTTCATTTGCAAACACGAAATGTGAAAGCTGGCCAATCACAGATAGTGTGGGTGTAAATGTGGAATTGGTGATGGTGTTACACATGACAAGGCAGTAATTCCATGAGCTGGTCTCCAAACTTAAGCTTGAACGATGTGGGATTTAAAAACATATATGATACTAGCCTAATTTTAGTGTAGAATAATACCCCTATTACTGATATGGCAGGTGATATAGTTTTTGGAGCATGAAAAAAAAGAGACCTTTCTATGTGATTTTCTACTAATATGAATATGAAAAGGTCCTCATACTCATCCAAATCACTTTATTAAAGGATATTTAACATTATTAGGCGATATATTGTCGACTAATTGTAGTGTCTAATCAGCTGTGATGCTCTGCTACATATGCGGCAGGCAGTGCTGAGATAATAATAAAGATGACATCATTTCTAAAGCAGCCCAAAAATAGTGTTTTGCATTGAGTTCTGTAGATACAGATATATTATCGGCCCGATAATATCGGCTGACTTATATATCAGTCGATTAATTCTAGTGTCTGCTCAGCTGTGATGCTCTGCTACATATGCTGCAATTGTTGTAAAGTTAATTACACCATTTCTAAATCAGCCCAAAATAGTTCTTTGCATTATAAGTTTTGTAGATACAGATATATATTGGCCCAATAATATCGGCTGACTTATATATATCAGTTGATCAATTCTGGTGTCTGCGCAGCTGTGCTGCTCTGCTACATATGCTGCAGGCAGTGCTGATTATAAAACAACTACTTCATTACATAATTTCTTCGCAGCCCAAAAATAGTTTTTTGCATTATGAGTTCTGTAAACACAGATAAATTATCGACCCGATATAAGCCGTCTGATATATCAGTCGAGCTCTACTCCAAATTGTTCACACATTTTGCAGGAGAAGAGGATAGCCAAATGTTTATCCTTGTTTCCAAATAACCATAGACCAGTAATGGCTGTTTATCCCCAGATGGAATCTGATCCTAAATTATTCATGCCGGAGGAACAGCTGCTGCCTTTCCACAGGTCTCCTCCACAACTTACAGCAAAACGCTACCTGGAACGGCGCTGAGCTAAATCACAACTTAGCACAGCTAACATCATTGATCCACATCTGTTTAAACTTTTCTATTCAGCCCCGTCGGGTCTTTTATGAATATCCGTGCTGTAGAATGGCTGTGATATCTAAATATTGGTACAAGGAAGTCCTTGCCTCAGCCATTTTAAATGTGATCTCCTCCAGGTGCTTTCAGCGAACATTTTATCCCCTTCTGACAGGGAGGCAGGCTAACTAAAAGGCCTTGGAAATCCTTGGATCCTTACAGGAACATTTGATCTCAGGCCAAATCGAGATGAGATCAGAGCGTCTCGCTGCTTAATTGGAAGGTTGCGGCGTTTGATGTCGATTCGCCTTACTAGCGAAGCGGGGCCCTGGGAGGACGGAGGGGGCCACTGCCAGTGATGAAATATGAATGGACTCTCAGCGAGTTGATGTTAAGGTGCCCATTAGCCCACCAGTGGAGTGATTACTGGTTTTTAACCCGAAGCAAAAAGGTTGGAAGATTGATGAGATGATGTTAATATCTGACTCCTAAATGGAATTGGGATGTGGAGACATTAGATTGAGCCAGGAGGGAGGATATCAAAGCTGGGTTTTTGAGCACAAAGATGGGTTTCGTTGGCAATAAAAATTATGAGATCGGGTAACAGAGGATAAGAGGAGACATGAGGGTGGAGTTGAGCTGACTGAATCTTGGATTCTGCATATGAGTATGATGAATATGTCACACATATCACTGTAAACAAACACACATTGGCTAAGTCAAGCCCCTTTTCCACTCGTCAAAAAACCCGCTAACACCCGGCTTTTTTGCTTAGTGGGAAAGGTTACAGTCGGCATTCAGACATCATCATTGCCTAGGCTCCAATCGGCAATGATGGGAACACAAAACCCGGGTCGACACGCTAATCTCTGTCCCCTTTCCTGCGCGATGCTATGCTCCGTGGGTAACTTCTGCGACTCCTTGTCATCTCAGCTACAAATTCCGCCCGTCTCTGTCCGAGCAGCGCTCGAACATGGTTCCAAATTAGTCAGCGCAGAGTTTGATAAACAGACTGAATGAGTAAAGACCTAACAACCGTAACATCTTCACTGTTCACTAACCCTATTTCCAGCGCGTTTGTGAAGTCAGACGGTGACGCAGCAGAAAAGAGACCGACAGGAGTATACTTCACTGGCAATGGGAATGGAGACAATTGGCATTTATTAGCGGCTCTTCCCAGGTATGAAAAACCTGCGTCAACGCTCTAATTTCCGTGGGAAGGGGTATCAGTGACTCAGATAGAGTTGTTCCGATACTGATACCAATAGCAATACCAAGCCGATACCAATACCAGTATCTGTATCGGCCTCCGATACTGCCTTAACAAACAACAGCAGTGTGATGCTAGTGGAGAGTGTTACGTAAGTAACGGCTAGCAAGTGTTTTTAAACCAATATTCTTTATATTCTTCATCACACTAGTTTCGGAGGGGTACCTACTATCGGCCAGTATCAGAATTGGTATCAGGACGGAAAAAATGGTACATCTAACTATAGTACACACTTGAGGCTGCATTGTGTCATGTTTAGAGTAGACATCGAGTTAATGCCGCAGACAGAGAGTGAGGCCTTTCTCCTCATTAAATCCCTTTGATACAACCAATCAAGCATGTCATTGCTCATCATAATTTCCCAGACATAATTAAACCATTTTAACGAGCTGGTCTGCATGCATGTGCGTGCATGTTGAATTCCCCACAATTGGTTGGAGAAGTTTGAACGCAACGCTGTTCCATTCTGTTGAAAAGAGCAGCATCGGATGCAGACAGTGGCCTGATTGAACGCTCCAGCTCGAAGGCCTGGCTGCGATGGAGGGGCCGATGTCGGACCTGGGGGTTTTCCTGTTTCTCCTATGGCTGACATCGCTGGCTTCTCCCTAGGGGGATGTCGCTGCGGTTGATGGGGAGTGGAGGAAGGGGGGGTGATGGGTGCTGGCGCGTGTCAGGGGTGGACTCATTGTCGGGGTTGTCCGCCTTGCCCTGTTACCCCCAAATTCATCCCCTTCTTCCCTCCCGTACCCCTCTCTCCACAGGGGATTAGCAGGTTGTTTTGGAGGGGGACCCGGAGGCCCATTCCACCATTATACCCATGATTCCCTAATGCAGCAAGCCCCAAGGCGATGTATGCGAGGACAGTGGGGGGAGGGGGCGTGGTGAGGTGAAGCCTACCAGCTTGTAATTGCTTCCTCGTCTCCATCTGCAGAGATAGCACCCCTTCTCCTCCACGCACTCGCCCAGTGCAATCACTCAGCACGGAAGGAGACCGTAGGAGGCCCCTTTGGGAATTGAACAGATGCAGAAAATAAGAATAAAATAGAGAGCAAGATAGTTAACCACCCAGCCCACTACCGTGCGCAAGCTGCTCCCTGGTGTGCATCACGGAAGGGTTAAATAAATCGACATGGACATGTGACATATGACGGGCTCATTCATTGCTGATTCAGCCTGATAATAATAACCATTGTGGCACAAACATGAGGACAGAGCTGGAGGAATGCCATCGCTGGTTGGTTTGTTTTATACAATTAAATCATGCTCTATTTATTATGCAATTACAGAACAAAACACTCAAACAGAGCAAACATTGCCTGCTTGTTTGGATCCAGCAACATTTGAATATACACGATTGTGTCACCTCGGTTACAGTTTTTATTGGAAAAAAATATGTTACCTCTTTTCTTTCACTTTATGCCACACACACTCCAGGGATGCCTCTTGTGAATCCCACTGGAGTCGGTGACACGAACAAACCAATACGCCTGTAATTGTCTGTCCACATCCATGTATGATGTTGAGACAGGCAGCAGGGGGGAGCTTTCCTTCGTTTCCACTCCAGTGGCAGTGAAGTGCGCTCGCTGCGGGGAGATGAAGCCGCTCCTCTGAGATGGCTGAGTGATTTCCAGTTTACCAGAATGCACTTGGATACAATGATGACCATGATTTCACATTGGATTGATACGAAGTATGGCTTTCAAATGCTGCTCTGTCTGGTAGTTGCAAATAGGGATGCACAATGCTGATATCCGATATACCGATATTTTCCAACCCTTTTTGCCGATTGCCGATTTCAATACCAATATACAATATTAGGCACATGTTTTTTCCACCTAATTGCAGACAACATCAACTCTCCCCTGTAGTGGAATTGATATCATGCCTACTCTTATACCCCTTTCCCACCTAAATTTAGCGTTTTGATCAGTGGGAAAACGGCTTTATTGTAGTGGCCAAAAAACTGCCACACCGCAGACATCTTTCACCCTTCTTCACGCTTGAAGGAAGAGGTGTGGTGCAGGCAGTACACGCGCACACTCGCGTCGAGTTAATGTCGTACCATCAAGTTTTTTTAGAGAATCATCGAGCATTTAGGCATAATTAAAGCATTGATTTATCGGCGGAAAATATCGGCGGAAAATTGACATATCTGTCGATGCCGATGTCATTTTCAAGCCATAATCTGCAGAAACAGATAACGTGAGATAAGTGGATTCATTGATGTGTCATAAGAAATTAATCACCAACTATTTTGATAATTATTTACTTATTTGTCATTTTTCAGTCATAAATTGGCAAAAGAATTGCAATTTCCAACTCCTCACACCTGAGGATTTGCACCTTTTTCTTTGTTATATTTGACAAAAATATAAATGTGGATCTTTTCTGGACTAGTGTTTGGACAAAACAAGACATTTAACACGTATCCTTAATAGTCTTAAGAGCTTTTTCACAGTTTTCTAACAGTTAGCCGTCCAAAGGTTTAATCCATTGTCTTGGTGTTTTAATAAGAATGACAGGATCTTAAAATCTGCATTAAAATGCCTGCAAAGACAATTTTTGCTGTGGAGAATTTCTGAAGATCTGAATGCAATTTGTGGTTTTTGATCAAACCCATCCACGTTTTTGGCTCTCATCACTGTTATGAAACACTCTGCGTCTCTGTAGCATGCCTGTTGTGGTGTAGCGCTGTTGTGGTTCCCCGCTCTGATATCAATCCTTGATCCCTGCGTGAGAGAGGTTAATGGGATATGTCCTATTAGGAATGCAGAAGCTTAACTGATCAGTGTGGCTCCTGTAGTCGAAGCGAGAGCGCGAGTATTGGTGTGTATTTATCCGCGTGTGTTTCTGGCATCCGTGTGGGCCGAGAGAAAAATGACTGACATGCCATTTTCATAAACGAAGGGCGTCTGCCGGTGACAATCACTGTGATTGGCGGGTGAGGAGAGCTGTTTATGCGCCGAGAGATGCTCGTTTTTTGTGCTCATTTGCAGCAGAGAAGGGATGCTAACGCTGGTTCTGCGTCAGTCTAACACGGCTGTAATCCTGCCCTGCGTGTATTGACCATAAAGGAAGTGTACATTGATTTGTGTGAGCGCTTGTGTGGATGACCCGGCGCATCACAATGACCTCAAGGCTTCCATTTTCCCATACACCTCACAGTAGTCATAGCTACTTCTACCTCTTAATTCATTATTAACATGCTAATAAAAAGGTTAAGTTATGGCCTGTTCAGAATAAGTCTTATATCATTAATGTATTATTGATGGCTAATAAAGTTTCACACCGTGCTGTAAGGACATATGCATAATTTAAGAATGGGAAGAGCTAATGGTCGTGGTTGTCTGTGTCTTCAATTACCCTGCTAATTCTCACATATAGACATGGCCTCTCACACTTTCCTTCACACAGTGGGGGTTGTGTTTGCACTGGAGACTTCTACAGATGGCTTTGGTCCAGTTCTTTGTGTCGTTCTGCTGTGTCATGTATTTCTCTGTTGGATGATTGACCCCTCGTCAGGCCGAATCTGCATCCAGAGCGAATTTCCTCCTCGTCCTATGCTTTTTACCCCAGTTTTATGATGACACGAAGGACACGTCGACACCTATTCGGGAGACAGTATATCCACTCTAAAAAGCGAAAACAACACAAAAATGACCTCATGTGTTCTTTCTACTCATCTTAGTTTTCTGATGATTTGCAAACCAAAATTTAATACATGTCCTTTAGAAGCTATTGGGATGACCAGTGGCTAACTTAAAGCTCCTGTGAAGAGTTTTTTCGCTGGTTATGAAACAGACTTAAATTAATTCTGATTACTCTGTATGAGCTACAAAAGCAAACCAGTCCATCAGCAACAAGATTGATTATTTCTATATGGTTATTTTTAATGCCACCACTTAAACATGTACAGGACAAAATCAACTAAGAGATAAGAGGTACGGCTTTGTCCACAGGGGGCGCCAATGTCAACACAAACCGAAAGTTCCTCACAGGAGCTTTAAAGAATTGCAACCAAGATAAGAATATACTTGTACAATATTTTAGAGTAGGAAAACTGAAATCTACGCTATCTATTATACACTGTTTCTTAACTACTGTTGATGCACTAGAGTCCCGCGTGAGCTAAATAAAGGAAGCATGATCGAGCCGATTTTGGTCAGCGAGGGTCAATCAAAGGATTGCGATACAATTTTCACACGCCAGCGACGTGCAGAGTTGTTGCAAAACTTGGAGTATGTTTTGTAGTGATGGGAGCACTCGCAAATGGCGCCCAACCTCACTTATTTTAGTCGCCAATAAAGATTTTTACCTGCATTTGGCGAGTAGCGGTTGCTAATTTTGGACCCTGCCGACGTACTGAAATATTTGCGCTAAGCTAATATTAGCCAATACACCAGCCTGATAGGTAGATTTATCAATCAGGCTCTTCTTGAGAGTGCCAAACAAAATGTTTACAGAGCATAGATTATCATAATGGTACATGTGTCACTTTTATATATTTTACTTTAGCAGTGGCTACTTGTGTTCAGGAAACTTTAAGCAAATCTGTGTGTAAGAGGGTTGCCTTGTTACAACACTAAGAGACTGCAGCAACGCTAGCAGCTCTGTGAGGCCACCTAAGCTAACATCAGTATGCTAAATATTCACACGGTGACAATGCTAGTATATTGATGTTTAGGAACTATAACATTTACTAGCTTTTATGCTAAACTTAAATGCTAACATTAGGGACGGCTGTGGCTCGGTGGTAGTGGTAGGAGTCGTCGTCTCTCAATCGGACGGTTGGGGGTTCGATCCCTTACTGCTAGGGATGAGAAACCCCAATGCATAGATCTCATTGGCACATAGGCCTTTGCCATCAGTGTGTAAATGGGTGAATGTGACAGTTCATTCATTGGAAGTGTTTAGTCATAAACCTGATCATGAAAAGTCAAGGAGTCATTACAGTACATTCACTGGGTGTTGAGATATTTCACTCAAAACCGCAAATGTCACCCTCACTGTGGCGCTTAAGACAGGAAGTGGAGTATGTAAGGTCAGATTTAAGCTGTGTAAATCACTGGCTTAGTGTGGCTTGAATGCCATAACTGAGCGCTAAAGATGCATTTTTGCACATGGCCTAAATTCCTCTGAGTGCCAAGACACTTAAAATAAATGTGCTTTTAAATGTGCAGCTCTGCTCCTCTGAAAAGCATCACAGTCCTGTTCGGGTCACCGAGGACACTGCCAGGAGTTCCCCATCCTGGCGACGGTCGGGATTAATGTCGGCGAGAGAGACAGAGGCAGAGGAAGAGGGTGAAAGGTCTAAGCTTGTAGACGCCATTGCTCGACCTTGACTGGGCGTTCACTCACATTACTGTCCACACCTTGCTGGCCTCATCTTTTCCCTCTCTCCTCCTCTGCTTTTGAAAATGCGTTTGTATTTGTATTCTGTTTCTCCTCTGTGTATCATTTTCTCTCTCCCCTGCCACTCTTCCTCACACTCCTGCAGAGTGACTGTTTCCAGAGACAGCAGGTCGCACTGTGACGACCCTTATCTCACTTTCTGCCTCTCTCTTCTCCTCCATCGCTCACTCATTCCTTCTCTGCTCTGCTTTTTTCTACACGTTTCTTTTACTAGCCCACTTTCCTCTATCTGTGCTGCATTCTGTTCCCCCTTTATCTCTATTCCACATGTGTCTCTTTCCTCCTTCCCTCCCCTCCATCCATACTCACCTGTCCTAGATATCCCCAGATACGGTGTGTGTTTGCCTCCTGTGTTTAATGCATATTTGTGGCTGCGCTTTCCTGTGTGTATCCAATGTTGCAAATTATGAGTTTGTATACCTGTGTGCATGTTGCTGTGTTGTATTTGTGGGTGTGTTTTTGCGGCATCCTCGGTGGACTGGAAGTCTGAAGATGATGAAGCACTACAGTTGCCCCACAGGCTTTGGAGCGGAGCTGCGGCTACAGCAGATGTTGTACGTCTCTTTGTTGGGCTACATACTTTACACCCCATCAAATCCTATTAATTATTATTTATAATATTTATATTATTTATTATTTATTTTACTGGAAGCATATCAGTCTAAAATGAGATTTAAAATAGGAAGTCGCTAACACCTGGCTTTTTTGATTCGTGGGAAAGGTTACAATCGGCATTCAGACCCGGGTCAAATGACTCTGCAGTAGACCCGGGTAATTATCGCCTCGGCTCCGATCGGCAATGATGAGAACAAGAACCCGGGTCGACGGGCTGATCTCCGCTATCATCTCAGCCTCAAATTCCGCCCGTCTCCGTCCAAGCAGCGCTGGAACATCGTTCCAAATTTGTCGGCACCGAGTTTGATACATAGACTGAATGAGGCCTCCATGCTGCGTACCAAAGAGCATAGTGTACTGCAAGCTGTTTTTGCATACTATATTTTTTACTAGCCCTGTTTCCGGCACATTTGTGACATCAGACGGTGACGCAACAGAAAAGAGACCGACAGGAGTATACTCCACTGGCAATGGGAAGATAGACAATCTGCATTTTTTTGTGGTTCTTTCCGGGCCTGAAAAAGTCTGCGTCAATGCGCCATTTTGAAAGGAAAGGGGTATATAGCTAGACGCACAGTAGCAGCCAGAAATATCAATATGACTGTTAGCTAAATCCAGTTCAGTTATAGCTTAGCAACAGTGAACATCTTACTTAAAACCAGGAGCACATTTGAAAAGATGGATAACATACTGACCCTATACATAAGCAGCAAATGCTAACACAGTGTGCACTTATACTGGCCAAGGAGCACATCATTAGCTAACCCTATGCTATTATGTGGATAACGCTGGGGTAAGCTAACATTAGCTAGTTAACAGCTGTTTTTTTCCTTTATTCTTAATTGGGGAAGTTCAAACTCCACGTTTTTCCTATTGCAGGCTAAGCTAAGTATCTGAACAGGGAGATGATAACAACAAAATTACAGTCTGAGCATCCATTTTTCTTATCACATAAACATTAGCAAGAGCTAGCTAGCTTTACCTCGCAATAGATGAAGCTGCTCCTTTATTTACACGTCTTTCATATGAACCACCTCTTGGAGGTTAGTGTTAATAAGTTAAATAGCTAAAGGGGATGCAATCTGTCTTTTCAGTCTGCACAATCGATGCATGCTGGTTAGAAATGAGAAGGCTGCTTTTGTTTCCCTTTGTTTAAAATGATAGACCCAGTGCTTCAAAATGATCAAGCATAGAGCAGAACAGAAATCCTCCCAGGTGTAGTAACAGTAACTTGCTTAGGGAAAAGTCCAGTTTTGATATGCAGGATTTTTTTTGCCTCCTTACATTTCTTCAGCATCTGTCTGTCACAAGTCCATTACTTACGTGTATGTAGCAGCAGACAGATGGTGTATGGTTTCTGTCTCATTTTGTCTGGTCTCTTTATCGTCTTTGTACCTATCTTGTTTTTTAATGGAGGAGGCAGCTGTTTTCTTGCCGGCTACAGAGCAGAAACTACACCAAAATGACACTGCATTCTCCTGTGTTGGTGCTACTTAGGTCATGTTTACAGATACTCGAATCAGAGGTTTTAGCTATGATCATTTCAGAATTGACAATGAAAATCTCTTCTACAAATAAAGCTGCTACACTATATGCCACATTAGGGGTGTATATTGACTGTTGGCTCAAGAGCTGTGGCTGTGACATTGATTGGTTTAGAATCCTCTCTGTCTTGTCTTAGATTGAACTGTTTTCTCCATCACTCTCTCCGTCTCTAGATCACAATAGGAGGATCAGCTGCTGCCTGGCTGCGGCCTCTCCGACCTTGGCTGCCGTTAGCCGTCTCATTACCTGCCCAATGCGTGTGTCTGTGTGTGTGTACCTCTGCTGCAGTCGAATCGTTGTATATACGCCTGCTACATCTGATCTTTGTCCCCCTGTGAGGTTCATTCGTGTGTGTGTGTGTGTGTGTGCGATCTGTTTCCTGCTCTCGCCTGGCTCTCCTCTGCATGTCAACCTGCTGCATGCGAGGTGCTGGCTCGCTGCCCGTCCTCCTCACCTCTCCTCTGTCAGCTCCCCTTCACTTCCTCCTTCCTCTCTCTGCCCGCGCACAGAAAAGCCAGTTTAATGTCAGGTTGACTTTCAAAAGGGCTTTTCATTGCAGCCCCCTGCCCGTTCCCTTTCGTCACGGCTTCTTTTTTTCAGTCAATTTAAGACTGAAGTGTCGAGCCCGATTGCAATTGATTTTTTTTTTTTTGCACGCAAGGCTGCTCGGGTGATTGAAATAGCTTTATTCTATAACAGGAGAAGGTATATGGATGTATTCTGCATGTGGGAATTCATTTAGATTTATGGGGCAAAACTTTGAAGATTTACTCCAGTCTCAGGGACAAAGCTCAAAAAATGATTACTGAAACAGACTGGTTCTCCCCAGCTGAACGATTCTTATGAATTCCTAAATTAATTGTGTGGATGTTGGAGAGTGTGTTTGCCTCAGAGAGTCTGTTTAATTCATCAGGTTGACTAAACCTCCAACTGCAACCCACTTCACTTCTTACATCTTGTCTTATCAACCCGACCTCTCTGCAGGGACTGTTCCTATTTGGAAAGTTTATCCTGCTAAGAGGAAAGCCTTCAAACCACACAGAGACAGAAACAGATTTCTTAGTTAAATACTTGTTTTGAATTAATAACCCCCCCCCCCACACAAACATCTGAGAATGCTGGATCATTTGAAGTTTATTTTGTCTGAAGGGAGACGACCAAGTGTCTTTCAGCTTCCTGCCTGTCACTGTTGATTGAATGGGGCCTTTTCAGCCTTCTTAGCAACACCAAAGATTGGCATCGCAGTGCATTGTAAGGTTTGCTTTGTTTGTGTTGTTTTCTGGAAATTACGCACAGGATTCCTTTTGATTCAATAGGGTTTGAGAGAGAACTGCAGAGATATGGAGTCGACGTTTTATGTGTTCTCACGTTGTTAAAGGAGTTGTTTAATGCTAATCAGCTTCTTGCTGAGGGTTAGCTGAGAAGTTTGATACCACACTCATACGTAGCAGTAAACACTAGCCGAATAGCCTAGCTTAGCATTAAGCGAGGGGAAAAAAAGTATCCAGGCTGTGTCCAGCACCATTAGAAGTCAAGAACAAACACGGCAAATCTTGTTTGTTTAATCTTAATAAATAAATAAAATATGAAAGGCTAGCTGTTTCCAGTCTTTGTACTTGAGCTAGCTAACCAGCAGATTACGTAGTGTGCTATTTATCAGACAGACTTGAGGGCTTCACTGAAAGCACCTGTTTTATGCAACATTACCTGTACAGCTCACCACCATTCACTAGTTAGTTAGCAAGTTGGTTAGTTAGCTAGCTAGTTGCTGCTAGCTGCTACAAGCCAAAATAAAGTCAATTGAATTAGCGCTTTTTTGTGCTCTGTTTACGGAAATTACACACAGGATTCCCTCTGTTGATTCAGTAGGCTGGGTGAGCTGAGAAGATTGATACCACACACGTCTAACGGCTAAATATGTAGCAGTAGCCAGAAGACAGCCTAGCCAGAAGATAGCCTAGCTTAGCATTAAGCGAGGGGAAAGTGGCTATCCTAGCTCTGTCCAGCACCATTAGAAGTCGAGAACAAACATGTCAAATCTTGTTTGTTTAATCTTTATTAAATAATAGGTTGAAATAATGACTGCTTAACTGAAAGCACCTGTTTTATGCAACCTTAATTAAGTTAGTTAGCTAGCTAGTTAGCTGCTACAGCCAAAATACAATTGTAGTAATGAGAGAATCTGATCTACAGTTTAAAGGTTTGAAGCAAGCAGGGATGATGTTATACTCAGCTGAAAGTAATGCTCAGTCTCCTTGCTGGTTTTTCCAACACTTTCAGAATTATTATTGCTTTAGCTTTTAGCATTGTCATAAACAGGCGGCCTGCTTCACGCAAGTAAAATCTATGTTTTTAATTACTTAGTTAAGCAGCCCCCCAATCTGTATTGTATTTCAAAGATATCTTCTGATGTTGCACCAATGCTTTGATGCACTAAAGCAGACATCAGGGTCACTTCAGGCACTGGTATCAGTTTCTTTTCCTCCCACCAGGCATTACCAAAAAAAGACCACATTCAACCACAGAGGGATTGGCTTGAAGTGGCCCCTGTTTGCCACAAGCCTAACCTCTCTCCACGCATCCACCTGGTGTCTTTATTTTCCTCTTTCCATCCGTCGCAGCCTCAGGGGAGGGAGTCTGAAGAACTAAAAGCGGAAAGTGGCGCTGCTAAAAGCGGTTGAAATGGATCCCCTTTGTGTGGGGGCGAGAGGGGAAACGTGAAGGAAAACCCCCACTGTGGGGGCCTTTGTGCGGGGAGAAAAAAGCACTTGGTTCTGGGCGATGATGGCGGATGAACACCTCGGGCAGTTGGTCGAGCAACGGAAACGACTTGAGAGTGGAGATATTTGTATGTATGCTGGCTGTGCTCACCAAAGCTTGATCCTATAGCAGCTTTCCCTCCCTGTGGATGGTTCTCATACCTTGTGGGGCCTCTGGCTATTCTTGCTAACAAGCAATTTGTGTCGAGAGCTGGCCTCAGATAAAATATACACACGCTGGCGTGGACATAGTACAAAATCTTGGACGGCAGATAGACAATGTCCACATTAACTTCCATTTATTTCAAAGAATCTCTTTTGATGGCAGATGGTTTTGAATACATTGATTTCATTCCCAAGGGCATTTAAGTTTAAAAATAGCATCACAGCCCTTCTAGAAGTATTTCCCTCATAGAGTAATTTCTCCTGTTAATGGATCAATAATGGAAATCTCTTTAAGAATCATGTATCCCCCCCTACCTATTTATCTACAGCCTAATGACCTGTCATGGGTTCCCTTTGACCTTGATGGTCATCACAAAGCCTGGTATCATCTTTCAGTCTTTGAACAGTGTGAGCTTTTTGAAGGAAGATGCTTTCATGTTGTTTCAATAGTTTAACATGAAAGAGTAGCGTAGCGGATAGCGTAACATCAGTGATTTATGTCTCTCGTCTTGAATCCCATCATCTTCACTTTGCCTTTTTTTTTTCTACACAGGAACTCGAGATGCAGTGAAACGAGGAGTATTTGTTTTCCATCACCCTCAAAAACAAACTTGATTGGCGCTGTCGAAAGCAAACATTCTTCACAGCCAGCGTACATGCGAGTGAAACAGATGCTAGAGTTAGAGCAGAACTGTGCATTGTCTTCCTTCCTGTCTCTCTCTCTCTCTTAGTTCACACAGACCAGCCCGGGCCTTCTGCTGTGCCGTGCGGACATAATGAGTATAGGGATGCTAAAAATACTGATGCACAAATGGAGCATGCAGCGCTGCACACTCTTATGACATATGTGTTAAAGTAGCTGCTGATGTTGCTGTTGCCTCCTGAAGCAGAACGGAAGAACTTCTTTGGTAGTCGTCAAAGTGCAGCTGTATCTGTTCTACAGGTTCATGAATGCACCTACTTTGCTATTTGGAAACATTCTGTGGCTTCACCCTGTTTGTTTTGAGGTCAAAGGCTAGTGTGGTAATGGTAGTGATTGAACAGGCGCCGGGATGCAGGCCATTGATTTGTAAGGGAACGTTTCCAGGCATCATCAGCTGTGATGCGTCACCCATAAGCTCCCCCCGGACCCCTTGTCTGGACTGCAGCCATAATCCTCTTTGCACAGACTGTCATAATGCACCAGTAACCTTACCATCACTGTCACCTATAAGAATACAGACAGGTTGGACAATGGTTGGCTGTGACTGAGCCTGTTTGGGCTTAGGATTTGTATCTGTATAAGAAAAATGCTCTGTTTCATGATTGTAGTGAAAATCACTGTAATCTCACTTTCCTTTTCTTTTTCAATGTCAGTTGAGTTGTTATGGCACCCACTGGTTTGGAGACTGCTGTTTTAAGGCCTTGTTTGACTGCACTTTTGGGCACTTTATGCAGTCCTGGATAAGGATGGGTATCAAGAACCGGTAATTTTTTGGTACCGGTACGTGATAAGTCGGTACCAAAAGGTTTAATTCTAACGTAGCTGGCATCCGTCCAAAAGTGGTGACGAAGCCACCGGCGTCAGACAATGATGTTGCATTGTTGTGGTCTCGTTGCTAATGCTAACGCCGTTGCTAGCGTTACTGCTAGGACTTCCTTAGTGCAGCCTCCGAGTCCCGGTGACTCCGATGGCAATGCTGCAGATGGGATTAGCCAAACTACTATTAAATATGGACCTTGTTATGCCGCTGTTTTCGTCGGTGTCGATAAGCAGTATTGGCATCGATATCGGTATCGCTAAGCAGTATCGGCATCGATATCGGTATCGCTAAGCAGTATCGGCATCGATATCAGTATCAATAAGCAGCATCCGTATCGATGAGCAGTATCAGCATCGATATCGGTGTTGATAAGCAGTATCGGTATTGATACCAGTATCGATAAAATCCTGACAATACCCATCCCTAGTCCTGAAGGTCGCTGCTTGCTTGGCTTTATGTGATGGTTTACTGATACACCGGTGTATTCCCTCTACTGTATGTAGTATGTTACTGTTCCAAGCATGATCTGCCAGGCTTCACACAGTACCACACAAAAAGGGAGGAAGGAGAACATGAAGAGGGACAGAAAAGAGAGAGACGTATATGGGTGAGATGGAGGAGGAGATAAAGCGAGGCGGAGAGAATCAGACAGACACGGAGCGTGATGGTTGATGGGCTGTCAATTGATGCTCCTCGTGGAGTTCCTCCTCCGAGTGGAGCTGCCAAGGCTGGCAGAGCACCGTCCCAGTGTGTCTCTATCTGCCCGTTTGTGTTTCAGGAGCTTCTCTCCGCAGCTCATTAGAATCTTTATACTTTCTTCCCCCCGGGGAGCGCCAGGCGTTGAACGGGCACACAAATGAGGCTACCTCTCTACTTTGTATGATGGTGTTCCCTCGCAACTGTGGGAGGAGAAAAACAAAGATGAAATTAATCACTCTAGCCTCGTCCCTCCCCCTCCTTCTAGTTCCGAGCTTCTGCAGACTTTTTAACTAGTTTTATTTAATTACAGCATCAGGGTGCACTCTGACGCTGACCTAAATCAGGAAACTGGGGCGTTTTTTTTTTTGTCGCCCCCTCCAACTTCTTACTCCACTCCATTGATTTTGTCTGTGTGGACACGAGCGCAGGCAAATGATCCGAGCGCTGCCATCAGTTTGTCTGCTGCTGTGTCTGAATTAGCCTGACCGCAGCTCCCTCTCCTCCCAATTTAATCTGGAGGATATGCAGGGGAATTGGGAATCTCATCCATTCGGGGTCCCCGGCCGGACCAGAGGAGTTATAAAACAAATTTGAGAGCAGCCACTTTGTTCGCACTGATGCCTTCGCAGTAATGGGCTAAGATTAAGGCATCGTGTGAAGCAGCTCCTCAAGCTCAAGCGAAATTCAAAGCAGTCACTCGGGGCTTTCTTATGTGACAGTTGAGTATCGGTTAATTATTTTTATGCGGCGGAGATGGCTCGAGTGGCTACTCTCTCTCTCTCCCTGTGTGTAGCTCTTGGCGGTGTCATTTCCTACGTGGTTCGCTTTGACGAACGCAGCTATGAAGTTTGATTCCTGGAAGAAAGCGCTCCAAACCATCGTGGTTCTCCTTCTTTTTCTTGTTATTTTCTCCGAGCCCAACGTCGTCCGACCTCAGGAATAATCCTCCTTGATCCACCAATGGCATGTAGCGCTCGGGAAAATAGCCCCCAACGACAGCTGAACCCCCTCAGCCAGGCAGGAATGTTTGACCATGTGCACACACACACACACACACACACACATAGGCCATACATTGGGACACACAGTACAGCACAGTGCAGAGCAGAACAGAGCGCTTCATTCTAAAGATGGTTGTTTTTGCAAGCAGCCACCCGCCCTTGTTTACATTAGAAATTTAGCTCTCGCTTATGTCGACTCCGGATGAACATGAAAGCAAATCTGGGGAACTACACGCCGCTTAGATTTTTTTTTCTTGAGGCCTACATTTCCTGACAGCGAGCACCGGGTGAGGTGTCTGAAGCACGAAGAAGGAAGGAAACCCATTTCCTCCAGAAAGCCATTAGACACTGAGACACAAACCATTTCCCTCATAGTGTTTATACGCCATTTTTCTCCATGAGAGAAGAATAATTTGTTGTGTGACAGCTACTTTTGGGGTTCCAATCAACCAATTTTTATGTAGAAGGCACCAAATCACAACAAAAGCTATCCCATGAAGGTCTAGACATAGAGAGACACAACATTAATCCACCATTAGGAAGCAACCAAGGAGCAATTCACCCACTGTCAGTCAAAGCTGGTGTTCTCTGTAATCAATAGAAGCAATAATATTTGAAATTGGTGCCATAGCTGTGGAGAAAGTTGTACAAACAGCTTGTGGTTTTGCCCCTTCTACATTCCTACAACACCCAGCGTGCATTGCACCCCTCCCTCCGAAAGGAACAGGCCACGAAAGACGCTGGAGTGAAATACTACCATTGTCGCTGCAGGCAATGGCTCAGAGCGGTACAAAATCCGAAATACGACGAGAATATACCGTCTTTGGGTCTGCAGTCTACATTTCAAACCTGACAATTTTGAACGAGATATGTAGGATGTGTAGTTTAGCAAACTTTATGTAGTCTGGTGGAGGTTTTATGTCGTCCCATTGGAGAAGCGGATAGCAAAGACACAAAGCGAAATTGCATTTTCTTCCTACCCTAATGGCATTAGCTCCACATAATAGCATGATAGGGCTGAGGTTGGAAATTGGCGAAATGGCCCTTTAAAGAAAAACTTACTTTTAACAGGCAGAAACCTTGAGCAGGACCAGCCTCATTGGTGACCAGCCATCTGCCGCTACCGTATGGGCCGAGAAAGTGATACACAGGGAGAAACACAAAGAAACTTTTCTTGTACTTGCCCATATTTTGTGCGCGTGTGATATCCATTATTGATCCGTCTAAGTTATAGCAGATGTCTAAAAGGACTGGCATGCGAACAAGCCACGGAATCCAACCCTCGTTTTTCAGTTTTCAGCATGTGAGCCTCCCTTCATAGGAAAGAATGAGGACCAGTGCCAATATAGACACGAACACACACACTCAGACACACATTCTCCGTATCTTGTGGCTCATGGAAAAGCGGAATGCACATCACATGAAAACATTTTATTTTTATTCTGAGGCTTGGGGGCGAGCAGACACATTCCTTTACTCGTCATATTTCTTGCCCCTCACCGCTGTCAGTATCATGTCATTGTTCGCACACTTCCATTGTGGTCTCCATGTTTAATGGCCTTCTCCTGCTCTTTCTGCTTCCCTGGGCTCAGAAGGACTTGTGGCAGAGCTTACAAACTTTAGCCGTTGCTTAGAATGGCCTGATACCCATTGGTACACCCTGTACTAGGAAATGCCACTGTTGAATGGCTCTTTGTTTCGAGGCCCTAAACTGTACGGGTAACCAGGCTGTGAACTACGGACCTGTACAGCATTACTTTTACTTTTCACAATAAAACCCTAATTCAGGGTCCGAAACCTGTCGGGGTCAGTATGTCATTAATTAGCTTATGATTGTCAGGACAGTCAGACTTCCCTAATTTGCCTCATAGTTGCCTATAACTCAAACAAGTGAGATCATTTGTAGTATAGACAAGAGTCAGATATTTAAATATAAATTTAAGTTTCCTTCCATCCTTGTTTCTATCCATCCTTCCTTGTTTCTTTTATCCCTTGTTTCCTTCCATCCTTTCTTGTTTCCTTTATTCCTTGTGTTCTTTTGTCTTCTTGTTTTCATCAGTCCTTGTTTCCTTCCATCCTTGTTTTGTTCCGTCCTTCTTTCTTTACTTTAAGTCCTTGTTTCCTTCCATACTTCCTTGTTTCCTTTATTCCTTGTTTCCTTTTTCCTTCCATCCTTGTTTCCTTCCATCCTTGTTTCCATCAGTCCCTGTTTTCTTCAGTCCGTTTCCTTTATTCCTTGTTTCCTTCCATCCTTGTTTCCTTTAGTCCCTGTTTCCTTTATTCCTTGTTTCCTTCCATCCTTGTTTTGTTCCGTCCTTCCTTGTTTCCTTTATTACTTGTTTCCTTTCTTTCTTCCTTCCATTATTCCTTGATTCCTTCCATCCTTGTTTTCTTTCATCCTCCCTTGTTTCCTTTTGTCCCTGTTTCCTTTATTCCTTGTTTCCTTCCATCCTTGTTTTGTTCCGTCCTTCCTTGTTTCCTTTATTACTTGTTTCCTTTCTTTCTTCCTTCCATTATTCCTTGATTCCTTCCATCCTTGTTTTCTTTCATCCTTCCTTGTTTCCTTTATTCCTTATTTCGTTCCATCCTTCCTTGTTTCCTTTATTCCTTGTTTCGTTCCATCCTTCCTCGTTTCCTTTATTCCTTGTTTAAATGTTTAGCCTGTGTTTGAACCTTTTTTTGTATAAATTGATAAAGAATGACAAATGGCTGCCATTTAAGGCTGGTTTGGCCAAACATCTCACCCTTGCACACGCACATTTGCTTAACATGATGCCGCACAGTTGTTAGGTTTTTCCCCTGCATGTTAAGGGATATATTCAAAGCAGTGAAGCGGTAACTTGGTAGCTAGCTGGCTGTCTTATAAGCCATGCTCCAGTAGCTTGTATTTGTGTAGCACCTGCCATCTGTGTGTCCTTGAGTGGAACCGCTATGTGTGCACGAGCGTGTGTGTGTTTCCGAGGTGCTCCGCGCTGCCACTTCCTGTGAAGAGTCTTCAGTTGCCCTGGCTGTGCTCTGAGGCTATCACCGTCTGTCAGTGTGCTTGTGTGCGTGTGTGTACTTTCAGTATTCACGCACGCACATGTCCTGTTTGTGTGACAGCGCATGTCTTCCATGTTTCGGGGAACCTGATCGCACATCTAACATCCAGACCTGCAGCTAGCGCTCGTTGAGCTCGGCACAGACGACACACACTGTGGTCTTTTCATTCACTCTTTTGCTTTTCATACACTCCCCAGTGACTCGAATCACTCACTGATGCTTCAGTGCTCTCTCTCTTTTCTTATACAGTCGCTCTGTCTCCTCATGTCACTGAGCTCTTTGTTTAATCTGAGCAGAATGACGAGTTACTAGGCCAGAATTTGAAGCGAATATATCGAATAAGGACGACTTTATTCTCTTTTAAATGCTTCTTTTACTCTCCCTGTGAATCTAGTTGAAATAAGACTTCGACTTTAGTTGGTTGGCGTTGTTGTGTAGACATGGAAACAAGTTATATAACTCCTCCAATTGTCTTCAGCTACACTGTATAATTAGCTTCAGCCCTCTCATCAACATTGTCATCTCTCTTTTTCTTTGCACTTTATTCCAGCATCTTCTAGAAGGCTTAGCATTTAGCGTTAGCAACACGGGGTCATTTCTCTGTGACTTGCTGATACGCTCAGCCTCCTCTTCACTAATGGAAGACCACTCTCAGGCTAACCTTTCTCCTCATCATTTCCTTCTGCGTGTGTGTGTGTTGTGGAAAGCGCTTAAGCCGAGGCAGCTTCTTTAGACCTGTTTAGAAACCTGAAGTACACTTTAACACAGATATAAATACATATTGTGGGCGCACTCACATGCCACATAGATACTTCGTATGAGTGTGTTTATTGGAAGGCACCAGGTTGTGGTTTTTCACGGAAATTAACGTGTTAAATGCCTCATTTTCATTTCCTCGCTGCCCTCGGCAACATCTCCTTGAGGATTAGAAAGCGTCACTGGCCTTTTATTACTACGCATGCTTGATAAAATTACCCTTAACGCACATGTTTGTGTTTATCTGGAGACATGGATGCAATCTGCAGCGAAGAATGCTGAACAATAGTTTTAAATTTAGCTCAGAGGACGTGTTTGTGTGTGCTGTGGAGTTACGGGAAGTTCACTCGTTCTCTGTGGGCTTCTCGCGCCCTACAATTCAGAGTGATGTTGCGGCGGCATGTTGCCTTAACAACCAATCACTTCTCAAAACAGCATCTGTGTGTAATAAAATGCGCAACTTCTTCCCCTGCTTCTGTCGTGCGACAATCCAGCGGGTTTAACTAAGAAGAAAGACTCCATATGCTTGTCATAGCTCAGTGGCGATTCAGAGATTCTGGGTGGCTTACATCATGCATGTGTGTGTGTGTCATGTGCCTCTGCAGACCTACAATGCAAATTCATGCATGTGCGCATGCTGAGATACTGCATGCAGAACAACATGCTTTTCATCATTGTGTGGTAGGGGAAATATGCTTTAATGAGGTGATAAGCACCAGCTGTCCAGCATAATAGGACAGAATCAAATGGTATGATAGCAGCACATTAACACAGTAACACACACTGAGTGAGCAAATGAGAAGCATCCCTCACACACTGAGCCTCGTGCCTCGTCCTCAGGCTGGAAAAAAAAGAACACTTCAAGGTTCAAGGTCAATGAAGAAAGCACGAAGAGTTTCTCCTGCACTCAACCAAGCTTGGAGTCAAGATATGTATGAAAAAGACGCTTTGAATGAACTTTGAAGAATGAGGACAGTCGGGGTGCATAATAGTGGAATTTTTGCCAGTACTTCATAAGCAGATATTTTTCTACTAGACAGTTGCCGATGGTGATAACTCGGGTTGGGACAAAATATCGCAACATACGGCGATATATTGTTGTCCTGACTCGTGCAATACACTGATGATCTGATATTGTGATGTATCATTATATGATTGTCTTGCAAAATATCAATTATCGCAGAATTGCTGTATCGTTATCGTGGGCCACCAATCGCAAGTTACCCTTTAATTCCTGCCCTTACTGATAACAATATTTGCACATTTCTTTTCCAATTTGGGCTTTAGTCAGCCGATACAGATGACGTGCAGATATTATCGTCCTAAAATACACACAAGAAAAGCCATAGGAAAGCAGAAATTCTATCCAACTAGGTGATGTCTGCTCTTTATTTCCTGTGCATTAAACTTCCTGATAACCATTAGACAATAAGAACAACAGCAACTCAATCATAGACCTTAAAGATGTAATCTCCAAGATCTCAGTTTTGTTCTCTTTGGCGGCACCTATGGCGATAAACTGTAATTGCGGGAGCACACATCCCAGATATCCAGACAGTGTTGCATGTGTGACGTCCACGGTTGGCTCCGGTTGAAACTCTCTCTTTTCCTCGCTGACGGTCGCTTTCCTTTTTAGACTGTTTGCCTTCATCTGAGCGTCGAAATTGTTTCTTTTTCTTTGGATTTTCACTTATTTTTCACTAAGTTATATCTGTAGTCATAAAACTTTTCTTTGTTTGTTCAGCCATAGTAGATTACTGTTTACTCGCAACACTTGCAGAGACCGGAAAAGCAGCCGCTTAACTCCGCCTACCCTCTCTGGCAGACCAACCACTGCTGGCTGATGGAAAACTCGTCACTAACTGGGCGCCACTTGGGTTTTTTCCACGAAAGTCGCACTAGACACCCATTCTGTAATACTGCAAATGCAAAGGCTTTCATCTGTGGGCCATAGGCTCAAATAGGGATGGACGATATTTGCTTTTTTACCGATATCGGATATGCCGATATTTTACAACGTGAGGTCATCACGCTGCGCTGCGCAGGTCTTCTTCGTGCCGGGGACATTGCGCCAAGTTCTGGCATTTAATCAAGTATGCAGCAGCCCATTATTTTATCGGTTAATTATATCGGCGGATATCGGCATGTTTTTTAAGGCAATATCAGCCGATACCGATAACGTGCCGATAATGTCGTGCATCCCTATCAATCACCATTGTGTGACCTCATTCTGCGATAGATAGTGACTTACACATGAAAATCTTCAAGAGCAAATTTAATACTGACACTCAAAAAAAAAAAGCATCTATTAGCATGTTTCCGGGCCAAATAGATGGAATACATTTTAAGAAATGGTAAAAAAAAAAGGTCCACTGGCCTTTAAAGGAGGAAATGTTACATAATCATGAGAACATCTTGGATAAGTTTTATTGATGGTGAGCGCTGTCTTGGATGGTGGTAGTGTTCAGTTGAGATCTGGAAACCTTCAAAGCCATTTACTTCCATCCTGATAGAACCAGTCAATGACCCCTTTGTATGGTAACGTCTGCAATTGTTCAGTTGTTCCAATAAATGGCTCAAGTTTTCTCCAAACTTTGTCATCCATCTGTGTGTTTTTGCGATCATACAAACCAGGCCTTGGCTCTGAGAAACCTGCTGTTTCCCTGACAATGTCTCCGTCTCAGTTCCCCTCTCATACATAACTGTTCTTTTCTGTTATCTAACAAGTGGGAGCTTTGCTATTTTCTGATCTGTTCTCCTGCTTTAATGTCACTCTCTGCCAGAGCTGTACGCAAGCCCAGGCCTTTTATTCAGTAACTAATGCTTTTAGCAGATTTTTGTACATTCTGTACCTGAAGCAGCCATCAGAGTAAGGAGCTTTCAAGCCGAGGAACACGTCTTGTTTTGATGATGAAAAGAAGTGTGAAATAATTCCGATTTCATTGCGTATTACCTGCAGGAAATTGAGGCAGAGATGCATTCAAATTGTGCACTTAAAGCTGCCGTAATTAGCTTTTCACACATTGAAATTACAGACCTGAGAGAGCATCTGTACGAGAGTATGTGTGAAAGTGTGTGATTACAGTGTGTGCATTATCAACCAGACAGGTGGAGATGTTCTGCAACAACAGCAATTGACCTTGCGCCTTAACCCTTCAAGGAACAGCTATTGTCGGGTCATAGCTTAGCAACTTTAATTGCTAATCCTGCTTCTAGATTTGGCTGTTGAAAAAAAAAAACCAAAAAACCTTGGTGGTTGGAATGAGGGTAAGTCGGGTCTCAATGGGGTCAAATTTGTAGCCCTCAAACACATATTTAAGGGAACTTTAGGGAACCAGGGACAGCTTTGTCACTGTTCTTCAAAATCTTCGAGTATGACTTTATTAAGATGTAAAACATCAGTTTTTATGTCGGGGTTATAGTTTCAGTATCAGACCAATAAAAAAACTATTTCCCTTGGCGGGTGGGATGAGGGTGTGTCGGGTCAGTCGGGTCACATTTGTAGCCTTAAAGTACATATTTAAGGGAACTTTAGGGAACCAGGGACAGCTTTGTCACTGTTCTTCAAAATCTTCGTGTATGACTTTATTAAGATGTAAAACATCAGTTTTTATGTCGGGGTTATAGTTTCAGTATCAGACCAATAAAAAAACTATTTCCCTTGGCGGTTGGGATGAGGGTGTGTCGGGTCAGTCGGGTCACATTTGTAGCCTTAAAGTACATATTTCAGGGAACTTTAGGGAACCAGGGACAGCTTTTGGTCCGGGTCCAAAAGTACGGTTCGTTTAGACAGACGAGAACAGTCTTTGGCACCACTCAAAGCGCTTTTACACTACATGTCACATTCACCCATTCAAACACACATTCACAGACTGATAGAAGAGGCTGCTACCTAAAGTGGCCAACTGTCAATCAGTCATCACATTCACACGCCTTTGGCTATGCCACCAGGAGCAATTTGGGGTCCAGTGTCTGGCCCAAGGACACTTCGACATGTTGACGGAGGGAGCCACCAACCATCCAAATGAAAGTTCCAAATGAACCGCTGTCCTGTTCGATTCAGTTGAGAACATAATCAGACTCAAAGTAGGATCTAATTTAGGAAGTGAACCAAAAACCTGTGGGTCGCATTGTGGGTTGTTAACGGATGTTGACAGGCAGCAAGATGGGCCCTCGGGTAGGGCTCTAATAGACATATGGGCTGACCAAACAATCTTACAAATGCTTGGTATCAAAACTGTTGAGTGAAATTCTAAAGCACAATGGAATTGATCCAACTGTGGAACAATGTCGGTTAAAAGTAAAACAAAAATACGCCGACAACAAAACATCAAAGTTTGGAAATTGTGACCAGGAGGAGTTTCCAAAGGAGTCTCCTTTGGTCTGCTGGTGAAAGCTGGCGTGTGAACACAAACCAAACTGGAGGCAAAATGCAGCATGGTAACAATTCGGTCTTTGATTCGGATCAAACAAACGGACTTCAGGTGTGAAAGCACCCTTAGAGTTTCCCACAGATTTGTCTTTAAATTGTACAAAAGCAGGACATTTTTCACCCGTAAATCTTGAACACCAAGTTTCGCACTTTCTATAAAATTAAAGCCGCCGTCTCGTCCTCTCTTTCCTCTCTATGATTGATTTGACTGCTGCGTGCGTTTCGTTCCCACACCTCTCTCCAGGTATCTCTCTCTCGTTCCCTCAAGACATACAGCACGGGGGGGGCAAACACGACCGAACACGAGATCCGACAGCTACTTATCTCTCCTGCGCCTATCTTTGAATCACTGTCCCTCACTTTCCTAAACTCCTTCTCCACCTGGTTGTCTCTCTCTCTCTCCTTTTACTCCCCAGTCAGCACAAACCCCACCTGCGTCTGTACATCTTAGCTCCAGGCTGTGGCTGCAGGCTGCCCCGTCTCTCCCGTTTTTACACTCTCGACAGCACATAACACAAATAAAAAATTAAAGCGGGCAATTTCAGCGGTTTAACCTGCTCTGCTACTGAAATCCGATTGATTTCGCTCCACCTTAGGGCGGCGTTTCCCGCTTTTCTTCCCTTGTTTTTATAAATGCCACACCTTAAGTGTTTGATTTTTGCCCGAACCGAAGCTGCGAGCTGAAAAAACCACAGAGGCTGTTTTTTGTTTCATCACTTTTTCATCAGAGCTTCATCATCCCCCCGAGTCGATGTGGACCCGACCGATGTAGCCTGGAGCGAAGTGGTGGGTGAGGGGTGTAGTTATGATGTCATACCAGCAAGACGTGATGTCAGACAGCTGCTAAACGCACAACCTGCAAAGTACATCAGGAATCTATCTAGGTGTGTGTGTTTGTTTGCACTCCCAAAGGTCACTCACACGCTCAGGTACGCACGTGTTCTATTCAGGCTACAGACTCACGTGTTCGCTGTCAGCTTTTCGGTGTGTGTGTGTGTGTGTGTTTACATCTGCATGTGCTGCTGCAGCACAAGTGCATAAATTGTCATAATTTGATTCCGGGTAGCTTGAAGTGCAGATAGAGGTCAGTCACACCTCCTGTTCCCTGAAAGAGAGCAGTGCAGGGTTCGAGGAGCGAGAAGAGGAACTGAGGCAGAGTGAAAGAGGCAGATTGATGTCGTAGGTTTCGTTCGGCACTCCCACTTTTAACCGTCGCACCGAAAGGAAGAAAAAGCAGATGTTTTCTCTCTTCATCTTTCCTCTCCATCTGTCAGTGGGAGATGCAGCCCACTCGCCACTTATCCATCTCTGTCCCCCCCCCACCCGATTCTCCTCCGTCCCTCTCTAACACAATCTGTCTTTGTCTCGCGAAATCTTTCTTTTGCTTTATCATCAGCCGCACTCACACCAGTCGTTTCCCTTCCCTCTCCTGCTGTTTATTGCAGCCTTTCTTCCTCCTCTCTTTGCTTCCTTTGAGCCGGGTGGGAGGATGTGTTGGTGTGCTTTCAGCGTGCTCGCTCACGCTGCTGTTAGCATCTGGAGTGTTACGAGTATGACATAGACAGAGAAGATGTGGTGTCGAGTGGTTTGACAAAAAACTCAAACCAAGTTGACCTTCATAAACAACCGTCACTGTTTAAAGATCAACTTCTTGGTTCGACTTTGACCTTACGTACATGCCACAGTTTCCTGTGTAATGAGGGATTACTGGTATTTTCTGACATTGCAGTTTTACCTTTAAAATGTACTTGTGTTAGTTGTTGTGTAATCCTTACTGGCACAGATGTTGCAACTTAACTGGTATTAGTCATTAAAGCTTTTAAGTATTTTGAAACTAATAGAGAGTTATCACCTGACTGCTGTTCCCCTCAGATCTACAGCAGCTTTTAGCATCTTTAAGCCCTTTGTTTTGGTTTTTCAGGCCTGCTAAGTTACATGTTTTTATTCATTCACTCTGCTTGCATCAGAGTTTGCTTTTAGGGATTTTAGGGCTGGAAAGTGTTCTGGTTTCCATTTGTAGTGCGCTTGTAGTCCGAGTAAAATTGACCAATCACGAATCAGCAGGCTGCGGCGGATGCAGTTCCGCCGTTATGACATCCCGGCTCCCATCAGCGGCTACCTGACGGTGATTTAGCTTCTTATTAATCTCTGTAAACAGACATCTGCAGCAAGTTCATCTGTTCTAGGTCTAAAATTCAACTTGAGATAAATTCCCTGCCTTCCTCGAAGGCAGCATATCGATCCGACCTCCTTTCAACAAACGAGCATTTTAAAAGTAGTCTTCTCCTCCTCTTGTGGACAGACCTGACAAAGCTGTTGAAATTTCGGCTATAAGACGCGTTGATAAAAGTCAATCACAATAAAACCCACTGGCTTCATGCCCGGCATGTTCACCGTTGTTGTGTAGAGGCTATATCATCGTCGTTATAGCCGATGGGATCCGAGATTGCAAAGTATGTAACTCAGGAGATGGACCGATCAGCTGTAACATTATGATCACTGACACGTTGAGTGAATAACATTGATTATCTCGTTACAAAGGCACCTGTCAGTGGGTAGGATATGTCAGGCAGCAAGTGAACATTTTGTCTTTGAAGTTGTTGGAAGCAGGAAAAATGGGCAAACGTAAGGATGTGAGCGACTTTGACAAGGGCCAAATAGTGATGGTAAGACGACTGCGTCAGAGATCCTCTAAAACTGCATCTCTCGTGGGGTGTTCCCGGTCTGCAGTGGTCCACAAGTGGTCCGAAGAAGGAAAACCAGAGAACCGGCGACATCGACATTGATGCATGTGGTGCGCAAAGGCTGGCCTGTGTGGTCCGTTCCAACAGAAGAGCTACTGTAGCTTAAATTGCTGAAAGAGTTAATGCTGGTTCTGATAGAAAGGTGTCAGAACACACAGAGCATCACAGTTTGTTGCCGCAGACCAGTCAGGGTGCCCATGCTGACCCCTGTCCAACGCTGAAAGCACCTACAATGTGCATGTGAGCATCAGAACTGGACCATGGAGCAATGGAAGAAGGTGTCCCGGTCTGATGAATCACGCTTTCTTTTACATCACGTGGATGGCCTGGATCACACCAAGACATATCTGTCAGACTTTGCATTTTTTGGTGCTCTCTGGCTTGTTTACTTGCAGACGTAACGCTGGAGTCTAATTCCGTTGGCACCTCAACAGGCGTCCTCCGGGGAAAAGAACTGGCGTCGGATCGCTTCCCAGTGAAATCTGGGCTGCTTTGTCACTGGCAGGAACGCAGTTCAACCCGGGCACAGGAAGTGTCCCTTATGTTATCACTTAGCTCAGAGGATGTGACTAGCTTTCCTAAGGCGTAACAGGGATGAACCAAAGTGACATGGAATTAGAGCGAAGGATTGGGATAAACATGAGAACCACTAATTTAGTGCTCGTTTGTGTAGACATCACAATGACATGAACAGTAATAGTGATGTCATAAGCGATTGATTAATACCACAAAAAGGGGAGTAAATACCAGATTCATGCAGGTGAGATAAAACCTCTCAAAGGGATTATAATAATCGTCTCATCTCGACTGCAGCATCAGTGGGCTATCTAATGCATTCACTTAGCTAGCTTCACAAGTACACACACACACACACACACACACACACACAGTCAGATTAATGCCTGGGAATGAGGTGAGGTTTTAGTGCACTGACCTATATTTCTATTTAATCTGAGTCATTTATGATTTCCCCTGCTCAGCCCGGCATCGCAGACTAAATGATGCCTTTAATGCCCTCTGTTTTTTTCTGCTCTTTATTAACATAGCAGGTAGTCATTGTTAAAGAAAAAGATGTTATCTGTGTGTGGATGGCCAGTTGTGAAAGGGGAAAGCAGCAGGAGTCTGCGGAAGCCAAATCTCTTGTTATTAAGTGGCATTATTTTCGAGTCTTTTCAGGCATCAGATACTGTAAGTATAAGATCTCGCACTGAGTCGGCGCTGAAACGATATTTAGCCACGAGAAAAGAAAAGTAATAACATTCCTCGCACGACTCTCTGCCTTGAAAGAATCAGCTCCGGCAGCGTGATTTCAAGCGAAAGGGTTATTGTTGCTAGAGAGGCGTTTTTGAGATGCCGGTTAGGTCGCTATCTCGGCGCGCACAAAGGCAGCGAAAGGAACCTGGCGATGGAGACGGGCGAAATGAAAGCCGTTCCTCCTGGGTGATTCCGCCCGGCCCCGGCTTTTGTCTGCGCTCGCCTATCAGACCTCTGTGCCTGCACACACGTGTGTGTAGAGTCCCATTCAGGGCCTCCGCAGCTCTGCTACTTTCCGACATCTGCCTGCTCTCTCCTCCTTGCAGACCCCTGTTGATTCGTCTGCTTTAAAATGCATGATGCCACTTCCCGGCGTTCCGAGCTTAACCTGAGGAATCACTTTTTTGCAGATGCACGTGAGTGCTTATGTTATCTGCCTCCAGCTTGCTTAAAAGCTGTCAGGTAGCTCTTGACGTGTGAGCAATTGTGCTTATGAAAATGTCCTTGTGGTTTTGGGTTTTCCTAAAGGACGTGCTCCCCGAGTCGGGTCATGCGCCTCCTGGCCTTGCATCCATGGGACTTTGTGCAATATTTGGACATGACGTGGAGGCATTTTAGCCCCTTTTACCTCACCGCATTGAGAGCTTATTGCTTAAAGCCTGCGGTTATGAACACAGTGTGCATGCACTTGGCTCAGACAAACATATCTGAGCTAGTTTTGGTCACATTGCTGGAATAAAGCGCTCTTTTGGTTTGGCGTAGGACAGCGGTATGCTCTTGGATTGTGGACGTGCAGAATATGCAGCATGAGGAAGTAACGAGTTTTATTGCTGCTCTCAGTTCTCGTCTGTTACCGTAGATGCTTTAAAAAGTCTTTATCTTGTGTAGGAAACAGAATTAAAACAAGCACTGCTTCCTCATTTCATATCACTCTCTTCCCTCCCGTTAGAATCAACTCATTAACCTCTCTCTTTAAGCTCACACTTACAATCCCACACACAAATTAAATATTCATGATCCTTACATTTGGCAGCAGCGGAGGCCAGCAGAGCACCACCAGTTGCTGCGTTTGCCAAATTAGCATATTAATGATATAAATGCTGCTTAATTAACACGCAGAAGTGGATAATGCACGTGAATCCCTGTCAGATCACTCAGAGAGAAGAAAGGGTCAGGCTAATGAGGTTAAAAAGCACATTAACGAGCTCTTTGAGTTGGATTTGCTGTGTGGTTTGGTGCACAGAAAAAGCTGTGGGACACGAGGCAGAAATCACTGCATGCTACTTTAATGTTTTTATTTCACTTTAATAGTGAAATCTGTGTAAAATTGAGTCTTGCAGCAGCATAATATTAAGCTTTGATCACTGCTATACCTGCCGCCGTCAGTCGTCGCTGTTTTTTTTTTTGAAGGAGCAGCGCCGGCGTTCTTCTTCAGCCCCGTGGCTGCGTTTGTTCTTCTAAAGGGCTTAGACAGAGCAACGAGCAAACCGAACGTAACGTGGTTTGACAGCCCTTGACTCCAAGTGGCAGTTTTAAAACACATGCACGCTTAATCCGTGCCAGGCTTTCCAGGGAAGTCGACAGACTCGGCAGAATGCACTTTTGCGAACGCGCAGGAAGTCCTGGTGGATTAAGGTGAGGAGAGAGCACGTTAAAGAGATCAAAATGCAACCTCTGATCTCCAAGATCCCATGTGGACACAGTCGCTGTCTGTTAATCAGGAGATTATCTGCCTTCAGGGCAGCTTTGTTTGAATGGATATGTGAGGTAGGGCTGCATACGAGATGAAGTTATCAATTAATTTTAATAATTCATGGTCAAACACTCATTTATGCTGAACAGTTCCAAAATATTAAAATGCCAAAGCTCTGAAAAACACAAGGTGACATTTTTAGGTGTTTTTGTTCGACCAACAGTCCAAATGTGAAACCAAAATATAGCACAGAATAAACCACAGTTTTTTGTCAATAGAGTAAAAGTGACACTACAGCAAAGCTACTGACTCTGCGAGCTAAACACCAATGTCATCATGCTAATGTGCCCAAGAAAACAGTGCTAAAATGATGATATTAATGCAGTCAATCAATCAATCAATCAATCAATCAATCAATCAATCAATCAATTTATATAGCGCCAAATTATAACCAAAGTTATCTCAAGACACTTGAGACTACAGAAAGAGCAGGTTTACAGTGTACACTTTTTTATTTTGTTTAGAGAGAGACCCAACATGAATCCACCATTAGCAGCACTTGCCAAATGTTGTTAAGGCAGAAACCTTGAGCAGAACCAGGCTCCATATAATGCTACCAATGCTCGCCATCCTTTTTTGCCTGTTAGCATGCTAGCATAGTACAGCTGAGGCTGATGGGATCGTTGTTAGTTGGACAGGTAGGCTTTTTGGCCATAGAACAAAGTGAACTTTTGGCCTGATAATGGCGACAGAGGAAAAGTTAACAGATCACCAAAGAGTTCACCCTAAGGGCGACATGATGGCACTAAAATGTATGGCAATTAGGGGTGGGACAAAATATAGATAGGGCAATATATCGCTGTCCACTCCTCACTCGTGCAATATATTTATCAATGTGCTGGCAAAGTAAACAATACGCCATTGACCCAAAAAGACCCACATAACGAGAGAACAGCACTGTGTCATCAGCATAATGACAGTATTTTCCCTGTAGGTCATAGTTCACGATCTTCTTCATGGACTCTCAAACCACATTCTTCATCCAGTGATGAGTGAGATGAATCACGTGTTCTAGAGTCCCACTTTGATCCACTCAGGTAGTAGACATATTGACACACTGGACTGGGATCTAACGGGAAAGAAAGGAGACCCAAGAGTGGGTCAGAATGGATATAATATGGATCTGTCGCAGGCAGGTTCTTTGGTCAAGTTCAGGGTTGGAGTTTGGTTACCTGAAACCATGTTGATCACAAAGACCCCCAAAATATCTGTGCATCTGATGTTGACTGAATGTCATAAATAACCTTTTTTAACATGCTGCATGATGGTCTTTGACCTTCTCACCACTTAAGTTCATCATGTTCTCTCACGACTCTCTCTTTATGACCTTCACATGTGTTAAGAATCCGAGAGTTGCGCTCCCAAGTGCGATGAAGACGAGTACTCCCATGTTAACCCTGTGAAAACACTCTGACACACTGCATCAGTGTTAAACCACCAGCTCTCCACCAGGAGAACCTCCTGGACTTTATTTTTAGCTTCTATATTCGCTCTCTGTTCCTCTGTTGATGCATTCCTCAGCCTCGATTCCCTTGATTTTCTTACTTTGTCTCAAGAAAATCAGTTTTTCCCAGTCTGAGCCTCTTCTTTGCCGTGTTTCTGTTTGTTTATCCTCCTGTGCTCAGCTTTTTCCAGTCTGCCGTCTTTGTGTAATGTCTGGTTTTGGGGGGGCGACAGTTTGGTCAAGAATAGCCACGTCCTCGCTATGACCCAGTTGGCTGGTGTCACATAGAATCAGACCGTGTCTGTTTTGCTGTGTCAAAATGGATTAGCGTTTGTTTGCCTTTTTTGGCCGCTGTCATTGCAGTCCATGTGAAAAACTGGGTCTGACAGGTTCAATAGACGGGCAATGAGTGTGCGTTTATGTCATATCTGAGCATCAGCAGGTCTGCTTTTATTCAATTTATGCGATCGGATATTCATGCACCAGTGGCATCCACTTAGACAGGGCTGTGTTCGTGTGTGCATTGGTCCATTTATAGGATTTTCCCCGCTGCCATGCTTGTTCTTTTACCCTGTAACAGCTGTATTGTCAAACAGCTTCTAACTAAGTCAACTTTCTCCCCATTTGTGCTCACTTTTCTCGTTTTATGTGGCATAATAAGACACATCTTGCAACTCCAGGAAACGGGAAGACATAACAAATCAGTTCCCCAGAGCGTAAAGCACCTTTCCAGTCCGAGACAGTTGACAGACAGAGGCAGCAAATGACAGACAGTTTGAAGCAGACGGACAGACAGCAGCTGGCTTGTGGATCGACAGGCGGGAAGCTTTTATTTTAAAGCGGAGGAGGGAAAAAAAAGCGTCTTGGACTGAATAATTTAGTGAACTGCAGCTGGGAAAGTCACTTGGATAATTCATGCATCGGGCGCACTTTGTGTTCGCAGTGATTGCCGCCGTGTGTGCGAGCGGTTGGGCTTTGAATGAATTACAAAAAAAGTAGGCAAGTTTCGGGTGAATCTGCGCTCGCGTGCGCGCGTGTGTGTGCGACAGCGGTTGGTCTTTGAATGAATTACAAAGTCAGATGTGCACTTGTGACAAATCCCTTGTACAGATAGTGTTGCTGCTGCTCCAGGGATAACAAGGAGCTGGCGAAGCTTCAGCGCAAAATAGCAGAAGGAAACACACACACACACACACACACACACACACACAGACAGAACAGAGTGCGAAGCTGCTGTTTGATTTCATCAGCAGACTTGATCTCAATGTCAACATAAAATAGTGGGTGATGGGTAATTCAGTCCTCTTTTAGGTTGTGAGCCACAAAAAAACCCTTCAAAATAAAAGCACCTCAGGCAGTCGACCTCCGATTTGCTGCTGATATTTCTTTTTGAGTGCAGTTTAGTCTCTCCCAAGAGTTCACTGCGTTTACATTTTGCCAATTTTCATAAAATCTGCAGCAATTTTACGTCAATCGTCAACATCCAGCGCATCCAAAAGTTGCTGTGTTTCCTTTTTCCTGCAGTAAATGAGCTTCTCTTGCGATGGAAAGTGTCCGGAAAATGCTTCTGCTGTAGAAAATAACACAAAATTGGGAAGAAAATGTGGCTACAAAAGTTTAAAGTCTGATTATCTGCCACATTTTTCCCCTCAATCTTTTGCTTTTCAAAATGAATGCTTAGAAACTCACGGATTAAAGAAATAAAACAAAACAAAGCCACTGAGAACTTTAACAGATCTTTGTGACTTTTTGGATTACTGAGGGATAAAAGAGTGTCCATCCAGGGACACACACATTGCTATTAAACATACCCTGCTGTGTGTGCCCACATCGTTTGAACTCTAGCTCTCTGGGTGCAGCTCTGTGTCTTTAAATTGGGTTGGATTAAATATAATCCCTCTCCAGCGGGACAGATTCTCTCAGTGCTTTCGGGATGGTGCGTTCAGGTACACTGGACGAGCCCTAATGAAATTCCCTCCAAACACGTTAGATGTGCAAGGCAGGGACGCCTTGTTAGACATTTCTTCTCCCAATCCCAGCGAGGCGGTCTCTTTCCTCTGCATGTGTGAATGCATGTCTGTGTGTGTCTGCATACATCGCTGTGTGAATAGGCTGCCTGTGTGAATTTGAGAGTGTGGACGGGTCTGTCAGCGCTTGCGTGTCTGTGTTTGCGTGAGCATTGGTGTGCAGTGGTTGACAGTTCTGTGTGTACCTGCAGGTTCAAGTGTGTGGGTCAATTTACTTGCATATGTGTGTGTGTGTGTGTGTGTGTGTGTGTGTGTGTGTGTGTCGGGCTGCAGTGAGCGAGTCAGCAGGACACAGCTCTGTATTAGAGAGCTGTTTGAAGAGCTGTCAACTGACACTCTGTGCTGATGGCTATTACACTCTCACAGCTAGAGTAGTGTTCACTGCTAATGGACCGTCAGCATCTCTCTGTCCCTCCGTCCTTGCTTAACCTCCTTTATATTCAGTCTTTATGTTAAAAACATGTGCAAACTAAAATCTTAACACAATATGTTTATACCGTTATCTTGAAACGGTGTCCAAGAAAGACTTTAGGGGATATAAAAAACAGATTATAAAATGATATGCTGTCTTTTAGTCCCTAATATGGGACAAACCCTGGATGCAATCTTAAAGAAACATACATTTTATATTTAAAAAATGTATCGGTCACTTCCCACAATGCAACTCTGTTAGTAGAGCTGTTCTGATACCGATACACGTATCCAAACAGCCTCCAATACACTATTGAATGCAGTATTAGGTATAAAGGAACACGTTGGTGTTCCAATACCATAATGTATTAGCACCCCCAAAATCAGATTGTTCATCCTTCTCCAAAACAGAAGCCTACACCGCTATAATATGCTGTATATTATATCTGCTACTAGCAACTACTGTTTCAGAGTGGAAAATAAGAATTGATTTCAGGTAAATTATCATGTGACATAGCAAACAACAACAGTACAGTGCTAGCGGAGAGTGCAACGTTCATCAAAGCTAGCAAAATTTGCGCAAGACGTACAGTAAATGCCGATCACGGATTTTAAGGGTGAACGTTCTTTGTTAAAGAGGGGGTATTATGCTGTTACACATTTTAAGACATATATACAATGTTACAATGTTAGATGTCCAGACGAAACGTAGGTGAAGTTTCAAATCTGTAGGTAAAAGTATGTAGGAGTAATCCCCAGGCTTCTCATGTCAGAAGTTTCAGACAGTTTTTTTTAACACGCCGCACTTTGTGACATCACAAAGTTTTGACAGAGCTGACTGAGTCATTTCAGGCAGAGGCTGTATGAGGACCTGCACAGAGTACAAGTGTGAGAAAAATGATGAGTTTTTTTTAAACTGTAAATTATGCTAAACTACTCCATAGGTTTCTCAGTGTGAGCCTGAAATTAGCATAATCCCACCCCACCCCCCTTTAATTAAATGTTTAGATAATTAAACAGGTAAAAAATACAAAAGGAAGCAAAGTAAAAATCAGTGTTTCTCTTGGCTGTCACGACTCGAGCTGCTAACATTAGCACAGCCTGTTTTTACCTGCTTAGCTTTAGTTTAGCTGTTAAAAATGTATCATAATATGTATGTTGTATATAAGACTGGTATCAGAAGGGTATTCACTATTGGCTAATATTTAATTCTATGTATTAGAATCGATACCGGGGAAAAGATGGTATCAGAACATCTCTTTCTTTTAGTTCCCCTTAGCTTATCCAGCATGTCTGCTGTGGCAATAGGAAATCTGCTTTAAACTCACACCCATATTTTATTGCACAGGCCTTTTTTCTTGGCCCAATATGAGATAACCCTGACATCAACAGACTTTAAAAAGATCCATCCCCCTTCTCCTCTGTGCCTGTGTAGTATTCCTCATGACGCTTAAGCTGATTTTCATGTGTAACATCTGCGGCGTGCCCCTTTAAGTCCATCCCTACATCTGCTCTCCATCTATTCTGATTTGATTTAGAAAACAATTCTGTATCTGACCCTGAAGGATAACACAATCCCTTTGCTCTTCTGTGTCCACTATCAAAACATCAATCATATACACAGTGAGGGGCTGTTTCAGGTCTGCAGAACGTGGTAGAGATGTTATTTCCACACCTGTGTGCTGGTTAGTCTCTCAGCAGGGAGCAAATTACAACAGTAAAAAGTAAACTAGTGTGATTCAAACCTCCTTCTTTTGCTTCTTCACGCAGAATGATTTATGACCCCTGAGTGCTCAGGATTGAATTTGTGCTGTTGCATTCCTTGCAGATTCCCCCCATGTTTATATAGCTTCATATATTCTGTATTACACAGAATATATTTATGTAAGTTTGTTTGGTGGGTTACTATTTTCAGTTGGTGCAGAAATACTGAGTTTTATTTCACCTACACAGATTATTGATTGCACCTCCTCTCTCTTTTCTTTTGTATCACTCTGGCTACCTTTTTCTAACTCTACATATCAAAGCTCAAACATTAAACGAAATAAAACTCATGTGGGTGTTTTGTGCCTCTTTTAACAGTGCTGGCCAGTTTCCGAGGGACTGTCCAGCATGGCCTCCCGCTGGAAATCGGAGACACGGTGCAGATCCTGGAGAAATGTGAAGGTACAGTACAAACTATAAAGTTCCTATATTACATAAAAGTTGTTGCTTTCTGTGTGAGGATTATTAGAAATGAAAGAGAAGCAAGTTCTTTTGCTTGAGTAGTGAAGTGAAAACATGCTTTCGAAATATCCGGAACGCATCCCCTTTTCAATTCTTATGCAAATTAAGCTGATGCACTTGTGGATTTCCCTCGGTAAATGTATCACATATAATTGGTAGAGGCATGTGATTCTCATACGTCTGCTTGAAGGATATGGTGGTGCAAAAAGAGCAGCATCATGCCTGTGATGAATGCCTGTGGAAATTCATGTTTGCTACTGTTTCCTGCACCACAGACTGGCTGCTTTTCCCGCCTCTCTGCCCACGCTGAGTCTGTTTTTCTCCTCTACTTGTTTTCTCTTACACTCTTGCCTTTGCCGTCCACTCCTCCCCTTGTTTTATTGTCTCCTTTTTTCACTCTGTATTATTTTTCCTTCTTCTGTAGTCCTTTTTCTAAATCTAGAAAAAGCCACTTTCATGCACACCTTGAGACAAATAATGCACAAACACATACAGACGTCCCGCTTCCGGAGCTCTTGACACACTCTGTCTCACTTCCTGTTGGGAGGCAGAAGCGCACACTCACACCGAGAGAGTGGTGCAGACAGCCAGCCAAAGCGATGTGATATTGCGGTTAAAGGCCCAGAGGAAGTAGACTATAGCGCTGCCAGCGGAAAGCTTGGTCCTGAAGGGAGGAGCAAAATCAAAATCCTGCCAGCAGTGAGGGGGCCGAGAGACGGGCTGCTGACAGCAGAGGAGACAGACTAATGGGTCTGCCTCATGTTGATACTTCTGACACTTCAAAACGAAACGCAGGAGCTTACTGTGTGAAAGTGTCTTTACTGCGCAAGGCTCCTGTCTGTAAAGGAGCCACCTCAGTAATTGTTTTTTTGACTTGGAGCTTCAATTGCACTTAAAAATTTGTTAAGTCCCTAACAGCAGTGAATACATTAAACTGATACAGAATGATGTAAAACAGTGCCTCCAGACCTGCTTTGTCTTATTCAACAGCCCACACAGTCTATGGTTTAAAGACACAACCTGACATATTGAAATGATTGAAAAGTGGATGTTATTTATCCACACACAGACGTAACTACTTTTTTCTGCAAATGTTCATCAATTGTTCAGTTGTTTTGGTCATGTTTGTTTTTTTATTGTCATGAGTTTCATGAGTTGGAGATCCAACAAAAACAGGCAAAAACACAAGGAGCCGGGCAATCCAAAAACCAAAACAATACTTCGGCAAACACAAGAAGACATGCATAAGGTTTTCACAGACAAAGACAAAGACAGTGTACCAGCACAGAGACAGGGGAGCACAAAGACTAAATAAACTTAAGAGGTGAGGCTAATCAGACACAGGTGAGACAATCAAGGGCAGGTGAAATCAATCAGGGCAGGGCACACAATCAAACAAGCGGGAAATACAAAGGCAGGAAGTGGATCAACACGAGAGACAAGGTGACAAAGTAAAACAGGGAATGTTCTAACCAAAGAGACACAAGTGAAATACTAAACTAAACAAGACTAACTACTGACAAGAACACAGAATAAACTAAATACAAAACTAAACAAGAACTCTTGACAACAGACAAAGTGACAATGTGATACAATAATAACTGAACACCGGAATACAAGACAAAACCAGAACTAAACTAGAAACTCATGACATTTATACTACAAAAGCTGGATAATTCAACTGTGTATACACCTTTAAGCTAACATTTCCAACTGTTAATTAAAAACCTAACTCATTCAACTATTTATGCATTACATTAGCAACCTGTTCAACTATTTATCTCTAAGTTTTAGCTAACTCGATAAATTGATAATTTATTTAAATGGAATTATTAATTACTCTTAGCTAACAAATTAAAATATTTATCCATGATTTTAGCCAACTATATTAACCATTTTCCCAATATTTTTAACTGAGTCAACTATCTATCTTTTACTTTTAGCTAACTGTTAATATACAACTATTTAAACTGTTAATATACAGTTCAACTATACGCTTACCATTCCAATCATTTCTCCATTAATTTTAGCTAACAGTATTAACACTTTATCCATTACTTTTAGCTAACTATTACAACTCTTTTATCCATTAGCCTACTGTAAGCTAACCTTCGCAACCGTTTTTTTCACCATTACTTTAAGCTAACTAGTTCAACCATTTTATACATAACTGTAAGCTAACGGTCTTAACTGTTTATCCACTACTTTTGTTAACTAGTTCAACCATTTTATACATAACTGTAAGCTGACCGTCTCAACTGTTCATCCATTACTTTTATTTAACCATCTCTCCGTTATGTTTAGCTAACCTGTTAGCCTTTACTTCTAGCTTACTTTTTCAACAATTTCCCAGTTGTTGTTTTTTGTTTCAGTTGTTAATAAAAAACTGTTAAGAATTTAAACCATCTAACCATTACTTTGGCTAAGTTTTTCAACTTTTCTGCTCACTTGGTTTTGTGCATCATCAATCACAACTTGAGTCCAGGTTTTATGACTGAATAAGGTTGTTGGAGGATGTGCACTGTGCAGTTAGCCTCTCGTAGCAGGTAGCTTACTTGTTCTGGTGGCAAAAAATGTACAAAAGATCTACCAAACACTAATTTGTAACCCTGTTTTGCTGCAGATTTTCCCCCTGAGCATAAACATATGGACACATTTTAGATGGCAGATTTTTTTTAAGTACCCCCTAGGGTGTATTTACCAGTGTTAGGGAGTCCCTGATTAAAGACATTGATCAGTAACCGACTGTAACTGTAACCTACTGATCTATTACAGATGAGGTGCTAAACTTGACACTGACATATTACTTAGAAAAAAGATGTTACATTACACGGCCTTTGCCACTGAATAAATGACTCATAGAGGAAATCCTGAGTGTGTGTTCACAGTGCAGACACATTACTCAATGCTCCTCTGAACATGCATGCCTAAGACAAATCAGGGAGAGACTACGAAAGTCACTCAGGCTGTAGCCAAACCCAACACTGATTAGAACAATGTACATTTACATTTGAGCTATACAGCTAATGTCTACAACAGTGGAATGAGCTTAAATCCTCAGTTTGTAAATGTACTAGATGGTTTCCATCAGTGCAAAAGCATCAAGCACATGCTAATTTGGCCTAAACCCAGATTGGAGTGTGTAATGGTGTGAGAAAAGCGTATGCAAGCCGCAGCATTTTCACACCTGCTAGGACATCTCATAGTGTGGTTTACAGGGTTTTTGGTAGGTTTGTGTTTCACGCTACTGTGAGCTAGCCTGTGGTCACTGCAAACACACGTTGTTAAAAAACAAGCTACTTTGTATTGCAATGCTCTTGAGGGCTGTTAAAATCTAAAATGGTGTTGACACTTTTGCTTGCAGTGGAAAATTCTTCAGTTGGCGGTGGGCTTATTACTTTTTTTTATGTACGTACACAATCAGAGCAGACACACACAAAGCATCTGCCTCTATATTCCTCTATTATTAATTGTTTCACACTCTACATGTCTTCACCACCTATTCTTGCATACCCTGCAGTCTAAGCCAGACATAGGAGTAGTAATCATAGTGACATGCTGGAAATTAAAATGGTGCTTTTGTTTCTGCAGGCTGGTACAGAGGATTCATCCTGAAGAATCCAAACGTCAAGGTGAGTAAACTTCTTTGGAGTATGTGTGCATGTTTTAAAGCCCCCCTCCAGTGAAAATCAAGTGTTTAACCTTGTAAACATCTCCATGCGGTGTTTTTCATGAGCTACAAGACATATCAGGGACAACATAAGCAGTCATCGCCATCAACTGCTTTTAAACTGCTGCGTACCAAGGACAGGCTAAACAACATGTTTTCAGATTGGCAGGTTTAAGACGTCACAAACCTAAGGAGCCAATCCCGTTAATAGACAGGGTGACGCTATGCATATCATGTGCAACCACGTGCGCGAGCCAGCTGTAACCGCCATCGTCATTTTTGCAAACTCACTACTGACTACTAACGTTAATGATCTTGACCAAGGCTTTTAAAATTAGCAACACAATACTAGCTGACTGATAATGTAGTTGCGCTGTTGTGCTTCCAACGGTAACGTTGGAAGTTAGAAAGCGGTACATAAAAACATTCTGATAGGTAAACTGAAGATTTTTTAGACGATCCACCGGTATATTCTCATCATATTTCAGATTCTGTACCGCTCTGAGCCATTGCCTGCAGCGAAAAAGTTTGTATTCCCTTTCAGAGGGAGTGGCGCAATGCACGCTGGATGTTGTAAGAATGTAGGATGGGCGACACCACGAGCTGTGTGTACAACTTTTTCCACAGCTACGGCGCCAAATTCAAATATTATTGCTTCTATCGATTACAGAGAACACCAGCTTTGACTTCCAGGGGTGAATTGCTCCTTTAATTATTCTTCAGTTGCTTAATACTCATTTTTACCCTCATTTCACCCGTTAGCAACAATTCCCGGTGACAGATTCTATCAGCTGTACCTTTTCAAAACCTATCATCCCGTTAGTGAGCCAAACTTCACCCTTTCTGTGGTGAAAGTGCTCAGCACGGCCATAGCATGTGGTTAGCTGCTGCCCCTTCATCTGTTAATTATAAAAGACCCTTTACACCTTTGCTGCTGCCACACAGGTGTTCAGAATTACTCTGCCAACGAGCTCTCATCAGGACTGTGTGGGTGTGTGCAGATGGTGCTCTTCGCTCAGTCCTTTCTCTCAAACAGAGCCAATTTTAAGTGCTTTGCTTTTCAAGACCAACAGATGAAAACCAAACTGAACCTCTACCTCTTAATTAAGCTCACTGCAAAAAGATTATTGTTAAACATGAGCTGATTGACAGTAATAGATCTTTAATAGAGCTTTATGCAGGAGGCAAGTTTTAGGTGTGTTCAAAGTCTCTGTGTGAGCGAGTGCATTTATCCTCAGATACTTGCACATAACTTCTGCTTTGATCTTTGAGTCAGTTGGGAACAACTTGCAGTTTATTAGCGTCAAGCAGGGCACGCACACAAACACTTTTAATCTTTTGTGTCTCCTAAATCCCATTTCCTCTTTATCTCTTCCCCTGTTTTCTTCTTTAAACTCACAAACACACTTAGCACTGTATTGATTGTGCGCACCATTGTAGCACAGGCGCTGAAAGCTAATGGCCCTCTCATTAACTTGTTTATCTTGTGCCCAAAGGGGATCTTCCCATCAAGCTACATCCACTTGAAGAATGCCCACGTCAAGAATAAAGGGTAAGTAATGCTTCTCCCCATTCGTGTGTGTGTGTGTGCAGGTCGTGGTCAAGGCTTGAAGTTTATTCTCATGTGTGTTTGCAGGCAATTTGAGACGGTCATCCCGGTTGAAGACTCCGTCATCACAGAAATGACATCGACGCTACGCGACTGGGGCGCCATGTGGAAACAGCTCTATGTGGTAGGAATCCACACCCGCGCCCACCACACACACACACACTCCCACACACATTTGCATTGATTTAATAACACCGCCGCCTAGGCTAAGCTGCCTCTTTAGGTTCCTCATGAAGTGATGTGTTTGGCCCTGGGTAATTCGAAAGCCGCAAACAGTCAAAGCTTTTTCGTACACACTCATTAGTGGGATTGATTGTGTTTGTGGCCTATTAAGCTATCTGGGGTGCTGATTAAATTGAGCTGATGAATACACGCGGATCAAAGTGCATACATTTGCGGCAAAAAGCAGCAGGACACTGAAGCTAATTTGCACATATTCATATTAAGTCCCACTGTCGGCTTCTCTCTCTCTCTGGGTCACCCTCTTCCTCTCTAATGTGTTCTGTCACCTCCTTTTCACAAATGTTTTTCGGGTGGCGCAATCCAACTGTATACTTCCATCTTCTTATCTGTGTCCTCCCCTCTATCTGTCACCCTCATTCTGTCTTTCCTTCTTGTCAATCTCCCTTTCATTCATCGCCTCTCTGTGCTTCTCCACTCATGTTTTTCCCCCTCTCCTTCCGCAGAAGAACGAGGGGGATTTGTTCCACCGGCTTTGGCACGTGATGAATGAAATCCTGGACCTGAGGAGGCAGGTGCTGGTGGGCCACCTCACCCATGACCGCATGAGGGACGTGAAGCAGCACATCACAGCCAGATTGGACTGGGGCAATGAGTGAGTAGACTCAGGGCAGTTTTTTAAGACCCACAAACACAAACACATTGTTTTATAGTTCCATCTCATTGGACCATAACGTTTTAATGTTTGTTTTTAGGTCATTGATTATTCATTGTTAAACTCTGCCACTAGTTTTATGAAAGTTTTTCCTGCCGATGCGCAGCCATGGGGATCAATTCACTATATAGTATATATAAAACAACAAATAGCAGGTAGCAGAGGCCGTAATCCATCACAGGAAACTCTGTCAGCTTTTCATTTTGTAAAAAGTTTCGAGAAAGTTTTTAATGCATACTAATGCACCATGAACAAGAAACTTTGAAGAGTTTTTTTGGTGCCTTCGATAAAGATCTGAAAACATGGATCTGGAATTCGGTTTGGTCTCCTCAATGCAAGGCAGTGCCAAATTCATGTCATGCTTTTCACTTCACTGGTAGTGGATGTTTGATTGCCGTCAAGTAGCCAGTATCTACAGCAGGAACATTTCAAGGAATCCAGGAACTGATACTGAATATCTATTGCCGAATGAGGTAACACAATGGTGACTGAGACTATGGTCCACTGATGAAATTTGCTTTTGCAGTATTACAGACTGTGTCTGGGGCGACTTTCACAGCGCCCAGCAGTGGTTGGTCTGCCAGAGAGGGTAGGCGGAGCTAAGCGGCTGCTTTTCCGGTCTCTGCAAGTGTTGCGAGTTAACAGTAATCTACTGTGGCTGAACAAACAAAGAAAAGATCGATGACTACAGATACAACTTCAAAAATAGGTGCCGCCAAAAAAACGAAACTGAGATCTTCGAGATTATTACCTGAGAGGGGTTGTTTGGTGGTTATAAAACAGACAATAGTGATGCATCTAAATGACCTATAAAACAAACAACAGTGACAAGACTGATTATTTCTTTCTAGATATTTTGAATGTCTGGAGCTGCTGCCGCGGGGGTATGTGTCAGACGAGGAAATTAGCAGCACGTGGGCGAGACAGCCTTTGTTTACATTTTTCACGGCAAAGATTCTTGATGAGTGATGTGTTTAAATGATAAAAGAAAGCAGGAGGAAATGTATTCACCAGAAAACACAACTTGCACATGTGCAAGTCAAGATCAGCAAAGAGATAATCTGTAAAAAGGTTCAACAAAAAAAGTCCCTTTCTGGCAATGATGTACTTTTCTGATAACCACATTTATTTTCAATTTGTATTTATTCACACGTCCTAAAAGTGATTAAAAAATAGTTTAATTCAATGTTGGCTTGTATGTAGGTTAATTCTAATGACACACTAAGTAACCACTTGTTGCTACAGTATTGATATCATTCGGATGAGGGATGGATAAAACTATCTATCTATATCTATATTTGATGTTTGTTTCAGAGCAGATCAAGCAGAAAAGGCATTAATAAAATACTCAGCAGCATTAAAATGTTGAAATCAGGCTCTCTGGCGTTTTCAGTCTCTTTGTTGGACTCTGCCAGCTCCTTTTTATCGACGGCATACTGTGAAAAAACAAACAGACTGGGTTTTTAGTTTGCATCGTTTCAAAGTGTGCCAATTACATTTTTTCAGCCTGACTTTGCCTAATTTTCACATTTTATATACACAAACGGAAGGTACCAATCTGACTTCAGTGGCCCTGTTCACATCTAGTATTATCCACGTGTCCTGGGTGATCCAGTCACAAGTGGACGGCTCTTAGCACAGCTGTTCACACCTGGCATCAACGAGCCCCTCAAATCAGTGATCACTTATGATCGGATCTCACTTTCCCGCTCTGTATGCAAATGAACAGGGAGCCTCGTCCGCCTTCATTAAACTTTAAAAAACATCATAGAATAAAAAAAGCTGTGATGCCGACTCACAGCATTGAGAGACGGACAGCTGCGCTCATGTTCACGACCAAAGAGGGCGGGAGTGGGTGCCTGATGCTCCTCGACAGCTCTGTGGGTTATCAGGGACTGCAGTCACTACACAGCAGACTGGAGTCTCTATCAGAGTTCTCTTTACCCCAAATTTACAATCTCTTATCTCACTGAGTGAAACACAACATGACTGAAGTGTTGGAGCCACAAACTCAAAGGCACGATCGCCTTTTGATTTCAGTCGGACACAAGGGACGACGAGTAGACCCTGGTCGGGAGACCTGAGGGATCGTCAGGTGATGTAGGGATGGAGCAGGTCAGAGATATACACAGGTGCCTGTTCATGCAGGGCTTTATAAATGAAAAAAAGGATCTTAAACTGAATCCTGAATTTAATCAAAAGCCAAGGTAGGGAAGATAAGATGGGTGTAATGTAGTGGTTCTCAACTGGTCTCGTCTCGGGACCCAGCGCAGCCTCCATAACGACAAATCGCGACCCAGATTTCTGAAAACTTTCAACCACTCAGATTTATTTAATGTTGCAGTTTGAACCTGAGAAGGACGGAACAGCACAGTATGTCTACAATTCATTAAATTAGCAGCCTTTTAAAATAAAAAGTGCAAAATAAACGCAACTACTGTCGCGCTCATCACGTTTCAAGAATGAAACTGTAGCTGGGATTACCCAATCGTCTGATACATGGAGTGTGAATAAACTACACTACTACTTCACGCACGTCATTGGAAAACACTTCCGTGACCCACTGACAACAGCTACGCAACCCACTTTTGGGTCCCGACCAGCCTGTTGAGAACGACGAGTGTAACGAGAGTTGACCTGCTAGACAACAACCTTGCAGCGTTCTAGACGGTCGAGGGGCGACTCACTGAGGCAGGTGGAAAGGGAACTGCAACAGTCAAGCAGGGATTGAACATAATGTTTGAAATAACACGTACACTAATGTTGAATGCAGTTCTTTCCAACAACTCACTCCAATCTCCGAATTTCTTTGAATGCACCGCTTGATGAATCATTCCTAGTCCCTGCTCTCAGAATAACCACATATACCAAACTGTACCTGTCAGGCAGGCACAAGTCAATCTAAAAATGTTTAACCAAATTCTGATCAAGTGTTATTTTTAATCATATAAATTCTATCTCGGTCTAATAATAAGGTGGTTCATGGCGCATTACAGTTAAGTTAACTAACAGTTCTTGTTTCCTCGAGCTTTCTGCAACTCTCTAACTCGTCTCTCTCTCTGCCTTTTTCTTCTCTCCTTGCTCCTCTGTCTTTTGTTGTCACCTTCCATCCCTGCAGGCCCACTCCTCACTCAATCAAGTCTCTTCCCCCCTTTCACACACAGACAGCACTCTCTCCTCTTTCCTCTCTTTTTCTCTCCCTGCCATGGGGGTGAAACAAAAAAACTCCCAGCTTCTGTCATTCTCTTTTTATATCTGTCCTTACCCTTCACTCTCCTTCATTCCCCTGCTGTGGGGCCCTCCTCACACACAAACACACACATACACACACCTCCTTAGTGAAAAGACGGGTGGACAGTCCCTCGCTGTGGGCTGTTGTACGCTCGACCAGGCTTGTCTCTTTTATTGCTGACAAGGAGACACACTCTAGCCGCCTTGGTCCGCTGGCAGGGCCGGGCTGGAGGAGGATAAGGAGACGGAAAGGAGAGGAAAGAAGGAAGGAAAGGAGGAGAGCAGGCATGAAGACATGAAGGAAGAGAGAGAGGAGAGAAAGAGATTGAGGGAACAGTTGGGGGTAGAAAGAGGACAGCAGGGGGGTAAAGGGAGAGGGTATTTTTCTTTCATCAGTCTTTAAAGAAGAGACGATCTGTCAAGTTTAGTTAGAGGCCTGACACGGGTGATCTGACGGCACTAGTTTGCGTGTCTGCGGAGGAGGAAAGTTGACTGAATTGAACGAGACAAACTTAAATAGACCCCACATGTGCAGATGCATATTTTGGCTACAAAATGAAGAGTTCTTATGTTTTCTGTGTGAATCTTTGTGTTACAGACAGCTCGGCTTGGACCTGGTCCCAAGGCGAGAGTTCAGCATGGTGGACCCGGATGAAATCAGCGTCACAGAGCTTTACAGGCTGGTGAGTGGTCGTCTAACTCTCATACCAAAATATCACTACCTTGTTCTTAAACTGATACATAGTTTGGGGAGTAGGGAGGTGAAAAGCAGGATAAGAAATCGTTATATGATTGCACCAGACAGTTGAAAGATGTTTAACCAGTACGTTGTCTGATCAGGCATAGAGGTTCTAACATGATGTGAGAAGCTGTCCGTCATTGACAGCCATCTTTGAATGTTTAACCTCAAGGCTAGCAGGAGGTAGCAGGAGTTAAACTGGCAGACAACATCTCCATTTTCCCCAGAAAATCTACAAAAAACTTAACAATTTTTGTTTCAGAAAAATAGAAAATAGGCCTATAGGCTGTCAATAAATAACGGTGATGCTCCTGTCCAATCGCAGCAATGTTGCAGCAACCTCCATCGACAGGTCGGGTCAGTTACACGCTACACCAGTTGAGCTAAAGTGAGGAGTTCAGTGCCATTAGCGAGCCTGTAAAGCCACATTTATGAGGGACAGCAAAGGTGGTCTCGCGAAGAAAAAGCAGAAAACATACGATTTCCACAGGGAGTGGGAGGGAGAGTTTTTATTCACAAGTGTGAAGGGCAAGTGTACCTGGCTCATCTGCAGTACCAGCGTTTCGGACGACAAAAGAAGCCATGTGGGGCGCCACCACACTCAAGTAGACGGTAACTTTGCACGGGACTTCTCTGCAGGGTGTACAGCAAATAGCTCTTGGCCACTTTTTTCAAAGTGGCTTTCAGATGCACAAAGGTGCAAAGGTATTGACCTTGTCCTGTCACGGAACTGTAAATGTTAAAATTTCCATTTTGCCTGAGCATTCTTGTTTTTCCCCCCTCTGTATTGACTTTAAAATTGTGATTAAAAGTTGACTGGAAACAGCAGTGTGCCCAATAATCTCACCCCAAGTGCCATTCATTGGTTATTGATCCTATCACTCCAGTTTTCACAGCACTTAAAGGACTCTTTGTGTTGACTTCAACATTTACACAGAAAGATTTTAAATTCAATAGTGCTCAAAAGATTATCACGGTCATTTTATGTTGATTTTTTTATTTTATTTTAGAAACTTTTTACAGTATAATAAACAGCATATTCTATTTATATTAGCCAATCAATTGGCAACTTTCCACGTTTAAAATAAAGTATAATTGAATGTCTGAATCTCTCTCTCTTCCCTCTGTCTCCACACCTCTCTCGCTCACTCCCTCCATCTTTTCCCTACTCTTTGCTCCCTGCTTCCCCTTCTCATTTTCTCCAAGCCCCAACCACTGTTACCGTGGCAACCACTTCTCTGCCCTGTTACAGTGTGGGGAGAATAGTATCACACACACACACACACACACACACACTGTGACGGTTTTCCCTTCGCAGGGGTAATTGAAGCTCTTAATCCATCTGTTTTCTTTTTTTGTTTGTCAAAACAAAAGCAGGCGAAGCAGAATGAAAGCTTAACGCACCTCTATTAAAAAGCGTAGAAAATGAGCAAATGACTGCAATTTCCCTTATATTGAGACTGCTGCAATCCTCACACATAAACACACACACATACGCTCGCAGGAAGACACAACATACAATCACACCGAGCTCGAAACACATCAATATTTTTCAGTGAGATCTTCGCTTGTGAGAGCAGCTTCTTTGTTTCTGTCTGGTGCTGCTCTGGTGCAGTGTGGCTTAATTGAATTGAGATGGGGATTACCTGGTGTGAGTGTGTGTGCCTGTGTGTGTTCTGAATTGTCAGTGGGATGTTACTGTGGGAAAAACGTAGTCTGAGAGCTACATTGTGTCAGGGAATTATGAGATATCTGCCCATTGAGGAATGAGGAGGATAGTGAGAAGGATAAAGGGAAGACATTCAGTGCATTGAGTATATTATAAAAAATATTTCATACAGGCAGCCATAGACTATATATAATAGGCTGTATTCCAGATATAGTATGTTGTATACTTTTATCTGTGTTCATTTATCTCAGGCTTTTTATATTTTCTTTAAGTTTATATGTGTATAAGTATTTTGCCCCAGGGGTAACTTGTAAAGACCCCACATTGACTTTTCACTTGGAGTCTGCAGTTCCCTTCAGCTCTATGTACCGTTTGCCCTCCATTTAGCATCATAAGCTAGTTGTTTCAGTTTAGTTTCTCTTTTCCACCAATGAAGGCAGCTGTTTTCAGCAAAAGGCTCTGATGCTGTTAACCTAATGTACTATACCCAACCAGCACCCTATGACAGTCCAAGGTAAGCTTCTATCTAGTGAACCTGAATTTCCAACTTTCAAGCTGAAATATGTTTGCAGCAGCCTGAAACGGTAGCTTTAATCTAGCTGTCACCTTAGCTAATTCAAGCTAATTATGTCTTGCTTTATGGTTGATAATGTAAACAGTATCTGTGTGGTAACGTTTTCAAGTGAGTGAAATTGTACTGATTTTTTAGTAATAATTTAGCGCTAATTAGATATTGGTGATTGTGCCCAATATAACTGTCTTGTTAGCCTGTTAACTGCATAGCGCCTAGTAGCCTGTGGAGTAGGCTAGCTAGCATATTATTCTACCCATTGAATTGAGTTTACTGTAAACCTAATGTACTTTACCCGACCAGCATCCCATGAAAGTCAAAGTAAGCTTCTACTGAGTGAACTTGAATGTTAATTTGTCCAACTTTCAAGCTGAAACATGTTTGCTGCTGCATAAAACAGTAGTTTTATGCTAGCTGTCACCTTAGCTAATTCGAGTGACTGAACCTGAAATGTAAGCTGTGTTTTTGATGTTGGGCTTTTGGGAAATGTTCAATTATTTATTTATTTCAAAAGGGACCATGTACAATATTAAACATGAAACGGAGTTAGTGTAAAGCTCATTTTCATCCGCAGTCCGGATGTTCATGCAAATAACCGACAAATAATGTGTCTGTTGTTAATGTTATAAACAGAACCTGTGTGGTCCAGTTTCTCCAGTCAGTGAAATTGTAGTATTATTTTAGTAATAATTTGGCACTTAATAAGTTGATATTGGTGATTGTGCTTTACATACCGGGCTCGTTAGCTTGCTAACAATCACATTAGCTTATTAACTGTGTAGCGCCTGGTAGCCTGTGGAGTTAGCTAGCCAGCAATATCATCTTTAAATTTAGTTTAAAATGTTATGCTTCCTAACACTGCCAATAAGCTCCATGAACCAGTATGTTAGCTTTATCTGTAAGCATAGAATTTGGTTTGTTGTGGAATCTTTAAAAATGGTGAATTGAAAGAGTTACAAAGCTTGGGGCAACGTGCTGAGAGGACATGGGGATGTCCTTTCTATTGTAGGGAACTTAACTGTGGAGACTGACGCCTGGGTTTTTAAGTTGACTTATTTGACTTTACTTTGAAAACAGACACTTTGAAGCATTTTATTTTTGCTCCCCAGTCTCGTGCAGCTGGAGCTGTCTGTTGTGTTGAGGCAAAACAGCTTTAAACTTCCCGTTATTTCCTCAGAGATCGCGCTCAGTATTAAGTGTGTGCAGAACAGACCAGAGTTTAGATCCCAGAGCGATGAATTCATTAATGGTGTCAGATCGGCCGGCAGTGATGGATTGTTCGGGCCTGGCCTTGGACATGTGGTAGTAAAATGTCCTCTGTGACTACAGTTATCATTTAACAAATACACACACACTTAGTGGCTTCACACACACTTGTCTTGCTTCCTGCCTGTGTGGCACAGGTCTTCCTTTCATTAGCTTAAAACGGGATAGAAAGAGGCTTAAACGGTCATGTAGAAGTGAGTGATGAAAGGCAGCTCTGATGGAGGGATGTAGAAAGACTAGAAGTTTCTGTGTGTCCTCAGTTTGACCTCGTTTTTTAAAGCTCCTTCTCGTTCACTCTATTTGGTGCTTCATGCTGTTGAGGAAAAGATTACCAAGTGAGCAATAATACGACGGTTGGGTAGGCACCCACATGGTCCTACTCTACCTCACTCGTCCTCTTCTTGTTGCTCACAGCATTTTGTGATGCCAGCGAGGCTGCCAGGCTGTCGTGTCTCCTCTTTGTGTCTAGTCATGCTGAAGTTGTCATATAACCACACACTCCTCCAGCTTAAATGACACACTGAAAATAACCTTGTAATGAAATCCCACAGCATAAATTAGGCCTAACCAGACATACTCATTCTGCGTCAAAGACCAGGAGCTCGGCCCTGTTGGGTTGGGAATCTGGTAAAAACATTGTAAGTGCCTTGTTGTGAGATAATTCTCCAGCGTGTTGTCTTCTGGGATCTTTGAAAGGGCAGGCTAGTCACGACAAAACAAAACAAAACAAAGCATATTCATCATGTTGACAGATATTATAGCTGTAAAATGATTTGCAGTGTAATTTTAAAGCGCGTTTAAGTCTTAGAGGACCGTGTTAGTGGTTTATTTTTACAGCACAGGCGAGTGTTTTCCCAAGCAAATCATACATTTAAGATGGATTTCTTACACTCTGGGCAATTACTGTTTATTGTTTTTCCTGTTTGCTAAGCTCTCTGAGACTTAAATCTTCTCTGAGATTAGAGATTAGGTTGGCGTTCATTTTTTGTCGGTAATATTGTCATCTCTTTCTAATGCACTCTTGGGTGTGCTCTAAAGACTGCAACCTAAGTGCCTCAACAGTCTATTTTTCACATCATCACATCCATGTTTGCGTTTTATTTGTGTTCTTGGTTTGACTTTATATAGTCCCTCCAGGAAGTTTGTGATCTTGTCAGTACAGTGATAGATTTGATTTTTTTGTTCAAAATAGCCCTTAACCTCAGCTGTCCAACTTCCTGGCAGAGATGTTTGTGTTTCTGGGACTTTATTTTAATGTTTTCTCAGGAATTTGTGAGATCCAGGTTGTATTTTTAATCCAACAAGCTTCACTAAAAGATCACATGTTGACAAATTCTTCCCACGACCTTGCTTTTTTAAACATGTGACATATGACATGTTCCTGAATTTCCCCCCTGGGGATCAATAAAGGACTATCTTATTATTACCGCCAAAATTACAAAAAAAGGATCACAATTTTTCAAATAAAGTTGCTTCAAATTCATTCTATCTTGGCTGCTGTAAAGATACCTCATTGATGCTTTGCTTTTGGTAGCCAACTGTCATCACAGATCTTCCTTTATTTGGGATAATTTAGACAATCACACAATTGATCCAGCTATGTCTATGTGGTAATTATGGAGTTGGACTCAGCAGCTTCTTAGCTTAGCTTAGCATAAAGACTGTAAACGGGGGAAATAGCTAGCCTGACGAGGCAACTAGCAGAGACTTGAGGAATTACTGGTCAGGAAATAGAAATCGCTATAGTTTGTGGTAGAGAGATTTTGTTACCTTTGATCATAGCCAGGCTAACTGATTCCCCCTTTTTCTAATCTTTATGCTAAGCTAACTAGCCGCCATGTCCAGCTACACAATTTATGTACATTGACAGTAGCAGCCTCTGCCATCAGTGTGTGAAGGTGAGTATGAATGGCTGAATGTGACATGTAGTATAAAAGCGCTTGAGTAGTTAGAAGTCTAGAAAAGCACTATATACAGTAAGTGCAGTCCATTTACCATTTAGATAATCACACAGTGCAGCTGGATTCAGCAGCTGTTTAGCTTAAGCTAGCTGTTTAGGGGGACACAGCTAGCCTGACGAGGCAACCAGCAGAGAGTCAATGAAATAATGGTCCAGAAACATAAATAGCTATGGTTTGTGGTAGATGGATTTTGTTACTTTTGATCATAGCCAGGCTAACTGATTCCCCCCTGTTCTAGTCTTTATGCTAAGCTAAGCTAACTGGCTGCCATGTCCAGCTACAGTTTATCGTACTGTCCAAACTTGAGATCTTCCTATTTAACTTTCTGCAGTAAAGCAAAAGGGCATACTTCCTGAAATTGTCCAGCTATTATTTCAAATACACCATAAAGAGTGTGCAAAAGTAACTCCAAAATACCAAACATTAAGGACAAAATTAAGCTTTCTTTTCTTTACATATTCTCAGTTTGTCTCAGTGACGCTTTCTGGCGGTTGTGCATTTTCTTTATCCCTTTCCTTTTCTTCTCCCCTTCTCTCCCTCCTCCTCTTGCCCCCCCTTTCCTCCTCTTTACATCCTACTACAGAGGCGAATGTGGAGCACAATTTGGCAGTGGCTCTTCTGGCCATCTGGTGCTCTCTATGTGTGTGTATGTGTGTGTGTGTTTGCCCTTGTATTTTTGGATGTTGACAGCAGATTAGGATGAACCTATCATAAACAGAGCTGTAATGTGCATGTTAATCTCGTTGGTATTTACACCGGTGCACTGTGCTGTGTGAGGCTTTATCGATCTCTTTGGTATATAGATCGACTCGATATATATCATGTACGATCAGACACTAACAATACACTGGCAGACACATTTAAAACTGTGCTGCATTGTTTCTCTGTTCCTTTGTTTGCATTTGTATTCAGTGTGAATTTCAGTTCTTGGGTTTCTTTTTTGAAGATTGAGCAACCAGTTGAAAGGGATGCAAATCACACCATTACTTGTGTGTCAAGAAAATAATTAGACTGCTTGCTTGAGGTAAATAAATAAGGTAGAGTGAATAGGCTATAATACTCTCTGTGGAGGCCTTTGTCTTTTAAATAATAGGTATTAATTCTCAAGTATGAGTTTGTTTACGTGCATAGCTGTACCTATAGGAATATGTGCTTCCTCTCTCTTTCTTTAGCAGCATCCAGGCTGCAACAAAGATACGAGCAGACAATTCAGCTCTAACAATATAGCCTCTGGTGCTGTTCACAGTCTACTATATTACACGCTGTATTAATTTGATCTGTATCAACTCCATCTTAGTCCTCAAATATGTATGCAAATCTGCTGCAAAGCTCCTCCCAACATTGAGATTTCTCAAAGGGATATAAGTCTTTGACTAAAGAAACTCCACACTAAATACAGCAGCTCTTCATTGTGATTGGGCGTATTATATGAGATGTAACCACATGTTGTTTTTTCCTTGGTATTAACTGTATTAGATAAGCTTTGATCCTGCATTTGAGGATCTTCCAGGATTTAGAGCTTATGGATTTTAACCTCTTTGTACCCATGCTTTAAACCCTATATTAGAACAGTGTAATATTCTAAATGATGTGTCTTTTAATCGATTTCATGTGGATTATATTTTCAGTATGTGTAGGTCATAAAGATTTCCCTGCTCTAAACATGTATCCATCCATCCATCCATCCATCCATCCATCCATCCATCCGTCCGTCCAACATAGATCCATCCATCCATCCAGTGATCCATCCATCTATCCAACATAGATCCATCCATCCATAGATCCAACATAGATCTATCCATCCATCCATAGATCAAACATAGATCCATTCATACATCTATCCAACATAAATCTATCCATCCATCCATCCATCCGACATAGATCCATCCATCCATCCATCCGACATAGATCCATCCATCCGACATAGATCCATCCATCCATCCATCCATCCATCCATCCGACATAGATCCATCCATACATCCATACATCCATCCATACATACATACATACATCCAACTTAGATCCATCCATCCATCTATCCAACATAGATCTATCCATCCATCATCCATCCAACATAGATCCATCCATCCATCCATCTGACATAGATCCACCCATCCACCCATCCATCCATCCATCCATCCATACATACATACATACATCCAACTTAAAACCATCCATCCATAGATCCATCCATCTATCCAACATAGATCCATCCATCCATACATACATACATCCATCCAACTTAGATCCATCCATCCATAGATCTATCCATCCATCCATCCAAGCAAGGTTCCAGACGTCCCTCTCCCTAGCAACATTTTCCAGCTTCTCCAAGGCGTTCCCAGTCCAGGTGGGATTTATAATCCCTGGAGCAAGCAAGCTCTGGGTATACCCCAGGCTGCTTGTATCCGCGATCTCATTCTTTCAGTCGCTACTCAAAGCTCATGAGCATAGGTGAGAGTTGGAACGTAGATCGACTAGTAAATTGAGAGCTTCGCCTTCACCACGACAGTCCGGCACAATGCCTGCAATACTGCTAAGATAAGATAATCCTTTATTCATCCCACAATGGGGACATTTACAGGTTCTGATGCTGCACCAACCCATCTGTCAATCTCACGATCCATTTTGCCCTCTTGCTCTCTTCCTACCCAAAGGGAGCAATCCACCTTTTTCCGCCAGGGAACCCTGGCATCAGACTCTCATCCAAAGTTCGCACTCGGCTGCAAACTGCCCCAGTGGCTGCTGGCTGCTCTGAACACCACCAAGGAAATCAATGCATGCTAACACTGTTCTCTCCTCTCCTCTGCAGATGGAACATCGGCATCGTAAGAAGGAGACCCCTGCACCTGCTAGCACACATCATCTGTTCGTCCACATGAAGAGCCTGATGAGCGCCAATCTGGGGGAGGAGCTAGAAGTCTTCTTCCACATCTATGATGGACGGGAGAACCGGCCACTCAGGTACACTTAAATTGCAAAATGATCCTCCATAATTGAAAGTAAAAAGATAGAAAAGCATCACTTTGGTATACTGGTACGATTATACTAGTGGCTTTGGACTCTTTTTGATGCGAAGTCCAAAGCAATGCAATTGAGCTAGATTGGTGTTAGCAGGGTGACATTTTAAAAGGCTCCCCTTCTGATGTCAAAAAGCCTACTCTAATTATATTCATGGAGATTAATTAAATGAAGCAGGTTGTTAAAGATCTTGTGGACACATAAAAGTGGGCAAGGCCGTGCTGTTTTCTCGTATAACAGTGTCCATCCTGTCCACACACCCCTTGCAGTCTGCATACGTCACTTGCATGCACGCCCACACACACACACACACACAAAGGCACCCACATGCTCCTGATGTGGTGTCGGCCAAAAACAAGTCTGTGTTTAAACTCCCCGGTTTCATAGTTCAAAGGGAAGAAATTCCATTTCATGTCACAAACAAAATGGATTCGTCAGGCAAGGAGTGGGTTGAAAAATGAGCGCCGAAACTCCTTTTGATAAGTCATGCTTGCGTTTGACGCTCCTCCCCGCCCCACCGGGTCACATCAGAGGAACAAGGGTGACATTGATGGGACTTATTTTGTTTCAGCATGCAGCAACTTCACTTCTGTTGCTAGTGAGTTCATTATTAATCTGCTGCAAACTTTCCCAGTTTCTTTAAACTCTGCACGGAAACTCTGCGATAACACTGAGTGAATCCTTTGCATGTGAAGGTAAAAGGTTCTGTTTTTAGACCTTTTTTGCTTTTAATGAACAAATAAGACTTACATGTGTACACACAAGCGCACACGTCATGTACCAGTGGATTCAAAGCACTTAAGTACATTAAGATGGGCTCTCTTGTCTCCTTTTAATTCATACATGCAAATGCTTGATGTAAGGGTTAGAAATAATGAAGGTAGATTTTGCAACCATTCCCAACCCACACTTTGTCTTGAAGTGGGTAATTAGCGTCCAGTGGTATCATATTAAGTTCCACTTGAAGCTCTTCCTCTCTTTGCTTCTCTGCCTCTGCCCCTAATTACTCCTACCTTACCTAGGTAAGAGTAATTAGACTCCTTGAACTTGGACTTGCATTTGAAGTGGATTTTCAGCTCATTCTCTGAAACACAATGAAGCTAGCTTTAGTTTTTTTCACATCATAGACCTGTAGCTTGCCTTCTTAAAATCTCAGGTTCAATAAATGAACAGAAACTGAAATAAAATGACAACTTAGTAAAAAATAAAAGGTCCGATGTAAACAGTCCACCACTCGCTGTGGCGGCACAAAGAAAACAGTAGGACCTGAATGCTGTCGGGTTTCGAGTTTGCAGAACCAAAACCAGAAGATGCAGCAGAGAGACACTTCTCAGTTGACTCCAAGAGAGTGAAAGAAAAAGTAAAACTGAAGCTATGTCCGATATGTATTAAATGTACCTGCGTAGTGGTAGGAGGAAGAAGGTAAACGATCAGCACTAATACAGCAGCTCAGAGTCTACTACTGTCAGTTGATCAGGATGAAGGATGAAGAAATTTACACCTCAGTGAGTGACAGGAGGCACAGGAAGGACAAGGAGCTGCTTTTGTTGGCTTTATTGATGGTAATAAAGTTTAAAGGGGGGGTTATAATGCTAATTTCAAGCTTCATATTTCACTCTGTGATACCTGTGGAGTAGCTTAACATAATTTACAGTTGAAAGAACTCATCTTTTTTCTCGCATTGGTGCTCTGTGCAGGCCCTCATACAGCCTCTGCCTGAAACGAGTCAGTCAACTCTCTCTTTAAGAAACCCCGCCCCTACAAGCCCACTTTCTTCTGATTGGCCAGCTCTCCGAAGCCAGAACTCAGTGTTTGAGGCACACCTCCTACCCTATGGCCATGTTACAGAGTTGTCGGCAAAGAGTAAACATAACTTTTACGATTTGAAATTAATGTCTGCTGCTCTTGTCCTTTGGAAAAGTAAACACTGATGTTTATCGGGTAGATGCCCTTATATAGAGTTCCTTCATTTTTGACATCACAAAGTGCAGCGTGTAGAAAACACCGTCTGATACCTGGCATTCACTGCAGCCTGCAGACTGAGACTTTTTTAGCAGGGAATTACTCCAACATACTTTTACCTACAGATTTGAAACTTCACCCACATTTAGTCTGGACATCCAACATTGTAACAGTGTATATATGTCTTATAATGTGAAACAGCATAATACCCCCTCTTTAAAATAACGATGATAACCAATGTGTTTTCTCCATCTCTCAAGCAACATTTTTGTTGTTTAATGCATACACATACCGTGAAATGGTATTAATGTTAGTCGACATAAAATACAAATCAAATGTAATAAAAAGATACAAATCTCTATTATTTTTATCAACTTATCAGGTTTCCTAATTACAGTTTTGGGGGATAGACTGTGTCCGAGGTCTTCACTATTGTGCCCTAGAGGTTCTATCTTCAAGGAAAATCTCGTCATGGCAGCACGCCAACATTGTCTCTCACTCTCACTGTCTGGTCACACACACAAACGGAGACACACACACACAGAATTTACGCAAGATGCCTGGCACTGAGCCATTTCGACGCTTCCCTCTCTGCTCTCTGTAGGCTCTACTTGTGCGCGTGTTTGTGTGTGTGTCAGAGACCAGATGGGGGTCCGACCCGTTGTCTCAGTACCATGCCAACACCAGCAGCCCCAGTGCATCAAGGCGGCTTCTTTGTGTGTGATACGGGCGTCTTGTCTGGCTCTTCGGCAGGACACACAGGCACTGTAGCGCACTGACACTGTTGCTCTATCTGTCTAATAAGTGTTGGTGCTATTCCAGGTCAAACACACATATTTACTGCCTTTAACTGTTCTTATTCATACTCACACTTTTTCTTAAAGTAACTACTTTTTATTCTAACAAGGTCAGCGAAGGATGACTGCGTCTATGTGCATGTGTGTGCTTTTTTCTGGTACAGTGTGTCTTCTCTTTTTAAAGCGTGCTTTTGCTGCTCTTTTACAGAGTCGTTTTCTTGCAGCCTCTTGGGGTAGATTTCAGGTTCTTTTGCTCGGATGTGGGAGGCAACAGTGGCAGTTAATTTACCCAGTATTTAACACAGCAGTCGCTCTCTTTCCCATCCCCCCTCTGCCCGCTCGGTGAGCGCATGGCTCCTAATGCAATCATCGATATCAGGAGAGGGAATAGCCGGCGCACTGTGGGCCCAGAGGGGAGGGAAATGGGCCATTCATGTTATGTTAATGCGAGCGGTGATAGAGGGAGATAAGGTCCCACTGGGGGACACTGCTCCTCTTAGCACTGGTGATCAACACGCTGCAGCTGTGGGGAGGGAGAACAGCGTGTATGAGACTTGTGTGTTTGTGTCGCAGGAGTGGCTGTTAATTGGCAGTTGGGGTTTCAACAATAGGGCACTAATTAGGGTTCGGGAAAACGTGAGCGAGTCTCATGTCTAATGCATAGGAATCCGTCTCCATATGGCCGGATAAATGGTGTGGAAAGTTACAGAGAGCGGCTAATGAGGGACAACTGCTTTTAAAATCGGCTCTCAACTGGTTCATTCCAATACGGGCGATAAAAGGGAAACTTTACTGACGGAATACATGTATGAAAAATCCTCAGCATTTGTATAATTAATAATCAGGAGTTTAATTAATTCAAACATAGGCACCCACTGCCCTACATACAAAAAACTGAATGACAGCCGCTTGTTTACAGCCACACATGGCAACTTTTGAGCCTGTAAGAGGAGCTTTTAATAGCTCAGACTGTTATAACAACATCCTAATCCATTGTAGCTGCATGCAGCATGAAGTCAACTTATATAGGATCTGTCTGCTATATTCTGCTCTTGTGTGAATTGGCGCTGGCTATCGGTGCCAGCGCCTTGGCTCATTGTCAGGCGCTGCTGCATTACAAGGTTTTCTCTCTGCTTATCGGCGGACTGTGAAAGTCACCTAACCGGATTAGCCCTCAGCTCGCCAGCCAGGATGAGACGGGGCCCAGCAGGATGCCTCCGCTGCCTCTCTTTTGAGCGTGTGTGCGAGTTGCAGAGAGAGGATGAAGTACAAAGAGAAAGAAAAAGTGATCTCTGTCCGTCCTTTTCTGTGTTTGACCGACATGCGCTTGATTTCCCGCCTGCCTGAAGAGGGGGCGAGGGGCGTTGAAGGCCAGGGTCGTTATTTCAGGACAGTTCATTCTGCTCTATAAACAAATGAACGTCTTATTTAAAAGTTGCTCTGTAGAATATGTGCACAATATCCAAAGTATGATTCATTGTGTTTGGCCAGACAATTTACTGTTCCGATAGTCTCAGTGTGGCTGCTTACAGATTTATTTATAGCAGCACTAGCATCCCAGCTCTAGGGAGGGCAAAGACGGTTTCTGGTTAGCTGCTCCTCAACTTTTGTCTAGACTGATATCTCATCAACTTTCACTTTTAAGATTGCCATGACATTTTGTGCAGACATTCATGAACCCCAGAGGATGAATTCTTATGATTTTGATGATTTTTCCTAATACAGCCGGGTTAACTTTTGTAGTCTTACGTGAAATGTCTCAAAAAAGAGTTGGATTGACGTGCAATTTAGTTCAGACAATCAAGCTTCCTGATGGTTGAATTTAAAAAAACCTTTTTGGTCCTCTGACTTCTCATTTAGCTCCATTTGTCAGGTTGAAAATGTTAGTAGCAAATGTTAGCATGCTAACACGCTACACTTAAATGTTCAGCATGGTAGACATACCTGCTAACATCAGCATGTTAGCTGCTGATATTAGCACTTATCTCAAAGCCTACCTGTATTATAGCTTCAGTGAGCTGCTAGCATGGCTCTAGACCAATGACTGTATAGACAGATGATGTGTCTCCATCTGCTCTCATTGTACGGAATTGATGCCCAAAATAGCCCCCATGATAGGCGCTGCCATTTTGTGATGGTAACGTAATTTGGAGCCGGAGCTGCGCAGTAGAGATAGAGTAAACCAAAACGCTAAACCAAAACACCAAAATACACACTTAATTTACCGAAAACGCATAGAATATGCAGTCTATGCAGCATATTTAACAGCAGAACAGCTTCTTGTGTTGGTCTGAAGCAGACATTCACAGATATGGAAACTTTTAAGTTAGTTTTTCCCGCCGTTTGTCCTCTACTCTGTTAATCTGGAACAGATCGGCTGCAGGAGCCGTATTTGTCAACAGAGCTGTCAATCATCCTTTTTACAGCATCAAATAACTGATTAAAAATAAACTTGTCAGAAAAATGAACACTTGGACATAAATCAGCATGATAAGAGCTAACTATAATGACAGAAACCATGTTTGAGGAAAATTTGGCATGTGTTTTGATTTTATAGTTGGACTCATGTCCCATCTGTTAACATAGAGGAGGCAGGGCTTATGACCCAGACTGCAGCCGGTCAGCAGGGGCTCGAAATGTTTTGGCTTCACTTTTAGGGAGCTGTCATGCCATCCATCTTTTTATACTGTCTATGCTCTAGACCAGGGGTGGCCAACCCTGCTCCTGGAGGGCTACCTTCCTGCATGTTTTAGGTTTCTCCGCACTCTAACACACCTGATTTGAATTATCTGCTCGTTATCAACCAACTGAAGTGTCTCAGGGGATTGGTAACGACTGAAACATTCGAATCAGGTGTGTTACAGTGCGGAGAAAGCTAAAACATGCAGGAAGGTACCCCTGCTCTAGACTCTAAGTTTTGTTGACAGAAGGATGTGGCCAGTTGATGTGAATTATTATGTTCTATACCTGACTTCCTGTCTGACTGTCGTGCCTGTACTTCCTCTGTTATTCAAGTGTCTAGCACTTTTATATAAGTTTGATCTCCAGAGTCATTAGCGTGGCTGTAGACTTATTTTCATGCACTAGTATTAGCAAGGAAGTTGACGTCATTCCAAACAAGTAATGAGTAACAGCAGCAGCCAGTATAAAGACTATTTATGTATATTTAATTTAATTACATGTACAGAACAGTTTCTTTCACTGTGTATTCACCTTGTTAATAATTGTCTCACTCCAGCCCTGTCATAACTGGAAGATTTATGACCTGTCAGTTATAAGACTGAGGTTATACATTTTCTTCTGTTTTTGCTGACAGTCCAGTATCTGGGCTTAAATGTGTCAGAAAGAATCCAAGATGTGAAACAACACGCTGAATATTTTATTCACCCATAGAGGAGCAACGTGTGGATGTGCTTGTTGTCGGATATGTTACAGACAGTCTGTCGTGTCGGGGATTTGGTTCAGTAATTCAAGCTTTGTATATGTTTTTCTCTCCCTTCATCCCTCTGTCTGAGCTCCCTCTCTGCCTGTCTTTCTCCTGCCTCATATTCTCTTTCAGGCTGCTTTAGTTTGAAGACTGAACTTTGAAGCGTTTCCTCCAGTGCCCGCCGCTAAGCGCTCGACATCTTTGACATTGTTTCTAATCTTTATTCTCTTCCTGTTAGCAGTGGCTTGGATTTAGCTGTTTGTGATGACACCCAGCCATCACTCCTGACCCCATTCATCTCAATGTGTGTCCCCTCCCTCTGTCTCTCCTCTTGTACAGTGAAAGGTTCTTTGTGAGGCTGAATAAGAGCGGGCTGCCCAAGTCGCCAGAGAAGACAGAAAGACAATGCACGCTATTTGTGGTGAGTAGTGAACTTGACTTTGAGTTTACAAAGATTTATTTGGAGCAATTTAAAGCAGTCATGTTGCATCATGTTCCATTACCCTGGAAGCCAAATGCTACACCAGCTCTGTGTAGCTTGTTTACAATGATTGAATCTGATGCTCGGTGTGTTTTCTTGTTTTGGCAGGATTTGGGAAGCAGTGATCTCCGAAAAGACGTCTACATCGTTGTTCACATCATAAGAATAGGTGGGAGTTACGATGCGGCTTCTTTTTTATACTGAGCACTACATGTCTTTTAAATCTCTTGGGGATTCGTAGCGGTGCTGTTATGACTGAAGAATCCTCTTTGTGTGTGTTTGTGTGTGTGTGCAGGGAGAATGGGAGCAGGAGAGAAGAAGAATCTGTGTAGCGTACAGTACAGGCGGCCTTTCGGGTGTGCTGTCGTCAGCATCGCCGATCTCCTCACTGCTGACTCCAAGGATGACCACCTGCTCAAGGTTTATGCGTAAGTCACTGAAACAACCAACATCCAACATTTTGGGCAAAATAAAAAGGGTCAGACATTTATAGCTTATTTGTTTGATTCATAAAAGAACAGAGTTAAAAAACAAGTTTAGGTCTAAAGGGGGGGGCTGTAAGCTAAGCTAAGCTAGGTTAAAGCTTACTGTCTTCTGCCAAATGTTGAACTATCCCTTTAAGAAAACAAACTAAACTAAAATAAACTTCACAATTAGCTACAAGTTAAGCTTTTATTCTAAATTCTAACCACATTTGTTGCAAAAATATCCATCTTCAAATACCTTCAGCTAGAATTCCTTTTATTTAAAGCAGTTCAGTTCAGGTCATCTAAGTAGCTGGTAAATAGTAGCAGTATTAATAATGGAACCTTGCAACCTTTTCCTGTTGTACCCCGCAAACAAAGTGGATTTTTTGGTCCAGCCTTGTCTAAACGATGCCCTCAGGGGTAGAAAAGGCTACTGTTGACACACTAGTCTGACCTAATTTATAGCTGGATCAGACTGACTGCCCAAAGGAAGAAAATACAACCAATTTCTCAATACCTGCTGCAACACCAGAGAGGTTTTAGCTGGATTAGCATTAAAATGCCAAGCTGATTTTTTCAGAATTAGGTCGCAACAAGACGTCACCGTAAATACTGTAAGAACTTGTTTTTACTTCAGGTGCCCTAGTTACATGTAGCTAACTAATATTATGACACAGCTGTGTTAAATATTTGATTCTGATCAGATTGGATAATTACGGCATTCAGAGGTCTGTTATTTCTCGATAAGAGATCATTGATATGAAAAACAGACCGTTGAAAATGACAGAAAACCTCCTGCGAGCCCGTTCAACTTCACCATCAGTGGAAATGTTTCCATTTAAAGTTGAGGTGAAATTAAAAATGTCAATTTAATCCTTTTCGATCATATCCCCGGTAATATTGTGCATCTATTTGACAATATACAAAAAAATACAGAAAAAAAATTTCTTCGTATTCTTATATCAAAATCCAATTATTTTTTCTTCCAGTAAAACTAAATATCAAGTGTGCTTACGTAAGTTAGCACCAAACTATTTCAACCAAGAACGCTCAGTCAGTTAGCTAGCTACTGCGCTGTGGAGAACGTCTGTCTACGCCCACTTCTCAACGATCAAATCAAATCCCTCTAATGATATGTCCCGCCTGCACGTCCTGTTTCACTCGGAAATATGTCACAATACGGAAGCTAGATACTCTCGAAATGCCTTTCAGTTCGACTTTAATGTGAGTAAAAACAACTCTCTTAGCTAATTTTAATGTGACTATAAACAGCTAGGTTAGCTCATTTTAATGTGAGTAACAACAGCTCTCTTAGCTAATTTTAATGTGACTATAAACAGCTAGGTTAGCTCATTTTAATGTGAGTAACAACAGCTCTCTTAGCTAATTTTAATGTGACTATAAACAGCTAGGTTAGCTCATTTTAATGTGAGTAACAACAGCTCTCTTAGCTCATTTTAATGTGAGTAATAACAGCTAGGTTAGCTCATTTTAATGTGAGTAACAACAGCTAGCTTAGCTCATTTTAATGTGAGTAATAACAGCTAGGTTAGCTCGTTTTAATGTGAGTAATAACAGCTAGCTTAGCTCAATTTAATGTGAGTTAAAACAGCCTGGTTAGCTCATTTTAATGTGAGTAACAACAGCTAGGTTAGCTCATTTTACTGTGAGTAACAACAGCCGGGTTAGCTCATTTTAATGTGAGTAATAACAGCTAGCTTAGCTCATTTTTTAGAAGGCTAGAGTTTACTCTTGCTATGGACGCAACTCTCACTCAATATAATTGTTTCCAAATCAATATTTTGTGTCAAATAATTGATTTTAGTAAGTAGGTAGCTGTGTGATAAGCACGATAATGTATAATGGAGGATAACAACCGGCTCACTATGCATTATCCCTAACATAAACAATAGGTCTTTATTGTAGTCACAGCAAACTCGTAACTTTTCACTTGCATCTGAAATTCATATAACATTAAATAAGTAGTTAATTTAACAGTGAATCATACAGAACATGTGACATATACCACCATTTCAAGCAACTGGTTGCTCGGAGTGCAACAGAACAGCCACAAGTTCTGTTTTTCTAGAGAAATAACACATGATGGATATGTTTACTGACAGCAATTAAGACAACTTCAATTTACTTAAATCACAATAACACTATTGAACCAGTTGAAAACAGTTGTATTATGTCATTTTTGTTTTTGAGGAGCTTTGTCTGGGAAGTCTGGGAAAAACAACTCTGATGATGCCATCGGGTTATCTTAGGTAGATTATTTAGAGATGACACATTTAAAACATGAAGCTTGTGTTACAAACTTGGGAGGTTTAAAGATATGGGCATTTACCTTTTAGAAGTGGATAAAGGAGGATTTTGTTGCATTATGGGCAATGTAGGATGCTGCATATTTTGGAGATTTAACCAACAAATAGGGCTTAATACTCAAAAATGTGTCATGTGTGTTTATTTACTGCTCCTCTGTCTCATCTGTCTGTATCAGGTGTAACACTGAGAGTGAGTGGCACCAAATCCATGAGAACATCATCAAAAAAGCGAATTCCAGGTACAACCTGTCGGGCTCCAACACAGGTAAGAATCTCATCTGTTTATTTTTTATCGCTTTTTTCTACACATCTTAGTTTGAGACGTGACAGAGGGAGCTTGAGTCGTGACAAACTTAGCGCATGAGTTCATCAGTCTCGCACCGTGTGAGTCAGCTTCCGGGCAGTCTGAGTCGTGTTTTTGTGGGAATGAAACTTCCTCTTTAGGCGAGCGGATCCGTCTCCACATGGTCGTGTCTGCAGGAAGCTCGCTGTTGCAAATGCATTCAGATTATTTTTTTTTGTATAAATAGCTGCATTTGCATCATCCTGAACATCAGCATCAGCAGTTTCCAATAGCAACAGGTCGGTGGTGAATCAGAACATTCAGTTCTTCAAACGTCAAAGAAATGTCATGTGATGTATGAAGAGGTTTGTTCCGCAACAAGATCCATCATTTCTGAGTACTTCAGGATAACATGAAGAATCTCATAGACGCAGCTGTTAGAGGAATCACACTATCAACTTTTGTGTGTACTTAATTATAGCCAAGGATGAGCTTCTGATTGCAACTTTAAAATATAATTTACACTGAAGGAAGCTTGGATGGAGTACAAAGTGTGAGGCGATGGGGCATAATCACTAAGTGAACATTGTTGATTACCATTGCAGCTGTTTGTTGACTGTTGGTTATACATTTACCCCTAAATGCAATCAGCAAAAGTTCATCAGAAGTTTGTCCTAAAGCTAATTTACATAAAAGTGTTTGTGAAATGTCGCTGCAATCTTGCTACAGGCTGTTATTTTCATTATAAAAACAGTCACTCGGAGTTCATTGTCTCCTTATATCTCCCTCACGCAGTCTTAGAGGAATCTTGCTCAATAGAAAAGGTTGCTAATTGTTTGATCACCCAGTTGATTTACTGACTCAGCTCCTCTTTCACACCTTCCCTCAGAAGAACAATTATTACTTGAGGGGAAGTCATACATTCAGGGACTTGAAATAATCATGAATAGTCTTGCGCAACTGTGACGTAATGCAGTAATTAAACTGAATGACACAAAGCCTTTTAGAGCAGCGTGCAGTATCCGAGCAGCATCTTTACGCTCCGTTGGTTTGTTCGTAACATGAGGTCTATATGACGGTGCAGTAGATGGAGATGTTAAGCGGCTTCGCATGGCTGAGCTCACAAAAGCAACAAAACTCTTAATTCACTTCAGATAAAACATACGGCAGAGGAATGGGAATATTATGCAACCACCTACGATACTCAATTTAATCAGGTTCTTCTATCAGATAATGTGCTGCAATGTGGATATTAAACTTCCAAGGTGTTAAGCAGAAAACACAATTAAAGCGGCGGTAAGCAACATGAACACTCCGCTACACCAAACGTGCACGCGCATTTGGCAACTGGTGTGTGCCGCGCAGCCGTTGTGCGGTGCGTCTCTCTGCAGCACCGAGGCAAGGAGAGAGAGAGAGAGGGAGGAGAGATGCTGTCTATTCCAAAATGTACGCTTTATTGCTGGCAAAATGTTTAATACTACTAAAGTTATCATCACAGTAATGATTCTTGTTGTGGACCACCTTTTTACCTCTAAGTGTTGGAGCTTAGTGCTGCCATTAGCTGTCAGAGCTGGCGTTACCTGTCAAGTAGGAAAAGGGCAACCTCTGCAACCTCTTTCACTGCCACTCGCCTGATCCCTTTTTTTATTTAGTGCTCTCTTTGTAGCTTTTTTCTCCTCCAAGGTCTTCCTTCTCTTTGCTTCTTCAGCAACATATGCCGTAGTCGGCAAAGGAGGAACAGGAAACTTACCGCAAGTTGCTATAGCTCCTGACTGACACAAGCTCTGCGTGCACGCTGCTGACACGAGTCACGTAGAACATGGTAGTTTGTACAGAGTCGCTGTGTTTGGCTAGTTACATGGAAAGCACACCCTGATTGGTTGTTTGATTCAGATCTGATGGATTTTTTAACAAACTAAAAACAAAGGGATGGGCGCTCATAGTCACGGAACAGCAATCAACATCATTTCGATTTAATGTTGTACGGGGAATGCACCCAAATTCTTCTGAAATAATGTTGCCTACTGTAGCTTTAATGTTTTGTCCCTGATAGATGAGAGTGACATCAAGCATTCAGATCCAAAAGTATTCAAAAACAATTAAATACACTGATTCAATGTCGCCTTAGTTCGCTGTAATTCCTCTGAAATGATCCAACAGCTAAGAGTTTGCTTCAGGCTTTCATTTCGCAGCATTATGCAAACAAGCACACTCACTGACACACACATCATAAACACATGTAAGTGAATTATGTTAAAGACTCCCTCCTCTCCCCTCCCTGGCTGCTGTTTGCAGTTTATCACAAACACTTGGATGTTAGCTATTGAGTAGCTGTCAGCCAAAGACATTGATCCAGCTGAACGGCTGATTCGCCTCAGTGCTTTCTCTTTCAAAGTGCATTAGAGGAGAGCTCCGGGTCTTTTGTCACTTGCATGCATAATTTGAGTGAGTTCGTTCCAGAATTACATCTCCTCCACTTAACTGAATTTGACATTGATCTTATGAAATGAATGAAAAAATGCTTTAATCTTAATTTTTAAGATAATGAGTTTCATTTGTGTGTTATGAGCGCCATTCATCTGTCTGGTCCAAATTAATTCATTATAGTTTCTTTCACTTTGGCAGTTTTCATTTCAAGGACTCTGCTCTTATTGGCTCCTTTTAACTTCGTCTGTCTTTTTAATTGCGCCAAAAACACACACACACACACACATTAGCTTCAGCACTAAGAGCACTGGTGACAGCCTGCTCGTCATGTCCACATTTATAAAGATCTATACTTACAACTAGGGGTGGGAATCGCAGGGTAACTCGCGATACTATGTGCAATCGTCGCCCACGATTACGATTTTATCACAATACAGGGATTCTCTGATAATTTATGTATTGCAAGACAATCATATAATGATAGATCGCGATATCTGATAAACTAATTAATACAAAATATCTTTAAAAAGGTAAAGTGCAGGATCAATGTATGCACCCTCTTAATGGGTGTTTCGTTGATAGGCCCACGACACCTCCAGAGGGCTCAATCGCGACACGTGCCGTCTCTTAACCCCTCATGCTGGACAACGTGCAGCCCATTTGGGGTCGCTCCTTTTCCTCCAGAGCCAGTTGCTGCTTCGCTCAGCAGCCTCTGATAGGTACTTGACGGTTTGTCGGAGGGCTTTGCCCTCCTACCCCCATATTCTTCAGGAGCCTGGTTGTTGACATGGCAACAAAACCCCAACACCAAACGTCTACGGGGAGCCTCGCCTGCTATGTCTGCGTATTTCAGGCTTTTGCGTTCATTCGCTTCACCAACGGCAGCTTCCCAGGATTGGTGGTAATTCTCCGTCCATCCAATATGATCGCCAGTTGGCGTAGGACCTGGTTGTGACTTCAGGTGTAGCTGCCTTGGGACAGACTGGTTTTGTAAAAACAAATTAGGACTTTGGATTGTGAAGTGGCTGGCGCATCTCTTTACTTCTCTTCACCACTGTCACCACTAATTTTTGTTCACGGTACCCTCATTCATGTCATAGCACCACCGTGAGGAGTCATGAAGTATTGAGTAAAAATCACAGGGAAATAGCACCTTATATTTGTAAATAAAAATATCCATGTTTGGCGCCAGCTTATCGATAAATGTATTGCACGTGTCATGACAACGATATATTGCTGTATCAATATTTTGTCCCACCCCTGCTCACAACAAGTTTAATGTCAACCCCAAAACAGTCAGAATGCCTTCTTGGTCTACATCCAGAGCAGCTATGCACAACACCACTTGCAGCACAATTTTACCGTCTACATCCTCATCCTAAAAGTCAATTCCTCCCAAAGGGCAAATATTCTCCTGCAGAGCAACATTGCAGAAAAGATAACACTTGTCTAGCATCGACAGAGAATATTTCATCTTTAGCAAACAGGTCAGTGTCTCCCCTCCAGTTTGCGCCTCTAAAAACGTCCGTGCAGGAGTTATGGAACACCATGAATAATTTAAGAACCGCAATATATTACACTTAGTGTCGGGAGAGCAATTAAACCAAGTGTGCAGTGGAGTGAGATAAGGTAATGTGCGTCTGTGTGCGCATGTGTACATTGCACTGTTATCTTTTGTTTGAGTGTGTGTGCGACTGAAGTTGTCCTGCTTTTGAACAGACCTGGCTGGGTGCCAGAAGTCTCTCATTAGCAGCCAATTAGCAGGGGAGAGATGAATGCACTGTCCTTAAAGAATAAAGAGCATGTTTCAGGAAATACAAGGCAGAGAGACCTGTCGGTCTGGGTACATGTACACTAATGACCACCTTATTTTTCTTGTGTTTCAGGGTCATAGTGGCTTTATGGGTAATTGAATTTGAAGGACAAGATATGGAGTTGATGAAAGGCGATTGTTGTTTTGTTTACATGTCGCCCAGTAGCCCATGAAAGGGATTTCATAAGACTCTGGCTCTGTATGAGTCATGTCAGGTAGATAATTCAGCTCCCACCTCCATGCGAGCGTAGGCAGTGACAGAAGAGGCTGCGACAACTCCACTGTTTTGTTTTTGAGTTTATATTTTTTCTCTGTTTTGTTGAGTTAGTGAAGAGGCAGGCCGGGTGGGCTGAGGGCAGCAGAGGTCGAGGGTGTTTTTGTCAGCGTCAGCTACATCTACCAGGCGGAATAGTAATGAAGCTGGTTTGCCTAATTGTAGCCCTGAAGTAGCTTTTAGAGCCTGTCTGTGTGTTAGTTTATGTGTGTTTAAATGCCAAAGGCTCCACATTAAGGGGAAGGCAGATAAGGCTGGGGTAGAAAAATATCTCCCCTGAACCTAATGAGAATCTCTTCATGTTTTTGTGCCAGGTTGAACAAAGTGTTGATGGACTGTGTGGGTTTTATCTTTGAATTATTTAGAACCTACCCTCTGCTTGTTTGTTTGTTTGACTTTGTCTTGGAGATGTTCTTTGTGTGTCATTAAAGGAAAATATGCTTATCTGCAAAGCTAAAACGCAGTTGTTATATATTAGTCCGTTACACCTAAAGGCTACTAGTAAATACATTTTTAATAAAAAGTTAAAAAAAAAGAAAAAAGCCTCGAAACTTAGCAATAACTACAAAATGCAGCCTAAAACCAAGCTAGCAGTTAGCTGCAGTAACTACGCTCTGGCTGTGTATTTACAGCGCTCTTGGTATGTATAACTGCCCTTGCTGTGGTTACTACTCTGTAGTTTTGTCACGTGTAAACATTTGAGCATGTTAACTGCACTCTCTGTCGCAGAGAAACAGCAAACTAGACTGCTAAACCAATAGTGCTATATCAAGTGTAAGCTAGCTACTGAGGCAACCAGGGCTAGCCTAAGCTAAACCTTAAACTAAATCTTTACCATAGCTGTTACTTTAAACTGAAAGATTCTGCTTCGATGAACTGATATATTGGTAAGTTAGTTTGTTATTCCACATTAGTAAATAAGGCAGCAGCTATATACATTTGTGGTATAGAGAAAAGTAAGCTAATACTACTGATAAAGATAACTAGCTTAAACTTAGCAGAGTAACTAGCCTTAGCTTTAAACTCTAGCGGAAATTATGTGAATTGTTGTGGTTAAACTACTTTAAAATACATATTTAAATGTGTTAATAATATTTTTTTTTATTACTATTGAAAGAAGAAAGATAGCCAACTGAGTTGTTTCAGTATAACAGCAAAAAGTGTATGTAGTAGTTTTGCAGAGATGAAAGTTGTATGAAAGTAGCTTTTTGGAGGGATAAAATACTAAGTCCAAACGGCTCAAAACAAGGCATAACAGCCTTTCATTTCTGATACACAATTTTGCTGCAGGCCTGAAAACATAAAAACTTTAAACCCTTTATACCTCACTGTCTTTTACTGCTGCATGTCTTTGCACAGCAACATATTCTGGCATATTGCTGGCAGGTTTGCAAACAAGTCACGTCGCTTTGTTGACTCGCATTGACTGAAACCTCTAACAGCTAATGAACCGCTTCACCACCGCCTCCCAACCTTCCTGAAAACATCCACCATAATAATAATCATCATCTTTTCTCTTACAGTACACACTCCCTTGCTGTTTAGCTGTTTCTGCTTCTCCTCGACATTAGCCTGAACAGCCACACACAGACGTCAAGGAGACGCATTTTGAGCTCTAATAATAAGTCGTCGCTTTAATTTACCCACACTGACATTTGGAGTTATTGCATAAGGATATTGATTCCAGACGACATCCTTCATGTAGGATTTTCTCTTAATAAAAAGTGCTGGGGATGACTCACAGGCTGTTTGCATTTTTTGTTTATGTATGTGTGGGTGTCTGCTTGCTTTCCTTTCAAATAAGTGCTGCTGTTGGCGGGTTTAGCTGTAGTCGTCTGGTTCACAAGTCCATGCGGCTCTAATAAAACTGAAAATATGCCCTTGTGATTACTTTTTTTCTGAGCTCACCAACACAAGATTGTTTATAGCGTTGAGTCGGGAATATTTTGAGCATTTTATTGAGTGGCTTTGGGAAGCTTTGGTATAAGGGATGTAAACTCAAGGGCATGTCTTTGCTGTACTACAGTTATGTGATACTCAGATTTTAAGTTTGTTATTACTTGTACTTTTAGGTCTGGCTGTGGCTCTCCAGCTCCTCCACGGGGACATCGAGCAGCTCAGACGAGAGTACATGGTCCTCTTTACGCGGGGTGTATCCATCACCAGGAAACTGGGCTTCTCTGATGTCATCATGCCAGGTAGGACACACAAGCAGCTCACTTACACAAGCAGTATGCTCAAGATCCTCACCAATCTTGTGGTTTGAGATCATCATGGACGTCAGCTGTCTTTCCTGTTGCTCAACATAGACAACTTCTCTTCAGGCCACATGATACATTTATTTCTGGACTAGCTTTCCAGCAAGCTGTCGACTTCATGTGTCCTCTAGCTTATGTTAATACAAGATCCTTATCAAATCTGTGTAAATGGATCCCATGCTGTGATCAACAGGATCAAGATCAACAGGAAATGAGTCAAGTTTCAACAGGAAATAAATCAAATTAAGAAAGATATGATCACGTAGGAACCAAAAAACAAAAACATTCCCTCAGCTGACTTGCCAATCGATTGATCTTCTTCACAACACAAACATAAGGTGCTTTTTCAACCAGGAACTTCTCTTCAAGGAACTAAATGGTTCCTGTGGCCCGTTGATGTCTGTGTTTCCACAGCAGCCTAAAGTCCCAGGAAGATTATGCAAATCAGGCCAATAGCTGCACTACACCTCCAGTCCAGTAGGTGGCAGTAAGAAGAAGATGAAGGCCATACAACAAAGATGACGCCATAAAATGCGACGAACGAGCCGGCGACACTACAGTTAGCCTGTTAGCATGGAGGGAATTCAACTGCAGTCTGTTAAACATGGCGGGTGAAATAAAATGCTGCGAGTACTTGACCAATCAGAAACGATCAGCACTTGCAGGCCCCGCCCTGAAAGTTCCTGGACCTTTGGAAAGTACTACTCTCTGAGCAGGGACTTTTCAGGGGTAAATCAATTACCCCAGAACTAAATTTAGACTCTGGTTTTTGCTATCGAAACACACAGAGTTCTTCAAAAGGTTCCTAGTTCCTGGGGAAAGTTCCTGCTGTTGAAAAGCACCTATATTGTACTTTTACTTTGTTGATATTTTTGGCGCTGAACAGTTACTGCTGCTGTTTTTATTCACTACATATCCCAAGGATCACTTGGCTACTTCTGATTGTCCCAACTGCCCAGTTTTCCATCTATCCTTTAACTATTTAAACCACTTATCCTTTCTATCAGAGGCCTAAAATACATATTAACTGACAACCAGTTTCATGCCTACACACACATTTATTTCTAATTCATCTAACTGGCATGTTTTTGGACTTTGAGGGGAAACAGGACCACCTGCAAGGAAAAACAGACCTGTAGGGAATATGTACGCTGAACATAGAAAAGCACTAGCTGCAAGATTTTAACAACCCAGCCTCTGCAACGTCCTTCCCTAGTCCTTCACCTGTGTTTTCCCTATTAACCGCTCTCTATGAAGACATAAAGCATTTCAAGTGTTCATTAACTGGGAATTAAGATGTTTGTGTGAAATCACTCAGGTAAAGTAATAAAAGGTTTATTGTTATTTTACGCAGAAATCGATGTTATAATGTTTTTATTGTCCGCATTGACCCACCTTATATTACCTACTGTAGTTGCCGTGGAAACACTTGACATCCCCACCCATTGCGTGACTGTGATATTTGAATTCCACCTAAGGGTGCTCTCAGAAAGATTATATATTCAGGTTGTTTCAGGTAGAAAGGCATCTTTTGGATGGCTTCTTCTCTAAATGACACAGACCCCCACAGAGACCCTCAGGCTGAGCTGGATGGGGTCTTGTTGCTGTGGTTACAAATGTACAACCACTTACATGTAAGATTAAATAAGGGGACTAAAAATGTGCACGCATACTGGAGGGGGGGAGAGTCACACTCTGTCTGAATTAGCTTTCTGACTCTTTGTCTGTTCATTCATTCACGAGAGCTGGACGTCGAGGGACTACTTTTTTCCACAGAAGAGCTGTGCTTTTAAAGAAGTGAGGTGTGCTGTCTGGTCACACGGATAAAGAGGAAGCACAGACTCCGGGTCCCCCAGCGCCTCACTAACACAGATTTATGTTCACTGTCTCATTCTTTGTCTTTGTCTGACTACAAACCCATAACGCTGAGCGCTCTCACCCCTTTCTGTGTTAGTCTGCCCTTGGGCTGTAGAAAGCGTCTCACCCCCCTTTTTTCTGTCTGTCTTCTTCTGGATTTGTATCTTTCTCCTCATTTTCCCTCTTCAGCTCCTCTAGCCCCACCCTCTCCACTTCCCTTTTTCCTATTGTGCATTAAGAAGCTGCCCTGTGTGTGTGTGTGTCTGCCTTCCTGCACTCTTTGCGCGTGTCTGTGTGTACAGTAAGGGTTGATTTAGAATGCCTCATGTTGCCATGGTTACTCTTGAGCAGAAAATCAATGTTGACCCTAGAGATAGAGATATGATTAGCACACACACACAAACACAGTCACAAAGGTTATATAGGAAACCTTTTTTACAGTGTGTCTGACCACAGCTCAGCTGCAGAGGAAACAGGCCTATCCTCGTATTTTCCCAGAGGGCTTTGCACCATTTTTACTTCCCCTACAGAAGGAAATAAATATGTGCGCGCCTTCCCAGTTATTGTACATTCAGCTGCAGTTATAACAAAAAGATGTGGAATATTCCCTCCTGGGATTATTTTTCATTAAGTGTTTTGGCAGATTGCTGCACCAGCTCAAAGTATAAGGCTATGTTACTGTTAAAGGGCCAGTTCGGCGATTTTCAACCTCAGTCCTATCATGCTATCATGAAGAGCCTTGACTGGAAAATTGTAGTATTTCACTCCAGCGTCTCTCGCTGGGCTGTTCCTTTTCGAGGGAGGTGCGCAATGCACGCTGGGTGTTGTAGGAATGTAGCATGGGCGAAAAGACAAGCTGTTTGTACAACTTTCTCCACAGCTATGGCGCCAACTTCAAATATTATTGCTTCTATCCCTTACAGAGAACTCCAGCTTTGACTGACAGTGGTTTTTTCCTGGGGCGGATTGCTCCTTTAAGGAGTGCTTATATGTCAGGTGTTTGACACTGGGTTTATTGTTTGCACACTTAAAACTGACACTTTCTGTTTATCAAAGTAAGCAATTTTTTCCCCTATTAATAAATTGACGCTTTTGACGAGGGAAAAAGACCGATCAAAGCGACCCACAGATTTCAAATCTATTATTTTCTGGTCGGCACGAGACGTATTTCGCTACTAATGTAAACTCTGTCCACCCCTGTCTGGAAGCATTACGCTAAAAATGGCCATCAAGCTGCTCAGAGGTCAATGGTAGAGCTTGCCTGTATAAATAATCAGTGCATTGTTGCCTCTTTTACCTTCCTGTTCCTGCAGGAGAGATGAGGAATGACCTCTATGTCACGCTGGAGAAAGGCGAGTTTGAGAAGGGCGGGAAGAGCGTCGCCAGGAACGTAGAGATCACCGTCTATGTGCTGGACATCGATGGACAAATCCTCAAGGTGAACACACATTTTGTTATCTAGAAATTGTAACATTACGTCTCCATTATGAGTCATTACTGTCGTAGGAAAAAATCTATCACTATTAAGGGGTAAACACTGTGTTAAAAGGCAGTAAATGATGCATTTAAATTCTTGGTTAACTCTGTTTCCCCCTAATAGCGGGTGTCTTTATTTTGGAGCAAAACTGTCTCATTTAAATATCGCTGACCCAGATGAGAGCTAAGTGTCTCTCCAGTGTATTGCCCATTTCTGGTGCAGCACTGTGACAGTCTGCTTCTGTGGTTTCCTGCGCTGCCTTGGCCCCGGACAGAAAATAGACTCAAATATAACCCTGCTGCCACTGCTGCTGCCACCGCATGGCACGCAGCCCTCTAACACACACAACCACACGCATGTTAACCATGTCAGTCTCGCTTTATTAGCATTCGTGGTTCAGTTTTCAATACACTGACGCATGAATGCCTCTTCAAATCTGCTCATTACCTCATCCTCGAGCCTGGCTTCTTGTTTCCTGTCTTTACTTCCTGTTTTTTCCTTTCATTCTTCCCCCCCCTCATTTCCCTCTTCTTCTTCCTTCTGTCTTTCAGAGTCATGTGGCCGCCGGCTCCGGCGAACCAGGAGCGGATGAGTACCACTCCTTGGTGCTGTACCACAACAACAGCCCTCGCTGGGCGGAGCAGATCAAGCTGCCCATCCCGGTGGACATGTTTCGGGGGTCGCACGTCCGGTTTGAGTTCCGACACTGCTCCAGTAAGTGGGAACGGGATCATGGGTAACCTTTATTTATCTGGGAATGGTTTCAGGCGTTAGGAATGCCTGAGGTGCTGCTTTATTTTCAGCTGATTAATCAAGGGAGTTAGAGGTAAACAGGCATTGTTGTGGAGCCAAAACAAGCACTCACCTTCCCATCTGCTTGAATCTGCCAGCCCTCCAGCCACAAGCCCTCAGGCTTCTGCCAACCCAAAATCGACAATGTCCAAGTGCACAATTAAGCGCTTGTTTTAGCATTTTTATGACACTACTTTGTCCAACTCCTCACCTTCTAATGAGAGGAATCTTTAATTATGACCAAACTGTTACTCTCATCCTCTTTCTGGGCTGCTGGGAGAACGCTGACTCTCCTCCCTCATAACACACTGATATTATTATGCCATTTGCAGACAAGCCGGGAGGCTGCGTGTGGCTGTGTGCAGCAGATATAGCAGCCTTATTACTGCTGGCAGCGCTAGCATTGCTACCCAAGTGCCTATCAGGAGCCCAATTTAAGCCTGTGGTGACACCAAACTGAGGAGGCCATATTACATGTACCATTAAGGCTCGAAGACAACCTGCCTGAGAAAATATGATTAGCAGAAGCTCTCATTTCAATTACACCAAAACAGAAAGCTAACGTTTATGAATATGCTTTTGAATGCTATCTTGTTTTCGCGCTCATTATGCAGCAGCAGTAATTTGTTTTTCGGGAGTCCAGAGAGTTTTTTAATGGTGCTAAAGGGAAATGTAAGGACCTGCTAGCGTCAGCAGTGCAATATACTGTTTATTATAGCTGATTGTTGCTAAAGATTGTAAACAATTTGCTGTGGAATGATTACTTTATTATCGGTAACAGTTTTGTAAGAGCAGCTTGCCCTGTTTTTTCTCTTAAAAGCATAAACACTAAACAAAAATATAAACGCAACACTTTTGTTTTTGCTCTCATTTTTCATGAGCTGAACTCAAAGATCTAAGACTTTTTCTATGTACACAAAAGGACTATTTCTCTGACATATTGTTCACAAATTTGTCTAAATCTGTGTTAGTGAACACTTCTCCTTTGCCGAGATAATCCATCCACCTCACAGGTGTGGCATATCAAGATGCTGATTAGACAGCATGATTAGTGCACAGGTGTGCCTTAGGCTGGCCACAATAAAAGGCCACTGTAAAATGTGCAGTTTTATCACACAGCACAATGCTACAGATGTCGCAAGATTTGAGGGAGTGTGCAATTGGCATGCTGACCGGCCCCACAACCGCAGACCACGTGTAACCACACCAGCCCAGGACCTCCACATCCAGCATCTTCACCTCTAAGATCGTCTGAGACCAGCCACCCAGACGGCTGCTGCAACAATCGGTCTGCCTAACCAAAGAATTTCTGCACAAACTGTCAGAAACCGTCTCAGGGAAACTCATGTATGCTTGTCGTCCTCATCTGGGTCTCGACCTGACTGCAGTTCGTCGTTGTAACCGACTTGAGTGGGCAAATGCTCACATTCGATGGCGTCTGGCACTTTGGAGAGGTGTTCTCTTCACGGATGAATCCCGGTTTTCACTGTACAGGGCAGATGGCAGACAGCGTGTATGGCGTCGTGTGGGTGAGCGGTTTGCTGATGTCAGCGTTGTGAATCGAGTGGCCCATGGTGGCTGTGGGGTTATGGTATGGGCAGGCGTATGTTATGGACAACGAACACAGGTGCATTTTATTGATGGCATTTTGAATGCACAGAGACACCGTGACGAGATCCTGAGGCCCATTGTTGTGCCATTCATCGACGACCATCACCTCATGTTGCAGCATGATAATGCACGGCCCCATGTTGCAAGGATCTGTACAAATTTCTTGGAAGCTGAAAACATCCCAGTTCTTGCAGGGCCAGCAGACTCACCGGACATGTCACCCATTGAGCATGTTTGGGATGCTCTGGATCGGCACCGTGTGTCGGTTCCTGCCAATATCCAGCAACTTGGCACAGCCATTGAAGAGGAGTGGACCAACATTCCACAGGCCACAATCAACAACCTGATCAACTCTATGCAAAGGAGATGCACTGCGTGAGGCAAATGGTGGTCACACCAGATACTGACTGGTTTTCTGACCCCCCCCGGACCCCCCAAATACAATAAAACTGCACATTTTAGAGTGGCCTTTTATTGTGGCCAGCCTAAGGCACACCTGTGCAATAATCATGCTGTCTAATCAGCATCTTGATATGCCACACCTGTGAGGTGGATGGATTATCTCGACAAAGGAGAAGTGCTCACTAACACAGATTTAGACAAATTTGTGAACAATATTTGAGAGAAATAGGCCTTTTGTGTACATAGAAAAGGTTTCGCCGCAAACGAATCTGGCAAGAAAACACACCGATAGCTGCATAAGATGGATAAACGAACACGTATTTTACGGTACTTTATTATTGGTAACATTTGTGCTTCTGTAAGAGCAGCTCGCCCTCAGTTTTTTCTCTATAGATCAAGTGGTTTCGAGATATAACAAACATCAATCTCCACCTGGTCGTCCAAGCTCAGCTTAGCTCGAGTTTCACACAGTACAACTTAATCTTTCTTAATCTCCTAGCGCCCGAGGCTATGAGGGCTTACACATAGAAAAAAACCTGTCTGAAAAGAACCTGCACAACGAAAAGCAAGCGAAAGTTTGCAGTTTGAATCTCGGTGTAGAATGTAATCAAAGCAAAGCAAGACAGATATAAAATGGCCAAGACGCTGAGTTCAATTCAGTGCAACTTCTCCTTTAAGAGCGAACACACACACTTACAGAGGCCTTGTAGATGCTGCCTTAATGAATCAGTGGCATTGCGATGAAAGGAAATAAAAACACTTGTTACGTCCCGCTGTGCGCACATTAGCACTTTATTGCTAAAGCAGAAGATAAATCAGATGACATGTTCATTATGTAAATTATGCTTTCAGAAAGCTTCTTAAAATCACAGCGGCGTTTGTTAACCAGGCCCTCGAAGAGTTACTTAGAAGCATTAGAAATTTTGCTTTCTTCCTTGTGGTTGAGGTTGCGTTTAAGTGTATGTGGGGTTTGTTAAGTACGCTCTGAAAGCATAGCGGTGTGTGGTTAATGATGCAACAGATTGTGACCACACCCGAAAGTGACGCAGGGTGTAATCAAAGGTTAAAGGTACCGTGTTACCCTTCCTCCTAAGTTAACATGTTTAGAAGAATAAATGCACCGTTGGCTGAACTTTAGATCCACTTGTTTTTATTCATTAGCGTTGCATAACCACTTTCATAATGCCATTGTTTTGTTTATTGTCTCGCAGCCTGTGCTGCTGTATTTTGGACTCTGTGTCATGTCCATGTGTTGTTGTTTGACAGCTAAAGACAAGGGAGAGAAGAAACTCTTCGGCTACTCCTTTGTTCCTCTGATGCAGGAGGATGGCAGGACTCTGCCAGATGGCACCCATGAGCTCATTATCCACAAGGTAAAACCTGCAAACCCTCACCGCCGACACTCTCACTGAACAACACGCGAGGGAATTAATCGTGTGCTCTGCGGGATATTTGTTTTTGGCTCACGTACGGTACTTGATATTCATCTTGATGTTTACTTCAGTCCAAGTATGAGTCTTATTTTGAATCATAGGATGGGATCATTCACTGACTTCAATGCACTTTCACTTTGCACTCACCTTAATAACAAGAGCAAACTGCTTTGTGTGATATCCAAGCTACTTGGCCTTAATCGGTGCGCCATCCTGTCCACCTTTAAGCAGAGATGTTCTGATACCATTGTTTCCTTTCCGATACTGGCCAATACCTAGAACTGAGAATGAACTAATGTAGTACAAAAAATGGTCCTCCGAGTGATAAAGAAAGTTTAGATATTGTAGAAGGATATAGAAGGATTAAAAAACTCAAAATAAGCTCAACACCTAGAAACAAGATGTGCTAACATAAACACCAGCTCAGCCAATGAGCGTTCCTTTGTGTTTGTACTTGTTTTAAAGCTCCTGTGACAATTTTTTTGGTTGTTATGAAACATACTGAAATTAATAGTAATGCATCTATATGACCTGCAAAAGCAAGCAAGACCAACAGTGACAAGATTGATTATTATCTTTATAGCTATTTTTAATGCCTATAACAGCCTTTGTTTAAATTTTTCACGGCAAAGATTCTCGATGAGTGATGTGTTTTAATGATTAAAAAAAAACAGAAAGATATTTTTCACTAGAAAACAAGTTACACGTGTACAGGACAGGATGAGAAAAGAGATAATAGATACTTCTTTGTCCACAGGGGGCGCTAAAATCAACACAAACTGAAGTAACTCTCAGGAGCTTTAACTTTGAGAACTTTCAGATGTGTGATGGGAAAACACTGTTTGTTTGCTAGCCTTAACTAATGCTACACTTTATGCTAGCCCCATACTGTTGTTGTTTGCTATCGTTAGATGATAATTAACCTGAAATTAGGTCTTTGTTTTTGGCAGACAAAAGCATTTTAATGCTGCGTAGTTTTGTTTTGGAGACAACTGTCAAAATACATTTTGTGATGCCGTAATGACATCACGGCTTAGCTTTAGCTACGATTTAGCTTCTTATGAATGCAAGACGCTGTTTCACGAAAGCGGTTCAGCGTTTAGGTTTCCCGACTTCCTTGAATGTTTTCAGAAATGATGGCTCCGACCTCCGTTCAACTAACAAGTATTTTAAAAGTTGTTTTCTTCTCCTCTTGAGCACAGACCCGACAGAGCTTGCATTTTTACTTTTTACAAATCTGCATCATGATGTTGTTATTTCGGCAAACTTAAGACCCGTTAATTAAAGTAAATTACAAAAAATACTGCAGTAGTTAGCCAGAGTGCAGCTTCTGTGTAACTGAAACTCACCCGAAACAGATGAACGGGCGCTCCTCTGGGGGACGTAATGAACCAAAAAATGACGCAGTTTATTTTGTTGACATATCTGGAGGGGCAAATTTCACTTTGTTTTTGAACACAGGGTCGCTTCTCAACTGGACTGTAAACAATACAGCACACGGAAAAGGAAGTCTTGGCTGGAACGCTGGCTAAACCGAACATGCCCTACATGTTCACCGTTGTCAGCAGAGGCTATATCTGATTTTAGCATTTGCGATGCTGATATCAAAACTATCCCATCAATAAGTGCTTGCTTTACAAGTTTCATGTGGTATTCTAAAAAGTTTCAAAACAAAATGTTTCCTCAGAAAAAAGTTCAGTGGTTATTCCGCTCACTGCTAAATTGCAGCTCAGAGATCTCCTGAAGTCTCAAGTGACCACACGCACTGTGTGTCACCGAGGCTGCTTCAGCCGGGATTACAAACTGTACATGATTATGTGATTCATTTGCTCTGAATGGAAAAACGCAGCCATTCTGTTATCACACCGCTTGTTGCCGCAGGGCTGACAAACAGCTCACATCACTCCATTACAGTTTGACGGGCCAATGAGTAATGTCCAGTTACTTAACCGCCAGTGACTGCTTATGTATGAGTGTTTGCTTATGCATGCGTAAGACACAGTTGGTACCGAACTGGATGCTCACACAGAGTCTCCTCTCTCCCTCTCTCTGTATTTAGCACGACCTTTTAATGCAATTTACAGACCGTCTTCGTCTTTTCACACGTTTTGCTTTTCACACATCAAAAGGCAGCACTCCCTGTTAAAAGCTACTGCAAGACCGTCTTGGGTGTAATTCAGAATAATTGCAGACTACATGCTTTTCCTCGGCTGCAGGCGGAGGGTGTGTGCAGAAACCTCAGGCTCTGCAGAGAACGGAGAACATGGTGTGCATTCAAATATTTTATTGTCACTGAGGCAGAACGGTGACCAAAAGTCTGATTATTTATTTTGTAGTGTTTTCTACAGTCTCTTAAAACCCCAAACTCCGCTTTTATTTGCTTTCTTTTCCTGTCAGGTGCCCAGATTTAGTCCTGCAAACATTCCCCCTAACCTGCGCCTGCCAGTTTTAGAGGACAGCTCTGTTCGCCTGGTGTGTTCCCACCGCTGAGAGAGGGGGGAAAAGGCCCCACTCTTATGCCAGATGGAAGTTGCTGAAAAGCTCAATGAAGCTGGCATGGCCTAGTTTCTTCCTCAGACCTAAAATAGACACGGAAGAATCGGTCCAGACCGTGTGGTAGCTCTTGGAGCTCAAACGGCCTCAGCTGTGCATGAAAGCATCACTTTAAATCCTAAAAATAACACAAACGTTCTGCGATTGATTTTGTGTAAGAGCTTTAAAGGTCTCACTTATGATTGATACACAGCCTTAAACCCCCTTTGAGAAGTTTAAGCCTATGATATCTTTATAGAATCTGATGTGTTGACAAATGTGTATCAGAGCAGAGAGCGCTGCTTCTTTCCAAATCCAAAAATGTGTCCTTTTCTTCTTCTCCTTTCCTCCAGTGTGAGGAGAACACCAACTTGGCAGACTGTTCGCGCTACCTGAAGCAGCCGTTCTCCAAGGCCAACCTCCCGTCCAACAACCAGACTCTGAAAGGCACCAAAGAGTCTTTCTGGATCACAAGCTTTCTCTGCTCCACCAAGCTCACACAAAACGGTAAACAAGAGTCGGGGATTGACATTTTGGCCGCCCGCCGGGTAAGGTGTTTTTGGCCGATGCGCTCGAACTCATGTCACATTTTAGAAACTAGAGTTAACTTAATGCGCTCGCTGGTGTGTGCATCTGTAAGGGCCAAAAGTTTTTGATTAAAACTTCACAAAAGGCTAACAAAATGGTTAAATGCTGTGTGTTTAAGAGAAAACTATATATTAATTAGCTGAGAATGAATCCTTATGCTTTCAGGAATCTGCGTTTAGTATCTTTACTGCTTTTCCTGTTTAGGTCCAAGGGGGGCTGCCATTGGACGTGAGGCGGGGTTCACCCTGGACCATTGTTAATTAAGGCAGCTATATTAGTCTTAAGCCCTTTTTACACTGCCAGTTCAAAGCGGGATTATTACGCCTCTGTTATGTTTCGTCTTCTATGTAAAACACACAGAGGTGGAAAATGAAAGGCAAGGTTGTTCCGCCTCTGAGCCGGCATCAGAGGTAGTAACAGAGGCCGAACGCTGTCAGTGTAAACAGCAACGCCGGAGAGCTATAAAAACCCACATTGGGGCGGCTTTATGCTGCCGTTGCTTGGTCCAATGTAAAATGGCAAAGGCTGCATGATGGTGGAGCTTGGTTACAGCGCTGAGGCTGAACCGCAATGTAAAAAGGGCTTTAGTCTTTTAGTTTTAGTCACATTCTAGTCATTTCTAGTCCAGTTTTAGTCGACAAAAACTCCTTTTATGCTAGTTTTAGTCAATAAAAAGTCATCACATATAAGTTATTACTTACATACTTACTTCCATAGAAAGAAAACAAAAAGTCGTCTTCCTTGAGAACTCTCCCTCTTCTCATTTTTATCTGTTTGCTTCAGGTAAAATTAGCATTTTAAACTTCAGCAGATCGTCCATAGACAGCGCATCTAAAGATAACTTTTCATCATCGCTTCTCATTTAAACAGTCTGACTGAAGCAGACAGCCCATCATCGCTCCTTTTTGTGCCGAAAGAAGAGTTAAATGACGTGTAACACGCTGTCATGAACCGGGGACCAAGAATGAAGGACTCAATAGCAAACTCAGACCAGTGGACAGATTTCAGAATGATTTAATTCCAGGCAAAGGTTCGGTACAAAAAAAGGCATTCAGAATCAGGCAAAGGTATCCAAAAAACGTGAGGCAAAAAGGCAAGGTAAAAGGCAAACAGGGTCCAAAACGAGAGCTAGGAACAAAATGCTGGAACGCGACACAAGGGTACAAACGAACTGGCAACGAGACAGGGGAAGACAGGGGGTAAAATACATGAGGTAATGGGGGTGATGAGACACAGCTGGGGAGAGCACAATCAGGAGCAGGTGAGCACACGACTGGGGGAGGGGCAGGACACAGACCTGAAACAGAGACAGGGGTGAGTGATTTCAAAATAAAACAGGAAGTACCAGACAAGACACATTAGGAAAAAATTAAAGAAAACCGGGCAGGCATGACACACGCCCCTTTTTCTGTGTGCGTGCACAGAGTCTGAAGCAGAAAGCCTGAGTTAACACAGAAAGTTCATAACTACATTCGTTATACCTGTTATCTCCAACCAGGTTACCCAGTTACAGGAATGCATTGCTTGTAATATGACAGACAGATTAGACGCACAGTGAGGGGAAAGTTTTTATTGTCAACAATCTATTTTTAACTCGTCAACGTCTCGTCTTCGTCATGGAAAAAAAGATCCCTGATGAACATTTGTCGTCATAATTTCCTGAGGATTGATCGCCAGTCAATCACAGAGCTGACACGCAGAGACAGACAACCTTTCACGCTCACACTCACACCTGCAGGCAATTTAGAGCCACCAACGAGCATGTCTTTGGACAGTGGGAGGAAGGAACCCACGCATGCACGGGGAGAGCATCCAAACTCCACACAGAACCAGTAACCTTCCAGCTGCAGCCCTAACATGAGAAATAAAGAGTGCAGCAAAGGTGACATTTGTTGTCTAAGACCTTACAAGATGTCGTCATTGTTAGTAGTATTTTCATATTGCAGAAAACACTGCACGATAAATGCTTTATTTTAAACCTCATTAAGTAGCTGGTAGAATATTTAAACATAAAAGCTACAGGCACTACTTTCTTGCACCAGGCTGCTAATTTCCCCAATACATTTGATTTTGTTGTCGACTTGATTATAGAAACATTGCAGAGCTTCTGATGACAAAATGTGCCTGACTAATGCCGTCACGCACGCACACACAGACACAAATTCACACTTAAAGTTTCAAAAAAACGACACGCTTCGGGTTGAGCCGAATCCAAAGAGACAGCTAAAAGACTTTCTTCTTCTGGCTTATGTTTTATTCATGCGTACGTCTGGGGACCCTGGCTCGGGGAAAATGACTTTTTATCTGCGTTATCCCCGCTGCACTTGAAAATGTCATCATTTGTTTGGATTCAAAGGAGTTTTTGGGGGGATGTAATTGAAGGGTGTGGTGATGCTTTGTGATGTGAGGTGCATATTTCTCTTAAAATCCCGCCATCAAACAAGAGATGTGTCGTGACTTCTTGTTTGTTTTCTATCTCCTTTTTTGAAATCTCCCTCTTTTTGTGCGTCCTCCAGGTGATATGCTGGACCTGTTGAAGTGGCGGGCGCACCCCGAGAGGATCAACGACAGCCTGTCGAAGCTGAAGGAAATCGATGGCTCTGAGATTGTCAAAGTAGGCCCTGAATCTGATTTTCAGCTCCTGCTAACGTGGCATTCCTCGGAATTGATTGTTTGTGATTTGATTTCAGTCCACGTTTGTGTGAAGATCAAGTTTAGAAAATGGCAACACACAGAAATACAACCAACCTTTTGTTCTTCTTCCCTTTACAGTTCCTACAAGACACCCTGGACACTCTGTTTGGCATTCTGGATGAAAGCTCTCAGAGATACGGGCTCAAGGTGTTTGATTCACTGGTGAGGAAGCTGTGTTTAAAGGTCGTGTTATTTCCACCGATCACTTTTCTGTTTCCTCTTTTTCCTCATATGTCAACCTTAAAAAAAACAGTAACACAAACGTACTGTCATGGAAAGATCTAGTGATGTAACGCTACACAGCCCGCTGAACCAATCTCACCCTGGTTCTGCTGCACTGCGCCGATACAGCGAGGTGATCGATCCCCCTCCTCTCTCTCTCCATCACCTCCACACTGACACATGGACACGCTTTCTCCTCTCAGCGCGGCGCATTATCAGTGATGAAACGGTCCGGCGAGCCCGTCGCGGTCATCAGGTTTCCTTTTTTTGTGGTTCTTTGAGATCAATCCAACAAGTTTGACAAGTGGACTTATCTTCTGCAACAAAGTGCACAGGAGGGAAACAGATAGACACGTGCAGCCGCTGTGTGAAAGAAACTTTGTTTTTGTTATGTATTTTTAGACGCCTGAATAAGCTAATGTCTATTTTTATTCCCTCTTAAATCTTTTATATTTGACAATCTGAAAAAAGATTGAGTCTTATTTATTTCATGAGCTGTTTTTAGCACTTTGCTAACAACCCAGCATCACTTGTAATGATGTTTTGCTAGCTCAGAGGCGAAGACATCGAACATATTAACCTTTCAAAGGCTGAGTCGAACTCAAGCTGTGAAGCTACACATTGTTTAAACCCAAATAACTTTATCTTAACTACTTTTTTACTCACAAATATTAAATATATCAGGTTAAATTAAAGGAAAATGTCTCTGAAATGCTCAAGGCATCTAGAACATTCCAATTTGAGAGAACATGTATCTGTTTTAGTCTGAATATAAGGCGTTTTTCCCCCTTCACATACACCTGAAAAAGTGGAGTTGTCTTTTACTTGGGGGCTATACTTTTAAAGGCCAATATACAGTACGTTCACAACAGTAGACAGCACCACTTATCAGTAAAGCAAGTGTACCCCTCATGACTGAGGCCAGCCGTCACTCACAACTACAGTGCCAGGGGGGTTCGAGATGGAGAGACACGGTGATCGTGTGGAACAAATGGATTGAAAGTAGACGAAGTAAACCAACAACTGAGGCGGAGTTATGATGTCAATTTCAAGATAATTGTTGTCAATGCAGCAGAATCATTTAACAACTGTCAAGCAGCCAAGAAATACAGTGTCACACAGTAAGAGTGTAATGTCAGATCATGGGCCGCCATACTGCCACGTCCCCCGTCCTCCTGCGCTCTCACCTGTTAATCTTTATAACCTTTTTTTTAACTGGAAGATTCACTGAGGTTGCCCTCATTTACAGTGACGTCGAGTGACAGACAAGTCAAAAGCAATGACACAACAAAATAGAAATGCAAGATAAAAACAGAGAAATTGTACAAACGCAATAAAGCATAAACACATGATAAAACAAACATTCACCTAAAACAGTTGCACAGCGATATACAGTGGCGTGTGATCGGCGGTTTTGAATTGTGCATAGATCGGAAGAGTATCGATTTTTAAAGTGTGTTGTAGGCTGTTCCAATAAACCTGAGCACTAAAGGCAAAGGAACATTTTACCCGGAGGACCTTAAGTATAAGCCAGTCATTTAAACGAGTTGGATCGGGGCCAGAGTTCCAATCCAGTGTTGTTGTTATGTAAGGCGGTAGCTTACCTCTCTCTGCAAGAGAGGGCCAACCAACCATATCATAGAGACAATGGTGAGTATCATAGCTATCACCAGTGATGAATCTGAGGGCCCTGTCTTGGGGTTTCAGGATGGAAGCAGCAGCATGTCTATAAATTACATCACCATAGTCTAGAACTGATAAGAAAACTCTTTCAAGGATTCCCCCTGAACCGGGCCTGCCTTCACCGGCCCGCAGCAACGAGTCGTCGTACCGCCACATATTAAAAATGCTAACAGACTTAGCTAACAGGTGCATACAGAGAAAATCATACCGTGGTCCTCAAAGCGGACGCTTTTAAGAGGTCGACAGGAGAGTGTGCGTGAGTGTGTTACTGGAAAACAGAATAAAGGTATGCCTGTTACCAGTGCTGTCATCCAGCTGTTTCAAGACTGCTCTACAAAGAGAACTCACTGCCTTCACTAAGTACAAACAACATGTAGCATAAACAAAAAGCAGGAATAAACAAAGATGTTTTCCACCAAAAAGCTCAAGGGGAAAAAAGCTCATATTTTCTGTAATTTAAGGCGTAAAAAAGACTTTATCCTCTGTTTTGATAAACACTTTTTATCATCTGTTTATCTCCAGGTCCACATCATCAACCTCCTCCAGGACAGCAAATTCCAGCACTTCAAACCAGTCATGGACACCTACATCGAGAGCCACTTTGCTGGAGCTCTGTCCTACAGGTATGCGATGCTCCAGCCTTCACTTGCCTAAATATGCCTCTACAAAGCAACAGCAGAGCCTTCAACGCACCATAACGCAGCCTTAACTGTGTATTGTATTCTAATGACACGCTGCATCAGAGTCAGAGAGAGAGACACCGGCCTGCGTCAGCGCTCTGAGAACGAGACGTGTGAATGAAATGCTTCTGGTGCCCCCTGGCTGACAAACAGTGGAATATGAAGCTGTGCTCGCTCCCCACCTCCTTGTTTCTATCTATCACATGCCTGCACGCACACACATTCACACACATATTCGCAACCTGCTGTTCACACCGGCTGCTTCTTCACACTCTCTGTACCTGCTAAGATAGCGTGCCGGTGGCGTCTTCTTCTTCTGCTATTTCGCCACACAAACCCACCCACACGTACAGAATGCTGCTGCTGCTGCATCCATCTGCTTTTAACTCTTTTACCTGTGATATTGTTGCATTACAAGTTTCACAGCTTAATTAATTAACACACAGCGTCTTCCTTCGATTTTGGGTTATTAATAGGCAACCAAGGTGCCATTCAGTGCTTGTTAGATTGAGTAAATCTTCTCATTCAGTAATCACTCTGCCTTCTTTGTCACCTGCTTTCTGCTGCCTCTCTTATAATAACTGCCTACATTTAATGAGTGTTATTCTTTTAGAGTTTGTTGCTCTCAACTGAGCCGTTAAAAGCAGCTTTATTTCTGCAGAAGTTTGGTGGAGATTCTGTCTGAAGTTCAAACTTTGTGTAATGAAGCGTTTCATGTTAAAACTCTGTGTTGCCTCATCTATGTTTGCTAAATCCACAGAGAGATGTTGTGTGCGATACAGCTAAGGGTGAGGGATGATACTAAGTGTGTGTGCGTGTGTTCCTCCAGGGACCTTATCAAAGTTCTGAAGTGGTACGTGGACCGCATCGTTGACGCGGAGCATCAAGATCACATCCAGCAGGTGCTCAAGGTGAGAGCAGACCGCCGTCGACACAGATGCATCCAGAAATCCAAACAAACAAACTTCGCCGTCTCTCGCTAATTTCTCCCCCCATCAGCAGCGCACACATCGCTCCACCATTCCATTACTCCCCCTCCTCAAATCTATTACGCTGCATGCAATTTTAATCAGCAGAAATGCATCGCCTCCGGTGTTGGGAATCCACATCGCATTATTCTAATGAGTCATGCAGATACGCCGTCAGAGGAGCACGCTGCGGCTCCTGTAGTGTGGTTTCTCATTTATCATTCGTGGGAAAGGTTCTGCAGGAGAAGTAAATGCTACTCCGTCATGCAGTAAATATTAGATAAGTGATGTACCGCAGATGTGTCTCCTGAGGTTTCTTAAAAGCAACTCATCCAGGAAGTTTTTGAAACAATTATGCATTTAAGTAGCTTATTTTATGTCTGTAAAATAAAACAAATCATGAAAAATTTCCCATCACAAGCTCCCTGAGCCAAAGGTTATATCTTCAGATTCCTTATGATGTCTGGCTACCTGCCCAAAACTCAAATATATTTACATTTTTAAAGATTCAAAACAGAGAAAAGGACAAATCCTAACATTCAAGGACCAAGATGCGAACAAATATAAACTTAGGTAGTAATCTTTTGAGAAACAAGCAAGAGTAAACTACATATTTAAAGGGATGTATGTACATACAGTAGATAACAGTCAGCACGGCCTAAAAGCTAAGCTATTTATCGCTACAGAAGGCATTACAAGTACCACATAGCCACATTTAGCCACCTAAAAGAGTCCTCCATACATAAACAAACATTTTAGTTTACAGTATAATTTTTATTTTTGTCACCGCCTCAGCTTGCCATCAGACAGCCCTTTCCCTCAGCATTTACTGTTGCTAGGCTGCAAAAGTTGTCTGGTGGCACCTCCGCTTCCCAGAAGTCTGTTTTAAATTGCTCTGCATGGGTTCGTGTCCTGGCATTAGCAGCAGCACTAGCCCTGGAAATTGTACCCTCGAAAAAAATGAAAGGTTTAGCTTGTAAGTTGATTCCGGTAAGGCAAGGCTAATTTATTTATATAGAACCAATTCAAAGTGCTTTACACAGTTAAAAACTGAAATAACACATTAGAATACAGAATACAAAATATAGTAAAATATATGCACGGTCAAATCAGAACAATGCAACAGTATTTGGAATTCCTAGAATTCTTCCCCCTCGGGTCCCAGACCCTGGAGTCCCAGACTATTTCTCAACACTAATAACGCTGCAGTGTTAAAAATTTCTCAGTCAGTTCCCTGAACTTTCCTCTACCTTAGTTTTTAGAATTCTTTCTGTCTTGGGTCCCAGACCCTGGAGTCCCAGACTTCTACTGCTGCAATGTTCAATCTCCCGCCTTCCTTGATTTTAATTGGTCCATTGGACAAGTTTTTTGGGTGTTCTAAAAGTTTAACTATTTTCAACTGAGAGCAACGAGTGCAGTGACAAAAAATAGCTGATGCTGAGGACGTTTTTTGAAGAGAAAAACAGGCGCTGCCAAAATATCCAACCCAAAATGCCAAAGCCACAATAAAAAAAAAAGGCTTCTAAAATAAAACACCTTCCCTAGTTTTAAGTGTTCTGTACATAAACACAAATGTACAGCACTTTTTGACTTCCTATAAATGCAGTAACAAAAGTTAAAACGTAAAATTGGTCCGGCGACAGGGGAACTATTTTCTGTGGAAGGGAAGTCAAACTCCCAGGGCTTTTTCATCACCAAACAGACGATGAGAGATGATTCCTCTTTCTGTCCCCCCAGGCCACCGAGTACATCTTCAAGTACATCATCCAGTCCCGTCGCCTCTTCTCATTGGCAACGGGAGGCCAGAACGAGGAGGAGTTCCGAGTGTGCATCCACGAGCTCTTCATGTCCATCCGCTTCTTCCTCTCGCAGGAAAACAAAGGCACCAGCCCGGTCGCACAAACACAGGTGTGTGAGTGTGTGTCTCTACAGTCTAAATCTGTGCACCACTTTATGTTTTCTATCTGGAGGACTCCTCTTAATGCAGCTGTGATAGGTGAGAAATTGCCTGTAATTGAATTTCATGCTGCCGGAGGGTCTTGAGGCGGAATAGGAATTACTGTGGCAGCTTTTCCTGTTCCGCTGGGAGGTCTGCACAGCGGGGAAGCCGCCTCCACTGTTTTCAAACAAGACCAAAACAAATAAGCTAAAGACGCTGAAGATAATCCTAATCACACGCCAGAAACAGCTGCTTGTGTGGTTTGTGTGTTTATTTTTGTAGAAGTGCGTGTAAAGAACCCACATTTTTGCCTCTACACGCCCTGTGTAGCTTTTGTCTCATGCTCTCCCTCTCTTCCTTATTGTCTTTTCAGTGTACTCTCATTTGTCTCATTTATCCAGTCGCTTCTCTTAAGTCCATTAGAGTCTTGTAGTCTTAATCGATTAAATCCCAGCTCCCTCTCAGCGCACAAGTCAGACAAAACCTGTGTATAAATGTGTATGTGTGTGTTAATTCCCCCCAAGTGAGTCACTAATTTCTTCCTTTTATTCCCTTGTTTTTCACTTTGTTTTAAATCCGAGCATAGTTTTGTTCCATCATCTTTTCAGTTGCAGCATCAGGTCTTTTTACAGCTCTGTTACACAAAGGACCGACACAAAGAGGATGAGTTGTAAAAACCAGCAGTCTTCTTTTAAACCCTCCTCTCACTTTCACTCACTTTGTAATGATTCCACCTCGTTCTGACACCACCAGAACGAGCACAACATTAGCTATTCCAGCCGTGCCCTCTTCATGCCATCTGAAAAGCTCCACTTCATTCCTCTGCTGACTTCTGAGCCGGACTAATCTGTATTCTCAACACAACAATAGCTGTGGAGAGATGCACGCCGGGCTAATGCTAATCCGAGCTAATCTGCGGCATGTGGGCTAACTTTCTGGCAAAAACAGCATGACATGTACGCATAATTTAACACCTGTAACCTGTAACATAATACCTGATATGTCCAGATCTGAATACATAGAGTGACATTGTTCCGTCATTACTTTAGATGGTATCTGGCTGGAATGCTCCCTGATTATTGTTTTATTCATGAAGTAAATGTCAATGAGGATTTTTGCACAGTTGGAATTTTCCTGAGGGAAAGTTGTGTCGGGAACAAGAGGTTCCTCCAAACAATTGACACATGGTTTTATTAACTTTTCTCCCAAAAAGCTCTATATTAACCCAGATATGTCATGCAGAGAAATCAGAGCAATGAAAGTTAGAGTTGTCATGATAAATGAAGATTTCATCTTTGATTGAGGAAGTTGGAAATGATTTACAAAAATAAGCTCAAATAATGAATATACTGTCATTCAAAACAATAATCTAAGTAATTTCTTTCAGTTTTTTAGAGTATCTTGGTAGGGAGAAGTGTCTAAACTGACAGCTTACCCACAGGGGTGCCTCAAGGCTCACTGCTCGGTCCCCTTCTCTTCTCTATATACACCACCTCACTTGGTGCAATCATTCGCTCCCATGGTTTCTCATACCATTGCTATGCGGACGATACCCAGCTCTTCCTGTCGTTCCCACCAGAGGACACTACAGCCTGTGCATGGATCTCATCATGCCTTGCCGATATCTCTAAATGGATGGAAGAACAGCATCTTCAGCTCAACCTATCCAAGACTACTCCTTGTCATCCCAGCCATTCCCTTTATGCAACCACAGATCAATATCCAGCTGGGACAAGCTGAAATCTTGCCCACAAAGTGTGTCTGGAACCTGGGCGTCATAATTGTCGACCAGCTAACCTTTAAGGTTCAGGTGGCCTGGCATGCTTGGTGGATTTGCTCTGTACAACATTAGGAAGATCAGACACTACCTGTCAGAGCATGCAACACAACTGATGGTACAGGCTCTCAACATATAACACATTTACTACTGCTACTCCTTACTGGCAGGCCTTACTGCATGCACATTCAAACCTCTGCAGACAATCCAGAACGCAGCAGCGCGACTGGTCTTCAATCAACCCAAAAACAGCATGTCACTCCTCTGTTCATATCCCTCCACTGGCTCCCAGTCGCCAATCGCATCAAATTCAAAACCCTCTTGCTCGTTTACAAAAACGGCTCCTGCCTACCTGAACTCCCTCATCCAGGTCTACACTCCCTACGCCCACTATGCTCTGTCAATGAAAGGCACCTGGTACTCCAATCACAACAGGGCCCTTATAGTCGCTAGCGAGACTCTGGATCTTGCATAAACTTTCAGATGTACATCGCTTCATCGTACATCGGAGCAGAAACTTTCTGTATTACCCCAAATTAGCAGTACTACTGAACCTTTTTCTACACCTGAATGGAGTAAACCCAGCTAAACAAAACTGAGGCTGAAAATAGGCTTCTACCCTCTGCCGGGCTTTCCGAGAAAAATGAAGGTAAACAGGGGAAAAAAAGAGACATTTTTGTGATCATCATCTTTCAATTGTGCAGCGAGACTGCCAGAACTTGCCGTGAGTGACGCGTAGCAAGCGACAGACAGCAATCCCTCTGGAGTAGTTCATTATTCAGTCTAAATAATCCCTGATGACCAGAGTTAACTCCAGTCCAAGTCAGAGATTCATAACACCACAGTTTTCTGCATAACACATATTAATACAAAATGTGGATAGTGTAACTGTTGCCAGAATCTTGAATCATTAACTTTTATCCAAAGCTCTTGAGGTATTGAAAATCATTTGGTAGTTCAAGGTTTGCTTATTCAAATTTATAGCACCTCCAGCCAGCCATTAAAACAGAGGCCCCTTGTGAGATTTATAGGAAAATGTATTGAAAGTATTGAACAAAAAATGTATAAAACATGCAGGTCCAGGTTTTAAAATGCTCTGCTCAGTCTAATTTGCAACTTAAATGCTTAAAGCTGTTAAAAGATAAGATAATAGATTCAGTGTCTGTTCGATTTAACCTTCAAATGATTTAGTATTGCCTTGTTCTTCCTAGGCGGTGTTCCTGCGGACATTTCCATTGGTGTACGGCGAGCTGTTAAAGATATTCACCGTGCGGGAGGTGGCCGGCTTCGTCAGGGAGACGCTGGGCAGCCTGCCCACCACCGTCCACGCTGACTGCCCCCTGGAGGCCGTCAAACTGCAGTGCATCGCCAAAACGGTGGAGAGCCAGCTTTACATTAACCCAGGTAAAGCTTTACTCACACAAACAGATGCACAGTTTGTGTATCGCTTTGATTTGGATACATAATTACAGCTTGTAAACATGCTGAAAACCCAGCATGGAAAAATCTGTGAGCAAAGAACGCAAAACGCCTCGCATAGAGATTGTGAACACACATGAAAAATAAACAGCACAGAGGAAAACAAACAGATCTGGCAAGTAGAGTCATATGGCAATAATCAGTGTGCTGTGTGTTTGTGGCATCATGTACAAACAGGATATTAAATCATATTATACTGTTGGATGTGCGCTCCTGCAGGGCAGTCACTGAGAACACATTAAGGCTAATTGTTACCCTAAAGTGCAACTAACTCAATGTCAGTGAAATAGTCCCCAATAAAGTGATGCACAATAAAGCAAATTACTGTCAGTGTTTTATGTATTATTGCTCCCAAAGGCTGGATGCAACAATAAACACATCCCTCTTGCAAACCACATTAAAGTTACATAAACGCTTAAATAGTGGGAGACATTTAATTATATTGAAAAATTACTCATGGGAGCAAAGGAAGAACAGCCACATTAGTAAGTGTGTTTCCCCTGTTGGTGTTTGCGGTGTTTACTCTACATATATCATTATGTCTTTGATGTATGACACCTGTGTGTGTGTGTGTGTTGCAGAGTCACGGTGCATCCTGTTGCCGGTGGTGCTCCGTGTCCTCCAGGCGCACATGCAGGAGCAGAGAGACCTGGTCATGTGTGCCCGCATCCTCACCAGCATGCTCTCCCTCATCAAGAAGGAGGAAAATGGCACTGCGGTGAGTGTTAAAGAGGTAATTTGTTGCTATTACACAATCCCACCTCTTACTTATTGGTATAGGAATTTTGAGACATATGCTGACCTACTTTAATGCTGAGGGTTGATGGAAATCAAAATGTTATGACTATAACTTCTGTTCCCTGAAGGAGAGGAACAAGGTACAATACATATAGTATGTGATATGATGCCATACTATATGTGTTGCACCGAGTGAATCGATTGAAAGGGAACAAAATGTTACGACTATAACTTCTGTTCCATGAAGGAGAGGAATGAGGATCAACACATATAGTATGACGTGATATCCCAGACTACTGTATATGTGTTGTACTGAGTGAATCGACTGAAAGGGTAGAAATGTTATGACTATAACTTCTGTTCCCTGGTACTGAGTGAATCGACTGACAGGGAACACTATCATGTCGATAGGATTCATATGTAGCTACTGCCAAGAGCCAGATGCTTAGCTTAGCACGAGGACTGAAAACAAGGACTGAAAGGGGTTAGCAAGCGGATAGTGTTTCTCTGACAAAATCCTCCTACACGCACTTAACATTTATTTTCCCTTTGTTTATTGTGTACAAAAACCAGAGTATGAACGAAAAGCTGGGTTTTGAAAGTCTTGAAATCTTCCAAATATACAACTCTACACTTAATAACAATGAAGCAGATGAAAACTAGAACTAATATGTCAACCAATGTCCAAAGATCAAGTTAAGTAAACCCAAATTTAGTGAAGATAGTGCTTAATTGTCAATGCACGGTATTGTAATCTTTAAACAACCAACTCTGTAAACATGGAACAGTCTAGATAACATGAAAATGATGTTACTCCAGTGAGCTTAAGATCATCTTTGGTTACCCTTTGTCAGATTTAGGCTACTTTTTCTCCCTGTTTTAGGTCTTTGGGCTAAGCTAAGCTAAGCTATCCAGCTGCCAGATATTCCTTTAAATTATTAGCTGTAAAAACTCAACTCAAAATCAAAACAAGTTAAAAAAGGATATTTTGCCTGAGATTTCAAAGTAAAAGACATTTACTTGTATTACAAAAGACGTGCCTTTAAACACAGGCATTATCCTGTGCTGTTAAAATGAATTGCTGTCGCTATACTACAAGACTGTACAAGGGAATTACCACCATAATAACTGGCAAATAACTTAAAAGAAAGTGAAAGCTCAAGGAATTAGTCTTAAGGCAATTTTCTTTGCCAATACATTGCAATAGCAGATTGCTTTGTTGTGTGTATACGGTCAATTAGTCTTGGTAACAAGGACATTGGCAGCCATGCAGTCCAGTAATGAGTCCCATCATTTAAGCAGTGGGCATTGTTGAGGTGGCAGTCACTTGGAGCTCTGTGCGTGTGTGTGTTAGTCTTATTTATGTGTGTGTGTGTGTCACAGCTTGGGCTGCCTGGCGTGAACTGTTCGTGCCAGAGGGGCAGCTAGTGGTAAAGGCGCCCAGTAGGACACACATACAGACAATACACACACACACACAGACTGGCACTGCATGTAAAGGGAAGTGACAGCAGTGGCAGCCAATGTGCCAGTCTGAGGCGCCTTCTCATTATCGCTCTGTCCAAGACCTGTCTGTCTTGTCAGGGATAGAGACTACTGGGAGATGCACACACACACACAGACACACGCTCACACTCACACATATCAGTTTATCCACCGCTCTCTCTGAGTTGCTTTTAATCTCTTTCTCCTTTGTATTTCACCTTCTTTCATTCTTTTCCATTCTCCTCCTTCCCTGTGAATTAAGAGTTTCAAAATGTAGCTTTTAGCCTTGAAACTTCTTGTCTCTCTTACTCTCTGGTTCAAGACTCATTAAAAACACGATGAAAGTGAGATTTTAAGGGGAAAGAGTGAAAACTTTGGCTCTGAGGCAGAATGACGTCCGATGTCGATCATGATTCAAGGTTGTACCCGCAGAAAAAAACACAAGTAGAATGCTAATTGGTCAAGAAGACTGAAAGGGAATATTCATGTAACTTAGGGATGACCCTGACAAAAGTAGCTCCTTCTTTTCTTGTATATGTTAATAAAGCGAATGTTAAGTGCTGTCACCTGTAATTCATGAGTGTTTCATCCTTCGTGCAGGAGCCGGTGGTCTCAGAAGAGGTGGAGCTAATTGTCGAGAGCCTTCTGGGAGTCTTACTGCGGACCATCCTGGAAATTAGCAACCGGCCCCAGCCTGCCGGACCCACCATGAGACTACAGTTCCAGGATGTCACTGTACGTGTGTTTGAACGTGTGTGTGTGTGTGATTTCTAATACAAATTGTTTTGGGACTTAACAAAATGTGCAAGAGTAATTATAGATTTTAAATTGGGTTTCTGCCATGGCGACGATAATTCCACTAACATTATTAACATTAAGGGCAATAATTAAGATTTATGATGCTGCCTGGCACTAAAGGGAAACGGTGAGGTGGATAATAATGAGATCATCATCTTCAAGTGTCATGATGGAGACAGAAGGTGGGATGGAGGGTTGCTCTGTGTGTAATAGAGCTCTGCTAATGCTGCTACAATTCTTACCCATCGTCATTAGAGGTTAATAAAGGGCGTACTCTAGGTTCGCCATTGTTCAGTGTTTTCCTCGACAACAACATCATGATTCACGCAAACTTTTTTCTCTTTCTTGTTTGGTTTATCCTCTCAGGGCGAGTTTGTGGCGTGTTTGTTGGCCCTCCTGCGACAGATGAGCGACAGACACTACCAGCAGCTGCTGCAGGCGTTCAGCAGCAAAGACAACCTGAGGGTGAGACCGCCACATCCATCTCTGTCTCTCTCCGTATCCGTCTGTGGCAATGCTTCTTTTGCTCTCCATCCCTGAATGTGTCAAAGTAAAAGTCTCAATGTGATGATGGATTATATTTCCCTCAAACCTGCCCTGCATAATGCCAAGTTCCTTACAATGCAACGTCTCTTTGTCATTGATTGAACATGAGCTACAGCCACAGATTTATTGCTACTGAATTTAAAGGGAAGTTTTAATTTAATTTTCTACTTTAGCGTAGTTTACTGAGTGTAAATTGATTATTAGAGAGCCTACAGGTGCTTAAATCCGGGAACCCATCATCTGATGACAATACACGCATCTGGGAATGAAGGCCCACTCCTCTGTATCCGCAGGCATAGCCAGCATTTAGTGACGACTTCCACACAAGACTTCCTCTTCATGCGCTGCATTCTTTACAGTCCAACTTAGGACTGTAACTTGGGAAGCGATAATATGTTAAGATCAAAAGTGAAGTGAAATTCAACCCTCCAGTCTGCAAAATATACATTTCTTGGTTCAGTACATCCCCAGAGAATCTGTTTCTGTTGAATCTCAGTTCCACTCTAAGTAGTAAGTTACACAGAGGCTGCACTCTGGCTAACTTTAGCGGTATGAACCCAGGGAAAAAAACGATTTTCTTGTGATTTACTCGCAATTAACGGATCTTAAGGTTGCCGAAATAACAGCATCATGATGCGGATTTAAAAAAAAGGGTGAATGTGACATGTAGTGTAAAAGCGCTTTGTGTGGTCGGAAGACTAGAAAGGCGCTACATAAGTACAGTCCATTCAATTTACCGTTACGTTCCGCCTGCTTTTGCTCTCCACATGGATTTTCCTGCATACGCCACAGCCTGCTGATATGTGATTGGTCAGTACTACTCAGACTACAAACGTACTACAAACGGAAACCAGAACACAATAGAGATTAGGAGTGCTATAACTTGACATATTGTTTTATATTGAAAACCCTACAAGCCAATTCCAATGCAGGTACAGATCTAAACTCACATTGATCCATCAATCCTTGTATATGTATATTTATCCTTTCCTTGCCACATTGCTTTATATTTTGTCAATTCTCGGCCTGTGTGTGTATTTCTATATAAATATTTGGTCGAGAAGTAGAGAGGGATTACAATACATGTGTTGTTTGTTTGGATATGACATTCAAATTAATGTTTGTCTGTTCAACATTTGTTTTTCCCGTTTCGAGTCCTCGCTCTGTCTCTGTTTCTGTCTCAGCCTCTTCCTAAAAAGTTCTCACAAACTTTCAGCTTTCAAAGTGACTCACTGCGCTCGCAGACATTTCTTTCAGAGCATGTTTATTTGCTGTACGTGCAAGAATCAGTGTCCTCTTTATTCACACATTTACAAACGTGTTCTGCAAGGTCAGCAGTGGTAGGAGGCATAATGAAGAGCGGCAGAGAGACAGAGAAAGTTAATAAGGCCATGAGTTCATTCCAGTGGGAAATATCAACTCGCTGGTTGTCGGGAAGAGTAGGCAGGTAAAAGGCTCTTGTTAGCTTGAGGTCGTTTATTTGAGAAGGACAGCTTTTGTGGTTTATATCTAGTACTTTCATTGCAAGTACCTTGAACAGATTGAGGAAGGTTTCAGCACCATGGAGAGCGTCATGAACTGACTCCCCTCGATTCATTACATGATTTCAATCAATATGTCTCTCAAATCCAAATTTAATAGTACAATAAATTAACCGGTTTCATTTTTATCATGTGAGTAGGTCCCTAGTTTAGTGATATAAAAAGAACTTGTTGAAAATGTGTGTTTCTGTGTGTTTCAGGACTTCCTTCTTCAGATCTTCACAGTTTTCAGGATCCTAATCCGACCAGAAATGTTCCCCAAAGACTGGACGGTCATGCGGTTGGTCACCAACAAGTAAGGCCACACAAAGACACAGCAAAAAAAGAGAAAAATTAAACATAAAAAGACAGAAAAGTGGAGATACAGTTAGGGGAATGATGTGCAACAAAGGCTCTCTAGGTCACCTCTGACATTAATCTGAAACATCAGTTAGACAGTTTGTTAAATCAGAGAGCTTTCATCTTCTGAGAGTGTAATAAGAGCTTTGTCTTTCTCCCAGAACGGTCTTTACAGTCTCTTTTAAAAGGTCATTAACTTGCATCAGTAGATCTAGATTAAGGTGTTTTTTGATTTAGTGCTCCCATTGAATGCAATGCTAATGCACTGTCACTTTGGAGGACACTATTAAATGCAGTGCAAAGACGTCCTTCTACGTAAAGGTCAAAGAAACGCTTACATGTGCTTTGTAATGAAGGGCGATGCTTTCGTAGTGGAAAAGTACCAGAATGTGGATGAGAGTGACACTTCAGTAACATAGAATGTAATTGCAAATGTGTCTTCACTTCGCCTCAGCATTATAACTCGACTGAATATCATCTGAATTGTTCATGGTGATGTGTTTTCCTCCAAGGCAACACAACTCACCTCTTCCTCTCTTTACCTTGTTCTTTTAGTGTCATCATCACAACCGTCCTCTACCTTTCTGACGCTCTGAGGAAAAACTTCCTCAATGACAAGTTTGACTACAAGGTACAGGAGTTGTTCAGCGTGTGTGTGTATGTGTGTGTGTGTAGATCTAACAAGGCTATGATGCTATAAAGAGTATCACTTCTGAAATTCTGCAGCATTAATGCATCCACAAACTCACAGGCAGGCATTCATTAACAATAAAAGTCTTTAATCTGGGTTTGTGCATCACACTTTTCAAAGTAAAAGCTTTTCCAGAGACACAAAGAAGATTAAGGCAGATTTTTTTAATTAGCTGAAAGCAAGAAAACACAACATTACAACAATAATTAATTCAATTAGAGTGAGGGTTTACGTTTTCCTGTGCTACAACACTGTTGATCTACATAACCAAGTTCATATTTCAATATTGAATGCACTTAGAAAATAATGTTTAGAGGATGCTCTAGGTTTTTAATGAAGTAAATTAACAATTGTTAACCTTAATTAGCAACTGTATGTACCCATCTGTACAAAATAGTAGGAATACATACATACAGATTAAACATTATTAGAATTGTTATATCAGTCCCTCCAGGAAGTTGTGATTCAGCGCATTTAACATATAAACATCGGAGAGTATCGTGTCTGTGCCTTTAATATCTCCAGAACGCTGCATGCACGAGACAGCTGTTCTAACGAGAGTCCGACGTGATGATCTCTCTTTCATAAGAGTACTGATCTGGCCTCAAACTGAGTCTTTATGGAGACTCTCTACAGTGAATCCATGATATTAATACTTGATGATACTGTTACAAATGTGAGTCAGTGTTTGTACAGTGAGATAGAAATCACCGTTTTTTACAAGCGTAGCACCACAAATATCTAGTGGGACAGCTTAAATGCAATCAATGGTGTGTCGATTCTTCTTTGCGCATATGGATAGCATTGAATAGACACTCTTTTTTTCACATTTTATTTGGCATCATGACAGGGAATTTGACTGGAAATGATGTCAGAGGGCAAACAGCTCCTTCATTGCAACTTGCATTGCAACTTTTTCAAAGTCTGCTGTGAAATCAGGCATTTTAGGCTGCGCCAATTTCAGAAAAAGTCTGCAAAACATTGAGGGACTGTTATATCATTTGTCCTACTTCTTTAAGGTAAAGTTTTTGCACACTGCTTACAGTATGTTTTTTCTTTTCACCTGTCATTTTACAGGTGTGGGACTCGTACTTCTATCTGTCTGTAATATTCATCAACCAGCCCTGTCTTCAGCTGGAGTCCTTCTCTCCGTCCAAGAGGAAGAAGATCCTGGAGAAGTAGGTTTCTTTTTGTTTGAAAATGAATGTGTAGACATTTATTATTCTTCGCTGCATGTTAGAATGATCTCAAATGATGAGTGTGCTCACTCAACAAGCCGTTCTATCCTGCTGCTGTTACACCACACACACACGTATACTGTAGGCAACATAGGGAAGTACTGAACATTCTGTTCTGAGCAGCTTCTCTCTATTTATGCCTCCAGCTTGCACTCATTTCTAACCCTGGCATTTTCTTGTTCAGATATGGAGACATGAGGGTGATGATGGGCTGTGAGATCTTCAGCATGTGGCAGAATTTAGGTAAGACATGGTTCCATCCATTATCTATACTGCTTACCCTGTTCAGGGTCACAGGGGGGCTGGAACCTATCCCAGCTGTAATATGGAGAGGCGAGGTACACCCTGGACTGATCGCCTGTCAATCACAGAGCTGATACATAGAGACAGACAACCTTTCACACTCACATTCACACCTGTGGGCAATTTAGAGTCACCAATGAACCTAACGAGCATGCCCTCCGTGCAGATAAAGTGCTGTAAAGGCAGCTGTGTGTCTTTTAACTCAGCAGTAGGTTTCTCTAAAAGGCCGAGAACACAATGTCTGTAAACATCTTTTATCTGTGTGCATTAATTCTCTTTTAATGCAGGTGTGGTCTACACACAAAAAAAACATTTTTTCCAAATCACAAAACGCAATACCATCAACCTTTAGGCCTCCTTACTAACAGGTTATACCCATTTTAAAGTGTCTCCCTGTAGTGCTTTCAGTAATGTCCAACCTACCACAAACTCTGGACATGTGGTACAGACACATCAGAGACAAATCTCTATTGATTACACAAGGGCCCACAAAGGGGAAACAGTGGGGAAAAGCACTACTCAAACTTATCAGGAACACTTACGCAGAAGAGAAAACAGCTGGACGATCCGGTTCTTAGATGCGACAAAGATGGAAGACAAGTGGGTGAACTGATTAAGAAATGAATTTATTTACAACAAAACGTAATCAAAACTAACAAAACTTTTGCATCTTTATGAGACGTGCACACCTTTGTTGATTAGAGGGTAACCGCTGTGAAACAATCAGAATCCGCACACCTGATTTGAATGATCTGCTCGTTATCGACCAACTGAAGCGTCTCAGGGGATTGGTAACGAGCGAAACATTAGAATCAGGTGTGTTAGAGTGCGGAGAAACCTAAAACATGCAGGAAGGTGACCCTCCAGGAACAGGTTTTCCCACCCCTGGTCTTACTTCTCCGTTTTGCTGCTTTATTTACATTAACGCTGCTCCCTCTCTTCACTTCCTGTCTGTGTCGCTCGACCACACATGCCTTCTCTCTTTTGCTCGCGGCAGCTTTGTGTTGAAAACCTGACTGTAGATTTGTTGTCTTTTAAAGCTTCGGTACCTTTAGTTCTATCGAATGTATAAATAATGGAGATTGTATCAATTTAAAACTTTTGTATCCAGATAGGCCCTGTTAAAAATGTTGACAACCCTAGTAGGATGCAGATCAGTAGAAATTTGCACACCGAGCCCAGGTGTGTCCCATACTGCTGATTACCCTGCCTATAGGTCTGCAGTTGAAGAGACAGGGAGCAAAAACAACAGTAGACTGAACCAGGCAGAGGTGCAGTCACATGTGACCCACTTACATCACTGAAAGTAATGAAGTATAAATTGTTTAGTATTTTTTGTACTTGACCTGATGGGAACTCTCTACACTTCCCACTATGCTATTTGTCACCATGGCAACCAGCTGGATGCCTCATTCTGCTTTGTGTGGATGCATTTGTTCTTTGATCAGTCTGTGATTGACCATTTTTGTGTTTTTATCTCAACTTCTAGTGTTTTGAAGTTCATTCAAGTGTGTTTCCGCACAATTCAAAACACTTAGAAGTCACTTTATTTTTATTTTCATACATTATTAAAATAATGTGTCAATTAGCTTAGAGAGCAGTGCAACTAAATAATCAGAGCACCTGTTTTGTAGTTGAGACTGCTCTCAGGAGTTGGCAGAACTGCCTGTGACAGAAACAATCTCCTGTGTCCGGGGCTAAAGTGAAAGCCTAACCTCTACTTTGACCTCCATCTCTTCCTCCAGGGGAGCACAAGTTGAACTTCATCCCAGCTATGATTGGTCCGTTCCTGGAGGTGACGCTGGTGCCCCAGCCAGATCTGAGGAATGTCATGATCCCCATCTTCCACGACATGATGGACTGGGAGCAGAGACGCAGTGGCAATTTCAAACAGGTACAAAATAGATTCACACCTGAAACCCAAATTTCATATCGAGTTTTAGCATCACATTTTTAGGAATTAAGATAAAGGAAGTTATACAAAAAGTTCATAGATATTAGAACATGTCAGTGGCTGTTGCTTTATTTTGACACATGATGACTCTGACATGTTGTGGAGTGATTTATCTCAAGCACCACCCATGCTGCTCTTCCTCCCGCTCATTGTATCCATACTGCTTGAACTGTCGGCCTCTTTGAGATTTAAATCCTTTCTTCCCCGCAGGTGGAGGCCAAGCTGATCGACAAGCTGGACAGCCTGATGTCTGAGGGCAAAGGAGACGAGACGTACAGGGAGCTCTTCAACAGCATGTGAGTCAGAGACAGTGACGGCAATAGAAACTGAAAGTATAGGGATGGGTGAAAACTTACTTAAGCTCTAATTACCTTGGATTTTAAAGGAAAAACAGATGAGGTAAGGAGTCTAGTTTGTTATGTCACTTGGCCCAATCAAATAGACTAACAAAACACCTGAACAAAGAGGCTACTTCAGGATGCCAGGACACTTCTCCTCACAGACAAAAACGCTAGTGTTTGAGTCTTAATGATGAAAATAAAGCAGCCCACACACGGTTTCATCAGGTAAAAGCAACTCGCAGGTTGTTTTCTCAGTAAATATCTGCTTTAGTGTCTGAGTATTCTGCTTTTGAATAAGAGCTTTTAACCCTGAAAATCAAAGAACACAGATACAGCTGTTGCGCACAAAGAACATTACTTTACCTAAATGTTAATGTCTTAATAACATGCTGCTAATTTGTCCTTAATCAAAGTTCAAAATTTACTTATTTGTTAATAGTGTAAAGGAATAGGAAGTGTATGTGTTATCGTTTATAATGAGTTCATTGATATAATAATAATGAGAGGTAAGTGGTCGGTATCCAATCACCTTCATCGTCACTCACACCTCCTCTATGGCCACTCCTTGTCCACTCTGTCCTTGTGTTTCTTGCATGCTTAGCGTATGTACTAACTCTGTATGCGTGTGTATTTGTGTGTATATCCCTGCTTCTTATGTGCCTGTTTTTACGTCCCCCTTCATAAGGACCAACTATATTTGGACTACTTAGCTTCCAAAGACATTATGCATTAAATAAGTCATTTTCTGATTCACGTACACACTGTATGTCTCCTTTACAATCACATAGATGTGAATCAAAGTATTTTATCAATCTATATTTTCTATAACTGTCCCTTTTGTGTTTCATAGTCGATCATTCTCCTTCCCATTTTTATATGTGAAACATTAAAGAAAACAGCATATATCACTGCATATTATTACAACTATACATGTATAATGTGCAATATAATATAATAATGCATTCATAATAACTACTATATATCCATAATGTGCAATATGATAAAATAATGCATTAAAAATGACTACTTTATATATGTATAATGTGCATTATAATATAATAATGCATTAATAATTACTACTATATATTTATAATGTGCATTATAATATAATAATGCATTAATAATTACTACTATTTATATTTATAATGTGCATTATAATGTAATAATGCATAAATAATTACTACTATATATGTATAATGTGCTTTGTAATATAATAATGCCTTAATAATTACTACTATATATATTTATAATGTGCATTATAATATAATAATGCATAAATAATTACTACTATTTATGTATAATGTGCATTGTAATATAATAATGCCTTAATAATTACTACTATATATATTTATAATGTGCATTATAATATAATAATGCATTAAGAATCATGAATATTAAATGGCAATAAGTAATTGAGCCAGAAATTTATGTTTGTTTACTTTAGCCCACTTTTATCTTTTCTTGCCTAATTAATTGATTGTTTTGATTTTGTTTCTTAATTTATTTTCCTCCTACTAATCCCCAAACTAACCCGTGTGAGTGTGTGCTGATATTAATCGTATTAATATTAATTTATTCCGCCTATGCTTCCCGCCTGGAGTAGAATTCCTCTGTTTGGTCCGTACCCTAGGTAAGACGCTCTTCCTCTTTGTTCTCTCTGTGTCGTCTGTGTGAGGGGGAACGGCGGCAAAGGGCAAAAGCTATTCTTCTCAGTATTTGGCTCTGATGTGTTTGTCTTCTTTCCCGGCCCAGATGAGATAACCAATCAATTCTAAAAATCTATTTAGGTCAGCTTTTGTGATATTTCTTAGGGGATTTTATTGTGTTAACTCTCGCAGGCAGGCAGGCCAGCAAGCATAGGTGACACTGGTGTGACTGGCATTGATTTCCTCTTTGCTTCAACTCCTTTTCTTTTGCAGTAATTTCTTCTTCCTTTTTCCCTCCCCCGCCACCCTTCCTTTCCCATTTGCTCTTTTTTTGCCTCTTGTCTCCTTTGATCTTTACATCTCTCCATCTCGTCCTCCAGCCTGCTGAAGAAGATTGAGAGAGAGACCTGGAGGGAGAGTGGCATCTCTCTGATTGCTACTGTCACTCGCTTAATGGAGAGATTGCTGGACTACAGGTGAGAGTGAACTCATACACAATCTGAGAAAAATGCATACATGCTGTATTAAAATGAACTGTGCCTGTAAGTCCTTTTTTTGTAGCTACTTAGTCTTATGATATTTCTATCACAGGGACTGTATGAAGCTGGGAGAGGTGGATGGAAAGAAGATTGGATGTACTGTCAGTTTACTGGTGAGTAGCATTAGCTACATTAGACATTACACAAGCTCTTTAATCTTATGAGTGCTCATACATTTTTTTAGGGCAACTGAAATGTAGAAAACAAATAATTGCACACTTGTACATTCCTTTTTATAATATATTAAAGGGGGTATTATGCTAATTTCAATATTCATATTTCACTCTGTGATACCTGTGGACTAGCTTAGCATTTACAGTTAAAAAAACTCAAAGTTTTTCTTACACTGGTGCTCTGTGCAGGCCCTCATACAGCCTCTGCCTGAAATGACTCAGTCAGCTCTGCCCCTTTAAGAAACCCCCCTGCTCTCAGAAGTTGTGACGTCACAAAGTGCAGGGTGTAGAAAAAAATGTGTGAAACCTGGCGTTCACAGCAGCCAGCAGACTGAGCTGGGGATTGACTGACCTACAGATTTGAAACTTTACCCATGTTCAGTCTTGACATCCACAATTGTAACATTATATCTATGTCTTACAATGTGAAACAGCAAAATAACCCCCTCTTTAATTTAGTCTGCTAATGCATTATGTTGTCGGCTAAAGGTTTGATGTTTTGGGTAATGAGCTGATTTGCTTCCTTGCTAAGCTAGCGAGCACAAACAAAACAAAGAAGTTAGCATAGTTCTGTTCATAGGTAAAAAACGTCCAAGTAATTGCACCTCTAAAGCTCTTTAATTAGCATGCTGTATATAGTAGAATTCTGAAGAACATAACTGCCCATAAACCACATTTTCCCCCCTAACCTAGTCCTAGTCGGCGAGCGCTAGGCTAGCTGTTTCCCTGCATCTAAGCTCATCTAAACTTAGCCTACATTTGGCTGTAGTTTAATATTTAACACACAGATAGGACTCTTTACTCTTGGCAAACAAGAGAGAAGTTTTAATTTCCACAAAATAACAAACTTTTCCTATAATATTTAAATTTTTAATAATGCCTTAGGTCTCTTAAGTAATCCTTACCTTCTTAAAGTATTTAATCTTAAGCTGATGTAGCATAAATAATTTTTATCTTCTGCTTTTATTAAAAGTCCAGTGAAGTTTTCATCCTTGAGCTGATAAAGAATGATTCATGTTTGCATACTAGTTAATTCCTTTTTATTAAGGGTACTAAACATAATATTAGTAATTTTTAATGATTGTGTGTTTTGTAGGCTACCTAATAAGCCTCTTTGATTAGTTGTCTGATAATATTAATTCCCGCAAAAGATTTTTAGACACATTCAGACACATTGAGAACCAACAAATCTGTTTTATTTTTTCCTCTCGTTTCAATTTTCTGCCCTTCTGCCTACGAGGGTTTCTTATGTAACAGCAGCCATCTGTAAGGGCACCTGGTTGTGTAGGCAGATGGATCAGAAGTCACCTCTAATCAGCAGCTGAAATAGATTGTTTCACCTCTCTCAGAGAACGATCTGTCACTTTTTAAATATGTCTTCATTTGCATCTCCAACTGTCTGTATAATTGTATAATTTCTCTCCCTGCCTCTTTCTCCTGCCAGAACTTCTACAAAACGGAGCTGAACAAAGAGGAGATGTACATCCGCTACATTCACAAACTGTACGACCTGCACTTGAAAGCACAAAATTACACAGGTGCGCCTAAAGGAATGACACGTTAAGAAAGTGTGGGTCTGGGATTGTGGGTTATATTGTGTAACAAGAGTGCATACTTGTTTACACCCTGCTGTTGCATGAAGAGTCATGTTTGCAAAGATGCTCCTGACACACTGAGTCTCTCATTTTCCCCGCTGTAGCTTTAATGCATGTGTTTTCTCCTGCCTGTGTTCCGCAGAGGCGTCGTACACCCTGCTGCTGTATGATGAGTTACTGGAATGGTCAGACAGGCCGCTCAGGGAGTTCCTCAACTACCCCATGCAGAGCGAGTGGCAGAGAAAAGAGTATCTGCATCTCACTATCGTACAGAACTTCGACAGGGGGAAGGTGAGCTCGGAAACCTACATTTTCCACATGTTTTTCTCTCCTCTATTTTAGCATAACTTTACTGACTATCAAACATAAATCCATCTCTTTAGATCAGTCGTAGCAGTCTGCTTTGATACCTTTTAACAGGTATATTGCCAAGGAAAATAAACATGCAGCTTTATGAGGTGTTGGTATCTGTTCCATGGGATTGGCTTGTAGATAAGTGAGGTAACAATAACATAAAAGTAACATAATTTAAGGAAGAAGCAGATCAATCTATCATGTTTTAACCAAACTAAAACCACATTAAATACACTCTAAAGTTGACAAAAAGACACCCTCCTTCCAAACAAAGAGTAAGCACGTCAGACACACATTCAGCCACTGGCACCTGGCTTCCTCCTCTCTCCTCCTTTAATTCTCTGGCCTTGATGATTAAGTTGACACGCATGGGCTCAATCACTTGGAGAGCACACAAGAGAGAGAGAAACCCCCATAACAAACTCCGGCACTACAGCATGTAACAGTATCAAAAAGCTTAAAAGAAACATTGTGACTAAAAGTTAAGCTTTCTGCCTCCTTGATTTTCTATGGGGGAAAAGTAATCACATAAAATCTGTTTTCAGTGATGCCAGCTCCGAGTAACACTTCTCATATGAGCTTCAAAACCAGCTGGACTAATGGCTCCTTAACACGGCTTAACGCCAGCGAATGCATCACTTGTACTTGAACATGTTCCAGGGCTATTCAGAGAACTTTTTGCAGCGCTAAAACACAGCAGCATGTCAGCTTCTCGTGCATAATCTAAAATGTCACACAAGTTAGAAAGCTGTGCTTCTAATTCCTTATTTAAAGGTAATAAATACAAGCCGATAATACGTGGAAATCCCTGTTATTGTCTTCACTCACATTAAATGACGTCCCTTAATAAGGGTTGAGCAGAGCTTTAAGCATGCCACTGCTTGTCGGTCTTTTAATATCTACCTGTTGTGAGCGGTGACAGCGGCTTGAGGCATCAACTCCTCCTCGGTTTAATCAGATGAATCGCTGGTGGCTTGTAATCACCCGCACTAATCATGTAAGAAATAACGAGGGAGATGATGGCAGCGAGATTGACAAGTGGCCTGCGTCACTTTAAGGCGTTGGCAGAGAATGAACAGTGACATTAGCTGATCAGAATTAATTTAAAGTTAAAGTTGTTTCCATGCTTTGCTTTATTTAGTCAGGAAGCGCTTTCCTTTCCACTGATTCCTCCTCTTTTATCCTAACTGCCTCTGCCCTCGTTCTGCACTTTCAGGGAAAAGTGGCGTTATGGAAACCCTCCAAAAAATTACACACTCACTCACTCAAAAAAAACAAAAAACTTCAGCATCCCCGAAGAAATAAGATAGCTCTACGGAATCATTAAAACTGCTCCGCTCGTTACTCATAGTCCAATTTTCCTTCACATTCATGAGCTTTGCCATCTGCCAGAGCTGCCGCGCGGGGATTTGAAGGCAGCAGGAAAGGAAAGCTTTTCATTTAATTAGCAAGATGGCTGGGTGCTGCGTGTACCTGCGTGAGGAGCTTCTGGATGTGCTTGACTCACCAGTGCCACCCAGTGGGGAGAGGAGGCGGTTTAGCAGCGGCGCTGCTGCAGAGCATTTAATCAGCTTGATTGATTAAGCTTTCTGCTCATTTATTTCTCTAAAATAAATGAGCAGGATTTAGCTTATTTGATTTTTTTTTTTCCTCTCAGCATTTTGCATGAGGATGATAAATGTGTGCGTTTTATGTCCTCAGTGTTGGGAGAATGGCATCATCCTGTGCAGAGAGCTGGCTGACCAATATGAGTCTTACTACGACTACAGGAACCTGAGCAAGATGAGGGTGAGTTAGACACATTTTTCAAAGACTCTGTCAGTTTAAGTGTTACTCTTACCAGGATAACTCGGATATGAACAAATAAAGTTAGACTATATTGGTTTGTATTCAAATGTATCTATTTTCCTTTGCCAGATGATGGAAGCTTCTCTCTATGACAAGATCATGGACCAGCAAAGACTAGAGCCTGAGTTCTTCCGAGTGGGTTTCTACGGAAAAAAGTTCCCTTTCTTCTTACGGGTAAAGAAATCTCCATCCTCCCTCTGTGTCATGAATATTAAGCTGAGCAGAATAACCTCAGACCTGCAGGAAGAATTAACTTTCCTTACATAAGACTCCTCCATTGTGAGGTGACATTCAGCAACTCTTATTCAGTGCCATTTAATGATGTAACAGGCGCCCGTCCTTGGTGGAAGTTTGCAGACGAGGCTGCAGTTGCAGCGTGCGACCACTAGATGTCAAACTAACCCCACCGCTTTTGTCTCCCCTGCAGAATAAGGAGTTTGTGTGCCGCGGCCACGACTACGAGAGGCTGGAGGCTTTCCAGCAGCGGATGCTGAACGAGTTCCCCCACGCCATCGCCATGCAGCACGTCAACCAGCCTGACCAGACCATATACCAGGCCGAGGCTCAGTGTATCCTTTGGATGGAGAAAGAGGCACATGCAGGAATCACTCACACTGGAAAACAACAACACACTATATATATATATATATATTTGTACATATATGTACAGGCTTCCACACATGCCATGCTCTATGCATCCATACACAAAATTGCCTATAATGAGGCGCACGCTTTCATACACCATGCCTCCATCCTTCTCTCGCCTCATCTCTTTCTTGTCATTATCAAAGGCACATTTTCAGGAATGCACACCCACTTTACTATATTGCATATTACCTGGAGTAAACAGAACGCACAATCAAACAAGCAATGTGCAAAGATATGCTGGAACACAAATCAAAGAGTGATTTTTTTTTTTTTACAGTTTTGATTGATTTACCGACTAAAACAGTCCCTGCTTCTAAAATCCAGATGAGAGATGCTCTGTAATGATGAAATGTTGACACTCATCTTGGTTGCTTTAGGTATACAAACAAGCTTTACAAGCAGCAGGGAGTGCTGCACGATACTGACACATTTTTAAATATTCACACTAGTGTAGAGAGGGATGGAAAACAAAAGACTTTGTGACATAATGACATGAGGCAAGTAGTTCTATTCTATGTGTTTTTAAGCATGCATGAGATATATCGCCTTCCCCTGCTGACATGCATGAATAAATTAGCACACTGCTGCGTTATTCCCTCATAACGCTAATGAATGGACTATCTGTCACAGTGCTCACCTATCTGTATATCCTTCTTGCAAACACCGCATGCATATGAATGCATGTACAGCAGCCGCTCTAACTCGCGATGAAGGAGAGAAACACTGAATCACTTCCCGCTCCTCTCTCCTCCTCCGCTGCTCACAATGACAAGTCTTGTGTTGTTTCTTTTCTCGTGAAAGACTCTTTTTTTCTTTTGCCTTTTTTTTTTTGTTTTGTTAAGTTCCTCTGTTTTTGTCTTCTTCTTTTGTGGTTTGAGCGCATTGATTGTGTAGAAGAATGAAAGTGTGGTGTTTGTGGACACGTCGGCGGTTGTAAGAAGCACGAAAAGGCAAAAAGGGCAAACTAGCTGGCAACACACTGTACTCTGTCGAACATAAATACAGAAATTGCTGCTTTTGCAACCATTTTTTAGCTTGTGTGTAGTATTATGAGGCATCTGTGGTTGGGACAAGTATTGTTTTGGTCCTTTTTAGTATATCCTTGGCAGTGTGTTGTTTCTTTGTGTATGTAAATAGATCTGTGGCTTGACTAAACCTTAAAAACACACACATTATCATCCTGTAAACACCTGCCTTTGTGTTTCCTCGTCTACCTCGTCAGCACATCTCTGATTTTCCCATGTTCTTTCAAGTCATTGAATACATCCCCTCTCTGTTCTAGTGCCTTCTCTTGTCTCCGCTCTCCTGCGCTTTTCCCTTAACTTCCGCTGCCTCCAGACCTGCAGATCTACGCCGTAACGCCCATCCCGGAGAGTCAGGACGTGCTGCAGAGAGACGGAGTGCCTGACAACATCAAAAGCTTCTACAAGTTCAATCACATCTGGAGGTTCAGATACGACCGGCCCTTTCACAAGGGCACCAAAGACAAGGAGAATGAGTTCAAGGTACGCGGAAAGAAACAGAAACTCTCTGGAAAGTGAGATGAAAATGATCAAGACACACACACATACACTTTTACGGCGTTTTAATGCAGAATTTCCCTGTATAATGCAATTTTATCCCCTTCCTACTAAAGGAATTTGTCAAGTAGCTGCAGAATGTCATGTAGCATGAAATATGCATGCAAAAACACACAGAATTTAAGGTTATACATGTATGATCATTAGCATTTTTTGTGTGAAACAGCGTAATTTTTTCTCTGCATCCAGGTATAAGACTGTGTGTAGCGCATCTTTTATTCATCATGACCTCTGTATCACTAATTATACACACACTGCACGCACTCTAAACACATACACACACCAAACAGGCCCTGATATTAGGCTCATAAATATTCACTATAAGACATACATATACACACACTCCGTGCAGTCATTTCATCTCGGCTCCATCAAAGCTATTTGGACAAATTTAATCATGATATCACATTTCCATCTGGGCTGGGGATCTCTGGGATCTCAAGTGGGAGTAATATGGATGAGAAACTTTGCATGGTGACAAGAGAATGCAGCATTCAGGATGTGGTGCGATCTGTTATAATAAAGTAGGATGGAAAGCAAAAGTTCCGATCTAGCGGGGGGAAAAAAAATAGCTTGCAGAAAGGTCAAACTTTGGTTTCTGTCAGATCTTCCTTTCAACTTCCTGCTCTTAAACTGTAATACATGCCTTTTTTCTTCCCAAAGAGGTGTTCAGGTTGGTTTTTCTTTGCCTTAAAAAGCAGGAAATCAATAAAGGCTAGCAGTGAGTCGGAAGACCCTGCTTCAACCTGAGGACCCTGGATCGATAGCCCGTGTCAGCACTCATCTGCTCTGCTGGAGTGTCCTTGAGCAAGATACTGGGATCTGAACTAAGCTTCAAATAGATGAAGATGAACTGTATCCAAACCTTGATCCTCACATGCCCGGTTCAAAAGCATGTTCATATGGGGATCAAAAGTCTAATGGCAGGATTTTTTTTAGAATGGACATGTTAGCATTTAGCTTACTGCTTTGGTGCAGCAGCATGGAGACTTACAGTTTAGTTTGGATTAACTGCTCTCTGCTGTTAATGTGGCTGTAGGTGCTTTACAATGCTGTGACTCTATTGATTTAGGAATTAAAGTGCTCCTAATGAAACTTCGCATTGCACCTTCATAAAGTCGTGCAGCCTGTGAGAGACTTACTACATAAATGTGTGTCAAATTTAAGGCGTCAGAATCGGAGATATCAAGGTCTTTATCTCCTAGTAGTTGCAATCCTCCAAAAATGAGCGATCCTACATTTCCCATGATTCACCGAAATAGATTTTCTTCTTTCTTTGCACCTCTTATAATGTGAATCTATTATGTTAATAGCCTGCAGAGTTTCTATAGTTTACACGCTGTCAGAATGACCTTGTGGGATGTTGGCATATTGACAAGTGCGCTGGCTGACAGGGTAAGTGGTGGAACATGAATGATGATAGAAGAGATGAGAAATGACACCTGACCTACACCTACAAGTGTGTGTTTGGCAGTAGGTGTACTCAACATGTTTTTTCCTCCCCAAACTATGTAGCGCTAATTAAATTGTGTGCCATCTGCCAGAGATAAAGTGCATGCGTGCATCCGGCATAAGTATTTATGGATTTTTTTAAAGTGTGTTTAGCAATCAGCTAATACTCTTGACTTGACGTGTGTTCATGCAGAGCCTGTGGGTGGAGAGGACAACCCTGACTTTGGTGCAGAGTCTCCCGGGCATCTCCCGCTGGTTTGAAGTGGATAAGAGAGAGCTGGTGAGTGACTGATGAAATAACCATGAACTCCTCCCTCACAAGGGACACTGTAATATGCTTTTATTTTGCAGGTTGCAATTTAAAGTATCGATCTGGGGTAATTACTTTGAACAACAATAATGGCCGAGGTCACGGGTTAGAGGCTATTGGATACATTTTGTCTCCTTTATTAGATAAGTAGAAGTCCCGCTAACAATCAAATTGCTTTGATTACCAGCATGTCAAATTTTTAGAATAAATTGGGCAATTTTACTCGGTAAGTATTCTGTGTTTTAAGCCTGAAATCACTGTCATGTTTGTTATAAGTCCATTGCTACACTTAAATCCCTCCAAATCTTCCAGTCTTTGCTCTCCTCATTCAGATCTCTAAGGAGTGGGAGGAATTCAAATGCTGCTTTGTCCAGCATATGCAAAACACAACACATTGTCTGTCTCTTTTGGTCTAAGCGCATATTCTTCAGCGACATAGCTGCCGAGCGTGGTGTGAAATTGTGGATTTTAAAACCCAGTGTTATTCTACTATGGTTATGCAGTGAAATGGCATATAAAATACAGAACTGGCAAAAGCTCTATTAGGGAGAGGATTAAGCTTTTGTGTGAGAAAGAAATGCAGAACGGAGGGAGGAACACTTTTTATGCATCAGTGAGTGTTTGCAAAAGTCATCATATGCTAATTATTTGTACATTTGGAACAATACCGTGCATGCCGTACGCTTAAAGCTGCTATAATCGTATATATTTGCCTCATTCACTGGATTTTAGACTCTAAATCAAATCTAATGTTCCACATTTCTACTAGATGTGTAAATAAGCCGCTGAAAGATGAAAATAAATCAGTGTTTAGTTTGCGGCTTGTTTCTCTGCTTTCTTATTGTAGCTTAAAATTAGTTTTCTTCCAAAATAAAAGTGTTTATAATAAATTTTGGGATTAAAGGGCTCCTACTGAAACTTCGTATTGCACTTTCAGAAAGTCGTGCAGCCTGTGAGAGACTTATTTAAAAAAAAGTGTCCAATTTAAGGCATCAGAATCAGAGATATCAGGGTTTTTAGCTCCTAATAGGCACAAACCTCCGAAAATGAGCGATCTTACATGTCGCATAATTCATCTCAATAGTTTTTCTTCTTTCTGTGCACCTCTTAAGACGTGAACTTCTTTCAAACACAATATTCCGACCTTCTTTTAACTTGACCTTCTAGCTTTCAGACTTTTAAAAGCTCCCTAAAGTGCTACAGAAGAAATGGCCCCTTAACAACTCTCTCCATCTTCCCCCTTCCCCAGGTGGAGGTGAGCCCGCTGGAGAACGCCATCGAGGTGATCGAGAACAAGAACTTGCAGCTCCGCACGTTGATCACGCAGTGTCAGAGCCGGCAGATGCAGAACATCAACCCCCTCACCATGTGCCTCAACGGGGTCATCGACGCCGCCGTCAACGGGGGGCTGGCCCGTTACCAAGAGGTACGCACGGATAGATGGGAGGACGAGGTTGGAGGGGTTTTAGAGACCGATGGTGGGAGTGAGGAGCGATGACATATGGATTTCTTAATGGTGCATGAAGGTGGGTTAGAGCGGGGGAGATGTATGGACGGAGAGCGCTTTAGCGGAGGGAGGAGCGGATGAACAGATGGATGGATGGATGCATGAGCAGCCGGGTGAGGGTTTGACGGATAATGTGGATGGATTGAACGGATAGATGATGGGAGAGAGGGAGGGGTTGGAAACAGGAAAATGAAATGGATGGATGGATGGTGGGGTCAATGGATGAAAGGATGGATGTGGGGATAAAGAGGGGTCGGGTCAAAGAATGGCATATAGAGGAGTGGGAGGAAGGATTGTAGAGAGCTGGATGGCTAATAATGGCAGAATGAATGAGATGGGAGTGTTTATGCAGCTGCTCTAAAGCAGTGATGGACACACAAGCATCTACGTCTTCTGTAAAAGCTTCTCCTTGTAGTACACAAGTGCAGGATGTAAGTACAGCACAATTTCTTAACCAGGAAGGGCTCAACTGAAATACAAGACGGCTATAAATCTACTTAAGAAAAATGGTTTTACCCTCAACAAACGAGTGGACTCAGCGACTCGCTCTGTGTCGCATAGCAACCACTCTTCTCCACTGGGAGCGCTTATGTGTGGGTGCACGCTCACGTTTGTGCATGCATGTGTGTGTGTGTGTGTGTGTGCATGTGAGGGTATATTGGGTTTGTGCAGAAGAGCGTGCCTCTGTGCAGAAGTAGACTATTAAGGGTCGAGGGATGGCAACAAAGGCAAGGGTCGCTTAAGTGCTTTCCTCCTTTGCTGCCTTTATTTTCTTCATGTTATATGTTATGTATTTCAGCTGCAATATACTCATACAGAATCCCTTTACTTTTATAGACAGTTGGCATGCTCATATATGTGTTTATATGTGTATAAATGGCTTTTTTGTGGGGTAAAATTGACCACTAATATAATATATATCAGTGTTCAGTTCGCAGCTTGTTTTTCTGCTCTCTCATAGTAGCTTAAAATTAGTTTTCTTCCAAAATAAAAGCTTTCACAATAGACACTGAATTTCGGGATTAAAGGGCTCCTACTGAAATCAAGAATTGCACTTTCATACAGTTGTGCAACATGTGAGAGACTTGTTACATAAAAAAATATCAAATTTAAAGCATCAGAATCAGAGATATCAAGGTTTTTAGCTCCTCCTAGGCGCAATCCTTCAAAAATGAGCGATTCTACATTTCCCATAATTCACCTCAATTGTTTTTCTTCTTTCTGTGCGCCTCTTATGATGTGAACTTCTTTCAAACTCAATAATCCGACCTTTTAACGGCACTCAAATGGCTTTTTGTTGTGGGGTAAAATTGACCACTAATGATCTTCAACCTTATGATGTGAACTTCTTTCAAACTCAATAATCCGACCTTTTAACGCCACTCAAATGACTTTTCTTGTGGGGTAAAATTGACCACTACTTATGTTCCACATTTCGACTAGATGTGTGAATGAGCCACTGAAAGATGGAAATATATCAGTGTTTAGTTTGCAGCTTGTTTTGCAACCTTTTCATAGTAGCTTTAACAATAGACACACTGAATTTCGGGATTAAAGGGCTCCTACTGAAATCAAGAATTGCACTTTTATAAAGTTGTGCAACATGTGAGAGACTTGTTACATAAATAAATGTCAAATTTAAGGCATCAGAATCAGAGATGTCAAGGTTTTTAGCTCCCACTAGGCGCAATCCTTCAAAAATGAGCGATCCTACATGTCCCATAATTCACCTCAATCGCTCTTCTTCTTTCTGTGCGCCTCTTATGATGTGAACTTCTTTCAAACTCCGTTTTTTCCGACCCTCTTATTCCACTCAAATAGCTTTTTTTTGTGGGGTAAAAGTGACCGCTAATGAACTTCAACCTTTTTCAGTTTGTATTTTCACATCATATGTAACACAAAGTGACACACATTTCAATTACTTTGCATGCACTGGACACAGATGGGGCCCATATCTGCACTCATTTTTCATTGCAGAATATCGCATGCAGCACCCCAATGGAAGGCGCCATAAATCTATTAATTTCCCAGCGTAATGCCGATTGACAGCTGTGGCGCTTTGCTCGGCTACAAATGAAGGAGAAATTGTCATTATTAATATTCAGATTTATTGCTTTAGTTTGCGTTGGAACCCTTGAGGGGGGGGATGCGGTCTGATTTATGCCCCCCTCCCCTCAGCGTTCCATCTCTAATTGGACTTTTTTTAATGATTAACTGAGCCGCTCCGTAGCGAGGTCTCACTCCCTGCAGCCCGACGAGGAATTTCCATCATTCGTAGAAGATTATTGATTATTTTCGCTGCATTTTCCTGACGTTCTTGGTTGGAATTTCATGCTGAAAACAGCACTCCTCTTTTAGAATGACTACCTTGTTACAGTAGCTAAAGCACTTTATATTGCGTTGAATAGAACAGTCGTAATAATGTCTATGCAATCAAATATTTCTGATACATCTGTCTGAAGAACAGGATATTTGTCCTGCTAATATCTGCTTTCTTGATCTGACGATTGTCTGGAATAATAATGTTTGTTTTATTGTGACTTCATCGTCTACACGCCGTAATCCGAGCTCTCATCTGAGTGATCTATGTGTGTGTCTGAAGCAGCATTGAGCATCTTTTCCCCTCAGCTGTCATCTGGCTCTGTTTCTTTGGAGATAAACAGCTGAGTCCTTTGGAGAAGAACTGTGCTGATTTTATTTTGTGAACTCCCCCTTTACCTTTTTTTCCCCCTTTCTTTTTTGGGTGTGTGGGTCTCCCTCTGTGGCAGATTTGAAAGCAGATTACGAGTCGGCTCTTTCATCGCCTCTCCTCTTTGTGTACACTGAGGCTGATTGAAAAGGATTTACTGTAATCTGTAGACGCATCACAAGTGTTGATGGCATTGTAAACAACGAGGAGCCGGCGTTTAATGTATGGATGCAAAGCTATCGCGCTTCAAAGCAGACAGGGTCATTTTTCATCCGATCTGTGTCTCCTTTGAGTGGCATTTTTGAAGATGAGGAAAAGAGAATGAAAAGCGCAGAAGAGTGACGTTTCAGAAGAGACACGAGCAGCAACTTGAATAAATGGGATTTGGAAAAAAAGCTTTTAAAATCCGAGACCAAATTGGCTCTTAAATCAAACTAAAATCAATCCTTTGATTCCACTTACAAACATCCATTTGTCTGAGTGTTTCGTTACTATTTCTATCCATTGTGTACTTTTATTCTGCTCCCTGAACTTGAATTAATATCACGACACCAAAAACCCCAGCCAAGAGCATTACACTCCGCTTGAGCCGGATGTTAGTTTACTCTGTTTGGTTATCTCCTCAGTTTGTTCCCGTGAATGTTATTTTAAGGGATTCAACAAAAAAACGTGTGGACACTAATTCACTGTGTCAGCCCAGCGGGGGATTCAGGTAACACCGCAGAGCAGAAAGCCAACTGCTTCAAACTCCTGGTGTGTGCATAACAGATGTTCTGCATTTTGCCTCCACGCAGGCCTTTTTCGTGAAGGACTACGTTATGAATCACCCCGAGGATGGAGAGAAGATCGGGCGACTGAGGGAGCTCATGTTTGAACAGGTTTGTGATATCAGATGAAAAGAGTGTGCTTTAATGTTTTAAATGCTAGAAAGGGCATTAAAATGACAGAATTCTTATCCGTACTTGAGTGTGACAGATCATGGTGAAACACTCGCAATTTAAGGCCCTGCTTTGTTAATGTACTGTAACATTTATAATTTCTTTTCAGAGGGGGTATTATGCTGTTTCACATTTTAAGACATATATATATAAAATTACAATGTTGGATGTCCAGACGAAACGTAGGTGAAGTTTCAAATCTGTAGGTCAAAGTATGTTGGAGTAATCCCCAGGCTTCTCAGCTCAGTCTGCAGGCTGCTGTGAATGTCAGGTTTCACACAGTTTTTTCTACACGCTGAGGCCTCAGCAGGCTTCGGAGAGCTGGCCAATCAGAAGAAAGTAGGCTTGTAGGGGCGGGGTTGACTGAGTCGTTTCAGGCAGAGGCTGTATGAGGGCCTGCACATAGCACCCGTGTGAAAAACTGTAAATTATGCTAAGCTAGTCCACAGGTACCATAGAGTCAAATATGAAGCTTGAAATTAGCATAACACCGCCCCTTTAAGTTTAGTACTGAGTGTTACAATCCAGTTCTGTTTTTAATAAGTGGATTAATTGTTACACTCTCAACAACTTGCTCAACAATTGTGTTTGATAGAGCGAGACTAATATTGAATTTTACAGATGTGACAGATACATGTCAAGCCTGTTTTCTTTATTTTCAACATTTTTTATTAGAATACCTTTGATTTAACCACATTTTTTTCTGGTGTAAAAAATATACAAGCATGAGAATCGTCTAATGACATATGTTCTGACTTCCTGTTGTGCCTTTTCTTTCCACTTATTGGCTAAGAATGACACAGATACTGACATGTCAACAAGGCAATTTGGCAATTGGTCCAGCTCTGATACAAGATCAAGGTCAAATTTATTTATAAAGCGCTTTAAAGCATACAGGGTTTGTATCAAAGTGCTTTACAACAAGCATGAAAACAAACAGCAATTATAAACACATGAAAAGAGCATTTAATTATTACGTGACATGAACATTGTAACACAAATACACAGACATGCACACAAACTGAAAGCTTTCATTAAACAATAAAATATGCTAATCAATATTATATATAAACAATAATGTGAATGTGTTAACTTACAGCCTTTTTTTTTATCCAGAGAATTAAACCTGCCTTTTTCTTTTTTTGCAGGCACACATTCTGGAGTACGGCCTCGCTGTGCACGAGAAGTTTGTCCCCCAGGACATGAGGCCCCTCCACAAGAAGCTCGTGGACCAGTTCCATCTGATGAAATCCAGTCTGGGCATACAGGTGGGCCAGAGCACGAGACATGATGACACTTCAGTGCATCTTCAAGAATATATTTCAACAGCTGCATGTTTGTAAATCCATAAGAGATATAAAGTTAAGTTGTTAATGACAGCCAATCAAGTAAGATTAAACCAATCGCTCTTGTGTTAATGATTTCCCTCAAATCATTAAGCGCCCCCAAGTCCCTTGCTTGTATGCGACAGCAGAAATCCACCGCTGTGTTCAGACTTCCGACTGACTGACCCCCGTCGGCCCTCGGAGAAAGCCACGCCTCATTAAACGCACTTCCTTCATCTGCAGTTGTGTGCATTCTATTTGCGCACCTCCCGCTGCCACAGAGAAGCATTTAATCATGTACACTACCTCTTCTCCAATTTAAAACCCCAGGAGTTTCCTGCTTATGTGCGCGCAAGCCCGGTGCACTTCACCAACGGGAGCCCACGGACATGCAGGAACTCGGTGCCGAACATCATCAGCCCTGACGGCGGCAGAGGGGTGACCAGGCGGAGGTGATGACCTTTTCTTTCTTTGTTTATTTCTTTCTTTGAAGCTCTTTTACTTCACCTTCATTTGCTTTCCCTCGATGCTCTGCCCTTCACTGCAGCCCCCTCTCTTCATCTCACCTCCTCTTTTTTACTTCCTTCTGTCCCCACCTCACCTCGAACACCACGCTTTATGCTTTTGCTCTCTTCCTCCTTCCGTTCTTCACCGGTGTGGCTCCATCTGGGCATACAAAAAGTGGGGGCGGCTGGCTGGCTGGCTGGCTGGCACCCACAGGGATATTTCTGTGTGGCTGCGGCCGGGCCAGTAGACGGACTGTGGCTCTATGAGTGTGCGTGTGTGTGTTTTGATGTGTTCAGTGACCCTGCCACTCTGTCTACCTGTGACATTCTGCCTCCACAGTGCGCTCCCAGGGGGCAGCGCCACACGGAAAGATACAGACACACGCAGCACCTCAATCTCTCTGTGACATTTTGCGTTTTACTTCCTGACTTTTGATTTATGTTTCTGTCGTGCGTTTGCCAACATAAAACCCGGTTTCATCTATTTCTAAGCATTTTTTTGACAAGTGTTTTTCTCTAAGCGTCTTTTTAAACCCTTTTGTGTTTGTTATCTCACCTTTCTTTTAAACTTTTCTTCACACGAGTGTTTGAGTAAATGCTTTGATTGCTGCATTGATAATCTCCCCGTAATCTGACATTTCCTGTCTCTGTTTGTCTTTTTCCCTCCCGGACTCATGCTGGATTCTCTCGGTGAGTGAAACCTCCACGAGCTTAAGAAACAAATCCATCTCACTTCAACTGAAGCCATCATGACCATCTCTCTGTTTGTTTCTCTCTCTCAGTCCCCCCAGCTACCCTGCGGTGAACCGCTACTCCTCGTCCTCTCTGTCATCTCAGGCCTCCAATGAAGTCAGTAATATCACGGGGCAGTCCGAGAGTTCGGATGAAGTCTTCAACATGCAGGTAATCTTCCTCTCTCTTTCTTTCCTACACAAACAGCCCACACAAATGCTCTTAAGTCCACATCACTACCTGCAGATTTCACTTTCTTAAATCGCCCTTCCACCCTGACACTTTCTCTCTCTCTCTCTCTCTCTGGTCGCCTCCGCTTGTTTGGAGCTCGGTCAGGCCAAGCAAATTGGCTAGATTATATCAAATAAAGACACAATGCTTTGTGTGGTCCGTCCAGGGAGCCTGCTGGAGTTGGGCAGTAATCTAAACTAGATTTGGCCAAATCAGAAAGCTGCCGACAACTCCTGGCAAGCTGTCTGCGGCACCTGGCAGGCCTGAAATAACAGGAAGCAGAGAAAAACACAGGAGGAAATAGGCTGTTGTCAGGAATCACACTGAACCTATTGCAATAATATTTCTTAACGTCATTGCTTTGATTCTATAGATCAAGAGCAAGCCACTGACGGGCGATCCAAAACACAAGTATTGTTACAGAACGCAACACAGTATTCTGTTCATTTAAAGGGCACTCATTGGTAATCCCCCTCCTTTCTTGACTGATCTCTTTTCCTCAAACATTTCAAGTCATACAACCAATAGTGGGGCACTTTAAAAAGTACCAAAGTTTAGAAGCAAATGGAGGAAGATCGCTTTTAGTATTGCTGCAGCAATTATGTGTCTGAGCCCTCTCTGGTATCATGTAACATTTTTAAAGAGCTAGTGTCTGAACTACTAAAGGAAAGTAATTTTTAAATGTACACATTTTGAATGGGGAACATGATTACAAGTATAATAATGAGTTTATAAATCTCAATATTACTATTTTTAACAGTGTTTAGATGCAGATATTTTTTATATGCTGCAGGGCAACCCCGGAGGAGACCTCAGTCTCAGTCGGTCCTGTCGCTAAAATATACAATAATTAAAAATACTAGGAATCTGCAGAATGATAAAAAGCAATTAGAGTGGAAAATATGCAAATACAAATATTTAGATAATACCTGTTGGGTGCTGCCCGTAGCCTAGCAAGATCTCAATGTGAAGCTATAGTTACATGCATGCATATCTTACCATTTTCCCACATGCTTTGCCTAAATTTTGCTAAGGGAACTGAAAACAGTAGTTGGACAAAATATCTTATTAAGTATTTATTCTTCTTCTTGTTTTGATATTAAAGATGTATTTACCAGAAGCGGTTATGTATATATTATTGGCTAAAGGCTCCAAAAGCTAAGTGAACCATGTGTAAGAATGTCTGTCAAACAACTTTAGGGATTCGCATCATTAAACTACAGCTCTGGAAAATATTAAGAGACCACTACAAAAATATGTTTATCCGTGGTTCCTACTTTTAGGTTTGTGTTTGTGTACCTTTGTTTTATTGTGTCCGCCATTTCTCTCTACTTCCAAATCAAATATTCTCACCGAGGTCTTTTATTTGCAGAAAATAACAACTGGATGAGAAAACAAAACTATGTTTTTCAGACCTGGAATAATGCAGAGAAAACTAGTTCCTGTTCATGTTTAAACAACAGAATGTTTTGACTCAGGAGGAGTTCACAAATCAATATGTGGTGGAACCACCTGGTTTTTAATTACAGCTTTTATGCATGTTGGCATGCTCTCCAGCAGTGTTGCACGTTGCTGTTGGGTGACGTTATGCCGCTCTTGGTGCAAAACCTGGCTTTGTTCAATCCATCTTCCTCTTGATCACATTCAGGAGGTTCTCAATGGGTTCGGATCTGGATTGGGCTGGCCATGACATGAAGAGAGAGTGGTCTCTTTGTTTTTTCCAGAGCTGTAGATGATGAGATTAACACAGCCTCATGGCCATACAGTAAATAGAAGCTATCACCAGCAGCCTTTTAGCTTTACGCTAATGTTGTCATCATTGTGAGGTTGTCGGGCGAAAGGAGGAGGCTACAGGGAGTAACATGAGCCCCCTAAAAGCACAACATGTTGTTACACTTTACTTTTTGGACAGATAAAAGAAGTGAGTTTTAAAATGTATGTGGCTGTTAGTTGGATTATTGTACCTTTTCCTGAAGCTGATTAGCTTCTCTACTCCACAGACAAACACAGCTAATAAGCATATTTCCCAAAGTTTGAAACTTTTTCCTCTTAAATGAAGCCTAAAATAAAAATAAAGCCCTCAGCAGCACAGTTGTTTTCTACTTTTACAAAACACTTCTTTGGAAATAAGCAAAATTGCAGTTCCTTAGTTCTTGAAGCTGCTTTGATTTCCTCCAGGGGGGAAGCATCACAAATAGATTCTGTCACCAAATGACTTTTTTCCTGTTTTTTGAGACATCAGAATGACGCACAACTCTCCAAAGTCGCACCAAAATTCTTCAAGGCAAAATTTCTCATCACTGTCTCATAAATGAAGCTTATTTATATCATATATACAAAGTAATGTGTGTTTACAGTGTTTGTTAATGATGGTGTAGTTATTGTTCTCATCCCACCTACAGCCCAGCCCGTCTACCTCAAGCCTCAGCTCCAACCATTCTGCCTCTCCCAACGTCACCAGCTCTGCCCCCTCCAGTGCCAGAGGTGAGTCTTTCCCTCTCTAATATTACAAAGCTTCACACTGTAGGCTCTTAGCTGATATTTCAATCCAGGCTGACTCACACAGAGGAAGCAAGACAGGACTTCAGCTGGACACCGAACACGGAGATGGAGGGGGGGGTCAAAACCCGTGACCTTTTTAGCGACAAGGTGTTCTCTGAATCCTGTCGGGTGAGGTTAGCGAGGGTCAGATGACAGCTAGGGATACGCGGAGGGAGGGAGGAGAGCGGGAGAGTTAGAGATGGAGAAATAGAGAGAATACAAAATGAGCCGGGATGAAAAATGAAATGGGCTGAGACGCGGAGACAAACGCTTCTGAAAGAAACATGGAGCCGGAGGAAAATGCAAGAGGGAGTAAGAGATGATTACGGCTCTATGGAGTATCCCTCAATACAATCTCCAGTCCGGCGCAGGCCGTCCTCTACAGTGGAGTGTGAATACCTAATAGCTCCTCTGTCTGCCTGCTTATCTCGCTGTCTTCGAACCTGATCCACATCATAAAAGAAGTAAGAATATATGGAGACGTTTATGGAAGCGTACACACTCCCCTTTGGCAGGCGGCTTGCGGCGGGCGGCGCCCTTATAAAAGTGGCCTCTGTCTACCCATAAAGCCTCGGGAGAATTATTGCTTGTGTGTTGTCTGAATGAGAGCCAGCGATGGGTATCTCATACTCATATGATCGCCTTCCAAGTGGTATCACAGGCGCTAATGGATCAAGATCTATACAGTGACTAACACCAGATGAAAGGGAGCGCAGTGTGAGAGAGTATTTGCATCGGTGTGTGTGGGCTTTTGTGTTTATCTCTGCGCGTGTGTTACATGTGTATCTTTGTCAGTTGTGATTGTCCAGTCTAACTGAGAAGGTGGGGGGAGAAAGGAAGGTGTGTGTGTGTGTGGGGGAAAAGATGCAGGCCATTTATCATGTCGTGCAGCCAGCAGGCTCAGAGGGAGAACGAGAGATTGGTCTTTCCTGATTGCCAGTGTTTGCGGGTAATAGTCTAACACCGTACTGCTATTTGGTCCTTTTATGTGTTGCACATGCTCTCACGCGCGTGTTCGTGTGTCCGAGCGCGTCGCAGCTCTAACACCTCGTGCTGTCCGTTCCAGGTTCACCACAGATGGCAGAGAAGCACAAACATTCCAGGGAAAATGCCTGTCTGTCTCCGAGAGAGAGGCCGGTCAGCGCCATCTTCCCCAACCCCATGGACCCTGCACAGGTTAACACACACTCACGCCTACACACACACTTAAAGGGCCAGTTCCCTGCTTTTCAACCTCAGTCCTATCATGCTACTATGAGGAGCTAATGCCATTATGGTAGAAAAAAGATGCAATTTTGCTCTGTGCCTTTGGAGAACACGATCCGCTTCTCCAATCGGCCCCGGAAACCTCCGCCAGACTACGTAAAAAGCATCATCTGGCGGAGGCGAGGGAGCTCGCTAAATAACACTTCCTCAATCTAGGACGCCTGCCTCCGATGTCTGCAGTGTTTAGTTGACGATCCACCGGTATATTCTCATCGTATTTTGGATTCTATACCATTCTGAGCCATTGCCTGCAGCGAAAACTGTCGTACTTCACTCCAGCGTCTCTGGCTGGGCCGTTCCTTTCAGAGGGAGGGGCGCGATGCACACTGGGTGTTGTAGGAATGGAGGCGAAACCACAAGCTGTTTCTACAACTTGTTCCACAGCTCTGGCGCCAATTTCAAATATTATTGCTTCTATCGATTACAGAGAACATCAGCTTTGGCTGACAGTGGCTTTTTCCAGGGACGAATTGCTCCTTTGAGTAACAGCTGAATTCAACCATTTATTCTGGTTATTCCACTCACACCTTGTGTATCACTATAGAATGGAGTTATATACATTCCAGTGCAACTCAAGGCATGTTAACAAGTGACAAAAGGTAATCCTTACACAAGTATATACGTACATATACTTTATTTAAATATAAAAAGAAACCAGGGAAAAATAGTTTCTAAGGTGCTGATTATTTGCTGTTATTACAAGGCTGTGTTAAATACTTGATTCTGATTGGTTTATACAGCATTCCGAGGTCTGTTATTTCTCGATAACAGAACCCCTTCAGGGTGAGACGAGACCTGCTCACCCTGGCTGGGTTCCATTCCGCTATAACAACTTGCTCACCATACATTATACATTAAACACTGTGTACATACAAGCATAAGGGGAGAAGTTAACCATAACTCCCAAGAAACAACCAATCACCAAGCTTAAAATCCTGTCATGTACTGTAATGGTCAGCAGAAGCTCAACATTACCGTGTTAAAAAAGTTGTAATATATTCAACTATGTCACTGTTGTGTTCCCAACTACAACAAAGAGCTGTTCTGAATTCATTACAGCCCTTCTTCTCCATGGTTAACGTGGCCAAGGCTCATGGATTTTGTGGTAATTAGAGCAGTGGGCCGTGCCAAAGACACGGACAAACCCCGAACTTTACTGTAAGCAGATGGACATACCCGCCCTGGGTGTGCTATTTAGGAGCATAATGGACGAGGAACACTCAATTTTCTCTTATGCAGCTTCACTTACAGATGGTTGGTAAGCTTCAGTCATGCTTTCTTGGCTTCACTGGTCTCTCATGTGTGTGATTGTGTTATTTGGAATAACACAATCTATTTGTTTTTGACACATTGCTTCATACAGACACGTCTAACGTCCTATACTCTTTTTCCCTCATTAGTATTGGCCGATACTGAGTACCTCTCAGATACAAGTGCTATAAAATGATTATTATTGAACAGCTATAGACTATAAAACTTACCATGTTTGGATGGGATATCATTGCTATCCTTGTTGTATGGCGTAAATCAGTACACTGAAGGATTCTATGTTTATAACAAGCTGAGCTAACGTTAGCCTTAGCTTGGCATCTGGCCTCTCCTGATGTCCTGTAACCACTAAAAAGTTTGGAGAACCCTGATTATAAACATGGAGCTGCTTTATTTCTTAATTTAACCTCTTTTATTTATTTATTTAAAAAAATACAGCTTTAAAATGTGAGACTGGAAAGCACTTACTGTTTGCATCATGCTAGCTTTGACTAATGTTACATTCTCGCTAGGATCAGATTTATTTTTGCTTTGAAGGAAAATTCTCGATTATTTATCACGATTATTTATTCATTTTAAGGACAACTTTTTTTATATTAAATTTCACATTTAAATGAACAAAACAACGCTTTCATCATCATCAAACTAATACTTAAAATTAGGTCTCTTACATGAATTTCGTGCATCTTCTAGAAGCAAAATGCAATGCAAAGTGCATTGGTAATTTCAGTCTGTCTTTTGAGAGTTGAGTGGATCAGATGTCTGACTTAACGCCGGACAAGGACTTGGAGTAGCGTCGTTATTCCTCTTAGCTTTCACATGCTCATCATGCTGCACTTTGTGCTGTTTTTTTTTCAGGTCGTTTAACAAGTTACTGCATGAAACCTGTGTCTGCGTCGCAAAGCAACACAGCTCTTTGCATATTATTTTTTTCTTGCTTACCTTCACTTGCTCTAAACCAGAAATACCTCCAAACAACCGATGACACAGTTTTGGAAGGGACCGTTGTTTCGGTTTACTGAGTGATCTCTTCCTGCTTCAGCGCAATAACAAGCCGCGTTCAAAACTCGCCTACACGTTTGCACAATCAACACTTCAAAGACGTAACAGATAAGTTTATGTTGAGATCGTAATAAAAAACAACAGAGGGGGCGCTCACAAGGACATTGACATCTTCTCCAGTTTTTAACAGCTGCTGTAACTACGACAACCACAGACTCATTCAGCTGTAAGTCGCCAGTTAACATGGTCACAAGGTAGGAGCTTTTGGCTCCCCCAAAAGTGAAGCTAAAACCTCTCGATTGCCCCCTGTAGGAGTGGCTGTTAGTTTATGGAGCGCTTGATTTAATGTAGCAGAGTGTTCTACGGGTGGAGCTTTTTAAACGTCAACATTGCCGCTGATCAGTTATTTAATCTTTGGAAGCCAAAAACGTGAACGGGATTATTATTTGGATTGGTGCATTGGCTGGCATACCATCACAGCATTTTAGGTATTATTGGAGGTTTGTATTGGTATCAGAACAACTCTACCAATATGGTGCATTCTAGGGCAGAAGCATGGTTGAAGGCACATGCCATCAGGCCTTTTCAAGCTAAAAATTGCAATAGCAGTCGTTCCATTAAAGTCAGACCGTCTAGCTTTCCCGTATTTTCAGTTACAACAACACTCCACACCACATGAACAAGAGCCAGCAAGAACAACATGATATTGCAGTTTCCTCTCCGTCTGAAGGGCAGCACATAACGCAATCACACACTCCATCCTCGGCGACAAAGCTACTGTAACAGAAAGAAAACATTGTGTTTGTTTTCCGAGCGCTTTCATCTCCTGCAGTCTGCGCTGACGCTTCTGGCACCCTCTTTTCTCCCCCCACTCTTTTTGAATCGTTTTAAGCCTTACAATTATTTCCCTCCTGACAGCAGTGAGACTAGCTGCTAATGGAGTATTGATTATTAGAAGCATTGATCAATTGCATCTTTTACTGTAATTAGAGCCTGCACACTGTAAGGAAAGCTGTCTTTTTTATGTATATATTTTGGACGAAGGAGAGGTTCTACAAATATCACACTGCTGAGACATAAAGGTCATTACGCATTCTACCCTCTCTCTCTCTGTCTGTGTCTGTCTGACTCTGAAGCTGCCTGTGTCTCTTCTATTGAACTCCGTCTGGAATTCACACCTTGATATTTATTCTCACCGTCCCATATTCAATTATTCCTCCGCAGCTGGCATTTACCTATTTTATCCAAAGTGCACTGTTTCATTCTGCGCATGTATCCGACAGTAATTTGGAATCTTTCCTTTTGTTTGCAGAGAGCTCCTTCTCATCAGATAGGCGACACCACTTTACCAAGGAGTGACCCCAACCTCTCAGCACCAGACAAAGGTAAAACACTATGTTTAGCAGATTCTTTAACAGCCGTGCGCTCGCATTCAACACTCTCAGAAACACTCAAAATGCTCTCTCGTCGCAGGGTGTCCCCTCCTGCTGAATGATGATGTTTCCTTCTTTTAATAAACCGATTCTAACGTATACGTTAAATATGATTTTTATTGTTTTGTGCGCGTCGTATTGTTATTTAAAAGAGCTATTAACCCTAATTTCCCAAGTCCCAGCATGCCTCCATTACCCATAATTCCTGAATAAGTTCAGAACAAAAGCTCTCTTCAAAGGAGCTAAATAATGCTGCAGCAGTAACAGCCACATTTTCTGTTACTCATCGACGCTGTCAAGTGTCGGTCATCCGTCTGGACATGCAGTGTGTGTGACAGTTTGACCACAAAGTGACTGGAGGCATCTGTCTTTACACAGCTGCTTCAGGGAGCTCTGAAGGAACACACACACATAGACCCACACCTACAAACACACACACACTGCTGGGCTCCATTTTCCTCCGAATCCCAACCAGACACCATGTCTAGATTGCAGCTTTTCGTCCTCCATCATCCTCCAAATGTAATGAAATGACGGGAAGTAGTGCCGCAATGCTGATGGACGTGTGTGACATTCATATGTACAAATGCATATCTATTAGTTAAGCCCCCTGCTTATCATTTTGCTCAGCATTGTCAAGGGGAAAACGCACATTTCCTGCATTTTCTGGGACATACATGCTGTGAATTGAGCGTTAAAGCTAACCTCCAAACGCCTACTAAAAAAAACCTGAACAGTTAAATTGCTTTTATCAGAACTTCTGCACAATACACGTGAAATGTATCTCCTTCAATCGGTGCTTTACTACTGCGAGAAAAACAGGCACACTGTGAAATAATGAGGATGTATTGTGGAAAACACACCTTAAAATAAAACACACACCTCTCTCCATGCGGTTCAAGTGTGATCTGTAAATAATGCAGTGAGACATAGATGAACTTCCACAATATGGTGACATGACACCTTATCTGCGTACAGCGATGATGAAATGTGCCGAAATTTACACAAAAGCTGTGATTGTGTAAAAGTGTCATTTGTCACATCTTGTGAAATTGAACCTGATATGATAACTCCAGATACCAAATATAGAGTGTTGTTAAAATGCAACGCTCGAGGCTGCAGGTGACATGACAAAGGAACAGCCTTGTGAAGGTGGTTCAGCAGCTGTTTCCAGAAGAACACTGACTGCGATTTCAAAATAAAGTCTGAAGTTGAAGTCGCTCCTAGACTTGCAGTAGCGACTAAGAGTTTTAGTGTATGTGACCGATAATACTAAACATGACCCTGTTTACACAGCAAATGTGCAAGTATGCCATTGGGCATTTTATCCTCAAGAAAACATCACTTAATATAAAATTACAGTAAAATACATGACTTTTTTTTACTAGAAAATAAAAACCAAGCAATAATATGAAGACTGAAAAATGTAAATAGGATATAATTATTGTTTAAATGCAAAGTCAGTGACCTGTATGCATCTGATATTGTATGCTTCTAAAAACACCGCCCACAAATATCGCCTCCTCAGAGGTTTATTTTGCTGCTTGACTTCAAATACCATCATGCATTTCTATTCTTTGGCTACGTTCAGACTGCAGGCAAATGTGGGCCATATTTTATTTGCTCATATGTGACTCAGGTCTGTTTTTTAATGACCGTGTAAACAGCACAAATCACATGAAATCTGATCTTTTAAAATCAGATTTGAGCCACTTTCATATGTGCTCCTAAATCAGATACAGGTCTGATTTTTTCGCAATGCGACCTGAGTCTGAACTGTCATATCGGAGTCCGTGCAACTTTTACGTCACTCTCATCTGCTGTCGAATTCGCCGGCATCCACGGCACATCGATTTACACATGAAACCATAAACGCTGACCTCCATGGCACCCATGTTTGTTTGTGTATGACAGCGTGCTTCACGTTGTCTTTGTTATTGTTCTTTTGCGCATGCGGGTCAGTTCAGGGCCGTGACCCGTTCATACTGCAATCTGATGTCGGCCACATTTTATAAATAATGTAAACAGCCAAAGAAAAAAAATGTTATCACTCTTGCACGTTTGTTGTGAAACCATTCATTCTTCATTTATTTCCAGTGATCACACCATCCATCTCAAATGTGCACGATTCCACCGTGTTCTCCATGATGTCTTGTGTTGTCTGATCCCATAACCTGTGAAGTGACATGTGATGTTTCTGTGTGCTGTAAGTGAGACCCACACCCAGTAGCTGGAGCCTTGACAGTGTCAAAGAGGGCCCTCCATCTTTCTCCGACTCTGTCGGCAAATTGCTTTGCCCTCCCGTCCCTCCTAGGCCACCGTACTCAGGTAAACTGAACGATCCGGGTGAACCCTCCGATGAAGAATGGTACTAATCTTCCACTCTGGCTTTTGACACCTGGTGCTTTCTCTGCCTCCTCCTCTTGTCGTCTTTCCCCCCTCTCAGGCTCCTTGCTTTATCCTAAAACCACCAACAGACATAATAACAGCAGCATTTTCTTTACTAACTGGATAAAGATGCTGATATTTTCTGGTACGAAATGTGTAAGTTCAGTAAAGTTTAAAACTCCCTGCGGATTTTATAAGGGCTGAAGTCAATCCCAATTGAAAATCCAGTCAATTTCCACATTTTACTTTGAAAACCCCTGAGAAATGCATGTCATTACGTTTCCTCCTCCGTCAACCCAAACTGTACTTATTCACTTATTTACAGACTTGACTTATTCCCCATTGCTTTATGATATATCGCACTCCCCAGCAGCGCAATAAGCAGATGGAGTGTGTTTTTCTTCCCCTCACTTTTTCCTGCCCTCATTGCATAAAGCCGCAACAGCTGTTGGATGTAGAAACAGCTTAAGGCGGCCTAAAGGACCTGCACAACATCAGGGCTTATTTGACTCATTGATGCTTTAAGCCACAGGCCCCTCTCAGCTCCGTGTGTGTATGTTTGCATGACTCATTCTGTGTCATCACGGTGAATGGAAGAAAACGCTCCTCTAATTTGAATTTGCCCTCTTTTCCTCTCCCCTCTCTCTCATCTGGTTGTCAGCAGGCTCCTCGGCTAAAAACATGAGGTCGCAGTCCCCTGTCTCCGCGTCCAGATCGCCGCAAAAGGTTGGTCCTCTTTCTGTCACTCTCTTCCTCTGAGTTTTTTGGGGCCTTTTTTTTTCTTTTTAGTTTCTCTTTCTTTACCCGAGACAGCCTGACCTTGCTTAGCGACAGCCTCGGGGCTTTCATCCTGGGCTGCTAACGTCTTACCGGCCAGCTTCAGGGTCTTTATCCTTCTCCGTGTCAACCCAAAGCCTGGGAGCTTTAGAATTACCGTTAACCGAAGCTGCTTACAGCTCCAGTGCTGCTGATTTTGTAGTTTTTTTATGGCACAGCTGTCCCAAAAGAAGACTCGGAACGATACTTGCTGGAGGGCAACCATTGTAGCTAAATGTTCACCTGCTAAACTGCAACTGGTGTCCACTAATTCAAGCTCTGAGAGGATGTCACCTGGCCTGCCTGCCGAAAAAAAACCAAACTAGATGTATTTTTTCAAGTTAACCTCATACACCTATCAGTAAATTAAAATGTAAAAGTTTAAACCTCATTCCAAATATTCACACAGCAGCCATTTTCATCTGATATCACACTAAGTGCTGGTATCATGTTGTACTACTGTATTCCAAGTTGCAGTTGTTATAAATGTAGGGTATTTGACAAATCTTTATCCTTCGATCGCTGTAGATTGATAAGCAGCTGATAATTGTAAAAATTTTGAGGGAATTCATATTCATTCATTCATTCATATTACAAGGTAAAACAACGTATTTGGTAACCCATTAGCTATCCTTGGACAACAGCTAATGCTAGCATTTGACCACTTCCTAGCTAACAAGTGTTATCATTTCACCACTATGGATAAATGAGATACTGAAAGGCAATTGTTTCTCAGGCCATAGTTTAAGGTAAAACAATCTGTTTGATAACCACCCCGCTAGCGTTGGACAACAGCTAATACTAGCATTTGACAACTTCCAAGCTAACAGTTATCATTTCAACACTGGAGCACAAATGAGCAACTGAAAGGCAATTGTTTGTAAAAAAAGAAATTGTTTCTCAGGCCATATTTCAAGGTAAAACAATATATTTGATAATCGATTAGCTAGCTTTAGACGACAGCTAATGCTAGCATTTTTACCACTTCCTAGCTAACAATTGTTATCATTTTACCACTATGGATAAATGAGCCACTGAAAGGCAAATGTTTGTAAAAACGATCTCTTAGCCATATTTCAAGGTAAAACAACATATTGAATAACCCATTAGCTAGCGAAGGACAACAGCTAATGCTAGCAATTGACCACTTCCGAGCTAACAATTGTTATCATTTCACCACTATGGAAAAATGAGCAACTCAAAGGCAATTGTTTGTAAAAAATTGTTTCTCAGGCCATATTTCAAGGTAATACAACATATTTGATAACCACCTAGCCACCATAAAAGCAGCTTATGCTAGCATTCCTTGCTAACAATTTGTTAGCAAGGAATTTATACCTTTCTCTTTTGTGTTGTGCAACACTACCAAGGTGTAATGTAGCTTTAAGCCACTTCCTAGATTACCGCTGAGTGGTAATGTTAGCTGTCTGACTGAAGCTTATGGATTATTAAATGTTTAAACTTTAATATGGCTGGATTTCTCTCTGGATTTTTCACTGTTTTTTACCTTTTCTGTTGCTAATGAATTAGGAATTAGTGAAATATAAATGGTTTGTCAGATGCACTTAATTTATTCTACTTTGAACCTGGAGTACAGAAGTTGGACATTATAACAGCTTTTATTTTTCCTTCACTACTGTCGCTGTAAGGCCTTTGCGTGCTGTACTCAATGTTCCCTTCTCTCAACTGAGAAACATTAGAACAATTTTTTATATCTCCGACCTCAAGTGTTTTCATGTTTATTTACAGTAAAACTCATTACTCTTGCGTTGTCTCCAAGCTCTCATTTATTGTTAATGAGCTTTTGAGCGGTTAACACCAGACTGCAGAAGCAACAGAGGTCCTGGAAAGGTTAACTGAGCGCCGAGTGAGCTCTTAATGAGGGTAAAAAGTTGTTTTTGAAACTCTGGTGAACTGTTGCCTGTCTCCTGCTAGCTGTTATCATCTTTGTTGGGCTTGTCACAAGCAGCAGTGCAAAGCTCCCGGCTCTCTTCGCAGGCGTGATGTCTTCTTACGCGTGACAACTAGCAAGAACGCAGTTGTTTGTGCGTGTTTGTGTGGTCTGCGTGTGTGAGGCAAGAAAGGAGGGAGAGAACTCAGGAAAGTGTGAGTGACAGCCCGGTGCTCAGCATGTTCTGTCAATCAGATTTGTACGTGCGGTTAGGTGTGTGCTTGTTGCCACGTCCGTGTGTGTGTGTGTGTGTGGCAAAAGAAGAGGCCTGGAGCGAAGTACCAAGCTGCCCATCACAGCACAGCCAGAGACGGGTCCTCCGCGGACCTCCAGGAGGCCCCATTATCTGCCACATGAACGCACACATGCGGAACACACACATCAGTCAGTGCAGCCAGGGGCTTATTACCAGACCACAAACCCCCGGACAACAGTGAACCTGTAAAAAAACACATGCCAGTCTGACAGCGCTGCGTTTACTTATCTCCAGAGGTAGAAAGTCATACTTAGCCCCTCTCTCTGAAAAACTGGGTCAGGACTTTAAACTGCTTGTCAGCACTGTATTAAGAAACTAATTTTAATCATACTCGCCCCTGGTGTGAAAAGGTTCGTCCAATCGTGCATGTCAAATGGATACCTCTCTTTGTGCTTGCCCCCTGTAGCATGAACGATACAACCTCATTGATCAATTGTATACTTCACTAGATCCAATTAAATTTTCCCACATATAATGGCAGCATGGTGTAATTGCTTAGAAAAACATTTTTGTTGAGCGATCGGATTTTTTGAGCGGCATATTGTGTTTTCTCGTCTCGGTGCACAGGGCTGGTTTGGCTCAATCTGTTCGCTGACTCTCCCTTTAAGTATTTACCGTCACTGTATGGCTGAGACAGCACATATGATGGAAGCTGCAGAGTGGAGGATGCATGCAATATGGTTACATGATTACCATTAAAGTGCTCGTCATATTTAAAACAGAAGCTAGAATGCCAAAACAAAACCATAGTATGTTATGTGTAAACTTTTTTTTTTTAAACATAGGAAAAATGTTTGTATTTTATTATTAAACTATCTGGGTTTGGAGCTCTAGTTGGCTGCAACGAAGCTTATGTATTATGGAAGCCCTAAGCAGACATGCATCTGGTCAATACATTTTATTTACCGTAAAATCCAGAATATAAGTCACATTCTGTTTTTGGGGGTATCCCAGAGGGGAGAAGGTTTTCTATGGCTATTAATAAAAACATGTATAAAAGTTATTTCAACACTATTTCTATTTACTTTCAATTAAAACACATTCAAAACACACACAATTTACATCCTACCATCTGTTTTCGCCATGTCAAATGCAATTCTGCTAGCTACCCGTGCTGCAGCTAGCGGTAGTTGGCAGCCTACGGTAACATTGATTGTTGTTGAGGGCGGCGGCTGCAATGGCGGTCATGACGGTGCGTGTCCGTGACGAAGCGTTAGCAGCAATCAAGTTAGTTTAAACAGCATGGAAAACATCACTACGGCATATTGTGTATAAGTGATTGTAAATAGGAGACATTGTAGCGGCTTAAAACAGTTAATGCAGAGATATAATGTCACCACTTAACTGGATAGCGCCATCTTCTGGGGAAATACTGTAACACAATGACATACCTCTCTATGCATTTTATACTGGTATATTGGTCGCACTGGTATATAGGTTGCAGCCCACTTTTTAGATTAAAAAAAGTATTAAAAGTGCGTCTTATACACTGAATTTTACCGTACTGATAACGAGTAATTAGAACAGCGTTGCACCACCGTAACGTCAGATGATCATAACTACAATCGTGAAAGTTGCAAAAGCACAAAAGAAAACAAAATGAAACTGGCTTAACTTAGCTCATTGGTGTGGGCAATGGCAGCATGGCATGTCGTCGCCAGTGACCAGTCTATTGCTTTGTTTTCTAGATTGCCAAAAAATTATCCTGTCATCACGAGAAAACAAGCTTTGTTATCTTGAGTTAATGAGATAAATTAATCCATTTCAGTGGGAAATCCAGCTTTGTTACCTTGAGATCACAAGATAAATCCACATCTCAAGAAAACAACCAGGAATTCCTCGTTATAATGGGAAAACAAGAGTAAATAAAATGTATGGATGCATGTCCACTTGGTTGAGAATTTCAAGTCTATTATTTTTCTCACAACATACAGAATTAATGATACAGTAGTGTGGTTAGGCGTGGTCAGAAGAGTGCTCTGCACATGTTGCAACACCCATCAGTGATGTCATCATGCACCCTGGAGTACACTTCTACATCAGGGTTGTAATTTAAAGTTAAACCATTAGATGTGAGCAAAAACAAGATTTAAGTTGCCTATATTTAATCCATCAGCAAAATAAATGCCAGTTAATTTTTTTTGTTGTTCAACTAATCCAACTTTTATAATAGAATCTTTACTGGGTCTATTCAAAAGATATTATATGACTTTCTGTCTCTTTCTCCTTCTCCAGACCACAGTGCCACCTTTCACCCCATCGCCCACCGAGTGCCAGTCTGCCAGCCTGGTCTCCAACTCCCCTGTGCTCTCGGGCAGCTACAGCAGCGGCATCTCCTCCCTGAGTCGCTGCAGCGTGTCGGAAGCTTCCGGCACCGAGCTGCCCGCGGGCGACCACCCTCCCCACCCGCTGCCTCCTCCCACCACCTTGCCAAACTCCGTCTCCAGCAGCTCGGACGAGCCGATCCGCAGGGAGAACAAGACCCCGCCCCCTTACAGCGTGTACGAGAGGAACAACCCGCGCAGGCCTGTGCCGCTGCCCCACAGCCTCTCCATCCCCCCTCAGACGGACCCCCCGGCGCTGCCGCCCAAGCCTCACCAGCTCCGCACGGGCAGCATGAAGCTGGACGGGACCGCCGACCCTCGAGTCCCCAGACCCAGACCTCTGCCCAGGAAGGTGTCCCAGCTATAGGTGCTGGTTTGGGTCCAGGTCTGGAACTTGAAGAAACACACTGGCGTCTTTTGCACTTTTCTACTGGGCACTCACTTGTTTTTTTGGTGGTCTTCGGTTTGGCATTCCTAAACCTACACTCCAATAAAAGACACAGGCCTATAGATTAACAGGCAGTCAAAAAAACTGAAGAAACTCAAATAATGGAAGTTTCTTTTTGTATTCGCTAGAGGGCATTGACTTTGACTCGGTCATTCCGCACTTTTAGCTCTAGTATGTACATTAGGTCAGTCGCGACATATGTTTACCAGAACACTCTAGACAAACACAGTTTTGATAGATGTAATAATCTGAAATATATGTATATTGGTATATATGAGAATTGTTTTTGCCTTAAGTATTGGAAACAGAGTCTTTTATCCGTGAGTCTTGCACGATTTTTTTATTTTAAACAACTCTGTACATTTGTATACTGTTCGGCTAAAAAGGTGCTAGAGGCCTCGAGTATGCATTTCAGTGACGTCTAGTAGACAAGGTCGTGTTCCCATAGTCATATCCATACAAGTAACGGCACAAAACTGGCTCTCAATAATGTATGACAACATACCTGCATTTTTAGCCATTAAGAAAACCCCACACCACTTAGCTGTAAAGTATAATAATCAGAAAACTAGAGAGGTATCCCGTGGGGAGTTGCCACCTTAACAAACCACTCTACTGCCCTTCTCTCTCTAGAATATTCAATTAGCCTTTCACGCTTACCAAAAACAGCCCTCATTCAAATGAAATCACGAGCCTGGACCAAACAAACATAAAGAAAAAATGGTGCAATTGCATGCTGGACATTGATCATATGTGAACACACCTTCCCCCTCCTGCATGATGTACATGACAACAGATCTTTAGGGGGGCGTGGTTTCCAAGTATTGTGCCAAAGGACATGTACAATGTGCTGTAAAGATTTCTTTTTTTTTGTTGTTATTTAGCTGGGACCTGGAATCAGTAAGTTTGGAAATACTCATCAGAATGAACATTTTTAAAGTGATTTAACCCAAAAAGAATCCTATTAACCGGTAATCTGCTGATCAAATGCAACTCTATAGACAAGCACAAACAAGACTTTATCATCTGTATTATGACCAGTACTGTTATTATAAACTCTCTATTTGACAAAGCAGTAATTGAACAGCAGTCACCTTAAAAACACACGCTGACTGACACTCTATTGAAGAAATATTTACAAACTAATCATTGTGAAATATTTGTACAGTTGAGATTTACTTTGTGTTTGATTCAAAAGATGGACGTCGGTTGACTGCACTTTAAACAGTGTCTCAGCTCGACCACATTGTGTTGCTGCAGTGAAGTAAGTGTTCTGTGGCAGGCGGATTTCACATTGTTTTGTAAAATAGAGAACATCAAATATTCATCAATCTTAAATAACGTGCCACATTTCTTGGGGTGAGGGGGATTAGCTTTAGTATTGTTTGTATGTTTCATTTTTGTACTGTTAAATTACTTTTTTGATTTGTTGTGAATTTTTGAGATTAAATATTCACATTAATCAGTACTTGAGAACCTGTAAATTATATGATGAGATTAATGTAAGTATGCCAAATATAAAATTTGTGTATTACAATTAATGTAAATATTGTGTTTTTAACAAAATGTAGCTATAACAATTTACAGCTTTGAATGTAATGTTGAAGCAGCAAATTATTATTATAAATGTTCAAACTTTTATGGTTTTGTGAGTGTAGAAAAACTAAGGTCATGCATTATGACACCTAACACATTTACAAGTTCAATAAACTGCCCTATGTAATACAAATGGATTGATTGACAGATTTCTGTGCTGTGAGAACTTGGAGGATTGTGACTTAAAATGTGTCTTTTATATGGTATTGAAGTTTCGCATAGCAACAGGGTGGGGGTAGCCAGCTAGGATCACATGGATGTCCATGTGGGGACTTTATTAAGAGAGACTCATCATTGAAATGCGTCGCTATATAGATATAGATATAATAGATCAAAAAGTACATTAGTTCAATGTTTTTCCTCTGATAAGATAAAAAATAGCTGCTAAAATGAAATTTGGAATAAGGAATTACTTTCCTTTCCTCATGATTACAAGTGATTTCACACCTCTGCTTCCAGCATGAAAATACATGTAAGCCCATTTTACTAATATATTAAAGGGGGCATATCTTTTGAATAAATATTCTCATATTTTGCATGGGTTTCACATTTTTGGCAGTTTATTGTTCACAGTGAAAAAGTGAAAACTGCATAATTCCATGTTTTTCCAGAATCACATTTTTAAAAAGGTAGCCTCTGAAATGGGCCTACGTAGAACCTTGCTTTCGCTGAAATCGACCAATCGACATTCACTGTCATTCACCTCAGGCTGCCTTCCTGCACTAGCTTGTAGTCAAGTCGTTGTCAAGTCTTCAACTTACCTTTCCGATACCTTCTGCCGATTCTGGCTCGCACACATAAGGCCGAAAAACCGATCCTAGAGCAGCCGTGTGTTCTACAACTTAGGAGTGACAGTGCAGTGCGGCCGGTCCCCCATGTGGGATCGCACACATCAGGGAGGGGCTGTGCAGTCACTCCAAATACTGTCAGCCTGTCGTGGCTAAGGTCTAACCTTTGAATGGCAAAATGGCTTGTTTGTTTCAGGAGGAGGGAGAGGCTCCGAAAAATTATTAAATTAGAATAGCTCCAAAAGTATGGCAGTTCCATATTTTTATATCTCTGATAAGATTAAAAATACCTGTTAAAAAAGGAATTTGGAAAAAGGATTTCCTTTCCTTTCCTTAAGATTACAAGTGATTTCACACCACTGCTTCTAGGATGAAGATATATGTATTTTCAATAAGCCCTTTTTACTAATATAAATTCAATCTAATCTAATATTATATTAGTAAAACAAAACAACACAAGCTGAATCAGCTTAGTGAACCAAACCTGTTAAAACTCCACACAATCAATATTTATAAGGAACATGTGTATTAAAGTGTAGACATAACGGTCCCTCTTGTATCTTACTCTGAAAGGAAACAGGAAGTTATTTATGGAACACGAAGAAGAAGTAACTATGGCGGTAACGATGCGCAATGTAAATACACCTGCACCTGTGCGCACAGTTAATTAGGGGAAGCGTTTCAACCTTCATATCTCGAATGTCTATCACACTACACAGAGTAATGGACTCTTTTAAGTTCTTCGGACTTGTTTGGAGAGAAATGAAAAGAGACTGACCCACTAAACAGGTAAGGCCCTTTATTTTCCACGTGAGCTGTGAAAAACTGACCGGTACTGAGAGTACGTGTGAAAAGACAAACTGACGTTTTTTGAAAGCTAGCTCAATGCTCAATTTACTTTTAACCTGTTTAAGCTTCATGTTACATCATAAGTATAGTAGTCAAATTATTTTTTAATTTAGAAATGTAATTTTAGCATACCTTTACATTCCATAATGGTGAAATTCGTTTTAAAATGCGTTTAAAGTTGTAGAGCTAGCATGCTAGAAATGTCCTCATTAAAAAGCTAGCATAGAGTACACTACAGGGTAACATTACAGAGACGTTTAGAAATACAAGGCTAGCTTTTGGTTATCCACCTATATTAAATTTATCATAAAGGTCCACATGGTCTTAACAGATAAGAGCAGTGCATTTGAAACGACGTATTTAAACTTTCATTGTAGAAATTATGAGGTTTTTGTGGGGGCAAGAAGCAGGACTTTTGGCCATGCAAACGGCTTGGTGGAAACGTCAGACTGTAGTTAAATATGTATGTTTAATTTTTTGTTTTTAAACCAATGGGCTTTTTTCACAGCGAACATTTTGACTTCTAACAGGAGGAAGAGCACAGGTGTTAATAATAACTTAAACAACGGTTCTGTTCCATTTAGGTGTCTGAGAAAGCCATAACAGGCAGTCAGCATGCACACAACCCGGACCATGAATTTGAAGCAGCTCAATGGAATACAGCCATTATTAATGCTGCTATAAACACCTGCGCTTTTCCTACTGTGAAACGTCTTCTGTGAAAAAGGCCTATTATCTGCAAAAAGAACATGACATGGCCAAGTAGCTCCAGCTTAAACTTTGTCTTAAGTGCAAACAATAATTATCATATTGGCATTCTGACATGCTAATTACAGAAAAGGGGCCGTGGTAAAAATTCATATCTCTACACATGAGCTTGCTAGCATTGTTGTTGCTAGCATGACTAAGCATAAATACAGCCTTATAGAGCAGCTAGCCTGACTGTAGTCTTTTTTAAGGACAAAAGAGGTTAAGATGTAAACATTAAATATAGCGTGAAAATAAAATTAATAATAAGCTAGTGAAAAAATTGCCCTAAAAATAGAATAGTCTATTGCAAACAACACCTTCACTCACATAGGACCACTCAAACATTTGTGTTCTGTACCAAAGACTATTAATACACAGCATTGTATCTCATAAATTATGGTTTACGTCTATTATAGAAACAGCTTCCAAATGGCAGCTCTTAGATTGACAGTTTATATAATGACGTACGATGTAATTGGCTCAATTGTTAATCTGCTCCTCTGCATAAATGCTTGGGCATCCTCGGCCGTGCAATGTGTTAACGCCTGAAGAAATCTCGCCTTGGCACATGAGGTTCAGAGGCTGGAGATGAGTTACTGGTGTGTGATAATAGATGACACATTCACACAAGGGAGCGAGTTCATCACAAAGCGTCTAATTACTCCACCCCCACAGATAAACCGACGACTGCTCTCGCTCTCTAGTCAGCACAACAGTTGTGTGGTGCTGGAGCTGTGCTGCTTGACCAAAGGACCTTGAGCGATTGGGAATTGTTTTGGTGCGTGTGTATGCTGTGTGTGTCCCCTCCCTTGACTATAAACATTCTGTGTGTTGCTCATCGGGAGCACACTTCACCTGTCAGCGCTCATCATAATTGTTGGTTGTTGGCTGTAATTTGACAGCAATTATCATGTCAGGAATGGATTCCCTGCACCAGAGGGCGCACACTGCAGCGACCAGAGAGACATGCCTCTGCCGCTCAGCCAGCCTGGGAGAATTGTTGTCTGTTACAAACCTCCATGGGCTTGTCAATCTGCCTATTATTGAGGAGAGAGCTGCGTTCGGCTGCAGCAGCTGCGAACAAAGCCTGTCCTGGTTAAAGGACAGGAGATAGTTAAGCCGGCGACACGTTTGACGTTGACATTTCACATTTGTGGCTCACAGATAGCTTCTTTACAACAAAAGGAACCATAGCAGGAAGGCAACGAGCTGTAATAACATGTAAATATTATGAACCTGCAGAGCTCCTTGTAATTGTCGAGACGTTCAGTACATGCCTGAAAGATGCAGCATTCATTATATCCAGCACAAGCTTCTGCAGAACAGTTTAGCCCTATTATAAAAGCACTAAACATCCTTCGTTTATAGCATTCATGGGTGATGATACATAATTATCAGGGGAAAGGCAGTGCTAGGTATTAATTTAAAATTGCCTGGGGCGAATTTTGGAGAACACACAGCCGCAGAGAAACCCAAGGTGTTTGTCTCGCTCTGCAAATCTCTCCAGGGAGAAGAGAAGCTGGAGCAGCTCTGCAGGGAGCAAAGCACCTCCATCTCAGAGGCGCACTGAAGAGAAGTTTCAAAGAGGAGCTCGCAAGAAAAAGATGGTGCGTTTTATCTTTCTGCTCCACTCCCCGTATCTGCTCTGTTGTGTTCGGCAGCTTATGGGGGGATTTTCACCTGACGGCTTCAAATACTCCAGGTTGTTTTTAATGGCACGATGAGTGAAGTTTAATTTTTTGACTTCTGTGTCCTCAGAGGAGCACGATTGCCTCAGCTGAATGGGGAGTTGACTGCTGGTTTCAAAATGCTTTGTATGCTGAAGACAAAAAGGGATCAGTGAAATGCAGGTGTATGTGTTTGCAAGTGCATGTACCTGTGTGTGAAGGTGTTGTCTTGGAAGAGACAAACTGTATTTTTGCAGTATTTTTCTCAAACCATTGCAGGAAGGTGTAGTGCAGGTTCAACCTTCCTCCTAACAGTATAGAAAGTCTCTCGCACTTTAAGTATACATGATTTATCTTAGCAGCTTTAGCTTCTTTGCAGGGCCACATTTTTATAACAAAGCATAATCAACTTATTATTTGATCTTTTCAACCTCAGTCCTATCATGCAATTATGTGGAGCTAATGCCAATATGGTAGACAAAAAATGCAATTTCGCTCTGTGCCTTTGGAGGACGCTATCCGCTTCTCCAATGGTCCCTGGGAAACCTCCGCTAGACGACGTAAAACACGTCATCTGGCGGAGGCCAGGGAACTGGCTAAACTACACTTCCTTAATCTAGTACGCCAGCCTCTGATGTCATGTCTCATTCAAAGTCGTCAGGTTTGAAATGTACACTGCAGACCCCAAGATTTTTTAGACGATTCCCCCGTATATTCTCGTTGTATTTCGGATTCTGTACCGCTCTGAGCCGTTGCCTGCAGCGATCAATGTCCTTGACTGGAAAACGGTAGTATTTCACTCCAGCGTCTCTCGCTGGGCCGTTCGTTTCAGAGGGAGAGGCGCAATGCACACTGGGAGTTGTAGGAAAGTAATATGGGTGAAACCACGAGCAGTTTGTTCAACTTTCTCCACAGCTATGGCGCCAATTTAAAATATTATTGCTTCTATTGATAACAGGGAACACCAGCTTTGACTGATGGTGGCTTTTTCCAGGGCGAATTGCTCCTTTACGCCACCCAACAGCAAATAACAACTTGTCACCATCAACTTTAATATGGACAGCAGCAGGTGATGAAAATAATTAATATCAATAGTTTTCACATTCATCTTTATTCCATGCTCATGCCTAACGCCTCTTGAGACTCTTTTATCCAGCCCTTGAACCACACTACTGCAGTTCTCTCATTATCATATGCCCCTCTTTTTTCCAGTGAGTCATCCTCCGAAGGTCAGCAAATGGCAACCCTGTTTACTGAGCTTCCGTGCCCACCAAGACTTCTCGATCCTGGCTTCCACTCCCAGACCTCGTGGTTAAGGAGTCTGCACGGCAGGACCAGAGGGCAGCTGCACCGAGCCTTGCATCAGGCCAGCCATGCTAAAAGGTACTCCTTTGCCCTTATCTAACCTCTCGCTGTCGCCTGCTCTCACTCTCTGTGGGGTGTGTATTAAATTAAATGTTGGGCTCTCTCCGTCTCCGCTCTCTTGGGCGATCGCCTTAGTTCTGCCTGGCTGGCTCAGCTGTGAAGAGGCCTTTCTTGTATCTACTACACACATGAATAAACATAAGGTTAGGTGAGATCTGGAAGCAATGTCGCTATAGGGGTTTGCTGTTGAGTTAAAAACCAGCTCAGGGGTTACATAAGGGCAGGGAGGATGGCACAGCAAGGGCAGAGGGGAATTTAACCTCTGTCAGTATAAAGTAGACCACTTTGGGCTCGAGTAACAATTGAATTAGTTTTAAGGTGAATCCCCTGGGCTGGAGAGTGACATAACTGGGGCAACAAGTTAAAAATGAACCGACCAATCTTCCTCTGGAGGAGTTTGAAAGCGTGTCAGCATATGACCTAAGTGGGGCAAAATGCATCCAATTTATTTCAGAGCGCCCGTTTTTATAAATTGACATGATTCCACCTCAACATGAAGAGAGTGAGTCACTTGTACAGTATAAAACCGCTAATGTCGAACCAAAAGGTGGGTATTGTATCTTGCAGTTAATTATATTTAATAGCGACACAGTAACACCAAGATTTAAAGAACAGCTCCAGTCATGTTTTAAGACATATAAAATGCTCTGCTTGAAATAATAACTTATCTGAAAATACGTTTAATTACCTTGTAAAAATCCTCCTTCTCCCTCATTTGAAAGTTCATGAATCTACATAGTCCCCGCCCACTATGTGCATTTCTAACCGCCCCCCTCCGTCGCGAAAACAAAACATGTCTCTGCCATCGTTAAGTGGCAACTGTTGAAACTTGAAATGTAGTAATTAGTAGTAGTAACGTGAACTTTATCAGTGAGTTTGCAAAAATTACGATGACGGTTACAGCTGGCTCGCGCATCACCGAAGTGGTTGCCATAGGTTACACATAATGATATGCATAGCGTCACCCCGTCCATTAACGGGATTGGCTCCTTAGGTTTGTGACGTCTCAAACCTGCCAATCTGGAAGCGTGTTGTTCAGCCTGTCCTTGGTACACTGCAGTTTAACAGCAGACAGGCCCAGCCATGGAGATGACTGCTTATGTTGTCCCTGATATGTCTTGTAGCACATGAAAAACACCACATGGAGATGTTTACAAGGTTAAACACCTGATTTCACTGGAGGGGGCTTTCAAACTTTACATTTTTACTCCTCCTTTCTGCCTTTTACTGAATCTTTAATTGCCTAATCTGACATTGTGACCATTGCGACAGGCAGCAGTATTGCGTAGTCTGAACCTAATTAGCACTAATTACATGTGGATCATAAGAAGTTCAAAACCACTAGTGCTACTCTTGTATTCAACTCCCAAAAGAGACACAAACCATTTGTAAGAATGCCTTTGGGTAACAACAGCACGAGGGTGAAATCCATCCAAGGTTTGAGCCAGATAATAGGATACAGGAGCGTATTAGATAATTAGTATTAGAGTACTATTCATGCAGATGGAAGATGTTAATTTTAGAAACTATAGGAGAAGGTGCAGCTCTTAACGGGTCACATGTCACAAAAGTTGCTGCGTATAGTTGAGTCGATGAAAGTTGTTGAAAGTATTTGTTGTTGCCAGTTGTAGTGGGTTTTTTTTTTAAAGATATGTTGGTTCAGTAAGATATCTACACGAGTATACAACACTGGTGTTTTCAGTACACAGACCCTTCATTTACAGCTTGGCTTCACAGTTAAAAGCAGCTGCAGAGTTAGCAGCAACTGCTTGTATCTCCCTCGTCTCTCCAAAGGGGTTACGACTTCTCTGCAGAGTTCAACAAAAGCAGCTAACTTGCTGCCAATACAACCGCAGAGAGGCTTTTGTTTCCGTTCCTTTTTGCAAACTTTTCATTCCACTGCTTGTTTTCCACTGCCCTCGAATTGGAAATGGTGTTTCAAAAGCTAACGCTGTCAGAATTCGGCTATGGGATGAAGGAGGAGGGGGTTGCTGGCGGCGGGTGGGTAAGCCACGGGAAGGATAATGCACTGCCTGAGCACGCATGGTTTGATTCCTGCAGGAGAATGATTTTACTGGGCTATTACCGCTTCAGCTAGACAGCACTGAATTGTTCTTTTGTTCTGGCACTGAAGCTCTGAGGGGGTTTCTCACAATGAATTCCTATTGATTTTTCTGGTCATGTCATCAAATTGTATGTGGCTTGCATCGTGACGACTGTTTTCTCATCTGCTCCCCGAGGTTCTTCTCCTCGATTAACTTTTTATCCTGTTTGGATGGGGCAGAACTAAACAAAAGACGGGGAGAATGAAAGCTGGGATGAAACTGGAAAACACACTGAGCATACGTGCCGTGTAAGTCACTTGTTCAATAACGTTCCACAACATAACATGAATGTTAAACCTCAGCAGATTTTCTGTTCTTATTGTTGCAGCGTTAGAAAACACAACACGATGGAGTTTCCATGTAGCAGAAAAAGCAGCACTACTGTATGTATGATGCAGCTGACATTAGTAACGGTTGTAACTCGCTGTCATTTTTAGCCTGCCTTCATCTGAGTGTCGAATTTTTTTTTTTTCACTTATTTTTGAAGTTGTATCTGTAGTCATCGATCTTTTCTTTGTTTGTTCAGCCATAGTAGATTACCGTTTGCTCGCAACACTTGCACAAACCTTAAATGCAGCCTCTTAGCTCCGCCTACCCTCTCTGACAGACCAATTACTGCTGGGTGATGGAAAACGTGATTTTTATTCTCAAATGTCGCCACAGACACCCAGTCTGTAATCATACAATATACTGCAAATGCAAAGGCTTTCATTAGTGGGTCATAGACTCAATCACCATTGTGTTACCTCATTCAGCCATAGATAGCGACTTAACGGACATTTATTTATATGAAAATCTTCGAGATTATCACTTGAAGTATGTTTTAAATCAAGTAAAGAAAATCACTACATTTGTACATCCATCCTTTACTGAGTAAAATATTTATTTAATGACACCAAAACATGTAAACACAAAGTTTCATTTTAATTATAACTGGGAGCTGAGGGCTACGGATTACAACAAGCTTTCATAACTCTGCTTTATGAAGCCATATAGCCTATGGCATTAGTTGGAACACAAATTACTTCAACTACATAAACCTTCACATTGTTCCAACTGTACAATCATTTCCTATCTTCCTTTTCAGTTGTAAGGTAACCTTGGCAAAATGTGTTTATTATAAAAATCAGCGGGGTGGGAAATTAACTTTTACTTTGAGTACTTTTTAAGTGAGCTGCTTTTTACTTGTACTTGAGTACAATTTCAGTCAAGTAACAGTACTTCTACTGGAATATTATAGTACTCTTTAAACCACTGCTACTTTCTGGTCCATTTTAAGGGAATGCTGCTTCTCCATCCAGCCTTCATAATTCTTAACTCAGCAGCCAACCAGAGTGTATTTTGCCCCCTTTTCATTCAGAACTTCATCAATCAATAGAAGCATTTTAGAATCTGTTCCATGACTCACACAGTTCAAAGATCCGAGAGCTGAAGTGATGCGCTCTACTTTCTTGGTTTTAGTGAAGTGTGGCGTGTGTGAGCTGCAGCTCTCTGATCTGCTTTGTGAAGAGACATGTAAAGACACTGCAGAGCCTACTCAAGATATTTTTTCACAGTTACTGTATGCTGAGACCTCGGTCATGTTGAAGTTATGTTATATTACAGTAATCTGATTTTGAAACTGCAGCCTGACTAGGAGAGATATTTATTCTAGGGATGCACGATATTGGATTTTTTGCCGATATCCGATATGTGGATATTTTACAACTCATTTAGCCGATTACCGATACCGATACTGATATTTTTTTGATACTCTTATCACATTTGTTATAACGGTTGGGGTGACGGGTCTTGAGATGGTTAATCAAGTTTATAGTGTTGAAAGACTTTGCCTTGGCTCCTCCTCGCATCACCGAAGCTGAGCAGTCATTGCAAATAGCAGTTTTGCTATCTATTTCGAACATTTTGGCTTCTAACTCTCTCATGCTGCAGGTAGACACACGTGACGTCATCACGCTGCGCCGCGCAGGTCTTCTTCGTGCCGGGGACATTGCGCCGAAGTCGGGCATTCAATCAAGTATGCAGCAGCCCATTATTTTATCGGTTAATCGGTGTTGGCCGATATCCGATAGTTCATTTTTAAGCCAATATCGGCCGATACCGATAACGTGCCGATAATATCGTGCATCCCTAATTTATTCCAGTGTCATTTGCTTCCAGAGATCCTATTTTGGACAGTGTGGCTTACTTTACTGCTGACTTTAAATGCCCATACCATCTGATGTCACTCCCAAATACGATAAATATATATGTGTAACATTATCTTCAAAAAGTTCTCCACATCACTGCCAACAACTTCTGCTAAGGCAACTTCATCCAGCGCCTACAGGCTGTCCGGTACACTATAATATGCACACCAGACACCTCCTCTCTCTCTCTGTGTGATACCGCAGCCATCTGTTAATGTGCTGCAGTCTTAATTATGCTCTCATCACACTAAGTCAATCAGAGATGCACTTCAGCCAACTGTAACACACCAAGCAGGGGCTTTACTGATCAATAAACTTCTCCCAGGGCTACAGCAGCTCTTACCAGCTCTGGCCGTCTCGCACACTAAGTCTCAGCCCAGTTGGTTTAGGAAGTGTACCTCGCTTTGCTCTTTTTGTTTTGTAGTTTAAAACTACATATGTCAACATTGCATGTATGTTCCTTCAAGTTAATTCCGTATTTTAGTGCATTAAATCTTAGTATCACAGTCCTAATATGGTTGCATGGTTGGTGATGCATTTGACTAGGATTTGGTTTCATGTTTTGAAGGGCTGGGCGATATGGAAAAAGTCCTTTATCACGATATAGGAGTTTTCATATCTCGATAATGATGTATATCACGATATAGATTTTTTTCTGGTAGCAAGTAATTAGTCAATATGAGATAACCACATGGTAAAGTTTATTTTTGGATAATGCTGTGTGAATCAAATACTTGACAAATATAAAGTATTTTCTTATTTTATAGTGCAAACATTTGATGAAAAAATAAATAAAATATAGCCCTAGCCTTCAATATGAAAATGTAATGTATTGATCTCTGACAGCAATATTAAATTCTCTTCCCGTAGAGAATGTCAAAGGCATGGAGAGTAACATGGAAAAATAAAACACTTCCGGTATGATTTTTCAAAGTAAAAGCCTGATCTAGATTTCTGACTGCCCTCGTTTGTTCACAATGCTTTTATTTTGAAAGTGTTTCCAGGGCAGCTGTTTAGTTTAGTTTTTTATTTTGCTTTATTATTTACATTTATAGGAAGTTGTTTGGTTGATAAAGTCACTAACAAGGCTCCTTATTACTATTCCTGCTTTAATAAAACATAGTCATACGTCTCTCGTAGGCCTTAACCTACATAATCTTAGTAAAAAATGAATTGATAACAACAGGTTACGGACGTAACTCCACTGCGATCTCTCTCTCTCTCTCCCCGTCTCTGCTCATACGGGTGTTTTTCGCTGAGTGTTAATCAAGGTCCCCTTTCTAATGTAAATCAGATCGTTTTCTGTTTAGACCAACCCCAGACACCTTTAGAACAAAGACCCGAAACCACTGCTGGATATGGCAAACAGCCAGGTAAAGTGAAGTTAGTGAGGAATGTATATTTTATTCACGTGTAGTAATTATTTCTTACAGTTGCACAGACGCCTCTTCACTCTTTCCTGTATAATATATCTAAATAAAATTATAAAGTGAACATATTCAAATAGTTAAGCAGACACGCAGTCGACATGCACCGAGCTGTCACACTCACTTGCAGTAAATCACGATAGAGATGAAATGGAAAAACACATACGGTTGACATTTTCATATCGTTTTGACAAGATATATATCGTCATATCGCCCAGCCCTCATGTTTTGCATCACAAGCCTATTTTCTGCAGGTTTTTTTAAAAGATGGCAAAAATGTGCATGATATATTCTTGCTTGATTTTGCATAGTTGCATGTGATATTTTCATGGAAGTGCTGAAGTGTTGCTGAAACCGAGCCGTTGAAGCCAGCGGGACCCAATGAAACACTGTATTTAAAAATAATGAGCTGCATGGGTTGTCAGAGTGCAGGCAAAGTATCTTATATCATGAACCTCAGAAAACATATTATAAAGGTTCAGAAAGGTGGTGTTTTACTTCAACATTAACATCCATCTGATCATACTAACAAAATAAACAGTTGCTCTCTGAACATACAGCTGCTGAGCAGAACCCCAAAGGGAAATGCTGCTTCCTATAGCCTCTAACAAAGAAGACAAACATCTCGCCAACTCATTTCAAGTGTCTCATTTAGTTTGACAGTATTATTTCATTATTTCCAGACTTTTCAGCAAAATAAATTAATAATGTTTTGTAGAGTAAGACTTCTCTGTGTCGAGCAGCAGAAGATGCAATCTATATCACAGCACTACTGCATGAATCATGTCTCTCTCCACTCGTATTTGTAGCCTTCACAGCAAACTCTCTATTGTTTTTATAGCATCCATCAATGAAGTGATGTTTTTCAGAAAGAGAAATATTGCACCCAGCAGAGATATATTACACCATGCTACTCGTGGATTCTGTTACCACAGCAGTGTAAACATGCAAAGGTGTTATTGGCAAACCGCATCAATTTGCTGAAGGCCGCGATGTGCTTTATAAAGTCATTTATTAAAGCGCTAAAGGTCGTTTCCCACCTAAAACGAGCTGAATACATTCTGTGAAAGCACCTGCCGGTAAATTTCAACATCTCTCTAAAGCGTCTGGCGTTCCTCTGTGCACCGTTTCACTCAACCATTGACATTCAGCCGACCTCATTCCATATCATCTCCTGGTTCAAAAGTTCACGTGAAGGGACGCCTGAGTACGGAGCATTAGTCCTCAGCCCGGTCTGCTCTCCCTCCCTCAGCGGGCTATCAGAGCTCCATTGGAGGCCTGGCTCTAATCTGCCGGCTCAGGGGTGTGTTTCCTGCGTCGGGGCTGTGGCCCAATCCATCTGTCTTCATCAGTGAGCCGGGGCGGCTGCGGGCTTGGGCCAGCAGGACCCCGCTAAGCACCAGCTGCTAGCTGCCTTTTACACTGATTCCCACCAAGTGGGACATATTTACAGTAAAGCAGGCAGCGCAGTAAGATTGGAGGGCCTCACAGCTCTTAGCGCCTGGACTTTTCTTTTCCTCTCTTGCGGTTTTGTTCTGTCTGTTAGAATCCAACACGATTCACAGCTGCTGCTTTAAAAGCCTATTTATCAATCTATGTGTCGGTGTGTCTGCCTACAGGCCTCCACATCTCTTATACTTAAAAGGAAGAGGTTAACATCAGAGCATGAAGGGGTTAGGCTTCAATTTATTGCTGTTTCTTCAAACTAGAAATGGCTTTTTACAGTTTACTGAAGATAAACTGTAGTTTTGTTTTAATCGATGCAATTTATTTACATACACTGCCAAAGATTTCTCTGGAAATCACTCTCTGTTCTGCTTCCTGCCACTCAAACATGAAGCCAAACAAAAAGTTCAGTTCCATCCATAAATCTGAAATAATTGTAATTTCAGTTGTCCTCCCAGCCGTTATCACCGTTGCCATGGAAACTCCTGAAACTCTTCTTTTTTTCCCCCCCATCTTCAGTCGGCCTATGGTATTCTTTTCTTATTGTGCATCCACTCTCATCAATCCATCTGTCCCCAATCTATCACACTTGCACTATAATCATGTAAACTCTCAACTCGGGTCAATGGGTTCTGTGTATCTCTGGCAGAAAAAGTTTTGTTGACAGCTCCAATGGACAGCTCAGCTATAAAGCAGTGGTGGAACAGATCGCAGTTGATCCGTATGGATGACCCTGCACGGTTCGGCACACGGGTGATCCGCGGACCGTTGCAAAGTTTAACATTGTGGTGTGAAATAGTTACAGTGACAAGAGACAACACAACGGGATGTGTTTTACTCCGTAATCCGTTACACCCCGACTATAAAGCCACCTGCGTATTGCTTGAGTGCAACCCTTTGATTCATTCAATTCATAATTCTAGTCTTTATTTTCATTGTGCGAAACAAAAGTAAAAAATAGAATAAACAAGATATAGATATAAAAAAATAGTCCACAGATATAATTGTATTTCATAGAATTGCTGCAAAATACTACCTGCTACTACTTCCTCTCCTCAGTCAGTCACAGAGGCAGGTGACCCTGTTGAGTGGGTCACAGCGACTGGATTGATTTAGAGGGCCTGCTACTTAGCATGGCGAGACACTAAGCTAATTACCTCCCTTCCAAACAACAGCTTGGCCTTTAGCTCCTATCCAATAAGGCCATTGGCTCTGAACGATGAGACCGGCCCAGGGAGGCCCCAAGGCCGTGGTTCCTTCCTATGGAAATCAATTTTGGTCTAAATGGCAATAAGATTATCGCAGTACTGATCTAATCCTTTGATTTTCTTTTTCCACCTCCCACCACGATCCCTTTGCCTTTTCAGCTGACCTGGAGTATTGTCAGGTGCTCAAATGCAGATTAAGTAGTTTTTCTTTATCCGACAGGAGAGTTAGGGGGAAAATGTCACTGACAAATGAAGGAGCAGATCGATTTGTATTATTTTTTATCTCTAATACTAGCAGCGTATCTCTTAAGCCGGATTGCAAAGTCTTAAAAAAACAAGTGGGTGAATTGTAATAACAATGATTCACCTGCTGGTTGCAAAAGATGAATTTCAATTTGTTCACTTTTTAGTTTATGACCAAATATCTACAAAACTAGCAGCATTCCCTTCAGCTTTACTGGGTTTTTTTAGGCCTTTGCCTTCATTCGATTCGGCAGTGGATCGAGTCAGGAAAATTAGAGAGTGAGGACGACATGCACCAAAAGGCCAAGAGAGTCGGCGATTAGGCCCGGGGCTAGTGCGGCGTGCGCTCTAACCAATGAGCTAAACAGACAACCTTTGACTTGTCTTGCCTTATTATGTGCATAGCAATTCACTAAAAGCAGCACAAGTATGGCCCTACAGAGAGGCTAGCGTGCCTGTGTTGCTAAAATTATCTAACTTTATTGAGGGGCGGCTGTGGCTCAGTGGTCGAGTCGGTCGTCCTTCAATCGGAAGGTTAGTGGTTAGATCCCCTGCTCCCTCACTCTACATGTCAAAGTGTCCTTGGGCATGACACTGAACTCCAAATTGCTCCCGGTGGCATAGCCAACGGTGTATGAATGTGATTGATTGACAGATGGCTATTTTACGTAGTAGCCTCTGCCATCAGTGTGTGAATTTGTGTGCGTTTGTAAAAGCACTCTAAGTGTGTAAAAGCAGCTTTGAGTGGTTGCAAGACTAGAAAATAAGTGCTGTGTAACTGCAGTCCGTTTACCATTTATTATCTTTTATATGTATCATCAGTTTAACAAGAGACACTTAGCAAGATGGCATAAAACAGTCAACATGTGAACAGATAAGATGATCATTTATTGATCCCCAGAGGGGGAATTCTGGAACAATGAGATGTATCATAATAATGTTGGCAGGGCTGCTGGCAACTTGACTTTAAACCTAAGTCTGAAATGACCCTTCAGTGTTCAGAAGTGATTACAAGAGAAAAAACACTGAAGAAAGCAGTAAAAATTAAAAAAATCAGTGTTTCTCCAACACACTGGACCTTAGAAGGGTCTGTGTTTGGAGCTGTGGCTACCTTGTTTGACAGGGCTCAGCTTCTTTTTGGGAAAGAATTCCTCCAGTGTCCATCGCTCATGATGATTTTTCCCATTATTATTTTTTGGCCTTTGCCTTTATTATACAGGACAGCTAAAGACCGACTGGAAACGTGGGGAGTAGAGAGTGGGGGATGACATGCACCAAATGATCGGCACACCGGGACTCGAACATGCGATCGGTGCACCGAGGACTGTAGTCTGTACATGGGGTGCCCGCCCTACCAACCGAGCCAAACCAACCCCCCAGGTCTCCACTTTTTCACATCTAACAGACCAGTTCATCAAAAAAAGTAAAAACACTGAATGACTTACTTTCCGACGCACTGTGACAGGGCTAACTCTTCTGCTGGGTTAAATTCTTTATTTCCTTATAAGAAGAAAAAAGATGGTGGCAAGACTTGAAACACTAAACACTGTACTTATGAGGCCGTTAAGACAACGTGTTTGAAAGCAGGTGCGCGCTGCGGACATAGGTGAGGACAGCGGACGAGCAGCGGAGGAGCAGCCCCGCCTACTCCCCGAGCAAAGTATCCAGAGCCGTATAGACTGAGAGTCGCATCAGTGGAGGTCCAATATGCTCCATGATCCGCCATTGCAATGTTGCAACTCTCTCTCTCTAGGGCTCTGAAAGTACCAGCACTTACTCACTCAGTCAGTCACATACAGACCCGTGTGTAGGGCTGACCCCGGCGGTCAAAAAAAGAAACTAATTTAGGCTGATATGGGAGTTTGTTGTGGCGCTACACTTAATGAACCATGTAGAAAAAGAAACAAATTGTTGGAACTTTATTTTGAACACCCAAATCTGATTCAGCTGAAAATTCTGAGTCTGGTGCAGCACAAAGCCTATTTTAAGTATTCTTAGTGATGCAATATGTAAAGGCCGGAGTAGAATCAAGCTACTTTAAAGATTGTCCATAGCATGTGTCTCCAATACAATCCATAGAATGACATTTACAGATACCACAGTAGCTACCGCCCACGTTATGTTTACTGTGCACTTACATGGCAATGGTAATGAACACATGTCCTTAATGGTTGCAGCAGGAGCCATCAGCTCCAGACCTCTCCTTGAGCGTATTTGCTTGATGCTCCAGGATATAATAAAATCCAGCCGCCGGCTTTCTTTCATGTGCCGCTCTGGTCGTGATGTTTTCAACGGCGAGGAGATGAATGTAATGCTCTCTAGCGTTGGCAGTCACGTTACAATAAAAGCCTGATGTGTGACAACAGCAGAGATCCAATTGATACTGACAGTACAGTGACATCTCTTGGCAGGCCAATAAAAGAAAATGTCCTGCGATGCTCATTCTGTAGTAAAGCCGTGTGATCCCAGGAGCTGGGCTGAGTGGGAGCCAAGGCGTGTGTTAGATACAGTATGATGTGATGTGAGAGCATTTTCAGAATGATTTGTATGTGTGGAACTGTCAGCATGCGTCTATGTTTCTGTGCGAAGTAATTGAATGTATTAGAAGCCATATAGCGCGAAAAGGTGCCACTTTAGCGCTACCATTCCGCACATGTGAGCGTACTCTATATTTATGCTTTATGCACATCAGCTAAGCTATAGAGCACATGACACGTCTTGTAAATATATGCATGGCTTTTTTATTCCGACTACTCTGCTTCAGTATTTTTTTTTGCCTGTCTTTTTTTCAAGTGTTGATACAGTCTTGGGTGTGAATCAAAGAGAAATCACACAGGGAATCGCGGCCTCTGCAACCATCTGAGCAGGCTCTGCAATATGCACGACGAGGGAGAGGTGGCGCCGAGTGGGAATAGTCGGCTCTTTGCCTGAAAGAGAACAAAAAACAGGTGCTAGCTCAGGTCTCATTCCCACACACGAGATATGAGATGGCATCAACTTCTCTTCTGCCCACCTCTCTCTCTCTCTGGAGTTGTGATACTGTGACAGCAAGCACCAGAGGCTAATTGTGTTGGATCTTGCCAGACAGATAATTTGCATAGGCCTTGATTTGTGCTTCTTTGGCATAGATGTGTTATTTTTTTAGCTGTTTGAGGGCAATGGCATGCAATCGGAGCTGGATCAGGAGCTGCAGAGGTTTTTTTCCCCCTCCATTATTGGACCCACTCAAGTCCTCATTTGATTGAAGTCTGTTTTTCTGCTCCTTACCTATGTTGAAACACAGCCGAAACCCTGCCTTCCTGCAGCATGTTACTCACTTTTTCATCATTTTCTCATAATCTTACTTTTTTCCCCCCTCTCTCTGAGGGATTATCCCTGAACCTTAAGCTCGTGTTCCATCCTAACTGTGTCAAACTAGATATGCGGTAAACAAGGCTGGCATCGCGCAAGCAGAGCAGGGTAGAGATTGTGCCATATGTGCCGTGTTAAGAACATGCATTGTTTCTCTATTGAGATGCTAACCTTTTAAAATGTTAATTGTTGAGCTCTGTGTTAAATCATGGAGGAGATGCTGCCTCCTAAATATAGCATGCTTCCTGTCCGTGCGAAGGATGATTTATATTGCATAGGGATGACAATAAAGACAGCTTCCCACTTGATTCTTACAGGCAATGTTGAGCTAAAGCTGTTGAAGAGGTGCGATTTTGGTCTGATAATATGTGGAAGCAAACACGCTAAATTTAAAACCGGAGTATAAAGGCGTTTTGTAAGCTTTTGTCCCATTTTTTCGCTTCTTTCTCCTCCAAATATTTGTATTTACGCCTCCACCTTTCATCCCGCTTCGATCTAGCTCAATCAAAAGCCTAACATGCACCCTCTCCAACCCTTCCTCTCTCCATCTCCATCCAGCGGTTGATTTATTATGCCTGTTATTCACTGAAGGCATCATAGCCGCCGCTGAAAGCAGCATGCTGTTTGCAGGGCACCAGCGGCGCCTTTGTCTGCGAGGCACGCCGCTACCAGCAGGCCTTCGGATGCTTGTTGCCATTTCCACTCTCAAATTTGATTGCTGCAGTGAAATGAAAGCCATATCATAGTACTCCACGTGGGGTGCAAAAATGAATATTTCCCTCCTTTTATTCACAGCCTGGCTCATCTCCTTTTTTTTTATAGACCGTTGAAAACTCCAATCTTGAGGTAATGTCAGATAGAGTTTGTCTTTGTGGCCGGGTCATGCTGTTAGCGTTTATCATCAATGATGTTGATTTCACAGTTTGTCAGATTTCACTAGACTCTGAATAATTTCTTAAAATTGCAGTTAGCAGTGTGCGCCACTTAAACACCACTGATGTATAATAAATTGTCACTTTGTTCTTCATGTTCTATTTGATTTGAATGAATGAAAAAATCACAAGGAAATTGAAAATAAATTACAGTGCTTGTTTTGGCCGATCACGGTGTTAAGGCAGTTATGAGCGTGTTGCTTTGTCATCGTTATCTGGGCAAAGAAGCAGAAATCTTGAAAGAATGACACTTAATCATTTAGCATGGTGTCTGCATCAAAAGGGCCTGATTGCTTTGAATGCAGTGTCCTGGTATGCTTCCCATTCATTACACTCTCTTTGTTGGCAAAGGGACAAATAAACAATATGCTTCACAGCAAAATTCAAGTATATGAGCCGGTCTAATCTATTCTATTCAGACTTAGTGACTGAAGAAAAATTGAGTCTAATCCATTTAGTTTTTTCTGAAATTGAGTCTTCAATACATTATAGAAGGCTCCAAGAATGTCTTTTAAAAATGTGTGTACGCATTGCGACACATTAATTAGGTAGGATCTTGGTCTAGAACGAGGAAACAAAGCATTATATTCAGATATTCCCCAAGGGAATATTTTCAAAGTGCCAAATTGAAGATGGTCCAGATAAATCATATAAGCATTCTTTAAAAATGTGTCTGTCGTCTAAATGACTGTGCTCTTCTGTTTAATGTAGGCCTACTTAATGTTGTTGTTATGTTGTTGTGGTAATGTATTCTTTTATATTATTACATGTCTTGTCGTGTTAAATATTTGAATCTGATTGGTTAATTACTATTCCGAGGTTTGTTATTTCTCGATAACAGACCGTTGTTATGAAGAACAGACCGTCGCTAGGGATTGGGCTCTAATCACACAATGCGTAGGACTAACTGTGATCATGTCAATCCGCCGAAAGAAGTCCGGTAAATTTGACGTTTTTACAGAGGGAAGAAATAGAAAAGAGACAATGACATCGGAGAAAAAACGAAGGTTAAATGATGTAAAAACTTTAGGCTGCAACAGAGAGATCTACAAAACTGAAGACGGCACATGAAGTAAATATTCAACAGAACAAAGTACGGGATACGGCAGAGTTTAAAGATGGTGAATGGAATAGAAAATGTCAACAGACTCTGACAGTGACAAGACAGAAAACATCAATCAGGTGCTGCGATGATTCCTGCAGTCCAGTTCAACCTGTCTTACTTCACCATCAAAGGAAATGTTTCCATTTCATGTGAGCAATAACAGCTAGCTGAGCTCATTTTAGTGCGAGTAAAAACATCTAGCTTAGCTCATTTTAATGCAAGTAAAACAGCTAGGTTAGCTTAATTTAATGTGAGCAAAAACAGCTAGCTTAGCTCATTTAAAGTGAGTAATACAGTATTAGCTCGGTGGTTGGGTCATTTTAAGAAGGCTACAGAGTTAACCGTTGTTATGGACGCAGAGGTTTGCATTGGGGTTCTGCTCACCCTGTTGGGGTTCTGTTCTGTGATAACAACCTGCTTACTATACATTATCTCTTCATTATTTTTACCATACAAATAATATCCTCAGTCTCAGCCTTAGTTACAGTTAAGCGTCAAAAGGCTGACAGACTAAGTTAGCAACTACCTGGTGAACAAACCAGGTTGAGCAACTAAGAACCCAATTATATTTATAGTTCAAGGGTGGAGACCAAAATAGAGCTCAAAAGAGGGTGGGATTGGACTTGTAACTAGGGATGCACCGATACCACTTTTTTTCAGACCAAGTACAAGTACTTACATTTGAGTACTGCCGATACCAAGTACCAATATGAGCACTTAATAATATCATTACAGTTCAACTGCAACTTTTGCTGACATTTTAACACTCAACTTTGTTTTACTTAACAAACAAACACCAAACTGCCACACATTTTACCTTCGTGTAACCTATAACACATTCAGTGGATTTCAACAACATACCCCATATAATGTAAAAAAGGTCACGTGATAAACACTCCTATTTCTGAGCGCAACTAAACGCAGCACTAAACAGCGCGAAACACGGCAGTTAGGGAGACATCCCCCGACTTTTTTACTGCACTTACTACGGAGACGTCAGTGATCGCAGATGGAGTCTTTTTAGCGTGTGTGCGTCCATGAATATGTAAGTTAGTTTGCCTTAATGTCTATGTTACAATCTGTTAGCTTCAGTTTGACCGTGAGTGGACATTAGTGCTGTGAGGACTAAGCCTTTATCTGAAAGTGCTCCTTCTCTGCCTACCTGCTTAACTAACGGGAGGCTAACATTAGGCCGTCAAGTGGTATTCGGCTGCGGTACTCATCGTAGTTTTTCGAGTACGAGTACTTGAGCTCTGATACCGCCCGATACCCGATACTGGTATCGGTATCTGTGCATCCCTACTTGTAACCTTGAATACATTACATTTTTGTTTGCATCTGGGGGATGTGCAAATTGGCAAGATTTTGCAAACATCGATGATAGTGCTGTTAGCCTTCACAACTGTTAGACGCTACAGAAACAAATGACTTGAGTTTAGTGCTTGTATTAAGTTTTTCTTGATTAAAACTTTTTAGCACATCATATTATTTCAAATTAGCAGAAACTAATCACTGATGGACTGATGGATGGCTTGTCTCAAAGCACTTACTATTCTTACAGAGCACAGTGGAGTCAGAACATTCACAATTAAACATCATTAAAGTCATTTAACAACCAGAGGAGAAACACAGTTAATGGAAAAAGTTTCTTTTTTATTGTATAAATCTGGAGACGTGTTGTTTTCTTGACTCTGACATCAGGATGGAGGGCAGCCGCAGCACTCTGACCCCATCAGAGATACAGATTGTTTGTTCTAATTAGAGAGAGATAAAAAAAAAGGTTTCACTTTCTCTGCGGTTGATTCTCAGTCGTGGGTTTGAAAATGTACTAATTCCTAATTCATGAGGGCAAACAAACCTTCCAAATGAATGAATAAAACAGCAAATTTTAATGGACTTTCAGGGGTTTCTAGTGATTGCTGACCAATCCATGTCGGTTGTGGCTTTGGGCAAACAGGCTATCAATGCAGCGGCTTGTTACTTCCTCTGTAATAAGTTGGCCTTTATAAAATGTATTCATTTACATCAACAACAAAACTTGTACATTTAAACACTTAACATCCTGCTTGCAGCGAAGTTTAAAGATGCAGATAAAATCAACTTCAAAAACAGCTTTATAAATGGACGCCTCTGTGATTTATTTCCAACCAAAAAAGAGAAGAGATGAATATGCAAACTTTGTTGTGTTAAACAACACCCACACTTGTAGTGTTATTTCCACTGTGTTGTACTGGGATGCATATTCATTATCTGTGAGATTTCTCCAGTCTTGTGTGTGTTAGGTCGATTTCACGCACACCCTGTTTCCCCCTGCAGGTGTTGTTTCCCTTTGGGCAGCTGAAAACGCGGCTGTTAATTAACTGGCTGCCGATTCCACTCTGGTAGCTTTCTGTCAACACTTCCTTTACAAGCATAATCTAAATGGTCTGCGAAGTTGCAAGTTCACACTTCTTGGTGTACGTGTGAGCATGTCTGTACTCGTGTGCGTGAAACACACTACATCTACTTTAAGCTTTCTAAATCTTCTGTCCAAGGTGAAACACCTGAAATGGTTTTAGTTGGCAAACAAGTAACAGTAACTAGGTATTTTTCTATGACTTCAGTTAAATTCCTTCCTCCTGTTTCACTTTATATCCGTTTGTTGTGATTGGAAAAAGTGGCGTATATCTGAGTGTGTGTTGCTTTGTTGGTTGGAAGGTGGGGGTTTATAATTTCCACTCAGAGTTTTTTGTCCTTCTGCCTTTGTGAGGAATCTGCTCTTGTGTGCGGTATGTTGATGGTCTATAAATAAAATATGAGTCTATCTCTGTTGTCTGTACCTTTTTAGTGGATGCGGTGCTCAGATAGCATCAGGAGTGACCTCTTCTTGTAAGGTTAAAAGATACAATGGCTGAAAGGAGGGTAGCCTGTAATTGCACAAATGTGGATAAGCTGGACCATTCTCACAAACAATACAGCTGTGAAGGCAATCCATGCAAGCAGCTTATTATGACCTATATTCTTGTTGTAGGCGGATAGTAATTGTGATGGGAGCATAAGAGGTAGTCATGTGAAGTAGTATGAAGAGCAACAAAGTCCATGTTTTTTTATTTCACCGCGGGAGACCAGCATTTGGGTTCATTGTGAGAGTCAAAGTACCGTATTGATCCGCATATAAGACAAGGTTTTTTTTCCCTTGACATGGGTAATCTGAAAATTGCCTTATATTCTGGGTCTAGACTTTTAAAGGCCAATATACGTTCACAACAGTAGACGCCGCCACTTACTGTAAAGCGAGTGTACCCGTCATGACTGAGGCCTGCCGTCACTCACAACTACAGTGCCAGGGGAATGAAAGATGAGAGAGACACTGTGATCATCCGGAACAAACGGCTTTGAAAGTAAGGCGGAGTAATGATGCCAATTTTAATAACTGTTGTCACAGAGTGTGATGTCCGAAAATGGCGAGCTCTAAAAACATCACGGGCCACTTTGGCACTGCGTAGCTCCGTGCCCCGTCCTCCTGTGCTCTCACCTTGGTGCGCCCACACCTTGGTTAAGCTCCTGGGAGTCCCCCAGGCTCCCTGGCCCTGCCTTCCCTGGCATGGAAAAATGCTGCAACTGGCTGCTGTACTGCCGCATACGGTCTTAAACAGATGGTACCGTGGTCCTCAAAGCTGCCGCTTCCAAGTGATGCCCAGGAGATTGTTGGAGTGTTACTGAGAAACAGAACAATAATATGCCTGTTATCAGAGCTGTTATCCAGCTGTTTCAAGATTGCTCTATAAATAGACTTCACTTCACTTTGATGGTTAATGATTTATTGACATTTTTTAGGTGTTTTACTGAATGTAACAATTTAATCTCCAAGATATTGAAAATGTGAGTTTAATTTAAAAGGTAAAATGAACATTTTTGTTTTTGTAAATATTTGCTCTTCAAAAAGTATTTTTCGAAAAAATTTGTCTTGAAAAGCGGGGTCGTCTGATAATCCAGATTGCTTTATATTCGGACCAGTTCGTTTTGTCCCTTACATATGTAACCCAAGGTAATTATCTAACTTACCTGAATCATGCCAAACCATAATCTTTTCCTAAACCTAACAAAGTAGTTGTTTGCCGAAAACTGCAACCCTTTCACAATGTTAATCCAATGTTCGTGTTTGTCTGGTAGCCTTTTATAGCCACGTGTGTGTCTTTTTAGAGAACGTCATTTTTTGGGAAAAGTACTTTGTCATTTTTGCACTAGGACTGAAGACTGTTATAGTGAACTGCATGCTTTTTCTGTCTACATCAGAGGACTAGCACTCACTTGATCTCAGAGAAGCAGGCTGTCCATCCAGTGCTGGACTGTTTAAAAAAAAGATGGTTGCCCTGCACGCACTGAAGTGCGAGTTCCACTTTTCATTTCATGATTTGGCTCCAGTCCCGAGAAGCATTGTTTGAAATGTGTGTCTCTTTGGGTGGAGCCCTAAAGATAGCAGCTCGGAGAGATTCACTGTGAACTTCAGTCATCAGAGAACGGACGGATGTGAGGAGACAGCTGGAGAAAAAGCAAGCACACACACACAGTTACACACACACACACGCGCGCGGTTCCTTAGGGATCGTATGCACTGTGCCAGGTAGGACAAACACACAGTTGACGCATGCGCACTTATGCGCGGATATCCACAAACAGGGCCCTCAGGCTGACATACATTAAGCGAAGGCTAGTTCAGCTTGGGATGACTACAGACAGAGCTGAGCCAAGAAACACAAAGAAGCGACGGATTGCATCGGGCAAGCAGGCGAACTGATCAGCAGTTTGTGGGGAAACAGCCTTGTAAAGGAAGCATAGTATTAAGTATGCAAATCAGCCAAGGTGCGCTAAATTCATCTACATTTCGCAGATATAAGACCCACATGCATGGCTGCATGCAGAATACGATTAGATTGGAATCTTACAGTTTCCACTGATCCATTAATTCAATTATTTTTTACACTTGCTTGTTGCAATGTGTGCTCACAGGGGCACTGAGGCTAAAAATTATAGTTTAAAACATGACAGAATTGTGATTCTTGAGGTTTTTCTCTATTTACCCGTCCTTTATAGTGATTTACAATTCCATAACAGCTGTACCTAAACAATCTCATAGCCGTCTTTAAAATTCTACTAACAGAGTAAAAGATTAGGATTCTGTATAGATTTAAATATTGGATCAAAGCTGTTGTCTGTCTGCCCAGGTATCCAGCAGACCCCTGTCATCATTATCCAAACAAGATAGAGCCAGAGGTTTCCCTTTCGTCCTTGTTCAAATGATATCCAATAGGCTTGATCCACTCCCAGGAGCATTGTTTCAATGGAGCCCTTTCTTCCACTTTCAAACAGAAAAATGTCCTCACAGTCCTCTGCTCTTAGAATTCCCATATTCACAGACGAGGTTAACTCAGGACGCGCTCACGTACGACTCATCTCTTAACACCCAATGCTCGTCCCTAACATCGCAAGGTGCCAGCAAGTAAACAGGCAAGTATTGAATTACCTTCAGCGCTCTCAATCAAACTGTCCTAACCATTTCATGCACCAGTGGGTAGCACAAGTGATGTTTAGCTGGCTTGAAAAATTGGACTCTTTTTGCAGCATCTCCCAGACGACACCTCCAAGCTTGCCAAAACCCCCCTCACAGCCCACAGGCGGTCTAGCCTTACCTGCAAAACAACATTACCAGACATCTGAACCCGTGGAGGTTATTAGGCTACAAAACACCTTTCTTCAATTGGAGGATGAAGAGGTCTGGAAAACCGCTAAAAACACCCCTTTCTGCTTGTAATCAAAAGAAACTAAAAAACACTAGAAACCCCTATTTCTCACAGGAACTAAGAGGCACTCTAAAAAAAGAAGTACATGCTCTCCCACTATACTGGCATAGAAAAGTTTTTTTTTAAAGTTGATCTCACAGAATTATTACACAAGAATTGGCAGCCCTACAATTCTTGAGTGAGCATCACAAGCTAACACCAGTAATTAAAGTTTGGCAGAAGCTTACATGAGGCTTCAGAAGTCATAGTTTATTGCCAGGGTTTTGTACAGGTCGTGAAATTATAAAGGCATGTTTCTCTACTGATGGATAAACAGGAAACACTGGCAGCACAAAGAAGGAATTTGAGAATAAAAAGGATATAACTTTGGAAGAAACAAACTTAATTTGGACTAATCATGAGCCCTTATTGTAGCTTTGGCATAGGGGTAGGACAAAATATCGCTACGGCTTTATATCGTCAACATATCTCTTGTAGATATGCTGCCGCCAAATATCGATATTTCAGTATACAAATAATTGTCTCTCTAAACTGCAATTTTGACTGACTGCATAATTACTACATGTTTCCTTGAGGTGGTGCTAATGACATTAATAAGGGTAACGGAAATTGTCTGAAGAAGAAATTAATCAGATATCGGGATGTATCATTATGTGATTGTCTTGCAATATATCAATCATCACAAAATCACTGTATTGTGATATAATTGTGGGCCATGCATTGTATCGTACTGCATCGTATCGCATCGTACCGCATCGTGAGTTACCCTGTGATTCCCACCCTTACTTTGACACTAGCACTGAATAAGAAGAGTACTTTTTTCCCCTCAATTCTTCAGTCTGTTTTTTTAGTTGAGCCTAACTTGAACACAAATTATGAAATCATTATTTTTCAGAGTTTCTTTGCCCATTTTTTTCACTTTATTTTGGAACCGGTGTAAAGATTGTGTTTGAACTGCAACACCAATCATGACTCATCATGAGTCACAAGCTGACTGCTTCTTGTGGCTTATCATGCACTGTTAAACCACAACTTGGCTGATCAAATTGTGAGACCACAGTAAATAGGTGCATTTGTCTTCACACATGAGTTCCAGGAAAACAAAGACTTCTTCTCTTTTTACCTGGAAGTCACAACATTAACAGCCGTGAAACAAAACACTGCCCTCCATGACTAACTATTGCACACTGCCTCTTAGGAATTATAATTTGTCCACACAAAACAATGAATCACCTGATTCAGTTCCCTCCATGGGGTCCCTCAGGGCTGAGTTCTGGGACGAGTAATATTGTCAGTTTAAGGCTCTACCCTGGCTGCTGTGAAGCTTTAAGAATACATTCTACTCATTTATTTCATTCTAAAATATGACATCACTACATTTCATGCTAAGAGTACATGACTCAATATGAATACAATAAGATAAGATAAGATAAGATGACACTTTATTGATTTCCAGGGGGGAAATTTGGGAAAGTAAAAAGTAACGCCTGATCATAAATAAAGCATGAATTTATTTATGTTGTTCTTCTTGAACTATCAGGAAAGTATAGGTTTCAACGGGGCAATCTTCTCCATGGGCAATTCTGCTCAATGGCTCAGTTCTGCAGAGCATTTATCCCTTATCCTCAAATTCCACGGGATCCGTCTCCGGCGCGTTCCGTGTGCACCGCGACCTCCGGAGTTGATCACGGCCATTCAAGTCAATGCTCGTGATCCCACAGCATGCGCCGCAGTCTCCTAGAAGCGTCTCTCTGCTCTGCTCCGCTAAAGATACGTGTTGAGTCTATATTTTTGACGGAGGCCACTTCAAGTACGCGTCAAGCTGAACAGAGCAGATTGTTCCATACAGGAAGTCAGACACGAATACAGCATATAGCATTCGGTAATTTCAAAATAAAACACCATGTTCAGACCGGGACAGACTCACGTTTTTTTCCAAATGAGCAGATAATCAACCTCGGAGGTGCAAACTGAACTGTTGTTTGTGTGTTGCTCTGTTTAACATTGTTGTTATCGCGTGAATTTGCAATTCGTGATAATGTAGTTCCCCGCTTTCTCACAAATCCAGCTGCTTGGGCCAGCGCTCCGCTGCGCTGCCGATCACACACACGCTACCTGTGGGCGAGGGCTCGCGCCGTCTGGGGGACCAGAACAACAGACGGAACGCGCCAGACACAGATCCTGTGGGATCGAGGGGTTAGGCTTGGTATGAGTTATTGTTCTTGCATGTGGTACTATAACTTATTGTACATTCCTGATAGTTAATGAAGAAGACCATGGATGAATTCATGCTTTTTCAGTCATGTATTAATTCATGCAAGTCTTGTTATCAAGGGTTACCAAAGAGGGTGTATTATTCAACTGAAAAACCCTTTTCAAAAAGGCTTTTAACAACTTAACACAGACTACATTTTATTCAAGCAGCGAGTTAAAGGTCCAGGCACAGCTTTGACCTTGAATTCTCCTTGTAAAAAAACCCATCACATTTACAATTGAAGTTTTCAAGGCGTCATTGTTCCATCTATGTAGTAAGCTGCCAAGTTAAGAAACATTAACATTAGGTTTATACTAAGAAAATGGAGCAACACACTCACACACACCATATCAAAGCACTTTTGAAATGCTTGTTTTTTCTTTGATTTTTCCCATCTTTATTCATGACCTCTGTTCTTTGTGAGGCACTAAAGAAAAATCATCATGTTAAGAGCACTGTATGAATAAATTTAGCTCTAGTTAACAAGCACGTCGGCTCTTAATAACTGCACTAACCTTTCGTCTTTCCCCTCTCACTCCATATGTATGTTCACACAAAGGTTGTGGCAACGGTCCAGGAGTTAGTTAACCTAATCACTGATCCCCACATCATCTGCAACATTCCTATTCTTTTTTTATACTTTAAAGACTTTTCTATTACCTAATGAGGTTCAGTAGCTGGAAGAACTCTTTTTGTATGTTAGCAGAAAGAAGACAGTTCACTGGTAGGCGGTAAAATAAAAATGCTAAATACCTAAAATATTACCGTTCAACGACAAAAGTTCAAAGACACATTGTAATATTAGGAAAATTAATTCTTGCTAGAGCCAAAACTCAAAAATTGGTATGCTACTCAAACATCAGGAGATCAGAGAAAAGTCAGATCTTCCTAAACTCAGTTTAAGTCTTAACTGGCATAAAAACTATATTTAAAAGCAACAAAGAGAAATGATGGATGAACTCATGACTTTCAGCCATTTGAAAACCAAATCTTTCTCACAATGAGATAATCATCATTCATGCATGTCAGTATTCACTGCAGCAAACGGCTCACCTTTCAGTGAGATGCGTTTGAGAGGAAGAATATGGCAACTAGTTGCATCATGTACATCTTTTTGAAGGGGGATTAATAGTGGACACCAGGTTGTAACTGCATTACCGTGTGTTATAAGTTAAGATGTCGTTACTGCACCAAACATATTCAATTAAAGGGGGGCTGTTATGCTAATTTCAAGCTTCATATTTCACACACTTGTTATAACTGTGGAGTAGCTTAGCATAATTTACAGTTAAAAAAACTCAATTTATCTCACACGGGTGCTCTGTGCAGGCCCTCATACAGCCTCAGTCTGAAACAACTCAGTCAGCTCTATCCCTTTAAGAAACCCCGCCCCTACAAGTTCACTTGGTTCTCATTGGCCAGCTGTGTTTGAGGCACGCCTCCTTCTCTGTGGCCTTGTCATTGAGTTGTCATCAAAGAGTAAACATGCAAATATATGGCTGTGTACGTTGCAATAAAAGGATGGACTCTGACTCACTCAGCCAGGGAACTGTAAGAGTCGAACAAGAAGTCGTCAAATTACCTGTTTTGTTCAACAATAGTTAAAAAAGAACTGCTTAAATCTGCTTAACAAGCTGGATGAGTTAGAGAGAACTCCTGTGTTTTTGCACCTTTTTATCTCCCTTAAATTTGCAAGTATTCAAATCCAGATTTGTTGATGGAGCTTCCCTATTGTTCTCCTAACAGTAGCTCCCATCATGCTACAAAGACACTCATCAAGTTCTGATCACAACTGATCTAAAAGCTTTGATGCTCCCAGAACACTGAGAACTTAGTAGAACTGTAAATGCTCAAACAGTTTCAAGTCTATTATCTCCATCACCACCCAGAGAGGGCAGTGTGTGACTTTGCAGGGGATGTTTGGCCCCGGGGTCACGGGGAAACTGCAACATTTATCCCCTCTTACATCACCTCTCATCCTGACAAAGTGCACTGAGCGCTTCGGGGGCATACTAATTCCCCTGATGTGTATTAGCTCCCCTTATCTGCCATTCAACACAATGACAGTAATTTGGCAGAAAGGTGAAAAGAAGTCTAGACCTAATCGCAGACATCAAGTCAGCACAGAAGCTGATATTTAGCTCGAGAACTCTTCTTGTGAGGACAAAGGGCAATGCCCAAATCCTGTGTGCAGCATTGTGCATATCTGCTCAAACAAAGCTTGGAAATAGATGTGTTGTAATGTGTATTTGCTGACAACTTTATGCGCTCTATTTAAGACTATTTACTGCAACGTTTAGCATTTTCTCATTTGTTCCATCGCACAGTTTCAAATGAGTGTCGGCGGCCTCCAGGGGTTTTGATCTCTGTGTCACAAGAGCAGACACTCCATCTTTGCTACAAGACTGACTTACATTTCTGCAGCCTCTGTGCATCTCCATTTTAAACATGTTTGTTTCTAGCTCTGATTCTAATTCCCAGACATCATTTATATTCACTTGAAAGCAAATAGTTCAAGGAAACATTTTGGCTCCACAGAGAAAAGCCTCGCTGAGTGAAAACTCTTCATTTTCAAGACGCGGCTTCTGACTCAGAAAAACCGCCCCGTCACCGGTCGCTCCATGAGCCCATATGTGCCTCACTGCGTCTCTCAGACTTTTTGTCATGCCTGCAGCGGGGGCCATTACAAACCTGATTTATTCGGCATGCCGCGGTGAGCACACCCATATGTGAGCTGCCTGTAAAACTGATTCGTGCAAAAGATCAATTTCCATCTGATGGTTCTATTTGTCTGTCTGCCGGCACGCTAAGAATAAGTGTTGCAAGAAATGTGAAATGAGATCTCATTTTCCGCATGGATCCATCATATGCTGCATGCCTTGGCATGATATAGTGTCATTATTGTACATCAGCCATCTAATTTTAGCCATGTCTCCCTCTATCGAAATACAAATCGCATCTTCTGCTTCACTGAAGGCGTCTCTTCCCCAACCGCAGACCTATTATAAGGGTTCTTTATCTGTTCAGCATGCTTTGAAATTAAATATTCAATGTTTTGTATTTTGCACATATTTACGCCTGAGCAGCTAGGAATACAAGATTTAAAAGACAAGTCCAAGACATGATGGTTCATTCAAGTTCCATTTGCTGCTTTCTAAGTGCATTAGCATCCTTCAAGTGCGGGCTGCATCTCTGCTTTTGTCTCTCGTCTCCCTCGCTCTCTCCTCTCCAGTGACGACTTGGAACTATCGCAGCCAACTTGCAGTACCATGAAAAACACTAAAACCAAGATGTCTGGTTTATTTTCACTCTCAGAACATGACAGATGAAAAATAGAGGCAGAGGGAAAACATTCTAGGCGGCGACGACAGCTTTGAAACCTTGGAGAGCCCACTGCAACCAATCTCCGCTTCACAGGCGCGCAGCGGTGCACTGTGGGAAGACGGGGCGGCGCACCGTTGCGCTTCAGGAGGAGAGAGAGAAAGAATGAGAGGAAATGGCAGCAAATGAAGTTGGCGGGCTGTGGAGTATTGTTCCCTCCTGTTCGCGGTAATGAACAGGCCTTCAGAACAGACTGAGGGAATTGGTCCCGGGTGGGCCCCGAGCCTTCTCTTTCTCATCTGTCAGGTGTGTGGAAACACACGGGCATACACTCAAACATGCATACTGTAAAGAAACCAAAACAAGTGTAGTCGGCGGAGGATCTGCTTTTGTATCTGTATTGGGAGATATCCGGTGCACCTTCACATTAATTTACCATGCCCTTTTACTCGTCTTGTTGCCTGCTGCACATGGAAAAAAAGGGTCAAAGTTGAACTAAGTTAGCAGTTTACATGAATGCACCATAAATACATGTATTCATCCATTAATAAACATCTACATACCAACTTACATAGATACATTTAAAAAAAAGGTTGGACACATTAAGTTTATGAATAAATAATACTGTTTTTAAATCTCCATCCATTTAATCCATTTATTTGTGCTGCAGCAGAATCTGAAATATTTATGACATGGCTGCTCAGAAGTATATATATTATGCAGTCATATTATTAAGCATGTTCTCTTCATCTCTTAGCTCCAACCAAGTTCAGGACCAACAGTGGTTCAATGGTTGAGATGTATATATTCCACGCAGCGTGAGTCATTAGGGACCGTTAAACAGCCGATACACTGAACGTGTTGGAGGTGCTTGTGAGTTCCCACGCTGTGCTCGGTCAATATGAGGTTAAATGGATGTTTTATCCACTGACACAGCTAGCTAGCCTTGAATGGGACTTGACGATGACACCATACTGAGTAACGCATTATTAATAGGCGTTGAATGCTCTGGAGAGGCTGTCAATGTTGAATAGGCAATGTAGGTTTTGTGAACCATTTTCATCTTATGTTGTCTAACCTTGAGAATTCTCACATGTCTAACAACACAAAGGCCAACAGGCTCTTTATCTGCTATAGAATACACTGCTCATATGGTGGAATGCTGCTAGCTTATGCTTCTATAAACTATCCAATCAGTCATCTTGATATGTTTTCTATGTAGCGAGTCCCCGGAACCCACGGTTGGTGATGTGAGTGATTTGGTGATTCCCTGGAAAAAAAAACTCATGTGTGATGTTGGTATGGTATTATATGGTTATATTTAACAGATATATTGATTTATTTCACTACAGCTACCTAGACAGTAAAACATCATCGACATGAGTGAACACAACATTTGTTTTGTTAACCACCACGAAGTTCGTATCCTTGATTGTTAAAATGAAATCCGTGGTGACGGGCTAGCTGTTGTTGTAGCGGCTAAACTGGCACGTCACGAGACTGCGTGCACACGAGATCTCGTCTGCGCTGATTAGATGCACAGAGGGTGCTCTGACATTAAGCTTTTTTTTGCAGAGTACTGTGATTTTAACAAGAGTATCGTTCTGTATGGGAAAGATGAGGTGTCTCCCTGGGACACATGGATATGGAATTTACTGCGTCCTTTTTAAATTTGAATGCATCAGATATGCAGGACAACTACTTAGCAACATCACTGTCCAATGTTTGAGAGTTACTAGTTAGAAATGTTATCAAAAAGTAATCAAATGTTAACAGTGAATGGACTGTATAAAGTTATATAAAGTTGTATTAGTTTGATACTTTGATGGAGTGAAAATAATTTACTTAGTATATGTTTAACATGGCAACTTGAAATCTTCAGCCTGTTGCATTTTGACAGCAACCTTCCCAACACTAATATGTTTACATTTATAATATAGTAGTAGTAATATATTAATTTTTTTGGCTAACTAGCTAAACCCTGCTTCACAAAGACAATCCCTCTCCTTATCAGCTGGAGAATGCTAACCATTTGCCTCGCACATGTAGCATTAGCCTGTCTTGTAGTGTTTTAGCATGTAGCCCATGTTTTTTCATAATGTGTGCATTAAAGACTCTTTTAGAGGTTTCTAGTTTTTTAAACACATCGTTGTGAGTTTCACTTGGGGTAAGCTTGCTTCCGTTGATAAAACCTGCTAGCAGCCATTGTCATTTCATCCAAAGCACTAGCTAGAAATGGAAGCTGATTTTTGTCTCCTCTGGATCATATCTAAAACCACGTGTTCCAAAAATACCAAATCTGCCTTTTTACGTCTATAAACTTCAAATGTGCAAGAACAGAAACCTGATGTAGCAACAGTAAGAGCAGTGCTTCGCACACATTCATTTCCCTCTCCCTCCAGTCAGTGTGGTCCCCTCTGACACATTACAAACTTTAATCCCTCATGCTCGGTGTTGCAACAGTTTTTGTCTTCTCCCCAGGTTGTATTAAAAGTTCCCTGAAAGAATTCACCTTAATTGTAGCCAGCCCACTCACAAACTACAGATGAATGCAAAGGTTATATTAATACGTTTTGGCTCCTGTGTTATTGTTGCTTTTGCTTCTTATATTTTATTCATGAGTCCGCCTGAACTGTTGAGCGAAAGGGGATTTCATCTCTGGTTTGGGAATGACCCTGGAATCAGAAGTAGGAAAAAGCCTGGTTTGTGTCTTAGAAGCTGCTATCCCTTGGCCTGTGTACAGCAAGAAAAGGAGGAAAAAACGCTTTAACAAGATGATCATTGAGGATTATTGATGTTTTAAAAATACGGAGAGAGATTGTGGAGAAACTGGAGTCATTTTCGGTAACTCTTGATCTTCTGATTGCAGTAATTAAATTGCCCGATGGAGGAGTGAGAGCTTGGCCTTCTCTTCCCGCACGGTAATGTCCGCCCCCTCTTTACCATGGCAAGCGTTATGAGTCACAGGGCCTCATTACAAACAAGGCTGAGCCCTAATGTGTGAAATTAAGGAAGTGTTCTCACTTCGAGCATGCATTGACCTCTAAACCTCTATTACTGTAGAAACAGAATGAGCCCAATCTGGATCCGTCGCGTGGCTTTGTGTCTACAGCGAGTCCTTTTCTATTCCTCGACCTCTCCCTCTTTATCTTCCTCTCTTTCTCTTTTTTTCCGCCTTTGCCCTTCCTCTCTGACTGACTCAGCTTCACATCAATCACAGCACTGTTTATTGTCAATGAAATATTTAGTATGAGAAGGGCCTTTGTGCACACATTGCAGATTCCATCTCACCCTGGAACAATAGATGATATGTGTGTCCCTTGGTGTGTGTGCCTGTGTCTTGGATGATTTAGATGCAGGACTTTGATGCCAAGAATCGTGACCGGTTCGTGTGCTTTTTCTGTGATTGGATTTTAGGATATTACAGGTTCTTAACATTCATCTTAAATCCTACACGGAGCTCAACACACAAATAACATGCCTGGAGTGCATCGTACATGTACGGAAATAAAAACACATGGAGCAAAACACGAAAGACCCATATTGCAAATTTGGCACACATAGAATGACACATAAAATCATATAAAACAAGCTCATGTAGTTCTTTAATTTAACCCCCATTTAACATCTTTAAGCAGTGGATACAACATCAGGTTAATTACCAGCTAACGTAAATGTACTATTCAGTAGCTCTCTATACAGGTACATGTATGTATAAAAAAAATGGACGACATGACGGCTCCCTAAAAGTAAAGCCTAAACATCTCTATCGCCCCCTGCTGACTGGCTGCAGTATACGCCATAAGCCCCGCCTCCTCCATTTTAACAGATGGGACATGAGTCAAACTATAAAATCAAAATACACGTCAAAAAAAAATTTTCTCAGACATGGTTTGTGTCATTATGGCTACTTCTTATCGTGCTGATTAATGTCTAATTGTTCATTCAAGTTTAGTTATTTGATGCTATGACAGCTCTGTTGATAAATACGGCTCCTGCAGCCTATCCTTTCCAGATTAGCAGAGTAGAGGAGGATTAGCGAGAGGAAACGCAACTAAACAATCACTACAGTGATTGTAGTTTCCTTTACCTTAAAGGAGCAATTCGCCCCACTGTCAGTCAAAGCTGGTGTTCTCTGTAATCGATAGAAGCAATAATAGTTGGCGCCATAGCTGTGGAGAAAGTTGTACAAACAGCTCGTGGTTTCGCCCATTCTACATTCCTACAACAACCAGCATGCATTGCGCCCCTCCCTCTGAAAGGAACGGCACAGCGAGAGACGCTGGATTGAAATACTTCTGTTTCATTGCAGGCAATGGCTCAGAGCGGTACAGAATCCGAAATTTGACGAGAATATACCGGTGGATCGTCTAAAAAAATCTGTCGGGCGGCAGTCTACATTTCAAACTTGACGATTTTGAATGACGGAGGCGGGCGTCCTAGATTGAGGAAGTGCAGTTTAGCAAGCTCCCTGGCCTCAGCCAGATGGTGTGTTTTACGTAGTCTGTAGGTTTTCCAGGGTCCATTGGAGAAGTGGATAGCATCCTCCAAAGGCACAGAGCGAAATTGCATTTTTTTTCCTACCAAAATGGCATTAGCTCCTCATAACAGCATGATAGGACTGAGGTTGAAAATCGGTGACCTGGCCCTTTAATACCTGCTTCAGACCAACACAAGAAGCTGTTCTGCTGTTAAATATGCCAACAGGAGGAATCTTTGTCACTTTATCTGTAAATTAAATGTATGTTTTGGTTTGCGGAACGCGTAGTACGTCAATACCGCTCACTACCTGTTAATGATCCTACTGTATAAAGGTGTAAAATAGCTTCTGTTTAATAAAATAGCTCTTTTTGTTGCATTGAGAAATATATAGTACATCAAAAACTAGCTCATGCAAGTTTTACAGCAAAAATTAGGCATTCATTTAAGAGTCAGCGTTTGATATTTAAGGAGTATCCAAGGCCTCATATTAAAAATTGGAGAGTATTCAAGTGGTAACGAGAGCACACGGCGAGGGAGACACTAAGCAATTTAGTAGCCAACTTTAATTAAAGTACTGCTGCGATGCTTCGCACTGCTCGAACTTAAAAGGGCTAACTGAAGCTGGTGCAAAGACAGAGCTCTATCAATCAGATGAAGATATGCTACACATAGCGCGTGTGCATGTGTCACAGATAAAAGCCGGACTTATATGTATGTATGTGTTTTTTGTAGGCGTCAGCAAATGAAGATGAAAAATCCATGTGACACATGAGAGAAATGCTGACTTAAATACAGATAGCAAAATGTTGACTGCACAGATTTATGGCTGGTGGATGCTATGACAGATAATTAAGTGTATGGCGTCTAAAACTCACACATATGGTTTATAAAAAGAAAATCTAAAAGCCAGTAATCATGCGCTCAAAACGACTTCAACAGTAATCATCAGATATATAAAATTATAGTCATTCTGCGTTGTGACGTATTATCAATGTGACTTTGTAAGATTATTGATATTTGCTTAAACACAGCTGTTTTAGTTGGGGTTGGTGTGTAGAACCTCTCAGACAGGCTGCTGTTTTGCACCTAATACATTTCTTGTTTGGCTTCATGAGTCAGGGAACTTTCACCAGCCCTGGAAAAAGACACTTTATTTCAACCTTTTATAAACTTGGAGTTTGGATAACAAGCTAGCGGAGGAAGCAAAGTCTGGCGAGAGAAAATTAAAATGGATGGAAAGAACACCTACTGGGCTGAAATTGAAAATAGAGTGCAGGGGACAGTGTCCTACCAAGAGATGTGGAGTGGGAGGAGAAAGATCACTTGGCTATAAGCAGCCAGGCCAAATAGTGGGGAGGACAGGCTAAATAAGCCAAACCGTTTTCAAACCGGTTTGACACAAAGGCCCCCAGGCAATCTCCTCACTGCACAGCTCAGTGGGCCACCCGAATGTAACCCAACCTACCGCCACCCACACAACCTGTGTCTCTCAAACTGCCCACGTCTCTCCCTCGATGTGTGCTTGCTGTAAAACGAAGACCTTTGGCAAGACGCAACTCATTTGCACTTCCTCAAGTTTGGAAAATGTGCCCTGGTTTGCAAGAAGAAGGAAAGTGGAACTTCCATTTTTACTACTTTCCCATGCTTGACAACTCTATGATAACATACAGCGCAGAACAGAGCTAAAAATGTGATTTATGGTTTGATTTTTGGCTCTTAAGAATATTTGAGCACCCAAATTGATGAAAAATGAAATTCCTTCCAATGGCAACGCCTGGAACTGTCTCAAATAGTTGGATATTTGGCAAAATACGCGCACTATCTCTTGTCATGAATTATATACGAATACCATTTCTATGTCTGCTGCTAAGCAGAGGTAGGCCATGATTTACTCAAAGTCATTTATTGACAAAAAATCTAAAAAGTTAATAGAACTATTATCCGGAAGCTAACCGCTAACCGCCATCAAATTTACAAAAGAAGAAGAAAGCATAAAACAACTAATGCTCGTAACGCGTTGTACCTTCTTTCTTTAATGCGTACACCAAAATATTTCTAGGTACATTTGAGGTGTTGTAAGAGGGTACTTTCTTACTTTGAATTGAACCAGGCTAACAGGTTAGCTGTGTTTCTTGTCATTATGTTGAGCTAAGCCTTTTCGCCTTCTGTCTCTAGCTTCATACTTCAGCATTTGGGACATTTGCTTTATGGCTGAGCGTAAGATGAGAAGATTGTTACACCTCTCATGTCTAGGGCACATGCTGTATATGGCTAAAGTAAGCTGCTGGTTAGCTTAGCTTTGCATAGAGGGTGGAAACTGGAAAACGGCTAGCCTGATCTCCCTAAAGGTTTGTTAAAGTTATGTTCCAGGCTACTTCTTGGCTGGAAGAAGATAGCATGAGCTAACACTTGAACACATATGAGAATGCTATCAACCTCGTTTCTTAAATTTCAAAATCCACCCATCCATTTTCTTCCACTTATCCCGGGTCAAGTCACGGTGGCAGCAGGTTAAGGGAGTTAGCCCAGACGTCCCTCTCCCTAGCAACATTTCCGAGCTCCTCCTGGGGGTTCCCAAGGCATCCCCAAGCCAGGTGGGATATATAATCCCCCCAGCAGGCTTTGGGTCTACCCCGGCGTCACCTCCTAGTTGGACATGCCCGGAATAAAACCCCAAACCGCCTCAAGTATTCCTTTGAAAAGCAGCATGTAAGTACAGGCCATTTATGTCCATTAACGGGCCATTTGTGCTACTGTTGAAATGTTGGACAAATAGAGTTCCAAGTGGTTTTGGGGGCTCTGCCGTCTGTGGTCAAGAGACCGCCTAGAAGTAATTCAAAGCTATACTTTTAAAGACATGATAATTTGTTGTTAAGTCAGCTCAGTCAGACCTGTTTTTAATTCCTTCCTTGTAGTGTGAGTGCAGGGCAGGTGGGGACAGAGCAGTAGGCATGATCTCTTGAATTTTAACAGCTTTTGACTGGAACATAACTAATAGGAAAGGCGCACACTATCCTGACGTGGAGGCATATACTGAGACAAAACTACCAATAAGCCTCTGCTGCCTCTGACTGTTTCAGTGAAGCTTGTCAGCGCAGATATATGTTGCATCACTGAAAATCGAGGGTTATTGAAGTCTAAAAAAATACACCCATTTAATCTACTTTAAAACATTTTCGTCCGACCACTCAACCTGTCAACTGACAGTAGGTTTTCGCTGCCAATAACGTGGATCAGTCCCCGCACGGCTGGAGCCTGAGAGCAGTCTGATGGTATGCTATGGATGTTTGAGCACCACAGTTTGGCCGGTGACTGATTTTAAAAATATCTTTCTCGCTCTCCAACACTCTCATTCTCGCACACTTAAACGCTTGAGGGCAACCTCCGACACGCTGACTTTGACAATGACACTGACGAGACAACTAGGCCACTGCTGCTGACACATTGAGAGCAAAAACGTGGGTAAAAAAAAAGCTCAATTATTGCTCTTAATTTGTGCCACATCATTAGTTTGGATTAACACATGATTAGCACCATTAGAGAGCACTCTCGACTTTCACTGTTCTGACCTGATCTTTTTGTTTTTTAAAAAGAACAGATGACTCCGGGTTTAGGTTAGAGTGCAGCTGGTGCAGAATAAGGATGGACTGGTGTTAACAGCTGTTCTATAGAGAGTCGGGAAAAACATCTGTTTTCGCACCAAGGGCAGTTATGAAGATTGATCTATCAATTTGCAATGACTGAACCCTATCTCCTCTAAAAGATTGTTTCAAACCATGTGGTCTTAAAATAAAAATTGCCTCTGAGCAGAGTGTCTCTGTGGCTTTGTGCAGGTGTTTACACTTCTTTTTGTGTGTGTGGTTGTTTTTTTTTTGCGAGCGCAGGTGTGTTCTTGTCGTACGCGGGCTTTGCCGGTATCCAGGAGCTGTCCTCTCTGTCAGATCTCAGGTATTTATAAGTCCCGACAACGGAAGACAGATCACCAGGCCGCAAGCTGCCACACATCCATCCTTCCGAGGGCTTCCGAAGACAGCCTTCAACATGCATTACTCACTCCCCTGCTGCTACAAACCAAATTTTCAGCTGATTTCAGTCGGTTTATCCTCGCGTGTTGCGGGTGTGTGTCGGCATGGGTGCGGTGATGCAGAGTTGCAGGTATTGTCAGAATAAAACTTTGTTCTTACTTTCCCTCGTGCCACTTTGAATAACTCCGGTCCCCTGTGTACGGTGCTCTGCCTGCCGCCTCGAGTAGGTTTCCTCTGTTTGTTTGCATGTTCGTGCATGTGTCTGTGTGTGTGGTGGTGTCTGACAGTGCCTAGTTATGTGGGGTTTTCTTTGAAAAATAGCCTGTAGGATATTTGTGCCAAAGATGGATTTACTGTACAGAAACACAAATGTAAATATTGATCCGTTTTTTTCTAAATATACTTCATATATTGAAATTAGGAAACAGTATTCGACAGTTGGTTAGCTTTATATAGTTGTGCCAGTTACATGATGTATGTCTAAACAATACAATTGAGGATATTCACTTAGCCTGTTGAAATCTGGCTTTTTTTGACCGGATAATTCATGTAAACAGACGGAAAATAGGCTAATATATCTCCCTTTGTAATTACAGTCATAATGGTCCATTCAGACTTGAAGCGTGAGCAGAGCGTGAGCAGAGCGTGAGCAGAGCGTGAGCAGAGCGTGAGCAGAGCGTGAGCAGAGCGTGAGCAGAGCTAGGCGTCAAGGTCTTCACACGGGCTGCGTGTCGGCTGCGGCTTGAGCTGTGCTGGTCCTGCCAGGCCTGTCTTTCTACATGAGTTTTACCTTAATAAAAGCCATAAATAATTAAAATATGTTCACTTTATAAATGCCATTTAGATTTATTATATACAGGAGTGAATGAAGCGGCGTCTGCGCAACTGTGAATAATATTTAGGCTAATAAAAATATATATTAATCACTCTTTACTTTACCTGGCTGTTTGCCATATCCAGGGGTAGTTTCGGGTCTTTGTTTTAAATGTTTCACAGGAAACGATCTTATTAACATTAAAAACAGGACCTTAATTAACATTAAAACAACCGTATGAGCCGAGACAGCGAGTGAGCGAGGGGGAGAGAGGGAGAGATCGCACCCGAATTATGTCTGTAACATGATGTCATTTGTTTATTTTTCCTAACATATATACTTATGGCCTGCGGGAGACTTATGACTACATTTTTTTTTTTAAATCAAGCAGGAACCACAATAAGGAGCCTGTGATTGAATGTATTGATCAAATCACTTCCTGGAAAAGGAAACAAATAAAGTTAAAATAAATAACAGCCCGGGAAATACAAACGAGGGGAGTCAGAATTCCAGATCGGGCTTTTACTTTGAAAAAGCATACCAGAAGTGTTGATCTACTTTACTCTCCATGCCTGTGACTTTTACGACAGAAAGAGATATTGCTGTCAGAGATCAACAGGACTCATCATGGACTCTTTTTGAGCGTGTATTTCAGCCGAGAACCGTGCGCGGCTCGTGGTAAAAATAGGCAAGCCTCCTATTCTCTAGATTTTCGGTGCGTGAGCAGCGCGAAAACTCTCGTCTGTTTTCGTGCATTTAAAATGAAAATGAACACATCCCGCAGCTGTCACGCACACGCCACGCTTCCAGTGTGAATCAGCCTTAAGGCACTAGGCTTGACCTGCTTTGAGGCTTAAAAGCACATAGCAACAGCAGGAAGCAAAAAGTTAAAGAAGTACCTCCTGTTTCCTTTTTGCTCCTTCGTCTCGTTTAATGATGCTGAGAGTTGAGCTCTCACCGAGTGACTTCTTACTTTAGTGCTTCTTTTAATTCACATTTCTTCTCTCTAATTGTGTATCTCTCCAACTCAAAATTTTTAGTACATTTCAACTAAGAGCTCTGCAGCTCTGTGAGGCTGTAATGTCTTTGGTATTAGCTATTAATAATAATGTTTCATTTCATTTTAGTATTTACTTCATTTATATTTAGTTCAGACAGAAATCTAGACAGATGCAAGCAGATACAGACATCGAAAGTGAGTGAAAGTTGCTGGTATGATATCAGTAAGACTATCTACAGATCATTTTCACGGGCTATATTTGCCAGGAACTGAGTGGCACATAAGAAATGCCTGCTATTCTCTAGATGTGCACTGCAGCTCAGGCGAGCCGTATTGCTGTAATCACTTAACTGCAGTGACTTGGTCTCTCCCGCCTGTCACTCTTACACCTGTCCTGTCTTCATTTTTTTTTCAACTGAAGCATCCCTAGCGTCACTCTGCTCATGAAAAATGTACTTTAAAGTAACTTTCGCCCTTTTGTCCACTCACTACTACACAGCAGTAACCCAGAAAACTTAGCAGGAGGTGGCCGGTTGCCAGGTCGACTCCTCAGAGCAGTCATAAAAGTAAAAGAGTAATGCTCTGTGAGTAATAAGCATAGAAATCATATGTTGAAGTGGCCTGAAGCAAGGTGCTTAATCCCTGACTTCTACAGTAAAGCTGCTTAGTTGCAGGAGACAGGAGATGACTCTGGTAACTCGAAGCAGCCTTTGGGTGTAATGTGCGGAACTGTTGCAGAAGTCCGAGGAGCGGGAATCCCTGCTTAGAATGAGGGAAAAATTAAAACTGATACTCTGAAATACACAGTACAGTGTGTTTTCTTGAATTTATATATAGCTAATAACACAATGTACCATTAAAGACACATAATTGGCTCATTATCGCGGTGATATTATCTGCCCTCTTGGAAAAATAACGATGTGTGATACATGAGCAGATGGAATGGTGAGTGGCTTATTTTAGACTCTGTCACATGGGATGTAAACGGGCGTCCAACTTGTCATGCTCTTCAAAGCTGGGCTGCATAATATTTCTATACTGTGATATACAGGCCTTGATTTCTGCGAGGAGAGTATGTGACCTTGAATTGTTATGAAAAAAGTAGTCTGACATGTCTTAAAAGAGAATTTTATACCTTGATTTTAAAAGTAAACGCACGGCATGTTTACCTAGTAGCTTAGCTGTTAGCTGAAACAGGGGAAGGTGTATGGGTATGAAAGGCATTCTCGTGGGTCTCTTGCATGGTATTGCTTTGGTTTTACGCTTTCTGCAAGACACCTTTAGCTGAATAGTGATTATATGAAAAAAAAAAAAAGTTGTTTGCATAATCCCAGCAGTGTAGATCTTCCTGTTTCATAAGACAGAATTTCATTGTGAATCTCAGAGGATCCAGGATCGTGTTACGGTAAATCCTCTGAGATGCATACACAGTATTGCTTAAATTGCCAAGAGTTGTATTTGCTACCAGCTGAGCCTGCGGATGCATGCTTTGCTCACCTGAACGCCAACACACTACACACATACAGATACACTATCATTCCAACTGACCACATTGGGGCCTTCTCAACCTGTATGATGGATTGGTTCCTTTATCCTCAGGCGGTTTTGGACCTTTATTTTTGGGTCTGCTCTACAAAAGGGAATAGCCACCAGGGACAACACTGCCTCCTCTAATCCTCCAAGTTCTAAATCTCCAGTATGATTCCAGCCTTGAAGAACAATACAACCTGGAGCTTTGGGAGAACTGAGAGATATATAGAGACGAGAGAAATGGGAATAGAGAACTACTAAAGGGAGTTGTGAAGTGAACTAAATCCTTTGTGAATACAGAACTAGTGTTGAGAGATGGCATATTAAGGTTCAGAGGATGGGCTTTTTCCCAAAGAAGTAGTATTATGCTATTGTAATACTTGTACAAAAAACCCCCATTGATGTTGAATTGCATCAGTTTCTTTCTTCCAGAATGTGAGATTCCTGTCAATAGGCACCGTTATCTGCTTTTTTTCCCAGGTGTGGAAATATTGTGCAATCCACCTGCTTGAGCTATTTCAAAAACTGTGGCTAACATGACTGTGCTTAGACCACCATAAAAAACCCAGCTAGAGAAAGAAAAATGACTGTGCTTAAAGGGAAAGGCCTGGCGAAAGCACAGATAACAAATGGAGCCCAACGGCAACGTTAACCTTAGGTTGGTAGAAGAATCCTTTGGAAAAGGACAAGAATCCTTTTAAACCCTCCATCCCGCCTGGATCAAGGAAGAACCGCTAAACTCCCAGTGGGTTCATTGAACAGAGAGGAAAAGATAAAAATAGCCCCTCTTTCTTCTGACAAGGAAAAATGTCCTGGGTTCAAATGAACCTCCGCTGAAAGTCCTCCCTCAAGGCAAATTTGCTTGGGATGTGGTGGGAAAACCTTCAGGCAATCTGCGTCCTTGACTCTTTGCATGTCTTTGTCACTCCTATCTTTTGGAGAAAATCACTTTTTATAGTATTGACTTTTCTATTAAGAGACTTTAACACAACTGTATACAGTATATAGTATGCCCTGATCATCCTCCCCTCTGACTAAAGAGCCACATATTGGCTAAGTGGAAAAACCAAACTAAGAAGAGAGTTATTGTTTGTTGGTGGCGACTTCAAATTAAGGCTAAAGTTGCCCTATGTCTGCTGGAACCGTAAATAGGAAACTGTTTGCTAACTAGTCATGTTAAAAAATGATCCAATTCTTTTGAACGTCTTCTTGGTACAAACAAGTCAAGCAAGTTGTACCCAAATGTCAGCGCCTGCCCTTGATTCAATCCTCTTGTTCCACTCCAGTCCATATGGTGGCAGTAATGCACCTCGTAGCACCTGCAAATAAACACACCAAGAGAAGATGAAATGTCGCTCTCTTTCGTGTAAGTTTATTCTGAGAAAGAATCAGTCACAAGAACTTGTTTGGTCAAAAAATAAGCCAAAATTGGCATTCCTAAACTTTGACCCCTGCCCCCAGGACCCAAGGTTTCCTAGCAGAACATTGCCCAAAGCTTCACACTGCCTCAGCTGGCTTGCCTTCTTCAAATAGTGCATCCTGGTACCATGTCTTCCCCAGGTTAGCAACGCACACGCACCGGGCCTTCAACATGATGTAAAAGAAAACGTGAGTCGTAAGACCAGGCCACCTTCTTCCATTGCTCCGTGGTCCAGTTCTGATGCTCACGTGCACATTGTAGGCACTTTCGGCGTTGGACAGGGGTCAGAATGAACCCTGACTGGTCTCCCCATACGCAACAAACTGCGATGCTCTGTGTCTTCTGACACCTTTCTATCAGAACCAGCGTTATCAGCGTTGACTGGCAATTTGAGCTACAGAAACTCTTCTGTTGGATCGGACCACACAGGCCAGCCTTTGCTCACCTAGCGCATCAATAATCCTTGGCCACCCATGACCCTGCCATTGGGTCACGGCTTTTCCTTCCTCGGACCACGTTTTTGTCGGTACTGACAACTGCAGATCGGGAGCTGCAGTTTTGGAGATGCTCTGACCCAGTCGTCTTGCCATCACCAATATGGCCCTTGTCAAAGTCGCTCACACCCTTATGCTCGCCCATTTTTTCTGCTTCCAGCACAGCAACTTCGAACACAAAACGTTCAGTTGCTGCCTCACATATCCCACCCACTGAAAGGTGCCATTGTAACGAGATCAATGGTCATAGTCACATGGCTGATCGGCGTAAGTAACAAACCCTGTGTGGAACATTTGCGGGCAGAGTTTTTGGATGTATTACAAATAGATTCCAGTATTTCTGCTTTACTTTTTCCAATTTAATGCTGTTAAATCCAATCTCACAATCTAATATATTTGAGTCTTTTATAAGGTCTCAAGTGGCCAAGCGGTGCCACTTTACTAATCATATGATTAGAAGCAACAGTATATTGACTGTTTGGGTACAGAGTCACAGTAAATAACACCGTATATTTTCCTCTAAAACGTAGCCTGCACATCATCAGGTCATTTAGTAATGAACCCAGCCAACTGTAGCTACCGTCAAAGCGCCTCATTACTCCCAGTAGATCACAACTCTATTATTGCCTATCATGTCGGAGTAAATGAATGATATATGTGCTCCCTATATAACAAACTGAACTGTAAAGATGCAGTAATTTGCTTCATTTTGTGTCGGAGACTTCAGCCTCCTTAGTGGAGCAGTAAATGGAGAAAAAGGGGGCTGTGTTGAGCTGAGTTGTGAATGGGTCTATGCTGTTGTAAAGAGCTGTTGAGGCATTTGTATAAATTATTCAATCTTAATCCTCATTTTGAAATACAACAAACCTTCCGTGTTGGTAATAGGACTTGAGAGCGATGCAGTTTGAGAGGCGGAATGTGGCAGCGATGCCATTATAATAGTCTCGCAGGAACATTTTTTGAATGTGCAGCAGCGATGAATAATGAAAACGCATTTACCCAACAGATCCATTCACTCCTTAAACAGCAGGGAAATGTGCAGACGTATTAGAATACCTGATGGTAATTTGAATCTGCCACTGAATACAGGTAGCAACCAGCTTTGAAACACCCGGCACATCTTTCAGGTTTGTGTTGCCCTGCTCCGATTGTGTGTGCAAAAGTTCATATGAATTAGCATGTTTGTGTAGGCTAGTGTGTTTGTTACAGACTTCACAGCGCTCTGTGGCTGCAACTCTGCTATGAAAGTGAATAGTGGGGATTCTTTACTTAAGCATGCCCCCTTTTGGCCCCTGAAATGCGCGAGCCTATTTCCCCATAATGGCTCTATCGTGTAGCCAGCTCCCACGGGAGCCCCGCTGCTCGCCTCGCTCTGCTTTACTAACCCCCTCCTTCGCCGAAGTGTGAAGGGGGATATGAGGAGGAAGGAAAGGAGTGAGCGCGCAATATAGTGTTATGATGAGTGAACACTGATGAAGGACAGTTATTATGCAGAGCTTATTATTCTCTCTCTGCACTGGGGGGGATTGTCAGTAGCTGCCGTAGCTATTCATTAAAGCTATGAAATATGACCCTGCCCATTGTGTGTGTACATGTGTGTGTGTGTTTGCCCAAGGGCCCAGCCAACACATCTACACAGGAGGTTTTGAAGTAACTCGTATTCACTTTTAAGAATCGCTGGACACATTTACTTTTAGCTCTTTGTTCTGCTTGTCAGTGCCGCCTGTTTTCTTACTTATTGTGATCCACACATGAAAAGAGAGAGCTAAAAAGACTGTTAAATTTCTGATTCAGTTATTACTTTTTCATGTCCATAATGGAAAAACTAAAATAGAAGACTTCTTTTCCCTAAACACATCATTTTTGAAAAGCATTAAATAAACCACAAGCCCCTAGGCAGCAATCGTTCCTGTGTCACTGGGCATCATTTTTGCTTTCGCTAATTATATTTGTCTACGCCTTTATCATCCCATGGTCTCTGTAATATGCTGCTTTATTGAATACTCATTATCCTTATTAACATGAACAGCACAAGGATTAGTGGCGGCACAGACACACTTTAGTAAATGTCAAAAGTTAATAACTGTTTAATAGTTTTGTCTGCAATTCACCGTAGTCACCTGGCGGCCATTTTCCTCTGACATCACGCTCAAGGTGTAAAACCTAAATGCTGTTATATTGTATTGTTGGTTTTTCAAATCTTAAAAGCGTAGTGAATCTGACAGTTTCACTACTTCTGCAGTGATGGTAAATGGACTGTATTGTACAGGCCACTATGTCACGCTCTTCTAGCACATTTACAGTATCAATCTCAGGATCTATGAATTCATACACGCTGGGAGCAGTTTGGGGTTCAGTATCTCGCCCAAGGACACTTTAACATGTGACTGTTGCAGTCAGGGATCATACCCCCAACCTTCCGATCGAGAGACGACCGACTCTACCACTGAGCCCACTGTGATCCAGAAACGTAAAAGGCAATGGATAGTCAAAATCTGGACTGACTTTCTGTATATCAGGGTAAAACTACCTATTTGAAAGTATTGACAGCTAAGTCAGAACAGCTAACGTTAGCATTCAACACATTCCTAGCCACCTTTAAAGCTCCTGTGAGGAGTTTTTTGCTGGTTATGAAACAGACTGAAATTAATTCAGATTTATCTATATGACCTACAAAAGCAAACCAGACCATCGGCGACAAGATTGACTATTTCTTTATAGTTATTTTGAATGCCTGAATATGCTGGCGGGGGTTAGGCGTCAGATGAAGTGATTAACTCCATGTTTCCTTTGTTTACATTTTCCAGAGCAAAAATTTAAAGTGAGTGATACATATGACTGTTAAAGAAAGCAGGATGAGAACACCACTTAAGCATGTACAGGACAAAATCATCAAAGAGATAAGACGCACGGCTTTGTCCACAGGGGGCGCCAAAATCCACACAAACTGAAAGTTCCTCACAGGAGCTTTAACTAGCTAGCATTACCGTTAGCTAGGATTCACATCTTGCCTATGGTATTGTGTAACACCAACAAACAGTAATGGTAGTTATCAAGTGATTGAATGCTTTTGTTGTTGTCCATTGTTAGCCAAAGGTGCAAACAAATCTCTTGTTTAACACTGAGGAATGGCCTCATGCCCTTTTCTATTTTGTCTGGATATTCTTTGTCATTACATGCAACCCCCTTCACATACAATTGTTCTGATCAAGTGCGAACATAAGGAAAATTGATTATAGTAGCTTTAAGTTTGTACACTATAATGGTCACATTTAGAGTAGATTAGATAAACTGTTATTGATCCCACACCAGGGACATTTTCAGTGTTGAACCGCAGCAAATAGGAAAGAAGAGCACACTGCTGTATCATAAGTCAATCTATAGTTCTACACCTACTCAGGGCATTAATCTAACTATAGTAAAACGCTGGTTCCCTCCTTCCAAAGGTGCATGCGACCTTTGTTCCAAGTACCTGCTAATTTCTTCATACTTAATTGTGCACTTCCAGCGAGAAGAGAAAATGTTTCATTAAGCAGAAAGTGTACATCCAGAGAGATCTATATTTCATTCCTCTTTCTGTCCACGCCCCCAGCCTGCTCCCACTTCTTATTGAAAATAGGTCAAGGACACTTAGGCCCCGAGCAACACGAGCCCCAACCATCTAAACTATCTCTTCCACAATCCTCATTACCTATCACCTCACCAGGTACTTCAACACCAAAGCCCACCCCTTCCTCCTTTTCTCTCTCCTTTTAGCTCCATCACCCCATATTCCATCATCTCGACCCTATAGCCCTCACCTTCAGCCTCCCCCCCATTCCCCAGCCTCGACCTGCGCTCTCCTATCTGAGATGATCTTTACAGTGATTAATGCAAGTGGGAGGTGGAGACCCATCTCCGAGGCCCATCTCAAGTCTCCAGCCTGCTGGGGGCTCCGGCTGACGGGAAGCTATTTTAGACTCTTTTTATCAGCTGTTTCTGCATCTGTGATGCTGCAATCTGCAGCTGAAGCCAGATCACAATAAGTGGGAAGAGTTCAGTAAAATGTGGGGAACACCTGACACAGAGCTGTGGCTTTGGTGTGTTTTCAGCGGTGAAAAGCATTATGGGATATTCACATTAATTGCTTCATTTGCCTATCTTTGTTTAAAAAGGCCAACACATTTTAAACACATTGTACATTTCCTTAATAAATATATGTTGTGTGTTTTTTAAATGTAATACAGCCTCATATTGTAGGCTTATATTTTTCTGTGGGATCAGATCAACAGTTCAACACAGCACTCTGTTAGACATAATACCTTTCACTGGGCTTTGTAAATGACAGGCCTTGGTGACTATTTTTCATGTGGTTGCTAGGGGTAACCGGTTCAATCAAAGCGGTGCTCACAACCGTGTGTGTGTGTGTGTGTGTGCGCCGTTCGCCGTTTATCTGCAGGACTGTAACTGCATGATTATTCGAGGGTTTCCCAATGGCTCAAAACCTCTTGAAAGGGTATGAGCTGTATAATTTGTTCAAACAGTAAACCAATTGAATAAGGTCAACGACTGAGTGTGTTTGGATTATGAGGATAATGATCATGCTGACAGACAAGGGCTTCCTAAAAGCAGCTAAGTGCAGGCTGTCTGCTCCCGCACATTTCACCTGCAGCGGGACAATCGTGCATGCTTTCCTGCTCTGATTCCTTCCTTCTCAAAATTCATCGCAATGTTATGTTCAGGGATTCATGACATAAAAAAAGGTCACATGCTTGGCAGTAAGACACAGATCTATCATCTGCCAACACTGAGGCTTGTCACCCTTTTGTTATTGCAGTCCATGGCACCTTAACGAAAGTGCTTGTATGGCCCACAGGCTCTTTCGGAGAGACGCCAGGCTTTAATTGGCGAGCCAGTGATTTGCTGTTGTTGGAACATTGATTTTTATTTGCATAGTTATTTGTTGATGGATACAAAGCCAGTGGCAGTCTATTGATCAAGCTTACAGAGGAAGCATTGAGAGGAGACAAGGAAGAGGGAGGCGTGAGGGATGAATCTTGACAATTAAAACTGTAAGCAAACAGTATTGTACTCGTCGTGGAACATGTTTTGTATGTATGCATTTTACACCTACATTCATCTCTCTACATGAAAATTGTGACTCTGTAGGCACGCGACTGGATTTTAGTACAGGAAGTGTTCTGGTGTCCGTTTGTCGTACATTTGTAGTCCGAGCAGTATCAGAAGGCTTCGGCGTATGCAGGAAGAAACGTCCTTGTGGAGACCAAAAGTCGGTGGAACGTAATCCGCTGTAATGACATGCTGGCTTCCATCGGCGGTCATCTGACCACGGTTTAGCTTTATATTAATCTATATAAACATATATCTGCAGCATCTTCAGTAACAATCAGCTCTACAGTAGATTAACAATCCAACTTGAGACAAATTTGCTTGATGCCGTGTCATAAAGCCATTCAGCGCTTAGATTTCCCGACTTGGTCGAATGCACAAGAAATTATCGATTCGACCTCCGTTTAAAAGTTGTTTGACCTGACAAATCTTATGTTTTTACTTTTCCTTATCTGCATCATGATGTTATTTCAGCAAAGGTAAGACCTGAAAATGAATCTATTGAATTCTATTTTCAGGTTCATAGCGCTAAAGTAAGTCAGAGTGCCGCCTCTGTGTAACTTCATATTTACAGTGAAACTGAGGCTCACCACAAACAGATGAACGGGCGCTCCTCCGGGGGATGTGACGAACCTTGAAATGGCACCTTTACTTAGCTGAAATATCTGGGGGGGCAAATTTCGCTTCACTCTTGATCTGAACACACGGTCGCTTCTCAAGTTGCTAATGTGACTGTAAACAATGTAGCGTATGGAAATGAAAGTATTGGCTAGACGCGGGCTGAACCGGAATGCCTGACATGTTCACCGTTGATTCTAGAGGCTATGTCGTCGTCAGACTATAGCCGATGGGTTCCGAGATTGTATTTACATTGATGCAACAAATTGAAACAAAGGACGGGCGAAATTTTTTGTAATTTTATTGGTAGAATTGTGGCCGAGGTAAAATAACATACATTGGGGCCAACAGTGCAACCATCCTACAGCTTCCCAAACAAACCTTTATTTGCAAAAACTTCACCACTAAGGTTCATATTAGATACTTCTTGAAAATTGTGACTGTGAAATTTTGTTTGACTGCAAGTAAACACCAAAAAATATCCTCTTTATTAGCTAATGTTACTAATTGCATAAGGATTTACGCGGGATCCAGCAAAACTAGCATTCTGCTGTCTTGTTTACACGTTTGAGACTCGGATCATGCAAGAATATTGGTAGCAAAAACTATATTTGTTTGCTTAATTATTGACTCATTATTCAGCACTTTAAGTCTGCATATTAGAGGCATATAATTGTTCTAGTTAGGCAGCTGTGGCTCAGTGGTAAAGTCTGTCGTCTCTCAATATGGAATGTTGGGGTTTCGATCCCTGACTGCTACAGTCGACATGTCGAAGTGTCCTTGGACAAGACACACATTGGAGATTGGCCTTTGCCATCAGTGTGTGAATGTGTGTGAAAGGGTGAATGTGACATGTAGTGTAAAAGCACTTTGAGTGGTCTGAAGATTAGAAAAGCGCTAATTAAGAACAATCCATTTACCATTTGGTTCGCTTTATTCAAACAACAAAGCCTTCAACAATACACTTGCACTGTTTTCTTATTAAAAATCTTGTATGGAAAAAGAATATCATTAAAGAAATCCTGTTTTTCAGTCAAATTTTCCATTTAAAAGTAACCAAAAACGGCAGGAATCAGTATTGATTCTCAGCACAGCACAAAAACACTGAAGAATTGATTCGGTCGGTCCCTGCTGATTCCAGTCCCAAAGAAGCATGCAAATGCAAGCTCATGTGTGGGAGCATAGATGAATACATAGCTGGTTATCAGAATTGATTTTGTTTTTGCTGGTTGTACACAAGCAGTGTTTTTAAATTTCGACCAGCATAACCAAAAGGGAACAAAGGAAAGTCAATTGTGCTCAGATTTCCTGAGTCTAACGGGGGCTGTGAGCATTGTTTGGAAAAGGCCTTCGTTAAAGAACGATCAGGGAGGAACAGAGCTCTGAAACAGAGCCAGAGCAGCAGGTGCAAGTCGGAATAGTCATGTTTATTGGTTTCCAGAAGAATATGTTCAGATTGTAGAAATCTTGTTTTGTAAGTGCTATTAAATGACCAGTACTTGGACCATGAGAAAGCTGAGGCCTGCACTACGAAGCAGGATTTACAGTCAGCGAGGTACTTTCAATGTTTTCAGTACAACAAACGTGGTACACCTCTCATGGGGGGTAGATCACCATGGCAACTTAACTTGAACACCTAACCTGCTCCGGATCAGGTTATGTTCGAGAAAAGTGATCAACCTGTACAAAACACAGCCTGCTGACCAATCAGGTCCAAGAGCTCTGTGAGCAGATGGCGAGAGGGAGTAGGGAGAGAGAGCGGTAAAACACTTCGTCTTTACTGTCTGATTTTTGATCTGAAATGTATTCATGAAAGATATTCATCTGGCTTTACTGATATACATCTGCAACCGAGACTGATAAAAGCACTGACGCCTTGAACTTGTTGTACTTAGAAGATATGAAAGTAAGCCTTACCGCTTTAAACTGTGGTTTTAGATTAACTTTTATTTGCTTAATTAATCAGTTAAAGGCAGGGTCCAGGAAATTATAAAAAGTCTAACTCTGTCATAAATGCCGAAAAATATCTATGCTGTATTAAGTAAATGTAATGCACAGGTGTTACCATAGTCAATATAACCGCACTGTTGATGACGCAGTAGTATGTCTGCCAGTTGTCCTTCCTGCATTTGGCGGCTGCAGCTGTGTAGATTTTAGTCTGGATTACATACTTCAGCATATTTTACAAACTATAATATTAGAAAAATTTGATGATCAGCTGACAGCAGGCTTTTTTACGTTTGGTCATATGTTGCCAACAACGTCCTTTTTATGTGAACGCGCTCTTAGAAACACTGGGTTGTCTTTTAGAGTTGACCAATCTCAGATCTCATCAGCTATAGCCTGACGATGATGTAGCCTCTGGGGACAACGGTGAACATGTCGGGCGTGTAGCCAGCGGTTAGCGACTTCCAGCTAAGACTTCCTTTTTTTCTGCGTGCTGCATTGTGATTGTGAAATTTCAACATCATGATGCATATTAGTAAAAAGTAGGTCAGGTCTGTCCTCAAGAGGAGGAGAAAAAAACTTTAAAATGCTCGTTTGTTGAACCGAGGTCGACCGACCGACCGACCGACCGACGGTACTTTCACAGGCGGAGAGAGAGAGAGAGTTGCAACATTGCAATGGCGGATCATGGAGCATATTGGACCTCCACTGATGCGACTCTCTGTCTATACGGCTCTGGATACTTTGTTCGGGGAGTAGGCAGGGCTGCTCCTCTGCTGCTCATCCGCTTTCCTCACCTACGTTGGTGGCGTGCTTTCAAACACATTATCATCTGCCTCATAAGGACAGCCCTTGTTACACATTGCCCACTAATGCGCACATTGACCTGGTGCGGTCAGCCACATACTAGTTTTTGACCTATTCTTGTTGATCTAGAACAGATTGCTAGCTGAACTTGCTGCAGATGTCTGTTTATGGAGATTAAAAAGAAGATAGATTGTCGTCAGATGATCGCAGATGGGAGCTGGGGTGTCATTGCGACCCATTATGTTCCGCCTGCTTTCGCTCTCCACACGGACTGTTTTCCCTGCATACGCCGGAGCCTGCTGATACGTGATTGGTCAATATTACTCGGACTACAAGCGTACTACAAACGCAAACCAGAACATTTGCAATCCTGTAAATAGAGATTAGGAGTTTTATAGCGTTGTGCGACCGCTTTGTTAGGGCTCATAGCACAGGCCTCTGGTTAGTCACATCTCTTTGTATGTGATTATGGCAACGTACAAGTTTCTGATTGTGTGCAGTTGTGTCTTTGTCTCCTGTCATCTCAGCCATATTATTCTCCGTAACAACAAAGACTGTTTGGAAACGCAGTATGTTTTGTTGTCACTACAGTATTACTGTTGAAGGTCATCGTGCAGCATGGTCAGGTATACGCTGTGTTAAAGAGGGTGCTTGTGTTTACCTCTCGGTTTGTGTTGCCTGGCATCAGTTCAATCCGTAGCCAGATTAGCTTTGTTTAACAAGGTTTTCCGAGGCTGACTTTGACACATCTCGCCTGCTCCGCCGAGAATTTATAACATTGAAGAGAGCCAACGCAATCCCACTCAATCCCCTCTTCCACTGCTAGCACCAATGACAAAGGCTCTAAATGGATTAGTGTAGGTGATTATTGCCATTGTCACCAGTCAATAGCTTTCGGGTGCGTGTTGTGTGGTGTCGCCCAACAGCGTTCGTGTAAGTGCGCGAGGGAGTGAGTGTGTTTAGCCGTCCATGTTAACACCTAATGAAAACAGCATCCTTGGAAGAGATTTGAAGGCGCCGTCCCCACCTGACAGAATGAGATGGTAAGAAAAACAGAGAAAAGAATAAGGGACGGGTGGCAGCAGAGTGACAGGAAGGGAGGGAGGGGTGCGAGGTGAGAGCGATTCACACTATACAGGCATTAGAGAGTGGAGGAAATTGCCCAGAATTAAGATGGACTGAGAGAGGAGGGATGGAGGGGGGAGCGGGGGTACGGTGGTTTAAAAGGGATGAGGTGGGGGCTGCACAATGCAGGGAGTCTTGGCCACAGATCAGTCAGCCAGGAGGCAAGTGTTGGACAGGACGCGAGGAGGGAGCACAGGGGAGATGGGTAAAAGATGCAGGCAGGGAGAGGGAAGGAGAGAGACAGATGGATGGAGGTGCGAGGGAGGCGGCAGGATATCGACAGGGGAGGAATTGTGTTTCAGGAGCTCGCTGCCAGGAATATGTTTCCACCATGCAGATAGGGCGAGAGAAAAAGAGAGAGAGAGACAGAAAAACATGGAGGTATGTATCGCAGGAATAACAGGGGGGGATAGGAATCGGTTAGAGAGACGACTATAAATAGTAGGACCCCTCAGGTGATGATTTTCCGTGGGTTTTACTTCACAGCATTATGTGCAAAACAGGGAGGCGGTAGGTGTGTGAGTGTGTGTGTGTAAGGTCAGCTGAAGTGCCTCTGAATATGGCGGTCAAATAGAAGAGAACCAAGCACAGCACGGTGTCTCTGACAATATTTGTGTAGTTATCGACCATAAACCGTGTGTTTCACGAGAACGTTGGCGACGATGCTGCTTATAGAATCGGGGATCTCTTTAAGATCCGGATTTCAGAGGAGCAGCAAACATAGGGGCCATATCTTAAAGGTTAGGTAATATAGTAGAAGCCATATCTCTGTCACGCGCACACTCTCAAACCCTATCTCTTCTTTCCTTTTTTTATGATTCCAAAGCTGTTTACTTAGCCGTTATTGCTTCCTCGCGCTACCCCTCGGAGGACAGACTGCATGGGGGGGCACTCCTGTGTTGAGGACTTAGCATCGGTTTTCATGCCGGTGTTGCCTATCTGTTTAATTAGCAAACATGAAGCCAAGTTGAGAAGTTTACAGAGGACTACAAGTGAAAGCCAAGACCGGTGGGGGGGGGGCACCAGGCGTCACAGCGGGCAAGATCAGAAACAACAAAAAACATAGCCTCTGCCTGAGCCTTCCTTTTTAAATGCAGAAACCACCAGAGTGGGTGAGCAGTGAGTACACAGCATTACAATATGTTCTGCCCACTCATGCTGATATTTAGCCAAGTAGTCATATTATGCTTTCAGAGAGCAGGACTATGACAAATAAGATTTAAAAGGGTCTTAACTCATGGTTCTCACACGCCAAGGAAGATTATTCAGACTTCAGTCTGCCACATATAACACCATGGGGTTCCAGTTTAACAGTAGCTATAAGTATAACTCTGCATAATATGCTAGTGTTTCATAATGTCCTGGTGCTAATTTATTTTGAACACCTAATAAAAGGCAGTTAAAGGAACTTAAGCGCCACACATTTTGGAGTGTAAAGGAATTTGTTGTGTTAATAGCAGGGAACTGTGGATGATGAAGCAAACACGGAAAACCAAAGCAATATGGAGCTAAAGTAGCCTCCATCAACACCTCCTTCATCAGTGTTAAATCAGGAACAGGGGCCAAGGAAGGAGGGGAAAAAAATTGCCATGCTCTTCTGGAAACATGAACGGTTTCCCCAATTGACCCTTGACCCGTGGTTTTGCTCTGCTAGCTAATTCGACCCACAACAGCAGATATATTGAACATATGATTTATAACATTTTATCCAAATAAACAGTCAATTTTCCATTTTTTATTCGTTCTTCTTGACTTTCAATACTTGCCTTTACTTCTATGTGAAAACCTACTTGGCATTAAACCTGATTCTGATTTAGACGAGCTAGTACATCTGATAAACAAACTAGCTAAAATAGCCTATACGCTAGCTAATGTGACCAACAAGATAATAATCAGGTGCGTTCAAATGATTGCAGGGGTTAGCCTGTCCGAACAAATCACATTTGATTTGATAAATGTCTCACTATGCCCCCTAAGAGGATGAGTCTTTACAACCATTTTAATGTAATAATAATTTTTTAGTTATCCGGCATACCATTATATCTTTCAAAGAGAAAGGAGCCAGTTGAGGATGTTCGGGCATCTCTTTAGGATGCCTCCTGGGCGCCTCCCTGTGGAGGTTCTCCGGGCATATCCAACTTGGAGGAGACCATGGGAGACACCCAAAGCTTGTTAGTGGGATTATACTGTATATCCATTGGGATCCCTCAGGAGGAGCAGGAAAATGTTGCTAGGGAGAAAGACGTCTGGGCTAACTTAGCTCAGCCTGCTACCTCCGCGACCCAACCCCAGATAGTTTGGGTCTTTAACTGCCAAAATGCTCCACAATGAAAGATCCCAAAGCTTTGTGTTTCCCAAACCCCCCAAAATATAACTTTCTCCATCTGGAGAAACATGCTGGGCTCGCTGCTGGCCAAAGTCACCTTGGTCCTTTTTTGATTACACAAAAATAGCAGCCAATAACATATCACCATTGATGTGTAGCACCGAAATATTATGGTTACATCTAAAAACCAGTAGCTCAGAAAGGTCACTTTCAAGGTCAGCTGTTCCACGTTTCGTATTTTGCCACCGGAGGTCACGGAGAATGATCCCATAAATCGGTTGAGTGCTTTATTGGCTGCTGTAGGACAAGAGCTCCTTCAACACCACTCATACACACTCAACTCTACAGAATATTTGGAACATTTCCCTATTTTGATGGAAGCACAAAGATGAGCTAAACGTCGGTAGAAGCCATTATTTACTGCGCTACGTGTTTCCGCCCAAGCGTTTAAATTGCTTCCCATTTTTCCCGGAAATGATCATTTGTTTTAATTTTGGTCTGTTGATCTCGGTATCATCTTTTCTAAATCTCATTATGGACCAAGGATCTTCAAATATGAACTCATAACAGCTGAGAAAAGATTAAAATATGCCCGGCTAAGCCCTGAGATCGTCATTTTCAAAGGCAGTATGGGCTCTGTGGTTTGAGAAACCATGTGCAATTTAGCATGAAGACAATTTCATACTTCCAGCTACATTTCTCTCTGCCAGCCTGGAGATCTTGGCTGGAAAGCTTTTGGCACTTCCTCTTTCTAATGTGTTCACAGGCACAAATGGTTGGTGGAAAACAATCCTGGCAAAGTTATCTGTCAGGATGTTTGTCGTCGGGCTTTTTTTTTCGATTTTTCTATCACTCCTGTGCGTCACTGTGCATGTTTTTCTGCCTCTTCTTCTTCCCTCTTCTTACATTTCTCCATCCTACAGTCACACAGATTTATCAGGCCTGCAAGCTCCTATAAAATGATGTGAATGCTTCGCTGGAGCCTGTTAGAGTTTGTCTGAGTTCAAAAACCTTCAGCGGCAGATTCTTATTGAGGGCAGCACACACGGATTCTCTTTCCTTTTGGCTTGTAGTTCCACTTCACGGACATCTGTGTAAACTTCTATAAATGCAACACACAGTATAAATAACCAAGTTAGTTCTAACAGCTTTTAAATGTTGCTGAAACCTTTAGTTGTTGCATTTTTCAGAGTTTAGAGAAACTTTGTGTTTGTGTATCTTTCTGTTCGGTCACTGTGATGCCTGTTGGTGCTCAGGCTAAATAGATAGCGTTTTCTGCTGCAGGGAATGTTATGGTGCTCTTTGAATCAGCTGCTGATTTTGTGTCCTCTTTGAAAAACTCTGCACTTTTTTGACCAAGATGTATGGTCTTTTCAAATATCTTTTAGTGTTGTATTAACATTGAAACTCGAAAATTTTAAATTCTGAATGCTGACTGGCTGAGATCGTGCCTATGCAAATGTACTTGAAATAAAAACATTAAAACATTTGATTATGACCAAATAAAGTTCTTAAAAATATAAATAAATTAATATAATGAAAACAAAAAAATTATGGAAATTATATAATATTGAAAATAAGCCAAACCTAGTATCATATTTGACTTATATATAGACTAGATTTATAATAATTATAATGATACATGTATGAAAACATACATACAAAGTAATGATTAAAATTAGTGCTGTCAAAATTAAAGCATACATTTTTGCGATTTGAAATATTTGACGCATTCATTTTTTTTCTAATACACGACTCGCGACTAATTTAGCTGCTTTTTCAGACCAGTGAAATATATTATATTGTAATTAATTCCCATGTATGCTGCTCAGAGTTGCTCTGTCTCCTCTCTCCTCTCTCCTCTGTCCTCTCGTCCCGTGCGCAGCAGCACTGCACAGGCAGTCAGGGGTGGGCGGGGCTGGCCTTGGGCAGTGGGCAGGAAGAGGACGTCGGCCAATCTGGCAGCTCGCTCACCGCAGCAGTGCAGTGGCAACCGCGACTCAGAACCATTCTGGCTAAAGATGGATAAGGACAATGATGATTTTGAAATTCAACTGGCACTTATAGGCCTGGGTTTGTTATTATTTCTTTTAGTACATAAGAAATGTACCGTCAATTTTGAGGCCTTGAGGGTTTTATTGGAAATCTGTGATTCACAGGAGAGAATCTGTGTTTAAAGTAAAACAGATGCTTTTTAACTTAAATATACTTCTTTTGTGTTGATTCTACATTAATTTTCATTTTTCTACATTTGAATATCCATTATTACAAGCCTCAGTCTAAAGAAGAAAAAAAGGCGATTAATCACAGTAAATTGTGCGATTAATTATTTTTTTATCAATCAACAGCCCTAATTAAAATAAAAAGAAAATTAATAATGCCAGAGCTCTTTCATACAGTAGCTCATAATTCCACTAACTTTCATACATTAAGATTATAATAGTGGTACAGGGCTTTCATTATTAAAGGGCACCTTTTTATTTTAAAAACAATTAAAGACCAACTTTTAATTTAATTGTTTGAGTCCTTCTTTGGTTGAAAGTCCGTTTCGCCTCCTGATGCTGGCTGTTGTTTGGTTGGGATCCGAAGTGGCAGTTATGTCACAACAATGACATCACAGTGCACTTACAGACCTTTGAGTACACGTGAACGTCACTGCAGCAAGATGAGACGTTAAACCACTGAAAGTCAGCAAGATTTTCAGGTGGTCTTACGATACGCTTGAGGATTTTTTGTTAAAGAGCCCATTAAATCAAAGAGATGTTTACAGTTTCTTATTATATATATCTTGTGCTTCACCTGCACACAAGTATCTTGCCCAACAATGAAGAAGTTCTTTTTTTTAAGTAGGTTTTCTTAATGACATTTTTATGTTTTTTGTTTTATGGGAACTATAAAAAACGTTGATGACTCATCGTGCACTCGGGGATTTTAACACTTTTTTGTCGTCCAATGAATGTGCTTAACTGTTTTCACATTCAGGGGTATTGGCTATAGCTAGCGTTCTGATTTTAACATAATTTGCAAAGTAAAACGCCCTTTGATGACTGTTTAAACTTTAAAGTGATGCAATGGAAATTTATTTCTTTAAATTCCCAGTTTCAACTAAATAAATACATCTTTCATTCATAATTTGGGGGAAATTCTATGATCTTCTAAGTTAAAACCTATTGTTACTTTGCTTTGATGTCATCTGCCCCCCTTCTTCAGAGTCTCGTTTCATTTATTACACAAAATAATCGCATGGTTCCCTAAAATGCTTTTCTGGCCACCGCAGCACAAGAAGATGTTATTTGAGCATCTGAAATGAAACCTGACAACCAGTCAGAGTGTTGGACTGTCTGGCCAGAGGGCCCTCACACCCTGCTGAGCTCAGTGAACGGACAATTGAACATAGTGCTCGCTTGTCATCGCGTGTTGTACTCCCAAATAAACACACACTCAGCGACCAGGCAGGGGAAAGATCGCTGTAGAAACCTTTCTGGATGCATGAAAGGTTGGATTCTAAAGTATCCGCTTTAAGTGTACTCTTTTCTTTTACTTTTAAGCTTTTATTTTAATCACAATTTTGAACATCATACTGGGAGCCCATCATGTACCAACAATACACACAAACACACACCTGACTGGTAGCGGAGGATGCTGCAGCAGCTCCTCTCTCCTCCTACTCAAAGAGATGAGTCAACCTTATTTTTCTGTCATTGTTCAGCAGCCTAGAAATACCTCATAGCTGATGGGATTTTATACTCTATATTAGTGTTTTTATTATATTCATGCAAAGAGAATGCAGACTAAAATAAGGGTACGTGCTTAGCTTTTTGTCAATTTTATTTAGAGCACTTTATCTGTATGAAATTTGCTTAACAAATACATTTTGACTTGACTCGACTTGACAAGTGTGTCTCCTGCATTGGAAACTTGGTGACTGTCCTGCCTTCATCCCACCAGCTCCACCACCTGCGGGATTTCTGAACTGTCAGGAGGATAACAACGCGCGGAAGGTCACGCTTTTATAATGTTACCTGTCAGCCAGCCAAAACAGCATCGCCCCGGAAGAAATTTAATTAGCTTGAAAACGGCAGCGGGGAAGCGAGGCGACATTAAAGGAATAGAACGATAACCAGCTTTTAATCCTGTCCTGGCGAGAGAATAGAAGAAAAGAGGAGAGATCGTTCTGTATCGAACAGTCGTGACTTTGATGGAGGTGGAATTCTTTTAAGGTGATATGTGGTGTAATTAGTAATGCGCATGTGTTTACAAGATAAATAAACCACCCTCGCTTCCTTTGATCTGTAATGGAAGCGTCCTTAGAAATCACTGGCTGGCAAAGACCGGGCTCGCTGAGACAGCTGTTTACACCATGTCCTATAGGAGCTCAGCAGGAAGGGCTTTTAGTGGTGTTCCAGCATAGTGGGATGCAATTGTATATATGTGATAGTCCTTTATGATCCAGTCATAGTGTAAAAGGGGTCTTGGAAAGTATCTAGCGGTGTGTAATTTGAACAGAATTGTAGGTTTTTTACACCAACAAAAACCCTAGATATCATATAATGTCTCTTAGCTAGAGGTCTTCCCGGGTCCAAAATGTTCTGCCCGATTCTGAGACACGGAAATGTACGACCCAGAACCGAACGGGATCAGTCTATTATTTGCAAGCTGGGACCCAGACCCACGCAGAACCGAGAAATGACAGACCCGGACCCGTCTGTTATTTGAAAGCTGTGATCCGGACCCATGCAGAATGAAGAAATGTTGGAACCGACCCCGGCAGGCCAAACAGACCCGACCAGCACCGACTTCACAGCTGATTGCTAATAACAAGTACCGTCAGTCAGTTGTTAAAACAAAACTTTTTGTCCTACCGAATGTGATGCCTTCTCCTCTGTGCATATAATCCAGCCTCCTTGCCAAGAAATCTCATAAAACACGTCCACGTTTTCTGTTATCCATGACATGTTGATAAAAGCGATTTCAGATTAAAAGTCAACATGCTGTCACACAGACGGGATCACGAATGCACGGCTTGTTTAGAATCAGCATTGCTGTTTTGTTGCATCTAGCGTCATAAAGACAACTTCGACTATTTGTCCTTTTGAACACTGAAAACTCTTTGCCACGGCTGCTAACGTTAGCATTTCTAGTTTGCTAACATCCGTGTTGTCCGAGTCTGACCTGTGATCTGACCCTTCACCTCCTAATCAAAAGCAACTGGAGCCTGCCGGATCCACTCGGGTATTACACATAATGTTGAACAGACCCAAAACCCAGGGTTATAGAACGAGTCCCGATCCGGAACTGTTTGCCCACATAAACCCAAACTAGTCCGTGTCCCGGTTCGTCTCCCGGGTACGAGGGTTTCGGGTGGACCTGTGAAGACCTCTACTCTGAGCGAGGCTTGAAAATGTAGGGCACTTTAATGCAGAACACAGATGTTGTAATCAGTGCTGCTACTGAGATGCTTTACAATGACAGAAAATACTTATTCTGCAGCGTCCTTGAGCAAGAAATTGAAATCCTTCAATATCCAAGTCTTGGTCCTTGATGGACCCTTGCCCTTGAGCTCCAATAGGATTATATGATGTGTCCTTTTCCAACATACGTTTTCCTTGAGCCAAGCAATCATTGCACACAAAAGAAAAGCAAGTCATTAACTTTTGTATTCAGCCTATAGTCATTACTACCTCCAACCTTCACAATTACGAGGCTACATAATAAAACGAAATTAATAGCATTAGCATTAAAACCAAATAGCATACATGTTCTTTGTCAACAGTTATCGAACTGTGACATTTCATAGACCCTTTGGCCTTGGTTGTAAAGCATAACATCTCACTTAGCGGTGAAACACAGTGATAAGAATGAACATTTTCAGCTGTTGCACAACACCTGTCAGCGCAGTCATTTAGATAAGTGATGATATGGACAGATTTCGTTAAGCACATCTTGAGTTTGAGATTATAATTATGATAATATTAACCTTGTATTAGTCTAGATCTTTCTTGTCTGTAAGCTCCATTAGACAGGACGGTTATGTAAAAATGCCGGCATGGCGTCAAACCTAAAGCGAGATTGCCTCACAAAAAGCTTCATACTAATCAAGGCATTCTAGTGAAGTTATTGGAGCAAGATTCAACTAATAATACAATATATTCCCATTTCTTTTTCGTAATATCCATTTCATAACAACATTATTCTGTATTTGCTACCCTGAGACAAAATATTACACACCTGATGGACAAAGAGGCACCACAAGATCAGCAACTAATAAACTTTTATGGGCAACATTGAGGAAACGGAATATTTTCCACTGCACAAATGTGGACCTGTCATGGCAGGAGAAGCACAAATGTAAGTTATCACACTAATAATGTCTCGTGTTCGATTAAAGTGTCAGAAAGAGTGAACCAACAATACCAAGGTCTGAAGAAAATGATCACTTACAGCTGTGCTTTTTTGCAAAGACCTGTTGGACTGCTGGCTGTAAAAAGGCATATTGCCTCCAGCTAACAGACATGCTGCAACCTTAGCCTTATTACGCACTCTACCGTAAAACTTGGTGTATAAGACACACTTCTAAGACTTTTTTCATCTAAAAAGTTGTCACGGACATGTGTCGTCATGATCGCCATTGCAGTCGCCACCCTCACAACAATAGCAGACCTTCAAAAGTCAGTAAGACATTAATGTGAAACCTCTGCGAGTATTAAACTTATAAACACAAACTTCCCTAAAAGCCTTAATAAGTAACCACAAAGTGAACTGTTGTCATTTAAAGACACCAAGTTGGCTATGAATTCTGGGTAACTACCAAAGGAAAGTCATGTCAAGTCGCAATTTTGCGTTGAAAAGTCCACATCAGAGCACTCACGCACTTGCTGATTTGACAGTGGGACGCACGCACACATTTAACAAGCCTCAATGTCTGTGAGTCTGTGAGTGTGAAGGGGCGTCTGTGGCTCAGTGGTAGAGTCGGTCGTCTTTCAATCAGAAGGTTGGAGGTTCGTCCCTAGTTCCCTACATGTAAGAAGTGTCCTTGGGCTAGACACTGAACCCCAAATTGCTCCCGCATACCTGTTGGCTACGAATGTGATAACTGATTGATAGTTGGGCAATTTCGGTAGCAGCCTCTGCCATCAGTGTATGAATGTGTGTGTGAATGGGTGACTGTCGCATGTAGTGTAAAAGCAGCTTTGAGTGGCCGCAAAGACTAGAACCGCTATATAAGTACAGTCCATTTACCATTAAGCCTGTCAACATTAACGCAGGCTGACCTCAACTGCTAGCAGGATTAGAAACTCGACATGGCGAAAACAGATGCTAGGCTGTAATTTGTGTTTGTTTTGAATGAAAATAAATTGAAATAGTGTTGAAATAACTTGTATACACGTTTTGATTAATAAATCCCTCTGGGATGCCCCCAAAACAGTCTTATATTCTGGATTTTACGGTAAGTAAACCAGGTCATCATCTGCATATTTTCCACAGAAAACAAATTTGTTCAATACTTTTTACAACGTACCTGCAAAACTAATAACAATCCCAACAGCCTTGTGTTTTTGTGCTCGTTATCAAATGCTAACATGCTAAACTAGAACAGTAGTAGGAATATTATACCCTAAAGATGGCAGTACTATGTAAATGGTAAATGGACTGTACTGTTCAACTCTTTTCTAGTCTTGCGACCACTCAAAGCTGCTTTTACACTATATTCACACACTGATGGCAAAGGCCTAGGTGCCAATCTCCAATCAGATCTATGTCCATTTATTGCAAAGCCATCGCTCTTTCCCAAGAGCACTTCAACATCGTATAGCAGACAGGGATTGAACCCCAACCTTCCGATTGAGAGACGACCGACTCTACCACTGAGCCACAGTGGGAGAGTGGATGGGCAGTGGGTTTATAATACATTTGCAGGAAACCACTACTTGCAAAGGGCTGCTCAGTGTGGCTAACACACAAGCACACAGTTGTGAACGCTAATGGAACTAAAAGAGGCAAAAAAGGATGTTTCCATAACCCTGCAGTTTCCGTTTCTTGATTACCAACATACCCTCAAGCAGTACATGTACAATAGTGTTCTTGTTTGTACCAGTGTACATAGGGTTTTACATGTGAGTTGGGTGCCTTTTTCTGATGTTAGATTTCATTATTTCTGATGCTCACACCATCAAACATTAGCCTCAGTTTGTTAATTAAACTACAAAAGTGAAGCAATGCTGTTAATTTGAGTACCACACACACCACATCCCCCACTGGCCGCGCTCCGACTCTCTGCCTCTCACTATCAGAAGCACCAGAACATACTTCTGTGCTTTTGCTCCTGTTTTTTTTGTGTAGTCATTCAGAGCTCCCCTTCTTCTGAAATATTCCCTCTGAAGCACTTAGCCTAATTAGAGATCATTTATTCCCAGAACTAATCAGTCCAAGTGTTTTTGTGTCTTCTTAAATAATAACACGAGAGAGGGCTGGTGCGCTAAGTGAGGGTTCAACATCCCACGCTTCTTACTAAATATGACTCTGGTGTTGCGTTTGGTGTATGCGCGTGTTGGTGGGGATGCTGTTATGCAAACCGTAGCCTAATTTGATTAGCGGTTAGAGTATAATTGCTAAGCAAATGAAGGCACATGGTTGGATTCGTCTGATCTATCTTCATAAATGTTATCCTGTGTAAATAGACATGGATTGTTTAGGTTGCATGGTGCTTCTCTCCCTGGAAGCAAGAAATAACTTTCATCCTGCATAGTCCCGATTAAACGCAGTCAGGAATTGGAGGCATGCAAACTAATTTCAGAATTCAGGGTTTCAATCAGTTTGAACTAATCAATCTGGACTGCCTATTTATGTTGTGAGCAAAGTGTAACTCTGACTTACCAGCTGTGTCTGTTTATATTCCAAAATATATATTGGAAGTGTGCCCAATTGTCAAAATTGCTTTATTTAAATTCAAAATGTTTTCGACTGCAATTTATTCGTTTAGCTGTTTACTAAATATGCAAAATAACATGTTTTGACCATGTATTTAAATTGAGCAAAAAGTAAACAGTTTTTTTTATCCTTCCAGTCCTCACACTGTCTAAATATTAGTTTTGGTGTTGTCAGGGGATTCCAGGTGGAAAGTAATAGTGAAAACAATTTTATAGGGCACTATTGCATTGCATTTTTTTCTTAAAATACTGGACGCTGTCTGGGTATGAGGGGAAAAGGCAATTGTTTTTACTCATGGAAAAGTAGAACTATGATAATGCAAAATATACTCTATTATACTCTCCTGTTCTAAATGTTACTTAAAGTGATAATCTCAAAGATCTTAATTTAAATAAATGTCTGTGAAGTCACTATGAGGTAACACAATGGTGATTGAGCCTCACAAGCGGCGCCCAGTTAGTGTTGATGTTTTGCGAGTAAACAGTAATCTACTATGGCTGGACAAACAAAGAAAAGATCGATGACTACAGATACAACTTCAAAAATAAGTGAACATCCAAAGTAAAAGAAACAAATTCGACGCCCAGTCTAAAAAGGAAAGCGAAGTAGGCGAGGAAAATTATGAGTTACAACCAGAGCCAACCGTGGACGTCACACATGCGACACTGCCTGGATATCTGGAAAGTGTGCTCCCGCAATTGCCGTTTATCGCCATAGGTGCCACCAAAGAGAACGAAACTGAGATCTTCGAGATTACAACAAATGTAAGTAAAGTAACAAACATCAATACAATAATTCAAAATGACCACTTAAAGCCATTATAGTATTATATTAATCCTATTATTGCATTACAGTTACACAGGAACTCGTGTCAACAGAGTGTTGTGCCCCGTCCAAGAGAGGCCAAGACGCAACATGAAAAGGGCCTATTTCCCAAGCAGCCACAGAGACTAATAGTTCAAGATATAACAAAATGGGTTTATTTAGAGAAGTTATATGAACATTAATCAACACAAGAATAAGTCTGAAAACTTTAGGGTGAATCAAGGCCAACACAAAACCTCTGACAGAAAAGTAATTGAACTAACCTGAGAAAGGAAAGATACCAAAATACAATCACTTACCTCCCTTACTAACAATGACAGGAGAAGTGGATGTTAAATAAACTACTCTACTACTATATTCCCTCATATATATGCAATTGGAAATATTTCAGTAAAATACAAGTATCTCATATTATGGAACCTCAGTAAATATGCTTAGATGCATTCCACCACTGCCTAGATGATTGTTTAGCTCTCTTGGAAGCTCTCTGTGGGATTGTGGGTAGCAATTGCCAACCCCTCCCTCTTCTGAAGCTCCACCCTCTTGTCCAAATATGGTCACTTCTGGCCCCCCAAAAAAACAAGATCGTGGCGGCAAAAAGGATAATCTCAAGGCTTCAAAACGGCAGTCTATACAATTCATGGGTCACAATGGCTACATCCACTAAAGCTTCAGCGTCACAGATTATGCTAACTTGCAGTTTTAATGTCATGTGTCGACTGTAGCTGTTTTACATATTCATTTTCTAACTGCCGGAGTGGCGATTGCATGAAATACAGAACACCAAGACATGCACACACATGACTGTCTGGTGGCAAATAGTGTGCAAATGAAATTCACATTACTGTAGGTCACTGAATTCATTTCTGAAATGGCAATTGGTAAAACCTCTCAAGGGACTTGTAGTGAGTAGTGGGTCTCATTTACCCAGTTACCCTTGCACCCTTGTGCAGATTAAGAAATACATTTAACCACTTTTAACCCATCAGCCTCGGCCTATTTCTTCCCAGTCGGCCTGTAGTTAATTTTAACCTGGATGCAGCCGTCTTTGGGAACTTCTCCAGAGCCGAGCCAAAAGAGAACAAACATATTCCCTCTTATCTCGTCCCTTTTGTCTTATGAAGTCCTTTCCTCTGGGCTCATTAAGAGGAAATGTGGCTTTTTCCAGCCTTATCCGCTGTGATCTGAACCAAGGAACTCAGTCAAACACTTCAAAGTCAACCTTCATTTGCTGTTTATAACTAATCTTAGAAGTTTGTCCCCTTCAGTATTGAGCCGACGCTATCAGGCTTTAAATCCAATCAGCGTTTTTCAAAAGGTGAATATTCGTATAGAGAGCAAAAGTCAGCCCATTAAAATGCAGCTCTCATTGAATATGAATCATTGAAACTGTACAAATGACTGTACTCCTTGTTGAATTATTTACTGAGACCCAACATTAAGCCAACGTTGAGCAAGCACTTGGCAACAGTGGCAGAAACCTCGAGCACAACCAGACGACAATCATTGGTTGACAACCTTCTGCCCGACCGGCAGAAAAGCCCAACTTCCAGCTAATTCTTTGCATTTATTAATCAAGTCACAATGTCAAGAGTTCTGCTGCAGCTCTGGCTCAGTGTTCGCATTGCAATCCATCCACAGTGGAGTATCAGCCCTGCAACACAACCCCAACCACTCCTCTTCAGCGCCAAATTGACTCCGGCTGTCTCTCTCTCCCTCTCAGAACGACCTTGCTGAGAGACTCTCCTCTTTAACCCAGAGCCGTGTAGCTAGCTCAGCGCTGTCTCTCCCCACACCTTGTCCCCAATGTTGCTGATCTTATCGTTCAGCCTATCAGAGGACTAATGACCCCGGCAATCGTTGCTGACCTGTCGGGGGAAGTGCAGCTGCCAAAGAGGAGGAAGGAGAGTCCATTAAAAGATTAATGTAAGGAAGTGGACAGTGTCCTCCTGGACCTGTGGAGCACTCCAGCAGGGATAGGGAATTTGATTTATCGTCGCCCCCCTTTCGCACATGCTGAATAGGCAGAGAGGATTGAGCGGGCTGCAATGGCTTGCTTAGTCAAGAACAGCTGACTGCGAGAGTGTTTGTTTTAAATTGAAATAAAAAGAGAATCGCACTATGATGCCAGTAGTTTGTGAACCATTTGAGTTTTGAAGGTTAAAAGTGTCACTTGGAGTAAAGTGAATGTTTAGCATTACTCAGCAGAAACTTTGCTTTGGAGCTAAGTCAACACCCGGGTCTGACAGGCCGATTAACCCGTGTTTTTAAAGGAACAAAGTGCCCTATTTATCATTCAAAATGCAGCGATTAAGCATTCTGTTACTTTGGCAACAGTTTCTAATATTTATTTGATCAAAGCTTAGAGTGGCATGGGTCCTGAAACCTGCCTCCATTACTCATGCCAATGGAATTATGTTGGCATTTGTGCAGGGGGAAAAAAAGTTTCCTATTATGTGCTTTTAGTAAAGATTTGCTGTCAAGCTTGATGGGCCTTGTTTCTCTGACTCCTCTAGTGAGGGCCTGAACTTTTATAATGGGAACAAACAACGGCATCTCTCGCACTGCATGAAGACTGACAGAGAGGGCTTACTGCTGCGAGCCAGACAGAGGGGGAGAAATTATTCTCCACGTTTGATTGTCAGGTTCGTGTCTCTCTGTTGTTTGCATTATGTCTGGGTTATAACCTGAGGTGGCGAAACCCAATTTCCTACTCAAGTAGAAGAACAGATACTTGTGGTGTAAAACTGACTCTGGTAGAGACTGTTTCCACTACTTTAACTGAAGTAAAAGGGACAAAACACAGGCTTGGATACACTTGTAGTATAAAAGTAAACAGTAGCCCTCTAAAGGATATTTCAAGTGCAGCTTTCGAGCAAAGATACCTGAACCTTATGTCCTTTTTGGACAAATTTTTTAACGAATAAGTACTAATACTTATCGATACTACTCTACATTATTTGGTGCAAAAAATAAAGACATATCTTTATTAGGGTGTCTGACAATGTGCCTCAGTAAGGGGGGTTTTAACTGCCCTTAAGGCTGTGGTCATCTCCCTACAGTAACAACAGTTAACATTAAGAGTAAATGTAGTAATAGTAACAGTTATTCTGGCTGTCATGGCAACTCGAAATTCACACTTAGGCAGCTGTTATTTACGAGCGTACCTAAACCAACTGGACTCCACTGTAGTAAAGTTAATTTTTTACAGGCTGCGGCTGCTGCTTGACTGTCTATGGATTAAATTGGCACATAACTTAGAAGTGCTAATAACTGAAGCTAGCTAACAACAGTGGGTGAATAACTACAGGCTTGGCTAATCCCATCTGCAGCACTGCGATTGGAGCCACTGGGACTCAGAGGCTCCACTGAGGACGTACTAGCAGTAACACTAGCAAGGGCATTAGCATTAGCTGCTTTGCTGAAGTCGTCAAACACGCTGCACTGATTCAGATTTATAGAATGCTGAACTTGTTAATGGAGCATATTGGACCTCCACTGACGCGACTCTCTGTCTATACGGATCTGGATGACGGCGGCGGCTTCGTCATCAATAGGGGACGGATGCCAGCTACGTTAGAATGAAACGGTTGAATGAAAACAACAGTGAATAATACTAATAAGAATGTAAACATGAAATACTTATAGGAGCACCGTTTGGTCGGTACTGCAAGTGCAGATAAGCTTATGAACAATCACAGACCGGTACCATAAAAACACCGGTTCTCGATACCCATCCTGAGTTCTGATGCGTGTGCAAAGTTTCCTGAGCTTTTGGGCACTTTAAAGCCTCAAAATAAGCCATTAATTTGGCACAAGAATAATAATATTAAATCCTTGCATTCCAAAAGGGTCCTAAATATACCTATTAATTAACAATAACTTCATATGCATCTGAGCAATCATACACAGGACTTACACATGTAGACTCCAGAATTCACTTACCTGCTAAAAAACTAGTTGCACATTTTCACTGTTAAATCACTGTCAAGTTAGACAGAAAATACCAGCCTTGAAAGGTTGGCATCAAGAATGAGTTTAATCCACTTCACATTTCTCCTCCCTCATTCTCCTCCTCCAGTTGATCATATCCAGGTTAGATGTTAATTGGACAAAATCCCACATCTCCTTTGTCGTAATGGCTGCCGTATTCATTGTCTCTCTCACCGCTGCAATCGTTACACATACTGGAGAGTTTTCAGAGAGATAGATGTGAATGATTCTGCAGACGCAGCTTAGCTAACTCTGGGAAAAGACTCACTGTCCACATTCCTCAATGAATCATAATGGGCTTTCTAGCCGTTTGCAGTGTTTGCACCATTAGCCAGGAATGACTGTGCATCTTACCCAAGCAGAACCAATACCTGTTGCAGTATTACAATATCAGCAAGTCCAATGAAACATGAACTCGGGTGTTTTGACCATACAGTACCAAGACCAAAGGGATCTTGCTTTAAAGGTTTGTATTCAACACTTAGTCTAAAACAATATTCTGTGACAGGTTCAGCATTCCTGAGTTCATTAAAATGGACATTAGATTTCTTAAACGTTCATGCAGACCATTAAACGGCAGCATTAAGCCTCACAATAAGTGTTTTCCCGCCGCTTGGGAGCAGTGGAAACAACTTGCAAACAGAAAAACAACATAATACCAAATTTTAAGTTGTTATGGGAAACTAGCTAGCAAACAGAGTTTTGCAGACTCATTTGACAACATTAGCATTCATTATGGGACGTGCATTTGGCCATCTGATGAATTCCAATCTTTTTTCACTCTCTAACACCCAAAAGAAATATCCGGGTTGTTAGCTGCGTTGTTATATTTATTAGCTAATTGCTAACTTTGCCTGTGTGCCATTTGGTCCTCAGCAGGAAGTGTACTTTGGGTGTATCAGATCTTGTTTTGGAAACAATGCCGATTAGTGCATTGAGAGCAGACCACAACAGCAATGTTATGGGCTATTAAACCAATAAGAGTGACGACTTTTAGTTTTAGTTTAGTTAGCTCCATTAGTAAAATGAGTGTACTTATTATAACAGCTTCAACTTGACACTATCGTCTTTGGTCTATTCAACAGCCCTGAGACCCCTAAAGGCAGGATACGTGCCTACACTGACACTCATACTTCAAATTAACTTGTCTATTAAGACCATCCACAATTCTGTATCATCTCCAGGGTTCCTTTGCAAAACTGGATAATTAGCATTTGTAAATGATCATAGCTACCCAACAGAATTAGGATTAAAAGTAAAGCTGGATTGTTATTGTAATGCTAATCGTTGCAGCAGCATAAACACTTTAATTGCAAAAAAATGGCAATTAAAGGAAGTCTAACTGCTTCAAGATGAACCCTTTCACAGCCCAAATTCTCCTGGTTGAAATAATTTATGTGGCGCAGCACAACAATTTAGGTTTTTCCAATTATCACAACCAAAAACACCAGGATGATGCTGGTTTCATATGTCAGAAAGTATGATCGGTCAAAGGGATGCAGAATGCACATTGCTCACTTTCACACTGCCATCACACAATATTCAAATGGAGACAGAGAGGTCAACTCATTACATCAATGTCACATTCCTTTGTCTGACATCATAAACAAGCTGACAAATCCCTTAGCCATCACATCAGAGAGGTAGTTACACTGTCAGGAAAATAGAGGGGAGGAAATTAAATAGGTTGTTTCCTGCATATCTTTTACAACCTTTTGATATTTGCACAGCAAGTTGCTCCTTCAACTTCTACTGCTTTGGGTCGAACGGACAGTTGCATAACTTTTTCTAACATGTCTCATATGGAGTTTACAAAAATCTATTTAAACCATCCAGCAACTGTAAGAGTTTGAGTGACGGCAGGAAAGAATGTCAGACATATCGCAATTTGATCTCGTGAAATCTGATCTCTAAAATAGACACGAGAAATCAAGTCAAGATGAGTCCCAACCCAAGGCTTACATCCACATTTGGCAGCTATTCAACTTGTCATCATTTCAAGTGATACTGCACATTCTATTTTTGTACAAAAGAGTACAAAAGAATCAAACCTCAAAATAAACTTACAGATTGACACCAGTGAATAAATTATAGAATGTTTCTGTGGTTATTTTTTTTACCGTTTCTGCTGCGAGACCTTGTTACATAAGAAATCCACCTGTTTTATAGCCACCTCTTGAGTCACTTCAGAGGTAAGTTTAAAGGGCCTCTCGAGCAATTAAGCATTGCGCTCTCATCGAGTGAGGGTACTCAAATTAGACATTGAAAAAAAGGACTGGTCAAAATAAAAGCAGCAGGGGTTAAGATATTCTCACTTTTACTCTAAATTTGGCTAAAGCTTCAGTGAACACTGGATACTACCATTTGTATAGTGCAAGTGGTGTCTTGTATTAGACCCCCTCTGCCTTTATGTCACTACTGGACTTCTACTAACTGTTGAGGTCTAGAAGTGGCAGATTTTTGGTGGAGTGTCAAGAAATGATGAACATTGATACAGCAAAAACACTTGAACAGATGTCTTTTGTTAGTTTGGTTGTAGTAAAATGGAAAGAGAAAATGTATATACAAAAAAATGTATCAGTAGTTCCTTGCCAAGGTGTTACAACGGCTCTGTAAGTACACCTAAGAAGGAAACACAAATGAAGGACACAACGTCACTTCTCCCGCACCGACCAATCAAAATCAAGAAGGGGCGGGATTTACGATATCAACTATGTCAACAACAATAGGAGAAGCTAATCCTTTAGTTTTTCTTTGGTACAATTTTCAGGTCTTAATGCCGGGACACGATTCCTTCCATACAGAGCAATTTAAAACAGACTTACCGGTCACTACCCAGGGAAGCAGAAGTGCCGCCAGCAAACTTTCGTAACCTAGCAACAAGAACTGCCGGAAAGAAGTGCTCTGAAATTGAGGTTGTGGGCGCTACCGGTGCAAAAAATGCTGTAAGTGGACACAGGCCTTTATAGTAGGGTTTTTTTAAGGAGGGTTCATGCAAGATTGGGTTTAGGCGAATACACCAGTTGGGTAAACCGTACAGTAACTTGAATTATTTCTGATGAAATCAACTTTTTGGATGAGAAATCAGTTCTTATTTGGCACTCTAAAATCAAGGCCTGGAATTATTATTATAACAGCCACAAGCTCTCTTTTAAATACCCTCTTTCAAACCCTGCACTCCAAATTCCTATGCAACCTTTCTGTTGCAAAAAAAAAGATCAATCTAAGGTAACCCTGAAAACATTATCAAGATAAATTCTCAGATTTCACCATCCATAGTAATCAACCTCTGTTTTCAAAGGTTGAGTATTCCTCAAGACTGGTACGCTAAAGTTTATTTGTGGAATTTGTGAATCACCCCTGAAACATTTTCAAAAAGCGTTGCGGTACCGTTGCAGTGCACTACGAGACTCTTAAGAAGAAAAATACAGTGATTGCTGGAGAGAGAGAAGTAGTTTGGTACGAGGACAGAAGGGCAAGCAGAGAAAATGAGGACTGGGTAGCGAGGAGAGAAAAAAGCCAAGGGGTCAAGGATGCCGTCGTTCTGGAGTGTGGTCAAAGGCACTAAAAGCTTTATGCTTTAACAGGATTGTTAGGCAAGAAACCTCAAGCCTCACTGGCTCATGTTGCTTGGAGCGTAATGATTGGTTCCTGGGGTATTTTATATGCAGCAGGGGTAATTAAATCGGCGGATACTGTTCCGGAATCGATATGAGCCCAGTGACATAAAGTATTACCGCCGAACCACTCTGTGTATGTGTTTTCATACAAGTGTGTAGGGGACAAAGTGAGAGTCAGAGAGAGGGTGAGGAAAGGGAACATGAGAGGCGGGGAGCGAGGGAGAGTGTGGGCAGCAGGAATTGCGAGCTAAATTTTTATTATGACAGATGAGATGGGTTATTGGAATCCAGGCAAGGCTCTTTGACTGTGGATGCCATTACAGGACACGGCTGCTTTAAATCTGGGTCACCTATCGACTTAACCTCGCATTGGGCATCAGCAGGGCCTCATTGCCGTGTAATTATGCCTGGAATAAATAGGGCATTTGGCTTGTGGCACTGCACCACATAGCGGCTGGTATAATGGACAGTGTGGAATTCATTTGTTCTCCTCTGTTCTTTCCTAATCCCTCCTCTCAACCTCTATTAACTCCCTACATTTTTCATCCCTTCCTCTGAGCCCCCTTCTACCCTTTGATTTCCAAGCCATCATTGTTTCTGTCTCTTTTTGTGTCCCACTTTATCTTACTCCCTGCTGTCCTTGAGCAGAAGGAAAGTGGGGTTCACGAAAGCCTCCAAAGGAATGCACATTTAAGATGCTAGCAAAACACTGCTGGAACTCTTAATACAGGGAGATGAAATTAAAGGCACACAATGTGGATTCTACCACCGCAGTCCAATTAGAGAGCATAAATATTCCCTTTTTCTGAAACCAAAGCCTCCTTATCAAGCCCTCCGTTGTTGGGGGGGGGTTTGAAGATATTTTGGGTGGCCATTTGGCTCCATAATGCCTGTTCAAACCAGATCTAAGCGCAGCACATTATAGCCTGAAGAAACAATGCTTCTGGCGCTTTGGCCACACAGCTGCACAAAAAAACTTAAAGAGCCCCTAAGCTAGTAGTATGGTGTGCTCATACCCGTCTTCCTTTGTGTGTGCGTGTCTTGCTGTGAGTAGACTGGCTCAGTAATTGGTCCTAGAGGCTTTTACCTGGCAGCGTCGACTGGCCATGTCAGTGACTTTTTTATTTTTTTCTTCATCTCCAAATGGCCTCATTGGCCACTAAGCGCTCATTACCAATAGTTTTATAAACCGTTTCAACTGTCATGAAAGGGGGGAAAAAAAGAAGGGGGTGCATTTTTCTACTCAAAATTAAACGCCAGGCTTTTGTTCGTCGAAGTATGCGAGCTATTTTCATGCACATCACAAAGAGAACAGACGCTTGTTCTTTTGCCTTCATTAGAATGAATTCTGTACAACTTGGCGTTTATTAAAAACAACAGGGGTTCCAGTCGCCGCTTCTGCCTTCATTGTTTTTAATCTTTGCTAATTAATTTGAAGAGGCCCTGATTAAAATAATGGAATTGTCAGGGATGAAGTTGACTTAAGCTTATATGAATTCAGCGCAGCTATCTGAACAGTACATACGAGGGATTTTCTTCAATAATTAAATACTTTTTTATGAGTCACTCAGAGAACGCCTTTACCCAAAGCATATGCATGTTGTTTTTTTTTTATGCTTTTCATTTCAGATGAATCCTCTTTAGTCATTCTGAGTAGCACTTCTGTAAAAGTTCTGTTGGAAGTTTGGAAACGTATTAGTTTTACCTGCTTTATACTTCACTATTCATTAAGTAGATGATTTCAAATATTGCATTCTATTGGATCAGTGAAATCCAAGAGAGGTTAATATTAGGGTGGTAATTTTTCACAGATTTGTCCTCTACAATTAAAGCTATAATTACATGATCTGTTGCACTCAAGATTAGATTGAACAACTAAATAATTAACTTAATGGCTGAAAATGTTCTTTGCAGTGTCACTAATTTCTAACAGTATTTTCAGGGGTCCTTGTTATCTCTGGGAGTTGTTGTTGTATGTCTGGGGTGACAGCAGCACTACACACTCTTATCTTCACCATGACAACTTTACATTGCAACTCTGCTGACAGACCAAATGTGGAAAAACCAACAAAGGCATGTTCAGAACACAGATGTCACTTAGAGGAAAAAGTGACTTCAGATTCAGTTATTTGCAAGAATCGGTAAGAAAATCAAAAAACTGTTATTGCTGACTTGAGGTCAGGATAATAATGACTTTCTATCAGAAGCACAGGCAAAAATAGTTGCCTCGTTGCGTAACCTGTCCCGAACTGAAATATCTCCACAACTACTGGATGTTTAGCTATCAAATTTTGCATATATACTCATGGTCCCCCAAGGGATGGATCCTACTGACTTTGGTAATTACATGGCTTTTCCTCTAATGCCATCATGAAGTGTTTTTTTGTGTCAAGTGCTTATATGGAAAGGTTCGCATGCTAATATTTAAATTTAACACAAGATACTTAATGATAAGGACAAGCGCTCAGTTAAGAAACCCCTCCCCTTGCGCCCTCATCCCAATACTTCTTATTAACCTACCACATGACCCGTCGTCACTGCAAACCAAGCAGCATTGCCAACTTCAAAAGACCCAGGCTCCGTTCATGCGACCTTGAGGTATTGACAATGCTGATACTACCTACTCTACAACATGGACATCAATGGCCACCACAACCCAACCAGCATTCCACCTTCAACAGACCCAGGCCCCGCTCATGTGAGCTCGAGGTATTGACAACGCCGATACTACCTTCTCTACCTTCTCTACCTTCTCTACCCCATGGCCATCAATGGCCACTGCAACCCAAGCAGCATTGCCAACTTCAACAGACCCAGGCCCCGTCCACACAAGCTCAAGGTATTGACAATGCCGATACTACGTACTTTATCAGATGGCCATTAATGACCACCACAACCTAACCACCATTGCCAACCCAACCAGTATTGCCACCTTCAACAGACCCAGGCCCCTTTCATGTGAACTTAAGGTATGGCCGTTACTACCTACTCCTACCTACTCCTACCTCATGGACGTCAATGGTCACGAACAACCCAAACGGCATTGCCACCTTCACACTTCCTAAATTAAGATGTTAAAAGTTGTACCTAAAAATATCAGCATGTTAGGATTATCACTTAGAGCACATTGGTATGGTGATATTAGCATTTGGCTCAAGACTAGCACAGATGATTATAATGTAGTTTTAGTTGCCTGAACTTCAACAAATTATAGTCAGGTGGATGGCAGATAAGAATTTTTTAGCCTAGTCATTTTTGTAATGTAATACAGGACATTTTGGAAGGTACTGACTGACACTACTTTGCAAGGAAAATGTAATATCTCATGATGAATAGCAAGGAAACATTTTAGAGGGTTCTCTTTTTTTAGTGCAAGAGTGAAAGCCAAAGTAATCCACGTTTAAAAAAAACCCCACCATGTTCTTTCTAATACCTCTGAAGGATTCATCTGTATCAGGACCATTACTGTCCACATTTCTATTCCAGCCCTCTCCTCTCCTGCTCAGCGGGCCCGTTTTCTGTCAGCTCTAAACAGGGTGTTCTGGTCTGCTCTTTTCTGTCCGACAGGCAGGCGCCTAAAAGCTCATTTTTGGTACAGCGAGTCAGAACACATGGAACCTGTGGTAGAAACTCTCTGAGTGCTCATCTCGAGCTGACAGCAGGCAGTCCCTCAAGCATTACCGTAGTTGGCCGTGACTGATTTCGCTGCGGCAGCCGGAGCCACAGGAGGCTAAATGTTCTGCTTTGGCTCGTCCGTTTTGATTTGCTCGAGATGTACGGCTGTTTGACATTTTGTCTTTTGGATGTGCCGTCTTTGTATTTCACAGTTAGCGATAGTTGTTTACGTTTAATAAAACACCACTCAAGGACACAGAGAGCCAAGACAGAGCAGGTGACACGGATATCATTTATTTTTAGATGTGTGCTTTTAGATGACCTTTCTCCTGGCTTTTTAGTATATTGAAGTACGCTGTGTGTTTTCTCGATCATCCTCCACTTTAGGATGCTTTAACCTAAAAAGTCACCCTCTTGAATATTTTAGTCACCTTTCCTCAGGCTTTCTGATGCCTATTGTGCTCTAAAAGCAAATTAAATGTTTATCCCTGTGTACGCAGGTGTCACCTGTTTAGCAGACGGCGGACAGAGGGACAGAATGATTCATGCAGTGAACAGCTGCACGACTCAGCCTGTATGTAGGGAAAGTACTTATTACATTTATCCAGTTTAAGCCTCGGATATTAATTTATTTTTTCTATTTGCAGGTGCTCATTGTGGCAGCACTGGAAATGTTCTGTACATGGCTTTTGTCGTGCTTGCGCACAAACATTAAAAAGGTTGTGTTGGAGACAAATAAAGCATTTGATTTACTCGCCTGTCAGTTTGAGCTATAGGAGGATGTTTACAGTGACAGCCTGCCAATATGGGAATAGACATTCAGGCTTAGAGTAAGAAAAGCTACTCCTCAAGGCCCTTATGGTGTGTGCATACGCCACACAGCAGTTACCAAGGCGACGTTATCACCCATTATCCATCACTGGAAGCAACAAATCCAGGCGCTGCTATTTATTCTGTTGTTCTCAGAAATGGGGATGACCGATAGTACGATGCAGAGAAAGAACATTATTGATCAACACAAGACTCGACTTGTCCCTGTGTTCGAAACTGATGGCAATCCCACAGGCCCACCAGTAAGCAGAGCCGTGGGCGATCTTGTTCGACGGTGGTTTATGGGTGCTGTCACTGGGATGTGGAGGAGCATGTAAGCATAAAGAGAAGCCAAGGCAAAAGAGTCCCCGGGGAGGGAGGAGATGCCGCAGGTTAGGAAGTGGTCAAAGGGTGTAGGCTGTGAGTCCAACAATCTCAGGGCTACGATTTCAGGGTGGTAAAGGTTGGCCTAGTTGAGCTGCATGTGGGTGGTGTAATGGTCGATAAAATACTTCAACTTACTGTAACTTACTTTTGCTTAAGCTGGAGCTGTTTCTTAAGCAATCCTTTTTAAACTTTCCCAGTTTGAACCACAGACTGTATAAAATTCCATTCCACGTTTCCATATCTGTGAACAGCTGTTCTGCTGTTAAATACACCAACGTGCGGGATCTTTGCCCTTTCTTTCGGTGAGATAAGGGTGTGTTTTGGTTACAGGAAGTAGCTATGGCGATTTCTACTGCGCAGCTCTGGCACCAAATGACGTCACCAGCGCAGGAGAGTGAGAGTAGATGTAGACAAGTCGTCCATCTTTATATACAGTCATTGGTTTGAACGATACTCCAAAGCATACCCCCAAGCATACTTAAAACTCAATAGTCTGCTGCACTTTTATACTGGTTGTATGTAACCATAGACTGTATACAAGAAAAGGGTGGCGCCATCATAACATTAACCATTGGTTCGGTAACCTCCGTTTAAAAGCCTCAAGTTAGGCATGGTTGCTTTTCAGACTTTTCTGGGAGTGCCCATATTTGGACAACAGGATGGAAAGGCTTTGTTAGGTCTTAAAGCATGGAGGTATTAAGTTGTCAATTCAACTTATGGTGAATTTTACTCTTAATATGATCAAAATTTACAACATTGACATCATTCGATGTTGAAGAAGACAAGTGATTGAGACCAAAAAGGGACTTTTAACAGGAGCCAAAAGTGTCCAATGGGAATCAGCGCTTACATTAGCAAGCTATGCTGTAAGCTTCAACTTTCCAAGTGGGTAAAAATGATTGGCCCAACTTAGTATGCATGTTGTAAATGGAGAGATTTCTTAAGTAAAAGTGAAATTTACCACCAACCAGTTGTAGAAGTTATACAAATGCTTTTCTAGGCTATACAGAGCTATAATGTGCACTACTACAAAAAAGGTAAAAGCATGTCTCCTAGCAACACCAGCCCTCAATTGTCAGTGAGCACCGGCATTGGAAATACCTACTCAGCATGAAAATTTCCACTAATGCCTGAAGATTATATTATCCTCTTTTTAAAAAGGAGAACATGTGCACAATAGTTCTAGTTCTAATCCTCATAGCCCTTCAAAATAAGAGCATCACAACACTCCTTTTCTATGAGTGCTACAAAGACGGCCTTCCTCTGTTAGGAGAGATATACGAGATGGAAGATACAAAGCCAAGGCTCTTAATAAAAATCATCCATTTTTGTCAGAGCTGGCCTGGGTAAATCTTGCAGCAGTATCAATAGACAGCCTTTTCTTTTCCTTCTTTATCTCGCCCTAACTCTTCTCTTCTCTCTATCTTTCTCTCTTTCTTTCAGAACAACAGCCGACATCAGCACAGAGAGCATCACATCGACTGTCACCGAGATCTCCTAAATCATTTTGTCTCCCTCTGAAGGCTGACCTCTCCGCCGTACATTTTTGGGCTATCAAGTGGGATTGAAAGTCGCACTTATTATGAGGTAAGGGATGGGTACCAGACTGCCATTTATTTCTCGATTTCACCGCAGTGGAAGTGTGTGTAGGTGTGATCGAATTCTCCCTCTGTCCGTCCTCTTGAGCATTTAGGGCCCACTGCGGGAGAACTAAGTCGACTATCCAAAACCGAGGCACGCATACCTCAAACTAGATTACTGTTATTTCCTCACATCCTGCATGGAGGCTTCTCGTCAATATGCGGCTATATGAAGAAAAATGTTGCAGCAGCAGTAAGAGCTGCCCCCACGTTTTCAAATAATGCACCACTGTTCTTGATGGTTTGTGACTCACTAGTAGTCTGTAGCGAGGATACTGAGGGGTAAATTTGATAAGAGAATGCATAAACACATCCGTCATAGTGGTGTTGCGGAGGTTGCTGATATACTCCTGTAGGTGGGATTGTCATGCCTCGGGATGATGGTGCGTCTCTCTCCAGGAGAGCATGAAACAGGATTACCAGCACATCAGCAAACATGCGAACCACAAGCCTTATTTGGGACAACTACTTGTCAAAATAATATGGTGTCTGACTTTTATGAGTGATTCGCTTGCTTGATATAGCACTCACTCTCATATAGCGACATATATAAAAAATAAGACTCTTTACATGAACTTCCCAGCAACCAGGATCAGTGTTTACGTGCTTAGAAAATAGTGGAAGTAAACATTTAGAGGAATCCGAGTGGAAGCATGCTTTTGCCTGCAATCTGATATGACCGGCTGCTGCGGCTTCTCTCTTGATGCATCGTCACCCACCACCTGTCAGCGAGCTCCCATCATGCCGCATGGCCCTGCAGCTGTGAAGCTGTGGGAAACACACACCTTGTCACCAGTAGCAGCGTGATAATATGCCCGCAAGTTAAGCGCACAGGCCGATGGTTCCTGAACACGCACACTGCAAAAAGTTTCAAAAAAAAAAACAAGGGAAAAAAAGGGAAAAAGTTACTTGAAATACTTTAAATTATTTGACCAAAGAACAAAGAAGTCTGATTTGCAAAGATTTATTGAAATAAGTAAGAAATGTTGAGTGTTAAATAATCCACAGACATGTTAAAAGTAGTGCTTCCAGACTAAAAACAGGTACATTTGTGTGACAAAAAGAAAAAGTGTTTACATTTAGAAACTGCAAGTTCCATTGTCTGAAAGTCAGACTACATGTTTCCGAAGTATAGCTGTGTCCCAATACAGGATGCACTTGAAGGCTGATTGTGTCACAGTGGCTTGTCAAAGGCAGTCCCATTTCAAAGGCTCCTTCAGATGCGGCGGACAAATGCATCCTCCGTTTCCTGTGCCACGAAAGAACCATCGGGTGCATCCTCTCCTCTCTACCCTTGCGTCACCAAACACCACTCCTGTCGCCAAGCAACAGGTAGCTAGCGGGCTAACTAGCTAGCATAACTAACGTCGAGTAAGTTAAACTATTATTTTAAAGATAATTTGTTTCAAAGGGCCCGTCCGTTTTCTTAAACATGTGTTTAACGCTAGTTATTTGATTTGAAATATTTGAAACCAAACAGTTTTACATTTTAAAGTGTATTCCTCGGCCGTTTAAAAGTCCGCCATTTCGTTTGAATTGGCACGCAATGCATCTCGGGATACTGTGGGCGGTGAAGGATGCACCCAATGGATCCTTCGTGGCCCAGGAAACGGAGGACGCACGGATCGGGACCCAGCTACTTTAAAATGTAAACGTTTTTGGTTTCAGCTCAATCAAATAGCTAGCAATGCAAATGTTAAAAAACACGAAAGGGGCCTTGAAACTTCAAATTATCTTTAAAATAATACGTCAGTTACGTGATGTTAGTTATGATAGCAAGTTAGCCCACTAGCTACCCGTTGCTAAGCTACAGGAGCCACGTTTGGTGACACAAGGGTTAGGGCGGGAAAAGCTGGTGACCTAAACAGGAAATCCTCTCTGGACCACACCATCTCATTTCAGTTCGGCCTTAGCGGTCTACGCAGGCTACAAATGACGCATCCTTCCTAGCCTGCGCCCTTTGAAGGATGCAACAAATTGAGGCACATCTTCTATTGTAAAACAGGTGCAGCTAAACTAAAAACATGTACATTTCTCTGGATATTTAAGTAGTATGCAGGTAAAATGCTTACTTTTAGCAAATGATAGTGCCTACATCTTCAAATAAGGCTATATGTCCTGGAAATATATCTTTATAACAAGTACAGCTACAACAAAAACAAGTACATTTGTCTTTATACAGAGAATGTTAATTATTTTCTAAGTTTGTCGGAGAATTGAGTAATTAAATGACTAATTGTCTTGAAATAAGGTTACATATCCTGGAATTCTCAGAGAAAGATGGCATATTTGTACAGTATTGTACTTGTCAGTGTTGATTTAAAAGGTTTTATTATTATGATAATTCTATTTTCAAGAATTAAGTTAATTAAATGTCAGTAAAAGCTCTGATGTCATTCAGATAATTTAAAAAAAACGTGAAACTAGTGAAAGCGTTGACATAAATACTGTGAGTCACAAGTAAACATTGTTCCCCCACGCCTGTCAGATCACACATCTGAATAGCAGGAACTTCACTCTAACAGACTCCCCTACTGTCGCACCATCTGACCACTTCCTGACTCCTAAATGGCCCAAAATTTAATCAGTGCAAAGATTGTGGTGTGAAATGAGAGGCAGCAGACGCCCGCTAATATGATCTTTCACAGTCTGTTGAAGGGGCGAAATATGGGGATATCTTACCTTTTATTAGCAGAGGAGCCTTACCATTTCTTTTTTTTTACACTACTCAAATATGGACACACACTACAAAGATGCATCTCCTCCCACCCGCCGGATGTTTTTCAAAGGGCCTCCTTCTCCTTTCTTCTCCTCCCCGCCCTCCACTCCAACTCCCGCTTCCTCCATCAGTGTTGCCAATTGCTTTCTTCCAGCCTGCTTTTAAATTAGTCTGTCTACCCATCTTCGCCTCTCATGTTATTTTCATAGAAGGCAATCCAAAATGGATTGCATGTTAATTCAAATGTGGGATCACTGTCCCTCATAGCTGGTGCATAGAAAGCAATAGGAGGACAGGAACAGGGTAGACATGTCTGCCAGAGAGGCCTAAAATGTGTCTCCTGCTGGGCCGAGTGACAGAAAATGCAAATAATTTCAGAGACTGTCTAGACGGTGCACTCCTCTTGACTTTTAAACTACAACCCACTTTATATAACAATTTATTTGTGTGAAATACTTTTCTAAAAAGCCTCTGATTTTTTCCAGAATCGATAGGTCACTAACTTCACATTATGCATCAGAAAAAGCAAAAATAAAACCTCCTTATTAAATATGTAATTAATTATAAAAAAGGCCTCAAATGCACACACTTCTTAAAGTCCTACATGCACTAAATTAATATATAAAGACCGGCCCCAAACGCCTAAGCTGTGACATGAATCCACAAGCAGGAAGGCTGCTCCTTGGTTACAACCATATTGATGAACATCTACACCCAATATGTTGCTCCATTGATTCTTCATTATTCCAATTCCCTGGTCTATTCCAAGGTGGCATGGCAACACGATGTACACAATTAATTTGTGCTTTCTATTAAAACCAAGTCATTAAAAGCATGCTGCACAACAATTTATAATTAAAATAGCAGCACGAGTGAGAGGTGAAAGTCTCATTAGTATGGCTGCTGCATGCTGTTTATTTCCTTGACTAATTTGAACAGCCAGTTTTAGCCCTTGCTGTGATAAATTATGTACTTATGTGTGAATGCTCATGTGTGTTCAGAGATGAGTGTTTAGAGACAGTGACAAAAGTGGGGAAAAATGGGTTATTGTAATTTCAAATAATAACAGGTAACAACAAGGTTAAAAAAATGTGTTTATGTATAAATGCAGTTTATCAAGAGCTAATGTGGCAGTCCAAAGCTTGTTTTGTTTGGCTCCATAACCTTTGGCTTGTGACCAAATCCTTCTAGAAGAAAGAAATTTACCATCATCCTTAGCTGTATTTATGCATTTATTTACGTAGTAAATATTAGCAAAGGCTAGCATGCTTATACACTAAACTACGTTTGTTGAAAATGGAAAACCTTATTACTGAAATTAAAATGTAGTTAACCTAACTGTTATTACTCACGTTAAAATGAGCTAAGCTAGCTGTTATTACTCACGTTCAAATGAGCTAAGCTAGCTGTTATTACTCACGTTAAAATGAGCTAAGCTAGCTGTTATTACCTACGTTAAAATGAGCTAAGCTAGCTGTTATTACTCACGTTAAAATGAGCTAAGCTAGCTGTTATTACTCTCATTAAAAGGATCTAAGTTAGCTGTTATTACTCACATTAAAATGAACTAAGCTAGCTGTTATTACTCTCATTAAAAGGATCTAAGCTAGCTGTTATTACTCACATAAAATGAGCTAAGCTAGCTGTTATTACTCTCATTAAAAGGATCTAAGTTAGCTGTTATTACTCACAGTAAAATGAGCTAACCTAGCTGTTTTTACACACGTTAAAATAAGTTAACCTAGCTGTTTTTACACAATTTAAAATGAGTTAACCTAACTGTTATTACTCAAGTTAAAATGAGCTACGCTAGCTGTTATTACTCACGTTTAAATGAGCTAACCTTACTGTTATTACTCACGTTAAAATGAGCTAAGCTAGCTGTTATTACTCTCATTAAAAGGATCTAAATTAGCTGTTATTACTCACATTAAAATGAGCTAAGCTAGCTGTTATTACTCACATTAAAATGAGCTAAGCTAAATGTTTTTACTCACATTAAAATGAGGTATCCTAGCTGTTTTCATCACATTAATTTCTCCACACTGGTGAAGTAAGACACGGTGAACGGGACTGCAGGAAGCAGTGCAGCACCTGATTGATGTTTTCTGTCTCATCACTGTCAGTCTGTTGACATTTTCCTTTACTTTCACCATCTTTAAACGCCGCCGTATCCCGTACTGTGTTCTGTTTAATATTTTCTTTATGTGCCGTCTTCAGGTTTGTAGATCTCCCTGTCGTAGCCTTCAGTTTTTGTATCATTTAACCTCTCTTGCTTTCTCTCCAATGTCTTATCTCTTTTTTTCTTTTTCCGCTCTGTAAAAAAGCAGACGTCAAATTTACCGGTCTTATTTCGCCAGATTGCTAAAATTACAGTTCCTCCTCCGGATTGTGTGATTAGAGCCATATCCCTAGAAAGGGTCTGTTCTTCATAGCAACGGTCTGTTATCGAGAAATAACACACCAGGGAATGCCATAATTAACCAAATAGAATCAAGTATTTAAGACAGCTGTGTAATAAACATTAATATCTTAGCAACTTTGAAGTTTGGTTCTCACTGGCGACATCTGTGGTGATAAGCAGTTATTGCAAGTGTGTTTTTTTCTTAATTTGTGTGTTTCTTTTTTTTTTGAGTTTGCACTTTTTTTCCAGGTTTATTTAGCTGATCATTTGAGATTATAACCTAATTTAGCTCCAGATTGATAACACCTTAGTTATTAATTCCATTGGCAGCTGAAGCCATATTTGCACACTACTATTCCAGACGGTTCGTGTTTTCCCTTAGCGCTGGATTGTTTAAAGTATCAGTCTTTTGTCAATATCATTGTGGAGTGTATAGTGTCACAGACATAGATCTATGCAGCGATAATGAGACACAGTTGATTAGCTTTGCTTCTCCAATGAGCCCAACACAAGGAAATTGAAATAACACGCAGTCAAACCATACGGACATGATTAATGGTGTTTTGAGATTGGGATTTAGTGGTATTTACATAATCAGCAGGGGAGAATTAGCTATTTCCAGTGCCTTGTTGTGTGTGAAACAGCAGCCCCACGCTTACATCAGCCTGTCAGACTGATTGTGTTGCATTGTTTTAATGTCTTTATTTCTCAAAGGCTTTGATGGAGTGATCGGGCAGATAATGAAGAGATTTGTAAATGTGCATCAAAGTGAAATCTATTGAGAAAACAACATTATGAGTAACCATAATAAATGCACCATTTACTTGAAACTTCCTGTGGGCAGAGAGGAACTGTCTGTTTTAACCCGGGCAACTATGCGGTGGTGCAGTGGTTAGCGCTGTTGCCTTACAGCGTGAAAGTTCCTAGTTCGAGTCCCAGTTTGGACAAAGTGGGCCTTTCTATGTGGAGTTTTCATGTTATCCCCATGCATGCGTGGGTTCCCTTCGGGTACTCCAGCTTCCTCCCACAGACATGTTTGTTAGGTTCATTGGTGACTCTAAAATTGCAGGTGTTCAGTGGCCATGTCTCTATGTGTCAGCCCTGTGATTAACCGGCGATCAGTCCAGGGTGTACCCCGCCTCTCGCCCAATGACAGCTGGGATAGGCTCCACCCCTCTGCGACAGGACAAGCAGTATAGATAATGGATGGACGGAAAACACTATCAAGGTTTTGGATCGCAGAAAATAAAGCCTGGCAAAATGTTTACTAGATACACAAATTTATAACACCCTCTTCCCTACTGAATCCCCACCACTCCCAATCAGTGTGAAGAATTAAGACACAACCACAAAGACAAAAACTTTATTTGAAATAACTGCCACTGTTTACTTATGTTCATCCAAATAATGAGACACACTAAGTGGAAATAGTCCTCAGGATCATCGTTATCTCTCAAGTGATACTTGTGTATGAACATAACAATAAAGATCCAAAGTTGGAAAGAGTCACAATCAGTAGTGTTCCTACGTTCCCGAATGGACGTTAAAACTGTTTCTAATTGAATCAAGTGATGAAAGTGGGATTTGTAATTGTCAGGGCCCCTGCACATCTTGCATAATTAAACAAAGTTAAACTGCTGCTGAACAGTGATTTTAGTTTGTCAAAATAGTACCTTAGAGGTTATTGCACATTAAAATCTGAGAAAACACAAGGTAATAAACTTTATTTTAGTCATTAAAAAGGAGAAAAAAATGTAAGTGGCTTTACAGACAACTTCCACCTTAATAATGTAGAACAAACAAGTCAAAGAACAAAATGCAGAGTTGGTCCATGCCGTCCAGAATGACACATATTACCTTTTATCCAATCTCAGCTATAGTCTGACGACAATATAGCCTCTGCGAGCAATGGCGAACATGTGGGGCTTGTCTGGTTTAGCCAGTGTTTAGCGATAAGGACTTCCAGCCAAGACTTCCTTTTGCGTGCGCTACATTCTTTGCAGTCCAGTTAGCAACTTGAGAAGCTACCGTGTGTTCAGATCAAAAGCGAAGCGAGTTTTGCCCCTTTAGATATGCCCCGGAGGAGCGCCCGTTCGCCTGTTTGGAGTGAGTCTCACTTTCACTGGAAATAGAAAGTTACACAGAGGCTGCACTCTGGCTAACTACTGCGGTATGAACCTGAGAAGGAAGCTGTCTTTCTTGTGATTTACTTTAATTAACGGGTCTTTAGTTTGCCAAAATTACAACATCAAGATGCAGATTTATAAGAAGTTAAAATAAACTTTTTGTCAATGCTAGTATGTTAAAGCTGCTGTGAGGAACTTTCGGTTTGTGTTGATTTTGGCGCCCCCTGTGGACAAAGCCGTACCTCGTATCTCTTTGCTGAATATTTCCTGTACATGCTTAAGTGGTGGTTTTTAACAAAAAATCTCATCCTGCATTCTTTAATAGTCATGTATCACTCAATTTAAATGTTTGCCCTTGAAAATGTAAACAAAGGCAACGTGCACTTGGTCTGACACCGACTCCCTGCCAGCAGTTTCAGGCATTAAAAATAACTATAAAGCAATAATCAAGCCTGTCTGGTTTGCTTTTGTAGGTCACATAGAGTAATCAGAATAAATTTCAGTCTGTTTCATAACCATCGAAAAACTCCTCACGGGAGCTTTAAATGGAGGTCAGATCGATTATTTTTGGTGCAGTCGAGGAAGTCAGGAAATCTAAATGCTTATTGGCTTTTGTGACACAGCGGCAAGCAAATTTTGATTCTGCTCTCCACACGGACTGTTTTTCCTGCATACGCCGCAGCCTGCTGATACGTTCGTCAATATAATTAAGACTATAAACGTACCACAAACGGAAACCAGAACCCCTTCTGGTCAACAGGACGACTTTGACTTTCAAAAGAAAACTGTTTGCTGTCTTACAAAGCCATGACCAATTTTGATTGGTGGAATTAGCCAAAATGTTATGGGGCAGCTCAGAGTGTCTTGGGCAAGACACTGAACCCCACATTACTCACTAAGACATAGCCATCGGGTATGAATGTGCATAGATCTGACTGGAATTTTTTTGTTGTAAGAACGTTTTAAGAACATTATTTGAAATTATAAACGTCCTTAAAACGTTTTCTTTCAGACGTAATTAGAACTTGTAGGACATGTTAGCCAACGTTATGAGAACGCTACACAAGGACAGTCCATTTACCCTTTATGGAACGGTCACAGTCGTGATTAAAAGAAACCAGCAGACTGTTGGATGAAAACGGGAAATCAAGAGCATTTATCATTCATCTCTAAAGCTGCTAATATTCGCTAACATCAGCCACCATACGCTCCAGAATAGTCATACCAGACAGGTTAAGGCTAAGTCAGCAAAACAGTGTGTACTGAATTGAGGAAACATGTGCTTTAATGAATTCTATTATCTATTTAGAAAAGGAAAAGTTATTTGAAAATGTCTGTCTCACTCCAAGGGCAACATTTTAGCATAAATAATAGCCTCACACACCCTAGCTACTAGCCTGCTTGGATTCTTTCTCGACTCAAAAACATGTTCTTATGCACATTGCTTAGTGTTAAATATTCAGCGTATATAAAAACACATGCTTTTGTACCAGTGAAACTTTACACAGAAACTTTCTAAAATCCCTGCAGGTCCACACACTTCAGTGGTCCAGAGAACGCACACAGGACATGCATATATGCACACACAGTGAGAAGTTACGCCCTGGGACAACTAAAGCCACAGCTTGTTCCAGCACACAAAGGTCACTGCATGATTTATGCACCTGTTTTGTGAGTTAGATGGGAAGTGTTTTGCGCTTTGGGGCACCTGACCGATCGAGATGTGAAATATGAAAATGAAATTTCTGTTCATGAATTGATTTACACGGTTGAGCAGGTATTAAGCTGCCCGATAGAAAGTAGCTGGATAAATACTAAATGTGTTTGAATGTCAAAACCCGTGCAGTTGTATCTGCTAAGGTTGTCCCGTCATGTTAAGCAGAATAAAAGTCATGACATTGCATGGTTTTTGCATGTGTTTGTGGTCCCGACTGGATAAAAACAGAACAGAAGTGCATGTACACACATATTTGTGTGGCTGCGTACCAACACTTTACTCCATTTCTCCATCTGATGCTTGTATCCGTCCTGACATGACAGTGCACTGTGTTTCCGACATTTATTCTTCAACATGGCCGCCCACAGGGGAGAGACGCAGATGGCTTTTGACTTCCTAATGGTGCAGGATGGCCAAGGATGATGTTATTTCAACTGACAAGCTGCTCCATATCTGCTGTGATCAAATACCACCTGCATGCTCTTTTTTTTTTTTTTTTCATAAAAATTTTAATTTCTCATCAATGATTAATTGAACAATTAATCTAGCGGCGGCCTACATTTTGAAAAAGGGAGAAGTTGGCGCGATTCCCCAATGAGTTTGATGTTTCCTTGGGAAACTTGAAACAAACTTGAACAAAACAGCGGATGACTACATTTTGAAACCTTCAATAAAACATGAGAAGTGTTTTATTTACAGTATCCTCCCTTGTGATCTGTGTGGTATTAAAAGTCTTTTAGCGTCTCGCACGATACATCAAGCCCTTCAGCTCACCGAAACGGAAACCCACTTCCACATGCATCTTTGTTCCTGCACAAAATCCCACTATGTTTTGCTATGCATTTATTAAGTAGCTACACTTCCAGAAACTTAATTTATGAGCACATTGGAAGTTAATGATATAGAATTGAATAAAACAAATGACTCCTGCACTCTGGAGCTTTTTAATTAGGGGCACAAGGCAGTGCGTTTAAGATAACACATTCACACCAGAGGTAAATAGATGGTACTTGTGTGCACTACCTTGTTTTAGCATGACAGCTGTGTTGGATACATTGCTGCATTAAATCAAACCCAATTACTGCCAGCTCATTGCCCCTACGCCCCAAGAGGTGTGTGATGCGAACGCAGAAGTACGCAATACCTCAGTGTCGCTGTGTTAAGGGGATAAAATCTTTTAATGTAGAGCAGAAAAAGAGCGGACAGATGCTCGTTTAAAAATGCCTGAAAGTAACACAAACCGCAACATCAATCTCATTCAATTAGGATATCTCCAACAGGCACGTTAACAGCTCCTTTGTTACACTTTCTTGGTGCTGGTTGCTCTTGGGTTCGCTGTGCTGTGCTAAGGAATTGCTCCAGTGTGGCCTGAAGTGCTGATGTTGTTTTTATATGCTTCTGCTAGTGTGCTTTTTGTCACTTTTAAAGGGTCAACCGACGCAGCGATATCGGCTCCAGCACTTAGATGCACCGCGTTACGCTGATGGAGGAGGCTTTTTGGGGACAGTGCCGCTGGGACTGGTTTTGAGGGGTAGGTTGTGCGCGCGTGCAGCAACAGAGCATGTTTAAAACAAAAAAGTGGGGCCGCATTGAACGGAAAAGTAAAGGATAGAAAGGGAGATATTTAGGCGAAAACAAAGGAGGAGTGAAAAAAAGACTCAAGTGACAGCTACACAGAGGTCCATGCCACCAGTTCTCTCCACTGAGACACACTGGAGGTGTCTGTCAGGTCAATTAGTACTACTGTGCTTACATTTTCCACCTGACTTCCTTCATTAGTGTTTATGTCTGCAGCTCAGAGCCTCCGCAATGTGTCTGCATGTTCAGTCATACTTAAAGCCGTTCCCACACACTCTTGGTGTGAATCTCGGCTCATGAAAGGACTGTACGTTTGCCAAGCACCCGACCTAGAGGAGGGTAGCAGCTTTTATTTTGTGGGCTTTGAGCCATGTGAGCGGCTTAGTGCTAGTGATGGCAATGTCCGCCTGTTGGGTGTTTCATCACGTTGGTCAAGACTAAAATATCTCAACAACTTTTTGATGGGTTACCATAAATATTGGTGCAGACGTTCATTTTCACCATATGATCTATCTTAATGACTTTGGTGATCCACTGACTTTCTCTTGCTCTACCAGCCAGTTCAGTATCAGCCTCATTAGTGCTAACTTGCCAATAGTACAAGCATTTTAAATACTATGGTAACCATAGAAACCATGACACCAACATTTGTTATTGTGAGCATATTAGCATGCTAATTTTAGCATTTAGCTCAAAGCTTTAGTTTTAATATTGCCTCACAGACACATGTGTGGCTGCAGATTCTTATGCTGTGTTTCAATCAGCTCATTCTGTTAGTGCACTTCCATGTAGCCCACTGTACACTACAGCTGTGTCTCAATTCAGGGGCTGCATCCTTCGAAGGACGCCGGCTACGAAGGATGAGTCAGACCGCTTTTTTTTTTTTACATTTGTACTGCTAGCTGTTTGTTTGAGTTGAAACCAAAAACTTTGCAATCGCCTTTGAATTGGTGCGTAATTAATCTCTGGATACATTGGGCTGCGAAGGATGCACCCGATGGATCCTTCGTGGGCCGAGAAAAGGAGGATGCTTTTGTCAGCCGCATCCGAAGGAGTCTTTAAAATAGGACAGCCTTCGACGCCCCGCTGTGACGCAATCGGCCTTCAAATACGACCTTCGAAGGATGCAGCCCCTGAATTTGGACAGCTTATGTACTCAGTTTCATATTGCGGTAATTTCCAAAGGACAGATTTGTCTCAAAATATGCCTGATGAAACATTTGCCCACTACGTCTTTTTAATAAGGAATTGTTACTACCATTCTAACCTGCCCTAATACCTGCCGGCCTGTTTGTTCACTTGACTTCCAGTTATTTTCCACGCACCCCTCCTCTGCTCCACTCTGCCTGCCTGCCACACCCACCTCTTCAGCTCACTCTTTTCACCTGGGCACCCAGCTGCTCCTCATCAGTAATCAAGCCAGTATATAAGCCTCTCCTGCTCTCACACTCATTGCCAGATCCTTCTTTGCCACTTCATAATACTCTCCAGCTTTCATCTTTGGACTGATTGCTTATTGCCGACCCCGCCTGCCTCTGACCTGCCTTCCTTATTGTGATAATTGCCTCGGCCTTCTGTCCCCGTCCACGAGTCCTGCCTCAGCGTTCCTGCTTCCTGTCTGCCTCTCCCCTTGGCTGTTCCCCAGCAACTACGCTGCTGTGTGAGTTTCCCTGTTTTCATATCTGTGGACACTGTGGCTCAGAGACTCTTACTGCATAAGTGGGCACGTTCTTTGGACATTTACCTCCTGGCTCCTTGAACCTCCACCTGGCCCTGCCTCTTCCACTTCAGGTCCCCGGCCCATTCCAGTGACTCTAACGGCTTCTGCCCTGACTTTTGTACTGCCTGCTTGAACCTGTACCTGTGTGCACCCTTTTAAACAATAGGAAGACATAATGCAAACAATTGCACCAACAACATGCTCAGGGTGTGTATAGTGAACTTGTGCATTTAAAACCATAAAACCTTGAGCATTAAAGGAGCCATATATTTTGCATGGATATTCTCATATTCTGCATGGGTTTCACATTTTTGGGTGTTTGTCCAGAATTACATATTTAAAAAGGTCGCCTCTGAAATGGGCCAATCAGAACAGCTGCAGGTTCCTACGTAAAACCTTGCTTTCGCTCAAATTGCCCAATCGTCATTCACCTCAGGCTGCCTTCTTGCACTCGCTTGTAGTCAAGTCGTTCCGATACCTCCTGGCGATTCTGGCTCGCACATATAAGGCCGAATAATCGTTCCTAGAGCGGCCATGTTTTCTACAACTTTGGAGTGACAGTGCAGTGCGGCCGCTTCCCCACGTGAGGGAGGGGTTACGTGGTCACTCCAAATGCTGGTCTAACCTTTGAATGGCAAAATGGCTTGTTTGTTTCAGGAGGAAAGAGAGGCTCCGAAAAATAATTCAATTAAAATATGTATACAATTTTTAAAATAAAACGCACTACAATGTGATTCAAAAACACATTAGATTAATAGAAAATTGTTTGCAGAGCTAAAATATGTCCCCTTTAAACACCATGAGCTGCAGTGAGTTTTTTTTTTGGAAGCTAATTCTCTGCATTTAGTTCCATTAAAATGCGAGAATCTAAAGGTCTCTGTTTTTTAGTATTGTTGGCTTTTTTAACTGTTATTGGATATACAGTAATGAGACAAATTTGATTACTTTATTTCTGTTGTGGAAATATAATTATTTGACCACTTTCTTTTAGCTATTCAGTCAGTACCCCCTTATTGTCTTTGGCTTCTTTGTGCCATTGGATGCACTGTGTACTGCACATTTACATTTATACACTCTGGCATTTGACCAACCCCTTCAGCATTAAACCAACAGAGACAGAAAGGAAGAGCTAAGGGAAGGGACAGAGCAACAGTATAGTGGCATCTGTATACTTACTGTTAAACAGAGGCTTATGAGGTAAAAGGTGTATTATAAGAATATTGTATCAGTGAGTAAACTCAATAGAGATCAATAGAATCTACAGCAAACAGCAGGTCTAGTTTATAGTCTATAGTTTTATTGATCCTCTATTTGTTTGTGAGTCTGAATTGCAGCAATTATGATCGTTCCCAAAGGGCCACTTATGCACGAGTCAAATTCTCGCTATGTCCCGCCATGACATGTGCTGTCATGTGAGATGGGAGAGAAGCCAATAAGCACTGAGATATGTCTCGGAGACAATTACGGGCTAACGATTCCACCATTTGAAAACTGTATATCCATCACCAGACGAATTAATCCATCTCTTGTCGAGCCATAATAATTGATGTGTTGACATTCAACCAGTGTAACTCTTGTTATCCCCGCCTCGCAGCATTTTAAAGCGTGCACCGACTCAAAACTCTGTGAAAAGCACAATCACAGCGTGAAATCCTCCCGTCTTTTGACTTCTTTAAAGATCCCTGAAAACAACAGCGTTGAGGCCCGCCCTTTAAACGTGATGTTTTGATGCGTCGCACACGGAGCGGGTGTTTTGTGGGGTCCGGGAGATAAGAGACGGAGAGAGGTTTGAACGCGTGACGGGAAGGTAGGGCGACGATTTCCTTTCAGGTTTGTTTCCCGCCACCTGCTGGGTCCTCCAAACAGAGCCACACACGGAAGATCAAAGTGGGCTATCAATGCTTTGTGTTGCTAAGGTGTCATATAATTACCGCTTTATGTATGCGTGAGGAGTAAATCTGACAGCTAACTGACTGGAGCAGTGACAAAAGTCATCCGAGACAGCTGGATATTTATTCAGCACTAACTTTCAGTGCCTTAGTAAACAAACTCGTACCGTTTTCCGGTCATACTTCCTGATTGTTGTCTTAAAATATAGAGCTAGTGATCCAATGTAACATTTGCCGACAAAACACTGGTTTACCAAGATCCATGTCTATTTGTCTTCTGGTTCCGGCGGACTGCTTCAAGGCCTTACAAGCCTTCACTGAGCGAATAAATCGCTGTCACACTCCTCAAAATGGTGTGATCGCCTGTCACAGCACTTCACATCAGTCTGTTTTATTGGATGTGGCTCACGCCTCCAGATATTTATATCTTTTTACAGCCGTGTACTGTAGTGGCTAACAAAACAAAAAGGAGGGGAAAAAAGCAATGAGGGAGAAAAAGGGAGGCAGGAAAGCTGGGCCGGCTGCTAGACGAGTAATGGTGTGGAATACAGAGGAGGGATGTGCGGAGCTTTGGCTGGGGACACCCTCTAGATCCATCTTCCCCTGCTTAAAGCCCCAGTGCCTGGGTAATGGCCGCTCGGCGGGTGCTTTCAGAGGTTACGGCGCAGGAGATGAGGGATCTAGGAGTGTAGGGGCCAAACTGAGAGGTGATTTCCACAGCAGAGGCCTCTTCATTTTGGAGGTAGAGGAGGTGTCGGTGTGCCAGTGATGCCGGAGCCTGGAGGGAAACAAGCAAATTGCTCCCCACAGGAACAGGGCACCGGCTACAAACTGGATCCGACATGATATGGAGTTACCTGCTTTTCTTACCTTTTTGTTTTTTTAGTTTTATTTATCTCTTTACACTTTAATCAAACAATTATTTTTCCGTAAAGAAATGTTCCGATGACATTTTTTTTACCTGATACCTGAATTTTAAAAATGGCCCATACCAGGCTCGTATGAGATACCAGTGGGAGACTTTAGACAGAAAAACAGCTTTATACGATTAAACATTTATTGGTGTGACATGATTGCTATCAGTTTTGTGTAGACTGGCTCAGAGAAAGAATGACGAGAGCTTTCTTTTATTTGGTGGTTTCACAGTCTGTAAGAAGAGGGTTTTTTTTTTGACATCTCTCCTACTTGCGCCTGCTGATGAGCGTTGACGAGACATTTAAAAATGGAGCCGTTTTATTTAGCAATTTTACTGGTTCTGTTTTTTTTTGTGGGAGTTAAAATAATCAAAATTAACAAATTGTAAAGATTCCTAACCTCAAAACAAACAGAGCGCCTACAAACCAGCTAAGCTAACGCTAGCAGCAGACCTGCTGTCCCCGCCCAAGCCTCACAGAAACCCTTGCTGTGTTCGAAATGCCATACTACACTAGCAGTACGTACTGATTTGGCCAAAATGTAGTATGTAGTATGCAAACAAAACCAAAATGTGCAGTACGCCAAAAATACCCGGATGTCGTACTGATTCAGAGAAAATCTCCAGTATGCATCGGACCAGTCTACCTCGCCTACTGTATCCCACAATGCAAAGCGCTGGAACGTCACTGCGGCAGTTGAAATGATGGACAGCAGAAGGGGACGTGATAGCTAAAGAAGCGGCGGTTATCATTTACTTACGCCTGGCGTAGCATACTGCAAAATGAATGTGAAAAGCTGCTCCATACTACACACTACCGCCTAACGCTGTATGCAGTATATAGCCTGTAGTATGTGGTATGTAGTATATAGTACGTCATTTCGCACACAGCCGATCTTTTATTACGTGTAGCTCTGACTAATGTTACATTCTCCACTACCACTGCACTGTTATCATTTCAGAATATATGACTCAGTTCTTCTTTGCTCCTCTTAAACTGTAGTCCTTGATGGCAGCTATAACACATCCATGTCAACAGTACAATATAATTTGCTGTTTGGGCTCCTGTTTTGGAAATGATTTATGGTACAACAAGTTTACTCTAGATTACGGTATCTCATCGGAGGATGGACTGGCAGTTCTCTGAGTTCTGATCCCACATTTGAGGCAGCCTCAGAGGCATTTCCTCTCCTGGTATCCGCATAGGAACTACTCTTATTTACTTTTACATACGTACACGCATCACTCTTTTTATTTTTAAGATTATTTTCTTGGCTTTTTATGCCTTTATTTTTTAGAGGGAGGACAGTGGATAGTGGCGGAAATTGGGCAAAGAGAGAGTGGGGATGAGGACTATCGAGGACTATAGCCTCTGTATATGGTCACCGATTTAACTACTGAGCCAAACCCGCACCCAGGTACATGCATCCTTAAAGCAAAAAGCAGAGCTTCAACTGCAACAAAAAACCATAAACTGTTACCTACTAAATCTATTGCAGCTCATAGCTCACTCATTTTATTGAGGTCAGCAGGCTGACAAGAGCGACTATACTCCCAGGCACATGCTTAATGATACAACCCAACCTTCTGAGAGATGCATGAAAAACTCTGGTTCCTCTGCTTCAGGTTTAGAGTCAACGATTTTGGGCAGGAAAGCCAACCTTTACAGAACTGCTTGTGATTCCCCCTGACAAAAGCATTGGTTCTACATTATAGTCTGATGTGGTACTCTAGACGAAGACAAGGCCCAACATCAAAGCTGTCATCTTGCATTGCCAACAGAGCAGGTAAAACCCGGAGAGTGGAACAAATGCCAGGCTCGGCTCGCTCCTGCTTCTCAGTTAGGAGGACGGTTGTAGCTGCGAAGCCGTCGTGGCCTCTCCAGCTTTATTATGTCCAATGGTGAATTATATCTTCAGCTTTTCAACAGCAAGATACGGTTTTCCTCCTGCTAGCCCGCCCTCTAAATACTTTAGTGAGATGCAGTCCATTTACCTGAATCAACTCTAGCCATCTTCAATTTGTTAAAGGCTCTTTGGCACCCCTGAGTACGGAGGGAGATAATTGAATTGAGCTCATTCTTCTTGCTGATTTCTCGTGTTACCTAAAGGGACTTGGGGAGGAAAAGCATTCTCAGGAAAAAAAGGCCTTTTTCAATCTATTGCAAAGGCTATTCATGAAAGGGAATATGAAAGTCATATGAGAGGGGAGGCAGACAGAGAAAGAGATGGCACTCCGAGCTTATCGTTTCAGAGAGATTTGTAGTATGAGAGCGTTCATGAATTTTATGCTGCTTCTCTGGAGGGTTATTTTTCCCTCACAATATAAGCATTTAAGTATATTGAATAATCAAGGAGAATATCTTACCTTAATAGAATGTGATACAAAAACATTTGTGAATGCATTCGGAACTGAATGGACAGATACAACTGTCAGTTATCCTCCTGGTTGGAGGGTTTGAACAAGAGCACGCTACTGTGACAATAACCTTTCAGAAATAACGTTTCTGACATCACGACCTTTCCAAATCAATCGAGGCTGTTCGGCTGATTTTCCATTTTAGACTTTATAAGCTGTATCAAGATTTCTCGCAAGCTAAGCAACAGAATGAAATAAAATGTAGCTGCTGAATGTATCATCCCCCTGCACATGTGGTTTCCCAGCCGAGCTAACTAGATAGCAGTCGAAGACTGACCTTCAGCTAAAGCTAACAGATAATAGCCTTAACAAGAAGCAGAATCTATTGGCCATACATTTAGTACCGTAAAATTTGGTGACACATTTTTAATACATTTTTTTTCATCTGAAAGTGGGCTGCGACCAGTAAGACCAATGTACCAGTATAAAATGCAGAGACAGGTGTTTTATCGTGTTACGGTATTTCATCCAGACGATGGCGTCATGATCGCCAGTGCGTCCGCCACCCTCACAACAATCAACGCTACTGAGCTCAACTGGGGCGGCTGTGGCGCAGTGGTAGAGTCGGTCATCTCAATCGGGTGGTTGGTTGTTCGATCCCTGACTGCTACAGTCACATGTCAAAGTGTCATTGGGCAAGACACTGAAGCGCAAATTGCCAAACTTACCTGCTGTCCATTATTACCAAGGGTGGAAAATACTTTGGCCGTCATCACAAATATGTTGTCCCTTAAAAAATTAAGGTGTTAAGGTATTGTTCATTGCTCCATTGGATAGAGCAGTGACCCTATAAAAAATACTAGGTCAACCAATTTGACCCCTTCCAGACATTCATTGCTCCAACCCTGATGTGTCAGTGTTAGGATAAAATCTGTTAAATATCACCCCAGATCCCTGAACTGTCAGCCATCTTTAATTAATGTCGATATACCAGAGGGGCAGTTTGAGCTGAAATTAGCCCGCTGAAAAGTAGAAAAAGAATTCTTAACTGTGAAACTCGCTGTTAGAAACGTCTGAGCCTTGGGCTTCACTTAAATGTGTGAAATGAATATTGTATAAAGGCATAAAATGTCCTGATTAGAGCAATTTGAAATTGAATTAGTAAGAAAAACAGTATTATAATTAATAAAGAGACAGCACATTCAAAGTGAGATCCGTGTTTATCTATGACGTGTGAAATGCAGCGGCAGACAGAGCCGAAGTCTTTAATAGTAAGGTGACAGCTTCGTCTTTCACAGAATAAGGAAGCGCTCCAACAGAAGCCAGCGCCCTGTTGATTTCTAAACCACCACAGCATTTTGACATGCTCCTCAGAAACCGTTGGCACATTCTAAATTAAAATCATCCCTCTCTTTTCATTCATGTGAAGTAATACTTCATTAGGTTTGATTGTTCATCCATGCCATAAATACAAAGGATTATTTCCTGGAGAAATAACAAAGGACCTCCTTTGCCTTTTAACCGGGGAACATAAAAGACTAAAGCCTTTGACTAGTTAATGAATTAGTATGGATAAAATCACCGCTGGATGTGTACTCGTGCAGTTTCAATTAAAAAAAAATGCAATCATTGAAAAAAAAAAACACATTGTAGCGTGCTGGAAATGTTTAAAAGCCAAGTTTCAGGTCCCACTCAATTTGGCCGTCTATTTCAGCTGCAAGATTTCCAGTCTCTCCCTCTGCTCTGTCATTGCCACCGCTGCCCTGCACCAGTACTGTCTCCATACTTTCAGCCACACCATTACCCCAGCATCCACCTGGAGGTTCCAGCGAGGGGGGGCTTAAGATGTTATCTCATTTCTCCTCAAATTCTGCATGAGTGATGAGGTTGGAGCCTAGACGGCAAACACAAGACACTTCTCGGCTCTTTCATCTGGACTGAAATATCTCAACAACTGTTGTATTGACTTCAGGTAGTTTTGTACAAAATCTCATGGCTCCCAGATAATTAATCCTTATTTTCTTTTTGTCATCCATTGACCTTTCATCTAGCACCACCATGACAATGGACTACCATCAAATTTGTTCTCACATTGTCTCTCTCAGGAGAAATTGTAATGACATTGGTCATCCCATGACTTTTACATTTAGCGCACCATTAGGTCGAAAAGTGTAATCATCCTATACGTTGTTATTGGACCAAATACTTGCAAAACTAATGAGAAAATCAGCTTCATGTCTAATTTGTGTTTAATGCTTATTTGCGAACAGTAACATGCTAACATGCTAAACTCAGATGGTGGTAATAAGGCGAATATTTCCTGCAAAAAATCAGCATGTTAACATTATCATTCCAAGTATATTAGTTACATTGTGTTTAGTGCTAATAAGCAAATTATCACATGCTAGCACACTTAGCTGAGATGTGAATATGGTAACTAATAACATAGCTTGACAGCTTGACACATGACAGCTCCCTAAAAGTGAAACAAAACATTTCTGGCACCCCCTGCTGACTGGCTGCAGTAAAGGTCATAAAGCCCGCCTCCTCCATGTTAACAGATGGGACATGAGTCAAACTATAAAATCCAAATACACGCCAGGTAAATGTTTCTCAAACATGGTTTCTGTCATTATAGTTAGTTCTTATCATGCTGATATACGTCCAAGTGTTCATTTTTCTGACACATTTATTTCTAATTAGTTATTTGATGCTGTAAAAAGGATGATTGACAGCTCTGTTAACCAATACGGCTCCTGCAGCCAATCAGTTCCGGATTAGCAGAGTGGTGGAAGATCTGTGAGAGGAAACGTAACTAAAACAATCACTACAGTAATTGAAGTTTCCATAGCTGTGAACGTCTGCTTTAGACCAACACACTGGCGTGCGGGATCTTTGCTCTTTTTTCGGTAAGTTAAGTGTGCGTTTTTAGCGGAAGTGGCTACAGCCGCTTCACCCGCCCATCTCTACTGCGCAGACTCTGGCTCCAAATCACGTCACCATCGCAAGATGGCAGCGCCTATCAAAGGGGGCTATTTTGGCATCACTTTCGTACAATAAGAGCAGATGGAGACTTGTCCTCCATCTTTATATACAGTCATTGGTTAATAATATTACCCGTTGGGGTGCTGGTTTGGCTCGGTTGCTGGAGCAGATGCCCCATGTGCAGAGGCTACAGTCCTCGACGCACTGATGGCAGGATCGACTCCAGTCTGTCGATCATTTGGTGCATGTCATCCCCCGCTCTCTATTCCCCACATTTCCTGTCTCTCTTCAGCTGTCCTATATAATAAAGGCAAAAAGCCCCCCAAGAAACATTACAAAAAAAAAATATTACCTGCTAAACATAAGCATGTTTACATTATCATCACAGCATGTGGGGCATGCCAATATTCACCTTTAGTTCAAAGCCTTGCTGTGCAGTACAGACTTACAGAGCTGTTAGCATTGCTGAAGACTCTCTTGGTATGATTATCCATGCATGCACATTTGTTTATGTTAAGTATGTCTGCAAGTGTGCATGCATCATAAATATGTGTGTTGCTACCTCCGTCTGTTCCTGTAATTCTGCATTTGACTATTTCAAACTGATCTCTGCCACAGTCTTCATCTCCCCCATGTTTGCTTTGATTGGAGGAAGGGAAGATGTGCTGAAAGGGATGGATGTCTTTCTGGAAACAGTATATCTCCCAGATTGCCACACTGCTTGGCTGTCAATCTGCGTATGTCTTTAACCGCACAACAGCAGAGTCTGCTGCTTTCCGCACACCCAATCACATCAGCCGCTGCACCCCTGTGAAGATAGTGGAAGGCTTGATGTATGTCTTTGATAGGAAAGGGCAATGTTAGTGTGAATTGAGTTGACATCTATCTGAGTGGGTCATGGCTATGTTGTTGTATGTCTTCTGCCTGTAGACTTTTAAGGCTTGTATTGAAACGGTAAAAAGGACATATTAACTGCAAGCTCTGACACTATGCACACAGAGATTGCCTATATTTCACCTGTCTGAGAGATTATAGTTGCTGTGTGGCGGAGGTGGTTGCTGCAGCCTTGCTTTGACAGTCCCTTGTGACACTGGTAGTGTGTGCTTACACACAGGCCCAAGGCAGATGGACACAGGCAGACCTACGGAGTGACAGAGGGTGAGGTAAAAAAAAAAGAGAGGAAGAGAGAGACAGCCAAGGCTATATTCAGCACCATGGACAGCTACCCTCAGACATCTCTTCAGGCAGCATTTGTTTGCTTTTATCTGAATCACTTACAGCAAGCGGAGCCAGCGCTGGTTCAAAATGTCACTACAATAGGAACGATTTCACACGTTTCCCACTCCCTGTGGGTTCCTTATTTTTTTCCTTTTTTAAGTGATTTTTCTCCAAACTGGACTCTGTTTTTCACTAAATCAGTCATACCAAACATTAGTACCACCATATGAAAAATGAGTCATTCGTCAGCTCTGTGGGTAGCGTACAGGATCTGCAGTGGTGCTGCTTTTATTAAATACAGCTTCCCAGTTTGAGTCTGACAATAACATAGATTCTTAAAGCTTCTAAGCTGACAACAACCCCCTGCCACTGTAATGACAGCATGGAAATCTTAATTAAGTGGAACAAACTCACTCTATAATGTAACTAAGTGTAGTTTTTGATAGCATGGATGGTATGCGTTTGCCCTAAACATCCCTCTAAAAACCCCCTCACCATATAAAGATATGGGACACTGCAGATATTGCTCAATTCCTAATTCCCTTACAATGTTATGCTTTCCTCTTAATTAGTCAAATTCCCTTACATACACTCAATACGAAGACTATTAGTTAATTACTGCTATTTACTCCTACATTTAAGAGGTGCTTGACACTTAATTAAAGATCTGGAACACATTCGTACTGAATTAAAACATGATTAAAACTTACCCGCACCTCCTCATTGTTAGCACTCCTCTACAGTGTTATCACTGTGACAACGATAGCTCAGATTATAATAGTAGTCTGAATCACATATGTTGGAAATTCTCATCTTACAACACAGCTTTTTGTAAGGTGCATTATGACAGTTTAATATGAAGTTGCGTGATACTTTTATTTAGTCAACTCTGACATTGTAAGTGTGAAAATCGAGCTTTAATCCCTATGGAATTTTAGGAAGTAGACATATTTGATGAAAAGCTCAATATCACACATACCGTAACTGTCTGATAAGATTAGATAGAACTTAATTACTGCTGTAGGAATTTCTATACCAAATTGACAGTACAAATTAAGAGTATAACAGAATAACTACTGAAACACAAGTGATATATACAATATAAAGTTAATAAGAATTAAATGCTAAAGAGATGAGAGAGTGCCCATAATAATAATTTGAGTAAAAAGCAGTGATGCGATTACATTGAAGTTCTGTTTGCAGTAATAATAAGAAGTAAAACTAATATTGCATGAGATGATGAATGTTTAGTGTGAAGCTACAGACAGGAGATGAGAGGTTAGACAGTCAAAAAGCTATCCTGGCTCTGTCAAAAGTTACATAATCAGCCAACTACTACCACAAGTCTCTAATTTACCAGCGATGTCTCATTTGTTCCCCAGGCTAGCTGTTTTCCCCTCCAGTCTTAATGCTATGCTAAACAGCATAGCTAACATATCCTGGTCCTAGCTTTATTACAATGTTACAATTTAATTGCGGTTTTGTCCAAAGAGCACTTGGAGCAATCTGGGGTTCAGTGTCTTGCCCAAGGACACTTTGACATGTGACTGTAGCAGTCAGGGATCGAACCCCAACCTTCCGATTGAGAGGCGACGACTCTCACACTGAGCCACAGCTGCCGCCCACAGCTTTGGTAGCTAGCTTGAAGGTAGCAAGGTGAGCGTGTTTAAGTAGTTTGTAAACTAACATGGACAATAATACAACATTAAAAATAGGAATATTAAATAACCCACTATAAATACTACTACACATTTTCAGGGAATTTTGTTATTGTTAATTCTTCTCTTGTACATGTAAAAAATACACCCTGTCGGTTAACTGTTATTGATTGGTTAACGAGGGTCTGCTATCGGTGGAGGGAAAAAAGGAATTAGCATCCCTAGCACTTAACATGCGTCATCCACTGCTTTCTCAACTGCGGTTTTAAAGCCCGCAGTTTGGCGTTTTGGCAGTGGCCATGTTTGGTTTTCTTGGGCGCCAGTAGGGACTTTATTTGGAGAGGAGTCAGTGGTTGGAAATGTTGTAAGTTATGCTAAGTTTTACAGTTATGTAGTCAATGTGTGAGGCTAATTCTGAGCGGGCTAATTAGCTAGTTAGATATGGTATTATTTTTGTGGTGGCCAGAGTTGATTATTTATCAGACTTAATAAGCTATTAAAGCCAAGTGGGTGAACAGAACTTAACAAGTGACCTTTTCTTCTCACTACAGCTTGATATTTTCCTTACAGGGAAAAGACAAAAACACGCCTTATAAATAAATGTATCACAAACACTGAACGAGCTAACAACACTTCCTTGGTTAGCTTTGTTTTGTGTTTTTGTGGTGCACTGAAGGACAATTAGCCTCAGATGTTCTTGTTCTCCACCCATTTGATCCAAACATCTGTGCTTAGTTGCAGTTTTCTGTGACTCTACTGCTGACCAAAAGCTCTTTTACCATGGTGTTGTATTGCAGTTCTCGGAAACAGTGCTTTACTCTCCTCTGCTGCACTCCGCTTTTTCTCTGCTCTGGCAACTTTTGATCCATATCGCCACTCAGTTTTTAATCAGAGCTTTCAAATTTGACCTTGACTTGAATCCATCAAGCGGACATTTCTGTTGGGGGGGAGAAAAAAAAAAAGGGGCCCGATGGCGGCTTCAGGAATCCAATGATCAGCTCTCCCGTGTGCTCACAGAGGGCGTGATTCTCGGCACTTGGAGCGTTCTAATTACAAGCTAGTTCCATTTGCACACTCCCAGCACCTATAAAAAAAAAGGTATGGAGCCAGTTAAAGCTATAGCAAGAGATAATTATCATAAGTGTGTGTGGGACAGAGCTTCATGCAGAGGAGATTATAGTCGTTTCCATACCTCCCTCTCTGTCCTCTCACATCCCTCCTGTTTGTGAATCACTTTTAACCTACAATGCAAACAGCTTTGACAGGGATTATGGACTTTTGATGAGAGACAGAGAGAGGCTGGGAGAAAGTGAGTTTGGGGTAATGAAGCAGCAATGTCAAGGAATGATTTATGAACGGCTCTTTCCCCTCACTCTGCCTTTCGCCGAGATGTAGTCGGTTCAAATATCACATTTCAGAAAAATTCAATTCTGACCACGCGCAAAGTGATCAGTGTACCATTCCGAGAAATTGGATAGCATTGTTTGCGTAAAATAGTATCCCCCAGCCTTGCAATGATCTGTCAGCAATATTTTCACATAACAGGAGTACAATGCACATTCAGGACAATATTAGGGGAAGATTGTAAAGCTTGGCAAAGAAGCATTTATTGTGATTCGCAAGTTTTCTTTTTTTTTGTCTTCCTCTGTGGGAGTAGTGCAGTGTTTATGAATTTCAGACGGATGAGTCACAAACAAAACAGGCCCAGGGTCACTGCCTGAGCTAATGAACAGTTTATAGGCAACATCACCAGCCAAAGAGTAGACTGCATCTCAAAACATTCATATACTCAAATGTAACAAAACACCGCATACTAAATATCACCTCAAATTTGCATCTTATAAAAGCTTTGGTTTTTGGTACCAACATTAAAAGGTAGCGTGTAGGTTATTATGACAACCATCTTTACTGCCTTTATTGGATTATTGTGGTGTTTATCCCTCGCGCTGCATATTTACATTTTAGACAGTAAGCTGACATTTTCATCCACTGTTGCTAAAAATGACTGAGCAGGTAGGAGTTCACTGTCTTGCCTCGGGACAAGTCAACAGAGACAGATTACGTGTTTGGTTGCGGACAAACAAATATGATGAAACAGTATTATATAACTTCCAAGTTAGTGGGCCTATTTTGCAGCTATATGGTAAGCATGTAGGGTTGAATTTCATGTCACGTGACTCACTCATAATCGATGATGACAGTTAACCAGCTCCGGTAATTTATAGCACAATCATTAACATGAGATATGTCCATGAAAATAGACACAATAAAATGAAATAACAATTTGATTAAAGATCAAAGATTTTCATTTAAATAAATGTTAAGTCATAACACACAATGGTGTTTGAGCCTGTGGCCCACTGGTGAAAGCCTTTGCATTTGCAGTATTATGGAGTGGGTGTCGGTGGCAACTTAAGCGAACACCAATTTAAACACAGCAAATACTGGTTTTAGTAGTTTATATATATTAAGCTAACAACATGCCTAATGCTAACAGGTAGGTAATTATTCCAGTCAATATGTTACAGCTAGCAGCCAGTTAGCTAAGCTTCCGCCCAAAGACTGGAAACATTGGGTACCAAGTAGTTTGGCTTTGTCCAGTGGAGCGTCTTGGAATTCGTTGTGTCTGGCCAAGAAATTATCCAGGACCTTTGTTTATGTATGATAATAATTAAAAAGATAATGTTTGTTAATCTTTCACTTCTGGACAGGACCAGGCTTACTGTTTCCCCTTGTTTCAAGTCTGTATGCTAAGCTAAGCTAATCACCTCAAACATGAGTGGCATTATCTTTTTATAATTCTTGAAAATATAGCAAATAAGCTTATTTCCCTAAAGGCTTGGTATGGTGATGTCATCTGCTATCTACATGACCAAATTGGGTTTCTTTTTCTTCTTAAAGAAAGAAAAAATAATCTTAAAAACAGCCTTTCAGAGAGCACAAAGTATTGATGGTTATATGAATTCCATTTGAAATTTTCATCTAAAAGTAAAGTCTCATGACCCTCGAACATTTCGCAACTTATCTTAGTTGTGTGTATAGTTTCACCCTGCAACAGCGGCTCTGGGGAAATACCTCATTCAGAAGGCCTTCTATCTTCTCTGACATTTATACTGACTTTTGCCTGTTACAGTCGGTGTGCTGCTCTGTGCTACCCTTAACATATTGTGGTTTTCCATTTGTCTTCATCACCACCACCTTGCAAGGCAATAACAGGGCCCCATTGCCCAGAACCATGAAGGATGGCTGTGACAGTTGGAGGGCCCCATGTTTGGCTTCCTGTGCTGATGATGTGTTACATCCCTGGCAGGCCTTTGATGTTACTCATGTCTACCAATCAAAATCTATCACCTCATTTGACTCTATATTGTTATGACTGAACAACAGAGAACTACAAACACATGGCTCTGCCAGTCCCTGAATGACGAGACTATTGCCATCTGTCTTTGTAAAGAGACTGGCCTCATTCATGGAGGCCTTGGATGAGAGTGTCTTGCGTTGTGGGAGGGACAACGGCAGCTTTTGAATGAGGCCTTGATCATAACAAATGCATTTCAACAGACTTTTGTTGTGAAGGCACTGCTTTGTATGCAGAATACAACCTCACTGGTAATCAGGAAGAACAAACTTAACCAAGCTTTTAATTGTTGTTTGTGTAACTGTCTGATCCCATTTCAATCACACAGCGGGATCTGCACAACATAAAGGCGTATAAGTGGCATAATAAGGGATTTCGCAGTATATCCTCTCAAAATGGAATTGGAGGTTTCTGTAAGAATAGAGTTAACAAAGCAATTAAGTCTTAATCATTATAAACTCTCTGTAAATTTGTCGAGCCAGCAAGAAGTTTCGCAAAGAAGGACCCAAATTGTTCTTCCTCTGTTCAAAAAGCACCAATGAGGTATCTTTGTGCACCTCACATAACCTCCAAGTGTTTCTGTCAGTAGTGGTTAATAGTAAGAGTGCTGGTTTGTAATTGGGGTAATAATGGCAATTCAGTACCTAACCACTGCAATTCCATTTTCAAGATATGCCAGCCCCTCTCGCAAGATTTTTCCAATTACTTTTCCATTTGCTCCTGTGTGCCCCATTATAATCTGGTTTAAAACCCCGAAATACACACATAGGCTTAAATTAGAATTTCAGGAATTTTAACCATTATAATGTTATCATCATATTATTAGCCATTCTAATATGCTAACGGCAACATTGTGTCTCTCAATATAATCTTCCAATTACAAAAGTTCCATCTGAAGAGATCATGGTTCTCTGTAGGTATGTATAACTGACTGATTTTCTGTCTTACACGAGTCGGTCAGTTGGGGCAGTGTAACAAACTTCAGGGCTTTTATTGCGCTGGCAGCACCCACAACCTCAATTTCAGAGCAATTCTCGTCTGTTTTAAATTGCTCTTCATGCTAAATATTTGCTTTTCTTCAACGACATTTTACAAAGAAGATGTAAAACATTTTCGAATCGTGTCCTGGCATTAGCAGCAGCTCTAGACAAGGAAATTGTACCTTCGAAAAAAACGAAAATATTAGCTTCACCTACGCCATTGTTGTTCACAAAGTTGATATCTGAAGTCCCGCTCCTTCTTAATTTTGATTGGTCAGTGAGGGAGAAGTGACATTGACAAGCATGGCGGTGTTCCAAAAGTTGGAACCATTTTCAACTGAGAACACTGTGAGAGCGCAGCGACAGAAAACAGCTGACACTGAGGGCGGGTTTGCACTGAGCGCTGAAAACGCTGAACTGCACTGGTTTTGTATAGAACGCTGTTAGTGGACACAGGCCCTTAGTCATTTACTTAATAACTTCTCTGGGTGACATGGCCAACATGTCTTAAAGGGCCAGGTCACTGATTTTAAACCTGAGCTAATGCCAATACTATCTGCTTCTTCAATGGGCCCTGGAAAACCAGACTATCTCACTAAACTACATGTCCTCAATCTAGGACGCCCGTCTCCGATGTCATGTCTCGTTCAAAATTGTCAGGTTTGAAATGTAGACTGCAGACACGAAGATCTTTTAGACAATCCACCGCTATATTGCTGTTTCGGATTCTGTACCACTCTGAGCCATCGCCTGCAGAGAAAACGGTAGTAGTATTTCACTCCAGCATCTCTCGCTGGGCCGTTCCTTTCAGACTGATCGATTATTCTATCGATTACGGAGAACACAGCTTTGACTGACAGTGGCTTTTTCAAGGGGTGAAATGCTCCTTTAAAAACAGGCAAGCTAACATCCCAATTCAGTCCAATTTGTACTCCTCTGTTGGCTCCGTTTTGGTCTCCACCACCTCCTTTGGGAAATATTCCACACTTATGTCACTAAATGCTGACGCTAAAAAACTGTTCTCCCCACCGAATTACACATTTTGTCCGTTTTCAATTTGGTCCCGGGCAAGTATTGATATAGCTGCAAAAAAGACGTTTTCATTTAAACCATATACATTTTTGAATCATCCAATTTAGTTTTTCCTTTCATTATGTACTTAAATATAAATATTCAGCTTTAACAGAGCTCTGACGCAAATGAAAAATACATATCACTGTTCCATCACTGAATTCTGTCATGAAGCCAGACCTCTACTCCAAACCCACTGACACAAGAACAAAACCCTGTGTGAGCTGTTACAGCACATGAATTACAGTCTGAGTTGAAACAATTATGGTTCAGAATTCCTTCCAGGCATCCGAGTGACAGATCAACGACTCACTTTATTGCTGTTAAAGGAGACATTGGCCATTACGTGAAAGGGGAATTCTTTACTTTTCCCCTCAAGTGGTGCAGCTGAATCACTTTTTGCTGACTTAAATAGAATCTGCTGTAATTCAAATAAAAGAAGGCTTTTGTCTTCCTTAAGCATTTTATTTAAATATATATTTTAACACAGTTTTGGTGTCATTTCGCAACAGGTTTTTTTTTAACAGTGCAATTTTAACTGAAAAGCAAATTGAAAACTGGGTTTGGTAGTGGGTTCACGTACATTCTCTGTGGATTAATCCAGTATTCTACTTCATGTTCATCTTTTTCGCCTTTTGCAGCTCCTTTGAGACGGGATTAAAAATACATGTGAGAGTTGATTAATAGAGAAGTGAGTCTTTTATTTACGAGCAGATTCCAGTTTGCGGATAACCGTGTCAAAACCTGGTCCGAACTGGACCACAAGACATGACGAACAGATAGATTATGAGAGTACCCATGCGCTCAAATATTCACATAGATCATACACAGAAACACACACACATTCATAAAAACAGACTCCCACTGAGAGGCCTCCTGACGAGGTACGCCACACTGAGCCAGAAGGCTGGCAGCATTTTTTCACAGGCCCCCCCAGCAGACTCCAAAAACCCACTCTCCGTCTCCTCTACATGAAATATGGAACAAAGATAAATTATACACAACACCTGCTCATTTGACACGCCAAATATACGCGCCTTATGCGGCGGGACAGGAGCTTCTGTGGCGGCGCACCTGTTCCACAATGTGACAAGGCAGTGACGCCTCATTTATGTGCCCCCGCTGAATCATTCTGCCCGCATGTATTATTGATACATTTAATCTTTCATGTCGCTCAGTGTTTGACCTCTCACTGCAGGCCTCGCAGGCAGGGTGTATCATAGAATGTACTCTTTGATTTGTCAGTGTTTAATTGCTTTTTACAGAGATGAATGTGTTTCAGGAGGGACGGGTATTGATTCAAGGTTGAGCGAGCAGTAATTCTGCGTTGTAATTATACTTACAAGACTGTCAGTCACATGTGCTCGCAGGTGCTGTCTAATGATCTGAGAGCGGTGAATGGATTTGACATTCAAGACATATCAAGAGAGAGCGGCAGACTCAGACATGGAACGTGTTCAACAGAATAAAAGACTGTTTCGCTTTCTATGCCAGTATTTAAGCCTAATTCAAGGCTTTGTTCTGACTATCATCACACATAGTATGAATGTTAAAGAGAATTTCATCTGTATTTCATCTTCTTGCTACTGGTTCTTAATACTGTGGTGGCTAAGAGGGGCGAACATGCTGCAATGGCCTAAACGACTTGTGTCATGAGAAACGGACAAATTCAGAAATACCGTAATGGTCTGAATATAAGACGACCCTGATTATAAGATACATTTCTTTTTGAAGATCAAATCTTGTTTTTATAAATAAATTCTACTTTATCTTTAGAATAAAAATCATGTTTCCAGGAGCTTAACCAAAGCGCGGAGGGCCGGGGTAAGCCCGCTGAGAGCGCCGGGAGGACCGGGCACGGAGCGCCGCGGCTAGCTGCGGCGCTATGCGGTACTATGGTGGCCTGTGATCTTTGTGTGCTCACCATTTTCGGACATTACACTCTGTGACAACAATTATCTTCAAATTGACATCATAACTCCGCCTCCATTGTTAGTTAACTTGGCCAACTTTTAAGCCATTTGTTCCGGACGATCACCGCGTCTCTCCATCGTTCATCCCCTCTGGCAATGATTGACGGCTGGCCTCAGTCATGAGGGGTACACTCGCTTTATAGATAAGTAGTTCCGTCCACTGTGAATGTATTGCATATTGGCCTTTGAAAGTCTAGCCCCCGAATATAAGAGGATCCCACGTATGTCTTATATTCGGACCAATACAGTTATACATATTTAAAAACACATAAGGGGCTCTTATTAGAACAGCTTCATTTCTGAAAGGTGAAACAGAGAAAGAGAAAATGTGCAGCCTCTGTAATACTTTGCTGAAAGAAACCTTTTTTAAATACTCTAAAGGACAGTTCCATTAAATCCCCAATATTGGGTGAGACCTTTTCCGTCGCACACTGTTCGCCATTATACAAAGAACTTAGTCAATAAATAGTAGGGCTGGAGCAGGCAGTAGGAAGCCTTTAAAACACCACATGCTGACAGTTATATTTAACCAACATCCCTTCCTCTGTACCTGCTTTGTGCTGTAAAAACATGCTGTTCCTCTCCCCTCCTACCCCTCCCCTTATTCACATCACACTGTAATATATGCCCACCGTCTGCCTCTGCCTCCTCACAGTCATGATAACAGTCATTATCGCCCTCACAAGGAGGCATGGCACCCCCCAAGATGGAGACTGCCAAGGCACACCACGGAAAGGTCACACAGGAGGGGAGATAGGGGGAGGTAGACGGGACGAGGAAGTGAAACACTGAATCACAGTTGCCCAAAAGACTCGGGAGGGAAAGCAGGTGAGGTGCAAACAGTCTTTATAGGTCAGAAGGCATGATTGCAGGTGCAAAGTGAGAAAGTAGACAGGAGCAGGGAATGAATCCAGAGGGCGAAAGGTGGCAGATGGTCTCAAAACATGTGTCGTCTAAATATACTGAGGTTGAGTGCATGAAGTTCATCGACAATTTTTATTCCTAAGAATATTTGTAGTGCAGGGCAGAATAGAGCCTGGCACTACAGGGTTATTTTTTTACATCTATAAATTTAGAGGCTTGCACCTTGCTTGAAGTAGAACGCTGAAGTTAGGGAGCGTCTAAAAAGTGCATACAGAACAGCCAAAGGAGCTTTTTAGAGATGAGGCTTTCTAATGTTGCGCTTTTGTGCTTTAGTCATCTAGGCCTTCTTGTTGCAAACACTTCTTGTTCTTATTTTACAAGTAGCCTTTTTTTATTTTTTACTTTTGTTTAGTTTCTTGGAAGATAAACACAAATGAAAACTAAATTAGATAATGTGGCCCATTTTTGTAATGGGCCTTTTTGTCAGAGGCTTTTTCTTTTTTTTTCTTTTTTTTAAAGATTATTTTTTTGGCTTTTTGCCTTTTATTCGATAGGAAAGCTGAAGAGAGACAGGAAATGTGGGGAGTAGAGTGTGGGGGCTGAAATGCACAAATGATCAGCAGACCGGGAGTCGAACCTGCGATCAGAGCGACGAGGACTGTAGCCTCTGTATATGGGGCGCCTGCTCTACCGACTGAGCTAAACCAGCGCCCCATCAGAGGCTTTTTCATTTGACAGCTTAAAAAGCCATTGACAGCTCAGACCAACTTTACATTGATCTCCTCCTTCTATGATGTGCACAACCGCCAGTGTTTTCTTTCCTAAATAAAATCATGCAGTACATTTTTTTTTTGGTATTTACAGCTAGATGGTAAAAATAATGTAATATTTACATTTACTGCAGTCAAGAGACTTTCTTACCATTTCTCGTTTAGACCCAATGCAAATCTGAATGTGTACAACTTCAGAAAAGAAGATATTTACAGTACACTAAAGATTAATCAAATCAACTAGAGCCGAGTGCACCAGTTGGGTGTACAAAATGTTCTCATATGTCTAACTTAGCTACGAACAACTTGATTCGAATTTAAACCGAGTGCACCAAGCTGAACTGACACCAGTCGTAGCTGCACCCGGTCTTATGATGCACGTCCACATGACCACTCGCAAAGCGGTGACTGTTGCCATCAGTGCTCGTGATTCCACAGCACGCGCTGGAGACGGTCTCTCCCAGAAGCGTCTTTCCGCTCTGCTCCGCTAAAGATACGCGGTGAGTCTATTTTTGATAGAGGCTGCTTCAAGCACATATCAAGCTGAAAAGAGCAGATCGTTCCAAGCAGGAAGTCAGACAGACAACAGCATAGGGCATCCGGGCATTTCAAAATAAAATACCATACACAGACCGGTACAGACTCCCGTTCTTTTTCCGTTTTTTTAAGATCATTACGCTGAAATCTTGAAAAAAGAACACTTTTATTTAAGTAGTGTACTCACCCATGGTAGAAGCACAAAAATCATGGACCCAAATGAGCAGATCTTTTGATCTTGTGAATCCAGCTGCTTGGGCCACCGCTCCGCTGCACTGCAGACCAGACATGCTTCCTGTGGGCGAGGGTTCGCTCTGTCTGACGGACCAGAACCGCGGCGCAGACGGAACGCACCAGACACAGATCCTGTGGGATCGAAGAGTAAGCATGCCGTGTCCGACGTACATTTATCATGTCCCCCACGGCGTTTTGAAAGGCCCCGTTGGTTGGCATAATATCTGAGCTCAATCAGCACCTGCAGGGTGGGGACAGCGGCAGGTTTCTGCTGTAGCTGAGGGGAGAGCAACAGGACTTGTCTTTCAAAACGAAACCGTTTGATCAACTTACTGAGTTTTTCTTTTAAGTTTTGTGACTGTTACTTTTACCGTTTGTTTTACCACGGATTTAAGTCAAACTTTCTAAACTTATGCCTGCTCCATCCTAGGCGTAAAAGATACACCCGGGTGCAACACAAACTTAAGTCTTACTGGTGCACAGGTCGTAACTTTCAGCTCTAAGTCAGACGTAACGTTACACCCAGGCAGGCGTACGCCCAGCCGATGCACTCGGCTCCTGGAGGCAGTAAGCACAAGACAGGTAGGATGGCGCTCTAGTTGCCATGTCAAAAAAGAGTACAGTGAGGAAATCTAAGGTTCATATTCGATACACAACCTCTAAGTGTGCCGTCGATGGCTGGATGGATAAGCTGAACCACCAGGGGCGACTGCGTCAACCCATACACTTGATATTGAAGTATTAAAAAAAGAGCCTCTGTTTGAGAGTTGATTAGATATGAGTAGCTTTTGAGATGAAATTACATGATCATAAAATACAGTTAATGGCCATCAAGCTCATTGATTTCTCTTATGAAAAGCACTAAACAAGACTAGCGTGAGTGGGCGTCTGCTGCTCTGCATACTACCCCACACTGCGGCCGTATAAGTAAAGACATTAGGGAGGCATAATAATTTACCTCTTGCTGTGAAATGAATGAAAGTCCAACTCATTAAGTAGAAGATGTGAAAATGCTGTTGTTAGCTGCTAAATCGCCGGGTTCAGAGAGTTTGCAGCGCTCCCTAAATGGCCTTAGAGGATTGTTTAAGTGTCAGCGTCTGCTGGTCAATAAGATGCATGTAAAACCAGGTAAATAGAAGAAAACGTTGAATCACACAAAGTGACAGAGGTGCAATACAGGAGCGATTGAATAAAGTGAGAAAAAAAACATGCAATCCATTTACGCTTGTACAGATCTGCTGCCACTTTGCTAAATGCAATTAGGGCCATCCACTCTTTCCAAGTGACACCCCGAAGGCCTTTTAAGTAGTCAGCACAAATAGATCTCTGGGTTAAAGACAAGAGAGGGAGGGAGGAAGGAGGGGTAAGGTATAGACGGAGGAGGGCTCTCTTCTCCCCCTGAGATTGTGTGCATAAGAGAGATAGGCCAGAATGAAAGAAGGGCAATGCACACATTCCCTCAGAAGAATCAGCATTGTTTACCCCCCAACAGGGAAGCTGTGGGAATGCAAACAGGAGTGTTCATAAATCATACTTTACTGTTCCTTCGTCCCCTCTCCATCTTCATCTCCCTCCCCCTTGTCTGTAGCAGCCTCTCTCGCTCCCAGAGCAGATAAGGATGCACGGTGGTTGTGAGAGAGCAAAGATTCCTTCTGAGACGTGTTGTTGGGTTATCTTCCCTCTGGATCAAACCTTATGCCCGTCCCCTAAAGTGGCGAGTGTGTATTATAATCCAGCAAAGCATTTCTTATTCTCTTTAAAATAAAAGTGCTATGCTGATCCATGTAGAGTTCTTAGTCCTCTTGCCAGAGGGGAAGTTCAGTTCGAGGTAGAGCCTTTTTAGGGAGGTTGCATCTGGATCCCTTTGAGAGGGTTATACCTACAACCCGACACAAAGGGTTCGTCTTAGAACCATCTGTGAAGGGTTCCACTCAGAACCCCCTATAATATTTTCCCAAAGTACCCTTCTATCAGGCTTCCAGTCAAAACCTTCTTTGGGGGTTCTACCCTGAACCTTTTAACATTCTTACTTGGACACCAAGTGTCGTGTCAGACAACTACAGCAATGATGAGTGTCAAAGTTAGCCAATGGTAGTTGCGATTCCTGGCCTACGCCAAAAAGTGTAAGCAGTAGAAGAAGACATTTAGTCTATCTATAACTTCAATCGGAAACTGAAATCGAAGTTGGTCTAAAGAGATCACATCGTTTAACATGGATTCCTTGGTTGTGGGCATGTGTTTATATAGCAGTCACTGGCTTTCTACGCTTCACTGACGCGCAGCAGTGGGGAAAAATAGACTTGGCGCATAAAACGAACGGAGCAGCAGAAAATTACTTAAATTTTGCGCCTCCCACACAGCATGCGCGGTTGGTTGGATTGCAGCATTGAATAACATTGTATCGGTTCTGTCCCGGCACATACGTGTCAAAAATACGCTTAAAATACGTTGCCTGTGAAGATTCCCCTTAAGGGTCCTTACAAGAACCCATCCTTATCCTTACAAGAACCCTTTTTATTCCAAGAGTTTAATATAAAACCCACCCAGGGGCTTTTTTCTAGAATCCCTTTATATCCCAACAATTTCATTTAGTACCCACCTAGGGGTGTTCTACCTAGGAACAGTGTTCTTTGGGTTCTTATTGTATCCTACAGATGTAAAAAGAATTAATGTATCCCCAGTACTTTATGTTGTGGTCCATCCAGTATTTTAGAAATGTGTCATTATCAAAAATATTTAATGGAGAACACTTTACAAGTAACTAAACATTCAAAACTCTTGGAACATTGTTGGATAAGGACGGGGGGGACTATTTGAGGGCAAGCCAAAATAACCACAGAGGATGTTTACAGAATGAAGAGGTCAGAGGCGAGCACAGGACCAGTGGGATCCGTAAGGGGTGAGAAAAGACAGTTAGTAGAAACATGTCACAAGGCGAATAACAAGCCATTAGCAAACAACAACTAATTGGGTCCAATGAGAGCGGTAAGTGTATGGGTACATAATAACGTCTGCAGTGGAAAAACTTGAGAGCCTCCACTGGTAATCTTGGTCCCTTACCAAGGTTGTTTAATTCTACAGAAAAGCAAGAATCGAATGCTGCATGAAACTCGTCCATGTTCCGTTAAAAACGTCTTTAGCTAAGCTTAATCTTGCTAACTGCTTGCTGACATTACTGAAATATTAGAGTCAGCTTAGTTGTGAAGCTTACCCTGAGTTTCAGTAGATTTTCAATACTCGAAGAAGTATCCCAAAAGGGTTCTTTGAATGAACAGTCCTTAACATAACCTTCACTTTTACAAACAACCCTTGAAAAATCCTCAGCCTTTCAGGAAAAACCCATTTGGAACCCTGCCCTAATCTTGCTATTTTTTCTTTCTCCAGTGTCTTGTTTGTGGATCCTAAACCACGCAGTCACGCACTGTACTTTCACTTTGTCAAAGAAGCTTCAACTTCCTCTGAGTGCCTTGGATTCCTTGACCTGACTGCATCAAATTCTCAGGCTTGATGTTTTTTTTAGGTTTCATGGCAGTGAAGTTTAGTCACTCCAACACCTCCAGCACTGCATCGTACACATCATTCCACTGATCGTGTGAGTGTGTGTGTGTGTGTGTGTGCCGGTGGAGCAGTGGGTGGCTGGAAGTCTTCGGTGTGCAACCATAAAGCAACTTTTTAAAAATGTTTCACTCACTCTTGAGTGACTACCACCCTTCATCCATGTCAACACCGCACTTTCGATTTGATTCAGTCTGGAGCACAGCTGTCTGTCATGGTAGTGAGCTCAGGAGTGTGAGACTGTCAAATCGGGACTCTAGAGAGGAAGTTAAAGTTGCTGCTAGTCTGTCTGCATGACACCTGTAACACCGATGCTGTGATCCAGATCACATGGTTGATCCAGCTCCTGTAAGACAGTTTTTGGAGTTGGGTGAAATCACAAGGAGAAAACATTTTGAGGGCGTCTTGCTGCTGTAATTGGACATAGTTGGAAATAGGAAACAGGATGTTTTGGCAGAGCACATCTTCCCTGTTTGCCAGCACAGGAGGAAAGTCAACCTACAGCCACTTTCTGTTATAAAAACCATCACTGTATGTCATTGATGTATTCATATCTTAATCCAATCATTAATATGGATGGGGGCAAAACTCTACTATCTAAAGAATGAATCAACCAGGCTTTCATAGAACTTATGCACTATCATTCATTTTCAGTCATAGATATATTAAATCCCTCTCTAGATTAGTCAATGATTGCCTTATTGTACTAGGAAAGTCATCTTTATGGATAAGTCAAATGAATTTTGTGTAAAATGTAAATCTTTGGGACATTTAATCTAAGAATTACATTTTAGGTCTCACTACTTAATCTTCCTTTTTTTAATTAAAAAATATCAAAAAACTTCGTACATGTATGCTAATACAATTAGCTAGCTAGCACTGCTAGCAGCGTAGCTTTGGAGGCCGCAATGCTGGTCTCCCAGCATTCAAGATTTCAATCAGTGTTTGTTAATACAAAATCAAAAGCCTTACTCTACGCTTTAGGTTGGGCCAATTAGCATATATTAGCATGCTAACATGCTGAACTCAGATGGGGAAAATAGCAAATATTTAACATGCTTAAACCTATTAATTATCAGCATGTTAGCATTGTAAATGTTAGCATGTTAGCATTGTAAATGTTAGCATGTTAGCCAGATGGTGTTAGCATTTAGATTTAACACTTTGAGCAAGTACAGCCACACAAAGCTGCTAGCTTGGACTACAATTTAGCCCCTTTGTTTTGTAGCAAATATGCTAGTTTGAAAAACTTTTTGTACCAAAAAGACATAAAAAAGTATCGAAAAATTAAATTAATTAGGTGATATTATTTTAAATAAGTCTCAAGTCACAAAGACTTGTACACTCTATAGCTTATATTTCCTTACACTTTCAAGCATGCTAACCCAGCTTTGTTAACAATGGTATTAAAGGAAGGTGAAACACATTAAAGACACTTCCCGACATGAGCTGTCTCTGAGGCAGCACTACCTCACAGCCTCCCACCAAGATTGGCAGACCCGAAAGCCCCAACAATGACCGTAATCCTAACCTGTGAGTAAGCGCTGCAGGAGAGGCTCAAATCCCTTTACTGAGCTCGTCCCTTAACAGGGCTCTGTTCCTGCGGAAAATTTCCTGGAACTCCTTGGGGGTGAGTCCCGACCCATTTCTACCCTTACTCATGGAGACAATGGAGAGAGAAAGAGAGAAAGAAAATGGCAGCGCAGAGTGGAGAAAGACAGCAGGAAGGAGCAAAATACAATAATGTGATAATGGGCGGAATAACATGCTGTCATTTGGACAGGAGTTAACACATGGGGATGTACAAATGACTAAATTGTATGATAATCAAAGGACAATAAGTAGCCTAATGATGCTTTGCAAGTACCAGATGCTTCAAATAATAAAAAAACATCCATTCATTGGTATGTACCATGTTTTTCCTCAAGGAAACACAAGTTACTGAATATCCATGAATTCACAAATGACACATTTGCCAATTGTGAATATCCAGCTATAATGAGATGGACTCAGCTTCTATAAACTAATCTGTTAAATCATTGTGTGTATTTACACGAACATTTGTGCAATTAGCTCTATCTGTGTCTGCAAACAGGCATTCGTATGTATCTGCATGGACTGTGTGTACATACCACGCATGCATATCCAAATGTCCGTGTGGCTCATTTGTGATGAGCTATCAGCACAGATGCACGACGTCTCACTTGCCTAACCTCGAGTGGTGGCCTGCGCTCGCTGCCAGCCTAATAAACTTAATGGACTCGTGGCTACCCCGAGATGAGTTCATCAGGTGGCTTCATTTCACACTGGCATTTGAAACCCCCTCATATTTATGCAAATTGGGAGAGCAGGAAGGGTCAAGGCCAAGTAGTGCAAGTGAGGAACCATCTTACTGAAGGACTAGTTCCTTATCTGTATTATTCTTACTTTAATACCATTGCCACTTTGCTGGCACCTGTCAGTGGGTGGGATATGTTAGACAGCAAGTGAAGTTGATTTGTTGGAAGCAGGAAAAAGGTCGCAGTGTAAAGATGTGAGCGACTTTGACAAGGGCCGAATTGTGATGCTAGAAGGCTTCATCTGCAGTCACGTTTTCTTTGACATCATGTGGATGGCCGGGTGCGTGTACGTCACGTACCTGGGAAAGACATGGCACCATGATGCAAGCTGGCGGAGGCAGTGTGATGGTTTGGGCATTGTTCTGCTGGGAAACCTTGGGTGCTGCCATTCATGTGGATCTTACTTTGACACGTACCACCTACTTAAACAGTGTTGCCACCCCTTCAAGGAAATTGTATTCCCTAATGGCATTGGCCTCTTTCAGCAGGATAATGCGCCCTGCCACACTTCAAAACTGGTTCAGGAATGGTTTGAGGAACACGACAAGTTCAAGGTGTCCAATCGATCTAAACCAATCGAGAATCTGTGGGATGTGCTGGACAAACAAGTCCGATCCATGGAGGCCCCACCTCGCAACTTACAGGACTTAAAGGATCTGCTGCTAACGTCCTGGTGCCAGATACCTTAGCACACCTTCAGAGGTCCAGTGGAGTCCATGTGGGCTGTTTTGGCGGGAAAAAGGGGGTCCTACGCAGTATTTGGCTGGTGGTCATTATGTTATGGCTGATCGTTGTATGCATAGATGCAAAGTAAGAGAAAAAGAGATCCACAAAACTCAACAAACAAAACAGAGATACTTCATTATTGAACACAAATTGACCTCTAGGTTACAGTTGCAAATAGCCAAGCTGTGTAAGGACCACTAAACTCTCTCTCTTCATTATATGCTGTTTTTCTCTGTAAGAGTTTTTTTTTATTTTAACGGCAAACTGTTTCTTTAAGTGAGTGCTTTTTGTGCGTGTACTTTTTTTCCTGCTTTTTTCCAAAGATTGGCAGCACGATGACGTCACGCATGAGTCACTGCCTTGACAGCAAGCCTCATGATTCTCCTTTGTTTGCTTTTTTCTTTATAGTCCTCGATGTATCAGTCCTTGTTTGTTTTTATGGCATATCATCAATAATAACACTGTAGCTTAAATGCTACATGCTTTTCTCTGGTTTTCACTCATAAAATGGAACTTGATTCCTATATTTCTTCCTCACCGTGCATCATAGGCCACAATAATTCCAATAATCTGTCCAAACCCTCCTTCAAAAATTATACAAACTCTGAAAAACTCTTGTAAAACTACAGCTAACCAGAATAAATATGGATCTTTCATCTTATGATCACTACTGCAGCATCAGCCAATTACATACACTACTAGTGTAATTTAAATCACAGTGTTTGTCCTTAAATACAGCTCAGATTTGAGCCTATCAGAGGCACACACTCGTGGTGGAGGGGTTTGCAAATCTGCAGCCGTCTAAAGGGCACAGCAGCGGAGACAGATGTTGGAGCCGCCTCTGCTGATGCTGCTGCTTCTGCTCGCAGACGCTGCAGCTGTTGAGGCCGCTCCTGCCAAGATTATCATACCCCCCCCCATCCGCTCACCGCAACACACACTCGCGCTCTTATAGTCTGCTGATTTCTTGCACCATCCACCGTTTCCAGCAAGATATTCTGCTCTGTTTCCCCCCTAGCTTCATACTGTTTACGTCTCTGTTGAGTTCTTATACACTATTGATTCTCCCGCTTTCCACAGCATGTGTTGAAACCTTCACCAAGCTGTCAATTTACATCAGAATTAACCCCCCACCTGCATGCGTACATTTAAATCAACTACATCTTAAAGAAATCTTAAACACCTCTCGTTCTCCTTTCCGTCTCCCTCCTCCTGGTTCCCCTCTCTTATCTTAAATTCCTTCATCCAACAGCTTCATCTCTCCGCAGGATGGATCCTCTCCCCCTGCTGCCGGCTGGAAAATAAATTGCTCCACAAAAGCCCAAGCAGCTCATGAAAAACCCACCTCTGCCCGGCTTAATCAATAGCAAAGCTTCTAATTAAACGCTCCTTCAGTTTCATATGCTCATACTCTTCAACCTGTAATTTTCTGTGCATTCCGTGCGCTCGGCTTAGGTCAAAATTAGATTTCATTTTTACCACCCCTTTACCCTCACTCCTCCAACACACCAGCATATAAATGTCAAGCGCCATTGAGGGTTTTGGGGCGATCACAGATTTAGAGCTCGCAATTATGTCAAAGCGGCGGGAAAAAAATGAATGAAATGCCGTGTCCTAAGAGACCCTAAACCTTACCTTCACCCATCATTTACATAAATTAATTTCACTCAGTAAATCTTTTATGGACAGATCCATATTGCCGCGGTCACATTTCATAGATTTTCACACAAGTCTAAAACCCTTATAAAACCACCAACACAGAGCGGCTGGATGTTTATCCCCACGTGTCACACTTTCTCATGCTTTTTACAGTGACATCACTTCAAACCAGTCTGCCACGTCTTACATCAGTCACTCAGTGTTTTCAACCGACACCGCCTTGTTGCCATAAATCATCTCGCTGTGTTCTTTATGCCTCAGAGGTAATTGGCAGCTTTTTGTGTACCTTCAAAAGGAATGGGCGGAAAAAATTAATAAGATGAATATCGCAAAAGGTCAAAACGGTAGGTGGGTTTCTCGCTGACAGCTCGCAACCGACGCGGTGACAGAAGAGGCACGGTCGTCGCGGAGAGAACGTAGACGGCGTCGTGATGAATTGCGTCAGTGAAGAGTTTGGCATTTGTTGCAGACGTGGAGCAGGACAGCACGGGGGGATGATTGAGGAGGTGATGACGGCGGAGGATCGGTGCAAGACATCAGCCTTGAAAATCTCCCTCAGCTGACACATCCCTGCTTCATGTAATAGAAATGTTTCTTTTAATTAGAGTAACCTACACGACTTTGCGTGTTAAAATAGACTCTAATACTGCTCGTGCACCTTTTGTAATCCGCCCGTGTTAGTGCTTCTAAATCTTTGGCCTTTGCAGAGCGGATAAAACCTGATGAATGTTGGAGTGACTCCTTCGGCCTCAGCTGATTAATAACTGTTTAATCAGGGTTTAGTCGCTAACAGCTGCGGACATCCTGCTCCTCATTTATTTAGCAAAGACACGTCAATCAGTCTCTCCCTGCAATTTACCTCCTGTTTCTTCACGTCCCATTCCACCTCCTGTTTTTTCACCATCTCCAACTCCAATCTATCTTTTATCCCTAATTTTATACGAGAAAAAAATGTGTACATGATTTTCTACTGACGTCCTGTCTTTGCGTCATGCATATAATTTAAAGAAACAATTTGAAAGCAAGAGGGGAGGACTGATGCCACTCTCTTGTCTCTACTCTGTCAAGAAGCTAGAAGCAGGAGTAGGTTAGCTTAGCTGAGTATAAAGCCTGGAAGCAAGGGGAAGCAGTTAATGTGCCTGGCTGTTATAGAAATTAATAATTTTCTCACATTAAGTACAACTAATAAATGAGCTTGAAGTGTTAGTAGTTGTACATTTTGAACATTGGACAAAGACAGAGAAGCTGTTTCCCCCTGCTTTTAGTTGCTAAGCTAAGATGCTAGCCTCCCTGCTCTACCTGCCAGTTCAAGACGGACTCTGTTATGTCTTGCCGTCTGTGGAATAGTCACTAAGGTAGAATGGTGGGACGGAGTAATTATAAGCTGGCTGCTCTTCCCCCTTGACTGAATATGAATGATGATCCTGAGTCCGTTGGTCAGTTTACTGCATTTAATTGCGTGTGTGTATGTGTGTGTGGTTCTGTAAGAACCGGCAGAGAAGCCATTAGCTTCAGCCCACTGAATAACTACTACAACATAAATAGCCACAGATTAATAAAATAAAAGCTAGGCATAAGGTTACAACTAACAACAACTAAATTAAACTGAAAATATTCTCATCAGTCACAGCTTATACATAGCCTAAGCATTTAACAGACACTATAGTGACTTAATGCACATAATTGTACACATATAGACACATTCCGGCGATCAATTAACATGATCGCTTCAGCAACATAACGTAAAATTATAAACAAAATATCCAGCAAACAAATATCTGGACGCACAATCTCGAACCTGAACAGAAACGGTGAGGATCAATGCACCTATAAACTGTATCCATCACTGATAACTCCGTCCGGCCATGGCCACTGTCTCTAGTAAAACGCTAGCATACACGGCAGAGTTCGCGGCTGCGCCCCCAGGTGGCTGAGCTGTCAAACTGTCCTGCTGGATAATCTTCAGAACAAAGCTATTCCGCCACTGCGCTTGCAGAGAAGGTAGTAACAGAGACGTAGCAGCATAGCCGGCAGGACGGAACAGCGCCCTGTGTGTGTATGCGAAGCTTGTGCTGCTTGATTACATCGCGCCTCTTTTGCTTACACAAAGCTGTAATGCTGTTTAAATTCCAGCTATATTATGCCGTTGTGTGCTTCAGGGTAAAAGTAGAAAGGCGCCGTAACGGCAGGGCTTTGTTCTTTAATGTCAAACCTTTGAATACGAAGTTTCCATATGTTGTTATTAAAATGTTTAACCTGTATGTTAACCTTTTTTTTATTTCACGCCTGTGTTAAAGGAGCAACTCGCCCTGGAAAAAGCCACTGTCAGTCAAAGCTGGTGTTCTCTCTAATTGATAGAAGCAATTATATTTGAAATTGGCGCCATAGCTGTGGAGAAAGTTGTACAAACAGCTTGTGGTTTCACCCCTTCTACATTCCGACAATACCCAGCGTGCATTGCGCCCCTCCCTCCCGCGGAGGTTTTCCAGGGCTGACTGGGCACAGGGCGAAATTGCATTCACCATAATGGCATTAGCTCCACGTAATATCATAAAAGGACTGAGGTTGAAAATCGGCGAACTGGCCCTTTAAACACTTCCGCATTCCGAGGTCTGCTATTTCTCGATAACAGACCGTTGCTATGAAGAACAGACTGTTGCTAGGGACATTCCGGAGGACAAACCGTAATCATACTGCGAGTAAATAGGCGTGTAATAAGCGGGATAATGTATAGTGGCCGGGTTGTTATCGTGGTGGAACCCCTTCACCCTGTCGGGGTTCTATTCGGCAATAACAGCCTGCTCAATATACAAACATTACCCCTTACTTATCGATGAAACTTTAGCCAAAGCTAGGCTAACATTTGTATAAAAAGCGGGACATCTTCCTAAAATCAATAGTAGTTAATTCTTAAAAATATATCTTTGCCTCAACTGTCTCAAAGTTTTAAAGTCTGTCTGTTTAAGTTTATCTGCATCTTCTTTGCGACTACACTTGAAAACTAGAAGGAATAATGGCTTCAGCATTGGTTCCCCTCGTTAGTAGTGAGTAAACACTGGACTTTATCTCTAAAACATTTGGCCTATCAACAGTCACATCTGTGACTTTACAGCCAGCGTGTTCCTAACAGCCATTAAAACAGCTTTTGTAACATACTCAGGGGTACTTTGACTGTCCTCTTGAGCAAGAGAGACACTAACAGTTTTCAATTTGGCTGTAACCATGGTTCAGTATGACTCAGAAAGAGTTGGATGTTGTCTAAAGCTGCATGAAGATCTTTTCACTCCCAACTCACGATGCCAAAAGGACTTAAATCAAACTCAGGAGGTCAGAACCTGTTTTCTCCTCTCGAGAAGAGTCCTTTAAGCTTATCTAGAAAATTGGAAAATGTCTTCTTCAATAGCGTCCAAAATCCAACCTTAAAATTTACACGATTATAGACGATGGTCTTGAGTTTGCAGCACTATGCAGAAAGAACCTCCCAGAAATGGAAGAAGTAGAGTAAAAAGAAAACCAAAATAATCGTAGTAATTTAAACTCAGCCTGATTGGGATCAGCTAAGTCCCATGTTGCAGCTGTTGCTGTTTGTTATGTGTGTGTGTTTTTTTTCCTCTGGCAATCTGTGCTCTGCAGGGACACGAGGAGAGCTAGCTCTGAAAGGTTTTGCCCGAAGATAAATTGGGTAACCTTCTTCTGTCATTAGTAATACCTTTTCCACCAGTGAACAGCAAGACGGAGCGGGCAGAGAGGGGTGATGGAGGGAAGAAGAAGCGAGGGGGATGCGGGGGGAGAGGATGAGAGCCAGGAGTCAGCGGTAATTAGCCATGAAACAAAAGCCCACTCGGCTCAGTTATGGCTCGAGCTTCACACCTTGAGCCATCTCTCTGCGCCTCTGAGGCTCAGAGCTCTGCGAGGGCTGCGGCTGTTGCGAGGTGTCCAGCTGAAACACAGAGGACCTGCAGCAGCTCTGTCCCGACGCTGTCTTCAATCCATCACGCCGCCTACGCTCTTCTGTAGCATTGTGGCCGACTGGCAGGGAGGGGCTTTGTCTGGCTGACATGTCGTGTCTGTCTGGGGCACATAGTTATTGATCCGACCAGTCAAAAGCAGCTCCACTGGTGAAACAAGAAAAGTTCCATGTCTCCCTTTCTTGCCGAGAGTTAGATAAGAACATTGACACTTAAATGTCCATACGTCAGGTATCAAGGTCAAAAGCCACTTAGCAAAATTTAGCTTAGCTTAGCAAAGGTTACAGCACACAGTTCCCTTTAAAGCCACAACATGTAGTTTTCACACTTCTTTGTGTACTGACAAAGACAACATGTTAATTAGTGACCTTTAGAGATGTTGGCAAACATTTGTTTGAACTCTGACAGGAGACAAGCTGCTTTCCACTCCCCTCCCACTGAGCCGAGCTTATCACCTGCTGGCTCCCGCTTCATATTTACCGTGCAGACATGAAAACAGTGTGGCAAGTAATGAAGAGCTTATTTTCTTATGCTTCTATAGTTTGTTTATAGTTATACATTTGTAATATTTACACAGTATTTGGGAGTAAAATAGGAAATCTCTTTCAGTTCCATTTCGTGCTACATTCTGGCTCATGTGCAAATTTTTCATCACAGTGCTACATTCCTGCTAATATCAAAATCTTTGCATCAACCTAAGGCTTAAGATTTGGTCCTTTACCTGAATTTGGTGCACCTTTGCATTGGTGCATCATTGGTAATATCAGTCTGACTTTGGGAGAAGGCTGGATAGAGAGCGTCGCTGTTATGGATGTCTGACTTGACGCTGGAGAAGGACGGGGAGTAGCGAAGTTATTCCTCTTGGCCTTCGTTCGCTCATCCTGCTGCACTATGTGGTGTTTTTTCAGGTGATTGCTTTGCGGCGCAGACACATGCACTCTTTGATGACTACAGATACAACTTCAAAAATAAATAAAAATCCAAAGAAAAAGAAACAAATTGGATGCTCAGATGAAGGCAAACAGTCTAAAGAGGAAAGTGACCATCAGCGAGGAAAATCAGGAGTTACAACCGGAGCCAACCGGAGCCAACCGTGGACATCACACATGCAACACTGTCCGGATATCTGGGAAGTGTGCTCCCGCAATTACCGTGTATCGCCATAGGTGCCGCCAGGAGAACGAAACTGAAATCTTCGAGATTAGCACTTTAACATCACATGCCCTGAATCTGAAATATCCCCAAACAACCAATGACGAGGGGGACCAGTGTTTTGGTTTAACAAGTGACTTGCAACACAAAAACGGATGCTTAAAGACAAAACATAATACAGGAAATAGAAGCGTGATGACAGAGGACAAAGATCTAGCTGTTTACATGCACATTTTCCTCAGATATATATAAATTACCACTGCCATTTCTGTAAACATCGGCAAACATGTCACAGCTCGCGAAAGTCTTCGTCAAATCTTCCAGAAAACGTCCACTTACAGGGCCGTGAATATCACAAGAGAGAGGCATTCATTGGCACAGTAAACATGGTACCATTTGAAGGCAGCGTTTGTTGAGAGGATACAGACGGTGAACAAACAAGGCCAAAACAAACTTTGTTTGTATTATCCTGCAGTTATGCTTGAAATTGAAGTCCTATATGCACTTTAGAACTTCAGTGCTTTGTGTGCAGGCAGCAGACAACAAAAATGTTGACAATAACATTTAAAGGACGGTGTTTTAGTAAACATTAACTGTCTGGTCCTGAGAGAGAATCTGCAGTTGATGTTCTTTAAGCGTTAAAGTAAAAAGCAGGTGCTCCTCAATGTTCTACCAACTTTTAAAGTCATTAAATAACATCATTTAGGTCCCTATGCCCTATGCTATGCCGATGACACTCAGTTGTATGTCCCACTAAAATCCAATAGTATTCGCATGGCTTTTATATTGTCTTGCTGACATCAAACGCTGGATGTCCAGTCTGAATGACTCCAAGACAGAGGTCATTATTATGACTACTTCAAACAAATGGAATCGACCACATTATGGCAGGTTTGGGTCCGTTATCATCCTGTGTTAAAGAAGAGGCCCCAAACCTTGGAGTGGTTTTTGACACTCGTCTCTCCTTTAGACCCTTTGTCTTGTTTTCAGACTCAGAAAAAGTAATTCATGCTTCATTACTCCAGACTCCAGACATCGTTACTGTAGTGCACCGTGCTCTGGTATCAGTAAGGGAAGCATTCATAGGCTACAGCGTCAAAATTGTTTCTTTTTCTTTGGATTTTCACATATTTTTGAAGTTGTATCTGTAGTCATCGATCTTTCTTTTGTTTGTTCAGCCATAGTAGATTACTGTTTAATCGCAACACTTGCAGAGACCGGAAAAGCTGCCGCTTAGCTCCACCTACCCTCTCAGACCAGACAAACTTTTTCCGTGAAAGTCGCCACAGTCTACTGCTGCTTCTTTGTCAACAGAAAATAATAAAACTGTTTTGTGAAACCTTTTCTGAAAAAAAAAAAAAAGTTTTTAGTCATCACAAATTGTTGCAAAAATGGAAAAATAGCCTCCTCCCTCGTTAATGACCATGAATCAGGTCTGGTAGCATTGCTTGCAAGCTAGCTCTCCCCCTGTGGACCATGTGTATTCATTAGAGTTTGCGTCTCCAGGTGTGCATAAGCAAGCATTATCACAGTTCAGGCGCTGAAAACGCAGTCCAACTGTTTTCGCTTTGCTCTTCAAAATCAGATCCAAGAGGGGAGGCTCTGCACAGGCATCTCTTCCACCTCCATGACTTCACTGTTTTGGGGGAAGGCCTGTGTTGACAGGCCCTTCATTAGAGTCTTTGTCCTGAAAGAGCCTAGCACATAATTAATGTCTCCATGATGGATTACATGGGTGGGTTGCAAACTGCGAAGAGGTCGGCGGGAAAGCAGGAGAATTGATGCAAGGCTATTTTCCCCATCGAACACGCCTACTGTGTGCCCCTTCTGCACTGGCACCAAAATTGCTGATTAAAAAGTCACAATATTTACAACAGTAGTGACTTTAATACAGGTGCGAGTGTAAATTAACCCCCTGTGCCTTTACCTTCCTGCTTTTTCTTTGTGTCTACGAGGGGGAATGGAAGGCGGCTGCAGCCCGACAAATGATCATCTTTATTGCGATTCTCACAGGTGGGGCTTTGGGTGGATGTAAACCATTAATCAAAGCCATCGTTAATGATGCAGAAAGCGCTGTGGAAATTAAACCCCTTCTGTTCCCCTTTCTGTAATGTTGAGGTGCACTGTGTGTTCAAGCTGGTATGATGAAAAGTGCAGCTCTGGAAAGTAAGATATCTGGCTGTACTTTTCTTATCTGTTCTTTTATTTACAGAGACCCAACATTAATCCACAAATATGCAACCACATGGTAACCGTGGCACGGAAAAACTTCCTTTTAAAAAGCAGAAACCTCAAGCAGAACCAGACTCGACTGCTGCGACTGGATGGGCCAAGAAATTTGGATCGAGACAGGCAGTGAAGAATACAGAAAAATAATTTTATTTTACCTTTTAAATAAAATTAAAGATTAAATGGTCACATTTAAATGAAATAAAATGCCTCTCAAAATTTCAACAAATCATTAACCATCAAAGTGAAGTGAGGTCTATTTATAGAGCAGTCCTGACACAGCTGGATGACAGCTGGTAAAGGGCATACCTTCGTTCCATTTGTCAGTAACATACTCGCACACTCTCCTGTCGATCTCTTGGAAGCGGTCACTTTAAGGACCATGGTACGATTTTCTCTGTTAGCACCTTTTAGGTAAGACTATTTTAAGAGCATTTCTAAAAAGCTGCGGTTCGACGGCCTGATGTGGCATTTTTCCTGGCCGGGGAAGGCAGGCCAAATCCTTGGGGACTCCTCCACTGTGCATGGGCCATGGAGCTACGCAGCGCTACCGTGGCCTGTGATCTTTTTGGACTTGCTATTTCCGGACATAAGACTCTAAGTCGCATCCAAATATAAGATGCAATCTGTTTTTCGGGAGTATCCCAAAGGGAAAAAAGGTTTTCTGCTATTTACTGTTAAAAACGTGTATAGAAGTTATTTCAACACTATTTCCATTTATTTTAAACACATTCAAAACACACAAATTACAGCCTACCATCTGTTTTCACCATGTCCAGTTTGCAATCCCGCTAGCTACCCGTGCTGCAGCAGTCTACGGTAACGTTGATTGTTGTGAGGGTTGCGGCGATCATGACGGTGCATGACTGTGACGAAGCGTTCAAAAATCAAGTTAGTCGCTTAAAACGGCGAGGAAGACACAAAAGAGCACCGCAGCATGTTGTAAATAGGAGACGTTGTAGCGGCTTTGACCCGTAAACACTGTAATGGTGTAATGTCACCACTTACCGACAGCTTTAGCTTGATTAAAGCGTCATTGTTTGTGTAAAATAACATACCTCTCTCTGCATGTTATACTAGTATTTTGGTCAGACTGGTATATAGGACGCAGCCCACTTTTTAGATGAAAAAAATGTATTAAAAGTGCGTCTACACCGAATGTTTCGGTACCTTAAAATTGACATCAGTTGTTAATTTCGCCTATTTTCGAGCCAGTTGTTCTGGACGATCACCGTGTCTCTCCGTCTTTCATCCCCCTCGCACTGTAGTTGTGAGTAACAGCTGGCCTCAGGGGTACACTCATTATACAGATGAGTGGCGCTGTCTACTGTTATGAACGTATATTGACCTTTAAGAGTCTAGCCCCCAAATATAAGACGATCCCACTTTTTCAGATTTATTCAAAGGGAAAAATAACCCTGTCTTATATTCGGATCAATACGGTAAGTAGCAACGGGTTGGAGGTTTTCTTCCTTCCTGACACTCAAGGGTTAAGCTGAATGATTTTAACATTTGACTTCCAGATGGAGTGCCAATTTGGACATCAATGTGCTAACTTCCCTCCAAACCTCCAGGCTATATTTTAATAAAACAAACTAAATCAGAACTAATTGCAACACATAGCTTTTTACATATGAGATCAAGTGGGCTCAAGTTGGAAAGGCATCTAATTTAAAGTGCAGGGAATGTTTGATCTCAGTGTTCTCATTTAATACGAACCCGGGGGGAGGCAGAGCGCAAAAACTCTCCACCATTTCCAGGATTTTTGGAAATATAGTTTAAATCTGACAAGAGCTGCTTTGCAAAAAATCTGATGTCTTAAGGTTGTGAGAGCCCGATGTCCCGTTCCCTCCCTCTGCCCGCCATTTAGCTCCCTCGCATGTCTTAAGATTTCCCGTCAAATAAATTCATCTGCGCCTCGCCAGTGTTTGCGGAAGAGTGGATGAAGCGACTCGCTCAATTATACATTTACTTAGACAAGTAATAAAGCGCTGCCACTCTCTGCCAAAGCCGGGGCTGATTATACCGGCTGTACAAGCTGTTTTCCCAGCCTCCTGTTCCTCCCCTCGCTCTGATCAAGACGTACATCCCTAAGAGGCGCGCTTCCACTGCAACTCCCAGAAATGCACATGTACACTGTCAGACCCCTTTTTTTTTTCCAATACTCGGTGCACGTTTCCCCCCCCTCACATGTGCCTCTAATCTTCACACGCTGTAAATAAGCTTTTCCAACATCCTCATATGATGACACTATCAGCGCAACCTCTGAGCGTGCCTCGTGTCTACAGGCGTGATAAGCTTTATCAGGGATGTACGCTTTGATTTTTATGCACTCCTGTCCCAAGGTTATGAAAAAATTCTCTTCTACGATTCTCTAAATGACATGCTGACATTTCTGTTTCATTTTATCGTCATCCGCGTCCAAACGACCTCAAAAGAGATGATGAAATCCCGTTTTCATGAAGCCCTCTACACATTGTTTGTGTCGGCTGAAAAATGATGAAAGCATGTTGAAGCTAACATGCTGCTAGGATGTTTGAAGCTTAAGTGATAGATAGTTCCATTTGTGTTGAAGGATTGACGAATAAAAGAGCATCAATACGAGATGGGGCTCGAAAGCACGGAGCGCTACAAACGCTAACAAGACCCTCTGATGTTGCCTGTGTATTTGTCTAAAAAAGAAGCAATCCTCTTGGGTTAATCCATCTTTACATCTTCACTCCATCAGAACTTATATAACTTATACCTACCCTTCTTTCCTTCAGTGCTCTCTAAAGCTACCAACCACCGTGAGGTACAAGAGGCCTTTTCCTGCGAGATGATGGAGATCGAATTGACAGCTCATGACTCGTGCTCTCAGCTGCTTCTTTTGGCAAACGACAACAGGAAGAGGTTCTTCCCCCGATGTTAACGCTCCACTAATTGGACGCTCATACGAGAGAGAGAGAGAGAGAGAGAGGGGGGCTTCATTTAAAACCTATTAGCAAACTTGATAGTCTTAAATTAACCTGTGCTACATTCAAGCTAGATGCAATCACACACTCGCTCTGCCTTGTAGCTAATAATTTACCAACTCTCACATGTACACTTTCTGAGAGTATTGACATATTTTCACACTTATGACTGGAGGGTATAAACAGCTCTTCCAATTAACACCTCAGTGCTTTTGGGTGCAAATCATCACTTCACCATAATGTGCCTTTAAAAAAAACCGGATACTTTGAAAACTGCTGTAAAACTCATCTACGTGGCCGTGATGTGCGGGGATAACATCTGTGGAAGCGTTCTTATCATACGCTCAAAGACATAAACGAAACAACCTGAGCTGTTAGGAAGGAGCTCCGAAATTAAAGAGATATACACAACTTTTTTTTTTTTTTTTTTTTTCATAATATCTGTTTAGCAGATGCGGGCGGATTACAATGTTTTGGCTAAGGCGATCGATTCCAACAAGCAAATTCAATATGTGGCCAAAGGGTCATGTGCACTCAAACACCGTCGCTCAATACAATCCTTTCCCTGCCATGTGGTTGCCAAGGAAACCTCTCAGCTGTGTGTGTTTGTACTTACAAATAATTACACACATGCAGCTGGCATCATCTGTGTGAGAGGAGGGAGTTTCATACATCTTTGGATGCATGGCTGCGACTGCTGTATTCATGCACCTGCTCCCCAATTTTTAAAGTGTTGTGAGGCAGGGTTTGGGATGGAGCCTAGCACACAGAGAACATTAAGCACACTCGATATGAGTACTAGTATTAAAAGGTCTTAATGCGTGTCTGTCTATAAAAGGGGATCAGGACACACAAGGCTTTACAACACAGAAGGAAGTGTAATATTATTATCCTTCGGTTTCAGGGTCCTGATATTAAACAGCCTTGGATGGAGGTACAATTCACATGTGCTTTCTTTTCACTCTTCTAACTTGCTTTGTAAATAAAAAAATCTCACTTTAGTTAAAGAGAAATTGTTCCCTGTGCCATTGACCTTATTGATTATTGTTTCAAAAGGAACCTATTCACTGTATTCATCATATTTCCACACTTTAAAAAGCATTGAAAATCAGCAAAATAAAGGGCACGCAAGAGTTCAAGTTGAGGATACATTTCATCACACTGTTCTTCAGCCCTACAGGTGCTTTTCTTGTGTCTGCAAGGCAGAAGTGTGAGAGTGTGTTTATCCGTCTATCTGCAGCTTACCTTTCATACTACAGGGCCCATGAGCCGAGAAAACATATTTTATTGACTTTTCTGTGTTTTACCGTCATTGACCTCTGACCCCTCACTGCTTATGTTTGGAGTTCTTGCACCATAGCGGTAAAGTTTGTTTTAGCCAATTTATTTGTCGGCATTTTCGCAAAGATTTGCATTCAGTTGTGCTCTATATTGATTGAAGCAATATTTCTTTTTAAACAGTCAATGCTGTCAGGCATCTAGAGTCAACTTTTAAATTTAGTCCGAAGTTCTTTTCAGCATGTGCTCACTAACAATAAAGATTATAAATATGAGTTCTTCATTCAAAAACATTAATTTTAATAAACTCATTTTGCTCCTACTGATACAAAAGATGAAAAAACACACGAAAAACACACGATGACGTGGTGTACTCGAGGTGTCTAAAAAAATCGCAGTGAAAGTGCCCTCATGGATGCCCCTGTCATTGATAAAAAATGATAAAGTGGGTCTCCTTCCAGTGGATAAATGCAGCCCTACAGCCGTGTGTTACCTGGCATGTATAGAGGTTACACACTGGGCGGATTTTAAGTCAAGATGACAGGGCCATGTGCTAGCCCACAGGAATGAATGTACACTGAATGGCATTGTGAAATTTGCATTAGCAAAAGAAATTGCTAGCAAATGGCTAGGCTATAAACAAGCCTTGCCTGCAGGTTGCAAGCCACATGATGGCTAAATCAATTAGAATAACAATGCAAATGACTGAGATTTTGCAATTTAATGACATGAAAATGAGTCTACCAAGGCATAAAAAAGCATAACGATACAACAATGACCCAAGCTATAATAAACAATGATTTGCCTATGAGGTGCAGAGTCTGGAAGTTTCCAGTGCAGGTGTCCATACTTAAACAGGTAGAGCTTATCCTTTTTGCCTTTTACAGTTACAGTTGTCGAGCAAATTCTGAGGAACTACGCGGACGACACAAACAAGGTTGACAGCAGGGAAAGATTACGAGCTGAAACAATAAGTCGACACCCAGGGGAGATGTACTTTACATTAATTTTGTGACTGCAGAGCTGCAGGACTTGGCCACACTTCACACGGTGAACCGTTTTTCTTTATCTTCTCTGTTCACAGAAGGTGATGCCGACGTGCGTGGCCAATCGGATCAAGCGGATGCACTGATTTGGACTGGAGGGGAGAGTTACAGTTACTCATGCGGATGGACCGGTGCCATACTGAGAGAGCTGACTGGTGGAGGTAGGATGTGAGTCTCTGTCAGCGGTGCGGGGAGAGAGAGGGGGGAGTCAGGTCTAATGAGGAGAGGCATTTCGGCTTTACTCTCTCCTCTCACTCACATATCAAAAGCAGTAAAAGCCTGTGTTGAATTCACACCTTACTTCCAGGACACTCACTCCTGCATGTGCACTTAAGCTCACACACACTCATAGAAACATGATGGCTGCTATTAGAGGGACTATCATGTCAGTAGTAAAAGCATATGCCTGATTTTTATTCCAAAAAGATGCATGTGTGAATGGGTCACTGTAAATTGGTTAGCTTAAACTTGTAATTAACATTTCATCCTAGATTGAATAGGGGATACTTAGGGCTACCATGGAAACGGCAACCGCAGCTTAATACTACAGCTAATACTCCTTGACCAGCTGCCATGCAATATTTAAAAACTAATCCACTGACAAAGAAAAAAAGAAAATGATGGTGGTCTTGAATTTAGATTAATTTTAAATAAACACTGTGGTAAGGACTAATACGTTCCACTTCTTGTTACTGCTTCACAATGAAACAGATTCTACATAAAAATGTAGACTCAGTAGGCATGCTTCTGGTTTCAATTTGTAGTACGTTTGTAGTCCGAGTAGTATTGACCAATCAGGCATCAGCACACTGTGTGCAGGAAAAACACATGTGGAGAGCAAAAGCAGGCAGTGGCGATCTTACCTTCCATGTTACCTCCCATGCCTTGGACACAACATCTCCCCGATCTTCACTGCCCGGTATCGCTATCTGCTGTAATGCGATCCCGAAACCCGCCCAAGGTAATCTGACAACGACTTAGCTTTTTATTCATCTCTATAAACAGATATCAGCGTTTAGATTTCCAGACTTCCTAGAATGCATCAGAAATTATCGATCCGACCTCCATTCAACAAACGAGCATTTTAAATGTTTTCTTCTCCTCTTGAGGACTGACAAAGCTTACATTTGTACTTCTTACAAATCTGCATCATGATGTTGTAACTTTGGCAAACGTTACTTATAATTTAGAAGGAAAATCTGTTTCTTTTTCGGGTTCATACCGCTGTAGTAAGCCAGGGTGCAGCCTCTGTGTAACTCACCAGAAACAGATGAACTACATCCCTGCTCCAGGGGAATTGATGAAACAAGAAATTACGGTGTTTATTTTGCTGACACATCTGGAGGGGCCTTCGCTTGCTAATTGCGAGGGTTACTTATTGGACTGTAAACAATGCAGCGCACTGAAAAGGAAGTGTTGGCTGAAAGTCCTTTATCGCTAACTGTTGGCTACATCAGAATCCCAGAAAAGTTCACCGTCACACCCAGAGGCTAAATCATGGTCAGACGATAGCTGATGGGTTCCTTGAATGCAATAAAAGCTACCGATGAGTTTCATTGTTTTAAAGCTTTTGCATTATGCGTTACTTTTTACACCTCTGATATGGCTGTAGGTGGATGATCAGTAAATAGTGTTATTAGTAAGATACCAGTCACAATGGATGACATGTACATGCATCATTTCCTGTGAAACCCTATGCAAAGGTAGGCAATTTGAGTCCAGCAGGAATGGCAGACTTGGCACTAAGAATGAAAAATGCTAAATAGAGATTTTCTTTGGGAATGTAAATCGATTGAAAAAACATTGATTAAAACAGAGGCCATTGTCGAGGTAAGTCTTGGAAACAGTGAAAACTAATCATCACAATTTTCCAAAAACCTACAGGTAAGTGCCATGTTCCTTTTTTTTTCCAACAAAGAAAAATATTCACTTGATCGCGATGTTTTAAAAGAATTAAACAAAAGAACTTGAATGCACCCCGTCTGTATGTTTTAAGATGAAGTGAAACCAAAAGGGAGTCTGTCTGTCTGTCAGCGGGCTGATTGATGGAGAATATGCACACATGCACAGCGTCCGTGTTTGTGTGAGGGATCTGTGGCACTTTGAGGTTGTTGTTTTGTCTTCCCCTCTCCCTGTGTGGCTTTCTGTCAGAGCCAGCCCGGTGACATTTTCAGGCAGCTGAACTCGGGGACCTTTCAGTGTCACCCTGTGTTGTCATTTCTGACTGCTACAGCCCAGACAATGATCCACTCGCACTGTGGGGGGAAAATGATACACAGCCAACCTCAAGGTCTGCCTGGCTCAAAGTTGTTTTTCCTCCCATCAAACAAGCTTCCGGTTGCACCAAATCCAATTCTCCTCTCTGATGAAAGCAAAAAAAGAGCTTTTGAGGATCTAATATGTAATAAAGAACTGACAAAACTCACAGGAGCTGATGCAAATATGCAAAATAAATGCAATACTTACTTCTGTTAAAAAAGGAGCTTCTCTTTTTTATAAAATCAAGAATCACCAAGCCTTCATCATCGCTATCTCCTCATACTTCATCATATTACACTTTGAAAGCCCCATCCCGGACTGTTTAATTGCCCCTGACAAAATCAAATAGGCTTGGTCCCTGAGGGAGTGTATAACTACACGCATCTTATCTATAAATCAGGTAAGTACGGCCGATGCAAGGTGGCAGTGGCAGTTATATAGGAGCCTGGGCTGAGTCGCATGCCTGCTGCAAGGAAATGGACCTGTCGTACGGGCCGTGAAATAGTGCGCGAGCCGCGTCACTCAAAGCTCCGGTCCTTTATTTAATTATCATACTGGAGGGAAATGTGTAAGTGTGTGTGTGGGATGCGCCATAGAGGCAACAGGTAAGGCTGAAACAATTTAAAATGTATGCCTTTTTAAGATTCAAATAAATGTTGAAGCAATTACTCCGCCTGCCTGCTTGAGAATTATCTAATTGCCTCCAAGGGTTCAAACCCTTCCTAGGAAATCTGGCGACTATTCCCAATAACGTGCTTGCTACTAAAAGAAAACTCCTTCACCCGATCTACATGGACACATCTGAGAGTTTTTGAGCAACCCTATAGGAGTAGGGTTCAGCACGGCTGCCTTTAACCATGTTCTCCTTGATTGATGCTAGTCTGGCTGTAACCTCATATCAGGCCTTCTCAAAGTTCTCTGCTGCATTAAGTCCCGGTCCTAATTGAAGCCTCCCAGAGGCTAACTGGCTCGATTGCTCCGACATGTCAAAAAGCATCAGTCAGTTAAATGGGGCCGGGAGATGGAGAGCCGTTATTGCTGCTACTGCTGCTGCCTGCGGGCTGTGACCTTGCAGTGAGACTGTGCTTAAAGTGCCTCCTCTAAACTCGCTGCTTCCTCTGGAACATCCAAGTTCTATTCCTGACTGCGCAACCATGAATGCATGTAGGTTGTATGTATGTTCTCACTCGCGTGATGTAGGCGTGTGCACAGATCTCTAACGCCCAAGGCTGGATGGTAAAATGAATGACAGCTGTTCTGAGTGGCTGGTGATCCTGCAGCAAATCCGCTCCTGGATTCATCCTGGGGTGCTGGGGATGGACAATTACATCCCTGGATCTGCCAGGAGATAGGACCAGACCATACAGGACTGTATTACTACAGTAATATAGAAACACAGTGATGACAAAGTGTTCACAGAAGATATCTACTAAGCAAATGTACTGCGAGCCATGAGAGCATCTAACAAATCTTGAATCTTATTGACACGATGAGTGTTATTGAAGCAAAAAGAAGCACCATTGCAAGATTCCATTTTTAATACTCTTGTAAGGAGGACAAGGTGAAGTTGCAATTGAGAATAGTTGGAACTGTCTGCCTTTGAACTCTCAAAAAGAACATGCTGCACTTTGTCTTTTGACTCTGCTGTGTGCTGCTCAATGTCAGCAAGATGAAGGAACAAGTGGATGACTTCAGAAAGAAGAAGCTAGAGACATCTAAAAAATTGAGGTGAAGAGGGAGACATGGTGCAGTCACAGAGGTACCCACTCATACATACTGGCAACTACCAGTGCCGGTCTAAAAACCTCATAAGCCTCTATTAAATCAGCGCCTGCCAATGTTCTGTTTTCAGCTTTTGTGTGCAGAAGAGGCAGCACAGAGATGGGGGAGGCAAGCGGAATAAACAAACTTGTTTTAAAAAAAGGCTGACTGCAACAGCCTGAAGGCAGAAGCAGGGCAGAGGGCGCGGACAAAACTGAAATCTGTCCTACACAAAACCATCCACCGCCTCTGCGGGGAGCTGATGTCATCGAAAGAGCACCTCGTGCCTCTGGCTTTAACCCCGAAGGTGCAACATCAAGTGCTTTTGGCGCCTTCAGATTGTACAATACCTGTTGTGTGAATGGCCACACTCACAGCTACCATGGAAGGCTTCAGCACCTTGACTCCAAGTGTAAAATAACTTGGAACACCTTTGCTCTGGAATGGCCAAATGTATCCGGAAATGAGAATAAGTCCAGGGATTTTCAATTTCAAAGAGGACCAAAATGGACTGCACTTATATAGTCTTCCAACCACTCAAAGCGCTTTTACATGACTATCACATTCACCCTTTCACGCACTGATGGCAGAGGCTTCTATGCCAATCTCCTATCAGTACCCATGCACGTTCATACCCAATGGCTATGCCTTCGGAAGCAATTTGGGGTTCAGTGTTTTGCCCAAGGACACTTTGACATGTGACTATAGCAGCCAGGGATCAAACACAGCTGCCCCTCTTTCTGAAAGAGAATGTGAAACACCAATATTGGTTGGTCTAGCTCATCATAATTCACGGATGTCTGGCATGACATGATTTAAAATCCCACACTTAGAATTCTCATGTATTATAAACTACCGTCCAGTTTGAAGAGAAGGGATAACAAATGAATCAAAGGACGCCATGTTGGATGTTAACACAAAAATCATCAACTGCCTTTAAGCCCACCCCATGGTAAAGTGCCGATCTCCAATCAGATATATGCACATTCATACCCAATGGCTATGCCACCGGGGGTAATTTGGGGTTCAGGGTCTTGCCCAAGGACACAAACACTTGACCTTAGGAGTCAGGGATTGAACCCCCAACCTTCCGACTGACTCTACCACTTGTCTGGTTCCCATGCTATCCTACACTTCCCTTAATACAATTCAGAAGCCTTTCCTTGGACTTACCTACTGAATGCCTTCAGTTTGCGCTGACTCTTTCTTATTGTCGCTGTCGTTGTAAGGTCATGCATATCCATGTGAATGAAGCTGACTATAATAGTCCACCTGTTGGACCTCAAATTAATCAGCTTCAGCCATTACATGCACACTGCTTTTCTCTATTCCAGAGACAAAAGTAAGAATACTGCAGCTCTCCTATGGAGTGAATATAGAAAAGTCTATCACTCATGGACCGGAAAGAATACACAGAGCTCAGCTTCCCAGACACCTAATAACAGTTATTTGCTCTATGCCTATTCATATACTGTTCTGTGGAATGAAAAATGCTTGACGTCATAAGAATAAACCGTCTCTATAGCTGTGCACTGATAGACAGCCATGCCGACACTCACTAAGTGAAATTCTGAACCTTCTGAGCCTGACTAATGTACAGAGGAATCTGAGGAAACTGCTATGGAGCCCTTTTGTTGGCTATTTGCCATTAATGTATTAACATGGAAAGCAACATTATAAAGACGTGACAGTTTCCTCTGAACACCTGCTTGTAATCCATTGGCTGACAAACACTCATAAATCTCACTCCACAGTATTCTGATATTGTTTGTCTTTCTTATCTTCCTCTTGTGGATGTCTAATCTAATCTCTTGTTTTTCATGTTTAGCCACTCTGGGTTTTGATGTGGATAGGACTCTGTTTGAAATTGAAGTTTAGTCTGAGTGGCAGAATCTCCCAGGTACACTCTGTCTTTGATGGATGTTGAAAGATTATGGTTTCTTTTTTTTTTTTTTCACTTGTCACCCACTGTACCAGAATGGTGGATAGAGATGCTAAAGGGCCCTTTGCTTACAAAGCGCTGTTTGCCTGGAACTGGCTATCGACACGGGCCATAAATCACTCTCTAATATTTTTATGCATCCAGTCCATTCAACTGCTGCTAATGTTTCCTCACCCTGCTTCCTTTGTAACTCATTTGAGCTGAGCGGCGGCGCATGACAATGTGTGCGTAATGGGGGATTGCTGGAATCGGCTTGGCAGAGACGTGGGCTCTGTTTGGACTGGCTTAAAAGTGCAACTCCCATGACCTTGCAGCAATGTGTGGCCGCAAGATTCCAAAACAACTGAAGACAAATCAGCAGCTTTTAATTGTAAGGACGCCTACATGAATCCTGGTCCGGTATTTAAATTCCACAAATATTAAATGGTGAAAATTAAGAAACCTCTCTCATATGTACATTTTCCATGTACAGTTTACTCGAACAAAAGACTTGCCAACCATCTGCCTCTGAAGCTGTAAATCTCCTACAGCATCTCTGGCCTCAGTCGATTGCATCATCTTTGACCCCGACCCCCCACCAATCTCCCTCCCTGGCACAGTGAGCCGGGCTGTTGTTGCCCTTATTGCCATCATGTCCTGACCTTAGCTGCCTTAGCTTGTCACACTCTTATCAAATGCTATCTGATGGCACCGCAGGGCCCCGAAAGCAAGCAAACGCACTGATACGATCTGTCTGGCTTGGTAAAGGAGATGCCACTCCCCTCCTGCTTTCTTTTTCCCCCTCCTCTCCGTTGACACCTGTGTTGCTTAGGGGAAATGTTGTGCTCCGTCTGTGTCTGTCATTTGTGTAACTTTACAAATCTGGATGACTAATTTTGAATGCATGGATATGTGTTTGCAGGTGCATGTGTGTTGGGTGACTGGCACTAGAAAAAAAAGTCATTTTGACTATAGAATATTCACTGTGTAGTATTTCCCCACTGCATTGGAGGCAGCCTCTACTATATCAGAGTGCACTGAAACGCTAGCGGCGCTTTCCTGCTTCTTATTGGATTTGGGGAACTCTGCAATTGCAAAAACAAAAAGTTTTATCTCCTATAACTTTGAAATGGAAAAATACTGTTTGAGAAACACAAAAGGAAAGCATTAATCTACTTTCTGTTTGGCTTGTCCAAGTATTTACAAAAAAACAGAGTTAGCATGCACCTTTATTCTCAGTCTGTAGCCACAAAGAACACACGGGGCGCTTTCCCACACCCTGCACAATAAGACACATAGCGCAGGGCAACTAGGATTGCTAGTTTCTGTCCGATGCAATGGTCATTTTCAAGTCTGGCACCCATGTTGTAAAAGGAGCAAATGTACTTGCACCATTCTACGCTCACATGGATGTGTTTGTCGTATAATGAGGTGTGGTGGGCACATTGTCGTGGCCTCCAACAAATACAAGGTCTGGTTGTCATGTTTCCCATTTAGTATCTCAAAGAACGAACAAGGTAGCATATGTTTCAAGGTTCCCTTTAACGGAAGCCCTTAGCAGGCATGCATCCATACATTTTATTTACTCTGGTTTCCCATGAGTTATTTCTGGTCGTTTTTCTCGAGACTTATTTATCACTTTATCACGAGATAACGACGCGGCACCACCATAACGCCAGCTGATCTGAACTCGTATCCCCAGAGTTGTAAAAGCACAAAACAAACAGAAATAGACTTAACTTACTTCATTAGTGTGGGCAATTGCAGCATGGCACGTCCTGGCCTGTAATATCAAAGTGACTGGCCTATTGTTTAATTTTTTAGATCACCGGAAAATGATGCCGTTATAACGAGAAAAATGTTGAGATGATAGGCCAAATAGGTCAAGGTACCCTTCAGGTTTTTTATGTGATTCTATGTGTTCAACGTGATTAACGCTCTGCTTTGTCTGTGGTTAGCACAAAGACTGAAACGAAATCTTCTGAGTGAAAGTTGTTGCATCCATTACCACTGACCAACACCCCAAGAGACCTTTATGTCTCCATCTCGGGTAAGAACGCCAAATTGGCTGCAAGTCCGTAACTTATGGTTGGTTTAAGAATGAATGACAACGGTATGTGTCACGCTTGAACTGAAAACTTGACAGGCGTAGGAAACGCAACAAAGGTAGGAGCGGGACTACTATCAATTAGTGGTTTTCGGGAGGGTTGTATGCCTGCAATTTAATGGCTGAGAGAAGCTACTTCATGAAGTCTGTACTTGTTAACAAACATTTCCTTGTTCATACATCACCATAAAATGAAGCAATTAGATTTACCAGAGGTTACGCAGTTATTTCACCCTTTCAAAACAGCTCTAAATTAAACCCAATGGGAAAGTGGAGTTGGGAAAGCATCAAACATAATTTTACAAGTGTACAAGATATTAAATAAACGCACTGAGACACAACAACATTGCGTTTTATCACTTACCAAAGAGCAGGTTTATAGCCTGCTGAATTAATAGATAATAAGCACAGAGACATCTGATGACAGATCCCCCTCCAGCTTCAGAAAACATTGCCATGTTTTTGGTTTTGTGTGTGAACCTGTCTAATAGTACAAAATGTTACCTTGTTTTCCAACACATATTTCCCACAGGTGTTTCCAGGAAAAATATAAAGCGAACGGAGGTTGCTGCTAATGTATCATCCCACGCACTCATCCATCCTCTCTTTCACACACAAAAATAACACACATCGCAAATGAGCGTGTATCCACATCTCTTTCATAACAGGTGCCGATAAAAAGCGAGCGTTAATTTTCGGCTTTTGTTTGAAATTGACGACATTCAGCGAGCATTCAGCAGTCAACACAATCACCGGTTTTTTGCCTTGAAAGCTTCTGAATAGGCTGCTCACTTTTCAAGCTGATAAACTCAGCAGTAATTTGATTTTAAAAAGCATTCTGATTTAAAACAGCACACATTTCTAAACTAAACTGAAGCCTAACAATATTTTGTCAGCTGATGAATTAATGATCCGACTGTTACAACCATGGCCTTTATTCACTCGCTGCTGAAGATAAAAGAATGAAATAACTCGTCCCTCTATTTACCCATCTTATGTGAAGTGGCAATCCAGTCTGTGGTGGTCATCAGGATGTGAGTCAGCATTGAAAGGTGATGGCTGTAGGAGCACTCATTATAATAGCAGATCATGAGAGCTGGTTGGAGAGCGGGAACTGAAGAGTGTTGTTAGAAGCCCTGTGATTATCCGCATGTATGGCATTCAGCCTTTAAAGCTCACTAACACAGCAATCTGCATATTTGTCTCCATTTGTATTCCTGCAAACATCACCTGTTTTTTCCCCCCTTTATTGACCACAGACTGGTTGTCCCAGCACACAGGCCCCGAAGCACTTAATTGATTATGAAGGCCCATTTGGCCTCGTTTCAGCCACACCGGGTCACGTTTTGATACACTAGTCTGCGGCAAGATAATTCATAAAGACTTTGTTTTTATTTGCCCAACTGCATCAGATAAATCGGCCTGCTGATTGCTGTGTTTTTTTCTTTTTGTACAGTGAGCTCATTCGACAGCAGCACTCAGCTAACAGGCTGTGAAAGTCCACAACATTCTCCCTCATTCACACGTACGCGCACACATATTGTCTTTTGGTTTCCCACAAGCCCAAACACACCTGCACACACACACACACACACACAGGCTGTATTTATTTTGCCTCTCTCTCTCTCTCTCTCCTGCCACAATTTGGCAGGTGGCTCAGTGCCGGGTTCCATTAGAAAAAAAATAAAAAAGTGAGAGAGTGAGAGAGATCTATAAAAGGCAAATAAACAAGAGTGGGAGCTGCTGCTAGCTTGGTTGCATTCTCCACAGGATAATAGAAATGGAAGTACGATAAGGTTCTTGTATAACCTCCCACGTAGAGGTGCAACTGAGTTCACTTTTCCTGCTTTTAGATTCTGGCTTCGGCACCAGTTAATGCTATTTGACAGATTTGCCAGTTTGTGGCGTTGGCATCCAAAGTAAGTCTTCCATGTCCTTGTCTTTGCATTTATGTGTTTTTTATTCATGTATTATTCTAATACCGTATTGGGCGGAATATAAGACATTTTTTTCCCTTGACAAACACCTGAAAAAGTGAGATTGTCTTATATTCTGGGTCTAGACCATAAAGGCTAATACACGTTAGGCTAGTAGGCACAATAGGCTAGTGTATCCCACATGACTGAGGCCAGCCGTCACTCATAACTACAGTGCCAGGGAGATGAAAGACGGAGAGACACGGTGATCGTCCGGAACAAAGTGGCTCAAAAGTAGGCCAAGTTAACCGACAACGGAGGCAGAGTTGTGATGTCAATTTTAAGATATTTGTTGTCACAGAGTGTAATCTCCTAAAATAGCGAGCCCAAAAAGATCACAGGCCAACGTAGCGGCGCGTAGCCCCACAGCTAGTTGCGGAGCTCTGTGCCCTGTCCTCCCGCGCTCTCAGCAGTCCTAGGCCATGTCCACACATACAACGTAGACTTTTCTCTGCGTTTTGAACTTTGGCGTTTTAGCTCACTGAAAATGGATCTTTTGCAAAACTCTTTTAGAAACTAAGTTTCCACGGAGACATGTAGATGGGGTAAAATGCGTCATTGGCCCGTGGCATCAGACTGTGCGCCGTTATCTCCTTTGAGAGGCGTCACAAATGAGGCGTCATTCCTTGCAAAATGATCGACGTGACATAGACAGTGATGCTTAACTTGACTTTTTACATGTTTACACATATATGTACAGTTACCCGTCTACTATTATTGAGAAACAAAGGCGTCGTGATAGATATTTTCAAACTTGACTGGCCGTGATTCTTCTTCTTCTTTGAATGACCGGGTTATATTGCCGCCTGTTGGTGTGGCATTCTCATGACAGCGTTTCTGTTGTGCTTTTCCGTTTTCATTTGGACGGGGATTTTTTATAACCATGCTTGTGTGGACGGGATTGTTTTGGAATTGAAAGAGGCAAAAACTCCGTTTTCAATAACACCCATCTACGTGTGGCATCTACCTTGGTTAAGCTCCTGGGAGTCCCCCAGGAACGAGCCTGCCTTCCCCAGCCCAGAAAAATGCCACAATGGGCTGCCTTACCGTCGGTAACAGAAGAAAATCGTACCGTGGACCTCAAAGAGGCTGCTTCCAAGAGATCAACAGGAGAGTGTGTTAGTGTGTTATTAAAAAACGTAATGAAGGTATGCCCGTTACCAGAGCTGTCATCCAGCTGTTTAAAGACAGATCTATAAATAGACCTCACTTTGATGGTTAATGATTTATTGGAATTTTGAAAGCCATTTTATTTAATTTAATGTGACAACTTATTCTTAAAGATATACAAATTGTATTTGAAAAACAAATTTGGTCTTAAAGTCTATTTATAAAAAAATAGTCTTGAAAAGGAGGGGTCGTCTAATAATCAGGGTGGTCTTATATTCAGACCAATACGGTAGTAAACCTAAAATAGTTGCAAAATTGCTGACACACAAAAGAAGCAGGTAAGTTGCAGTGTGCAGGTGCATCAGCCTAATTTGATCACTGAAGCAGTGCTTGTTGTCTAAGCTAATTAGACATGCGAAATCGCTGACTCATCAGTCACACATCTATAATCTGCAGAAGCAAACTATTGTAAGTGGGGAGCAACAATACATATTATGTTAGTGTGATGAATACTCTGCATGACATATCCAAGTAAAAAAGAAACCAGACACACATCTACTTTTTCAGACAGACACCGACAGACTTGTAATTTACCAACCGTCTTATATCTTATCAAGCACTACACATTACAATTCTGGAGGCTTCAGGTTTTTATGCACATTACAGGAACAAGTTCGCTTTTATGTCCCGTGGAACAGGATGTAACAGTTGCTGGGCTGTGGGTTGGTTCATCGGGCCATTTCCCTTCCTCGTATTAAACATCCTTATCCTTGGGACAGCTATTTGGGAAAGAGAAGGAGCCTCTTCAAAGCTTGTCTTGTTCTCTGAAGATATGTGCAAGGCGCTCTCTTCCCCTGCTTAGAGCGAGGGGTGGATAATAGAATCAGTGGAAAATACAGCATGGACAGAAAGGAAGTAGTCAACTGAGAGTTTAAAAGCAAGATTACCTTTTTTTATATCCTGTGATATACAGAAGATGTAGTAGCTACATGTATTGCTGAAGAGATTGCTACAGTAGAAAAGTTCTTGGAACAGCAGTGTTTGAAGATATGCTTTCTTCGTAAGAGTACTGGAATTGTTCAGAAAAGGTGAATTAAAAACAAAATTGCTGATAAATGCTTAAACTCACTTTTTTGCTGATAGTTTGATGCGAAGATTAGGGCTTTCATGGTAACGGCATAACCGCAATACCGCGGTTATGTGATTCCAACAGCAGGGTGGACCCAGTGACCATCATCACCGCTGTTGGTTTTTTCATATCATAGACCCTGTGATGTTTCTAGGTAGGCGTCCTGCGTCTCTGACGCATTGAAACCTAAAGGGACGCAGTAAACTCACTATCCATGCGTCCCAGGGAAGCACCTCATCTTTCCCATACAGAGTGATACATTATGAACTACAATTCATTGAACAACTCATCTCATCAGCGCATATGAACCCGTGCAGTCTCACGACATGCTTGTTTAGCCGCTACAACAACAACTAGCCTGTCATCACGGATTTCATTTCAACAATTAAGGATACAAACTTATTAGTGGTTAATAAACTCACGTTTCCACCACTGATACTGTATTAGCTCGTGTCGATGATGTTTTACCATCTGGGGCACACGATGTAGCTAAATAAATAAAACATACTTCGGCAGCTAGCTTGGGTAGCAGTAAAGCGGAGAACCGCAAGGCGTTAGTGTTTCCGCGCTGTTGGAAAAATTCAGTACTGTGACAGCCCTAGCGAAGACTGATATCCCTTGCATAACTGTGTATTAAAAATGAAGATACTGTACAGTATGGGGATTGTTAGCTTAGCATTGTAGGAAAAGCAAGCCTGGATTTTATAACAATCCACTATTTAGCTCCTCTAAAGTTTTTTTACATTTCAGCTGTTTAAGCTGTACAAAGTGTAAAAACAAAAAAGGTCGGGTTTCAGAGGATGTCATACCATGTCTTGCTAGCTTTAGCAGCAACTAAGCTAGCACAGTGACTAAGCTTTATCACTTGCATGATATAAAAAATGACAGAAGAAGTTTGAATATAATTGTTAATTTGTGATGTTTAGAGGTGCTCTTTGGTAGATGTTTTTTATCATGGTGCAAAGCAGGGCTAGCTGTTGAAGCCTTGTACTAAGCTAAGCTAACTTTCTGCTACTGGCCTGATATGAGATTGGTATTGCTTTTTCTTTTGGTTTACTCCTAACAAAGCCAGTAAGTGCGTATCCAAAAGTTATTCCTTAAACAAAGTGTTGTACAAGAAGCTTGCACAGCAAGCGTCAGCTACAGTTCTACAGAATCTATCCACAAGTTCAGAGGTAGAAAGGACAGCATTGATTTTGGCAGCCCTCATTAGCAAACATGTTCAGCATTGCAACAGCTCTGCCTTCCAAGATCAGAATATGAAGCACTGACTTAATAATAGAAACTCAAAGGCCTGATATGATAGACAGCATTAGCCTCGTGGCATCTGAAGCACTCTGCAGTCCTCCACGGCGTGGGATGATGCACGGCCTACTCTGAGCGCTGTAGAACTGCTCTGCTGAAAAGGGCTTTTTGTGGAGAAGAGACCGGCCCTCGGGTAAATTGCCAGTGACATTCCAAGTGCTCATAAAACATCCTTATGGACGGTGGATGCAGAAGCATTCCTTTTGTGTTCTCTCAATATTCTATTTAGCCTAATTAGGACCATGGGGTCTGTAAATGTTTGAGTCATTGTGGGATCGCAGAGGCCCGTAGGTGAAGACGGAGATGAAAGGCTTCAGACGAAGAAAAGAAACCAGCTCTTTCGGTACAAGCATTGTACAATACAGGGTTAACATACAAAAGCAGAGGGAAGGATTCTGAAGTCTGCTAACAAACAAAAGAGTGAGGGGGAGACATGGATGTGGAAAGGCAATATGGGAAAGATGGACATAGACTAAGCTTTTAAGGCTCCGAGAGAGAAAAGATAAAGCCAGGAAAGATGAAGGGAGATGGAAAGAGACTTCCCTTCACCCTCGGCTCATTTGTCATGTGGCTGCAGAACCTGAGGATAGAAATGCTCTAATGAGCACAAGTACACTTCCTTATCATCCTATGTGTGAATGCAGCTCACACCCGAAGCAATAGGGGTGTTAAGTCCTTTCATTAATCTCACAGGACGTCATTTCTGCCACATGTGTTCATGTTCTGAATCGCAGCACTCCTGTGATGTTGTTCTGCTTCGGCGAGGACTGGCGTGGCAGTTTTTGTTCTTTAAAGTTTCACTCACACTGATCTACTATTATTGTAGCCCGCTGTGCCTGGAAGAAAAATCGTTTTAAGCTCCAGCGCAAGAATGTAAAACCGAACGTGACAGATTTTCTAACAAGTGAGAACAATAAAAATATAAATTCTAAACAGCTGAAATTGAGCTGAAAATGAGGCAAAATGAGGCAAAAGGAGGCTTATAACCGAGCTCCCTGAGTGTCCTTGTGTTTTTGTTTTCCTCTTTATTACTCGGAGCGAGATTTTGCATAGAGAGGAAGTTGCATATAAATCCCTGATTACGCCTGTTCTTTGAGGTGAGGTGTATGTGTGCGCGCATGCATGGGTGCAACTGAGCAATGCAATTAGTGAGTGCGAGAGAGTTTTGTAGTGTGTATTAGAGAGAGTATGTGTGTTTGCTTCTTGTCAGGAGCACATGTTCTCTAAGAGCCTCCTCTACATACCCCCAGCCGGTGGGCTGATGAGCATTGATTGGCTGAATGGAATTATCAGATGCTGCTGAAGGCCCCCCAGTACTTTGCGTGTGTGCGTGTGTGTGTTTGCATTTGTACGAGGAGACAGGTGTTTCTGTTTATTTCTGTTCTATTTAATTTTTGCTTTCTTTCCACCAAATGTCTAAATGTATTTGTTTAACTGAACATACAGTAGATCTATTGTTGTCAAATGTAGCTGAAGGCCACCCAGTGTGCATGTGTGTGTTTGCATATGTGCCCGCACGTATGCTGGCGACGATGCCCTTGTAGATTACATGGGGAGCGCAATCTGTGTTTAGCACACTCGCCCTTAGAGGGCGGATTATGGGATACACAGAGTGGCGGGCTCCTGTCGCCACACATTAACGCACACACACACACATTGTAGGTGCTCCTGCCGTCTGCTATAGGACAGGTGCACATCGGTGATCAGCTGGGAGTGAGCAGTGGAAGACGCGCTCATACACTGATGTTCATTTATCTGCATTTGCACATGTGCTGACTGCCTGATGAGTTAGTTGCTTACAGTATTCACACCCTGCAGGCTTGTTGAGATTAAGTGTGTGGAAGCAAGCAAAAGGAAGCATTGCAGTATTAGCTGTTTTATTCATATTCAAACTTTGTTCTTCTCTACAAAAACTAATTATTTACTTCAACTGCACTACTTATGTCTGAGTGTTTTTATACACAAGGTTAATTAGATGTGTGTGATGTTGAGCTGAAAGATAAATAACACCAAAAACAGCTTGATTAATTAAATTCCTCGGACTTTATTTTGTTAAAGCTTTATTATTAATTAAGTGAGACTTTCAATAGAGCGAAAGAAAGATCTAACATTGAAAACTGGGCCACTCATTTGAGCGCAGGCGGCCCTTTGCATGTGTTTGTAAAACAGAGCGTCATCTGCAAAGCTAGAAATCCTTATTAGCTAAATCAGACTTGTCGTGTTCTGTCTGTGGCCACTTATCCCTCTTTGGCCCATCATTTTCACACTTGGATTCATGTGCATGCTCGCCATCCATCCACATAACGCTCCTCACATGCACTCAAATGCACATGTTGACCTATGGATGCCTGCTATGCACAGATGCACCCTCCTCTCCCTTCTGCCGTGATCTCAAGGACAGTCAGTCAACATTTACTGGCGCTTTGATGGCTTTACAGCCTGCGTTATTACCGCCTCCCCTCCTCTACCTCATCCTTCCCCTGCTCTTCCTCCTCCTCCTCCTCCCCGTGTCATCAGCAGGTCTCTGGTCTTTTTTGTATCATGTTGTAATTAACCACGCAACAGGGAGTAGCGCAGCATCCAACTTTGAGCACTGATTTGAAAGCTTCAAGCCAAAACCATCTGCTACATTTCTGTGTTTTGTATTTAGGGGGAACTGCATATAATTTGAAACATAATGTTAACTCTCACTATGTTGTAACAGCTCCAGATGCTCTTTGTAACTGGGGAAGCACATTGCAAAGTTTGCTTGTTTTTTTGTAATTTATTTGATGATGGAAAAAAAGAGAAATCCCTGACCTGTTTTTTAAATCCACAACAAATACAATTGTTAATAAAACTGCTGTGTAAATGGTTATATTGCTGCAATATCCCCTTTTTTTTTAGCGATTCCAGTGACATGGCTCTTTGGATGGCATTGTTGGCCGGTTGGTCCACTACTTTGGTCCTTTATGATCCCAAGAGGATGAATCCTTCTGGCTCCTGTAATCCCCAAACCTTTGCTTTTGTGGCACTGTAAGGTTGTTAGCATCAATCTCCCCTTATATTTAATTGTAACAGCATTGGTCATTTCTTAACTCCTCCTGTGACTATAATATTTGGTCAAAATGTACAATTATTTAAATCAAATCAAAGATTTATGATGCAATATAATGATATTCCCATTAGCTTCATCTGCACTTAGTGTTACATGCTTAATGTTAGCATGCAAAACTACAACAGTGAACTTGGTCAAATATTGTATTATGTAATATGAGCATGTTAACATTTTCACTGTGTGCTTCTTCTAATGCTAGTGTTAGCATTTAGCTTAAAGCAGTGATGTGTCTCGGTAAGGCTTCACTGTGCCTGTAGCATTGCTTTGATTGTAAGGAATAGGGATGGTTGTCTTATACTGCTTATAGATACCGATTCTTATGGATACTCTTATTGATGCTACTCTCCATTATTTGGTGCAAAAAGGAAAGACATGTCGTTTTCAGGGTGTCTGATAATGTGCCTCTGGATGGGGGGTTGTAACTGGGGTTAAGAGCTGTGGTCCTCTTCCTACAATAACAACAGTACAGATAATAAGCACTGCAAAAATAGTTTTCTGGCTGTCATGGCAACTCATAACTCACACTTAGACGAGCTATCACTCACTAGTGTATCTAAAACAACTGGACTCCACTGTAGTGAAGTAAATCTTTTTCAGTAAACTGTGACAAGCTGCAGTTTGTCATTTTCCCTCATTTAGAGAGAGAATGGGTTTAACTTGGGTGTCTGACTTCTGCTAACGTCACCCACTGCAGATGAAGCTGGGGCTGCTGTTTGACTGACGCTGTCTATGGATTACGTTGGAGTAAAACAACAGGCAGTGAATAGCTACAGCCATGTGTTTAAACTGCATTATAAGTATGGCTAATCCCATCTGCAGCATTGCCATCGGAGCCACTGGGACTCGGATGCTGCGCTGAGAACGTACTAGCAGTAACGCTAACAACAGCGTTAGCATTTTTTTTTTTACATAAATTGCACGAAGATGCACCAGAGTTAAATTTGGCTAAGTGAGCCCAAACATGTGATCGTTTTGCTTGGTCCGCCATATAAACCTACTCGACTTTACTCGTCACGGCAGCGGCTTCGTCATCACAAGGAGACGGATGCCAGCTACGTTAGAATGAAACGATTGAATGAAAACGACATTTAAAAAAGACGGAAAATTAACATTAAATACCAATAGGAGCACCGTTTGTCCATGAGCTTACCCGTTCTATCGGTACTGACCATTCACGTAGCAGTACCAAAAAATACCAGTTCTCAATACCCATCCCTAGAAAGGAATCCAAGCGCTGCCCCTATTCTACACATCGTCTTCTTTTCATGTTGATTTTATGGTGTTTTAGCACTAAAGAAGTTAAAAGATCAGTAGGGGGAAAAACTCCAACACACCCAAAGGAAATGTTGCATTTCTCCTTTTGATTTTTGATATGTTATCATGTTTGATCTTTCAAATGCGCACATCTTGGGACCGAGGAATGCAACAAGAAGAATCCTTTAAAGCACAAATCATTCAACTTTTTCTTGCGACCATGTAAAGATTTTAGATTGGAAATAACATAAAGGAGGCCTTTACCCCGTATTGCACCCAGAGAGCCGCTGTCAGCCCCTTCTTATGTGGTGGCGAAGCGGGAGAAGAAGCAGGGTGACAATTCATTTAATCCCTTTACGAATGCTCTTCGTCTCTCTTGGGGTGATATTGAAAAGATGCTCCAGGCTTTCCCCCAGCAAAGCGCCAAGCAGAGAGGCCCCTGGGAAATATTTTATTCAGGCGGCGCCAAATTTTGTACTCAGCTCACACACAGACCCACACATACGAAGTGCAGTTTTTATAAAAGAGGGATCATTGTCCTACATTTAAGTGTTGCAGCAGCTGCACGCATTTACACATTCAGTAGGTAGATATTATCCTTATAGGTGGTAACTTCCAAAATAAGAGCTGAAGGTTAGTTTAACGGCCCTTATGCTGCCTTTGTTCCCCTTAAATTTCCCTTTAAGTAGCTCTAAAGATAAAACACTTCGCCCACATTCCCCATCCTCCCATCTCCAGCACTTCACTGAAGCTATACCACACTTATGTTGAGAGAAATATCAATGCAGACATGTGTAGCACTCTAAACACATACAAAAACAAACCTCACACACACGGCTGCTTTATCTCCATCACTCGCTCTCTCTTTGGTGTTCTTGTCATTACCCGGGGACTGGTGATTATGTTGCAAACAAAAAACACACACACACTCCACACTTCCTCTATCCTGGCGTCTCGCCTCATTAGATGCATGCGCGAGTTGGAACACCTCGCCCTCCTACAACACACCCAAACAGAGGCCCTTACTAAAGTTAATGGAGTGGAAGTCCCTTGGTAATGTGTGGCCCTTGAACATGTTTCTACATATTGTATAAATCTTAAGCTTGAGTGTGTGTTCAGTCTATCGTTTGCTGCGTTCCTAGTAATTACAAGAGGTGTGAATGCGATATTTCACATAATAATGATCTCATTTCGCCCCTGCTACGAGGACAATATTCATTTTACTTAATGGCAATTTGAAAACAACAAAGCTTTATGTAAAAAAAAAAAAGGAAATGTGCCAACAACAGCTAATTTATAGGTAATCAGTGAAGGGATTTTTCTTCCAAATGACTTGAGATAGTGCCTGTCAGCAATACAGCGCCAGTCCCTGTGTGCTGCTTTCATCAGCTCTTTTCCTCGTTTCCTTCCTTTCTGCGTGTGTAACTTAGCTTATTGGCAATGATTCTGCTGGAAAAATAGATCCTGAGGACTTCCAGTTAATGTGTGTGTGCTATGTCTTTGTGCGAAAGCTTGTTATTCTTCAAAGTTCTCCACTGCAGCTACCGTAGTGTTTAGTGTTTAATGTACTGAGCTCAAAGTCTGTGTTAGAATTTTTGCAATTCAGGTCTATCTAGGGTTTGGTTTCAATAGGTGGCGCCATTTTGGATCTGGTTTCTTGACTAAACTTATAGTAACAAATTTAAGCCTGCACTGACCTTCTCTTTTGTTAGTATAATAATAATAATAATAATAAATAAGCGAGACTCTCTTCCAAAGAGAACGTCCCAAAGGTACATGTTTACATCAAAGTGACAAAGCCATTATGAGTCATGCTTGGCAGTGGCAAATGAGGAAGTCAGGTGACGCCATCATGAAGGATGAAGTCCACAGAGGTTGGTGTGGATGGATGGGTCAACAAAACGTTGGTCTTATAACCATGGCTGCAGTCATTCCCTAACCTTAACTCTGTGGTTATTATTGTTACCATGAGGACAACCTAACTGCTTAACTTAAAGATATAATCTTGAAGTTCTCAGTTTCGTTCTGTTTGGCGGCACCTTATGGCAGTAAAAGGGAATTGCGGGCGCATACGTCCCAGATAACCAGACGTCCACAATTGGCTCCCTTTGTTGCGGGGTGTAGCTCTCGCTGACGGTTGAGCGTCAAATTTGTTTCTTTTTGGGGGATTTTCAATACAATACAATCATACAATTTTTGAAGTTGTATCTGTAGTCATCAATCTTTTCTTCGTTTGTTCAGCCATAGTTGATTACTGTTTACTCGCCACACTTGCAGAGACTGGAAAACAGCCGCTTAGCTCCGCCTACCCTCTCTGGCAGACCAACCACTGCTGGGTGATGGAAAACTGACTGCCACTGCCACTAACTGGGCGCCGCTTGTGATTTTTTTCCACGAATGTCGACACAGACGCCCGGTCTGTAATAATACTATACACTGCAAATGCAAAGGCTTTCATCAGTGGGCCATAGGCTCAATCACCATTGTGTTACCTCATTCAGCGATAACAGACATTTATTTAAATGAAAATCTTTGATTATATCTTTACATTTTCTTAACCATAACCTAGAACTTGGGGTCATGGGTCAGAAGGTTCATGGTTCGAATCCCGGTTTGAAGTGGGCCTTTCTGTGAGGAGTTTGCATGTTCTTCCCATGCACGCGTGGGTTGTCTGTATGTATCAGCCCTGTGATTGACTGGCGACCAGTCCAGGGTGTACTCCACCTATCGCCCAATGGCAGAGAGGATTGTGGGATATCCAGTCTTTGAATGAGGCTGCTTGTTAGAAACAATGTCGAAAAATCAGCATAGTTGGTAGAAAGGAAGCAGCGTTCAATAAGAGGTTTCATAGTTCTGTACTTGGTTTATGTAACCACTCAGGTTTGCTGTGTCATTTCAGGTTGTTTCGTCTTTTACCTGAGTCTGAAGTCTAGATGGAAAACTGGAGCTGCAGGTCCAGCACACTGACTGTGTAAATAAAGCCTATCTTTACACAACTACAAGAGCGCCGAGTGTAAAATAGAGATGGCCTTTGCAAATTCCATAGTATTCCTTTAAGAGCTGTTGTTTCAGGCGACACGAGGCTACCTGACCTGTTGATCGACGTGAAAGCTGAGAGAAACGATTTCCTGGAGGGGCCAACTGTCCTTTCAACTAATAATTGTAAAATCACACAGCAATCAGCGGCGAGGGCCCGGCACAAAAACAAGGACCTTTCTATCGAGAAACTCATCTCTCCTGGTGCGGGCGGCGAGGGACGGAGGAGGAGGGGGAACAAATGGAGGGAGAGAGAAAAGAAGGACTGAGTGCGGTTGGGCTGGAAAGCTGTTTTTTTCTTTCTGTCCAGACATTTTTTTACTGAAAAACATCCCTCAGGTGCAGTACTTATTATGGAGCACAAAATTGCCTAATGTGCTTATTTCTACCGCTAATGCAGCAGGCAAGCAGGAAGACAGGGTAGAGCTCTCCAAGGGGAAGTGTGCAGTACAATAAGACCTGTAAGCACAATTTAAGTAATTAGATAGTGAGGCTGGAATTAAAGCCCCATGTGTGCACACAAAAGTACACTCGCACACCCACACATGGAGACCAAATACACACTGAATGGATAAAGTAATTTGCACACACACAATTTGTGGTCATTTCTTTTAAATAATTCCACCATCTCTGACTATGATGAAAAACCGCAATAAAAAGCACATTCTAGTGTTTCTCTCGCTCCCCACTCGTCTCTTTCCTTCTGTCTCACCTCTCGACCTCTCCGCCTCAAAGTCTTATTAACAGTGAATAATAATCCGAGTTTAATTTTAACACCCATGCTGTACTCGGCAGGTGGCCACTCACCCTCTCGCAGTTTGAAACAAAGGATAGTGTGATGTAAATTTTGGAGGAGGAGGCGGGAGACCGAAAAGAAGAGGAGAGGAGGAGAGACGACAGTGGAGTATGAGAGGAAAACGGAGAAATGTTAAGTAGGAGAATGAGGCAGGATGAGCAATAACGAGGGAGTTGTGGCAACATGATGAAAACAGGAATAGAGAAGCAAGGCTAGAAGAGCAAACGTGGAGGGGGGGGCGTGGGGAGGGGTAAACAGGGAGAGAAAAACGGGGAATGGAGAGAAAAAAGGATGAAGAAGGGGAGACAGGATGGAAAATAGTGTGGGTGTGTGATTTATGCCTGGGGAGCTCTGTGTCTCCCTGTGAGGCTGCCTACTGATTCCCTAACCTGAGAGGCTGAGGGGGGGTATGGAGAGGATTATTATCATCTTGTATGGTAGCTATATAGGGCAAAGAGCCCAGAAATAAGTGTACAAATCCAGATAAAACAAGTGAAAATGCACCAAAGGAGAGAAATAGTTCCCCCCTGTTACATTGTAGATATGTACTGTTTGTCGTCCTTTTGTAAATGAATCAATCTGGAATCAATTTGACTTGATTTTACTTCACAAATGATAATAGATTTTCTTATTAAGAAGGACCTGAACACTAGAGGAAAGAATACAGCGAGATTCAAATTGGCTTATTAGAAAGGATGCTTTTGCAATGTATGAATCCCACAACCCTTAAAGCAGAGCTCAATATTGCTAGATCAAACACACATCATGTTGGTGTTGAACCCGCAGCTGTGTTTCTGTGAAGTGAAATATTATTAACTCTTAATGATGTCCACAAGGGAAATGGCATGGTCTCTTAATAATTTACTTCCATTTATTCATATGAAGTGAGCTTTATTGAGACATCTTTACATCTCAGTGTCCTTACTTTGGGCTCAAAGAAAACCATTGACCATTGATATTGCTATAACTAGAAGCCAGTTAGCTTAGGTTAGCAAAAAGACTACAGAAATAGGGACAAACCGCTAACTTGGCTAATGCCAAAGTTCAAAAATCCCCTGACCAACTCCTTAAAGCTTACTCATAATCTCCTTTTTGTAATTTGTATATACATAAGGATGTTGTTTCAATTTCATCCTGCAATTTTACATGTTTTTGGCATTTTTATCCGCTAAAAACTTGTGTTGTCACAACTTTTTAAGCTAATAACACTTGTCTGAAGGTTAAAAAAATCTACCCATCCCGCACATCTAAGGTTCACTAATGAAGATGTTTGTTTGACCCATACAAAAACAAGTACCCCCACACAGGAGGGCTAGTTGGGATGCTAACTTTTTGACAATTTTATCTGCTAAAAAGTTGTGTTGTCATAACTTTTTAAGCTAATAACCCTTGTCTGAAGGTTAAAAAAACCTACCCATCCTGCACATCTAAGGTTCACTAAAGAAGATGTTTGTTCCTATTTGTTTGACCCATACAAAAACAAGTACCCCCACACAGGAGGGCTAGTTGGGATGCTAACTTTTTGGCAATTTCATCTGCTAAAAAGTTGTGTTGTCATAATGTTTAGCTAACATTTGTGAGAGCCAGGCTAGTGGTTAGCCCTTGCTCAAGTCTTTATGCTAGGCTAAGCTAATAACCCTTGTCTGAAGGTTAAAAAATCTACCCAACCTGCACATCTAAGGTTGACTGATGAAGCTGTTTGTTCCTATTTGTTTTACCCATACAAAAACCAGTACCCCAACACAGGAGGGCTAGGTGCAAAGCTAACAGGCTGCTAGCTGATGCCAACTATCTGATGGACAGACAAGAGAGTGTTCTATGTGTCTCGTCAAAGTTTTTAAAGGCACAGCTGAATTGCATGTTGCTAATGTTGCACCACAATATTATGGTGACTTCATATTTTTGTCATTGTAATATCTCTTGTCATGGATTGATTGAATTTTTTTCTACCTTGTTTGAGTCAAGAACAGCCTTGGTGATTCATTTTCAGCAAAAGAAATAATCCATCCATTGTTGTTCCGTAGTAGTTTTGCAGTGTATGCATAAAAGCTTTGAATAAAGCTGGCTAAATTGCCTCACTTAGCAGGATAGAAATACAAACACATGGTCACACTGAGCTGGCTCTGGTACTCCATGCAGAGAGGCAGCGCGCTCATACGTGCAAACGAACATATAGATATCCATGGGTAAACATACACGCTGTGCGCCGCCTAATTTCAGACTTCCCTGCTAATTTCTTTCTACTAACACGATCTAGTGTAATGGCTTCACACTGATCACAGCAGATGATGTTATCCAATAGAACATGCTTGACTAGAAAAGTGTTTACTGAATGGCAACACTGATAATACACACCTCTATTACCTGCTGAGTCTTAACATTCATGTGAGTCGCGTGTGTGTGTCTGTCCTTGTATTTATACTTTGCATGTGTGGGCTTGCTTTTGTATTATGTATGAATAGAGGCGATTTGCACATCTGTATTTATCAGGTTGCTGTAAGTCAGTGTTGTAGTCTCTTTACTGTTTATGCTACTGTGCTCCTCTGTCAACCTACATTACCCATAATTACCCACAAGAAAGCGACAGCATATATCCCCTGGGACAGGTGCTCACACGTACAGCACACAACACAAAATAACGAGAGAGGAGTCTATGAACATGCCGACAGTGCATCCTTTTAATTACCTCCACTTCAGCTGCATCGTATGGACTATAGAAAAACACAAATTGATATCGCTGGCGGCCATCCCACTGCAGGCGATCCCCCCTGGTTTATTGCTTGGTATGCGTATCTCAAATGCTTCCTCAAAGAAATGATATATGATGTGGCATGCTGGCGTTTGAGTATGCTAGCATGCTCAGCAGACGTCGTGTGGGGCAGAATTTTCTATCGTAATTTGCATTAATTTAATCTCCAACCTCTCTCTGGGCTGTCTTCACAGTACGTATGCAATAAATGGTATGTTTCACAGACAGGAAGACAAAAAGACACAAGTATTCTGTTAAAAGGAGGCCGTGTTGGCTTTCAAAAATACAAAAGGTCTCTGCTATTTGAGTCAAAGTACCAGTGCAACCATTGCAACGTAGGATGTTGTTATACTGTCACGGCACTCTATTTCCCTATTTGCTGTCCTTTATGACCGTCAGGCTAGGGGGGTGAGCCTACCTAGGTGCACAGCCAGTTTTTAATTAAAAGAGAGATGGCCGAAGTGATTAGGGAAACTCCGAAACAGATTTCGCGTGAGGACATGCTCATGAGTGCCGCAAGAGAGGACAGAGAGAACGAGCTAGCTGGGAGAAGAGCATCGGAGAGGCGCCAGGCATGGGAGTCAACAACAGGTGGGTCCATTTCACTTACCTTTAGTTTAGCAGCCAAGTGCTTACACCAGGGATTCATATGCAACAGAGTCCAGGAAGCCCTAGACAGGAGCCGGTATACCCGTTCCCAGGGTTCTATTTGCCTTGACAATGTTATCTGGCCAAATATGAACAAAAATACTTACAAAAGCACTAGCCAGCATGACTGCTTCGGAAAACCTTGGGGTTCTTTGGACTATCCATCCATCCATTATCTATCCGGCTTATCCTGTTCAGGGTCACAGGCGGCTGGAGCCTATCCCAGCTGTCATTGGGCGAGAGGCGGGGTACACCTTGGACTGATCGCTCACATTCACACCTACGGGCAGTTTAGAGTCACCAATTAATCTAACGAGCATGGACTGTGGGAGAACCCCCTACACAAGCATGGGGAGAACATGCAAGCTCCACACAGAAAGCCCCCCTGCATCCCAACCAATACAATAAATAGATATTCAAATTGTGGGTGGTTTATATTCTCTTGATCGACTAATGGATTAATGGTAGGGTTAGGCATTACGCTCTTTTTCATAGAGTAGTACTGGTCATCTTACCCTCCAAACGACCCCACTAAATGCAGACTCCAGAGTGGTCGATGAAAATTGATGAAAAATGTATTAATGGTGTCAATAAAACTTTACTACTACATACTTTGCTGCCACATACCCTAGGTTAAGAAGTCCTACGCCTTGTAGCTCCATTCTGGAGTGCTTCTAGCCAGTTAAGTGCACTCCAAACCTAGGGGTAGGCCCAAGGAGGTGTTGCGGGCAGATGTGGCTCAGAGGTAGACTAAGTTGAAATCAGTTGATTGGTGGTTCAAACCCTGGCCCCTGCAGTCCACCTGTCGGAGTACCCTTGGGCAAGACACTGAAACTAAAATTGCTCCCGGAGGCACAGCCGTCGGTGTGTGAATGTTTGGGAATGAAATCAGTGCTGATGGGTAGCTAGGCAATCTGCATAGCAGCCTCTTCCAGCGTTGCATGAATATGTGTGTGAAAGGGTGAATCTGACATGGAGTTTAAAAGCCCTTTGGGTTGCCAGAAGGCTGAAAAAAAACCACTGCAGTCCATTTACTACTTTTGGGATTTGGTCTTACTCCCTCTCTTTCCCGCTCTCTTTCTCAAACTGCTTTCTAATTGAGGATTTAAAATTCACTCGCACTGATTAACAGAGCTGAGGCTCAGCGGGCGGCCATTCAGCTCCACCAGAAATACCTCTGAATGCACAGCAGGGTGCAGATTCTACAGATTATTTTTTATATAATCTTAGTTATGATAGTAAGTAAGTAAAAATCGCCTTCATATCAGTGTAGAAGAAAACATCTATCTAATAAGCTATCATCCTTTCAATCGGCACAAGCCTTATTGATAGCTCTACTCTAATGTAAAACTGGCAAAGTATTGATTGATCGTACCCTGTGTCCACGCCTTTATTCATTGATGAGTTACAAGATACAATATTTTTCCACATTGGTTGCTTCTTAGTTCCCCTTTGAGTGTATTGAAGCAAATGATTGCTAAGCCGCAGCTTGGAGCACCTCTGCTGTGCTCTGTATGTTTGAAATAGATTACTGAGCAACCGACAAATGCCAGAAAGACATATCTCTGGCACCTGTTTATGTACCCCGCAGTATTTAGGCACACAATTTCATAGTGCAATCCAAAAGGATTTTTATCGCATGTGGTGCGGCAGGTTTAAAAGCATTAAAGTTAAGATCCAGCACTTGGTGCAGCAGCTGATAACTGGGACAGCTCGGCATCATGCAAATGTGGCGTAGAGTTTGTGCCAGTTGGGAAAACTTCTACTTTAAATCAGGACAGGTCACCGTCCTTATGACGGGAATATTCCATTTTTCAGTGCTGACTCACAGAATAGTTTATATTGAAGTAGATAAACGCTCAATAGCATTGAGTAACAGGCTTTCGAGAAACTTTTTTGAATTTCAGATCAGTGATAGTCCACTTCTGATGGCGGCAGCTCATTTCAAACGACCAAATTGCCACAAAGTGCCCACTATTTTGTCATGCTTTGATGTGGGGTTCAAAGGGCTGCAAAGCTGTCAGCGGTTGTCTTCAGAAACATCGCCCGCAATAAACTGTGAGCTGAGAGCAAGGCGGACCCCTCGCTTGCTCTGTTTCTCTTTTTTTTTTCCACACAAGACCAAACAGACGTTTCAGAGCAAGAGATCTCAACCGCCGCAGACAGGCAGCAGAGGAGTTTTCAGGGCCCTTTGGAGGGGAAACATGAATGGTTTCAGACTGGAAAAAAACAACGTGGCCAGGCAGCTCAAGGTCCAACACACACACACTAACAAACACGCTTACTGTGATGGTGGAAGATGGATGGTCGGGTCAGGGTTATATGACTGCAGAGTGGTTAGGGAAGATAAGCGAGAGACAGACGAGCTTCCCCTCTCCTGGCCGACTGATGGGGGGGTTGGGCGAGGGGAGAGGGTAAAAGGAGGGGAGCAAGGAAAAAAAGAAGGTAGCGGTGAAATACCATTCATTAATGCCTACCTAGGAAGCTAGGAAAGGTAGGAGAGAGGAGGTGGAAGAAAACAGAGGTTTGTTTCAGAATTAGCGAATTTGTTTGATAGCTTGAGCGTAGCTTTCTCCGAGTGTACAAATTAGAACTTATTTGCAATACTAATTACAGTAACTCCACTTCTATTTCTAACTGTGAGGCTGTTCTAATTCTTCAAGTTGCCTATTTACACTTTATAAAGCAGCCACACTGTCACTATCAGCTGCTAATCTGTGCACTGTTTGTTACATTACACTGCTTCTGTTTTACACATGACATGTTAGAATGCCCAGGAAAACAAACACCCCCAAATAAAACTCCTCATCCTCATCTTGTCACTCAGTAATTGTCTCCTCATCATAGAGCAATTTCTCACTTCATCAAATATTCTTTTGGATCTTTCCCGTCACAACGGATGGAGGAAAAGGCGCCAATCCTTAACTCAAGGTTTTTGCATATAATGCAGCTGTTCCGCCACGACTGTGCCAAACTGCAGGCTTTGAATCATTTGCATTCTACTCTTGAAGTTTGATTGTGCACAACTTCCACTCACTGGAACTTCTTTTTCACAGGCAGGTGGCACAAGCTCTGAAGAATACTGAAAACATATGCAGAGGCAGCAGCTATTTGCTGAATGTGTAGCTTAATGCACCACAGCAGTCGGTACATCACCTGCCAGGCTCTATGCAGTACATATTTTGCAAGCACTCATCATTGCAGGAGACACACGCAGCTTTTTATTTATCTGATAGTCAAATCATCAGAATTCCATTTTTAATATTTTCATGTCGGTAAAGACAGGCTCGGGGCTAACGCAGGCGCTGACATCAGTTCGGCGGTTGTCATTGTGCTGGGAAGCTAACCAAGCATTTTTTCTCCCTGCAAGAGAGTTGCTTATGGAGGTTGTATTTCCAAAGTCAGCAGAAGAGTAAAATATGTTTAGAAAATGGTCTATTTACTGTTGAGATTCTACGCCCACCACAGCTCAGGTCCATTTTGATTCAGAAGAAAGTGCACTTCACAAAGTTTTACTTTCATGTACAGTCTTAAAATCAATAATCAAGGGCCACTGTCTAATCGATGACTGCAAAAGCAAAAAGTAGGTTGGTAAAAGTTACCCTACACTTGCCCTTATTCACTTCTGTCTGTTGTTAACTTTAGGCTCAACTACAACATGTGTACTTGTGCTTTGGGGAATGCATACCTTTGTTTAAGACTTGATAAGACATGCGGTGTAGCTGCATCTAATTATGTAAATTAAAGTTGCTGAAATTACTATTAGGGGGCAGGAAGAGGACAGCGGCCAATCGGGCGGCTCGCTCGACGCAGCAGTGCTGTGACAACCGCCACACCAAACAATTCTGGCTAAAGATGGATAATGATGGTTTTGAAATTCAAAAGGCACTCATAGGCCTGGGTTTTGTTATTGTTTTTTTAGGACATAAGAAATATGCCTTTCAGGCGCCGGATTGGCTCAGCGGTTAAATTGATGACCATATACAGAGGCTATGGTCCTCGATGCGGCGGCCCCGGCCTAGGCCCTTTGCTGCGTGTCGTTCCCACTCTCCCTTCCCCCATTTCCGCCACTATCCACTGTCCTCTCTCTGAAATAAAGGAATAAAAAGCCCAAAAAATGATATATAATAGATAATAAAATAGAAATATGCCTTTCAAGCTGACAGTCCATTTTGATGGCCTTGAGGGTTTTATTGGAAATCTGTGGTTCACAGGAGAGAATCTGTTTAAAGTTTAAAAGGTCCTATTAAACAATAGTATTTTAACTTAAATATATTATAATTGTGTTGATTCTACATTAATTTCATTTACAATAAAATATCCATTAAATACCCATCGCGATTAACCACAGCAAATTGTGCAATTAAGTTAAAACATTTTTAATCGATAGACAGCCCTATAATCAGTGCTCATATTAATTATTAATTAATAGTAAGTAAATAGTAATTAATGTACAGACAATTATAACCCCAACCTTAAGTGTCCTTCAGCTGTCCATGACTTTTTGTGTTTTTCATTCTTCGTTTTGATCTTACTGCGCCCTCAACTCTAGACAGACTTCCACCCCAAAACCAAGCAACAGACAGAAAAAACTTGGAGAGCAGCTGATGCACGGCGTGATGCATTTAGAAGCTAAAGAACTCAGCTAAAGATATTTCCCTCAGGAGTCACATAAGACCATTACGAAGCTAATCGGAGGCCACAAACACTATGAATGCTAATGTTGGATGTGTATCTGTATGTATAAATAGGCGATTTACCAACGCATTTGCGCAGGCAATTACGTGTTGATGTAGCATTGATTTGTTAACAACTCGCAAAATTAAAAAAAATAATGCAGGTTTGAAAATGTAGTTGTTGTATCTGCGAGTTCCATAAGACAACACATGTTCAGCATATATTCATTACTTTACATCTATTAAATCCAACTTGTATGTCTTCTGGAAAGGAGCTTTGTAGCACTATACATTGAAAATATACAAATCCCTTTATCCTCATGCAAAGCTCAAGTAAATTATTTAAAGTGAATATAGTAATTGGATCGAATCTATTTCTGATACCTTGTCCAAAAGCCACATTATTGGGAGCCAAACAAACATACAGGCAGGGCTCTGAGTTCTCAGGATTCATCGAGGTTACATACCTCTGTGAAGGTTATTACATTATTGATTACCAGAGTATTTAACCACTACCAGTCTCCTGGAGCACAAGATCCATTGATTTTCTGAGCTGCTTTTAGACAAAGGTGATGAATTTTATTGAACTTGTTCACATTGTGGAACTTCAAAGTTTCCAGCTTTTAAGGTAAATAATAGTTTTAATCTATAGCCTCTCTCTCAACCACCCCTTATGTTCTCCCCACCCTTTTCCATCATTGTAATTTCTGTTGCGTTTTGACCACTGCCATTACATTGAGTCATGTGTATGACGCATCTCTGCTGCGAAAGTGTAGGCGTAAGAAATTGTACTTGGGCTTCTGTGAAAATCCCCGCCGACAATTCCTGCGCTGTGTGTACTCCCTTTATCTCAGTTAACTTTTTCTTCTTTCTTACGGTAGAGTTAATTTCAAGCGACTCTAACTACTGAAATCTTTTTCCACCGTGGAGAAAAGAAAACCACAATGTTTCCTTATGACTTAAGGGTGAGCCCCCTTCCCTTCCCTTATTTTCCTCTCCATAGGGCCTTAGATGGTACACTAAGCGAAGCCTCAAAGAATGGACGCCAACATGAGATAAGAAATAATAATAGCAAAACAACAAACCACAATGCTTTAAGCATGGCTGGTGAATCAAGCTAATTAGCAGCAGAGCGCCTGGGACCTTTAGTTAGTCATCTGAGAAGCCCATTAAACCCCCCTTCAACTCCTCCCCCACTACTCTTGCTTCCTTGCTTCCACTGTGAATTTATTTCAGAGGACACCAATTTGAACATTAGATTCTCCCATCTTAACACATTTAGCCTCATTTCTGGCCTCCCTGTTTTTACTGATTCTTTATTTGGGTCATTGGGATGTTGGATCACAGTCGTACCACTGTTTGTCTCAGGGTTTAATGGTAATATCCTCTTTAGCACCATCGCTGACCGTGAAAACTAACAGCATAATCACAGAACAGTGAAGTAGCAGTGTAATGGGCTTTATTGACTCTTAATTTGTACTGAAATGTCTCCTAGTTGTCTCATGGGGCTCTTTCATTTTCTTTAAATTACCCTTATGGCTTGTGTATCTCATTGCATTGAGTTGCCTTTGGTGTTTAAGATGGATAGATAGACGGCAGCTGGGAAGGTGAGTATATGGGTAGATCTTATATAGAGAGGTGGCTGAATAGATACTTAACTGGATACCTGGATGGAAACCTAGATGGATGGAGATGCAAAATTATACTTGGATGGAAAAGACCGACAGACAGATGGATTGGAATTGGATGGATTTGGGGTGGATGGATGACTACTTGGATGGAATCTGGGATCAATGAAAATTAGTATTTGGATTCATGGATTGCTGGATAAATGAACATTGATATTTTGTCGTGTTGTTTGATGGATTATTCGGTTGGTTGGATGAATGGATGGATCAATAGATAGTGGAAAATGGTGGAAGAATAGAAAGATATTTGATGGATGGATAGAACATCTAAGAATGATGGATGGATGGATGGATATATGGATATTTGAAAGTATTCTTTAATTAATGAGTAGTTGAATTGATCGATGTATGTATACTCCAATACTTCGAAGAATGCATGGCAGAATACTTTTAAGTGTTCTTACATAAGTTACCTACTATAATTCATGGATGGATGGACAGACGGACTGTGGCTCAGTGGTAGAGGTCGTCTCCCAATCAGAAGGTTGGTGGTTCGATCCCTGACTGCTTCAGTCACATCCCAAGTGTCCTTGGGCAAGACACTGAACCCCAAATTGCTCCGGGTGACATAGTCATCGGGTATGAATGGGCATAGATCTGATTGGAGATTGGCACTTAGGCCTTTGCCATTAGTGTGTGAATGTGAATTGGTGAACGTGACATGTAGTATAAAAGCAGCTTCGGATGGTCAGAAGACTAGAAAAGCGCGATATAAGTACAGTCCATTTATGGGCAGATGGTTAATGGCTGAATGGATGCCTGGATGGTTTGTTGAATGATGGATGGATAGAACATCTAAGAATGAGTGGATTGATGGAAATTTGAATGGATTATTTGATTAATGAGTACTTGAATGGATAGATGTATGAATACTCTTGTACTTCTTGAATGGATGTCGAATACTTAGATTGATGTATTCCTACATGAATTACCTTTTTTAATTTGTTGATGGATGATGGATGGATGGATGGATCGTTGGATATCTGGTTGTATAGATGAGTAGAGGATTTAAGGATGGATACTTGCATGGTGGCTGAATATTTGATGGCTGAATGGAGGGATGAAAAGATAATGACAGTATGGATGGGTGGACGGATGAATTAATTGTGGTAGAGATATAAAGAAAGGTGGCTATATGAGGGGCAGAGAAAGAAATCTCCCACATAGTACAGAATGACCTTTGTAAATATCAGTTGTATTTTCTTAGCAAACCTTGTAATAATTATTAATTTGTGGCCAGTAAAGACCATTCTGTAATGTATTTCACAGCATACACTGTCTACTGTATATACAGGTACATTGTGTCTCTTTCACAGCTTACACTCCCTGAGAACTTGTTGTTGGTTGTCTTGTCGTGCACACTGTAATGGGGGTATTATGGCTGTTGCTGAAGGAATCTTTGTATTTCAAGAAAAGGCCAAGCCACAACCGTCAGCACCACACGAAGCGACATACAAAGGAACAAACCAAGCCTGTGCCTGAGCCTGTCCTAGAGCAACCCCAACCAAAATCAATACAACAAAGGTCATTGCTATTCCAATCATAGCCAAGCCTATTCTCTCTGTTTACTGTACTGTGTCTGGAGAAAATGCCTGCACGATAAACACTCCCTCTGTGGCATTATATCAATGAAACGAGGGCACAGTTCTGTTGGGGCTAATGTCATGCACATATTTATTTATCTAATTTTGATGCATTAAATGATAGAGCCAGCGTGAGAGCAGTATAATGCTTGGGTGTTTATTAGGTGGCTTTCTGCCAGCCTGAGAAATCCCTGCTGGGAGCGAGCACTGCTAAGTTGAGACTCAGAATTCAAAAGGAGCTCTATCTAGATCAAGGCTCCGTCTTATTCACACAATGACAGACCAGCTGTGGCCATTGCACTGCTGTCAGTTAAGTCCAACCCTACACCAACTTTTCTCCGCAGTCGCTTTAAGTCATCGTGTGTTTGGCTGTCAGTGATGGAGGAGGTGAGAACATCTGTTGTGTTAATCTACGGGGCCAGAGCTCCCCCCCCCCCTCGTCCTTTTTCCTCTGAACTTGCGATTCCTGAGGATGCAGCACGAATGTCAGGCTCTCCAAAATCTAACACGCTACAGCGAGCCAGTGAAATCACTAGGTGTCCACCATCTGTGTGCATGACCTGCCAAATGCCATGTCATCATTATCACCATCAGTCAAAGCTGCATCATTCGCTGTGTGAATGTGTGTGTGGGAGTTTGTGCCTCATAAAAGAACGTACTCTGGTTTTGTGCATGATGCAAGTCAGGTCTTTTGTAAAACTATCTTTTTTTTTTTTTACCCCCATGAGGAAATTCGTCCTCTGCCTTTTGACCCTTCCTGACAATTTAGGAGCCGTGGCAGTGCCTGGGGACCAGTTCTTTTTCAGAGGCTAGCACCTTGGTCAAGGGCAATGGCACAAGTTTAAGCTTATACCTAACATGCTGGGGACTGAAGTTTGTGTCCTGTGTCCCAGAGGGGGTTAGGATGTAGCTACTAGGGAAACCATTAATATAATAGAATATCAAAAAGGTCATTAAATCCTGTCTATTTTTAAAACCATTTCCACAAGTTTCCACAGAACAAAGCAGTTTAGTTTCATGGCTATCTTAAGCAGGACTATGGCGCATTGAATTCTGGGTAAAGTAACTGCATCTAACCGCTCAAGTCTGTTTACCCCAGCAGAAAATGTTTGTCTATTGGAGGAATCCTGACATGGGAAAAAAATTGCAGCAACAGTAAACAGTGTTAATCCGACCGTTGAAAGGACCATCAAAGATGTTCGAAATTTGGTGCTACTGGTCAGCAGGTGTCACTGATTGTTACCATGGTAACATGGGTCTTAGAGCTGAGGTAGCCTGCGGGTAAGGTGTCAAATTTTTTTGGCTTAAAATTAGTCATTATCTTTGTGAAACAGTCTAACTTGCATTAGACTAATGTATGAGCAATATTAAGACTGGCTTAACACTATAGACCAGTCTAAAACATCTTTGTGAAACCGCCCCCCTGTATGTGTGTTTGTGTGCTTCTGTTGTTGCCTGCAAGGACGTGTTTGTTGCTTGTGTGCGCTTGTATATGTGAGGAAGCTTGTGTTTGTCTGTGTGTGTGTCTGTGTGTGTGTGTGTGACACCTGACCACCATTCATCTGTCCATCTGTTGTCAAGGCTCTAACAGGCACAGGCTGCATCTTCTGTCAGATGGCAGATCTGATGCGGAGCTCATATCCTGCAGCCGCACAGCTCCAGACTGTTCTATTCTCTGAGTGAAAAATACTGAACACTCGGGCTTCTCTTCACATTGTATTCTGTAAATACATAATAATGATACATGTCTCTTTTACAATGACAATTTGAAATATAATGAAATATATTTTCCTCTGAGCTATGCCTGATGTTTAATCTGCTTTTTAATGGTGTTTTACTGTTTACTCATCTTCTCAGGTAGAAGCACACTAACCTAGTGTCAATGCTTTAGTGAACTGTATGTGACTTGAATCAACATTGTGTTCTATCAATGGGAAATTGAGGCTGCAAACATCATTACTTATCTGGAAATGTCACTGGCATGAAGTTCTGAAGTCGACTCTTGGGTTTTAAATAAAAAGCCAACTGTTTTTCAGCAAATTGCCAAAAATATACATTTCTAATGAGAGTCAATGTTGGACATTGGTCTCTTTTAAACATCACACATTGCCCTTCACTTTAGTGTACTATTTATTTCAAAGTAAACTAATATGTTTTGCCTAACCCCAGTCTCGGATCCCACCGGCTATAGTCTGACGACGATATAGCCTCTGGGGACAACAGTGAACATGTCGGGCGTGTAGCCAGCGGTTAGTGCTTAGTGGTTAGCCTAACCCTAACCAATGAATAATTTAACCTAAACCAAGAACTATACAGAAGTGTTGTGACCAAGTCATCTTTGCTGGAGTCCCAAGTAAGTCTTAAGTCATTTGGTCAAAGTCTCAAGCAAGACTCAAGTCATTTTTTCTTGGGCAAGTTAAGTCGAGTCAAGTCACAGGTTATGTCAAGTCGAGGCGAGTCCTTAGTAAAGGCAAGTCAAGTCCCGAGTCAAGTCACTTTTTTTCTACCCAAAATACAGCACTCTTACCTGTAGCATCCGGTCTTTATAAAAAGAAAAGACAAGGTATTAGTAGCCCGTCCAATAATGAGATTATTGGCCAATTTATATAACCTCTTCAAAAAGTATGACAGTGAATTGTGTCTGTATTAACTTGGCACAGACGCAGCCATGATGATGGTCTGCTCTGAGACCGTTTTGAGTAGTAACGAGTACGACTGATGAGGCTTCTCTGTGGGGAGAAAACATCAGGTGGCTGGGGGCTTTGATGTTGCGTGTTGCCAAAGCGAGGAGTTTGACTGACAGCCAATCATGACAATCGCATACCAGGGAGCTTTTTAAGTCACCCAATCATGATTCCCAGTTTGCGCTGCATACATACTTGGTAGTTAGACAGAAACTTGACAACATTGAATTTTATCATTTTATATTTAACATCTAACATTCAAACTTATGAACACAAGCAAGTCATCCGAGTCATCATGCCTCAAGTCCAAGTCGATTCTCAAGGCATTTATTTTTTGTCAAGTCGTAAGTCATCAAAACATTGACTCGAGTCGACTCGAGTCCAAGTCTCAAGTCCACATCTCTGAGTGTTGTCATATCAAAAATGGACATTGGTCTACTGTCTATACTCTTTTATTTTGAAAGGATACTCTTTTTGAAGAGGAAGTTGTTTTGCTACCCTCTTGGCCAGTTCTTTTATCCAAGTTAAATAAAGTAAAAGAAAAATGAAATTTAATTTGACTGACTTTCTGTTTTTTCCTTTGGTATAATTTGAAAGAAGTCTTACTGTTACTCACATTAAGACAGACCAACCCTAGTTCTCTAAACATGCGTTATGCAAATCAACCTGCTCCATAGCTACATAAGCTCTAATTTCCATTCGTAATTGACATTTTAAATGTTATTACTAAATTTCAAGTGAGTTAGAGTCGAGCGCAGCCTGCCAGCCAGCGTAGGCAGTATTCAAAATTCATCTTCAAACAACTCGATCACCTCAATCTATGGAGTCCCCGGTGATGAGGGACCTGGCCTTCTGGCTGTGTTATTCTATTATAGAGCAGCTCATGAAAAAAACAACTTCCTCTCTGCTCATCCCCAAAATACGATTTCGATTGATTAAATGCCACTGTTGGAAGGGAGCATCATCAGATTCGACCGTGGTCTCTCAGCGTGTTGCCGCCGCTCCAAATGGGTGGAGGTGGTAGAAAGTCGGAGAGAGTTGGGAGATAAATGTATAGAGACAGAGAGAGGGAGGATGGATGTACGGCGGAGTGGAGGAAGATGGAGAGGAGGAGGGATGAGGAGAATGGAACAAGCAGCAGTGTGATGGATGGCGGGAGGGGTGTTGTGGTGATGGCGGGGTTGCAGAAAGAAAAAGTGAGACTGAGAGATTTCTGCCCAATCTGCGGCATAATCATCCAGTGTGTCTCCGTCTGGCTCGGCGAAGACATCATTAAGGAAACCCGAGGTCGTCTGGGTTCACGGAGCCGCCGAGTCTCAACCATGCTCCCTTCTTGCCTGCCACTCAATTTGTATAATTCACCTCCGCGCTGAGTCTGTTTTGAAAAGAGCATGTTTGACCCCAAACGTGGATTTTGACCCCAAACGCGAAGGAGTCAAAAAGCTGCGTCGAAAATGAAATGGATGTCTGAGAGACTTCCTGCGAGTGTGTGGCCAGTCAATAGCCTGGCAGGGAGAGGCTGATGATGATTCGGGGAGATGGCTGCTCTTCGGAGGAGTTGTTTAGGTATGCAGGAAGAGGCAGAGAGAGAGAGAGAGACAAGAGAGTCTGTGATGGGAAGAAAATGAAAAGTTGAAGTGTGCCCTTCCCTGCGGTGATTTGTACAAGTGACCCAGGATTGAAGGGATGCTCTGTGGCATGCGCACTCCGCTGACTCCCCTGCAAAAAGGCGTTCACTCAGTTTATGTTTTATACCCTGTCATGATGAGGCTGCACTCTAAGGGATGGAGGGATGGAGGAACCAAGAGAAGAAGAGTGTACGCTGCAGTGGAGGAGTGATTACCCGGCATGGAGCTGAGGGATGAGAGCCGAACGGGTATTTTATTTTGTCAATTGGAGTGTGCAAATGGAAATGTCAGAGCGGCCGGAAAACTAATGAATCTGATAGGAGAGATGCCACCTCTCTCGCCGAACGCCTGATCAATTGCCATTGTCTCTTCTGGGCGCTGATGTTTTTCGTTGTTATTTTTTGATTGTTTTCCCCGCCTGGCCTGGCTGTTTTGCGGTTAAGAGTTTGATGGTGAACTTTGAGTCCAGGAAATAAAGGAATCGATCCAAGACGGGAATCAATGCTTTCATCTGTTACTTACAAGTCCAGGGCCTGCGAAAAGTGATTTCGGATTAGAGTTCTCTAACTCTTGCAAAGTAAACCTTAACAAAAGAGGGCGTGCCAGCCCCCCTGAACAATTCACCCTCGTTTATTCCCGCATTTCCATTAAGTGACAGATGCACGCTGAAGCTGAAACTCCCTAATGGCAATAACAGAAAACAAGTTGTCTCGCTTCAAATGAGCGAGCGACTTCTCTAACCTTGGAGCATTTTTGTGCTTCAGTGACACAGAATGACACGATTTAAATTTAGCCTGACAATGATCCACTTTGTCGCGGCTTTGTGCTTGTTCAGTCACAATTTCTGGTTTCTTGATGAGTGCTGCAAAGACTGCGAGTGCTGCGCAGGGATGAAAAGAGGAAAAAAAACAAAAAAAACCCTGCATTTGCACTTTTCTATTTTGACAAGCAGGCTAATTTCTGCCCAGGGTCATCAATATTTCTGACACTTCAGTGGTGGCATAAATATAGAATGAGTGTCCCTTTGTTGTGCTCGGGGAGCCACATGTCTCCGAGCATCAACAGAAACCACTTGGATCTGTTTGTTAGCTTGTTCAGTCGGTTGACGGAACTGTCGCCGGTTCCCTCAGGAGTCTGTCTGCTTTCAATATCATGCATCATAAACAATATCCAATTTGGGCTACTGAACTATGAAAATACACTGTGCGAGGCGTGGGTGGGAGATGGCAAAAAATCAACCAGCTGTGTGAGTGATGAGTAAAAGCACTGGTTTGGGCTAAATCATTGCAACTTTATTTTGGGATGTTAGGAAGTCGGGAAAAAGCAACACAAAGATTTGGCTTAAGGGAAATAAATGTCAGTCATTAGAATCGGGGTGTTGTCATCGGGATTACTTACTAATGTTCTTACGTTGTCTAAGACTTTCTCTGTGTAACACTCAAACCTGCCAGTCTTATGACAACTGTTAATCATAACAACATGTTATTCACTCTAGAGACATGATTTCCATTCTGCGCATTTCAATTATCCTCCAGAATACATTGATGCACAGTATTTACATGCAGTAATGTTCTTTGTTCTTCCACATTCAAAGGCTCATTTGAAATATACACTATTTTGGACAGTGTGCATTAGTTCCCTTATCGCTTTATTTGTTCTACGTCTCTGGAATAGTAATTACACGAACTTGCCTTGACTTCTGCAGACCTGATTTATTGATTAGGCATTGGTTGAAAATACCATAATATTTTAAAAAATCAGTGTTATTCAACCAAATATCCATGTGTTAATTCCCTCAAGCAAGGACATTAGAACTGGCAATATTGCATTTAACAGTAAGATAACATTACAATATAACCTCACAACAACCAAAACCAACAAGACGCAGTTAGTAAATCTAAAAAATGGCTTCACAATGTATTTCTAACAAATATTAGTTCTTGATTGTGCTTTAAATGAAGCCTAGTCATACGCCTAGCTGTAATCGGCTGACAGCCAGCTGATCATCTGCACCAAGCATAACTGTTATTTCCAATTGCCAATAAATGGTTAAAACTATGGCGAGATTGTTCCTGACTGAAATATACATTTGTTAACCAGAAGAATGATTCACATCCAGACAACCCAACATAATGTTTGTACCATAGACTGTATAAAAAGATGGACGACATGACAGCTCCCTAAAAGTGAAGCCAAAACATTTTGGGCGACCCCTGCTGACTGGCTGCAGTATAGGTCACAAAGCCCGCCTCCTCTATGTTAACAGATGGGACATAAATTAATTATCATGGTGATTTACGTCCAAGTGTTCATTTTTCTGACAAGTTTATCTTTAATTAGTTATTTGATGCTGTCAAAATGATGATTGACAGCTCTGTTGACAAATTCGGCTCAAGCAGCCAATCAGTTCTGGATGAGCAGAGTAGAGGACGATCCGCGAGTGGAAATGTAACTTAAACAATCACTGCTGTCATTGAGGTTTCCATACCTGTGAACGTTAACCTCAGACCAACACAGAAAAGCTGTTCTGCTGTTAAACACGCCGACGTGCGGGATCCTTGCTGTTTTTTCAGTAAGTTAAGTGTGTGTTTGGGTTAGCAGAAGTGGCCACGGCCGCTTCACTCGCCGATCTCTACTGCGCAGTCTCTGGCTCCATATGACGTCACCATCACATGATGGCAGCGCCTGTCACTGGGGCTATTTTGGCATCAATTTCGTACAATGGGAGCAGAAGGAGATGCGTTGTCCATCCATATATACAGTTATTGGTTTATACATGTAGAATGGAATGGTAAATGGACTGTACTTATATAGCCCCTTTCTAGTCTTCAGACCACTCAAAGCGCTTTTACTCTACATGTCACATTCACCCATTCACACACACATCCACCCACTGATGGCAAAGGCCTAAGTGCCAATTTCCTATCAGGATCTATGCATTAATACCCGAGCTATTAGGGGTTCAGCGTCTTGCCCAAGGACACTTCAACATGTGACTGCAGCAGCCAACCTTCCGATTAAGAGACAACCAACTCTACCACTGAGCCCCAGCCACAGGTGTAAGTTTAAGACGTATTAGGTGGCTTTAGCTAGTTCACAGACTTGCAACATACTGACAGTAGAAAAACAAATGCATCTGATCTTCTTCTTCCTCATAGCAGAAAGTACACCATGTTCAATTTTAAACTTGTTTTTGGTAGCAGTGATTTTGTAAAAAATCTTTAGCTGAAAGCTCTAGAGTAGGAATCGATGGTCGTTTGGTAAATTGTTCTGAAAAATAGTTCCCAGGTTATTAAAATGTCAAATTCATCTTCCCAGAAAGAACCTCTTTTTTTGGCTGACTACCGGGCTCAGCCCTACACATGGGTCTGTATGTGACTGACTGACTGACTAAGTGACGGTACTTTCACAGCCGTAGAGAGAGAGAGTTGTGACATCGTCCGCAGTCCTCACCTATGTCCGCAGACAAACACGTTGTCATCAGCCTCTTGAGGACAGTCCTTGTAACACATTGCCCACAAAAGCGCACATTGACCTAATCATACTAGACCTGGTCTTATTTCTTTATTTCTATTTGCATTACTTAACAATATCTATATCTATATATCTATATATGTACATATATATATAGATATATATAGATATACATCTATATATATATATAGTAAAATGTACTTCATGCATACAAATAATCAAATTGTATTTTAATTTTATAATACATGGTACATGTTGTAAATGCCTCAGAAAGGAATGACAGTAACCCTTTCATGGACAAATGCCCATAGCGTTTCAGGACCCAAGCAGATCTTTGTATCTTATATGTAGCAGTGTTGGATAATATCAAAAGCACAATCAGTTTAAGATTTATAGTTAAGATCTACCAAAGTGTTAGCATGATCAATAAATTGTGATGCTCAGATAAGTCTCATCCAGATTACAAGATAACATTGATTAGGGTTTCTACCTGAATCACACACTGATGTGGCTTTGGTTGACTTATGTCCGCGTATCTCCATCTGTCTCTCGACTGCTTCAGGTTAAGACCTCTTTGTTCTAAGAGTCGTCCCATTCCTTTGATTGAACCCCCCTCATTACCTAACTTCCCCCTTTGATTCCGATCACGCTCAACAGCCCCCTCTCGCATTTTCTCACCTCGCTAATCCTTCGCCGGAGTCGCAAACACTCGACTGGCACTCGCTCAATCTTCACACCCTCCGTTTGAGGAGCCGGCGGGTTGGAGGACTCGCCGGCGAGCTTCTCCTGGCTCCAAAGCGAAAGCCCGCAGAGACAAAAGTAGTCATTTCATCGAATTGAAATCCAGCGAAAGAGTCTTTCCCGCTAATGGTGCGCAGGACTCGGAGAGAGAAGAGCCAGGGCCCTCGTTATCACCCATGTTCTTTTGGACGCACTTCACAGGCCCGAGAAAGACTTTCTCTTTTGATCAAATCGAGACAAGGCTTACAGATGGCACAAGTCTACAGCGAGCTCGCAGAGAGAACATAAATAGAAGGCTTTTAGTCTTCATTTATTTTTCCTGACATATTTTTCCTCAGTGATGTCATCAGCAGTCGGCCCTGACAAAACTATGCGCCCGCCTTTCGTTCCCCCAGTGAGAGAAAAACGCTTTAATACGAGCCTCAAGAGAGAATAATTTGTTATTGGGACTATAATAAATGTGATGGTATTCCACAGTCTGCTTCTAATTCCAGCATTAACATAATACAATTTAATAGGTCGCTTGGTTTCTTTTATTTCATAGACGAACAGCTTTCAGTCAGCGGAAACATCATTCTGGATGCGTACATTATGGAGGAGAGCAGATTGCAGCAGTGTTAACTACCCCGCTCCCTTCATTTCAATTGCAAATAATGTAGATAGATAATTAATGTAAAACACTATTATCATCAATATGTAACGGTCATTCTGTTTCGGCGCGATCGAATCTAAACTGGTGGATTTGTCTTATGTGGAGATGAGAAGAAGCACGCCCGGAGAGCAGAGAGAAGATGGAAATATCAGAAGGAAAAAAAAGGGAATCTATCAAGAAGATAATGAAGATCAAACACAGGGCGTTGGTTATTGTTGTTCTTGTTTCCAGGGAAGCGTGTAATGAACTGAAGAAATGTCTTCTATAACCTCGCTGCTCCACAGCGTTTGAACCGCACAGAGCACCATCCACACACACACACACACCAGGGAGGATGATTGATGGTCAACGACAGCCGTTTGTGTGTTCATTTTGGAAGCAGGTTTAAAATATTGGCGTAAACGAGGAAGAAAGTGCCTACAAAGACATCTTCTGCTCGCTCTGGCTTGATTAGTCCGAAGCTAGGCCCAAAATGGATTGAATATAGATGCTCAGAACGCAGCCTTTCCGCACAGGTATGAACAGTAATTTGAAGCATATGAGGGGGAGCACTTTATCTGCGCTGATGTGTTCCTCCGCTGAATGGCCCTCACGAGCCTCGACCCCCATCTAATAAAATCCATCCCTCTCTCCCGCCCGACACTGCCATGCCATCATTACATCAAAGAATAAGGCCGCCCGTTATGATGAAAGAGACACACGGAGCCATTTTATTTAGGCCATGGACCTCCTCGCCGCCTCATTCATACAGTACACAAAATCTCTGGAGCCTCGCAAAGACTTTGATGCTGGATGTTGTTCTCATAACTGGGAACTTTGTGCATTTTTGGAGATTTAAAAAGAGCAGAAGAATGCCAATAACCAAAGTCTACATGGAGGATTAAAGAAAGGTCACAGAAAAGTTAGTTGTAATCCAGTTTCCTCCTTAAACTTCAGATTTTGCAAGATTTTGCTATCATCTTTGGAGTCAATATACATGACAATTTATATTTCAAATTAAAAGTAGAACCAATCTAACAAAATTATTTTTCAATAAAATAAGCAGACAAAGCAAAATGATTAATTGAACTTAAAGTGAACTCTAAATGACCAAGTTTTTGAGACATCTACATCATTAGTGAGATCGTTTTCTTCCTGAGAAACCTGTTTAATACAACCAGATACATGCAGTGAATGGGGAAAATATTTGACCCAGATGACCTTTGGATGAGAAATCAGAAATGGAGGTCGTCAGTCTGTGACCCACACAAGGTTTTTCTCGGATGTTTTAAAAAAGTTAAGGAAAGAAAAACATTGAAATTGTTTCTGATACTTCGGGAGGAATATTTACTGGATTAAAGCAACATATAATGACTTCATATTTGTCAACTTATTTCATTGTAAAATCAAATAAGAAACTTAGGGTATTTAAAATAATGTATCTGTAAATGTATCCATATTCATTATACATAGGCGATCTGCTTTAACACAATAATAGATAAGTAATTGGCTCTCCTGCTTATAATTTTCATTTGCAAATTTAAAAGTACATTGCTTTACAATATAAAACACATGTTTTTTCTAAGTTCGAAGACGCTCAAGCGAGAATTTAAAGAATTATCTGAGTTTAAGGGGTTAAAAATGGTGTTTTGTAAGACGTGGTACATTTTTGTAGGTGGTTATATTAGATTAGTGAAGAACTTTTAAGGGATAGAGTATCTGTTGTGTATGATTTTATTTGTTTAAAATACACATAAGGTCACTGGTGAATTACAGAAACGCCTGATGTATCACATTTGATACAAAAGTAAACTCATAGGGGCGCAGGTTTAGCTCAGTTGGTAGAGCAGGCGCCCCATATACAAAGGCTACAGTCCATCACCGGTCATCCCCAACTCTCTCCTCCCTGCATTTCCTGTCACTCTGCAGCTGTCCTATCGAATGAAGGCAAAAAGCCAAGAAAATATTAATTACAAAAACTCATACATACAAGCTTTTATCTATGTTATCTAATTTAATTTTTTCCATTTGTCAGAAGGCTCAAAAAAAGACTCCAGATTAAAAGAAATTTCTGCAAATAATTTGATGGCTCAGGTCACACGGGGTTAAAGAGTCTAGTCAGACAACGAATTATGTCTTTTTCGCCTGTTAAACACTATTATATATAAACATACTTACATTGCAAGATTAAACTATTAATTTATTCTGCAAAAAAATGATTTAGTCATCGACTTTATTTACAGATTATAGGAATTATTTGAATCACATTAATTACTGACGTCACCTTGCTGGAAAACTGTCGTACGATTAAACCTCTGTTAGTTAGAATCTGCTTCAGGATGTTCCTTGGTTATTAATTTTCAGCAGCATTGATAATGGGCTGTTGTCAGTAATGATCATGGTTTCACTTTCATTTTACTCATATTGTTCTAATTAAAAAAGAATAGCACACTCTTTATATATATATGTATAGTTTTATTCCAGGAGAAACAAATGAAACCAAGTTCGATGCAAATAAAACAGGATTATTTTAGCAGACTTACATCATGTTTGCTCGGATCAGTCATGCCAAGGTTGTAGAGTGGGGCCTAAGCCATTTCAGCTGCTAAAAAACACAATTGTTTAACACAAAGAAAGACTAAAAGGGTGAACGAGAACTGTAGAGTCCTAACTCCTCTCCTTATTGTTATATTCTTTGTGTCACTCACCACTCAGGAGATGCAAAACAAAGACATTTAGACGTGCCAGCAATCTAAAAGCAAAATTGTGCTTTTATGTTTTTAACTGTGTCTGAGCAACATTGATGTTTGTTTTCCTTTATTCCTGCCATGCTGTTGCATACAATCTGTTGTCGCCGTTTATTGCGACCAAATTGCTTAATTTGGTTTCCTGCTCTCGGAAAAAGCTGCGTTTTTATGGCTTCAACTGCTGCAAAGAGTTCCGGTGAGGAAGTCGAGGGAAAAATAGAATTTTATGTATGTAATCTTTCCTCCTGCATGTTTCTGTATTTGTTAATAAACAGTCTCACAGGGGCGCTGGTTTGGCTCAGTTGGTAGAGCAGGCGCCCCACGTACAGAGGCTACAGTCCTCGACGCAGTGATCGCAGGTTCGACTCCCGGTCTGCTGATCATTTGGTGCATGTCATCCCCCACTCTCTACTCCCCACATTTCCTGTCTCTCTCCAGCTGTTCCCATTGAAGGCAAAAAGCCCCAAAAAATAATCTTTAAAAAAATAAACACCCTCACAAAAAACTTGTCTTACTGTTACCTACATTTTTCCGAATCATTTCCCATCTTTTTCCTCTCAAACACTTTCCTGGTTACGTGAAAATCTGTGACAGTTGGTGCAGATGCTTCATCATTTTGGCTGGTGCTTAATTGCCAGTGGGTGAATTAGCATTTATAAATGCTTTTGCAAATATTACACTCTAATTATCTCAATTAAAATAGTCCTGGAGACTGGTCTGCTTTACCTCAAAGCTCAGCTCAACTACTTCCAAACTCCTCTTCAGCCCTTCCATCTGCTTAATGGCGTCTGCAGCAGGTCTTTTTACAGATGGATCCGAGCGAAGCTCTACGTGAACCAGCCTGCGGTAAAAAAGGTGGTACTTAAATGGGGACTATAACAGTAGGTGGCTCTTCTACCATTTTACAACAAGACTTTAATGTTCGCCGATGATTAATGTGGGCTGCCTGGAATATCGATGGCCTCCGTAGCGCTAATGATTCTGATGGTAGCGACGGTGCATCAGTGCCACGAGGTTGACAAAGCCGCTCAGAAAAGGACGTCCTTTTATGTTTTCTTGTTAGTGGCCCGTACCCACACCCACATTATATTCCCAATCCCAATCCATCATTACTGTGAGCACATGTATGTGGACAACTCATTAGTCGCTGCATTGATCTGACACAAGAGCAGGCAGCGTGCTCACCTCATGGAGGAAACAGCAGTGAGACAAAGGCAGGCAGCAATCAATCAGTAGCCACGGAAACCAATCATCTGTTTGAGAATGGGGCGTCTAATTAGCGAAAGAGCCCTCTGCGGGGTGATATTTAATCGAGGTTGATTTTCAGGGTGGCCTACACAAGACTTATGAACCTGCTTCATCAATATGTTTTCTTACTTACACTTCCAAAGTTAAGCCACAATGATGTCATGCTAGTTGTGAATCAAAGGAAATATGTAAGCGTGAAAGCAATTCTCGAGTAAGTTCAAAATGGATGTGACTAATGGTAGCTGTGTTTTGGTTGGGTACTTTCCCTGTATGATAATGGATTTGCCTGCATGTGAATGTGCGTGCGCTGCAGAGACCACGAGGGTGGGAGGGGGGAAGTAATTATTTAGCCGCACGTTAGAGATGCCTTGGGAGTGATGGGAATGGAAATGGAGACAGGAAGAGGCCAGACGGAGCAGAAATGCACACACACAAATGGCTTTTGACTGCTTTGCTCTTTGACGAGCCGTACCAAATCTGCTGTGACATTCTGTCTCCACTTTTCAGGAAATACACAGCGAATGCATGTTCAGAATAGCGATGCGCTCATCACTGGTGATGCATGGTGTGCGCGAAAGCTTCACTTGTCACCGCTGGGAGTGACATCTGCTGCGCGTAAACACATCAAAAAGAGGGGGGAAAAAACAAACTACACTACTGCAGAGAAAGTTATTAATCGTGGTAATGTGTAGTATTGTTTCCTTTATTCTGTCAAGAAAGCAATCAGTGCTTTGTTATTACACTCCATAGGTCATCTGGTTAACTCTGCGATAGCTGGCCACAAAGGCCTCTTAAAAGCAAGCAAAGGCATTAAACATGGTGCCCAATTGTAAAATGCAAGTTGACATTTCGCTCCTCATTGCAATGTGGTTGCCTATAGCTACGCTCGCTGACCTACGTGGAAGTTTGTAACTTTAATAAGCTGATAATTCAAACATATAAAAGTGCCTGTAGCAGCCTGAACATTGTTTGCTCTGTGCAGCCCTTGCAGTGCTAGAGGACCTTTTTATGTTATCTCAGATGGAGGGTGGATGTAAAGTATTTTATTGCAGCTTTAAAAAGTGGGAGATTTCTTATGAAATCAGGCTGTCCAAATAAGACTATTATAAATATCAGCTATGTGGAGAAACTATTAAATAGAGTGTTAAAATAGTACCTTCCTACGTGCTCGAGGAAATTAGTCACTGTAGTAAAGCATTCCCATATGTACACTGTTACTACAGCATGACTAAATCCACTGAGTATAACATTTACATATTTTCCATGATGTATAAATGTAAAAACTAAAATGACCTGTGGGCCGCTGACTGAATGGCTATCCAAAATGAAATGCATAAATACACACTTGAACCTGCACCTCCCACCGGCGGGGGCCACCATCAAATCTCAGGCCGCCTGACAATGATCCTTGTGAAATTAAAATGAATACGTAACCAGCAGGAACACCCATTTCTAAGCCTTCACAAAGCACCCTGACGCAATATCTGTCTGAGCACAGATGGCTTTTTTTGAATTGAACAAGGTGGTTTAAATATTTGAAGATTCAGCGAGAAACATAATTTTTTCCTTCCTCACTGCCGATTAACTGGTGACAGCTCGCTGGTTCTTTTCATGTGGGATTTAAGTTAAATCCAGACAGTTTTTTCCCCCTCTAATATAGGTTGCTTTAATGTGAGGATTCAAACTCAAATGCCTACGAGTAGAGGGAGAGTTACGACAGCGAGAGGGAGAGGAAAAGCGAGAGAAAAGAAAGAGATCGTGGAAATGCACAAAATTGCGACAGACAGCAGTGCAGATGAGTTTCCGGATAACATTCAGCTTCTTCACTCAAGTATGTAATCTAGTCATGAGTTGAGGAAAAAAAGGGGAAAAAAACGGCAAACAATATGGCTAATATCCAGAAGCTGCTTTAATCTCAGAGAACATGTTTGGTTGGTGATCTCATTTAGTGGCTTCCCTGGCTGTCATGTTGCGTTCCCTCAAGCCGGCAGACTCTGGAAGAGCAAAGCCGCACAACACCTCTGGGTATGACAGGTTTGTTGATGCAGTGCTTGAGTGTGTGTTTGTGTTGTATGTGTGGGTACTTGTCCTCTGCATGTTCTCTACAAATGAGTCTCTTTATGTAAGTGATTGGCTTTGAGTTTATGTACAGCAAACATGTACCCCATGTTTTACTGTATATGCATGTGGGGTTTTCACATCAGCCAGGCTTGTTTGCGCATTCGTATTTGAAAAGAAAAAGACTCAGTGTGACCTGAGCATTACCTGAGAAGCACACTGTGTCATATTTTAACTCCCTTTGTCTTTGACAGATAGCTTGGCTCTAAAAGCCTCTGTCCGTGGTGCTGAAGCCTGGCCTGATGTATGAGCGCAACACCCTGTTTGATAAATCCACCACGTCACTCTGCCTCTGACAACCATTCATCATGCTCGCCTTTCTCATGTGAAATGTTCTGCGCGCCGGATAATTCACTGAGACAAATAAAACAGTCCAAAAGCTTCGACTCCGCTCTGCACCAGCCTGCGTCGACTTTTCAGTAATGTACTTTATCTCTGTGTCGTAGGGACGCTGTGTCCCTGTCCAAGCACGGGCAGCAGCAGCTGTAGCTGTAGCTGTAGCACAGTGACTATATTCAGACCAGCTGAAGGACGAACATGTTCTTAATGAGGCGGCTAATGAGTTCTGCTCTTTTGTTGCTGCTTTTTTTTTTTCTCTTCTTCCCAGGGTCAGGACGGCCATTCAGCCATTCAGCTGAAGTCTCTCGCCTTTTCCCCCGTGGTCTGACTCAAAAGGCGTTTTCTTGTTCTGTCATTATCAATATTTAGTTTTACAAGCTTGCAGTTAAAATGTCAAAGATAAATGTCATTACACATTGCACATAACCCCAAGGTTGGATGAAAAGAAAAGCAGTAACTTATAATATAGCAAGCAATTAATGATATATAAGGTAAGAAAGCAAAAGAGAAAAGTAGGCAATTGTTTGGAAAAGAAACAATGACATTTATTTTTTTTCTTAGCACTTTACTTAATTAGTCTGTTGTGCCCATTGATCACATATAGTACAGTTAATATATAAAAATGGCTTTTTGACTTTACATCCAAAGCAACAACGAAATGTTTTCTTAAAATATGTATGCTAAAAATACTGAGAAAGTATTTCCACTAAAAGGACTGGAGAAGAGAAGAGCTTGTGATTCTGCAATGATGAAATGGCCGTGTTTCGCTGTGGCTGACGTGTTTCTTCAGTTTCTTCTGTTTACCGCATGTAGTTCTTGTTGTAGGCACTTACCAGGGCATAACAGACCACTTCTTGAGGAGACAACACATCAATCACCTCAAGCTTTAATCAACCTGTTAAATTTGTTTTCGTCCAACTCATTTTTTTTTCTCCCAGTCACCGTTGCAAAGAGAACTACACAGCATAAACAGCCATTTGGTAAATGTCCTCTCTAGATACTCATTTTGTAGCTGAATTTCATTAAGCTTAATGTGACGTTGTAATCAAAAGTAGTCTGCTCCTTGCCTCAATTTAAAACCCATTTAAGCTGTTCAGACACAGAGGATTTGTCATTACATCAACATAATAGAGTATATAACAATATTTCCATGAAAAATCAAGAATCCATTTTTAAATAGAAAAAGGGGGGTATATTTCATCAAAAGGCTTACACCATAGTCACTGTTATTTGTCTACTCTACTAAATCTCCCTTCCCATAATAGACAGGTGTTATTACTGTATCTCTAACTCGTCTATGGAGGTTTTACAAAGCACAGACGGTATTGCTTGGGACCACACGGACAGTTCCACAACTCTTAACACATTTAACAGTCAATTACAAGAGAGTTGACCATCATCATCATCAGCTTCACTTTCTTTTTCTCCGCCTGCATTTCTGTATGAATGGTACCGAAATTGATCGTTTTGCAGTAAATGCCCCTTCCTGTTGATGTTAACTTGGTTTCATGTAACGGTTACAAAGCCACCGCTTCAGCTGGGGTGGAAACTGGGAAAGCAGGTAGTCTATTTTAAACTGTTCCATCCCAGTCCAATAATAGTTTTGCCAGTGTAGCTGAGCAGGGGGACCAGCAATGGGTATGACTTTGAAACAGTACTGCAGATTCGTCCACCCTCCAGCCCATTGCCTTGTCCATTCAGTGTAGTTGGTGTGTGGTGCTCTACAAAGCTGCACTTCTTAAAAGGCATTGTCAGATACATTTATCACTGTTGCTTTCACTTCCACTCCACTTGGCAGTCCCTTACCCGAAACCCACAGCTTTGTAAAGAAAGGATAGTGCACACCGGTAGCTTGCGCTGGTGTCAGCGAAGCTTTAGAATCGCATTTTCTTATATCCCCATAAAGGTGGTGGTTCCTCAGAGACACATAAATAAGCAGGCATGCCACTGAAATCACAGCCAAGAGCACACCAAAGACGGTGATCACTGCTGCGTCCCATTTTTCTGTGTCCTTGACTGCAAGCTCTAATCCCTTAGTGGTGACATTGACACATTTGGTGTCATGGTTGTAGTGGATGCTGCGGACGTCCACACATACTTTGTAGTGAGTGGCGGGACTCAGGTGTGTAAGGTTGTAGACCTGAACGTCAGAAGGAACCCTGGTGGTAAACGCTGTGGTGGGATGGTTAGCGTCGGTCACTGTGTACCATTTAATGTTGGGCGCCAGGGTGCCAGGGCCGGCCTTCCAGGAAACAAGGATGGAGTTTATCTCCACTGATTTGATGATTACATTCAGAGACCCATTTGTAGGTTGGGGAAAGTATCCATTCACCTCTACTGAAACAGATTTAAGATCAGCTCCAACCAGATTATGGGCAACACACGTGTACAGACCAGCCTCATTTTCTGTTATATCATAGATGTCAAAAGTTCCCTCTGGGTGCATGTAGAACTTGTCGGAAACTGTGTTAGGAAGGACCCTGGTACCGGACGGCGTGATCCAGTAGATGTCTGGCTCCGGTTCAGCAAAGGCCCGACAGTGGAGGGACACCGAGCTCCCATTCTTTGCTTTAATATGCCCAGGCATGCTTTCAGGAGAGATGAGTGGCAGACAAATCTCCATCATCTCCCTGAAGTGCACCTGTCGGACATGCTGGCCCTCGTACTCGGGAGGCTCCACACAGTAGAGTGAATCCGGCTCCATGAAGCGAATGTTGGTCTTGTTCATGTTCATCCAGCGGACTACGCAGTCACAGCGGATCGGGTTGCTGTGCATGCTTACTTCTCTGAGATTTGGGAGGGACTCGACAGTAATCCTGTGGAGGGCACTGAGCGCATTTCCATTGAGCATTAGGGTTTCCAGACGTGGTAGTTTGTAGAAAGCATTAGGATGGATGTAGGAGAGTTTAGGATTGTTGGTGGCTTCTATTTTGGTCAGCTCAGGGAGGTTATTTAGAGCAAAGCTGTCGATGGAAACTAGCTCTGGCATGCTATTAATTCCCAGTTCTTTCAAATGGAGCATATCCACAAAATCTCCCCTCTGTATCCTCGCAATTGGGTTTTTATTTAGATCCAAAAATTTAAGGTTTTTTGCATTTCTTAGGGCAGAATGAGGCACCTCAGGGAAAATATTATCATAGAAAGAGATGCTTTCTAAGTTATCAAGACCAGTCAGTGCATCGTCAGGAAGCTGAGATAGGTTCATTCTGGTGAGAACAAGACTGCGGAGGTTACTGAGAGGTTTGAAGTTCATATCATCGACAGAAAGAACAGGATTCTCCCCAATCATCAGGATCTCAAGATTTGGCATGGGTTCAAACCACTCTCTTTTAATCACCGTCAGCTTGTTGGAATTGAGGTGGAGCCGCACAAGGTTGCTGAGACCCTGGAAAGCCAACGGGGAAATTGAAGAGATAAGGTTGTGGTTCATGTAGAGCTCCTGAAGGTTAGCCATATCAGCAAGACATCGTTCCGGCAACTCTCGTATCCAATTTTCCTCCAAATGAAGTGAAAGCAGCTGAGGAAGATTCCCCAGATGGACATCGTTGATGGAGGATAAGTTGTTTTGCGATAAATCAATCTCTGTGATGTTGGCCAGGTAATCCAAGGGTTGGTCAATCTTAGCAACATTGTTTGTCTGCAGTAATAGTACTTGTGTGGCCAGCGGTAATTTTGCCGGCAGGCTAAAAAGTCCCAAGTCATTACAGTCAACTGTCTGTGCCTCCATGTACACCGAACTTGGAGAAAACCAGGGTCTAATCTCGCATACACAGAGCTTTGGGCAATCCGGCCTCTCCTCGGTGGCCACGACAAAAGAGGCCATGGCCAAGCCAACAAAGAGACGATCCACAAATGACACGTCCTTCATATTGGACCGATTCCCTCCAGTAAGAAATTGGTCCTTGTAGATTAAGTGGTCTGAGCTGTTAACTTCACAAATAATGAATCATTTGCTGCAGCTGCTGAGGCGATTGACTCACCGCCCCTGCCACCGCCACCACCAACTGCAGCAGGGCTCCCTGGGGTTTTTTTGTCTTGCTGTGTAGACGCCCTTGGATGTAATGACCAATCACTCAATGCTGCCTGCTGGTGTCAGGGTTCGGGGCTGAGGCTGCAGTCAGGCAGACCCAAGAAAATGGGTTGGGGAAAAAAAGAAAAAAGGGTGGACTAATGTACCTCAGAGGACTTGAGGACAATGTTGAGCACATTTGTAGGTATCCATGAAAAATCTGCTCCTTCTTTAAAGACGGATGTCCTCATTGATTGTCGTCACTATCTTCCAGAGTCCGCGGCCCACTCCATTCCTACCTGCGTAAGACAAGAAGACAGAGAGAAGTGGTATGAGTATTAAACGAAAATCGAGGTGGTCAGGGATTGTCATAAGAGAGGGATTTGGTCATATTGACATTTGTTATATGCACTGTGATGCATGTTGACATTTAAACACGCTCCCTGAAAGACAGAAAATCATGGATTTACATCTGCTTGACCTTCTACACTTAATTCAACGGACTTATGGATGTGTCCCCACAATGTGGATTTCAATCCTATTGTAAGCTGTTTTGAGTCTATTATTGGCTAAATAAAAGGCTTTATTAAGATTCTTAAATGACAGACATCCTAGGGCTTAAGCATTAGCCTTTAGTGCACCCTGCTTAAAGACACTGGAATATGTCAGTCACTATAGCAACAAGTAAACGGGCAGCCAATAACACGCACACCATAGTGAGGCAGTCAGGCCGTACATGCAACCAGATGCAGTTTGCACCTGTGTGTTCAAAGATGCAGCAACAGATGAAAATGCAAATGAGATAGTTAGATAAGATAGTTCATCTTAATGCAGTCAACAAACCTGCACGCAAATAGAATAAATATTTACTGAAAATACAGTACATGCAGTACTTAAGTGGCGACACATTGCACAGGGCTATGTTAAGGTGTAAACTTGCTTACAGAGGCCCAAAGGGGGAAGAAAACTTAATTAGGATTCTATGAACACGTTACAAAAATCACACCTCACAATTAGAATACCACGAGACGTATCTATGGTTTTGTTCAATTATTAATTACATTTATTAAAGCTCCTGTGAGGAGTTTTTCACTGGTTATGAAACAGACTGAAATTATTTCTGATTACTCTATATGAGCTACAAAAGCAAGCAGCGACAAGTTTGATTATTTCTATATAGTTTTTAATGTCCGAAACTACTGGCGGGGGGTAGGTGTCTGACAAAGCAATTAACTACAGGCTGCCTTTGTTTACATTTTCCAGGGCAAGAATTTAAAGTTAGTGATGCATGTGATGGTTAAAGAAAGCAGGTTTTTCAGCATTTTTTGTTAAAAACCACCACTTAAGCATGTACAGGACAAAATCATCAAAGAGATAATAGGTACGGCTTTGTCCACAGGAGGCGCCAAAGTCAACACAAACTGTAAATTCCCCACAGTAGCTTTAATTACATTTAAAGGCTTAAAATTACATTGAAACCGGTGACTTATTCACTTATTAGTACTCTAGGCTTATAATCACTCACTTTACTTATAATCACTTAATTTACTCTGTAGTGAAACTTAAAGAGAGACAGATTTGCAACAGTAATTTCACATTTTTGAAGGGATTGTAAACATAAAGTAGATTGTGCAATTTACTTTTCCATTCTAAAGGCACTACATTAGTTTATACATTTTCCACTCACATTTTGAACACTATAAATAACATGGAGAGTAATAATAAGCACTGTATTGTAAATAGTTTGTAGTATTAACCAAAGAAAGAAATAACCCTTGTCAATTAGAATTGCCTTTTTGTGTTTGTATAAGTAATATTTTTTGGATGTTAGAAATTTCTTTCAGTGATGGTGATTAGAGACTTTTAACAAATAAATAACCAAATCTGTCCTTTCTTTATCTACTATTTATAGTGTAGCAGCGGCGATACAGTTCTTTTACTTCTCACTAAAATAACTTTATTAGTTCTGAGGCAATTTTCCAAAAACAAACCATACATACATAAAATTGGTTGGGAGAATAATCACATTCTTAAGATCAGAAACGTTGATGCATCCTCTTGACGTATGTCTCTAACCATTGCATACATTTTGTTCTTGTAGGATGCATAAACACTCGACCATTCTCTCTCTATGGTGCTTATACATCCGTTTAGGTGTTGATTAATGCACATTGTCCTTTTAAAAGAAGAAGCTAATTATTCTCATCAACGTGTGTCAGATCTTTTTTCATAGTTTTCGCAATTCGTGTCCCCATCACCTGGTGCTATAGCACAAACGACACAGCTGAAGTGTACCATGTAATTTGTCATATGTAACCGCCTCTTACTGAACAGATGCGTTTGATGGTGCTTGGGATATTTCGGGCCTATAAGAGCACACCCCGCGTCATGGGAAAAGTCAAGAGAGACGGGAGATGAAATGGAAAGAATCAAGAGAATAAGTGTGACGGCAGCTGGGAAGTGAGAACAAGAAAAGAGAGAAATGGTTTCATTTCATCAACCTCGCTGTCTCCACCTCAGTGGCCACAGGGGAGATGTGGGGGGAAAAAATAAAATAATACATATAAATAAATAAATAAAAACTTCTAAAGGCAGCAAAAACGCTGCAGTTTGCCCCGCTGGCGAAACCGAGCCAAGGGTTCATTCCTCAACCTCTGCTCCTGCATTGGCTGGAGTCTGGTATGGAGGAGTGAGGGGGGGAAAGGGAGGGGGGTGGGGTATTATTTTTCAAAAGCACCTGGCACTTTAATAAGCTGCAACACCCTGAGCATTCTGATACACAGGCTTTAGCTTCTCTCCCTCAGCACTGGCTCTTCATTGTATGCTACACAGGTGATCCGGGCAACACCAGCCGGAGTCAGTGTTTAAGCGTACAGCATTCGCACCTCACCTCTTGCTTTCTCTATCTTGATGCCAGCTGTGTAATATAATCAGGTGAACTGCATTGCTTTTTCGTCCAATATTTATTTTACAAATGATTATACTTAATAGCGTCAGTGGGGACATTTGCAGGCAATGGCTTCCTTGTTGTGATCAATATTTTCTGTTTAGCAGTAAGAACAGGAAGTGTTGGTGTGGAATAAAAAATATAGTTCAGCTCTATTTCCACAACATATTGAATCATTTATTACATAATCTGGAAGGACATCACTGATGGTAATAGAGACAGATTGAGATAGAGAATTCATTAGTGTCTTTACTTAAGTGTTCATGTCTGTTGTCCCGCATTGGCGAAAATCTAGGACGGGATTAGGACGGCTTTACCGGACAATTTGCAAGATGGTGCGGCCAACAGACATATTTCCCTGCTAATTAATGAGGATACATTTCTGTTAATGATGATCCAACACTTGGTTCATGAAAATGTAGACTTTTGGCGTGGTCGTGGCCGCTAGTGTGTGTGTGTATTATTTTTCAAACGGCACCACCTGATTGTGATAGTAAAATTATTGTTGTTGCCAATGTTCTAAAGGTTTTTTTTAGACTATGACATGACTTTAATCTAGAAATTAAAGAGTGAATAATAACGATCATAACATTTTATTATGTTTTTTTTCTGCCAAGACCCCCAAACAATCTGTTTGGATGCTTAAGAAAACAAGGAAGTTAGTACATTTGTAACTCTGGAGGCAATTTATTTTTTGGCTTCAGAATTTACTTACAAAATGAAGTGATTAACAACATTGTTGCAAATTGATTTTTCTTATGGTCGTCTAAGCAATTGATCAATTAATTACTACGCGTGCTTTTCCGCATCAAAGTCTGTTTATGCATATCTCGTGTAAAAAGTTGTATAAAGACTTTTGTGGCGTCCGCGAAAACGGTCGCCTTGTGTGATGTCACTTGAGTCATTATCGGTTGGGACCACAGATTTTGACAATGGAAAGAAATCTGGGGTGGTGATTGGCAGCTTACAACTGCAGCCGCAGGATGAGATATATGATGGAATTTGAATCATGGGTAATTTTATACTGTACATCATGACTTAAGAGCGCAGTGGTAACTCTAACCACTCTTTCAATACCCGTTAAACACAAAACCACACTGCATACTGAGTTGCTTAAGTAAACCCAATAAAGAACTGCAGTTGGATAATATATTGAATAAACATCAATCTAGTGCACTTTCCATTACGCATTTTTCTTTCATTAGATTCAATAATGTGGTTATTTAACGGACATTTACTCCACTCAAGGGCAGATCTACACTTCACCATTAAGCTCTAGCCTTGATAATGATTTACATAAACTCAGACAATACATTTGAAATGGATTATTAATGCTGACAGTATATACAGTACATTTGAATCTGGGATGAAAACCATTTTAAATAATGCATATTGTTCGTTGTAACAGAAATCAAGTGTACAGTCTCCTGGATATCAGCTCGGGTTCCAGTGGAGAGCTGTTAAAGGGAACCATCTGGAGTCATTACTGAAAAACACTGACTGAATTTGGGATGACAACTCGTGTGCAAATTTGTCCGATGTGGCAAAAGTCTCCAGGCGAGATAGTGTTGACTCAATGAATAAGTTACATAATAAAACAGTTTGTAATAATGACAATTGAGGCCTGTGAAATAAATAACACAGAAAATATTTAGTCGGTACAAGCTTTCAGAGAAGCTGAATGTAAATGATGAGTTGAAAATCCTCCGAGCTCGGTGGGCCTGTCCTTAATCAAGATGTGTTAATGCATCAGCGAAATGGAAAAGCTTTTAACCACAAAGCCTCCATTAAGAATGCGTGTTTAGACAGAAAAATGTGTGCTTTTTAAAGGCACTGAAACCGCACTTTATTATTCTTTTTTAATCAATTTGATATACTGTAGCAAACTGCATCATCTTTGGTAAACTGCCCATATCATCCACAGGTAGTTTAACGTGTAAATTGCTGTTGTACGACTGCATTACCCAAAGCTCATTGAAGTGACAGTCTATATACTTGTGGCCTTGCACCGTGACTGCTCTGGGTCCACGCACAGCTTGTACCAACCTATTAGTAAGAAGTCAAGTCAAGCTACCCAGCCGCAGCCCCCCCAACACACACACCCACTGCTACAATGTAGAACTAATTTCCCACAATTCACTGCTCAGTTGCTGGTAATTGAGGTAGAGCGAGAGGGGAGGAGAAAGGAAGAGACAGGATCTGGAGGACAGAACGACTTGCAAGAGGTGGAACTTGTCGTGGTATCAAGTAGTGGCGTATTAACCTCTGGGGATCCTGAGAATACTGTCACTGCAGGAAGTATTAACCTTGGCAAGATTGTGAAGCAGAAGAATTAGCCAAAACCCACTTAAAGATTGGAAGAAAACAAAGACTTAGTAGGAAAACAATGCGTCGTGTATTTGGCAGCAAGTGGCAATTACTTGCATTTGGCGGCGCAACCATTGGACAAAGAGAAATGTGGTTAATAGGGCTGTGGCAAATAGAATTCAAAGATGGATGTTTGTAATCTGTGACTGGAAAAACCTCCCGCCAAAAGATACATAATCAGCAGCTGATTATATAAACTACAGGGCTTGAAATTGGATCTCCTGTAACCGAACGTCTAACTGCACCAAGGCATTAAGTGCAAGCTTTGACATTTGCTCCAGGAACCAATGGGAGCTTTTTATAGGTCAGGCTAAGGTGTTCACTCATGGAGCTAACATGAGTTCCCAGGTGTCAGACAAAGGGGGGTGGACAATCATTCAAGCCATAGTCTCCAAAGCACCTCCATTACAGTAGCGCGCTGACAGTCTAGCCCATGGGCTTTTCACTTTCGCTGGTGTTAATCCTGACTGTGAACATTGCAGCAAACAAGCTCCTGCGATCTGCTTTGTTTCAGGGACGGCCTTAACTGTGTGAAATGCAGCTTGGTTTCTTTGACACCATTGGTTCCTATCAAAGAAAAGGTTGAACCTCCAACGACTGAAAATAACACATAATAGACTATAATCACCATTTTAAGTCAGTATTTAGAACTTGCTAGCATACATTTACAAATCCAGCAGAAATGGAGAAACATGGAGTTGTGTTGATGGCCTCAGAGTCCAATATTCACTCTCTTTCAGCCCTGCTAAGTGCTTTAATTTGCTCTTAAGCTATTCACTACATTTCTCTGTTCTCTCTGGTGCTGGGCGGGGAGTGAACAGTGTGTTTTTAGAGCTTTTGCATTGAAAACAGCTGCTTCCTGCAGCCTGATACCACCCTGTGAGCTGAAAGAAACCATAACCCCCAACAGAGCTGAAGAGAGCTATTGCTTATAAAACGCCAGAAAGATACTGGATTTTCAAGGCTAGTTCAGATAGTGATACTTGGAATCGCCAAAATCACAACATTTTTAATATTTATACATCGGGAAAAAAAATAAAAACCACTTGTTAATGGTTACACTTACTACTAAATTACTAAATTACCTCCAAATTTGGCTTCCTTTACTGGACTGGCTGTGACTCAGTGGTAGAGTCGGTTGTCTCTCAATCATCTGGTGTATAAATGGGCATAGAATCCAGACTGGAGTCAGTGTGTTAATGTGACATGTAGTGTAAAAGCACTTTGAGTGGTTGGAAGACTGTAAAAGCACTATCTAAGTACAGCCCATTTATCATTAACTGCATTTTCTTACTTATGGGCAGACATACTGTATACCACTATCTCCAATAAGATAATATCACCAAATATACCAGGCCAATTTATTGGTTGAATAATTTTCTGTGGGTTTGTCATTACTGTACAAGAGACACCAGAGATTTGATCCATTGCTGTTTTGATTAAAGCCTCTTAATATCTGTTTCCTTGGCCAATGCCATCCCGATTTTCAACTTGGTATTCAATCTGGCATTTTCACGGCGAGTGTTGCATCACCATTAGGAGATGGAGCTACAATACCTGAATATTTATTGGCATATTCCACCAGTGAAGCTGTTGAGGAATGACAGTGTCATTGCATCATTATTTTTTACCTGGCATCTTTCTGGTCCTGTTTTTTTGTCCCAGATTTCACTCTTAATTAGTGTGACATTTGACAATACTGAAAAACCTGGAATCCTTCCTCATTAAAATGCTCCACATGCTTATTTTGGTTGTCGGGTTAAAAACTCACAAAAATCTGTTTTTGGCGCCAGACTTAACACGATTTACCTGAAGTGGGACGAGGCTTCATTTAAAAGGTTCAGACACTGTCAAGGTGAAAAGCTTTCCCATTCAGATCTTGGCAGCACCTTGCACTTATTTTCCCACAGGGCCGCCTCCATTATATTAGCACTGTGGCTGTTCTGGACAGTAATAGCGCAAATACAGTTTGATTAGAGACCAGTGAGATATGACCACTTTGAATTAATGAGTGTGCACAGTAGGGGCAGAAAGCATTGGTCCTAGTGGCTCTACGGTGCTAAGTCAGGCTAGCCTGACTCAAAGTCGGCCATGCAGCCAAACAGGCGGGCAGCACTGTTTGTTTTATGCTGTTTATTGGAATGAGTATAAATCCTGCCCTCACTTTACAGGGCTTGGATGTGGTTAAGCAGAGCGGGGAAGTAAAGGTTATTGCTTTGTCGTAGATTGGGTACTCAAAGATGGCGTTTTCTACTCGTATAAATCACAACAAAAGTTCTCTCGTGACACTTTACATATGCATAGAGCTGGTATAGACTGTTCTCCCAACATTAATCCACCAATGAGCGCTTGGCAACAGTGGTGAGAAACCTCCAGCAGAGTAAGACTCATTGGTGGACAGCTGGGCCGAGAACTCCTTGTACCAATGCCAAATACCTGACCTATACTTCATGTCAAAAAATGTTTTTAAAGTTTTTGGAGTTATTTCAGGCATAAAATATAAACATTTCTGGGATCTGAGCCGTAGAATAAGTCCAAATGTATGTTTCAGCAGGGAGCATATAGGCCCTTTGGGGACATGATTACGAGACCAGCACGGTTTAAGTGGTAACAAGGCCGCCTTGCATCTGCTGAGAGGTAGACATTACACTCTGCTGTGGTAAAAGTGGGTGTAAGACATAAAGGTCAGGCGTAAGTAGAAAGTAGGGCGCTGTGGAATTGCCTCCTCTTTCAGGCGAATAGCCTTTGCATTGTAGAAATGGTTCACTGGGAATTTTGACCCACTGGTAATAAGCCTCGCAGGGCTTTCTTCTTCGAGTCACCCCCACTTTCTCCGGCTCTTTCTTCTTTCTCTTTTGCTTTTCCTCATGATATGGCAACCCTCATATCTCTTCTTAGAGGGCATTCCGCTTAATGCTTTATCCCTCTACGAACCTTTACAGCAAACATTCCTCTTTACCCAAGAAACGGACTGCAGAGAAACCAACCATTGAAGCTTTTGTCTGCCTGCATATCCAGGTCCTCTCTTTCTTTCTGGGCCTCCTACTGTCTCGATGCTCGTTTGCTGCCAGCCTAATTGCGTTCTCAATTCTTGTCACCCCTGCTGTGCCAAATCTAGACTATCTGCACATCGTCTGACTGGCTGTCTCTGGAGACAGTCGGTCCTATTTACGAAAGTGTGTATGCGTTTCTTTTTGGGCTGCGCCGCATGACTTTTTGTTCACCCCTGTTCAGGATGGTTTACCTCTGCCACACCTTTTAACATTCCACCCAGTGAGTCAACCGGGCAGAACGTCAACCATGCACGTAGTTCTTCTCTAATCGCCATTTTTACCGGTGTACTCTTTTGCCCGACCAGTTTGCATCTCCCCCTATCTTTATTAGTCTGGTTTCTCTTTACAGTGAACATGTGAAGGCAAGGAAAAACAAGGTGAGAGAAGATGCTTCAACTTCTAAAACAAGCCCAGTCGACATGTAGAGCAGCTGTGACACAACCAATCCACTTCCAAATAGACTTTCTAGGTAAGCCCCTCGGAGGGTGGGTGCCTCTGGAAGGCTCAACTGTCCCTCCCTCTGCCCTTCACCTCATTGATTTACTATTATACTTTCTCTTAGGTAAGGAAGAGTCCATTAAAGGGAAACTTCTATGCGCCGTGTATGCATAATGAAGCTTCCTGTATGCATATGCCGAGCGGATAGGAACCGTGAGCGACCATGAATCAGTAGCAAGTTGACTGTTAATGTAAAATCAATGTTCCAAATTAACCACAGGAACCCTGTCTCTGCTTTTTCCGCCCTTTTCTGGACAAGACATGCCCTTGGGCTGAGTGAGGGAGAACACACATGCTGCACTATATCGAACGCTATAGCGCGCCCACCTGCTCTCATGCACACACACACATACGCAGCAGACCGGAACACACACAAATCCATTTAAAGACCCATGCGTTTGCAGACACGAGCGCGCATGTTGCAACTTTTGCCGACAGTGTCCTCGCAGGGAACACGGAAAACAAAGCTCATTGGCATAATGCATGCGTAACGCGCCACGTCGGGGAAAGAAAGAGCACAGCTAGGTCCCCTTGTCTAATTCGCCTCGTGCTGCATCTATTAAAATTAAGCCAAGGTATCCAGCTTAGGGGCTGCCGCTGATAAGGTCAAAGGCATAGCGAACATTCCAACACTCATTTCCCCCCCCCCAACATAATCGCACTCACTCTTGACAAAAAATCTGCATAATGTTCCATGTATTGCTGCAAGCCAGAATGAAAGAGGGGAGGTGTGAGGAGGAGGAGAGGGGAGAGAGTGGAGCCGGCGGCGTATCCCTCAAAGTCAGAGCCAAATTGAATCTGCAGGTGCAAATGTGGCATGTGTGCTGCCTCTGAGATGCGCAGCTATCTATATTTATATGAATAATATATGGCTGGTCAAGGGGCCACATGCCTGCAGGGAATAAGCTCCTACGGCAGACGGAATCAATCATTATATGCCACTGAAATGCATTTATCGCCCGCTCGGACCTCTTTATTATGATTTCATGGGGTTTGATGCGAGCTTTCTGTTTCTCTGCCTCTCCTCCTCTGCTAAAACAGATGAAAGATACGGCACGATGGCTGTCTCCTCTGAGGCTTTGCCGCACAATCACTGACTGATTCGCAGACAATAACTGGGTTTGTATACGTGCATATTTTCGCACGTGTAGGCATCCATCTTTGTAGACGCGCATGCATTATCTCTCCCCTTCATAAATACACAAACGCCAGTTTTCCTGATACAGCATCCACCGAGCTTTTCATTAGTGCACTGACGGCACTATATGTATCAGTCTGAACGCACAACAGATGGACGGCCCAGCAGCGGCCCTCAGATGTCCTCCTTCTTCTCTCCTCATGTTTGAAACTGCAATACGGGCATATGTCCCTCTCATGTCCAGCTCTGATACGACTCCGCAGAATGGCACGCTAATTAGAGGTTAAACTCTTTGATTCCTTTCCTCGCGCATCAAGATGTACCTGACATTTCTCTATTTATACGTGATCATTTTTAGCACACCTTTTGTGAAAGCAGCGTGCTGCCAGCGCATTAGAAAACCCACGCACTGTGCAAAGCTGGCTAAAAAGCTTGAACGCTAACGTAAAGGTAAATGTCACTGGACACAAAAGGAAGTGTCGTATCCTATTCTGACCTTTGATACGGGCTGGAAATGTCACGGATGCTGCCACCGAGCCACGTTTTGATCCTCTGCTTTGCTTTGTTTCCCTTCTTTTCATTCTCTTTTTGTCTTCCTGAGTCCATCCACAATGACGGAAGACAAATCCGAACACCAACCTTCCTCCCCACCTCTGTTCCTTCTGCCCTCTGTCTGCGTTTATTCCATTTAAATGGATGCCTGTGTTTGTTTGGGAACACACTGCTATCTCGGAGCCTATGCTCGGCTGCACAGGCTGATCCCCTGCAGCCGTCTTGTGAATATGTTTACATGCATTTCACTCAGGAGCCCCGATAGATGCTTGGGGCTTCTTGTTACCGCCGTAATGACACAAAAAATCTTCACATAAATTCAATTATAGCGGCGCAATTTTAATTCTCTCAACTGCTTTGGCACCCACACATCCTCTCACCTCACAGGCACCTGCTGCCCGATTGCCTATAGAAAAAATTAATATGGAACACCCACACTGTGCCGCCTATCTTGGCTCTCCAAGCCTCCACAAGGCCACTGCAGGCACAATATACCTTCTCCACCCCCCCCTCACACACACGCTGCCTCTCACTGTTTCACACGCAGATCAATAGGCAATTCGCAAAGCCACTCACTTTAAGCGTATAACTTAGTGTGGACATGTTCTATTGATTTGTTTTGAACAAATGTGACGAATTAATAAAGAAACACATTACTGCTTTGCTTGACTGTTTTTATCACCAGGGGAGGAACGGCTACGTTGCTACAATGTGCACACTTCCTGGAGTTAGTTAGGGACTATTTTTTTTACACGTTTGCTGGAAAACTCTCTCCCTTTTGAGTATAACTGGTGAAAAAATGCATGAATATCAGAGTGTAAGCGACAAGCGGCCTTGGCCACCTCAGCAGGTTTTCTAATATTACCATGCAGGAACGTTCCGGAGCGTGTGGGCCGAGGTTTTTCCTCACCGTGGGTCGGCGTCTGATGCGAGGCCACGGTGGCTCTCGTGCGGCATTTGACTGTGTGTTTCACATTGAGCAGCTGCTTTGGGGTGACTCATTCGCACTGTGGAGGCCAAACTCTATTGTATCCATCACTGGGAACAAGCACACACACACACACACGCACGCACGCAGGCGTGCATACACAGAAGCCCGTCTGCATGCACTGAAGATTACAGCAATCACATCCAGCAGCCCCCTCGGTGAAAATTACATTTGTCATTATCGGCCATTATCTGTTTATCTGCCTTTGAAATATTCATGAGTGATACATCTGCTGGGTGACATAGATTTTGGACAAGAGGAGAGAGGGAGTGAGGGATGAAATGGGAGGGGGAGAGAGAGGGAGAGGGAGAGACGCCCCAATGCAGTTAAGGGATTAGTGAATACCTTCCTCTCCTCTCTCTCTCTCGCTCTCTCTCCAACCGGATCTTTGGATGTGTGTGTGTGGGTGTACTTGGGCACCAGCAGGTGAAGTGATGATGGTGAATCCGCTCAAAGATGCCTCTCAGTGGCGGAGTTAATTCCGCAAAAAATTCCCGGCGTGCAACGTGCATGAGATGTCTGTGGAAGCAAAGCACCGCTTTAGAGTTAGGTCCCTTTTTTAAAGCCGGAGTATGTGACGTATAGTTCGGTGGCAGGTGTCGTTCACTGTTTGCAACAGGAAGGTTTAAAGGAGAGGAAAGGAGAGAGGAGGAGGAGAGGGGGGGTGAGGGGTGGCCACCATTCTGTGGATTTCTTCGAGACGTGTCTGGTGTGCGCTCACCGAGCAGGACCCGGGGACATGAAACTGCCAGTCCATCACTCCGCACACACACTGACACACGCATACACACGAGCACACACAAGTCCGCCTTGAATCGCTGCAACTAATTTGGCGTTTTAGCCCAAACAGAGTCAGTAATAACCCGGGTCTGTATGGTTCAGGCGCATCCTGCAGAGTTGCGCAAAAGCGCGTCTCCACGTTTAGAGAGTGTTCGAGGCCATTATTATAAAGCAGATTTCTGTTATCCTGTTTTTTTTACAACTACGCAGGAGTGCTTTGTATTTTGGAAGCGGAAGGACAATTTTGCCATGAGTATACGTCCATTAAAACACCCCGAACCACCCAGAATCCGGCGTTTTTCGTCAACTTGGAAAATGCGTTGCACAGACGCAATCCGTGCGATAATGTCTCCAGATCGGAAAATATTTCAGTAGTAAACATACAAAACTTACCCGATTTAACCATGATAGCCCTTGAAGCAGATTGTTTCCTCTATATTCCCATCAAGTGCGCCGCTCCACTGAAGAGAGAGAGCCCCAGCGCGCGACATAAAGCCCGTCAACAATGTGTGGTCTTCTTCTTACGCAGCTGCTGAGAAATCAGTTCGAGCCTCTCCTCCACAGCGAAAAAACACACGGCTTCAACCAAAAACGCAGCGAAGTCCAAACGCAGGTAGTCGAGAGTGTGCGTAGAGATTCATGTGCTCCTTGTGCCCTTCCTTTCCCCGTCCTCAAAGCGGCTGCTGAGGGCGCATCTCTCCCCCTCGATCAAGTGTCAGGCGGACCACATAGATGCTCCGCCGTCTCCTCAGCAGTCATTAATATCAGAACGGACCCGGACTCTCCAGAGAACAGCCAATAGCGTCAGAGAAGCAGGCGAGGTGCTCGCAGCATCCCCGCTCTGGTTGGCTGGGAGCAGCTGTCAGTCATTTCCCAGAAGCCTGTTCTCATCTATGTCTTCTTCTGTCGGAGGTGATGCACGCTGCAAAAAATATCCATTAACAAATCTCATTATAGATATGTAAAAAGTGTTGAAATAAGAAAATAAATTTTAAGGTGTTTGATGGAAATGGATGATTTTATTTAATTAAGTCACTTTTTCATCAAATTGATTCCAGAAAATCTTTCGATAAAGTTTTCTTAACAGTCAAGATTGGTCACTTTTCATGCCACTGGTGGAAGAGGGAATTAAGATCCTTTAGCCATACCGCGCTGTAAAGACGTTTGAATACAAGCAAAGGTCATGAAAACTTTAGTATCACTTAGCAAAATGTACTTCATCAGAAGTTACAGTAAAATAACCTGTTTGACTGTTATGTCCTGTATGTAGCGTATCTTATTACTGATGCATTACTTTCATTACGGCAAGTTGTAGCTCGGTAGCAAGGCCGACATAATATGTTACATTATGTGGCAGCTGAGCTGCAGTAATGTTCACTGTGACCTCCACGGAGTGCACACAGCCAAGTCCCCTGTAATAAAAGACATATTTTATATCTGTCTAAAGGAATGAGAGCAAATAATGATCCGTTTTTAATCCTTTCAAACATAGCTTCTATTAAAAGATGGACGACGTGACAGCTCCCTAAGAGTGGAGCCAAAACATCTCTATCGCCCCCTGCTGACCGGCTGCAGTATAAAAGCCCGCCTCCTCAATGTTAACAGATGTGACATGAGTCAAACTATAAAATCAAAATACACGCCAAATACATTTTCCTTTAACATGGTTTCTGTCATTATAGTTTGTTATTATCATGCTGATTTATGTCCAAGTGTTCATTTTTCTGACAAGTTTAGTTTTAATTAGTTATTTGATGCTGTCAAATTGATGATTGACAGCTGTGCTGACAAATACAGCTCCTGCAGCCGATCCCGATTAGCAGAGTAGAGGACGATCGGCGAGAGGAGACGTAACCGAATTTTATCTTTGAACTTCTGCTTCAGACCAACACAAGGAACCTGTTCGGCTGTTAAACATCCCAACATGTGGGATCTTTGCTGTTTTTTTGTGTAAGTGTGTGTATTTGGTTAGCGGAAGTGGCTACGGCGGCTCCACCCGCCGATCTCTGCTGCGCACCTCTGGCTCCAAATGATGTCAACAGCGCAAGATGGCAGCTCATGTCTACTCATGTTTTTGCCTGTGCTGTATCATCGCCCCCTTTAGTTTCTCTTCAGTCTTCGGTCAAATCTTTTTTTTCCGGTTGGTGCCCCAGTATCGTCCGTAACCACAACATATAAATAAAAATTGGCTAACGTTAAAGTCACCATAAAACTCTTTCTGGGAAATAGTTTTGCGGGTAGTCATTGCCTGACGACAGACAAAGGCTACTTGCTGAGCCATGCTGAGATTGTTTTGTAACCAGTTAAAAACTTTTTCAAACACAGCAATTAAAATAAATTTGGATCTGTGTTCATTTCTTAGCATATATACAAACTGCATCAGCACCAGGAAACTCCTGCTGTGTTTCAAGCTGCAGGAGTTGGAATTACATTTCTTAGCAAACCCTGGCATCCTGGTCAACAGCTGCCACTTTCCCCCCCTGTGAGCTCATTCAAGACGGACATTTTTTGCAGTGCAGGGGAATGAGGAGGAAGAAGACGCAGGCAGCAGGAAAGAAAATGGATATCTGTACCTATTAGCTCCAGAGCTCCGCGCTCAGATCCCGGGAGGGTTCCTAACACAATGTTCTACAAACTGATGTTCCTGGAGGTCGCGCGGGGTTATCCGCAGCCTCGGAGAAGAGAGACGTACCTCATCTGTCAGCCCGGAGAGTTCTGATCCAAAGACTGTACAGCTGGAGGCTGTTATAACTCCACCTGTGTCGGATTTCACAAGACTTAATGAATACAACCTTCCCGTACATCGTGTGTTCTCTTATCTACGCGGTGTCGTTCACATTTCTGTAAAGACTTTTAGGGGTTTTGGTCGGGTCATCATCCCCATTTAGCTCCCTTTTGAATCTCCAGAAATTATTCAAATTGCATGTAAATTGCAGAAAGTAATTTACTGTGAGAGTTTACTCATAAATGGGTGACCTTTATGAATAAATTCAATGCCATGAGACTATTTAGACAGTTTTCTTTTAATTGGATGCCGAGGATTCCGCCATGCCCCAGGTGCTGCTCACTCAAACTCAAATGTAATTACGCAATTTCTCAAATACTTTGCATAGTTTCCTCTTCTTTTCTTTTGCTTATTCTGCGTTTTTCATAATGCTGCTTAAAATTTGAGCCCTTGGAAATTTGCAAACCACCCTCCGCCTGTGATAATGGGACAAATGGCGTCTCTAAAGACCCCAGCTTTGTGTAATTATAGTAGAAGAACCAGCATGCTGTTTTTATTCAATGCAGGTATAAAACACAGCAGAGCCTGGAGGGAAGCTATAGCTTATATGTTCCCATTTTCATAATTTTATGTTATTAATGCGCTCCTGTTTAGTAAGTAAACCTCTGATGAACACGTAGAGAAGTACAAGTCTGCTTATTCAGCTCATAATGTCCTTTCTTCAGCCTTTATTTGTTTTGCCTGTCTGCCAGCTTCAACAGGATGCAACCTGACAGGATGACACTTTTATTGTTCTCATTAACATGTAGGCAAAACAACATTCATCTTCAAATGTCAAATTTATTGAAATCCAGACTCTCAAAATATAAAATCAGATCCAAATGCTCTTTTCGTTCTTCTTTGTGTTGCTTTTTAAATCCGTGTTTTTGCTTTTACGAGTATTTAAAAAGGTTCTGTTTCATATTGTTCATGTCCATGCCTTAGTCCACAAACTGGGCAGTTTGGACACGAGCAATACCAGAAGTCCACTCAAAACCTCACTTAGGTAAAAGTAAGTTAAAAAAAAAAAGTGGACTTTTACTGCTGCAGTTGTTTAAAGTAACGGTGATGTTCGTGGTAGGCAGGGCATTTAAGCCCTGGTAGCATTTAAGCCCTGGTCTTTCCAGCGTGTAGTTCTCTCTCTCTTCATCCCGCTCTCCTTGCTCCGGGCATTGTTTTGTACTTTGGTTGGCTTCGGTCGTCCTTGTAGTTTTGTTTCACACCATACAACACTCACATTTAAACACATCAGTAGCATGTTGATAACACTGATTAACTCACCCCATAATCTTTGTATATAATAAGTGTGGTACTTTTGTTATCAACCTTTACATCATAAAGTAAATTAACCGTGTATTACTTCCTTTTGTCACGGCTCACGAGCCGGGGCATGACGACAGCAGTGCATCATTGTATGCTTGTAGAGTTGCTCTTGCATAAGAACAACGTATCTCTTAAGTACGACGGAGTATTAGGGCCACACTGAGGGAAAAAAATGCAAGCATTTACAAGCATAACTTGACAAGATGTTCACTGTGAAGTAATACCTCACGTGTTCCTCATTTTAGTGAAGGCGGCTGGCTGCTCTTCTTATATTTATAATATCTAGGCTAACAATAGTCTAAAATTACATGTAATATTTTGACTTTATTTTCGTAATACTACGACTTTGTTTTGGTAATATTAGGACTTCATTCTTGTAATACTACGACTTTCTTCTTGTAATACTACGACTTTATTTTCGTAATACTGCAACTTTATTTTTGGTAATATTACGTCTTCATTCTTGTAATACTATGACTTTCTTCTTGTAATACTACCACTTTATTTTCATAATACTACGACTTTCTTAATGTAATACTATGACTTTATTTTCGCAATATTACGACTTTATTTTCGTAATATTACAACTTTATTCTCTAATACTACGACTGTATTTTCGTAATATTACAACTTTATTCTCTAATACTACAACTGTATTTTCGTAATATTACGACTTTATTCTCGTAATATTACGACTTTATTCACGTAATATTACAAGTTCATTCTTGTAATATTACGTCTTTTTTCTCATAATCTCTATTTTTTCCTTTAATGTGGCCCTTGTACTCCTCCATACTTCAGAGATACCTTTAATGAGCTCCGAAAAACAACTTTGTTACAATGCATATTCTCTCCTCTAAGACTTAAGAAGTAAGAGAAGTTTCTCAGCTCTTAAAGGAACCCTTTAAAATTCAGAGTTATCTGGTTTTAACTCGACAGGATATGTACAAAAAGTTGTAATCTGAAAGGAAAAACATTTGTCTGTGACATGTAGTCGAGTGTTGGAGTACACATACATAAGAGTGCATTAACACAGCTTTCCAAATGACACATTATCAAGCACACAGACTGAAGCACCTCTTATCTGTGACTGACCTAAAAACAACATGTGATTGGTTTTTATGGCGTCTACATGTATAAAGGAAAAAGCTGAAATCCTGTCTGAACCAATTCACATTTTCAACCCTGCTAAGACTTCAGACATTTAAAACTTTGCCTCTATTGCATCATTTGATTTTTATGATTCATTATTAGTTGAAAAGACTACAAACAGAATCCATTAACAACAGTTCTATATCCAAGGATTGCACAATACAAATGCTTTGTAGACAACAGGCATCTGTCTCAATGTATTATTCCTGTTACTGTTAAGTTTGAGGAATTGTTAGAGAACAGAAGAAAAACCAACTTGAACTATTTCCTAAAAAGACATTCTGTGGTCCTTTGAGTACCCAATTAAAAACCATTCTACATTTTTAATGTCTCAAACCTGCTTTCATTACTTCCAAGTCTTTTCTTGTGTGTCTTCAGTTCGTCAAAGTAGGTAAATCAGGCCCTTCAGAAAGTCGTGATGTTGCGATCGCACAAATTCACTCAAATTCTTCTTGTGATTATTTATCCATGTTTGCCGTGCTGAAAACTGTAAGCCGCCACTTAGCCAGCCTTGTGAAGAGTTTATTGACCAATCAGAGACTGTGTTCCTTAATTTCCACCAGCCAGAGGCTGTTGCAAATGTGATAACCCTTATTTGTCACCCGAGCTGTCAATCATCCTTTTTTCAGCATCAAATAAACTTGGACATAAATCAGCATGATAATAACTAGCTATAATGACAGAAACCATGTTTGAGAAAAATTTATGTGGCGTGTATTTTTATTTTATAGTTGACTCATGTCCCATCTGTTAACACTGAGGAGGAGGGCTTTATGACCTGTACTGCAGCCAGTCAGCAGGGGGCGCTCGAAATGTTTTGCCTGTCATGTCGTACATCTTTTTATACAGTCTGTTGGTGTTACAAAGAAAGAAATCAGCAGAACATCGTGGCTTGCATTGCGTCTGCTACATCAGGCAGTGTAGGCCGCAACAATCACAGGAAAAGCTGTGAAGTCCTGGAAAGACTGAAATATGTACATGGAGTATGTAACAGTACAAGTTCCGCACACCTGGACATTGCTTCTTTTTATTCAAGTGTGGACTATAGTTACTGACAGAGACATGAAAAAGCACTTCAGCACGTGGGCTGTGTGTACTTAACCCTCTGCACAGTGAATCCTGTCTTACACAAGATTCTGCAGTGCTTGGAATAATAGGCTCTGAATATTTAAAGCATCTTTGTCTTCCTAATTGTTCCTGAAAACCAGAGTTTAGCCCTTATATGTAGTGTAAATTAGGAGAAAATGCATGCACAGGAAAACATCTACAAGAACAAAGCGTCTTTCTTCTTTGGATGTGCAGGATGAACGACGCCGCGATGGCACTTTACCCAGAGCTGATTCTGCATTTCTGCCTCCAAGACCTCCATACTTTGAACCTTTACTGTATAAGATGACCGCGGTGACTTCACAGCTCATGAAACCAGTCAAGGGTTGCACTCAGTGGGTCATAAAACCCCTCCAGCACAGCTCTGCAGTGTCAAGGAGGAGTCAGGATTTTTCATAGACAAAAAAAAAAAAGGATATCGTCCCAGCGTGAAAATAGGCGTCAAATTTAATGCAATGAAACATTATTCTGGGGACAGCGAGCTTCCTGCGAGAAAGCCTGAGGTGTTTACAGTGTGAGTTATGCTTCCGCTCATTCGTGTTTATTGCAGGGTTTGGGGGAATATTCTGAAGGCGTTTCATGGTGACATTTTGCGATGTGTTCCGCAGGGGGAGAAAAGGCCGCAGAGGGCAGTAGAATTTATTGACTGGATTTCACAGTTATAAATGGGTCTTTTACAAGTGACATAAAGAAAATGATCTGTTCTCTGGCGAGGCGGTGGAGATCTGTAAACTTGTTCTGTGTACTAGAAGCAGTCAGGCACTTGTATTGAAGAGAGTTTCAAAAGATTATAGCTTTGCTTGCATGGATTTAAAGATGAAGGTTTTCCAAGCACCTGCATCAGTAAACCTTAATATGTTCATTCTCCTCAGGCACCGCCTACATTTCTGCATGTAGTTCTGCTTATATGTTCTGTAAACACTTCCTGTCTGGTCTGAAGACGCTCCACGGGGGAAATCTCCAGAGGAATAATCATCTCCAGAGGAAAGCCGTATACAAAGAGACCACTGTCTACGCTGCACACTCTTATTCAAACAATCCATATCCCTCACGAAACCACCCCAAGGCTTTCAAGTCTTTCCTCAAACTTCTGTGCTGTGAAAATTACAACTGTAATCCACGCTGCAAAAATTATCTGTCTAGACTTCTGGCAATTTCATATAGAACGCAGTCTCAAAAGATTTTTTTTTTTTTCTCCGAGTTTTCTACAGACTTGAAAACCAGCCAGTGCAGAGGTGAGACGGCATCTTTGAATGAGACAGATGACTCCTTTTTTTTCCCTTTAAAGTGAAGTCAAATGATTGAAGAGAACTCGAGGAGCAGGTTGTTTTTCAAAGAAAGGAAGCGATTTTTGTCTCACCTGAAGGGCACATTTTTCTTTCAAAACTAAAAGGGGGAGAAAATAACTCAGATTCTTTACTTAAGTAGAAGAAATTAAACCATACAGTGAAAAGAAATCTTTAAAATAATCCCCAGAAAACATCTTGTTTGGCTTATATAGTGCTTATGACATTATTAGATTGTTGCAATGTATGCATCAATGCATACAGTATGTAGGATGTAACTGTAGTTGGTTTAAGTAGAGCTGATTTCAACTCTTTATAACAAGCTAGGTCAATATGTCCACTGGTTGAACCCTTGCTAACTGTGAGGTTGCTAACTGTGTTAGCAAGCTAACATTGTATACTAAGATGCTGAATATTGTCACGTTGTACCAAGGGTCACCATATGTTCTTCATTCCAAACTGGGGCCATTAATTGTTCCACCAGTGTGTGTGGGTTTTACACACTATTGGTGTTTTCCAAGTGGCAACCTCCGGTGTTGAAAATGAAGCCAATGCGGAAGTGCAGAAAACTGCAGTTCTTCGAGTGTCCACTTGAGGCTCCAGAAGCCAAGAAAATAACATCACGGCAGATGGGGGAAAAGCCCAGCAGAAATAAACATGTTTACAGCCTGCCACACAAAACAGCTTTGTTATTAATAATTTTACTGTTCAATATAACTGGATTTTTTTTATAACTCACCCACTTTAATTATATTACGCCTTAAATTATGGGGGCTGAGTCACTTGAGTGACAGGTGGATACTGCTGGCTGTGGACGTCAGCACAGACACACAGTTACTGAACTTTACTTCACCGTGTTTGTGTTGTTGGAGCCTTTTGGGGGTTTTTTTCTGGCATAATCTGACAAGTCCGTTATTCTTTAGTCTGATAAATAAATAATCTCCTCTGTGGGAAACACAAAATTAAACTAGCTCATTCACAAGCAAATGGATCAGCCAGACACACTTAGCCTGGATAACTTGACATTTGCCAATCCCTCACTCCTCTCTCCAGCACCACCCTCTCATCCAAATATGGTCACTTCTCCCTCCAGTAAACCAACATGGCGGCTGCCATAGCCAACTAATGGTTGAAGTCACAGTGGCTACGTCCATTGTTTGTACAGTGTTTTCTTGAGGAGGGATAATTATCTCAGTTCTTAGCACACCTACCAAAATCTGTCAACATCATGGACATACCAAAGAAGTTTCGGATAAGAAGCATTTTCTAGAACTTCAACCTTTATCTTTTGGATTAAACTTTGAATCATGCCATTTACAACGGAGGCTTTCAGACTGACTTGGCATGACAGCTAAACATTAGCATATCGACAGGTTAGGTCAGTAAGTGTCATAGCCTGCTCACTGTCAATCAGTGTTAAATTCACGCTTGGTGAAGTGGGGAAGAACATAATAAACGTCTATAGAAGCGTTGGAAACAATAATTATACGATAATTATTTTAATTCTGGCAAAATCAGGCCCAATTTGGTAGTTTTTGTTGAAAATTCAGAAATTGGACACCTAGCTTTTAAGTGGGAAAATCACGGACAAACTGGGACTATTAGCCACTGTTATTATATTTTCTTACGACCAGCCGTAGTCATGTTTTAAGACATATAAAATGCTCTGCTTGAAATAATAAATTAAGTCAGTTTTTTTTCTTTGCAAAATACGTTTTATTACCTTGTAAAAATCCTCCTTCTCCCTCATTAGAAATTCCTGAATTTGCATAGTCCCCGCCCATTATGCAAATCTCCGGCCACCCCCTTCATCGTGAAAACAAAACACGTCTTTGCCATCGTTTAGTGGCAACTTGTTGAAACTTAGCTAGCTTGAAATGTAGTAATTAGTAGTAGTAACGTTAGCGTAAGTAGTCATTATTGAGTTTGCAAAATTTACGATGGCGGTTACAGCTGGCTCGCACCTCGCTGAAGTGGTTGCCATAGGTTGCACATAATGATATGCATAGCGTCACCCCGTTCATTAATGGGATTGGCTCCTTAGGTTTGTGACGTCTCAAACCTGCCAATCTGAAAACGTGTTGTTCAGCCTGTCCTTGGTACACTGCAGTTTAACAGCAGATGACTGCTGATGTTGTCCCTGATATGTCTTGTAGCACATGAGAAACACCACATGGAGATGTTTACAAGGTTAAACACTTGATTTTCACTGGAGGGGGTCTTTAAGATCAGCATCTTAACCATTGTCATTGTGAGAATGTTAGCATGAGGATAGTAGCTTTATACTTAAAGCACAATTTTGCCTATTCAGACTCACAGATCTGCTAGCATGGCTGTTTTATCTGTACCTGTAGCTTTCAGATGAATATAATGGAGTAAAATACTGCTTCCCATACTTTATTTGTTCGACTGTTCCTGTTAACTTTCCAGCATTACGAACACTACTGCCTCTTATGCACTCTATTTTGGTTTCACCTTTAGTTTTATGATTTCCTGTGCACCACACACACGTGGAACTTTTTATACACTGAGTCACTTCTCTCTACTGCGTTATTCAAATCAGTGGCAGGAAATAGAGTCTAAAAGAAAACATTGCACCATTCGGTTATAATTTATCAATGTTCTCCGGCGCTGGAAGCTTTGAAGGGTCACACACACACACACACACCACATTCCCTTGAATGCCACGTTTAGCTCTCATTCCAATTCTATTTCTAGCTAATCACACCCACAACAATGGCCGTGACGTCAAACATCGCCCCCCCCCATGGGTGCTTCTTTAAATAATAGTTCAGACTCGCAGTGCAGGTCTGGGCTCACAGCATCTATCTGTCTAGGACAGAACAGGCAGCCATTGCTTTGGTTAAAGCCGTGCAGAAAAACAAACCTGGACGCCTGCAGACTCCAACACTCGGGTCTCAATATTCCAATTATGCTCTTTAATCTCTTGATATTTGCTTCACTAAAGCAGAGAATAAAAGGAAGGAGAAATCTCGGTATCTCGGACCTGTTTGTATCACGCTGTGACTGATTGAATTAAACCTAGTGCCTTTTTAAAAATAACTGAGACGACTTGTATTTCGCCCTGATAAGTATCCTTATGAATTATGATCTAAGAGTATTCCCACAAATTAGTCCCTGAATGTATGTATGATCTTATGCATAAACTGTTTCATGTACATAAATACGCTTCATATCAGATGTATAGGTCAGAAAATCAGTGTGTTTACTCTACCTCATGCAGCGATGAAAAGGAAACTGATGCTTAACCAATTCGCTTCATGTTCAGAGTAAATGAAAGAGACATCTAATGATAAAAAAGACAAATGCTGGGAGTCAGCATGCAGGATCCTGAGTGAGTCATTACGCCACAGTATGTGATGACCTACTTCACATTAAAAGGATATCTGGCTGTTGTGCGGCAGGCCAATTTATTTCATAATGATGACAGAAGAAGAGAGAGTGACGGGGAGCAACAGAATGGGAGAGAGAGAGAGACGCATGTCACGTTAGCTGCACAGACCTTGTTCTTCTAAAGCAGTCAAAATGCTTCAGTTGCGCCCACACACCGCTCTAAACCTCCCACACACACACACACACACATGAACACACACAAACACACACTTCACAGCCTGAAACAAGAAGTGTGGTATGAAATAAAAATAAAAGGCTGAAGAGTATCTCAAGTGGTAATAAATGTGCGGAAGAGTTTAAAATTGGAGTGAAACTTCTTCTTTATGAGGTCCTTTCCTATGCGATTTGACTGCTCGCTAAACCCCGCCCCCCTCCCCCCCTTAGTTACTGTTGCTATGCCTGTCAAGCTTTTTGTTCCGGCACAAAATTCTTCAACATTTAAAATAGGGGTGTCAAATTAAAGCGTTAATTTCGATTAATTAATTACAGAAAAATAACCAAAAAATTAAAGCAGATTAATCGCACTCTGTTATATCCCCTGACCTCATACGTCACTGAGCATTCAACCGTATACAGCAGCTTTGTAAACGTAACAGAACACAACGTTACCTGGCTTTAAATTTTTTCTGATTTTATCAATCCGAGATCGATCAATAAATAAGTGGACAATCTTCCCTCGCTCTCCGCCCCTCCTGTTCCTGTCGCGAGGAGGGTCTACACAGACGCTCTGCAGAGAAACACACGCAGACAGACAAAGACGTCCTCTGGTATGTCCCTGCTGTAAATTCATTGATTGAGCTAACTCTGTCCCTGTTTTAAAGCCTGTACTTAATAAGGTGAAGAAGGGAGTACAATTGAAGGGAAAGTTTGGATTTTAGGACACTAAGTGGTATGAAATAATTGCTAGTAGTGTAGTAGATGCAAAGCTATTAGCTTACTCACTGAGTCCCGTGGTCGGAGTTCTGGCCAGTTCTGAACCTGGAATAAGTAGTTCCGCTGAGATGCCAGGGTCATGAAACCAAAAAGTTTTACTCTACAAAAACAACACGCAGGCAATGGTGATCCATTTTCAACACAAAATCATCGTCCTAGGATTTCATGTACTGTGCCGTTTTTCGGCACTATTTTCTCTCTTGAACAATCCAGTATCACTACGCCTGCTGCAGGTCGGTTACTTAGGTAAGCCGACCTAGCAGCCATTTCACGTTGATTCTGACCTATTCGCGTCATCGTTGAAGTCGAACTATGAAAGTGATGAGGAAGATTTATCTTTGACAACCCCAACAGGACCTCTAAGGGCACAATCTGTTTCAGGAAAATATGTGCAGTGGGATTTTTATATTACTACAGCCAGGAAAATCATAAATTCCCACCATTTAGACATGTATTTACCATGGATCACCATTACCTGCATGTTGTTTATGTAGGGTAAAACTTGTTGGTTTCATGACCCTGGCATCTAGCCGGAACTATTTATTCTATATTCAGAACCGGCCGGAACTCTGACCACGGGACTCTGTGAGTAAGCTAATAGCTTTGCATCCTTTGTTTTTTGCCTCTTTTTGTGGCTAAATGAATCACCTATAGGTGGTGACACACGTGTCAACTTTTACATCAAGATCAACAGACAATGTAAACATCAACAAGCAACATGATGAGACACAGGGCAACAGGTCTATTGGCAACAAGCCTCTCTGTACTACTTCCGTTCCGCATCTCCAAGTACAATCGCACTTTAAGCTAGCTCAAACGATCTAATACAAATCTGCTCACTGACAAATTTCACAGCAATAAACCATCTCAAATGGGTTTTTAGTTTATTTTCAATTGTTTTGTACCTGACAGACACATTCACTTACCAGAGTAATGTCCTATCCGTATAAGTTCCTTCTCCTCGGTCCACTGCGCTTGGATGGCTGCCATTGTTCAGAAAATTTTTCAAGCCAGAGAGATCATATGACCCAAAATTCTATATGTTGACCACAAAAGGTCGCTGCTGATCTGACATTTCCAGATCTAAGGACGTTGACCTTTTTCAAAATAAAAGTGTACAGTCAACATTGAACATTGACGTTGTATGTTGATGTAAAAGTTGATACGTGTATCAGCACCTTAAGTCTAAACTTGGGTCTGCTCCCTTTTTGTTTAACCTCAATCCCTGACAATTGGACTGGGGAAAAATCTGGCCCTGGCAATTTTGAAAAATAACTTAAAAATCAAGTTTAAATATTAAAATATTTTGCAGCTTTAGCTTATATTTATTTTCTCTCTGACTTTTTTCTGGTCAACTTTTTCTGCTTGTTTAGTGTTTATTATTAATTTCATATGCAGTTTATTCAACTTTTTGTCTTGTTTTGGTATTATTAATTTCCACCTGACCTCTGACATCACATGGACTGATCCACTTTAAGGGTTGGGGGAAGTGACAGCAGCATAAGAAGGCCATTAACAAATTTGGATCCCCTAATAAGATGGGCTGTACCAACATCTTGTCGGCCTCTGCCGGCAGGTAGAGGTTTTTGTTCACACTTTGCTGGTCATTGCTTTTGTGGCCCACTAACTGGACCAGCCCATCTGGCATTTTGAAAAATTCCCAGATGGCCAGTCTGAGCCTGGAGGTAGACAAAAGCAACTTTCTCATTTCAACTTGTCAATAATCCATTTCGCCAGCCAGAGTCACGATTGTCTGTTGCAGTAGCTTCAGCTCCATTTATGAAGCAGGAGTAGGCGTTGGGGTTGGTTGAAAACATCTCTGGCTGCCGTTTTGATATTTTAAAATCGAGTTTCTTCGGGGATCTGAAATATTCATTCTCTGACTTCAGACATGAAATCGTGCCAAAAGACATCAACCTAAAGCTGCATGTTCCAGGCAAGAGGTCAGAAAACTCACCAATTAAGACAAAATATACTAAACATATAAACTTTTCCTAATAAAGTTGGACATTCAGCCTGACTTCACCAGAGCACTAAGCAATGCCAACCTCTCTCCAACCTCTCTCTCTTTATATTCAATTGTCAAGGGGCACAAAATGAATGAAAAATATATTGCTGGATGTCTGGAAGTCTAGCTGAACGGGAGGGAGCCCAGATCTATCTGCCAGAGCAAATACAACACCCCTTTCCCCAGCAAAAATAGCACATTGATGCAGATTTTTCAGATCTGGGAAGACCCGCTAATAAATACCGAATGTCTCTTTTCCCATTGCCAGTGGAGTATACTCCTTTAGGTTTCTTTTCTACTCCATCACTGTCTGATGTCAGAAACGCGCCGGAAACAGGGTTAGTAAACAGTGAAGATGTTACGGTGGTTAAGGCTTTATTGTATCTATTGCTCATTCAGTCTATTGATCAAACTGCGCAGACAAGTAGCATCATGTCGTAAAGGCGGCAGAGATTATCGTGTCGACCCGGGTTTTGTGTTCCCATCATTGCCGATCGGAGCCAAGGCGATAATTACCCGGGTCTACTGCAGACCTAACCCTAACCCGAGTCTGTCTGCTGATTGTAACCTTTCCGAACAAAATAGCTGGGTGTTAGCAGGTTTTTTGACCAGTGGGAAAGGGGCTCAACACAGACTCATTCCCTGGCCAGGCTAGACATTACTGCTATCGTTAGCAAGCATCTAATATAGTACCACCCATCATTAGCTTCCTCACAGTGATAAAATACTACACAGTGAATGCGCTTATAGTGAACACGGACTTTAGTGTCAGTTGGTTGATGAAATAGTAACTCCTGGCCTTGTTTCTTTTAAGCTAGTTCGCAAGATATGCTAAAGATTACCGCTTACGTATAACCACACGTATGTCTTGTGCTGTTGGTTTAAAAGCAGGAAATAACAGATACCACCCATACAGCTCAACATGTTAAGAACTCCAAATCTTGCCAGAACTGGTATGCTAAGAGCTGCTAGCTATGATCGAACAATTGCTGTTCATTGTAGCGGTTAAGCTAACGTTCAATCTAACTCTCCCCTGAAAAAAATACCTCTCCTCTGTGTTACATTTGGAGAGGCTAAACAGAACTCAGAAAAGTATTCCTAATGTTGGCTGTACTGTTAAGAGTTATGGAGTGAAGAGGCCATCTCGGCCACAAGTTCATTCCCCTAAACCCCCCCTGGCAGCCCACAGTGGTTGCTCTGATGCCCTTGTCAAGAAAATCGCACCTCTGAAGTTACATCTTAATGCTCTACCATAGTCCCTGTGTTTTTCATTTAAGGAGAGAGTTCACATTTGTATTCCTCATCATCCCCACCACGCTACACTTACTCCTAAGCCCAGTCTACAATGCCACAAAGTTTACAGCATAAAAGCGAAGTTTGTGTCTTTTCACCGTGAGAGAGCTGAGACTGAGGGATATAGCCTGAGGAGGTTTCATATCCCCACAGCCCTGACACTCTCTGCTCCCTTCTTTATGTTTTTTTTACTTAATCACTCTTCTATCTTACCATATCCATCCCTTTTTCTTTCTGTATGTCTCTCATAGTCTAACCTTTCTCTTCTCTCCTTCCATCCGCACCTTCAGCTCTCTTTACTTAGCTCTCCTCCCTACCTTCTCTCAGTGCGCGTCTTCCTTCTCCTTCACTAGTCGTACCCCTTTTTCAGTTTATTTCTCTCCCTGCCTTTCTTGGCAAGAGTGCGAGCAGGTCTCTCTGTGCTTTCCAGGCCTTCTCTCTCCCTGTCAAACCCACCAGCATCCACGGGGGAGAGGCAGCACTGTCACCATGGACCGGCTCTGAGGAAGATGAGGCAGAGCAAGTGAAAGTTACAGAGAGCAGGGAGGGAGAGAGGGAAGAGGAGGGGGAAGGAAAAACATGACACGGAGGAGGTGTAGAGTTGACAAGTCCCTTCATTGGGGAGTTTTGTGAAGTGAGGGAGCTGCAGAAAGGGCGAAAGAGAGAGACGGGAAGGAAGGGGAGGGGGGCACCAGCAGGCACGCAGGATGTTTTTTGAGGAGAAACAGCTCAGGGATGGCACTAGTGCACTTCCCTCTACAGGTTGGCTGTTCTGCAAGCACTCCTCGAATAAGCTAGCCCGGCTGCGCAGCATAGTGGGCAGATGTTGCTCACATCCGGCTCCATTGCTGAATGCATAATTCGCTCGTTGTTTAAATAAACCGAACCTTACCCGTCACTTGAAGGGCAGGCGGTATGGGCAGAAATATGTGTCGGTAGAAACTGAATTTGAATTTTTCTATATTTGAATTTGAAATGCTCAACTTGAGTACTGGTAGCTACCGAGACCTGCCAGAGCTTCCGCGCTGTGGTGGCTTTGCTCAGGGATCTCTGGGGGGCAGATGCCACTGTAACGGGGAGCTAAAACCAACTGATGATGGGGAGTCAATGACTTGATGTGTCAGTAATTCCCTGCCTGACCACAAGCGACCGGACAGTTCGGACCCACTGCACGCGATCAATTCGCAGACACTCGAATCCGCCCAGCCTTGCTAGTCATTTATTGGCGTGAAATGAGGAGTCACAAGGTTCATTCAGTAAAAGTTTATCCTCCTGAGACCCAGACCTTTGACTTGCGTCCCCTGTAGTGGACATTTTGTTCAGTTGCATCTCCTTTTACTCTTTTGAGCTACTCTATCAATTCCTGCTGTATTGTACAGAGGACATCCAGGGCTTTCCAGTGATATGTCATTGGTTAGGCTGGCATGCTGGGACGTTCCTATTTCTTTTCATCCAAAATGGCCAGCATACCAACAACAACATTTTATGAAAAGAGGAGATGTAAGTAAAATATTGCCTCTCTATTGTTTTTTAATATGGAAATCATGTATGTTCTTGTTTATTAATAAGTTAGGAATCATGTTATGAGTCCTGAAAGCAGTCAAATGATTTGTGTTTTGAAAAAATAGCACTTTTATGAATGTCAATTCTAGTGGACACCAAGACCATCTTCAGGTACTTAATGAGTCAACGTCGTTGCAGGAGACAGAATTCAAGCAGAGCTTATTCTGTACCGGATAGTTGAGGGAGATTGAGATTTGGAGCTGTCAGATGATGAGAGAGATTCAAGATGTTTCTCTGCATTACCAAACAGAAAAAAATGTTTCCAGCAGTATCACTGCGAAAAATGCAAAGGAAACATTGTAGACTGAAGATGGAAACAGCATTAAGATTGGTCTAGGACCAATGACACGATTTCATTTACAATGAAAATAAATATCTGTTCACTGTTAAAATGAGCTGTCAAAGGACTTAAGGGGACCCGTCAAATGATATGGATATACGAATATGTGGTGGTGTTGTTGCAGCCTTACTTGGGCAGTCTTAAGGCATCTTGCCTAACAGATTTATTTTGAAACTTTGATCGGATTCAACAATGTTCATAGATCAGGCTTTCATTTTGAAAGCAGTTAAGCAGACGACTAGTTTTTTTTGTAGTGAACAAATGTACAGCAATTTTCAGCTCAAAATATTTTTTTAATGGAAGTTCATGTGTTTTTGTCTTTTCACACAAAAATGGTCGAAAGGTCCACTACAGTCGACATGCTGTAGATTTAAGATAAAAATAAATTTAAAAAAGTCTAAATTGTAAGATGTTCCTTTAGCCCTAATTAGGTAAGAAATCACCAAAAAAAGGAAATTGGAAGTCACTTTTTTCCCTCAGTTCCCAGGAGGTTGTCACCGTGTTCTTTAAATGCAGGATTATGACATAACGAGGGAGAAAAGCTGTTAAAAAGTGGGTTGTGTGTAGTGGGTCCACACCACAGGGATGCTCCGGAGCACACAGCAACCTGTCAGCTTTAGCACCCAGGAGCTTCCCTGAACAAAGCTGCCATAGCGCACGCAGCTAATAACTATTACTCCTGATATAACTAACTATCATTAGCTCTTGTAGCTACCAGAAGTTCATGTAGTGAAGGAAATGGTGTACAGGTACACAGGTGCAAATTGGCCCACAAGGAATCACTGACAGCTCTCCGTAACAGCAGCAAGTCATTGACACCCCACCCCAAAGGCAATCATACAGTTTTAGCTCCCCGTTACAGCGGCAGCTGTCCCCAGAGCTCCCCGAGCAAAGCTACCGTAGCGCAAACAGCTAATAAACTAGCTATCATTAGCTAATAATAGTCCACAGAAGCTCTGGCAGGTCTTGGTAGCTACAAGTAGTTCCAATGGCAGGTCTCAGTAGCCACCAAAAGTAATAATATAACTATTACTAATGATATAACTAGCTATTATTAGCTCTGGTAGCAGATCAAAGATGCTGCTGATTGGTCAAAGAAGACTGCTGTGAATCTGCACTCGATTGCTCTTCCTCATCAACTGGATTTATTTCAACTATTCAAGTTGAGCATTTCAAATTCAAATATAAATGCCCACGAGGCGCATTGCGCTTCACAACGCGTGGTTTAACCTACATTGTTAACGGGTCACATCGTGTGTGGTATCGCCGTGTAAGGCTGATCTTTTGATACATCAAACTCAGAAAGCATACATGATCATCTCCACCTGAATTATTGATCCACAGCGCTGTCGTTAGTTTAACATTAATGTTTAACCCTGTGCCATATGGCGTCCCAATGAGTCATTCTCTGTCTTGGTTGATGGAACCTTTTGCCCCCTTCAACCTCTCTTACCCTTTTAAGCCTACTTTTCGGTCCCCAGCCCCCTTATCCGATAAATAAAGCACTTTCACTTCAAAGTGCAGATGCATTTATATTGAACAAATCCACATGGAAGGCCTGTTGATCACTGCTCATGCCATTCTCTTTGATGTACACACATGTGTTTTCTATTTAAGTAATCCCCAACTGCGAAACAAGCTCTACAGAGGCTTGTTTGTCCCAAAGACACTGAGCAAAAAGATCAATTACTTGTTTTTTTTTGTCCGTGAGGACGGACAAAAATAGCTTCACCACAACTCTTTTGATGAGATAGTTTGACCTGGAGATTTGGGGACTTGAAACACTTGTACTTCTAAAGCTACAAGGACCCGCTGGGCAAAAACAGGTCGGTGCAAAAGGGGCTCTGTTGTCCTGTGTCCAGCTGTTTGTTGGAGAACAGGGTCAGATTCAAGCTGGTAATGCTGGTCTCACTGTTAGTGGGATTAGACAAACAAAAAATAAGAAGCCTATTTTTCCCGTTTAATATGGCATTGAGGAAGACAAACAAACACTGTCAATGTGTACGTTATTCGAATCCTCGCCTCGCATTACTCACGCACAGGATCGTTTGTGTTGGTTAAACACGACCGATGAATATTGTTCCCTCCAGATATGTCCGAAAAAAACAAACAACAATGTCTGGGTTCATAGCATCACCCGTGGGCGCACACAGACCGGTTAATTTCACTGCCTCTTCCAGGAACTGTGTCTGGATAAACAATACTGCCGCTTCCAGCTACACGAGGCTGAATAGTGTCCAGTTTAATGTCCGGTTAGCTTGGTCAGTGTTCGGCTCGGATTGGAAGCAGGATTTGTCTGATGAATACCAACTTCTTGCGTGTTGAGAGGCAGTTATGCTTAAACTGGTCACACAATGGCAGCAATCATGCTTGCTACAGTGGATAAACCCATAATAAAGCTGTGACTCAACTGCAGGTCAAAAGGAGGCTGAAATAACTACATGATGACAATTAAAGAAGTACTAGTTCTTTTAAGAGTTCAAAACGTCCATTTCTGATGCAATCGAAACGTTCGAACGATCGTCTTTCAAAGACAAAATATGGCGATATATCGTCATCCTTACTTGTGCAATTCAATTATAGATAAGCTGGCGCCAAATATCAGTATCTATTTACAAATATAAGCGCTCTGAACAGATTTCCCTGCGATTTTGCCTCACTGCGTCACCACTTCAATCTTCGCGATGGCCCTTGTAACATAAATGAGGGCAACGTGAACCAAAATGAATTGGCTGGCGAAGAAGTTAATCATATAGCGTGATGTATCATTGTATGATTGTCTTGCAATACAACAATTATCGCAGAATTGCGATAATATCATTATCGTTGGCCATGTATCATCTCGCGAGTTACCCTGCGATTCCCACCTCTGGTCTTTCGTGACTCAGTGTCACGCGAATATCTCGCTTCAGTTAATTTTTTTGGCATGATTTGCGTCGCTCACCAGAAATGTGCAAATTTGCATCGATTTAGTTCTCAGTCTTGTGATGTTTAAAGATTTCTTTCACAGCGTCCTCAATGTTCACCTCTACAAGTATGTTCTGCACAGGACTTTAAGGAAGTAATGTAAAAGATTTTCATTTAAGTAAACTTCTGTTAAGTCACTATCTTTCGCCAAATGAGGTAACACAATGGTGATTGAGTCTATGACCTTTGCATTTGCAGTATTATGGACTGGATGTCTGTGCAACTTTAGCGGAAAAAAAACAAAAGCGGCGTCCAGTTAGTGATGCGTTTTCCATCACCCAACAGTGGTTGGTCTGCCAGAGAGGGTAGGCGGAGCTAAGCGGCTGCTTTTCCGGTCTCTGCAAGTGTTGCGAGTAAACTGTAATCTATGGCTGAATAAACAATGAAAAGATTGATGATTACAGATACAACTTCAAAAATAAGTGGAAATCCAAAGAAAAAGAAACAAATTTGACTCTCAGATGAAGGCAAAAAGGACAGCTAGTTACAACCGTAACAACCGAAGCCAACTGTGAACGTGACGCATGCAACACTGTCTGGATATCTTGGAATTCTGCTCCCGCATTGACCGCTTATCGCCATAGGTGCTGCAAGAGAACGAAACTGAGATCTTTGAGATCACAACTTTAAACATGTCCTGATACTTTATCTCCATATTTCCTGATTCTGCACAAAGTGATTTATGTCCAAATGCTTAGTGCAAGAAACTAACTGTGTCCTATCTGCAGTGAAGCTGAAAGTAATGGCGCTTAGGTCGGGGTGGGGATTGGAGCATGTGACATGCGTCCCAGTTAGGACCTGCAATTACCGTTTGAATTTTTAAAAACTAGACAAGAAGTCATCCAGAAGAATTCCTTAATTCCTCAACTCAGCATGGAAGTCCTCATGTCATCGACGGCGAGTGTGTTTGACTTTTTTGACGTGTTCCGTGGTGTTCTTCCACAGTCTTCCAAATAAAACACTGCAAAAGAACCATCATGTTTTGTAGTAGGCCATAAAACAGGTGGACTGTTACTGGTCACTAAAAAGTCCAACATTTCTGCTTTAACTTTGCAGAGCTAATATAACACAGTGACCCTCGCATTAGACAGAACATTTTTCATATCCTTATCCCAGTAATAATAAGTTTGACGCACGCTCATCCCTCTCTGGCTGACATCATTCCTAATAAAATCTTATAAAATTCCGACAGCCAGGCCTGAACATCGTGTCCTGAACAGACGCTGAATTTTTAATGTCATTAATGTTGGTTTTGCACGTGCTGCAGGACCCTCCCGCCTTCCATATCATTAAACCGACTCGACTATGAGGCTGCAGTCTTGAACCTTTCATGAAAAGGCTTTATAAGATCCAGTAGCCTCCAGAGACATCCAAACACAGCTGAGCCCTCGTGCACAGCTGTTCAAGGCGGAAGAAATTCATCCTTTTAAAAGATGCTCACATCTCTAACCTGGAATCAGCTTGTGCTCCTAACAGTATTATATATCATAAGAAAATATAATGAATTGAAGATCAGTATTTTTGAATGCCGCATATCAGTACCCGGTATTTAAGTTTCTAAATCCAAAGGACTCCCCTTTAAAGATATGCGTGTAACATCTCATGCAGGGTTTATGCTAAAATACGTTGTGCAGTAAAGTTCACCTGCTGCCCTGCACATAAATTTGTGCTCCAGCAAGTAGAACAAAGTTTGGGAATAACTGTGGATTTAAAGGCAGGTATATCTGACAGCTCCTGCTGCTTCCACCTACTGTGATTGTTGCAACAGCAAGTTTGTTAAGGATAAGAGGATTTTTTTTTCACTTCCCACTCTCTGGCTCACCTCTCCACCAACTCTCCACAAATACAGCATCTCAGCAGCCTAAGTAGGCTACGCCGCGTTATGCAACATGGACACTTGGGGACACGTTTGGCAGAAGCGTTTTTACGTGTTGTTTTTTTTTTTTCCTGGCCCCGAACAGATGATCTCAACATCTCTCTTCCTGTTCGGTGGCATTCTGACCGCAATATCAGGCGACGGTGGCTGCCCTCTCGGCGCGAGTCTTCAATGGCTCCCTGAAATGCTTCTTGTTTCTCTGTTGCCTCATTATAGTCCTTTGTGTATCCTCTGTGAATGGCTGATGATGATTATGCAAATGTTCCATCGGAGAGCAGCATGGGTAATTATCACAGCAGAGAATGAGGCTTTTTGAAATTCTCTGACTGACAAAGTGGAAACCACGGGCACTCAGTATGTGTGGAGGGTGTAAATTTATCAGTTTGGACGAGTTAGAAGCTTTGATATTGTGGCTTTGGTGGTTTTTTTTGTCTTTTAAATTACCCTGTATTCACACGTTCCTCAAATGGAAGCATATCCTGATTTGGAAAGTCATTATTCCTACTTCAGAGTGTTTGCATCGTAAAAACAACATAGCTACAAAACAGAGCAACAGGGGAAACTCCACTTACTTTTACTCCACCACATTCAAAGACAAATATCGTACATTTGCCTTACACTACATTTCTATGAATGTCCTCGTTACTCAGTACTTTTGCTCTGAAGCCAGCTGATGAATTTTCTTTTCTAAAATCTGAAAGACAATAAACCCTGTAGTTCTGCATGTTGTTGGGGGTCTCAGACGCAATCAGAGAGGGGGCCGAAATTACAAACTGGGTCTAAGATGAGGGCCGAACGGGGTCAATATTTTTAGAACAGACTTAAATAAACCATGTTTTTATGAGAGGTATTATGACTAGTCAAAGTTAAGGCGATAACGCACATTTAAGTCGTTTCAATCGTAATGTTGTGCAAGCAGAAACAAACCTCCGTGAGCAGAAATGGATAAAGAAAAATGGCACGTTCAGCCTCAAAGCCCCGCTAGATGGTTCTCCAGACAAGACAAAAGTTATTTGTATTTACTGTCGATGTGAACTGAGTTACCACCGGAGTAAGTCGAGTCTTGGATACCACTTTTTGGCCAAGCACACAGCTGATGCAGAGAGCCCAAGGTTGTGAAAAATGTCTTTAAGTGATTAAATTTTGACTAAAAACCTTTTATCTCTTACTGCAGACTCAATGACTTCTTACTTAGGAATGTTACACTCAGTCAGTATGCCCGTCTGTTGTTGCGGGTTGGGCTTCAGTTTGCTTTCAGCATATTTTTTGAGCATGCAGTACCTTTGAGGTTATTCTGTAGAATATTCCAGACAGTATTTGTCATTGTATTGGAATGTTGCAATAATAATAAACGTACATTTGCATAAAGGAGGCGTATTTGTCCATTCCCATGTTGATAAGAGTAATAAAAAATATGTTACAACAGGTAAAAAATGTGCAATTAATTGTGAGTTAAATATGGACAACCATGCGATTAATCGCAATTAAACATTTGAATCGAGCAGTCAAACAGAAATATTAACTTAACTGCTCCCAAGACATCTTACAGAAGTCAGAACAAACCAAGGGTATCAAAAAATGAGGGATCATATTTAAAATAAAAGACACATCAGCGTCATTCATTTCTCTATCAACAGTTTTGCACCGAGTCATTTCCCAAAATGTTCTATCACAGGTTCATTCATGTTTGGGGTCAGGTTCTGAGCTGTGGACACTCTCAGGATGGAGTGAAGGTGTGCGTCAGTTACTGCCACAGGTGTGTGCTTCCAAGCATGCAGAGCATTCGAGCAGCTTGTAGGCGGAGCTTGGGCATCGTTTCGGCTCCATTTGGATGCTTACAGGTGCTCACGTCAACTACAAACAGATTACTGAGCGGTTCAAATTAAAATTTCTGAGCTCCAAAGTTGGCAGATCACTGTGTGAACTCTGCCAGGTCAGCTCAGTTGGGAACACAGTGGTGGAGACGTGGTTTGTCGGTGTCTGGCAGCATGAAAAGTGACCCAAGTTTCCTTACTGCATCCGAGTCTCCCACACGCACAGCTTGGCTTGTTAAGCTCTCACTGCATCAGACATGTCTGTGATCACACAGTTCCTGAAGCTCCAGGTTTAGTGCAGTGAGAAGCTTCGTTAAGTCGCACAGAAACGCCAACTCACACAGCCGGTGCTCGCAGGTCTTGAGTGGCGCGCCTGCTGTTGCAGTACATTCTGGGATCAGCGGTGTGCATGCTGTAGTTTGAGACCCCTGGTCTAAGTGGTACCTAAACCGTACCTGAGCCTCGCGTGTCTCCATGGTTGAACGTAGAGCAAACACAAAGAGCAAAGGTCACTCAGATCAGGCAGTTCAAGTAGTGGTGTTAATGATGGGTACCGCAGAGAAGGATGACGATCCACCACCTGAGGACCCATGGCCACATCTTAAGCTCATGTCTGAGGTTTTGGAAATGAAGAAAGATTTGTATCGTTTTAAATGTTTATCACGCTCAAACTTCATCACAGCCTGTCACGGCCAGTGTTTTCTCACTGTGTAAAGCCTGGCTGACATTTTCCCTGGTCATCAGGTATTTTTGGTTGTTCCTATTATTGTTCCTATTATTTTGGAGCTTTCTCAGTGGGGAACTAATTGCACCTCTTGAATGCACGGCCGTTCCATCTGCGCAGGGAAGGATCCTGTAACACTCATTTCTATCCAGCTGTTTCATCTGTTGGATACGTTTTAGCTTGTTGCAGGGCATGGTCATCACTACAGTTTGGGTCCAGTTTGTACCACCTGCATGCAACCAGTATTGACATCTGATCTACTCTGGCTATAATCAACCTGGAGACAGATAGATGCAGAGCATCTGTATTCGCTATAGCACTAATGAGGGCAACTCAGAGGTTTAGGGACCCCTCGTGAACAGGTGGTGTCCTGGCAGCCCCCCTCTGAGGTGAGAAATGTGTTATTATTGGTGGAAAGGTAAACTGAGAGAAATATAGACATAGATTGAGAAAGACAAATGAAGTTAAAAGGGGAAAAGGAGCAGAGAAAAACAACTCAATTGAAAGGCTGTGGTTCATGAGGATATGGGAAACTCCCTCTGAGAGCCCCCCTTAAAGAGCTTCAATACCCAGCTGAGTGGCCTGCTGACTGGGGTGTAGGGAAGTAGACTGCCTGGGGTCAATTAACCTCTATAGCAGCCTGAGCTGGGCTCAAAGGAACACTTTTTTTATAGATACTGACAAGGCACAATTTGTCCCCTCGAACTGCGATGGTGATTACATAAAGCAGGTCATGGGGCAATGAGGCGTAGAAGGCAAACCAACTGAAAACCATCCTCACTTGTTCCCGGCTTGTAACTTCCCCTCAGGAACACTTCCTTTAACAGGGACAACTTTTTAAGGAACTTCCCGTGCAGCAGAAAAGTTCTGGCAAAAAGCAGAAATTGCATTTTCAATTGATCTACTTTCATTGTTTGCGAGAACAAAGGCACGTCATCTCCGAGCGATACGAACAATAGGTTAAATCTAAAAATCCAAGGGACTCCGGTCGGTTCGAAAGCCACAGTCATTGAGGACAGAAACACAACATAAATCATCTCCCCCCAAAAGTTGCCTTCCACTTCAAGAAATAAAAGTCCATTTGTCAGTGAGGTCAGCAAACTTCCTGCAGTTCTTGTAGCTGCCTGGAAAGCCGCCAAATAAACCAACTGAGCAGAAAAGGCCGAGGCTACGATGTGTGTATCTGCAAGCGTATGACATACCCTATTCTCTTCTCTCGCATTCCTAATGTGATTAAGTCAGAGCAGTTAATGTAATAATCTTGCAACAATGCACAGTATAATGCTCCAATCAATGCCAATAAAACAGCAACCCCTTCCTCCCATTGGCCATGCCAAAAACACACAAGTCTATGTTTGCTCCTCTTCACCTCCTTCCATTTCCTCTTGAAGAATTCGGCTGCAACAAATCAACAACAAAGACTCGAGATGGAAGATAGATGGAAAGTGAAACCGCGACTCACATGAAATATAAAACAAGAGCATTTCTCCGTTGTCTCGGCTTTCATCTAAAGACACGCAGTTTCTCTTTTGTGTGGGTCTTTCTTTACCACGTCCGTCTCCACCCCCTCTCCTCCCATCGCTCTGCTGGAAGCTGTCAGAGAGGCAGCAGGCATGCATCAGAGGGAAATGGCAGCAGTGCATGTAGAAGCCTGTGTGGTTCGCAGCAGGTCTGAGGGCCATTAAAAGTCATCATCATAGGAGCGTCTCAGCTGCAGTTCCAATAGGAGGGTCTCAGCTGCAGTTCCAATAGGAGGAAAATGGAAAGGGAGGAGGAGGAGGATGAGGAGTTAATGGGAAGGAGGTGAAGAGTCAGGCATTTGGCGTTCAGCTGCCCTGCCTTGCTGGTGCGTCACACTGTAGGGAACCTTTCCACGCTGACAAGAAAATGAGAGGTTGTTCTTGCTGTCTCTTAACTAGCCCCCGCATTTTCATTTCTATGTTTGTCTTTGCCTCGATTCCTTTCCTGTCCTCATTATAAATACTTGCCAACACTATATCAATAACCTGTTCTGGGCGCATTTTATTTTCTACTGAATGTTTCTTAGTTTGAGGTTGGATTTGGATCGCTTCTCTGTTTCAGCTAAGTTCTATTTTTAAGGCGTTTTGTAAGCTCACATATTAGCAATCTTGGAACCCATCTGATGAGAATATAGCGTCTTGGAGCAATGGCAAAATTTCTGGGGTATCCAGTGTAGCCAGCAGCTATCCAGACAAGCAATAAAGGATATCGAAGCCATGACTTCCTTTTCCATGCGCTCATCATTAGCACTTTTTACATTGCGATTCCGCAACAGCGCTGTAACAAAGCTCCACCATTACGCTGCCTTTGCCCTTTGCCATCAACCCAAGCAACGCTGGTGCTCTAGAACCAAATGGAAGGCAACAGCTGTGACGTGTAACAAAGCAGCTTTATCGTGGCTGTTTTGCCAGCCTTTCCAGAATAGGGCCATCCATTAACTGTCCCGGTTATATGCCGGTTAATTTTGTCTTCTGCTCGAGGTGCTCCTGGACCTCGATAATTGCCCAATTCACCGGCATGTTTGCTACTCTCGCACTTCTTCTCTTCTAACGACGTGGTCAACTTCGCCTTCAAATAATACGTCATCCGATGCTGAACATTTGTTTCGTCCTGCTGACTCTACCACTTCGATTTCGAAGCTTTGTCTCTGTTACTACCTCCAAAGCCTGCTCAGCGGTTGCACGACTTTGCCCCACTGTTCAGCGTTTGTGTTTTTTGCATTGAAGACAATGCGTAACAGAGGCCGAACAGTCCTGCCTTTGAACTGGCTGACTAACTTTAGACGTGACAATGGAGTTCCAAATGGAAACAAGAATGCTTCCGTCAATCTCCCCTACAGATCCTGCATTAATCTGCTTGAATCGGTTCTTTCAGATTAAAATATCAGTAACTTCAACTTTGTCTGACCCGAAAATACCCTTCATTTGCACTACACATAAAAGCAGACTGTTGTACCCCAAACTTGTATTTCCACCTCTATATTCTTTCTCTTTGATTATTTGTCTTGTTCTATTCTCTTGGATTGCTGCTTGAAATGGAATATATCAAATTCCAAGGTAGGTGAAAGCATGGTCAAAGATTTAGTTTAAGACTTAATCGGCAAGTATTGAGTGAAAAACCTAAGACACAACTTGTCAGTTGCCCATCTCCAATCAGTTAAAAGGTAAATGAACTATACCTATATCGCACTTTTCTAGCCTTGCGACCACTCAAAGCGCTTTTACACTACATCACATTCACACACTGATGGCAGAGGCTGCTACGTAAAGTGCCCAACTGTCAATCAGTCATCACATTCACACACCGTTGGCTATGCAACCGGGAGCAATTTGGGGTTCAGTGTCTTGCCCGAGGACTCTTGGACATGTAGCCTGAGGGAGCTGGGGATCAAACCACCAACCTTCCAATTGAAAGACGACCGACTCTACCACTGAGCCACAGCCGTTAATGACCTGAGTGTATTTGCTTATTCTGTGTGATCTTTCTAGAAGACAAACGATCCGCTCCAACAAAGGGATATTGCAGCTTGAGGCTTACAGTCCGTGGCTGAACTTTTGGACCACCCATCTCATCTAAGCCAATAGGAGAAACATACTTTACTACAGTACATCTCATTATAGAAGTAGGACACGTCATTCATGTGTGCTTGTCTTGCCTGGATAGCAACAATGTTGGCCTTCCCTTGTGCCGACATTGAAGAGATTGCTCATCTGAACAATACCACTTCAGTTCTGAGGGAACACTCTGCAACACAGTTTGACAGCGGACTCGCTCAGAGGAGGGGCAGAAAAACAAGTACACCAGTTTTGTTTTTAAAGATAAGTGGAATGAAAAACAAAGTACATGCAGCAAATTAAGGGACTCTTACCGCAAGGATACGTAAAGACAGAATTAGCTGTGAATTCAAGAGATGGTGTCGTGTTGTGTCACTTCTCAATCCAAGAGATTGTATGCAGGAAGGTCATTGACTGGATCTGTTCCATTTGCCGCACCATTGGAGGAATCGATGGGACATATAGTTAATGAGGAATAACTACAACTAATGGCTGTCTGCTTCAGCGAACAGCCATGGGCCAGTGCCTGAGTGTAACATCCCATTTACGCTCATTATCTTGCATTAAGCCGCTCGTGTTTTCAATTAGCAACTTTGTACAGTTGTTGTATTTACACTACATTTTGTAGAATTTGCTGCTTTTTCCAGAGGCCTTTAACTGTTACAGGCTATATTTGGAATGGTAAAATATTTTGTGGCATAAAAAGCTGAATTGTTGCTGCTTAAATAAACATGTTGATTGACACCAACACGGTAAACAAATCTGCAGCATCAATTATCTTGAAAGAATACATCGTTCCTCATTAATATTTTAAGAATTTATGTCCCATTCAAGCAACACATTAAGCCTCATAAACAGTAAGCCTTATTGCATCCTCTTTATGATACATAATTATTTTCTACCAATGCATCATACAAAAACAGGTCCTATGTGTCAATCACCATAGAATAAAATGTGAAAATAGGAAAATAGAGCATTTGGAGTGAAACATCAGCAGTCCAGCTGGCTTTTCCGCTAATTATTTGTGCCAAATCACTTTTTTCACAACTTTTCTTTTCTCTTAAATAAGCTTTTATTTTTCTCTGGCCGACAATGCAAAACAGGGACATGGTGGCTGAAACAGTGGCTGGCTAAATATGGGCCTTTCATCCGGCTTAACTCTACAAATGGACCTCATTGTCTTGAGGAATTCGATTTTCTGCCATTCTGCGTGCATGCTGTGTCCCTCTCTGGGGCCCGACTGCAGCGAGCGGGGCCCTTATCAACAGCACTCAGGGTGTGGAATTGAGGAATGGAGTTCTGCCTCGAATCGAGCCATGAGAAAGAGTGACAGAGGGAAAAAAAAAAATCTCCAGATGCTTCCACTCTCCCACTTAGACGCAAGCCACACACACACACACACACACACAGGCGTGATGACGTGTGCACCTGATCAAGCACACAGAAGTGCTCTCTGCGTGCACAACACATACATTTAGTACAATCACACATGGACACACATGACGGTAAACCCATTGATGGCTCTCCCAGTGGGGAGGCTTTTATACGCTCTAATTTCCAGTGTTATCTTCTGCTGCTCGGAGCCGATGCCCAAATAGAGCTGTTTTTATCTCCTAGATAAAGGCTGTGTGTGTGTGTGTGTGTGTGTGTGTTTGAGCGTTGTTTTGTAAGATTTGCCCGCATTTACAGAACCGCAACTTTCAAGGTCCACAATTATTTATTGCTTTCTGTTTACCGTCCTTGAGAGAGAGAGAGAACTTTTGGGGATTTTTTGTCACTCCTAATTAAATTTGATTCCAGTTGAAGTTGAATTCAAGGCTTCAGGTAGAAAAGTACCTACTGGTGTTGCACGAGCAGAATCAAGGCGATAATTACACTCGCCTTTCTCCTTTTAATCTTCGCGTCGACCCAGCTGTGTTCTTGCACCTCTCGTCATTGTATTCTAATGTATTTGGCTGCTGTGACACTTTAATTTCCCTTTGGAGATTAATAAAATCAACTATCTATCTTATTACAATTATGAAGCCCATTAGTCTTAATCAAAACACGAGCTGTCCTGCAAAAGTCATGTAAGGTCAAACGCATAAATCTAAAGTTTACTTACAAATCAAGGTCAGCATTTCTTAAAAACAGGGGACATGGAGGGCGTCATGAAACGTTTCACCGTCAAAATTGTCTCATCAATCAAGTTTTTCCACTGAACCTCAACACAAATTACAAGACATCCTCCTGGTTATTTAAATGAAGTGTTTCACAACAAAAAGACAAAGTTATTAAGGTGACCGCTGGGCTTTCTGACAGCTCTTTAGGGAATCTGACAAAATAGACACACCGATAAAAACCATGTCAATTATTGTAACTTGAAAGACAGGGGATGGATTAAAACAGACCCCCTATCAAAACGTGCGCTGACAAGAAGCTGAGTTAGAAGCCATAAGCTGTTTGAGATCATGTAAACTAGCTGCTGTCACTGCCTATAGGCTACACGTGAACCTTTGTGAAGTGAATCTATTATAAGCTCAAGTGTCCTCATTTGAATACCAAGTGAGTCCAGACTGCCGCTGTCTGAGTGCGTTTTTATGGGCTTTGTCAACGAGCACCAACTGCTGCGAGATGTGTGCGACAAGACGATCCGCCACTGCTGTTACAGTATGTCTGTTGGCATACGGAGCATTGTGATTGGCTGGACCAATTTTCCCACTCTGGACAATCTGTCCTAAAAGAAACATGAGCCAATATACTGGAATAAGTATTTATGCATTATATTATATATAGGTTTGATTATATGTCAATGAACTGTGCACTTAGCTTAGAGTCTTTCATAACGTGATCATTGCTGCGGCCTGGTAGGGCAGCTGGTAGCGTGTGCGCACCATGTACAGAGTCATCAACACAGTCATGTCCTGTCCTCTCTCTCTCTCTCTCTCTCCCTTCCTCTGTCTCTCTTTACTTTCTGTCAATAAAAAAAAAATTGCAGGATCTTCCTGGAACCATGCACTGCATTGTGGGGAAATAGTATTGATCGACAACAGACTCAAAAGTTGCCCATGTTTAGAATGCATAATGTCTGATTTTAGTAAATAAGAATAAGAAAACCTTTATTGATTCCACAGTGTGGACATTTCCGGTGTTAAACAGCAGCAAAGAGAGAGACAACAAAGAGCACACACGGTGCTCCATATAATCAAACAGTTGTAGACAACTCTTAAACAACAACTTGTCTACATGATATTGTTTGAGGAGTTATTGCATATTTCTGCTATGAACTGGGCCTGCAGGATATAAGGAAAATCAGTGAAAATTAGCATAATAGCTATAACTTACAGTTCAGTAACAGCTGAAGTGATTCAGTGTTTACCAAAGAATGAAGACTTACCTGTGGTTGCGGAGGCGAGGCACTGGTATTTTAGGATATTTTCTACAAAAAATTACAAGGGGTAGAGTCGGACGTCTTTCAGTCAGAAGGCTGGTGGTTCGATCCCCAGCTCCCTCAGTGTACATGTTGAAGTGCCCTTGGGGCAAGACACCCCAAATTGCTCCCGGCGGCATAGCCAACGGTGTGTGAATGATTACTGATTGACAGTTGGGCACTCTACGTAGCAGCCTCTGCCATCAGTGTGTGTATGCGTGTGTGAATGTGACATGTTGTGTAAAAGCAGCTTTGAGTGATCGCAAGACTTGAAAAGGGCAGTTAGTCGACAAATCTACTAGGGCAGCCATTAATATACGTGGACGGCCCTCTGATTGGTTAAAAAATTGCATGAAATAGTTTTTTATTCAATCTATATTTTGCAATGTGTTTATTGCGCATGTTCATATTGCCATGACAATGAAGTTGCAGCCCCACTATAAACACACATTTTCACTTAAAAGCCCCCTTAAATGTATGTAATATAGATTTGGGACATACTGAGGGACAGCAACAGCTTCCAGCTCACTAGTGTTGCAAAGAACCTGCAGCAACAGAGCGAGCAGAGCGCTGACGTCCTGAGTACACCACCATGATTAAAAGGGTGTGTATAATATGTGTCACAATGACACGAGTATGCTTCCTGAAGTTGCTCGCATGCTTCACTTAAACAACATCTCAGCCCGATGAAATTTTGTATTCAGAGGTGTGTTTTTTTAAACGGCATCAAATTAAACATGACATTTTAATCTAGTTAACCGTTGTTCCTGTTTGTGCATCACGCAAATGAAGACAGCACCTTTGTGTAGCTGAGAAGGCAGTGTTTACTTTCATTTTCTCATGAGATCAACCTCAGCAAAGCTCTCGCTGCTGCGACAAGCTGCGAATACGGCGCTGCTCTCTTCCTCAAGCCGACACGTCGTGCATCCGATTAACCAATTAACCAGAGAAGGAGAGAGTGACAGTAACAGGTAAGGACACGAGGAGGCACACTCATACAGAAACACACATAGCACTGCTATCAATCTGATGTGAAGTGGTGCCATTAACAGGAGGGCAAGCACTGAGTCACCTTGCTGGCGAGCGTCATTCGCCAGGACACGGTAACTAGACCCAGTGGTGTTCTTAAACCGCCGCAGGGCATCAGGCCAGTGTGTGAGGTGTCAAGGCTAAGTTGCACATTGAGGTGTGACATTCCCGCCGGTTGTTGGGACAATAAGCTGGGGGTGCTGGGTGCTCTACGGGAGCTTGCGCCCACTGAGCTCAAGTTAACCGAAATGTCTTTTCGGGGGTGCTTAGTGCAGCCAAGCTTTGCATCTTGTGTTGCAGCGGGCCAAGAAGGGGAGCAGTAATTCAAAAGGTAATAAAATAAGAAGCGGGGAATTATTCAGTTTGAGTTGTGGGTCAATATTTAGCAACTTTGCAGTCATTTTAATCAAAATGATGGATTTTTGGTATGTTTAGCGTAGCGCTTTATTTAATCCAATAATGCACAGGTGAGTTATTGTTCAGTAGCTCAAGTAATGTGTTTAAAAAAGCATCACTATCAGCAGGTCGTGTGCAGGAACAAATCAAAGCTGATGCACATGCAGTGTTTACATTACGTGTGAAAATAAGTGAATTTCAAGTGTTTTGAATAAAGTTTCCCCGGGTGAGTGCACACAGTATCATGCTGTAACAACCCGCATTGATGTGTGCGTGTAACGCAACAGCCACTCGTCTTGTAAGTGCTTAAGGCAAACATGCATCCTTGTCTCTCCTACTGGGCAGTAACACACACGCTCATAGACTTGTAATGATTTTTAGCGATGGGGAGTCCGAGCTCCACATGCACCACAAGCAGCGTAACCACAACAAATGATGTTGCTCATTTAGGGAACAGAAGAGGCATCACATTGATACAACATGTGCTACGCAGAGCTTGGATTCTTACTGTAAAGAGGGTGAGTGCTTCATACACACGTGTATGACGTGTTCCTGCTGTTACTGACTATTGAACAGAACAGTAAGAACCTTCCATTCATGTGTGAGGGAGAAAAGTTGCCCACCTGACCTTGACCAGTTTTTCACCTCCATTATTGCTCATTCCTTTTATACGTGTGAGCATGAATGAACACACTGTGTAGTATATATGTTCGTACTTGCGTGACCCCGAGTAAATGCAGTGCATGTAAGATGGAATGGCTGCTGGTGTAGCATAAAAATGTGCTCCCAATGGATCCTACCACACGCGCTGGAACCTTTTACAGCCATGTTTTCACTGTTTTTAATTTATATTTATCAGGTAATTCAGTTAAATAAGAAATCAATGTGTTCTTTTATTACATTTTAATAAAGATGAGGGATTTGAGAGACAGATTAGCAAAATAATGCTGAAAATCAAAGCTACAAAGGAAGAGATATCCTGACTTTTTGTCCCTAATATTGGCTGGATCCTACATTTCCCATTATGCAATTTTGTAGACCTTATAAGGCCACCCCGGCCTGATCTCACATTAACCAAAAGGAAGCTTATTGTTAAAAAACCTGCAGTCCTAAAGCCATGACCAACATAACACTGATGACATCATCAGGGATTAACATTCTCAGACTTGACAAAGCTCTTCCAGACCCCTTTAAAGACATTATACGACTGTTACAAGTGCACAGCTCATGTGGACTTATACAATACTTAAAATACATTTGTTAGACAGTAACATAACTTCTTATATGTTACATAACCAGTGTTGGGGTTAACATGTTACAAAGTAAACCATGAGAGAACTCCGATTACTTTTTTGTTGTAGCGAGTAACGTAACGCGTTAGTTCTACAATTCAAGTAATACGTTATTTAGTACATTTTCATAAAAGTAACCCATTACCGTTACGGTATTTCCCTTTTCCTCTTGTCGCCACAAAAAACGAAAATCCCTGATGCACTGTTTCTGTATCTCTCCTACTTCTTGGCAGGCAGCTGCGCACCAGCAAAAGGTAAACACAGTTGTGTCAGTACGCATGCTTAGCTAGTTTATTCAACTAGCGAGACAGCAGCGAGGACAGCATTAACTTTGTAAAAAAATTCCCCCTTTTTTTTTTATTGTTGGGCGAAAGGGACAAGAACAACATGACAAGGAAATGTAAGTTGTGTCTGGATGATAAGTGCTTGTCAGTTGCAAAGAGCTTTACTTCAAATTTGAAGAAGCATCTGAAGCTAAACAAAGCTCCGCAACACTGTTGGGACTAAGAGCCTGTGTTGTATTGTTTTCATTGAAACAGCGGTGCCTAATACTGTATGTCTCTGCCCAGTTTACTATCAGATTGTTAGCATAATAGGTGTTAGCATTCTTGTTATTAGGCTGCAGGGCCGTAAACGAGGCTATGCAATGATCGTAGAGTCAATACATTCAAAGGTAGACATACAGTCGGCTACACGCCGTCCTGACAATATAACCGACATGCCTAACGAGTCGCAAAGGGGTTTTAATTTTTGATAATGCAAAAGTAATTTACCGTGTTACTTTTCTCAGTAGGTAATGCAGTAATGTAACAATTTTTTTCAAAAGTAACGTTACCGAACACTGTACATAACACCAACAGGCAATTATAAATTATAGTCCTTGTAGGTACCCTTTGTAGTTTTGACCAATCATTTAGCTCCTTAGAGCAATCTTTTTATTTCTGGGGCCCTAGTTTGTGTGTAACACACAAAGACATCCATTGCTACAGCCCGCTAGCAAGTGAGCATGGCTGTAAACAGTAAACAATTTTTAATGAGGAAGAAAAGGCTGTCAACTTATTTGTTAGACCTCAGTGATACTCACAGTGAATTTTTGTGGGTAATGAATGAATGTAAACGAAACTGTGCCGAGCACCTTTAAAACATCAAAAGAACACTGTCCTTCATCTTATCCTGTAACAAAAAAATATATTTTTCTTTAGGCAAACCATTACACTGTTGCTATTGATAATGCTAATGTACCTAAATGTAACAAACATAGGTATTCTTGGTTAAAGTCTGCTCTTTAAATGGCTCTGCCAATAAATGGCTTCTATACTGTGGGTGTTTTTCATAAGACAATACTTTATGATTAATGGTTTGTACCGAACATCAAACAAGGAACAATTTACACAATGTACAATGAATAAGACACTTTATTTGTTTAAGAATTTACAAAATTAATAAATTATCTATTTTGTTAATTAGATTAAGAAAGTAAGAAATATAACACTTAAAGCTGCTGTGAGGAACTTTCGGTTTGTATTGATTTTAGCTCCCCCTGTGGACAAAGCCGTGCCTCTTACCTCTTTGCTGATTTTGTCCTGACATGCTTAAGTGGTGGTTTTTAACAAAAAATGTTATCCTGCTTTCATATGTTTCACTTAAAATGTTTGCCCTGGAAAACGTGCAGGCAGCATGCAGTTAATCGCTTTGTCTGACACTTACCCCCCGCCAGAAGTTTCAGGCCTTAAAAAAAACTAAATTAATAAATAGAATAAAATAGAAATAATCAGTGTTGTTGCTGATGGTCCGGTTTGCTCTTGTAGGTCATATTGCACAATCAAAGTTAATTTCAGTCTGTTTCATAACCAGCAAAAAACTCCTCACAGGAGCTTAAAAAAGGCACAAAGCTGCTCTTATATCCCTCATTATAGTGATATTAATTTCTGTTAGCATGCAAGTGCCTGACAAGTGCATATGGAAAAGTATGCATTAAAGGAGTGAGGGCTTGTGCATGTGTGTGACAGAGAATAAGCACCTATGCAAATATATATGTGTGCAGGTTCGGGGCAAAGCCACGGCTCCAGGAGTGCACATGTAATTGAGGTCAGACCACTTCTTTTCTCTCACCAGTCTTTTTTTCCCTCGGTCAATTCTGCTGCAAAATATCCATCATTAAAACCGCCCGACGACAACGTATAATCCAGCCCCATAAAGATTTCTCATTCCCCTTGTCCTCCGAGGACAAGATGTAATAGCTCAAAAACATCTATTTAGGCAGATTGGATCGGATTTATTAAAGGGGTGTATTGCATGAATATAACCTCATCTTATCATCAGCCGAAGCACTTTTGAAAACAGGCCTAATAATGAGTGTCTTTCAGAGGGGTGAGTGCCCTGCAGCTGACCTGGACCTATTGATAAACTGGAAGATTTGGCCGTTTGAATGCGTTCATTTGAGCCACCATTAAAACACCTTAATTAAAAAGTTGTAAGGAAAAGGGCACACACCTGCAGATTCACAGCGGGGGAATGAAGGAGGCCTCAGAGGATATGAAAGGTAATGAAAGCTCAAATTTCTGGTGTGATGTATGCAGCCTTTGTGGTAGCTGCTTACACAGGAGGGAAATACTGTATGAGTGTGTGCTGCTGGCAGTTATAAAAGAGCGCAGACCAATCCTTAATGCAATTTCATTTATTCGTATAGGTGTGCAATATTTCTCCTCAGCTTTAAATGCCTGCTTGGAGGCTAACCTTTACCTCTGAGTGGAAGCCTTGTTTGGTGGAAGGGGGGGGAGATTATTTCAGGGTCAGGCGCTGTGCACATAAAAGCTCTAGTAATGCCTGGAGTTCTTGTTTACTGCACCGGGAAGAAGCAGTTGAGTTTCAGCTTTAGGGGTCTTCAAAGCAAGGATGTGTAAGTAAAATTGGAAGTATGAGCACTGCAGGCAACCAAAGGACAGGCTCTTATCTACAAAATAAGAGTCTCTTATAAGTCGGGGAGGAGAATCTACATTGCAGTAACAAGGTCTCGGAACAAAAACTCTAAGCCACCCTCATGTCGATCGGTCGCGTAGGGTTCATTTCTCGACGGCAGGGCTTTAATTCATTTGTCTTGTACAGGGCAACTCCTTGACCTTGTGGATGGAGATTAATGAAGAGCTTTAGCGGCGATGAAGGCTATCAGGCACCATGCTCCCCCCGTCTAATAGAGCAAGAGTTTTACATAGCCAATTATGTCGTTTGCATTCCGCTTGTAAGCACAGATCTGTCGGTGGGGGGGGTGGAGCCCAGTCGGCTGGGGTATGTTTGCGGTGGAGTCATTTGGACACAGCAAACCAGAGTGAACAATTTTATGCATTTTTGTCATAAAGAAAATAAGAGATAGTTAATCAACCTTGTGCATTTTCTAGGACCTTCGAAAAGCAACCAAAAAGCGGCATGTGTGTCATTCTGCGGTTAAAAACGACTGTAAAAATCGTCCACAGCCTTCACATCCTTTTTGATCACAGGGTACAAAGTGTACAAGTGCAATTGTGAGCCATTACCACTCTTTACTGCAATTATCGTCAGCTAGGCTCTTCTGGGCACTACACTCTCCACACTCTGATGTTCTGGTCCACACACAAAGTGTCATTTGTTTCTTTTACTCCCCAAAAACACGACGAAGTTTGATCTATGCAGCCTCACTATCTTGTCATCTGCAGAAAGGAAGAGAAGGATACACATTAGAGGTAAAGAAGATGCTAGAGGGTGATGGAGAAATCTACTGTAATCAATAGTTACATAATTGGAAGCTGTCAGTTGAATGTTTTAGTATCCTGGTTGGTAATAGCAGCTCTATCGTCTTCTGCACAGGATAAGGCAATTTGGTTCAGGCAACAAGGAGCTAAAAAGGAGTGCTCAGCAGGGCCCTGTGTGATGTAAGCGGAGCTGCTCTCTCTTTAACCATTCAGAGCGGGTGCATCTTTAATGATGTTCAAATGACAGCGCACTGTTCGCTCATCAAAAAGTGTCAGGCTCACTTTTCTTGATGGGAGATCTTTTCAACCCCAGGATCCCAGACAGCATGGAGAGGGATGAATGATATGCACGTCAGGTCATGGAAGAAATTCTTTGTTCTGTATGTTTCGCTCTGTAAAGCTCGTTATTCCGAGATGATGAGGAAATGTTACATCACTTCGTCACTGTCCTCGTTGAATCTGTGGGGTTATGTGGTTAGCACCCTTAATGGATCCTAAAGTGTTTCGGGTTGCAGACAATTGTGTCAAGAAAGGACAACGATTTTCAGAGGGAACTTAAGTTTTAGTGGCAGAGACCCATAACCATTAAATATTATGTGGCATTTTGAAATTTGCTGTTTTGCAATTAGGCTAATGGAAAATGTCCTCCGATTAGGCAGCAGGAAAACATGTTCCATTAAGCTCTCCAATGAGCTCTCCATAATGCTTTTATATCAGTTGGTAGTGGCATGCTGGCTCTCCCATTTAAATCTGTCCATGTTGAAGGGGAACTGGCTGCTAATGAAAAGACACAAATAAACGGTCTGTATTTTGGTTGGTACTCTTCTACAATTTTTTTCTGACTAATAGTACGACTAAAAATGTTACTCCTAACACAACGGATGTGCCTTAAAATGCCTTTTTCTTATGATATGGAGATAATTCATTATATGTACAGCTTATTCTGTTCCGGTCCACCAGTCTATCACAGAGCTAACACCTAGAAAAAGACAACCTGTGGGCAATTTAATTCAACAATTAACCACGGGGAGAACATGCTACCTCCACACAGAAAGGCCCTCTACATGCAAGATTCGAACCAGGAACCTTCTAGCTGTGAGGCAACAGTGCACCATCGTGCACCACGACCAAAGAATTTGTATATATTTTGGGAAATTCACTCACTGACTCTTTTGGGTAGGATCAGTAAGATGATTGTCATTTGTGCATTAAGTGTTGCACCAGAGCCAGGAGGCAATTAGCCTAGCTTAGCATTAGGCAGAAACAGGTGGCATGGCTCAGTTCCAAGTTCAAATACATCAGCACTGTGCTAGCACCTCTTGGATCACAAATTAATTAATTAACGTGCCTTGTCAATTGTCTAATCCATTCACAAACAGAAATGTATAGGGCAAATTGTGGTTTTACAGGGAGCTACGTGCTGTAGACATTTTCCCGACAAACGGCGTCTGTGTGCAGTAACTTCCTGGAATCTATGGAGTCTATTTGTAACCTCATAGTGATGACAAAACTCCAGGAAAAACACAGTTTCTACCTGTTTATCAAGTAATACCATGTAAGTTATTAAGCATATGCTTATACTCTGTATGCTATGCTAAGCTCATCACCTCCTGGCTCTAGCTTCATATTTATTGAAGCTACACAAGATGGGTATCAATCTTCTCGTCTAACTCTCAGCAAGTTTTTAAGTGTACTTATCAAACTGTAAAAATATTTCTTTAAGACAAAGAAAAATATGAATACAATTTGCCTTACAACTGTTGGATGAACATTTTTTACAGTGTAGACTCACTGCTATGGCACAGCAAATTCCGAAGGTGACAGATGTCAGAGAGATCATTGGAAACCTGGTCATTTCCTGCCAGTGCCAGCCACACGGCAGTGCCTGCTGCCTGTCGGGGTCCCCACGGATCAGCCGCCGCTCCTGAGCAGGCTCTTAAGTGGGATCTGTGATGTTGCCATCAACCTCTCTGCACTGACAACACACTCTGTGGTTGTGACGGCTGCGAGCCCAGCCCGTCCCCGAGCATCTGTTGTGTCCTCTCACTTGCTGGCCGCTTTCTGCCTGTCACACCAGATCTTTCTACATGCATCTGTGTTTCTGTCTTTGTACCTGTCTACATATGTAACTGCTGCTGTCGTTGCTCTCTGTCAGTATCTCTCTCTTTCTCTCTGCGGACTGCAACTTTTCTGTCGCTCAGCATCGAGGAGTTTTTTTTGTGTCATTCATTAGCGTCCTTGTCTGAAACTTAAAGGTTATTGGTTTCAACGTGCTGTCCCTTGTCTGCAGTCTCACTGCTTCCCTTTGTCATCAGCTATACTGCTGACAACTTTAACAACCACTTTAAACCATTTTAAGCCCTTCCTATCTGCCTGTCATAGCCTATATTTAACTTTTCGTCTCAACACTACAGTTTGTGAATGCATTAAAGGCTCATCCCCAAGTCATTCACCTGATGATGCAAGCATGGGATGCATAGTAGAAAGAAATGCGCAGTTTAAACCCCCCGAATCTCTTATGTTCCTTTTCATCAGATACAATAGAGAGACTGCAAACACCCCTTAAAACTGTTTTTTTTCTTCCTCAGCTTGTGACTGTGCCAACTTTAAGTGGCAGTGAAAAGAGCCTGCCTATGCTATACTAAAGTATTGATAGGTGTAATGGTGTGTATAAACAGGAACATTAAGATAAGATTGAAAATCAGTAAAGTACTCATTCAAGAAAACAGCCAAAATCTCCCTATTTGTACGTTTGAAGTAGATTAGCTGTCATTGCCAGGCAAACTCTGGCATGTAGCGCAGGGTCTCGATCATGCTAAAAAGCTCAGCTCTGCGATGATTACAGGCTTCTTCCGTATCCTGCTTATTACATTACACTACCCAGAAAGATGTTATTTGATTGATTATGATTAGTTAATTAAGGGTTCATTTAATTTTCAAGTCTCTATCAAAATTCTAGCTTGGCAGGAATTTTAATCACAAAGGCATCTGAGGGGCAGTCATGCTTGTCAAATACAAAAGTAACCATGGAATATAATATATGAAAACTATGAAACACAACGTAAAATTTGCATACACCAGCATTCATTGCTCATCCTTACAGGCTTATAAGATATGCCTTATGCAGGGTCAGACATTAACATTGGCCCAATGCTGCGAGCCTCTGCCAACGCATTATTACATTTCCAAAAGCATCCCAATTCCTTCAGGCTGTCACTTGTAAAAGCAGATTCTCCTGTTCTTAAACCTCCCCATCGGCCAAGAGAGCCTGAGCAGGCGTATCAGACAAACTTGTACTGCAACTGGACACTGCATTCTCGTGTTCTGCTGCTGTTTTGATACTTTAGAGAATTTAAAAGTGAAGAAAATCTAACTGTCTTTTCTGTACTGTAGATAAGCTAGTGATCTGCTCTCATTGTACAAAAATTGAAGCCAAAATAGCCTCTGTGACGGGTGCTGCCATCTTGTGCTGGTGACGTCATTTGGAGCCAGAGTTGTGCAGTAGAGATCAGTGGGTGGAGCCGCTGTAGCCACTTCCGGAGCTGTATTCGTCAACAGAGCTGTCAATCATCCTTTTGAGCCAGTGCTAAAAAAAATTTAGCGTCTATCCCTGACTAGCAAAACCAAATCCATCCTCTGACTCAGAGTTCGCAGACCAATTGTTGGGTCCAAACTGCAAACCAAGATGGTGGACAGTGACAGGACCAAAGCTCATCATGGTCCACACACACTGCTTGTGCAGTAAATGCAAAAAAATTCCTGCAACTCAGCATCCAACATGTAATGAGGAGAAGCAGTGGGGGGCAGGGGGCTGGACTGCGCAGCCTCCAAATAATGAGGAAAGAACGAATTCAGTTGGGATTTCTAATTCTGCCAGACTGTGATTAATCCCATCAGTAAACAAAGCAGAGGTCATCGTGTTTTGGAGAACTCCAATTAGAGAGTAATCAGTGCTAATCAGACAAGCTGCTCACCGGCATCTTGGTGATTTCGGCAGTAAAGGGCTCTCTAGTGAATAGTCTGCCCTCCACACTGAGAGCGACCGACCCATACTCTGTGATCCTGTGTTGAGGGAGTGGGAGGCAGAAGAAAGAAAGGAGGCTAATTAGCGGTGCCATTCATTAGCGATCGCGTGTGATGTGTGCTTGGGTGGGCTGGTGAAATGTGAGTGTTGTTCTGATGTGGGGAGTGTGCTTTCAGCAGCATGTAGGTGCTGTTTGTGTAAGCTTAGGTACAGTTATAGCTGAGAAAAGTCTCTCGGCCGGCTTTCATTAGACTCAAAAACAAGGGACAGGTATTGTCTTAGATATGACCAGAGGGCATGCTGCCACAGATGTAAATGAACAGTGACTCGCTGTTTTCTTCCAGGGTCCAGCCTTGAATCATAAAGCTTGCCTTCCCCTTTGATGCCAGCTTTTCAAGGTTAAAGGCCTGCCCAGATGAGATAGTTTGCCAATTGATGATACACTTTGCATTTGCAGCTTCTCGGGGAAAAACACCTTTTATCCCCCTTTATCAAAGCACCTCCATGGAAAGGTGGGCTATTTGTTGTGATATCGACCTTTAACACTAACCTTTACAAGCTGTCACAGTGCTGTGACATTTTTTTCAAATGGTCTTAATCTTTCTTGATGACATTGAGAGGAGCAGATTGATACCTCACAACTGTGTGTTAAATATGAAGCTGGAGCCGGGTGCTATTAGCTTAGCTTAGCATAAAATATAAACGAAAACAAGGGGGAAAACTGTTTCTGCATAAAGATGAAATATCCATCATGGCACAGGGTGTACAACCACCATTTATGAACTAAAATGGACTACAAAAGGACTACAACACAGCCAATACAGCCACTTACCTTCAGGCCAAAGAGGTTTCTCCTTTCAAACTAAGCGTGCCATGTCAATCATGGTACCTACTTTCATCGGGCTCATTAACGGCTCTCTGACGACCTCACCTGGTCTCTCAACACCACCTCGTCACCACTTCCTGTGGAGACCGAAGAGACCCAGCCTACCACCATCCATCCTCACCACCTTCTACAGAGGCACTGTGGAGAGTGTCCTGCCCAGCTGCCTCAGTGGGATCTCTCTTCTCTCCATCCACGACATCTTTCAGACTCGCTGTGTATGCAGAGCCTCTTACATCATGAAGGACCTCTCCCACCCCTCCCATCAGGCTGGAGTTCCAAGCTTAATCCAAAAGGCAACTGGACTTGGTTGTTCTTGAGGTCTTGAGTGGAAGGGTATCCATCCCAAAATGCGAAGCAACATGTCTGTGAAGGTTCTCAGTCATCCAGGTCATGGGAATTCCAAGCATAGTCCAGAAGGCAGCTGGACTTGGTTGAAGTTCTCGAAAGAACAACTACCATGACCTGGATGACTGAGAACCTTCGCAGACATCAGGCTGGAGGTTTGGCAGCATTCAATCAAGCACTACAAGGTTCTGCAACAGCCTCTTCCCCCAAGCTATCAGGTTCCTCAACAACCTGCTGCCTTCCACCAAAAAAACACCACCATAACCTCCACCCCTATAGCCCCCTATCTCATAATGTCTATATTGTATGCTAAACCTTTTCTGAACCGGATGCAGTGACTTTCGGAGGTCTTGTTGTCACCATGAGGTTGGAGGTTGAAGGAGCGGGAAAACGCTAAACTTGCTCTATCCAAAAATCATTCAGCTAAACAAGTGGAAATGGCATAAAGAAGTGCAAAACAAGGCCTCAACCTCATGGTGACAATTAATCCCCAGGAAGTCACTGCTTCCTCTGAAGATATAGTCCGGACACAACACCCTGTAAAGCCACAAATTGTATTTTTTGCACTTGGTGAACGAGGTATAGTGTATTAATAAGTGAGTCACGTAAGTAATGAGACCTTTGGAGAGGCAGGCTAGTTGTGTCCCTTTGTTTCCTGTCTGTATGCTAAGCTAAGCTAATCACCCCCTTGCTCCAACTTCATTTGAATGCACAAAAATGAAATTAGTATTAATCTGCTCATCTAACTCCCAGCCAGCAGTGATGAATGTATTTCCCAAAATGTTGAACCAATGCTTTATGAGTTGTTATTGGTGGTTCATGCACATTAACAGCCCATTCTACGCTCTCTCTGTCTCTCTCTCTGTCTTCCTTCTCTCCGTTGCAGCACGATTGGACCGTAGGGAGCCCTAATCAAATAACTCGCAGGCCATTGCAGCTGCCATTTCAGCCATTTCGGCGGAATACACACAGATGCCGGATGGGTTCCCTTCTGGCCTATCAGGCCAAACAGTGATGTAAGGCTTTACTCATCACTATTACCTGTCTCAGCTTTGGAGACATTTATAGGCCAAGGAGTGAGCTGCAATAATGAGTTTGTGTTTATTGCTAACCTGTTGCCAGTAGAGATGGCAGGCCCTAAGTGATTTGTGAGTTTAATTCCTCCACCTGGGCCTCTGATGGCCTATTGTCCCCCCCACGCCCCAATATACATAAATGACATGTTAATGACTCGTACACTGATAATAGCCTCTGTGGGTGGTGATTTGCTAGTTCCATTCATACCTCAAGGTTATGTGTGAATCATACTTCTGCCTGTGAGCTGTGATTGCTCAACAAAAATCAATACAAGTTGTTCGGATCTCCGTCTGTCAGACAAACTAACAGGGTTCTGTTTTGTGTTGTACCGTTGGGAAGGTTTCTGATCCATGATCATGATGTCACTGACGTGTCTAGATCTCTTTTCGGAGCACTTCATCCCAAGGAAAGCATCTCTAGGTCACCCAGCATGCTCTAGTGTTTGCAGCTTTTCATGCTCGGGCAGTTTAATATCTGCCTTTCATTTAATTCCCACTGCACAGCAAATTGAATTCATTTTCATACTTGCTATTCAAATGAAAGTTCTGAGCGAAAAATCAAAGGGAAAAGCCACAAACAACTTGCTGACACTATACTCTCTACCTTTCTCGTTCTGTCACATTTGCAGAATCCCTTGCCTGGAAAGAAGTGCCAGGCAGTTTCCAGTCAGTCGATGCGGCTTCTTAAAAAGAAAAAAGCACCACCGTAGCCCTTTTGCCTAAAACATTGATTAAAAAAGAATGTAGCCTCGTCTTGGCTAGCACAGCCTCCAATTAGCATCTAGTTAAGCTATTTGGAGTAACGTTACTGTGGAATTTGAAGGCAGTCCGTTGGGAGAGTCTCTCTCGCTGAGGGAAGAAAGGAATCCTTATATCCTTCTTAATTAAAACATGATTTACGCTTAGTCCCAGCAATGAAGTTGCCTTTGATGGTTCTTTTGTCAATTAAAAGTAAGTCCTACAGCAGATTACATAGCACTCATTACAAGCAGGTTATTCTCAAGGACAGGCAAGTTCTGGCTTTCAAGTAAGGAGCTGCTGGGTGGGTGAGTGCAAGGACACAAAAGGGGAACTCGCGAAACAAGGAAGATTTCTTAACTCTTTTATCAAGGGCTGGCCTCTCAAGAGTCTCTAACACCTCCTCATTTTACCTCCTTTCCTCCCTCCATGTCTCTCCTCACAAACAAAAGCAGGCGTCTCGTTGCTGTTGTCAGCCGGCGCCTCTGTGTTCTTCCTCCGTGTAACGAACACGGCCGTTATCAGCCGAATCCTGGGCCGCACATCTGCCAAAGTCCTCACGCTCCATTTACGCCCCGCCGTCGAAACACCAATAAAGCACTTATGCACTTCAAAAAAATCTTAGCCTGCCTGAAAGAGAAGGGCAGCATGAATATTTAACTAGGAAACTGCATTTGGATACTTGCAGGCAAAAAATAAGGGGGGCTCAGCTGGTGTAAATGTCTTCAACTGATGAGACTGAGACAAAGAACAAGCAGACAGCTACACTTCGGACACCCTGGAGCTGTGTTCAGGATATTCATTGGTCCAGACGGAATAAGTAGTATGTCAGGGCATTGAGCGTAGTGCCGGAGTCTTCCATTTAAAATTCAGCAACAGAACCACACAAAGAGTTATGTCACCAGGGTTTATCTGCTGGTAGAGAACTTCATACACTTCCCTGCTATAAATCTTCCATGCACTCCTCGTACTCTTAATGGACAAGCTGAAACTCTCTTCTTCCTCTCTTTTTTTTTTGTACCTTTTCAGTGCTTTTTTTGTGCTGGCTTTTATGTCGGTTCCAAAGTTTCAAATAGGCCAGGCAAGAGAAACCATACGAGCTGCTCAATATTCGACTGTGGAGTCAATAGTTCTAATTTGTCTTCTGGCCCTGGGAAAACTGTGCGACATGATTTAGGCCGACCGGCCAACAGCAGAGTGTATATTTGAACGAGACAGTAAGAAATAAGACCCCCTTCCCTTGTCACCTTTCACCCTCATCCTCTTTCCTCATACTGTGTCAGTGCTTCCTGGTCACGACTTCCCTTTCCTGCTTCTGTCTGCTATTTGTAGATTTAAATGGACTGAATCAAACATCAAGCTCTTTGACAGAGGATGGTAGTGGAGGTTGGTGGGCAGAGGAAGAGAAAGAAAGTAAGAGAAGCTTTCCCTGCGTGCAACAATATCTTCCATGGCCGGAAAAAAAATTGAAGGTTTGTGCACTAGCGTGGGTAAAAAAAACAAAAACAAGCCAGGCAGTGGCCTGATTGACAGTTTATTTAAGAGGTCATTAACTTTACATGCATTGCTTTGGAAAGACACTTGCGTTGGTGTTTAAGCCCCCAAGGCTCTGAGTTTCCGAGTACCCATGATGCTGAGAACATACCGGATTAAGGCAAATACTCTAAAACGAATATTTTTTGGCTTCTCAAGAAACGGCAGCTCGGTGTTGCTGCTTTTATTTGTGTTGCTGTGCTAATAGATACCAGGAGAAATAGGGAGAACATGACAGCTTGACCTTTTGAATTTCATGTTGGTCTTTTTGAGGCGGTTCTTATTGTGGCTCACTAAGAAATGCACACGAATCACATTGTGTGCATCGTTTTGCACCATGGAACGTCAATTTTGAAGATGAATGATGAAGATAGTAGAAGGAAAAAGCTGCTAAAATAAATTCTTGTCAGTCCATTGCCTTAACAACAGCCCTTTTTAGCATCTTTATGGTGTGAATTTAAACAGTAAAGTGAAGAAAACTTCCCATTTGAAAGGTATCTGTCTTGGAATAGAACTTTTCCATTTCTACTCCAGCTTAACTGTCATTTTTATTGATGCATTCTAACTCATTACAAGGTTTTTAAAGGGTTCCTGTTGCTCAAACAAATGTGTTTCAGAGTCGCAGAGAAGAGGCAACATCCTCTATGAAAAAGGAAGCAATAAGGTTTATTGGATTTGGGGCTTTTAAGGATGCAGCAGCTGTAAAGCCTAAAAACAGGAATGTGATAGTCCATCTTTCAATTTACAACTTCCTGAAATGAAGCTCTAGTGCAAGTTCAGTCAGGAAGACTACACTTTGCATGCTGCTCTATTGTTGGGCTGCATGGTGGTGCAGTGGTTAGTGCTGTCGAAGAAGGTTCCGAGTTCGAATCCCAGTTCGGACGTAGGTGGCCTTTCTGTGTGCCGTTTGCATGGTTACCCAGTGCATGCGTGGATTCCCTCTGGGTACCCCCACAGTCTAAAGACATGCTCGTTAGGTTCATTGGTGACTCTAAAATGACCCGTAGAATGTGAACGTGAAATGTGTCAGACCTGTGACTGACTGGCGATCAGTGGTCAGGTGTACCCCACCTCTCGCCAAGTGACAGCTGGGATTGGCTCCAACCCCTCTGCGACCCTGAATAGGATCAGCGGTATGGATTCTGCTCACCTTCTTCCTGCAGTCATCAGCTGTTCTCATCACATGGTCACATCTGTCCAATAGCACTGCAACACACCCTCATTGTTAGCTGTCTCTTACATGGCTTTTCTGTCTCCGGTTCATTCATGCTGTCCCTAAGCGCGACCCTCCACCTCCCCATCACCGCCCAGTCTTCATCATAAGCGTCATCATCTTATCAGCCAACACCTCCACCACCAGTGTCTGGACTCCATGGGGGGGACATATCGCACTGCTGCTCAGGGCTGACACTTCAATCACATGTCCCCGTAGAGTCCATGCGGCAAAGACTTCTGACCATGATTCATTACCACATCATCATTGTTAAATAAATGTTCTTCCTTACTTCATTTACTTGTCTGTCCTGATTGGATTTTTATTTTAAATAGGTGGAATTTGTTAGTAGAACCATTTTTGGTTTTAGGCTTGTCATGGGATTTTTCATCAATGGGAATTCATAGTTTGTTGACAGATTACTGTTAAGCGCTCCTTACCTAAAATACTTGACTCATAAAAAGAAAAACAAATCTGTCAGACGCCAAATTTCACCCAGTACATAAGGTCTTTTTGGATAGCACTGTGGCAGACAGACTGTCCATCAACTGGAAGGCCTTAGTTGATGCACCCATGACATAAAAAGCCTCCGCTCTGCTGGAGTCCATTTCCACCAGCTCCACTAGTGCTGCCCTGGCCTTTACCCTTCCCATTAATCCGAGGTGAGCACAGACCTCCTTAGGCCGGAGTAGTATCTCAAACTTCCCAATACCCTTTCTGTGAATTTTTGTGAACAGTTTGGTATAATGTCAGGGGTTTCCCCACTCTTTTGTTCCGAGGCGCCCAGCTGGGTTGGATAAGGATGGGGCACTGAGTCAGCAGAGTGAAGCGGCCGCAGCAAGGAGCTGATTTAAACCACCGCCGAACCAGGGCTCAACTTTCATTAGCCGTTGTCATTATTCCCCAGCCGCTGTCTGACAGATGGCATTGTGGAATATCGGATTTTATGGCAGGTCATCTTTCATATCCAATTTCTTTTCCCATTTGATGAGAAGTTCTCGCTCCAGTCAAATTCATTTTGCAGTTTGAATATTGATCGGACTCTGCACTCCCTCTCTCTCCCTCTTCCTCACTCTTCCTGTACTGACATCCACTGCGAGTCTCTTAAGACTTAATGGTCTCTTGCTCCTCCGGCTCGGCCTGGAATGCTGGTGCTTGTCTGTCTGATGTATAGCAACCACTGATGAAAATACATGAATAAATATGAGGTGAATTTAGAAGTCAATTAATAAGCCGGCATTTGTCAATTCTCAATTTTCAAGTCTGCATTAATACAATCATTCCCTGTAATTACTGCAGGGCCTAATTACCAGAGTACATTTAACTAAGATTGAATCAGTAATGTAGTACAAACAAGTCTAATGGCATATAGAAGGACAGTGGGGTTATAACGCCTCTCTGCCTAAACTATTATATCAGCAAATCCTTTGAGGGCTCTTGAAATTAGCTTTGGCCTCACCCTGAAATGAATTGGTGGCGTTTGAAAGGTACCCGCCGTCTCGCAGCCACTCCACAAGGACATTAGGGGTCAAGATCTGGCTCTGATATGGCAGCAGCGAGCTTTTACTCCTGTTATCTTCTCATCTGTCAGACAGGATATAAACGGGGATGAGTGGAGATATTTTGCCTGTGCAGACGTTGACCTGACAGAACCCTATTTCACCTGTTTGCACTGACGGAACCGCTGCCGGAAAATGGCCGACCGTAATGACCCATTAAAAATTCAGTATTTGGTGTAATGAGATGATCGTGCCCTGCCAGAAGTGTCTTGGATCTGGGGAGCGTCGCACGGAGGACGGGGCGCAGCAGCACAATATTACATTCGGAGTGATAAAAGGCTCAAACGGGGCTGTAGATATAAGCAGGTCTGGTAGATGAAGAAGTCTCTATCACACAAATATGACTTGCTTCAGTGAGGCTGGAATATATTGGGGCATTTGGTCAGAATGAGCTTTGTGTCATATTAGTGAAAGTAATGGCTCATTTCTCAATAACACGATTTACTAAAACAACCCATAAAATGACTTTTTCCGTGAGGCACCGGATGAAACAATCCCAACCTAAAACTCACAAAGCATGAAGGAACAGATTTGTCTTGGCGGAATATTGCAATTTGAGAGGTGATCAAGCATGAGAGAAAATGGAAAATCTCAATCTGGATCCGTTCATTTTCAAAACTCTTTCTGCTCTCTGGGGCAACAAGGCAAGCTGTCAGCGTGGTGACACACCAGTGTTCAGAATGCAAAAAAACTTCACCGCTTGTTTGTTTTTCCGCTCCATCAACTCGGATCCCAAAGAGGTACGTCAAATACAAAGAGTGCTGCAGAGAATTAACACAACTGCCCAGTTCATTCTTTTTCCAGAACCTTACTTATATGCAATCACATTAATTCTGCATTGAGACTGACTAGCCAGCTCTCTTTGGTGATAATGCCTCAGTAAGCATGGACATAATTTTCCATCATGTTCCCATGGGAAGCAAAGGGATCTCCATGGAGCAGCGGGGTTATCCACTTATGGACTCTGGGCACGACTGACAGGAGTCAGCTATAAAGAGCCCCCAGCCAACTTAACAGTGCATGAAACACAGAAGCCTTCTTGGTCCACTGGTCCTCCCCTGGGCCAAAGAGAATGGCGAACATCACGAATAGTAGGAAATATGTGTGCGTGTTTGCTCTGGGTGAGTCGAAAGAGAGCAACAGCAATGTCTCCTGCACAGCATCTGTCCAGTTGCCAGGGAGACCTTCATCTCCTCCCTGAGCTGTGGAGCGAGGCATCACAAAATACAGAACAATGTGGAACCGCCCTACGATTGGTTGGCAAACGACCCCCGGAGTTGTATCACAGGCGTGACACCGAAATCCTGTTGTCAAGGGAGCAAGGCCTCGGAGGTTCAAGGGAGACTCTTGGATGAGGAGAGGAGACAAAAGAGGCATGCGTTTTTCTCTTTGTTCCTGTCTGTGTGCAACTTTGAGTGTTTACTGTCGGATTTGTGTTGTGTGCCTAAGCCATTGCCAGAGTCATTGTTCCAATCAGCATTTAGGGGCTTAGTGGGTACAGGGGGTGTGCGTCCCTTTTGTTCCTGTCACAACTTTTTGATTTAGTGCCTTCAGTAGAACAACCAACATAAAAACAAAACAAGAGTCTACTACAGCCATGCAATTCTGTACTATGCTACATGCTAACATGCTGATTAGCATGTTTACAGTTTTGTTTGTTTTTGCCAACTTAGTTTAGTGTCTAAGCATGCTAAATTGGCAATTTATTGGCACTAATAATGAACTACAGCTAAGGGTTGAAGAGCATTTGTTTTACGGACACTTTGAAGTTAAGGTGCCATCTATGTTGTCAGAAATCATCCTGAGGGGGACACGGTAAGTCAGGTGATCACCAAAGACGGTAGGAGACATCATCTGAGAACCATAAATGGGTGTACCAAATGTTGCGCCAATTATGAATTGTGAAATATATATTTCACCACCTGACCTATAATTTTGACCTGCTGGTGGCACTACAGGAAAAGTAAAGCTATGAACCAAGTCTTTAAGGTTCATCCTCTATGGACCATGGATACCTGTACCAAATCTTGATTCATTCAGTAGGTGTCATAGCATGCTAATGCCAATTATGCACTAACAATGAACTACAGCTGATGTTGAAGAGTATACCATTTGTTTTACAGAACTCATCAGGGTACATCATCTTTGAATCATCAATGGTCGTACGAGATGTAATTGTGGGAGATATACTGTATAGGTACGATCCAAGTCCTTAAGATTCATCAGGCTCGCTGTGTGTTTTAGAATCGATTTGAATATTCTTTTATTGGCTTTTAAAGCTCTTAATGGTTTGGCTCCAACCTATTTATCAGATCTACTTTTAACCTCAGGTCTTCGGGTAGTGGGCTTTTAATTGCGCCAAAAGTCAGAACCAAAACCTACAGTGAGGCATCTTTTTATCACTACAGCCCCCGCCTGTGGAACAGCTTGCCTGGTAAAGTCTGATTGATTGATTGATCCTCTGGGGACCTGCAATAACTGTACCAAATCTTGATCCATTCAGTAGGTGTTGAGATATTTCAGTCTGGACTCACCAATGTACTCTGTAATTGAGATAGTATGGCTAAATATGCAAAATGTAACAAAATATTGCTAGTTTGTACAACTGTTTCTTGTACCCAAAGTGCTCTTCATAAAATATATCATGGCGTACTTAGGAAGAGCATCCTACAAAATAAAAACACAGTTAATCACTGAAGACGCCTTTCAGCTTTGCACTAAAGCTTTTCATAGCTTAACCTTTGTCTTTCTGGTTATGAGAGTCACTTGAATATGGTTGAGCTAATTACTGGATATTTTAAGAAATTGATTCAGCTTGAGTTCTGGCATTGTAAACAGACACAGCCACAGGAATGAAAAGGCCTAATCCAAAGATAAATGAACAGTCAAACTCGCGGACAAACTCGAATTAAGGGTGAGCATCATTACTGCTATTTTTTAATGGCAGATTGCCTTGGCTTGCCATCTGCTTATTTGATGCTGAGAGAAGCCTTGTGAATGCCAGTTTGTTTAGCCGTAGGCTGGATGCTGTCTCTAGGTAGAAGACATCTCATCGAGGGCTTGATCCTACACCTGAGGGGTGTAGCAGGGCAGGGCTTTTATGCTGTGCTTACCCAGTTGAATTTCCTTTTCTTTTTTTTTACCAAATGTTTAGTCTGTTTAATAAATACATTTCCCTTGATAACCGAGGCTGTTGATCAAAACTGTATTAGTATCGTGTTTCGTATGAACCAGGGCTATTTGGGGCTGGATTCATCGTTTCAAAGACTTACTGAAAATATATTTTTTTAAATTCCTTTGGGCCTGCAAACACAGAGAGGCCTTTGATACAAAAACACATCTTCTAGTGAAAGTAAAATAAATTGTTGTGAAGGACTTCGAAGTGGTTCCATGGTGTAATGGTTAGCACTCTGGGCTTTGAATCCAGTGATCCGAGTTCATATCTCGGTGGAACCTAAATGCTATGCTATGAAGAAAGAAGACATCAGGAAAATACAATTTCAAGGATTAGAAAGTGGTGCAAGGTGCTGCGTTCAGGTCAGTCTCCACTGGATGCTTGCAAATTCCACCTCTGAGGGGCGCTGGTTGAGCTTAGTTGGTAGAGCAGGTTCCCCAAATACAGAGGCCACACTCCGACGCAGGTTCACCTCCTGGTCTGCCGTCATTCGGTGCATGTCATCCCCCACTCTCTACTCCCTACATTTCCTGTCTCTCTTCAGCTGTCCTATCTAATGAAGGCAAAACAAAGATATTTTAAAAAAAATGTAAATGAGAACATATTACTCTCCTTTAATACCTTGAAATAGATGTGGCAATGATGGTAAATGATTTAAACTTTTTGCATTGTTGCTTCAATCTGATTGTCGTTCTCCACACCGGTACTCTCACCACTATCCACACCTCTTAAGCACAGGTGTGCGTTCTTCCTCTTTCTCATTCTGTCTTCTTCACTACCACCATTTTTTTTTCACGCTTTTTGGCAATTGGACTTATTTTTGATGTCCTATTATACCGCCTCAACTATCAACCTGTCACTCACACGTCAGAAACAACAAAAGCAAAAAGAACACTCGGAGTGGAGAAAAGCACTTTTCTCTTTGCAGTTAAAGTAATGCACTCTATCAAAGGAACATGCTGCTTCAAAAGGAGCATTTTTAGCCGAGATACAACATTGAAATTACTCCTTACAGTTAAATCAGGCTTTCTTTAATATTCTGCAATACAGTCTGCAATTATTTTCTGTGCGTAAGCCACATTCTCCCATGCCTCGGCTCTCTCCTCGATACTGTAAAGTTGTTCTTGAAATCAGGTTCAGCCTTCAATAAAGACACTTCCCTTTGGGCAGTGAGTCAGTCAGTGAATTGCAGAAAAGCCAGAACGCTAAATGTGTGGGAAGATCATCTGGCATTTGCATAGAGGAATATTAATAGGGGCCATGGCTAACTTCACAGGAATTTTTTCATTTGGAAATTGGCTCGTCCACTGAGGTGCTTTTGAAAACTGCTGCCAAGCCTCAAATAATTAGGCGGTGGTAAATATTTTATGATGGAGTGATTTTAACGCTCCTAAAATCTTTGTCAGCGTCATAACTAAGGCCAAATTAATGAAGTGACTGCTTTGTGGGCAATAACTAATTATGTCTTACGTTGACAAAATGGAGCAGGAAGTGTTATTGTCAAAAGGGAGGGCTTGAACAAGTAGTCACACAGACACAGGAAGTATTCTGGTATCGAGGACAATATTGTAGCGTGCTGTAAAAAGGAATTTGGCGGGCATGCCGATGGATGCCGCGCTCCAGCTCTGGCTCTCATGTGAAGCATAAACAACAGATGTGGGAAACAAATGGAACATTTGATGCATGTAAGCGTGGGCATTAAAAGGCCCGCATGTTGCCGCGTTCAGCCGCGTCCCCCCGATGGAAGTGCCAAACGTGTTCTTTTGGACCTGAGCATCACCTGACAGCTTGAGCGGAGGCTCTAGGCCAATACCTGAAGCAGATTTAGAGCATGATTTGCTTTCTGTGCTGTGTTTCTCCCCATATAACTGCTTCAGGTTATGGTTATCAGCTGATTGCCTTCATACAAAATCTAGAATAGAATTTCAAATCCCCCTACTAACCCGCAAAGCTCCAAATGGTCAGGCACCATCTTATTTTAAAGAATGTGTAGGTCCCTATTTCCCCTCAAGAACATTGCGCTCACGGAATACAGGCCTGCTTGTGGCACCTGCAGCCTCTAAAGCAGGGTACACACTACAAGATAACAAAGCCGATTTTGGGCCTGATTCCCCAGCTTCCAACAAAAGTAAGCAAAGTCGAGATTTTTTATTATCTTGCGAGATCTTCCTGTTGTGTGAGGCATGTGAAGAATCAGAACATTGTGGCCGCACTGATTTCATATAGTAAATATGAAACATATTTATGATCCGATGTCCTGTTGTGTGGGGGGAACGCATAGAACAGCCAAGCACGCACTTTGGATTGACACGTGGAACGAAGGGATGCAAGCTGACTGAAGAAGGAAGCACAACAACGGCAGCCATGGCGGCAAAAGGAACTGCGAAATCTTCCTGCTCATATCATGTTTGTTTACTCTAAAGTCACGTTTGACGTTTGAGGAGATTTTGCGAGATTTCCAGTTTTCAGAGTCGGGACCCTGGTTTCTGTGTGGAATCTGTTTCTAGCGCTTCTAGCGTCGTAACGAAGTTCCGCTGTTACGCCGCTGTTATGACTGTATAGTCGTAATGTTGTTTTTTGTATTATTATTGTAAGTTGTGTGTGCTCGTGTTTGGATCTGGTAGTGAGCGTATATGTAAATAGTTGTGTGCAGGTCCCCAGAGCTGATTGGCTGGCACATCATCAGCTCCCGCAGGCGGTTGGCTGCGTCCGAAGACGGCTGAGATAAGAAGCCAACGTGACCCCGTCTCCCTCTCCTTCCAACCGGCCATGTTTTCTTTTCCAGATTCAGTCTGTTTAGTTTCATATAAAAAGATGTCGGGGTGAATCTTATTTATTCACGGTTGTTTTCTCCTCTTTATATTAGTAGTTAGGGAGGTAAGTGGTTGTATTTCTGTTCTTGTTGATTTGTTAGGTTTGATCATTTGCCGTCTGAGTTAGAATCGTTTGTTATTTTCGATTCACCCTGAAGTTCAATTTATCTCATTTGAAATTGTTCAACTTGTTTTATGTAAATAAATCTGCCTTTTTTTGAAAGGTAACTTTTGTGTCTGTGGCTGCTTGGGACTTGAGGGAAATGGGTCCTTTTCATCTTATGCCTCGGCCCCCCTAGACGTGGGAATAACAGCCACCTTTGCCATTTTACATTGAACCAAGCAGCGCCGGCATAAAGATAAGCATATGAGCATTTACTTTGAAAATCCCAAAGTAAATGCATTAGCAGGAGATATGTTCATGCATAAACATATAAAAGTATCCCTACTTTTCCGTTTCCTCTGTTTAGACATTCACAGCATAATGTAAATGAAGGAGACTGCCTGTGTGCAGCACCCGTCCAATTACTGTCTGGGATGCTAACGGCTGCCACATGATGGACAGCTGAGCAGTCTGGCAGCAGAGGATCTGAAGCTTGGAGCGGATCTGCAGCGGGGAGCGAGGGAAAATTGATTTCGATGCAGAGGCAGAACGAGTCAGGTGTAGAGGAAGCATGTTGAATTATCTTCAAACAGGAATAGTCGCTGGTGATGAACAAATCAGTGACACAAAGTAACACACACGGGCCTGTAGGTGTGCTCAGTATGTGCGGTTTTAGTTACAGAGGAGGTGTAATATTTTTCAGGCTGGGAAATAGCACAAAAGGGTATTCCCTGCTCTACGCCACCGAGGGCCTTCTTTTCCAGGACATTTTCAAAGCGGAGACAGTTGGTGGCTGCTGGCACCGGCGCGCGGTGTTGCCCCTTCCAAAATCAGTCGGAAATATCCATTCGGAGCTTGTTGCACATTTCCAACAAAAACCCAACACTCTCAACATCAAACGGTTTTCTTGGACAAGGATCACAGAGATTGGAGCGATCGCAGCGGATGATTTCAGTTGCTAAAAATACAGAATGAGGTGGAGGAAGGACCCCGGAATGTTCTGCATGATCACAAAATAACAAGGACACAGTGTCATTGATGTGAAACTTCCAAAACCATGGCGCTGCCTTTTTAGATATCCTGCAGATTCAAAACACGTTGCATCATGGTTTTCCCAAGCTAATCGTGGTTTGGCTAGTCCAAGGGACGTGTTCATGCACATCAAACGTTGTAACACTAAGAGAAGAATTAGTCTAGTTAGCATTTTAGCCAGCTTTAGCTCGTTCACAACTTTCCCAAATCCTCTACTAAAGTTGTCGCTGTTGAAAGCAGTAACACTGACGTATGCATCTTTGACTCGGCTGCATTTATCTTTCCAACATCTGGCAAGAACGTGTCTCAAGTCTCCTCCTGAGGCTGCATGAACGATCTTGTATCGTATATTTTGAAAGAGGCTCACGTGCATTTACCCCCTTTGCTTTTTGTAGATCAGATAGCGTTCCCTTCCACCCCAGATGCAAAGAGTCAAACAGTTAGTAAATTGGGTCAAAGTAACAGCTGCTGCAGTTTGTGCAAGCTGCAGTCAGTGAGTGTTACAACCGCCTGCAGCTAAATATACAGAAATGAGTTTACTTTTCTAATAGATGGTTAAAGTGTTTGAACCTAAAAACAAACACAATATTCATCTTTGCAAAAAAGTTAAATGAATTCTGAATTATTTTCTGTCACAATAAAATGTTCTTTTAAGGCTGCTCTGCTTAGAGCATCAGCCCTGAACGTTCTCAAAAATGAACGCTACAAGAACACAAGATACATTATGCACATGAACGGTAGGGGCCGTGTGGAGGCAGAGGGGATGTGACACGGTCAACGCAGTACCAGGGACAACAATGGCAGAAAGTTTTGAAGACAAGCTGATAGAACAAGTTCGTAATTATCCACATCTGTATGATGTGTTATTGCCACTGCACAGCGACAAACAAGCCTGTCAAATTAGCTGGCCACAGATAAGTTCCGTTTTAGAAGTCGACGTGGAAACCTGCAAAACTAAATGGAAACAAGTCTGGGACCGTTACGCTCGTGCATCGAGGATTCAGAATTAACATCATCGTAATCTCCTCTAGTGGCTTGGGTGGGCGGCAGCTCAGTCTGTAGGGGACTAACCATGGCATTAGGGCTGGTAGCTGGAGAGGTGCCAGTTCCTTTCCTCTGCTCCGTTGAGGTGTCCTTGAGCAAGGCACCGAATCCCCCACTGCTCATGACGCACGTCCATGTTCAGACCCTTCAGTCTGACATCCTTCCATTAGTGCACGTCTGTTTGTGCATGTGTGTATTTCAGGCCTATGTGTGTGTAGCACGTTTGTACTAACAGAGTGAAAAATAGAATTAATAAAGTATGCCGTCTTCTTTTACTGCCGCCATGTCTGTTGTTTACATCCTGCACATATGATAGTTGCATACGGCCTGAGCTCTCAGGTGTGCCCTCTAGAGCAGTGGTGCCCAACCTTGGGTCCAGGCGCCAAAGATCGCTGGGGGTGCGCAAGGCTTTGTCTGCACTGAGATTGTCAAGATTAGATTTGCACTTGTAAAATAAAATCATTAAAAAAGCACTTACTCGATAATCAAAAGTCTGTTCAACTATTAAAAAATAATTTGTTTTGGTCCTCATTCAATTATAGTAGTTACTTTTTGGCAAAATTGGCATACCTTATCTACTCGCAGTGACTACAGCATTGTTCCATTTTTTGTAGTAATTTTAAATAGGAAAGAAAATATCAGCAGTGACTTTAGACAGAAGTTCTTTATCAACATTTTCACCTTAAAAACATCTCTCCCTAACTTGAACCAAAGTGCTTCTGTTGCCTGAACCTGACCATGAACACGAGAGGGGATTAACCTATAGGACCCTGGTGTGATAGTCGTGCACTTTGTACACCCATTATCCACCCAAACCGCCACCATGTGACTTAAGAGCCGCGCAGCAGTCTCAGAGACAGGATTGAAACAAACACACGACGTACAAACTGTACGTCACCGTGCAGTTATTCTGAGGCTCTCGGTTTAGTCCCCTCAGGTTCTGAGGTTTCCCCCTCTGCTGCCTCCGCAGCACAATCGCTGTAATGACGTTCATGCAGCTTAAAACGCTGAAAAAAATGACGTTTGAAAGGCTGTTAATCCACAGACAGACGCAGCCCCCGAATGAAAATTATTGATGCTGAGGTTTGTGGATTATCCTGAGTAACTGGGCATTGTTTCTAGTAATTGCTGTCTTTTTCTCTCTCTCTCTCTCTCTCTTATTTTTTCAATTACTTTGAGGGGGCTGCATAATCTGCTGCTCATTTGCTCTCAGTTTTTCACTTCACTTTCTGTTTCCGGAAGCTTTTCCTAAGCTGTGCTGCAAAGGGACCTCGTTTGCTTTAATTTGGAATAAAAAAGTGAACACAAATGCTACCTCCAAATCAAATATGACAAATGTAATCACACAAGGATGTAAGTAACTTACTGCGCCTGTGTGTGCTTTTATTTTAGTGGTTTGTTTGCATGCGTATATTTCTCACAAAAGCACAAGAGTGAGCGCATTAAGATGCAGGAGACGTCGCCCCTTCTGGGATAAACTGCTTATTAATCTTGCACTTTCACTCGTGCATCATTTACCCCAGCTATTCTGCCAAATGCGACCACAACAGGCGTTGTAAATACATAAACAGCTCGCAAAAATAGTCTTCCTTTTGTCCTGTTGTGTCGGGGTAATCACACATTTCCCCCTGCTATTGTTTTTAATAATTCAAGCTGTTTGTATCGCCCTTAGTTAGAATGTAAAATATGCGCGTGTGGGTAGTTTATTATTATATTTGTGTCACATATTTGTATCTTCTATTGAAATCCCTTCCCTGCGTATGTGTTCTTAAATCTAATTAAAGTGGCAGCGGCGGCCAATCGCTGCGCTTATTGCTGCCGTGTGTGATGTGAATATGGAATGACCCTGAAGTACTGCAGACTTTGGGACGCAGCCAGAAGTGTGTCCATCTCACCCCGTCACTTCCCCGTCCTCAGGAGACGTGTTTGTCATGGAAATCTTTCCGTGAGCAGACTGAGGGTGTGTGTGTGTGTGTTACGGTGTTCCCCCTGCAGGGATTCCCAAGGCTGAGATGTACACAGGTTCATACAAACTGCATGGCTGCACCTTGTTCCATGCCGTGTTTACTTCACTACAGTGAATAATGGGTGTATTTAAAACAGCGGTGCTCTTTCCTTCCCTGCCCTGTTTTCAGTAAATGTATAATTCAGGCGTGTTTTGCTTCCCCATCCCACCTTTGAACAAGCATTAAGGATTATGGGCAGTTTGGTTTCAGCGCTCGCTCGGATTTATTCAACACAAATAAATTATAAATTTGTATTTTCACAGCTGTAATTAAAAAATTATCTCACTAAGAGCACTTTAAAAACAGTTTTTAATGAGGAAGCTACAAAAGTTTCAAAAGAAAAGACTGCACCCCATTCCCACACTCTGTCGTATGTCCTTTTATACAGAGCAGCCTGTTGGAAATAGATAGCCTTTACTCTTTGACTTTATATATTATAATAATAAAAAAAAAAGGTAAGGCTGAAACAAAGCTCAGAAGTTCACTTCTTTATTTCCAGGTGTATTAAATGCAAAGAGCCTCCTGAAGCGCCTCCGGGCTGCATGTGAAATTAGAAATCACGGGTGACAGTTAGACGCCGTATCTCGACATGTGTCGGGTTACGCAACAGACTCATTCATTCAGGATGCCAGGTCCATTATATGCATGAATCATCAGCATCGTGCATCTCTATCACACTCGCTCCTCAGGCTGAAATATGCATTATGCTCTTTTCCCTCATGTGAGAGTGCTTGAAGTTAGCGCAAATAAGTGCACATTTAAGAGAGGAAACTGGAGTGTAATACAGGTACCGAGCTGTGTGTGATTAATTTCCGCATAGAGCTTCGGCAGGGGAAATTATAGGACGGTACAGACGCACATTTTGGAGGTAAAAAAACTCACCAAAAAACAGTGGCGTTTCTAGGATGCTGCCCCCTGATTGGCCACCCTAGGTGCCATAAACCATGATTGGCTAGCTGCTCAGTCAGAGGCGGGAGTATAGTTCAAACCAACTTATTGGGCATCGTTGCAACAGGCTGCAAGCATCTTTCGTGGTATTTTAATGTTGCAAATGTTCTATTATTAGTGTGACTTTTAAAGATACATCTTCTTAAAAGGTCCGGAAATAATTGGAAAATGTGTACACTGTAAAAACAATTAATCATGGTAACTTATAACTTTGTCATTAGTTTAAAAACAAGTTAGTGTATACATGGACCACAGAACCGGTGGGGCCCAGGCCGAACAATACGTCACCCTATTTAATACTTATATTAATAACTATGTGAATAACTGTTAGTAACTGTTTGCATTTAGATTTTCTCAACCGCCATCATGTTTGCACAGCAGCAGGTGAGCCGTGTGTAAAGCTGTTGCCGTTTCCAAAAGATCAAAACTGATAAATGAGACCGACACTACACAGCTGTAAAAACTTTTAAAACTGAATAAGAAGGTCAATATTTAACAGAAAACATCCACCGCAATCAATGCAAATTACAGGAGGGACGCGGATCTCTCTCTCTGTGTGTGTGTGTGTGTGTGTGTGTGTGTGTGTTTTTCCGACGGGCAGGTGTGGAGACGCTGCTCCAGGTATGGGAGAGACAGAGCACGAGGGCAGACTGTCCAGTAAGTTAATCAATCCTGGATGACGATCTTTTTGACGGATAAAAAAAAGAAGCATCCCTGGTTAGAGACTTGGCTGTGGAAGATAAGGGCATAAACTGGGAAAATGTCTGGGAGAATACATTCCAGGCTTCCAAGAACCCCAATCACCAATTAATTCATTTTAAGATGTGTCAGAGGTTCTCACCAGACACCACTTGTGAGATTCCATATGAAACAGCCAGCCCTAACTGTGACCTGTGTCCCCTTAATGTAACAGGAACATAATGTGGGACTGCCCAGAGGTATATAACTTTTGGAAGACAGTGGCATCAACTTTATCTAAGATAATTGGCAATGCTATACCTCATGAACCAATCCCTCTTTCACTCAATGATGATTCACTCATGGAACTTAGTGGCAAGCAGCGCAAGTTATGGCTGGCGGCACTAACCAGCCAAAAAACTTGTAGTACAACGCTGGCTGCCACCGCACAAATTGTACAGCAGAAAGAGGTTGGAATATTTCCTAGATGTGGTCATGCTTGGATTGTCTACAGCCCGAGTGAACAAGGCCAACGGCACTACGTTGGAAATGTGGAAAGGGGCTTCCTCTGTACTTTCAGAACTTCTTAAAAGATAGTACTTGAATATATGTTTATATTGAATGGCTAGCTCTGAACCAAGATCGGGAGGGGGTAGGGGGGGGGGCAAGGTGGGCTGGCAGGGGGATGGGAGTGGGGGGAGGGATGAAAATACAGATGTAATGTGACATGCTTGTTGACCTTTCTTCAATAAAAAACAATTGTAAACGAAAAAACAAAAAAAAAGAAACATGATCGAATCAGTCACCAAATATACTTGAGGGGGTTAAGCAGTCCATGAGTGTAAATGTTGTCATAATTCACTGTTTCAAAAATGATGAACAACGAAACTCGGAACTAAATTGTAATTTAAAGTTAAATAAATTGAAGGATTAGAAGGACAAGTTTAGTTACGAAAGTTTGTTTTGAATCGATACAAATTCACTCAACTTATAATAATAAACACTAACTTTCATTAGTCGAAAAAAAACAACTTTTTTTTTTTTACAGTGTATTTGCCAATCTGTTAAAACTTATACCCAAGAATATAACAACTCTTTGAAACCTTAAAGGTATAATAAGTAGGACTGTCCTAGAAAAATAAAATATAGACTTTTACAAATATAAGATAATATAAATCATCACTTATGGGCCTCTATACATGTGTGTTGGTGAGTGTGTGTGCAGACCCTTGTTAGGGCGCTGTTGTGGTTCCCTGAGCCAATCACAGCATATAGGTGAGTGTGGGAGTGGTTCAAATTAGCAACTGGGCCCCACTCAGACCGGCGAACATGGCGAAAGAGTGATGCAGAGTTGGACTTCTTTCTATTGGACAGGTAGGTGTCTCAAACCGGGTAAGAGAAGCTAACCAGCGGTTAGCATGCTAGCGCAAAGGTGACGAAGAGCCCAGGAGGAGGCGCCCAGTTTGAATGTGTTGTTGACAAAATGCAAGGAAGAATCCTAATTATTATACATTTAATGTTGGTAATTAAAGTTGATATAAGTAGTCGAGTCAGAAATGGTAAATAAATGCTATTTGTTTGTGTTCACAGACTACTTTATGCCCTCTGCATAAATTGATGCCCTGGTTGGGCCACCCGGATTAAAACTTTCTGGACACACCCCTGCAAAACAGCCCAAGTTTTCTCCTAATACATTTCTTAATCCGTAGTTTCTCCATCGTGCCACAGGGTAGAATGTTATCTTGGACAGTGTGGAGGAAATATGAGGCAATTTATCCAGAGTTCAACGGTGCTGGTCTGCCACTTAAACATTTTATTGTGCATTATGCGAAAGGTCGGGGTCATTCAGCGGACGTTTGCCGTGCACCGTGCAGAAATGTGCAGGAGCGTTTACAACCGCAGGGACAACATCAAGATATACCAACACATCTCATTCTTCCCGCTGCACACACAGCTAGCTCGCACACGCACACTCTCGAGATCCATCCCTGTGGGTGGACAGAAGCTCTTCCTTATCCATGCTACCTTGCATAATGCCTCTCTGCGCTGCGTAGGGTATATGCAGCAGTCACACACTTCAGCAGCTCGTTCACCAGAGTCTTCTTTCAGAGTGAGCGTTCGCTTGTTTGGCCCCAAGACCTGAGAGCTAACACCTCGCAGCTACCGCTTTAGATCTGCAACCAAGCCTGAAAAAGTTTCAAGTCGGATGAGCAGGCCGGAGTGAGAGATACATTCCTGTCAAGGTCAGAGCTCAGGATTTTTTGGCAACCAGCTTGGTTTCTGTTGCCAACAGGGAGTTGACCTACATGGCATGAGACTGTGTGAACTCTACCGGCCTCTGGAATGTGGGCAACTCCCAGAGGAAGTTATATCAATAAAACTTGAATAGAAAAGGATATATGTATTCACAAAAGTAAAACTTTGTGATATGAAACTCTCGGAAGACCTAAGGAAGCTGTACAATGTGTACAGGCGATGTGTACAGTGGATTTGAATAAAATGAGAGCTGCAGAGGTTGGAATGAGACCTCTGTGTTCTTGTGCGTTTCCACAAGCATTTGTGAAATTGTTTGGTCATCCCAGATTTCTATTGCACCCCCACGCCTGCCCTCTCCTCATCCTGCTGCCTGGCTGCGTGGATGTCTGCAAGTGTCAGCACCTGTTAACAACCCACAATGCACAGTGTTTTTGGTTTGCTTCCTATATTAGGTTAAGTCCGACAACCGGTGGTTCATTTGGAAACAGACCCGTGTGTCCCATGGTCCGGTGGTTTGGTCCGCACCAGAGTTCGAATGCGTGTTCTCACCTGTCCAAACAAAGCGGAGTCCAGACCGCAGCTGTCAGGTGTGAATGCTCCCTCAGGCTGGCGTTCAGGGAAAAAAATGTGATAAAACTTTGGTCAAACAAAACAACATTTTTATTTTGCAGTTTATACTTTAAACATTGTATTATATTTTGCACTTGAATAGCTGAACCTCTACAGTGACATAATAGATAAAGTTGACTTTAATGTAAATGCTTTTGTCCCCATAAAATAATCATCACCATATATATCAAACATGAAGCAACTATGAAGAACGTTGGCGCCCCCTGTGGACATGGCATGTATGCACTCCCATTTAAAGCACTGGTAACCCTGATTGAGTAATCTCGACATATCTGGATCAGGTTGATTCAATCCAGTTTTAAAAAACTGAGCACACATGAGCCTACCTGACCGCCAAATGCATGAAATTCAACCTGTTCTGTTTTATAGTAATTCATGAAAATATTACCTAAGAGCAGCACTATACTTTTTACAATTGCAATTCAAGCATGGCGCTGAGCATGCAGGATGCTGGATCCGGCTCACCTGAGGGGAATGCACCGTCCTTTCTCGTTATGATGAGCTAATATTTATAGAGAATTTTATACAGCAAGTGATGATCTTGCACACAGATCCAGAAGAAGCTGAGTCAAAGAATCCCAGTTACATATCCTGAACTTTAAAAACTACTGTGCCACTCGAGCTGCATGGATTCACACTTGACATGCATTATTCTCCACAGTCACCTGACAAACACTTCCTCCTAATTTGGCCGTCTATTTAAGCTGCAAGATTTCCAGTCTCTCCCTCTGCTCTGTCATTGCCACCGCAGCCCTGCACCAGTACTGCGCTCATACTTTCGGCCACCACCACCACCCCAGCATCCACCTGCAGGCTCTAGACTAGGCGGGGGGGTTAAGATATTATCTCATCACTCCTCAAATTTCTGCATGTAAAATAAATCTGCGAGGAGTGATGAGGTCGGAGGCTAGACGACAACACAAGCTATGTTCTGTCGTGCAATCAACATTTAAATATATCACAAACGACTCTCTGATAAAAATCAACGTATTGTGTCGCCTTTTTAATCTATATTTGTGGACATTTGGCCAAACTGTTATCATTGAAAGTAAATACGATTTATTTTAAGCCATATTTCGAGATATTATCCAGGATGAATGCTCAAAAAGTGTAAGCTATCTTAACCTACAATGAGTACCATGTGTGTTCAGAATTTCCTGAGTTATGACTCCAAGGAGCAGTGTGATTTTTGAGCTGACACTCAACGCTGCAACGCTTTGCCACTGACGGTGTTGCCGCTAAAAACTTCCTGTACCTGAGAGCAGCATATAAATAACAGCTGGAATGTGAAAAGTTCTCTTCAAACACTCAGAGGAAAGACTCTGTTGGTGTGAGTGGCTCTTGCATGAGGCCTAATGTCTCCACCACGGTAAATACGGCACTCCTCAACCTCGGGAGGAGTTTTACATACTGTTAGGGAAGTTAACTTGTTGTGTAAATTGTTGTGCGCAGACGAGAGCTTTTCTCGCAAAAGTGTTCGACTAGTTTAAACCCGTGGTGCTTCCAGCTCACTCTGGCATCTCTGAAAGTCTGATGTAAAGCGATGGCAATGAACTCGTGATTCACAGTGTGATCAATCTAAATGAACCTCCTTCACTTTTGGTTAGACAAAAAGTATACAGAGGAAAAAGTCTGTTTAAACCTTCGACACAAAGTGCGTGAGATATGGATCATACAGCTCGATATTATGAAGTTGGTCCTAATATTTTATGCATTTGATGTACTGTAGTTTGAAAAGCAAAGCGTCTCCATCTCCGAAAAGAACTCCGTTGGCCGACAGGCATCGTAAAAAAGATTCACAGTAATGGCCTACCATCAAGAAAGCAGTGAATTCTTGTTGTCATATCCACAACTATCCATTAAACACCTGCTCAAAGCAGCTCCGTCTTAACCCCTGCATGCTTATAGAGGCGAGGACGCGCTCCTGTAAACGTTTAGCACAACAATTCTGCTCTGTCACCAATGATAGATGCACGAGTAAAAACTGCAATATTGGCATCCAAACAATAGGCAAGGCACTATAGTTAAGTATTTCTCCTGAGAAATCTAAAATTATGTTCTCTCAAGGACATTGCCGACGGAGCATAAAAAAAAAAAGAGGAGGAAAAAATTGGAAAGGGGAGGAGGAAATTGCAGAGCACCCTGTTTTGCTCCCCAGCTGTTTACACAGTGCTGCAGAGGCTGTAAATTCTAAAGAGCTGAAGCATATTGGGCATCATCTCCGGCACCCATCATTCTAGAAATTGCCTCTCTTTACCCCTCTCTCTGCAGAAGTACGCAGTTCATTGCCGTGCCCGCGGTTCCCTTTGCACTGTCACTTTGGCGGTGACACCCAGGGGCCCCATAAACAAGCAGCCTCTACAATATCTCAAGGGTAGGAGCCAGGATTGGGCGGCTGCCTCCTCAAAGATAGAAAGGGTAATAATATTTTCCTTACCTAGACCCTTTCCCGCCCCTCACGGCTGCTGATGTCGGGTTTGAAGCGAGGACATGAAAGCTGCTCAAACTCACATTTTACAAACATTGAATTTATATGTGAGAGCGTTTTACTCCCCGCTGACATATCTGCAGTCAGGTGATAACTTTAGCTTGTTCTCTCACTACGTATAGTATAATGTGTGGGGGTGCAAAAGTATGAAATGTTCAGACAAAGCAAAGACGCTCAAGATGTGCAACTTTAATCTATTACTATTATTAAATTAGTGCTGTTTTGAAAAATGCAACCATCATGCATTTTTTATTTGAGCAGAAAACACTAAAAGTCACATCAAACTGACTTGTTATAACTTCAAAATAAGATCTTAATTTAAACTTCATTTATTTAGAAGGAAGGGAAGAAGGGAAAAAAAAGTTGTTTATTATTCAACAAAGTTGCTCTTAGAACTTAACAACCAAAGAGGCAGAGTCTGGACATAAGTCTAAAAAAATAACATCACTATGTGTAAGAATTATTTTTTTCTTATTTCCTGTTAATCTCATCACCAATCAGGCTTATTTTTTAGGATCTAATGTCCCTCACAGGCTGCCTTCATTGCTGCATTGCTTTTGGTTAGCTAGCTAGCCTGCTAATGGGTAGCATACAAACTCCTTTATGCTAAAGTTAATTAAAAATAAACAATGTTGCTTTTGACAAACAAAGACTTTCTCTTACACATGAACAAACTGTTCATATGAAGACAGTCAGGAGTTTAGCTGCTACAGACGTACTCGAATTACAGCTAGCTTATATTGGCTAATGTTAGCTCATATAAGTAAAAAAACGCCAGGAAGTGCAATCGCGTAAATTCATGAAAATCCCAACCAATACCTCACCAAGCCAATCATTTTTCGCGATCTTTGCAATTTTGGCCGTAAACTCGACCAGTCTTCCAATCTCTCGTGCGCGTTGTCATGTGAGTCACCATTCACGTACGTGCGCCGTTCTAATGAGAGCTCCGGTGCAATCGTCTCTCTTTCACGAGCGACCTAAACCGGCCTCGTAATACAGCGTCTCCATGGAGACTCTACACAGTGAATAATAAATCCAACACTTGATGTCTTCTTGTGACCACTTAACAATGTTAACATGTTGAGAACTGTTAGCTGTCCACTTAGCCACCTCCTGATGTCTTGTGTTGAGTCTACTGACCAATCAGAATGCTGCATTTCTAACTTTCCACCAACCAGGGGCTGTGTGCGCCGCGACCTCCGGAGTCGATTCCCATTCAAGTCAACGATCAGGATTCAACAGCACGCCCCAGAGACGTCTCTCCGCTCTGCTCCGCTAAAGATAAGGAGGCCGTTTCAAGCACGTGTCAAGCTGAACAGAGCAGATCGTTCCAAACAGGAAGTCAGACATGAATAAAGCATAGAGCATCCGGCCATTTCAGAATAAAACACCATGTACAGACTGGTACAGACTCCCGTTCTTTTCCCATTTTTTTAATATCAACACACTGAAATCTTGAAAAAAGAACACTTTTCATTAAGTGGTGTACTCAGCCATGGTAGAAGATATCCAAATGAGCTGATAATCAACCTCTGAGGTGCAAACTGAACTGTTGTTTGTGTGTTGCTCTGTTTAACATTGATGTTATCGCGTGATTCCACAATTCTCGCGCGATCTTGTGATCTCTCGAATCCAGCTGCTCGGGCGCTGTGGATCAGACGCGCTTCCTGTGGGCGAAGGCTCGCACCGTCTGGACGCTACAATACATACGTTTCATACAGCTACATAATGGACATCACTTCTCTTTACTTAAAGAACCTTTTAACCATTTTTCAACTTGTCTTAGATTATTCCAGCCCCTTTTTTCATCAAACAATAGAGAAAAACAGGAAGTAAACAGGAAGAGACATGTTTCTTTTTCCTGCTTGTGTTCCCATTCCGCTTGCTCTCCATCAGGTTTGAGCTGAGCAAAATCTATGTGTGAAACAGAAAAAAAAAATCCATATTCTACGCACGTAAATGTTCAGCACAAATATTTTAAGCAGAAACAGTAAGCCTTACCAGGATTGACCTCAGATCTGTCACTTCCTGTCACTCTGTTAGTCTGTCTTTTGAATGTTAATTCTACACAAGGTCACGTAGGAGATCTGTGGCTTCTCCTCACTGGCTAATTATCCCAGCACCATCTTTTATTGAATCTGACACTTTGAAGGGCTTTCCGTTGGCCCGTCCCTCATTTTTAATAGTATTGATTTTACACCGATCATATCAGGCCATGCGTTCTCAAAAAGCACGCTGCCAGCTTTTTGTTCTCTCTGCTGCTCCCCTCCACCTCGCAGCCTTTCGCTTTTTATTCCCATCCAAAGTGTTTGGGAGCTGGCAGGATTGTAACTGCAAACACGCATCTTCTGCTCGGCAATTATCAGAGGGGGCAGAGTGGGAGAGGAATTGATCTGCCGGCTCGCGGTACAGTAAACAAAGCCTCGCTGTCCCATGTGTGCCGAGCAATTATGAAGTGCAAGAAGTAGCAGGTTTTGCATGAGCTATTAAAAGACTCAACGCAGTTGGAGCCAGAAAGGTGCAGGAGAAAGAAACACTTACAATTAGCTTGAATAATGCGTCGCGGTAACATCTAATTAACACTTTGTTTTTGATCTTCTTCAACGCACTTCCTTTATGTTTGCATGTTGTTGCACCGCTGGATGTTTGGGACAGATTTATAAAGGAAACATTTCCACCACACGTCACTTTCCAAACAGCTATTCAATTTATTTCATTGTTTTCAAAGAGATTGTTTGTCACCTCTTTTTCTCTCTCATGTCGGCCTTCCATGTCGCCGTATTGTCTCCGGCCCCCTCCGTAGAAGCAATTCATGCAACATTAGATTCAAACTCTGATATGCGATGTCCCCGGGCGCTCGGCGGAGACGGATATATGAATAGCATTTAGGAAAATAAATTGATCTTTGATGCTTGTCCTTCAGGGGGAGATTATGTGACATTGGTTACTGTCAACAGTCTGTTCTATTTCTATTTTAGCTGAGCGCCATGGGTGAAAATACACTCATGAGGTCCATTGGAATCGAAACGAAATGGGCTATTACCCTTCAATGTGATATTTCTGAGGCGATGGAAATGAAAAGAGGTCTCTCATTTGTGCTGCAGTGATCTGGTTATAGCTCTGATGCACAGAGTCGGGGGGAACCTGTGAGGTCCACATTTATCAGCTGTTAAGTATGTTTGGAAATTAACTGCTTCACATGTGGGGAATATTAAATATAAAGAATCTGAATGTGCTGTTAAATTATCTGGCACGGTTTTTACATGTAGGTGCTGATGTATCCTGCACCTCTTGGAGAATCCTGACACATGGCCTTAATCAGATTCTTACATAAACCCCGTCTGAATCCCTCTCTCCTCTCTCGTCTCCAATCACACATGAGTAATAGCGACCATCTGCCTAAAACATCGCAGTCAGCAGAAAGGCATCGCAAGGGCCCGCAAAGATTTCAATTATCAATATACCATTTAATACATCGCCGCCAGGCCAAACAGCCTGGCATCTCGACAGGCCAAGATGGAGAATGTTATTTCTCAAACACATCAGCAGATAGCTGCAATTTGGCGTGGTGGTGCGGTGGGGTTCAAACCGGCCTCCATCCATCAAACTGTACTTGGATCACGGAGAAGCAGGAAAACCCTTTTACTCACGCACATGGGGTGATTACATAAGCACAGAATCCCTCCGAGAGCTGTTTGATTATTGTGATCGAGATGATGTCAGTCGCTGCAGGAATTCCTTTGATTCCTCCGAGGTGATATGACCATCCAGTTTGGCTTTACACGAAACACTAACACATACTTGGATGCATAACAGGTCAACGTGAAGATGAATATCTTTTTTAAAGAATCTAAGTTCATCATTTAAATGTACATGCAGTACAGTGGAGGTGTTTCTTGGTGGCTTTGGTGCACTGATATGTCTGCATGTGGTTTCTTATTAATAAGAACGCAACTGTGGAGATCTCAAACACAACTACAGCCAGAAAACTGCAACTACGGTAAGTACGCTTGGTCAAACTTGAATGGGATCTGCCCTTAAAAAGGTTTGACTTGGGGCCGGTTTAGCTCAGCGGTTAAATCAGCGACCATATACAGAGGCTATAGTCTTTGATGCGGCGGCCCCGGGTTCAACTCCTGCCCTCGGCCCTCTGCCGCGTGTCATCCCCACTCTCCCTTCCCCCATCTCTGCCACTATCCACTGTCCTCTCTCTAAAAAATAAAGGCATAAAAAGTAAAAACAAATAATAATCTTAAGAAAAAGACAAAAAAAAAGGTTTGACTTTCAGCTGTCTAAGACAAAACTTTAAATCATCCGTTGTCAATCAAAAGGAGCATGGCTCCATTTTTTTAGCCATGCTAGCAGGACATCTCTATGGACGTTGGTTGGCATATCTCAACAGCTGTTGGTTGGATTGCTAAGGAAAATTTTGAGCGCCCACTGCTGACTGGCTGCAGTATAGGTCATAAAGCCCGCCTCCTCCATGTTAACAGATGGAACATGAGTCAAACTATAAAATCAAAATACACAACAGACACATTTTTCTCAAACATGGCTTCTGTCATTGTAGATTGTTATGCTGATTTAAGTCCAAGTGTTCAGTTTTAATTAGTTATTTGATGCTGTAAAAAGGATGATTGACACCTCTGTTGACAAATACGGCTCCTGCAGCTGATCTGTTCCAGATCAAAAGACTGAAGGAGGATCTAAAACCATCACTGAAATCTGAAAAATCCAGTCACTGGACCTTTGCTGATTTTTGGTAAGTTAAATGTGTATTCTGGTTAGCAGAAAAGACATCTTTACAGCGGCTCAACCAGCCAATCTCTACTGCACAGTCTCTGGCTCCAAAAAATATCACGGCAGCACCTGCCTTGGGAGTATTTCACCTTTACTTTGGTACAATTTGGAACAGCCTTGTTGTACTTTGTGTTTTGTACTGTGCTAATTACATGTTGTGTACTTGGCATACTAACATGCTACTCTATTAAGATGCCAAAGCTAAGTATAGCCCTATGGCACTGCAAGCATGCTAATCGCTTTACTGTCATTATAGCATGAAACAAACATTGCACCATTAATTGGGGCCTGAAATTGCTCTGTTGACTGTGATGTTTACAACAGACATTTGGCTAATAGTTTTAGCATTCATGTTTGTTTGTTTTTTCAAGTAACTGTGCATAACCGTAGGGTTAAGAACCTGTATTACATCCCACACTCTGTCTGAAAGCTGTCTAGATATTTCGCCCTGTTCCTGATAGTAGTAATTAACCAGGTTAGAACGTTGCTATTATTACCCTGAGGAATGATGCAGCCCATTATGTAATAAAACGGATCCTTTACTGCCACTTACATTGTAACAAAAGTAAAAGTAGGCTACAAGTATTCAGTGCAGCAAAACATCAGACAGTGAATTGTTGATATATAAACACAACATTCTGCTAGCATGTTGTAAAGTCTGTTTGTAGCTGTAGAGCAGGAATGGTGACAAGTGAAGCATAAAGTAGTCACTCTCAATAATGTATAATTCCTGAGGCTGAAGCGTGTCACACTGTGGAAGCTTTGTGCAGAGAAATAGTGGCTTAGTGTGGAAGTGCTGCATCAGGACAAGTCTGAGAGCTCTGCTCTGCATAGCGTCTTCATTAGCTGGAGGTGCACTGCAAGAATAATACAGTCAAGTAATATCCAAGCCACTGTGGAAAAGTTGTGTATGCCTGCGCCAACCTGTTAACTGGGAGTAAGAACTTTGTGTGGTGTGTCTGTTGCTTTGTGTTCTGATCATGGCTTCACATCTTAGGTCTTCACCATTTGGCAGATAAATCCCAAAACCTTCTCTGCGCTGAGACTTTTGAATTTGGTTTGGTTGTTTACCAAGACTACAAAGTGTGAACCCTCTGAGATTTCCAGTCCAACACTGAAACTCTGCTGCATTTCTGAAATAGAATGTGATAATAAGGATTGCTGAAAATCCCCTCAGCCCCCACATCTCTGTCTATTTTCTCCTGTTAAACGTCCCTCCTATAGTGACACATTATCACACGTCCTTGAAAGACATCTCGTTTGACAACAGAACCCCCGCGGCTAAACAAACAGCATGAATTAAGTGGCATTAACATAATGAACACCTTCATTATTATTCTGTTCATCTCTCAACACTTTATGTAAATATTTAAAGCAAGAATAAGAGTCGACAGCGACGCTCTAGTCTCTCTAAGGCTGTACTTTGGCACAGCAGTGCCTTAAGCTAAATGCTAATGTAAGCATGTAAACATAATGCCAATGCTAATGTGCTGATGTGTAGCATGTTTAACATGTTCCCTGTCTTAGTTTAGTATGTCATGTTAGCATTGAACACATAGCACAGTGAGGCTAATGATGCTATCAGTTATGCAGGATTCCGGCCATGAACTTGAGCGCAAATTCCAATTTTCAAGCTAATGATAGCACCAAGGTATCACCAGTGTGTTCAGGTGTTCATACTCTGCTAGATATGAGATTTGATGCGTTTCCATACTTTTTTTGGGTTGTGTGATTTTTCTCTACTATATTTATATATTTAGGTTATTCATATTTATAATTTTGTACCCATGTGTCATATGGATGGGCAGAATGATATATGTATGTTAGAGGGTGTTTAGACCTGGTAGCAATATGTGGACAGCCTTAACGACAGGTCTGATCGCACCCAGGACGGATTGAGGACACATTCAGATCTGATCACTCAGGCCACATACGGAGGTGGTCTTGGACGCATTTATCCGCATACGTCTGGCAGTGTGTACGCACATGTGTCCTGGGTCACATTAAGCACCGCCCACTCTACCTGTATCCACGGCAACGATCACGTGGCTACGGGGAGGCCTCTCCTCTCAGTCCTGTCTGATTTAATATTTCTCCGCTGTGTCTCTTAAAAATCATATTTTTATTCATTTCTCATGTCACTCCAGCTGTGTAAACGTGGTTTATACATTAGAGCGGAGTGTGCACGGAAATAAAGACAGATCGTGTCAGTGTTTATTCATTGGGAGAGAGATTTTTAATACGGGACAATCGCGAACTGACGAGGGAGAGACGGAGATATGATCCAGGAGCAGTTTATCACAGTTTAAAAATTAAGTGATCCACATGAGGTTTATCAGAGATTTTAATCATGCAGCTCAGTGAACCAGAGACAGATCTGTGTGTGTGTTCCCCCGCAGTCGCTATGTGTCCTGTATTTTCGCGCACAGTTCCCATAAAGTATAAACTACATCTTCTCATGCTGTGAATGACAGGAGCAGGAGCTGTAACCCGCGTGCAGGAGACAGACGCTTCATACCGGGGATCTTTCTGTCTGTCACTGTTTACAGAGACTCCAGTCTGCTGTGTATCATACATTTGATAAACACAGAGCTGTGGAGGAGCATCAGGCTTCATGATCAAACAAAGTTTTGTATCACGTCGTCACTCTAGTCCGCAGTCCACTCCCTCCCTCTGTGCTCAAGCGCAGCAGCTCTTCCCCTCTCTGTGCTGCGAGTCTGCATCACACTTTCTTTCATTACATGATGTTTTATATTATTATATGATAAGTCTAATGAAGGAGACAGAGCCTCCGGGTTTATTTGCATACAGAGCGGGAAAGTGATGATCACTGAAAACGCATTCTAGGGGCTCGTTAATGCTAGGTGTGAACTGCTGGGCTTAGAGCTGACAACTTGTGATCGGTTCACCCAGGACAGACGCGTAACACCGAATTTGAACAGGACCTAAGACGAATGATTTGCTGTCATATTTAATTTAATCTCCATGTAAAGTAGTTTAGCTCAAGTGTCAAGAAAGGTGGAAGGCAGGCAAAGTCAGCAGACTTTTTGTTTCCCAGAGGTCAATGTTTATTTACAGTGTCAGTGATGTCACCCATTGTTGGGCTGGCCCCCTTTCCAGCAGCAGTACCGCACTGTCAACATGGTCGGGTTCATCAACATCACTCGGATTCATCCTCTGGGGACGATGAATGTTAGTTTAAAGTTTTACGTTCATCTTATTGTTGATTGAGATACTTTGTCTGGACCCGCAAGGCCAATCTCAGGTTAGGCCCATTCAGGCACACAGCCATTTATCCTTTGTCAAATAATGATGATGCATTTCTAAATAGCATATCATTGATTTCATAATGATGACAGAGCATAATAGAAAAGATTCACAGGCTGACAGAAACTGATGTGACTATTTGTTATAAAAATGGAATACCAAAGAGTCAAGAATCAGTCAGTTGGCGCTCCATGTGTTCTCAGTTTAACTTACTCATGAAAATAAAATGAGCAGTGATTACCATTTTATAACATTTTTTGGCATTGATCTCACTCTGTAGAGTACAAGGAAAGCTCACATGCATTTTTAATGAAGTGTTCTGATGTGACTGCCGGAACAATGAGGGATGTGCTCACTGAACACTTGCAGATTAAAACTGGCATACACGAATTTTGCTCAAAGTGAAGTTCTGTGAAGTTTTTTTAGTTGAAACACTCAGAAAAAAATATTCTGTTCAACTTATGTTCAAAGTATAAAGTAGAGACATTGTGGAGCTGCACTGTGGTGCAGTGGTTAGCGGTATCGCCAGGCAGCAAGCTTCCTAGCTCGAGTACCGGCTTGGACGAAGGGGCCCTTTCTATGTGGAGTTTGCATGTTCTCCCTGTGCATGCGTGCACTCCGGCTTCCTACCACAGTCCAAAGACATGCTCATTAGGTTCATTGATGGCTATAAAATTGTCCATAGGTGTGAGTATGACCATGTCTCGTCCAAGGACACTTCGACATGTGATTGTAGCACTCAGGGATCGAACCCCCAACCTTCCGATAGAGAGACGACCAACTCTACCACTGAGCCACAGCCGCCAGTAATTTGATCAAATAAATACGAATAAATGCTAACTTCATTCATTCTCACTAGCCTTATTAGCTAATGTTAGCACATGCTAAGCTAAGGTAACAAAAAGCGTAAATGTTATCAATCTTTAACAATAGCTAGTTAGCAGCATCATTGTTAAGTAAGTTAAGTTGTGTAAACATGTTGACAGTGGACATGTCAAAGTGTCCTTGGGCGAGACACTGAACCCCAAATGGCACAGCCAGTGGTGTGTGAATGTGATGTCTTACTGACATTTGGGCACTTTATATAGCAGCCTCTGCCATCAGTGAATGAACCTGTGTGTGAATGTGTGAATGTGGCATGTAGTGTAAAAGCGCTTTGAGTGGACGCAAGACTAGAAAAGCGCTGTAAGTACAGTCCATTTACCATTAATATTAAAGGTAAAGCACAGGCTCACATAGCTGCTCGTGTGGCTGTTGTCTTGTTGGGAGATGAAGACTGATGGCTTAAGATGTGTGATATTTGACCCCATCATGGCTCTGCTGAGCCACCATGTTTAATCAAACCAACAGATTGGAAAAGAAATTTTTTGACGAAGCTTTCAATAACCTTTTTGATAACAAACAAGCATTTTATTGGCAAATCTCTCACAGAAATACATCCATGGCCGAATTAAGCATGCACTTGCACTTTAAGCTCCTGACGAAGATGGAGTCCCAGAACAGGGATGTGGCCCAGAACACATTATGTCCAAGTCAAGTTTAAAGGGGCCATATCTTTTAAATGCATATTTTGAATTGATTTCACACTTTTGGGTGTTTATTGTTCACAGTGAAAAAGTGAAAACTATGTTTAGTTTTTTAGAATTATGTTTCTCTCTGAAATGGGCCGTTCAGAACAGCTGCAGGTTTCTACGTAGAACCTTGCATTTACTGAAATCGACCAATTGTCATTCACCCTCATTCACCTCAGGCTGCCTTCTCGCACTAGCTTGCAGTCAAGTCGTTGTCAAGATTTCAACTTACCATTCCGATACCTCCTGTGATTCTGACTTGTAAATATAAGGCTGGATAACCGATCCTAGAGCGGCCATATTTTCTACAGCTTTGGAGTGACAGTGCAGTGTGGCCGCTCCAAATGCTGTCAGCCAATCATGGCTAAGGTCTGACCTTTGAGTGGCAAATGTCTTGTTTGTTTCAAGAGGAAGGAGAGGCTCTGAAAAATAATGACATTAAAATATGTGTGCACATTTTTAAGACAGGTCAAAAGGGAATTTTAAAAAGTCGAGCCTGAAAGAACAAACCAAGCGCTATTCCAAACTCAAATCAAAATATACTTCAAAACAAATGTCATTCCAAATAAAAAATGGCTCAGACAGTCTTCATGTAAATTTATTCTGAGAAAGTTTTCTTCATCTACCTCTTTGCACTTCAGAATACACATCTTTTTTTTTTTGCAAATAAAAGTATCAAGGTTTCAAAGTGTGGTGGTAAAATATTTCCTCCAGCGGTGACTATTATTCTTTGTTAGATTCATGTTTCTCTGAGTGAATCAGACAGGAATAAAGTTTCTGACTTTTCCAACCTTCTTGTGCCATAAATGTGAAAGTTTCCACCCTTTGCTCCAGCATCCTCCAACAGGTCCCCGAGCATCATCTGTTCTAACTACACACAGACTGCCAAACCTGCACGCTTGCATCGATCGGACTTAAAGTGTGGGTGGACGAAAGCAGAGTTGAGTGTGTCATGTTTTTTCGTGCAAATCTTTTATAAAGTCGCCCAGCAGCAGGCACCAGTGGCCAATATAAGAGCTCATCAATGCAGATGAATCATGCATCTAAAGCTGTTATAATCTGTTATTTTTTGCCAACATCTGCTACGAAGACTCAAGGTTAAATTTGCCTCCAGGGGAACCGTAATTGTTGGGAGCATATGTTGTTTATGAGCTGTGCAGCAGCTTTCAAAACTATACTGGCTTTTAGTGGAAATATAGATCATCCAGGATTTATATTTGTTCATATGAGGAAATGGTTAATTGGCACGACTTTTAATTCTTTTAATTAATCATTTCTTATAGTTTGTTAAAGAGTAGTTACATTTCAAGCTTTTGCCAAATTATTGTTTCATTTGTCTGACCTATATAGTTTCAATTTTCTGTTTCTTTATGCGTGGCAATGCGTGTGATTCATTTGCTCTGCATTGTGAGGTGGGCAGCAGCTGTTTTGAGTGCCAAGATTACATTAAGTCCCCTCTGAGGCACTAATCAAATCCTATCACAGCACTCTTGGGCAGGGTCTGACTTCCGACTACTGACAGATAACTAAAAACAGTCTGTCCTGTGGGACAACTACCATCATTGTAATGTATGCCAATTTGACTTTTTGTTTGCCTGCCAAGGACAGAATACCACCTGCTGAGGGATCTGATTTTATGTGCATGTTTATGGACATCTTGGCTCCAGAGACCCTGTTTGAGCGATAGCTTACCGTTCCACAAGGAGAAACCTGCCCTTCCCTCTGCCACACCTCTCCAGTCATTTATCATAATGACACGGAAAGGGGAGAATATCTCCATGCTCCCGTATCCTCTCTGCCTTCATGAGGGGATATCATGTTGGCATGCCACTGACAGGTGGGAAAAATTAAAGACAGCGAAGGTTTGTTGAGCAGTGAGGGGAAAATGGAGCCAGAGGAAGGGAGAAGAGCTGACGTTTAAAAAGTGAAAAAGTAGCAAATTTAAAAGCAATTTACTTCTACCTGTCCTTTATAGCTACAGATAAAAGTGTTAAATCACTTTTTATAGTTGAATCCATTTTAATATTTTAAATCTCAATGGTTAAGGTTCATTAAGGTGTAGGCACAAGGTTTAAAGAAGTACTTAGTTATGTTTAAAAGGGGGGGGGGGGTATGCTAATTTCAAGCTTCATATTTAACTCTGTGATACCTGTGGAGTAGCTTAGCATAATTTACAGTTTAAAAAAACTCATAATTTTTCTCATACTGGTGCTCTGTGCAGGGCCTCATACAGCCTTTGCCTGAAATAACTCAGTCAGCTCTGTCCTTTTAAGAAGCCTTGCCCCTACAAGCCCCCTTTCTTCTGAGTGGCCAGTGCTACTAAGCCTGCTGAGGGTGCAGCGTGTAGAAAAAACTGTCTGTAACCTGGCGTTCACAGCAGCCAGCAGACTGAGCTGGGAAGCCTTTTTTAAACATTTTTCTCGCTAGCTATTCACTTGAGTTGAAAACAAAAATGTTTACATTTAAAAGTGTATTCCTCAGCCACTTTATAGTCCGCCATCTCATTTCGACTGGTGCAATCTCCGGATACGTTGGGCATTAGGATCCATCAGGTGTATCCTTCATGGCGTGGGAAAAGGAGGATGCATCTGAAGAAGCCTTCGAACAGCCACTGTGACGCAATCGGCCTTCAAATAGGTCCTTCAAAGGATATAGCCCCTGAACATGAAGATTACGTGTCCCTTTTTAAGAATTTACTGGTTGTTTACTTCCTCCTTTGCTCCCATCATGTCTTCCATTTTGCTGTTAGTGATTCTGTCATTTTTCTGGCATCCAACTTCCTCCTTTGCTCCCTTCTTAATAACTATAGACGCTGGAGGGCCTTTAAATAAAAAAAATTTGAATTCAAGTACTTGCTAAGAATAGCAATTCTGTAATTTTTCTTGGAAAGACAGTCTCAAAATTTAGCCTGCCCTTGATATCAGTACTATAATCAGAGTATTAAGTACTTTAGTTCAGATTTAGGAGAACCTTGGTATGGATGTGATGCCAGTACTGTATATGAACTTGGAGTTTCAGTGGCACTAACAAAAGTAGGCCACATCTTAACACTACGGACTGATTTGTACAGAATACCTCCTTGACCCTTTGACCCTCCCTCATGTCTTCACTTCATGTAGGCCAATACATCAACCCTCCAGTCAAATCCATCCACACTTCCTTTGATGATATTACCGACGTGTGCCGGCCGTGGACCCTTTTACACACTCTCAATGGCTTCCCTTCTTCCTCAATACTCCTCTGATCGTTTGAAATTCAATTATGCTAATCACGGCTAAGGTTGGGGACGTACAGGCACTCTGCCTCTCTTTTTGCTCTGCTTCATCTGTGTGCCTTTGAGAATAATTATTCTTAAAAGCATATCATTTAGACCCTTTTAAGGAGACAGAGTAATAGGTGCATTTAGAGTACATTGGATCCTGACGCACTTTGTTGACTGGTCAAAGGTTCTGGATATTCATTCGGCTGTGTGGTGGTGGTGTTTCTTGTATTCCAGACCTTCACAGACTTTATATTTTCATGAAAACTTTGGCTGTATAGTCTATTCATATTGTGCAATGTACACAAACACACACATTGTGTTCAAGATATCAAGAAAGGTACAGTAGCTGATAAGGTACCTATATAGTACTTAAATTAATTAACAAGATTTATCTCTGTAAATGTTAACAGCCAGCAAGAGTTGACTTCTTATGTCAACTCATGGAGCTTACGTTAGCCTAGTTAGCATGCTAACTTCCACGCATCTGCTGGCATTAGTAGTCATTCTGTTGTTGAAAACAAAGGTAGCCAGCTAGAAATGATGAGCAAGCTTTTCTCCAGCTATTCACTCATTGTTTCATAAATGTTACTGAGGATTTTTAGTGGTAAATCCTGTATGAGCAAATTGATACAAGCGTCAGAAGGCACACAGCAGTTTACAATTAAAAAATGGTGGATTTACCACAATCATTTCTAGTTATTTTTAGTTATTTTGTCTTCATAATTTTCTCTTCTCTTAGTGTTTTTTTTACAAGTCTTTTTGAAACTATGAGTCATTTCAGACAGACATAAAGCTGGCTCCAAGTTTGTAGACGGCTATTTTTGACATAACAACAACATAGTAACTATTGCTAGCAAATGTATCAGCTGTAGCTAGCTTACTAATCAAACTTGCTAACTAAGCTAACATGAGCTCTGTGAGTTAAAACGCTAGTTTTTAACTCCAGCCACCTTTTAACTCCAGCTAGCTTTTAACTCTAGCTAGCTTTTAACTCTAGCTGGCTAGCTTTTTATTTTACTCAGTTCTCAGATTACTTTATGAAACATTGGTTCATACATGATAGTGTGCTAAGGGACTGAGGCTAAAGCTACATGTTCAGAGTTGAAAGTTAGCGTTGGCACTAGCTGAGATTTGTGTACATGCAAAGCATTGAATTTGTATTGCGGCGATGAGCTTCCCTGGTATTTTAAGTACAGTACAGAAAAATGAAGGATACGTTTCTAATCATATTCAAACTTTACCCTGTTTGCTTAGCGATTAGCTACGAACCTAGACTAACAGAGGTTAGATTGCAGTGTTATTGTTACGTTGGTAGTGGTGTAAGGGATGGGAATTAAGTAGATAAACACTTCCTGGTCTAATAATGTACAATATGATATATTCTGTAATGTAAAATTCTGAATTTGATACCTTGAGTGAACACATATTGGCAAACTGTAGTTATACTGCTCAGGAGAAACACTACATTTCCTCAGCCAAACTGTGTAACTGTACAAATCTCGCCTCTAGCTTTGAAGTCTGAAAAAGTACAATGGTGCAGGACTTCATTACTATATTCTATTGTTAGTTTTCTGTAACATCATTATACTGGCTCCCATAATCCTGCATCCCCCATGCTGCCCCCATGGACACTGCAGTATGTGACAGCCAGTTGGCTTTTTCTTCCTTATTTTCCAGTAAAATATAATATAGTCCATATTTATTGAGATTTTTGAATTGCATTCAGATCATGCTACAGTTAAATCTGCGTCTTTGAAAACATTTCACTTTCAATAACTTGTAAACATATCACAGAAAATATAAGTCATTGCAACACAAAAATCCAGTCTCGACATTATTCCTCACTTCATGTCCGAGCACTGCGGCAAAACTGACAAAGCCTCTTACAATGCAAGAGCTGTTTCAGTAATGCTCCGAGCCAGCAAGCTAATAATACCACCTGGCCATGTCGACACAAGTTTAGATGAATCACTCAAAATAACAGACACAAACAGCGAATTGAACATGCTGTTTCAAGAGGTCAAACATTTTCTGAGCTCCAACACTCTCACAGATCCTTTGGGAAATGGGCCCAATCTGGCTTTCACGTGTGTTCACTTCAGTGTATAAGGAAGAAGGAGAGGGAGGAGTGTTACTGAAAATGTATGAGCAAGATTTTGGCCACTAGGATAAAGCGAACATGTCATTTTTTATATGAATTATAACATGGAATCCAGGCAATTCAAGGTGTCTTAAGAGGAAATAATATATACAGGTCCGTAACATATTTTGACATTTACATGCTTTAAAAGTCTTGTGAAGGACAAAACAAATAGACCCATAATTCACAAATTGGCAAGAACATTTGCATAACCATGGGCAGCCAACAGGCCTTAATTTTCCTAAGGGCAAAAGGAATTTTACTCTGACAAAATACCAGACTACAACCCACTGTTTCGGCTCACTTTCTTCTCTAAACACAGTGGTCACTTAACCTGATTTGCATTAATGTGCGAGTGAGTGAGTTTGCTCTTGCTCCAGTTGGTCGCTGTGACTGATATTGTTTTGCGATATTCACATAGCGGGAAGGAGAACTAAATTGCCTAATGTACTGTAGAGAACAAACAGTATTGTAAATGGATTATTAGTCCTGATGAGACCGCCTCGGACGGTTGTGTACCTCCATTGTTTGGCTGAAGTGTGTCCATCTTTCAACACACTAACTCTATTATCACTGCAGCAATTTTCCGCAAAGAATAAGTGGTTATTTTACAGAGGATAGGGGTCAATGTACTATTGATTATTTGATACAATCAAGTCTTTTTACACGAGTCCACTTATTAAGGCACCTACGTTTCTCTGAGATTGCTGTTCATGTTCATTGTAGGGGGGAAAATATCTGTAAATTCATACATCTTGCTCAACAGGCTGACATTTAATAACACCAATTATACGGTAACTTGAGGCAGAGAGAGTGAAAACGAGAGAGAAAAAGCAGGCACAATTGGAGAGCATGAACAGTGGGTCTGAGATATGATAGCCATTACAGAGATGGCAGCTTCGGCCAGGTCGAGGACATGGAGGTCATTCACAGTGGGATTTGGCCACACATTCAGTCTTACCTGCCAAGCAGCAAAGCTAACTTCAATGGCTGGGCAACACATGACTGCAAAAAGCATGAGGAGGGCTGTCCTTGGCTGCTGTGAATTCACCAATGTCATCCTCAAAGCAGACAGATACAAATAACTGACTGCAGTTGTGAAATGCTATTCAAATTGGCAGAACCTTACAAAAACGCTATGAGCTCTCCAACACAAGCATACAATGACAGATGAAGCAGATGTGTGTCACATAGTCACACTAAGCTATGCCAGCTGACCACCAATCTGACATATTTAATTATGTCTCTCCTTATGCTTTCAGCGTTGGGCAAGTGACTTACTGGCCATCCACCTCACCACACATTCATTCCTGGGTTATCTATCCTCCTAGCAAGAACAAGGTAGGGTTTTAACTGTTATTTTATAGTCAACAGTGGTATGCTAGCTTACGTTAGCTTCATTGGCTAGAATGTACCGACATACCAGATTTTTACATCCTGAATATCCAAAATGTTTGATGTTGGAAGGATGCCCGCAACTCGTCGGTCAAGTGGCATCCTCCAGCGTCCAGTCCTAGAGAATTCAACATGTTCACAGTTGGTCCAAAAAACAGTTTTGTTATACCTAATTACTCTATTCCCAAGAACGATATGATACTGCTGGCTGTCTGCTATACATCAACGCAACCACATACTGTAGTCACTGAACTTAACTTATCCACGGTGTTTGTGTCTTTTGTTGCCTTTTCATGCAAAAAAGTTGGACAAATAATCTGGCTTGCTGCGTGATTTATGTTACTATCTGACTGGCACTATACTGTGCATGCCATACCTGGCTTGTTAGCTCACTAAGCTAGCAAGCGACGAGTCCGCTACTTTTTAAGTCTGATAAATAAACAACTGCGGTTAGTCACCACGACATAAAGAATCTCACTCTTTGGTAAATAGGAAGTTAAACCAGGTGTAGACTGTTTAGCTTTGATAACTTACCGTTTGCCAACCCCTCCTTCCTCTGGAGCACCAGCCTCTCATCCAAATGTGGTAACTTCTGGCTCCGAACATTGGCGGTGGGCAAATCCTGGACTCAAGGCTTCATGTCAGTCAAGGCACCAATGGGTGACTCACGCGGCTACATCTATTATTTATACTGTCTATTGTCATGAGTCCATTCGGGGGGTTTAGGAATGGATCTCATCATCAGGAAATCTGGGCTTAATAATGGTAATATCCAAGGTCTATAATTGGAGTACTCCTTTTAAAGTTCAGAGAGGTGAATCAGGTATAAAATAACAATACTCTCGTAGGCCGAGCCCAGCCTTCCTTACCAACACGGATTCAGAACAATTAAGTTTGTACAATTATATATAAACTCTGTTTCTCAAGGATTAAAGAAGTACTCATTCAGGAAGAAAGTCATCACTAATGATATCCTCCCTTCATTCCCCGCTGTCATTTTAAATTCTGACAATGCAGCGTTAGATGAGGATGTGGCTTCGCTTATTGACTGGCACTGCAGTCGTTTTAAATGAAGCAATTTTGAATCATCCATGGCTCAGTGGAGTGTTAAACATGTAGTCTGCAATTAAGCAATGATAACAAAGCGGCATTAGAACTCTGGTCCCTGATAAATAAAATGTTGAGATTGACTGAGGGAGATGTTTAGTAACTGGGCTTTCAACGAAAGCATAAGAAGGCAGTTTCAATAAAAGAAATGCCACTGTCTGTGAGTGACAGAAGCATGTGTAAATGTGCTTCTAATGCACTGCAGAGGGAGGCGGAAATAATAACTAGATGGAATAAACCCATTTCTTGAAATGCTGAAAGAAATAATTCTACTCCCCAAATGTCAGACAAGATTTTGAAAGAAGATGGAGTGTCAAAGGCAGCCTGACTTCTTCAACTACATCAAGGCACCTTGAGTGCGGTGGCCATTAATGTATTCAAAACAGCAAGACAGTTTCTCAGAGCCAGGCTGTCCCTGGCCGCAACCCAGCCGCCAATCATCTCGCAGAGACAGACTCATTCCAAAGTTGAGCCCAAGGCAGAGTTGAAGCAGAGTACAAACATGAAGGAGAACCCATATGGGAGAGGATTGAGGTGAAGAGGAAAAATGAAATAAAACGAGGAGTCCGGGAAGTGAAAGGTAGCCCTTGGTGAAGCTAAAGCCGCGTGTAAAATACCCCTGGCTTTAAGATGTCTTTGATTTGATTCATTTGATGACCTAAAAACAGTTCAGATGAAAACATGAAAGATGCCTCAAGGAGGAAGAACCATACTTTGTCTCACAGGTGCAATATTAGAAAAAAAACTTATTACAGGTCAGAAGTTACAACTTTGCAGCACTAAATGTCTGTCATTTACAGAGAATATACCTCAAAATAAGTATGCGTCAATGTCTCAATAACTCAGTCTCCAGCTGCTTGGGTTCAGTATTTGTGCTGCATTGACAAAAAATGCTGTCGGGCAAATGGATCGCAATGCATGGCAGAGAGAGTTTAGGGGCCAAAGGGTTTGTTTAGTTCAATAGGTAAGTCCATGTGGAGAGTAAAATGGGGCAAAAAGCAATTGGCAGTGATGCCATCCCGGCTCCCAGTGGCGTTCATCAAACAACGACTTAGCTCATTACTCATCTCTATCAACAGGCATGCAATCTGTTCTTAGATGTTGCATCTCAACTCCAACTCGCTTCTCAAGACTGTAAACAAAGCATCGCATGGAAAAGGAAGTCTTGACAGGAAGTCCTTTTAGCAAAAAAAAAGTCCCACAAATTTGGCTGTTGCTCCCGGAGGCTACATTGTCATCAAACGATTGTCAGTGGGCTCCAAGATTGTCCTTCATTAGAAATGTTTTTAACAGTAATAAATATAATATTGTAGAGAGTTGTAAGCAGAAGAGCTAGCTCCATTCTTTCCTACTCTCTTTTAAAAGATATATTTACAGAAAACGTGGGTACAAAGTGCTCCTTCTCCCATGGGCTCCACTCCTGCATTAGTCATGTAAGACTTAAGCTTCAATGATACTGGCCCTCACAGTACCTTTCTCAGTGCGGCAACAGTGGAATCGAGGATATGAAGGAGGAGCCGAGGTGGGGAAAATTGTCCTTGAAACAAGTAACAGTGGCTTCAAGTGGAATGTGACACGTGTCTCCAGGGTCTGACAATATTAATCTATCTGCCAATCACCACAGGCACCCAGTCCACTCCAGCACCCCCAGAGTGTGTATTAATTAAGCTGCTGTCACATTAAACCAAGAAGTATTTGGTGCATAACAAGACGGTATCTCTAAAGTCATTATCCTGGACACTACGTGGGCAGCAGGAGGCTTTTATGTTATTACTCAAGTGACATTTTTTGCAACATTTTTGGGTGACATTTTTATGCAGGCTGGTTTTATGAAATAATGCACTGTGAATGCACCTGTCAACATGAGCCTTTCTGCTGTAAGGGCTGAAATTAAATGCTTTACATTCATAGTGAATTCACTTTAACACTTTGTCTACGGTGGTAAATAAAAAAATAGTTGTGTTATTTTCAAAGAGATCGTGTTAATACAATTAAAAGACAACACTTCTGTCAGATCAAACCTCTAATCCGAAGGGTGATGGGAGTGAAGGACACTGTGCGCGCCAGCTGACCGAGTTTCAACAGCTCAGCTATATAAAGAAGGTGGTAATGTGACTCAATGACAGGGACTTGGCAAAAATGAGGCTACCTTCCCACAAGGGTCCCTGTCCGATTCAGACGATAATTGAAAATAATGTAAAAATAGTCTTGTGCTGCAGACGTGGGTTAACTCTCCGAGGACAAGGTCAAACCCTCTCTCTTTACTTTAATTTCCACATGATTAATTACACACCCGAACTAGGTTGGCGAGCAAGTTCTTTAAGATGCTTTACACTGATTTCTAAATTACTTTGATTAAACTATGCTTGTAATGCAAACACAAACCGCTTCATTCACATGTCTTAGTGCGTTTGTGTCGGCTTCCTACCTCCCTCTCTAACAATTGAGACAATAGTTTTAATTTGTGATCATCTCAGAGCAGACCACTCTCTAGAGGAGGATAAAAGACAGACTGTGAAATCAAAATGTTCACACCAATCAGCTGTCTGATTTCAACTACATCACATGCAGGATTTTGTTGCTATGGACACTGCTGGTATGAAGAGCATCAAGTGACATAAATCAAATCTCAGACGTACGGTTTGATCTCATAATTGCTCCGGCTCTTGACTCGAGCATATTTCTCTCCCAGTAAAATAATCTCAACTTTATCAACAATCAATCAGGGTATAAATGATATTCTTAGATTATAATGACTGTTTCAGCTCTTAATCTTCTTAGAAATCCGTGTTACGGCCGGAGAATTCCCGCTTTGATTTTCCTGACTGATCAGAAGAACATGATCCTAATCTAGAGGTCCAATAGGATTACTTAAATAATGAGCATGATTACACAACACCACAAGGCCAAACTTGCACGGTTAATTCAATCACTACATGTAAAACATGGCACATTTAACCTCAGAAATGGCTTTGAAGCAAGACTATTAATTATCTCTCACTGATTTCTCGACAGAAATGCTGCTACTGTGCTAAATGAGTAGGTTTACCTTGATCTCTAATGCATTGCTGTTGTTTCTAACTAACAGCAGAACTACATGCACTCACTAATCAATGTGCAATACAAGCAAGACAAATCAAGCACATAATGCACCTGCAGCTAAAGAATTTTTTCTTTGAGCATTAACCTTTATGACAGCAATGACCACATCATTGACCGATATGAAAGCAATGGCTATAACATTGACCGTTATGATAGCAATAACCACAGCATTGATTAGTATGACAGCAATGACCACAGCATTGACCAATATGAAAGCAATGGCCACAGCATTGACCAAGAAAATAGCATTGACTACAGCATTGACCATTATGATAGCAACCACAGCTTTGACCAATATGACAGCAATGACCACAGCATTGGCCAATATGATAGCAACCACAGCATTGACCATCACAAAAATAGCAAAAGAACATGGACCTTAAAACATTGCTCATCAATGTAACACTCAGTACTCAACATTTAGAAGATATTTACAGTGTATGGATTGAGTCTGTGATTGACTGGAGGTGTTTTTCGTGTCCCTTCCAGGACTCCAGCATTTACTCAGCAACACTTCAAAAGCTTCCACAACACACTGAGTGGGTGCATGATTAATGTCATTTACTGCTAACCACCCTTACTTACTAATGTACGCACTGTAATGCACTCTAACTCTCTGGGGCTCTAAAAGGCTTTCAAGTTGTTGTATTTGATTTCAGCTGGATTTTTAATGCGTCTTCTTTCCAGCGGCGACTCGCAAATGCCTTAGCCCTTGTTGCCTCGCATTAATACTTGCTCTAAAGCTGTTGTGAGCCTGATTGAGCAGTCCATCTTGCTACAATTTCTTCCACGTCTTTCAGGCTTAGTTCATGCTGGCAAGGGGAATATAGCTTAAAATATAGCATGGAGTCGTATGTCAAATGCTAGTGTTGATGTGGAAGTCCCAATATTTACATTGTGTGCATGTGTGTGTGTGTGTGTATACAGAGAAAATGGGAAAGAAGGAAAGTAATAATGAAAGTTTTAAGTGGCTCAGTCCCTCACTGCAAGCAAGATCAGTCAAACTTTGAAGTTTGAGAAAGAAACATTCCAAAATCAACATCCCCTGTAATCTACAAACACAACAGAGACCGAGAGTTGCTTGCGGGAGCCAGGAGCCAAAGGGAGATCTGAGGCAACTTCAGATTTGTCAGTTCGCACACTCACAAACAGGCACAGGCACACACTCATTCTCTCCGAGCTCTCCAAAGAAACACACTCACTAACAGGCAGAAACACACAAAGACCCTCAAAGACAAATTCACTGTCAGACTCAAATGTGTGCCTTCACATTCATACACACACGCAAACTACAGACTAGTGGGGCTTGTTGTCAAGATATCATAAAGACAAAGAGCCAGCCTCCTCTCGGGATGACTGAATTTGATCAAAGCAAAGCTTTGTTGCAAGTCAGGATCACTTCTCAACTTCTTAAACTAATGAACAGTTTACACCGGCTAATGAAGTTGTCAGCGACTAATGAAGTTGACAATGTTTTTGTGTTGTTCACAGCAAATTCTAAGAATAACATTGTAACAGTGTTGCCGTACAAAGTGGAACAGCAGCCAGAAGTGAGAAAGAGGCAAATGATTTCACAGTCTATCTCCCGCCTTGCCACAGGAGCACGAGCATGTCAAGGATAATCAATGTTCACATATTTTTGGATAATTTCATTTCTACAGTTCTCCTTCAGGGAGAGGCAGGAAACACCACGTGTAGAAGTCTGTAGAAAATCTCTCTGCCACATGCTCCGAACTGTAGCTATGACTTCATAGCTGCCAGCCTGCCACCCCCAGCAGTCCACTTGGCCATATTGTTGATGTGCAATAAAATACAGCTGTAATTGTCTGTTAATCTAAGGTTGATCAGCATTCATTACGGCACATGCAGGAAAACCATTGAAACACGGCATGCCTGGTGTTACATCATTTTACACAGTGGCTTAATGGCTTGGTTTACAAGAATGCTACATTTATAACGTCGGTATATTTCTTGTACAGAGAGCGAGTGAATGATCGATCAGTTTATGCAGAAAATTAGCTTCAACATATGGGAAATAAGCTAAGTCTGATTAATTTCATAAATAATGCTAAGTAATTTGACATCTTAAATCTGTTACGTTTTGTGGCTTTGAATGAATGTGCTGTAAATTTTAACCTTGAAAATAAATAGCCACTAATGCCCATGCGTAGTATAATGCCAAATAATTTCAGATTATTTGCATTGTTAAGGTATTACTTTTTACATTGTTACTTTACATTATGACTTTCAACTAAAGTGCTAATATCCACATGTTTTACATCAGCTTGGTCAGTGGCTCTACGCGTCAACATATGACGAAGTAGGTACCTTTCATGCATCACACATACAAGTGTTTGGGATGAGTAAGAAACAATACATTTGCAACATGAGGTAAGACTTTCAAATTAAGGTGTCATAACCAAAAATAGAAAAGCTACTTACAGTCAATATTATTAAATATTAAAATAAATCCTGCTGAGAAACATTTTTACAGGAATTCAACTCCTCACAGAAGTCCAAATTGTCATTTTTGGTTGCGCACACTAACTAAACCCTAGACTTCCAGCTGACAGTCTTCAGTGTTAGTTTGGCCTTCCAAACTGCCACCCAACACCGACTTTCCAGCATTTCATAATATATAACCTGACTTCAGTGGCACATCAAAATAATAAATTTGTCATGTTTGGAGTGCAAACAAAAAGAGAGAAGACCCTGATGCGAGAAGCACAGAAGATCTTTACAATCACCAGAGTTTCAAGGTGGGCACCAAAGCTTAGTGTCACTAATTCAGTATCTGACCAAATGTGAAATATGATCACAATCTCCCCTTCTGTTCCTGAGTTATGCCGTTGAATAATGGTTGTGTGTTTTTGCAGAACATAATGTTGTCACGGCGAAGTTGACCTTTAACCTTTTGGGTATAAAATGTCACATATCACTTTATCATCTTATCCTATTTTGTCATTTGTCATACAGTAATTAGCATCTGAATTCTTGAGTTACAGCCCAAAACGTGTTATGTGTAGTCATTGTGACCTTGACCTTTGACCACCAAATTCTAATCAGTAAATCTGTGACTCCAAGTGAACATTTGTGCAAAATATGAAGAAATTCCCTTCAGACGTTCCTAAGATATATCGTTCACCAGAATAGAACGGACATAAGGTCACAGTGACCTTGACCTTTGACCTTCGACCACTAAAATCTAATCAGTTCATCCTTGAGCCAAATTTTAACAAAATTCCTTCAAGGAGTTCCTGAAATATCTAGTTCACAAGAATGGGACGGACAGAGGGACAGACGAACATTCGTAAGGATGTACAACCTGAAAACATAATGCCTCCGGCCACGGCTGCTGCTGGCACGGAGGCATAAATGGCGTACAGTAGAAATTAAGGCAACAGACAGTATAATCTAATGAATGCACAACAGCAGGTAAAACTCTCAGGGAGCCACGAGGAAAATCCAGAGGAGTCCAGGAAACAAACGACAAAAGGTTTCACGAGAGATCTACTTACATTGACGGAAGACAAATGACGGACTGGAACAGTGACAGGGGAAGACAAAGACTAAATACACTGGTGGTAACCTGGGACAGGTGAGACTAATCAACACAGTTGAAAACAATAATGGCGGGGCACACGATCACAAAGGCGGGAAAAGACACACAGAAGGCTAGCTTGATCACATTAACAAAACGCTAATGTAATGGTTTGGAAGTATAGATATTATATACATTTATTTAATGAAATCGGCTCTACATACACACTGTAATCATGGTTGTGTGCTTATTTGATCAACTTACTTGTATTCAGATAATAATCCATGTATTAAAGGTGTTTTTGGGTACTCAACATTTACAGGTTCACATTGCTAGCAAGTAGACTAATCTGCAAATGACTCCACATTAGATTTAAGCTTGCAACACCTCAACTTAAAACATAACAAGACCATCATTTGGGTCTTAGATAACTGTTCCAAGTTAATGATATCTGAATCTCAGCATGGACATCTGTTGTTTTGTTTGCCACCTGGAATTTTGGTTTCGCAGCAGTCTGATAAAAGCTATTGTGCTACTGCACCCCTGCAATGTGTTAACCACATATTCAATTTAGCAAATACAAGATAAAACAATTAACCGTGCAGACCTACATGAAATACATCAAACAATCTTTATTTTATAGTGAGGAGCTGCACTGTTCTTTGAAAAAGCACAGTTATACAGTAAGTAAGATCCTGCACCACCTGCCAATCTCTGCCGCGTAATAAAAGTCTGCTTGCTCAAACAAAAGACGCTACGTGCCTTCCTCTACATTGGCATAGCAAAGAGAGCGAAGTCACAAATCACTTATGGCCCAGAGACAGTTTTACTGCAGCAGTAACTCTCCCTCCACAGAGAAACGCACACACACACACACACACACACACAACACTGCGGGCCGACCGCGGCGGCATGGTTGCTAGGAAACACCTTGGGCCAGCTCCCTTAGTATCTGACCTGATTAGTTAATTGCAAAAAGTGAGCAGGTGGCGAGATTACTCGAACCGTAATCGACTCTTTGAGGCTGCAGCTCTTCAGTATTTAGCAGGTGATGGCTGTTATGTCCACCTCCTTAGTTAGCACGTTTTACACATTATGACACAGTGAACAAGAGTAAGTAATGTGGCTCCGTAGACTTTAAAAAAGTTACATTAGAAGATCAATCCAACTGATGTTTATTTATACAGAAAACTGGAACCAGAAGTTGGAGACAAAGCATAATAATGATGATTTGCAGCTTTAGCTAGCTGTTCCCCTTGGTTATACTGTTGATGCTAAACTAGGCTAACCAGTAGCTGACTCCAGGTTTATTTTTTACAATACCAACATATTGTTTAAAATCTCACTGTATCCTTTCTAAATTAAGCCAAAACACTCAAAGATAGCAAAATTGTCAGGTAGACCTTTTAAGCTTCATTGATGCCTAACATCAAAGTGTCACATTTGGAGGATAAACAAGAGTTAGAGGACCCAGATGCAGATTACGGATGATTTATCAAATAAAACAAAAGACAAGACAAAAAAACAAAGGCTTACTGTGTATGAATCCAGGGAAATAAAACCCAAATGAAAACATGATCCAGCAAAGATCCAACAAAATAGGTGAAAACAGAAGAAGCCACAAGAGGAGGAGAATCCAAAAGAGTCCAGGTAACAATCTTAAGTAGTCCACAGGAGAAAACACTACTATGAAAAAATGGTAGACAAAAGTCGCTTTAACGAAATGTTTCACAGAGATAGACAACAACAAACTGGCACTGAGACAGGGGAAGATAAATACACTGGGGAGGTGAGGCCAATCAGACACAGGTGAGGCAATCAAGGAACAGATGAAAACAATAAGGACAGGGCACATAATCAAACAAGCAGGAAAACACACAAAGGCAGGAAGTAGAACATCGTGGGAGACGCGGTGACAAAGTAAAACAGGAAATGATCTAAACAGCAAAATACAAATTAAATACCAAACCACAATAACTCATGACAGGTTCAGTTTTGCAACACCCAGACAGTTCAATACAGGAACAGCACCTTATCAGCTCTTATCTTTAGTCCAATCTGGCCCAGACCAGACCCCTCCCTGGGTTCACTGTTGGATCAGTGACTTCACATTATTTGGCTGGATGTGAACTAAGGGGTTAAAAGTTGTCATTGGCTTGAACATTTAAAAAAAATCCTGCCAGTTAATGTGGCTAACTACGGAAGCCCTTAGCGGACATGCATCCTTACAGTTTACTTCCCGTGATAACGAGCTATTTCTGGTCGTTTTCTGGAGATCTTGATGTCTCAGGAAAACAACGCTGGTTTTCCCATTATAACGGATTAATTTGTCCCATTATCTCGAGATAACAAAGCTTTTTTTTCTAGTTATAGTTATAATGGGATTTTTCGGCGAACAGGCTGGTCACTGTGATGTTACAGATCACGACATGCCGTGCTGCCATTGCCCACACTAATGAGATAAGTTAAGCCTGTTTCTATGGTTGTTTTTTGCTTTTACAACTCTGGGGATACGAGTTTTGACATTATGGGGTTACTGCATCGTCATCTCGTTAGAAATAGAGATCTCAAGATGTATGTATGGTTCCTAGCTGTGAATTTATATTAATATATTTTTCACCAACTGTTTTGCAGGTTACCCGTACTTGCAGGTATCCAATCAGATGCAGAACTCACCTGGCATTGAAAACAATTGAAAGAGAATATTATGATAGTAGAATGTACGAACAAATATGCTGATGTTTTACACAAAGAAGTCCTTCTACATCATTGTCTTCAAAAAGTTTATCTTGATTAAATGTCACCTGAATCAAAACTGATTCATTTGTTATCCTAAAAAGGGCATGTGATTGAATTTTAGCTGATCCTGATGTAGTGGAACAATGTTGGGTAATTAACAACAACAGATCAGACCTTTTCATGACATTTCTCCTTTATTTATGCATTTGTACAACATTAAGTTCTCAACATTTAAATAAAGTTCAAGGATATATTTGTTAAAGAAATAACAAAGTATTAATTTGAATGCACACTATATAATGAACACATGCACGTGACTGGTCAGTTGTTCCCAGTTGATTGTAAATGATATGTAAATATCTCTTTCAGCACCACTGTGATGCTGCCTTTCACCATGCAGCCCCATCCTTCATCAGTCCTCCATTGAAATATGGGCGGGAGAAGACTTTGACTTGTGCCAGAAAATGACCTTTGCCTCAGAAAGGAGTCATTGGTAACCCAATTAAAAGGAAATGTCACGCTGGTAATTGCGTCTCACAATGCGAATCATCCGCGCGGGGTGTCTCACGCTGGATTCGGGGACGGGGTGATATGTGGCATTGAAGTCTCACCGCCTCTGTCCTTCTCGTGCACTCATTCCGGCTAAACCAATTCTGACTTTCTGAAGGACGGAATTTCTGTCCTCTTTGATGTTATTGGTTGTTTAACTTCCTTTTGCTAAAATGTTTTCGCTGTGTCCACATTTCAATTACGCTTAAGAATTTCATTGAAATATCTCTCAATATATTTCTAAGCTAGGCAGCTCTGCCACTTGATCTCAAAGGTCATTCATGTTGACTTTAAGGACCCTCTTTTTTTCCTTGAAGGAATCTCTCAATACCTCTGAAGGTGAGCATCCACGTTGCAGAGGGCCCGTTATTGTCTGAACAGTGGAGCCATTTCTCAAAGTATGAGATTGTGTGAAGAAAGGCAGCAGAGTCTGACCTTGCCTTGACTGCATCCTGTTGAAAAAGGAGCTGCAGCTTCACTTAAAAGGTAGAACTGGTCCACCTTTCCCTTGAAGTTCTGTGTGAATGAATATAACTTGACACAAGCTATAATGTCACCGAGATCCAGACATCAGTAATTATTTCCTAAAAAGTATATTATCATTTATATTAAAAAATGTTTGCCCTATATAACTATATAATGAGGACATTGTAATTTCCTCCCATGCAGGTGCTCAGATTAATCTGCAGCTGCGTCTCACGCTGCTCTGAGATTGAGTTACTATGAATACTGGGACACTGAAACTTTCTCGCAATTTCTCCAGCCTCGCATGTCGGCCTCTATAAGTCAGTATAATGCCGTTACACAGGTGCTATAATGATGTTTTATCATAGCAATGGATGTGTCTTAACATATCTGGCTGTGCACAGGAGGAGAACAGGGAGGCACGCAACACACTCATTACTGTATAGCAGCCCATTAAAAATCACTAACAACAGGAAGCATTTAAATGAGTGCTATTAATTCTGTGAAATGATCCTTAATTTATTAATTTTTTGTATTTACATCATAAATCAGGATTCCATTTAAACAAAAAAATGGTCTTTATGCTATGGATACAATATGTAGCAGAGAGAAATGCTGCTAAATTATACCACATATTATCTCCATGAACAAAATAGTCATACATTCTGTCATTGTGTAACTTACTGATAGAATTATAGAGAAAATACATTTCTGCGGACCCCATGAAACTCCCTGATACATGTCCCCGGACCCCACTGTGAGCACCACTGAACCATGAAATTGAGCATCATGTTGAATACACCACATTCTGGCCTGAAGAATTTGACAAGGGGAAACGTTTACAGGTAACTTGTAGCAATGTTGTAGTTTAGGTTGTGCTCTATATTTGGAACGTTGTTATAAAAACTGTAGTGTAACTGTACAAATCTCAGATATGGGAAGATTTTATACACTGAACAAAAATATGAACGCAACACTTTTGTTTTTGCTCCCATTTTTCATGAACTGAACTCAAAGATCTAAGACTTTTTCTATGTACACAAAAGGCCTATTTCTCTGACATATTGTTCACAATTTTGTCTAACTCTGTGTTAGTGAGCACTTCTCCTTTGCCGAGATAATCCATCCACCTCACAGGTGTGGCATATCAAGATGCTGATTAGACAGCATGATTATTGCACAGGTGTGCCTTAGGCTGGCCACAATAAAAGGCCACTCTAAAATGTGAAGTTTTACTCTATTGGGGGGTTCCGGGGGGCGTCAGAAAACCAGCCAGTATCTGGTGCTACCACCATTTGCCTCACGCAGTGCAACACATCTCCTTCGCATAGAGTTGATCAGGTTGTTGATTGTGGCCTGTGGAATGTTGGTCCACTCTTCAATGGCTGTGCGAAGTTGCTGGATATTGGCGGGAACTGGAACACCGCCGATCCAGAGCATCCCAAACATGCTCAATGGGTGACATGTCTGGTGAGTATGCTGGCCATGCAAGAACTGGGATGTTTTCAGCTTCCAGGAATTGTGTACAGATCCTTGCACATGGGGCCGTGCATTATCATGCTGCAACATGAGGTGATGGTCGTGGATGAATGGCACAACAATGGGCCTCAGGATCTCGTCACGGTATCTCTCTGTGCATTCAAAATGCCATAATCAATAAAATGCACCAGTGTTCGTTGTCCATAACATACGCCTGCCCATACCATAACCCCACCGCCACTATGGGCCACTTGATTCACAACGTTGACATCAGCAAACCGCTCACCCACACGACGCCATACACGCTGTCTGCCATCTGCCCTGTACAGAGAAAACCGGGATTCATCTGTGAAGAGAACACCTCTCTAAAGTGCCAGACGCCATCAAATGTGAGCATTTGCCCACTCAAGTCGGTTACGACGACGAACTGCAGTCAGGTTGAGACCCCTGTGATGAGGACTACGAGGAAAACATTTAATTCACGGGCAACCGCTCTGGTGGAAATTCCTGCAGTCAGCATGCCAATTGCGCGCTCCCTCAAAACCTGCGACATCTGTGGCATTGTGCTGTGTGATAAAACTGCACATTTTAGAGTGGCCTTTTATTGTGGCCAGCCTAAGGCACACCTGTGCAATAATCATGCTGTCTAATCAGCATCTTGATATGCCACAGCTGTGAGGTGGATGGGTTATCTCGGCAAAGGAGAAGTGCTCACTAACACAGATTTAGACAAATTTGTGAACAATATTTGAGAGAAATAGGCCTTTTGTGTACATAGAATAAGTCTTAGATCTTTGAGTTCAGCTCATGAAAAATGGGAGCAAAAACAAAAGTATTGCATTTATAGTTTGGTTCAGTGTATTTATTGGGACAGGTGGCTACCCCTTTACAGTACTGTCTTTTCAGCTGTCTATCTTACTTGTTAGCTAGCTAGCATAAAAGCATTTCCTTCCTAGCTTCCAACTCCATAGCTGTGTCCCAATCCAGGTGCTGCATCCTTCAAAGGACGTATTTGAAGGCCGATTGAGTCACAGCGGTGCGTCGAAGGCTATCCCATTTCGAAAGCTCCCTCAGATGCAGCCGACTGATGCTTCCTCCTTTTCCCGGGCCACGAAGGATCCATCTGGTACATCCTTCGCGGCCCAACGTATCCTGAGATTCATTGGTCCAGTTCAAATGAGATGGCGGAATCTTCAGCGGGCGAGGAATACACTTTTAAATGTAAAAGTTTCTTGTTTCAAGTCAATGGAATAGCTAGCGAAAAACAAATTAACTTTACAACAATCCGTTAAGTTACAGGACATTAGTTAAGATAGCTAGTTAGCCCGCTAGCTACCCATTGCTAGGCCACAGGAGCGGCATTTGGTCACGCAAAGGTAAGGGCGGGAACAGCTGGTGATGCAAACAGGAAATCCTCCGTAGACCCGACCATCTCATTTCAGTTCCTCCTTAGCGGTCCACAAAGGCTACAGATGACTCATCCTTCGTAGACCGCATCCTTCGAAGGATGCAGACTGTGAATTGATCTATTGATATCTATCTACAGGATGTAGCTAGGTAGCTCGCTAGCTGTGGTATCTGTATTTCAGGTTCTTACTGGCAACCTACTTAGCTATATAGCTGTCTGTCTATATATCAGCCCTTTACTTTCTCATGTTTTGTACTTCAAAAATAAAAAGAAATAGTAGTTTTACCAATAAGGTGTAAAAGGCAAAGATCCTTTATAGGAACATATTCAAAGTGTCTCAAAGTTACATCCATCTATTTTCTATCCATCTGCCTTAATTCTTCTTTTCGCCTTGCAATTTATGAAACCCACGACAGATTCTGAGAGTCTGGCAGTTGTTCAAATATGAGACATTTGTCAGAGTTCCCAAGGTCCAGTGGAGGAGGCAGAAAAGATGTGATTAGATTTTTAAATGAGTGTCACTGACACTTCTCAGGGTGAGATTGTTTGAATTCTAAAACAGAAATTTGCAAATGAAAGATCCAGATTTGCTAACAATGCTACTGTTTGAGACAAATGGGCTGGGATCATCACCATGATCAAGATCATGAATTAGCCTGCAGAACATTTATTGTGAAATAATGTGTCTGAGTTAATAGAACAAGGAGACGTTAGAAAATGACAAATGATATCACCTCCTCCCACTGGCAGGTTTTCCCACACAGATAGGGTGTAGTGTATGTGCGGCACGTTATATTAAGATATAGCATGTCTGCGTTAGCAGATTGTATAATCTTGAGCCTGGTATCCAGATTGCCTATTTTTCACAGCTAAATGTAAATGTTAAAACAGATTCAGGCACAGATGGCTGCTCTGCCTCTGTTCTACAGCACAGCAGATGGGAGGTCTCAGCATCATAGACTCACATTTATTTTGCTCTCTATTCCAGTTGTAAATCAAAGTTAGGGGATTTTTTCTGCCTTCATATCGTTCTCGTTTGTTAAACCGTGCTGCTCTTATCGTCAACTGGGGAGGTAGACCCTGCAGCCAATAAATTATGCGAGAAACACACAGCATTCGTGTATTGCACACTTAACGAATATGTTAGTGTTTCAATAGTTTTGATGAAATGCTGGGAAAGAAATCCAAAGATTTAGGATGAGCGTTTTCGTTGTTTGATTAACAGAGTTGAAGCACTTGAAGATTTCAAAAACTTCCGAGATTTAGCATTCGAAGCTAACGCCGCTGCGCTGGCTCATTTTTGGAATTTGTAAAGAGATAATGAAAATTCACAGCTGGTACTTGTCTCAACATGCCCGCTGTCTCTCGTGAATGCAGCCGAGAAAAAGGCCCTCCGCTTGTTTCCAGTCAAGGCCTCGACCTCCGAAATGTTAGTGCATTCCACTTTTGATAGGATTATCTCCTCCATTATTGAGAAAGAAGGGCGTCTTGCTATGTGGTGATGGCTCTCTTTCATGTATTGTTCCAATCTATAATTGCTTCTTTTCATGATTTTTTGCGGAGAAAGGTTAGGCTGGTAAATCTTACAGTTGCTCGTCTCTGTTCTAGATTATCAGCTGAACCGAGAAAGAAATAAAGCAAAAGGATTTATCGTAGAGTTTTTTTTATTTGTGGGGAATGTAGGAGAAATCATATTGCACTTTTAGAACAACATAACTTTTCAACAAAACATTTTATACCATGATGCAAAAAGAAACACTTGCTTATCTGATTAGTACAAAATGATTTGATGCCCTGGGCAAAGATTATTCAGTAGATTCTCATTAAAGCGCGAGCACATGTTTATTATAATGAATTCAATAATTCAGAGGGCTTCACTGTTTTGGTCGGGAGGAGATTATAAAGTACTGCACTTTTACGGCTAAATTTAATGGCATGTTCTCGGATGCAACGCTGGCAGATGTTCGTTAAAATGGATTAGAGTGCAGGATATCTGCAGCCCCTTTCTGTTTTAATTAACCAATACCTCTGATAAATATTTAAAACCTTGGCAGTGACATTGCCACAGAAGGGGGCACCCAAGGGTAGATTAAGCAGAGTTTTCAGGGCTGTTCTACTTTTAAACTCAAGCATTTGAGGATGCTTAAGAATTCTGGCTACAACTCGCATGAGCTGGAGGGTTTGGAGGAGTAGGAGTAGTTGCAAGGTTCATATTTACTTACAGTACAACAAGCTACTAGTCATATTATCTATCACGTTGGCTGGGTGTGCAGATGTTATGCAGCCAGTATCAGTATTATCTAAAAGATGCTCCTTATTATCAGTGTGCATCGGAGTGAGACCACAGAGGGACTCCAGCACCATTCACGCTAAGCAGCTCTCTCTAGAAAGATCTGTCAAAATGCCATGAAGCCAATCATCATAACATCCCTCGGATCTGCTAACATCTATATCGAAAGCTAATTTACTGATTAGCCCAGTTTTCAAGTGAGAAATGAGTCTCGTCTCGTCACACTCCGCTGGCTGCCAACTGTCATCTCCTCACGGCGCGACCAATGGAGGGAAACAGGGAGCATACATTTCATTTACTGAGTCTGCATGGAGTGAAACTAACCACCACTGTCCCTGCAGGCTTTGACGCCAGCCAATGGAGCAATTATTCCAACAGTAAATCGCTCTCTTTTTCGACAAGCCAGATGGCAATGTGAAAAGTTTTTGTTTTCAAAATAAAAGACTGGCATCTTCCACAACCGTCCTCTTAACTGTCAACACTGAATATTGTTTCGCAATGTTAAGGTACGGTGGCCATCAAGGCCAAAGTGATTCTAAGTGGCCTACCCCGGTGTCGCAATCCTGGACTAAACCACTCTGAATCTCCCAGCTAATGCAACTTTAACGTTACTTGCTGTCGTCAAACTCTGAGTTCCATCCCTGCCACAGGCCCTAAAACTTGGACCTCCTGGCGGACCAAAGCTCCTGTGCTAAGCTAGAGGAGTAATAACCAATGTCCTGATGATCAGTGCATCTAGAGCAGGCAGAGTCAGCTAAAAGTAATGCAAGTTGCGCAGTTACTGAGCTACCATGCTAACAGCGGCTCTTCAAGATAGGATCCAGTGTCACAAAACTCAGAGAGGAAAATGATGATGGTCGTCTTTGTATCTGTTAAGGACAGTGTATTTGTACAGTTGTCAGTCAGACCCGGTCTTCAGAAACTTGTTTGCAAATTCATTCTCTTTCACTCTCTCGTCAAAAGCAAAGCTGTTAACAGTCACTTAGTGCCCCCTACAGGCCTGGATCACATACATTGTGATGACTGGATAGGCAGCGTTTTTCTGTTGAATTTGTTCTCTGGGTTTTTTGTGTTTGAGACTTTGCATCCTTTATGTATATGCACGTGTTTGCTGTCGATGCATTTGTTCTCTCTGTCTGCAGCACATTCCCTTTGTTGTGTTTGAATTATTGTTTGTGTTTTTAAAATTGCATCTTGTCTGACTGTGCAGCCAGTATCTCCAAATGAAAATCTTTTGCTGTTAAAGTGCGTTTGCACTTGTCAGCCATCGAATTTAGACAACTAAAAAATTCTTGTTAAGTTTACAAATACTTTTTGGCAACTAACAAAGAGAATTCCACAACAAGCCTAACAGACTTGTCTGACTTAGAGGGCCCTTATTAGGTTGATATGGCTGAAGTGTCAGCAAACAGTTGCCTATTTACACACCCAACAGACATGGAGAAACATTAGTATTCATAGGAGTACTCATTTAAGCTCTGTTTTGGTGCCAAAGGCGCCACTATGTTCAATCCGGTTAATTTCTAATTTTGTAAGCGCGCCAGTGTCAGTGTGGTGTTTGGCAGGTAGCTACAGTGGATTCATCAGAGCTTTTTCTCTGCAAACAAATTCCTGCTGCTGCTAGAAACAATAATGATCAGAGCAGTGAGACAGAAACACAACATTACAGTTGCATTGCATAAAACTACAACAATGGGCTTACAGACGCTACAAGCTCTATATGGGTATTCTGCTGGTATTTCACCTGGTAGAGCACGCACCCCGTGGAATACGAGTCCAAACTGCAGCAGCCTGTGTTCTATTCTAATGTGGTCCTTTTGCTGCATGTCATCCCTCTCTCTCCCCCTTCCTTTCCTGTCTCTCTATCGACCTGTCCTGTCTAAATAAACGTAAATTCACTTATAAAACATATTCATTTACACTTAGACTTTTATTTAAATAAAGATAATGAGAGGAGCCCTGGTAAGAGTCATAGAGGAAAAATACTAGTTTCACAGTGTCTGTCGCCTCACAGCTAGAAGGTTCAGACGGAGGTGCCCTTTCTGTGTGTAGTTGCATGTTCTCTCTGCGCTTGCGGTAGTTTCCCTCAGGGTACTCCTGCCTCCTCCCACAGTCCAAAGACATGCTCATTAGGTTAATTGATTGTCCATAAGTGCGAGTGTGAGCGTGAAAGGTCTGTCTATGTATCAGCCCTGTGATTGACAGGTGATCAGTGAAGGGTGTACCCCGCCTCTAGCCCAGTAACAGCTGGGATTGGCCTCAGCCCCCTGCGACCCTGAACAGGATAAGGGGTATAGATGATGGATGGATGAAAGAGCACCATTGGCAGTCACCCGATGAATCTAAGTGCAATATTCACTCACTTTTAGCTCTATTTTTGGTCTCCACCAAGTCCTGAGGGAAATATCTGCACTCTCCACTGTCTTCACCAGCCAGCCTTTCACTTTTTTTCCTTTTCCCCTACCTTTTAAGAGCCTTTCTTGCTGAAAACAGCTTCCTACTGCAGCTGAAAATGACACTATGAGAGATAGTAAAATTGTAAAGTTGTGCGCCAGACAGTGAAATTATGAGCTGTTACCCACTGTGAACCCCTTTCACATTCTCATTTAAACTTTATTTTTGATAAAAAATTTAAATGGTTTTAAACTTTTCTTATGAGGTTATCCATTACGTAAAATGTAATAAAAGAATAAATACAAGACCTTTCAGTGTTAAATTAAGAAGACGCCAACATCAACAGTGTTTGAGAACTAAGCCCACTTATCTTATTTAATCAACAGAACCTGATATAAACATTTTTTGAAGGCTCTAGTGACTCATAATAAGTGCGTACCTTTTCAGTGTCTTCCATTGGAACAAGAAGTTACCCATGTGACAGATATTGCAGTCACTTAACCCTTTAGTCTTAAAGAGAGCAGCTTCTTAAACCAAGAGTCTACCTTGGTTGACCGTTGTTCAGTCCCACTCAGACAAATTCTACAGGTCATGACATTTATCCTCTTAATCTATGTGAGAAATTAAACCCTATTTATTTTGGCTCTGAATCACTCTCAGCTACAGATGAGAAAAGATGATTAAACTCTAAAAATGATATGAAAGTAAGAACCAAACAAATAAACAACAAACCTTAGCTGCGTTGACATAGCGTGACATTTAGAGCAAAAAGAGGACACAGTTTCCAAAAGAAAAGCTCACAATCAACAGCAGGGGAAGAGCAGAAACTCAAGTTATATTTGCCTGTCAGCGTTATCATGATTTAGTGTTCACCTCCTCCTTATATTAAAGCAATGCTAATCTTTCTGACAACTCCTGCAGCAGTTGGAGCGTCTGGCACGGAATACCTCTAGAAGATGTAGCGTAGCTGTTAGAGAGAAGCTATCTTCAGAATGGTTTTGAACAATGTAAATCCATTTTCTGGATTCATACCGTTCTCTTATATAATCCCATATCATGCAGGGTTTTGACATTATCAAAGAGTGGCATGGCCATTTTTACCATTTAGAGATCTGGTGGGAGTCATTCCTGCTTATATCCCTCAATGTTTAAAGTACTCTACAGGAAAAATACCTCAAATTTATGGCTTCACTGGTTAAACTTTAATAGCTTATGAAACTTTACTGACGAACCTTAAAGCTTGGTTGGATATGGCCCAAAGCTGTATTACAAACTTTTTAACCTCCTGTAAACCATTGCTGGTTTTTAACCTCTCCTAATCCATTGCTTAACTGTAACCTCCTGTAAACCATTGCCTAACTTTAACCTCCTGTAAACCATTGTCAAACTTTAACCTCCTGTAAACCATTGCTGGCTTTTAACTTCCTCTGAACCATTGTCAGCCTTTAACCTCCTGTAAACCATTGCCGGCCTTTAACCTCCTGTAAACCATTGCCTAACTTTAACCTCCTGTAAACCATTGCTGGTTTTTAACCTCTCCTAATCCATTGCCTAACTTTAACCTCTCCTAATCCATTGCCTAACTTTAACCTCCTGTAAACCATTGCTGGCTTTTAACCTCCTCTGAACCATTGTCAGCCTTTAACCTCCTGTAAACCATTGCCAAACTTTAACCTCCTGTAAACCATTGCCTAACTTTAACCTCCTGTAAACCATTGCCTAACTTTAACCTCTTGTAAACCATTGCCTAACTTTAACCTCCTGTAAACCATTGGCAGCCATTAACCTCCTGTAAACCATTGACTAAGTTTAACCTCTTGTAAACCATTGCCTAACTTTAACCTTTCTGTAAACCATTGCCTAACTTTAACCTCTTGTAAACCATTGCCTAACTTTAACCTTTCTGTAAACCATTGCCTAACTTTAACCTCCTGTAAACCATTGCCTATCTTTAACCTCCTGTAAACCATTGCCTAACTTTAACCTCCTGTAAACTAGTGGCAGCCTTTAACCTCCTGTAAACCATTGCCAGCCTTTAACCTCCTGTAAACCATTGCCGGCCTTTAACCTCCTGTAAACCATTGCCTATCTTTAACCTCCTGTAAACCATTGCCTATCTTTAACCTCCTGTAAACCATTGCCTAACTTTAACCTCCTGTAAACTTTTGGCAGCCTTTAACCTCCTGTAAACCATTGCCGGCCTTTAACCTCCTGTAAACCATAGCCGGCCTTTAACCTCTCGTAATCCATCACCTAACTTTAACCTCCTGTAAACCATTGCTGGCCTTACATCCACACCAGAACTCGTCTTAATTTTCCAACCCGCACTGTTGGTACTCAGGCCAGCAGGCTCATCACTTTCTAAGCTCTTTTTTTTTTCAGCAATTTATGTACATTTTATGTTTGGTATGCTCAAATGTTACATAACCTTCAATGAATCCATTTCAGTGAGTCAATTTAGTACGTTTTCACTTCAAAACCATGTGCAGCAAAGTAGAGGTTTCACACTGAGATAAATCAATTCACACTGGATCATTTTATGACAGAAACGTTTCACGGTTCGAACAAATAGGCAAAGGCTGTTCTCTCTTTAATCATCAGACATACATTTCTTTTGTAAAGAGATGCTCATTATTTGTACTTCATTATGCACACAGTGGAACAAGATTGAATCCCCGATACAAGGTATGCGCATTTCCTCATAACCTTCTTATATTGTAAAAACAAGATGGTTCTCTTTATGTGAGAATCACACTTTTCAACAGGTGTAATACTCCTGTAGGCCTTTTTGTCAGACTTGTAACGGTGAATCAAACAGAAAAGCACAGGTGTAAATAATATAACGAGTGATGAGTTATACTGGGACACTGGAATATAATGCAGCCAATGTTAATTTGATCAGTTACACCTGAGCTTCTCCTGCTGTAATTAAAGCTATGTCTGCAGTGAAAACAGCCTATTGTGTGGACTGAAATTTAACCACCATCTATAAAAAAAAGTTTTTACTATTAAGTGTAATTAAATCTTGTGCTAACTCTTTAAAGTGAGACCAAGAACGTTTTATCAGAAGAAATAAGCAGTGAAGTACACCGTTGTCCAACCCATTGACCAGGGGCTGGCAACCTTTTTGATGTGAAGTGCCATTTTTAAATGTTCCAGTTACTCAGTGTGCCACATCAGCATTAAGGTCAACATCAAGTTTAATTAATAATAATAATAATAATTAGAGGCCCATTTTCAGGACTAAGTAATTATAAGAGCACTATAAAACAGGGTTCCATAAAAAAAAATCAAAAGGGGGAATTAAGTGTAATTAACTTTTTTTTTTAACCTTCTGAGGCTACAAATTGTTTGCACAGGTACCATTTGTGACTGCTTTCAATGACATTTCCTCATTTACACTGTTGCAATGGCAGCAAATGTGAGAAAGGGAGAATTAGGCGCAACAAACTAAACAAAATATGAGCACTAGGCTATACAACAAAGCTGCCATCCTTATGAAACCATGCACATCTGAGATGTTCTTGCTCAGCTCTATTATCTGGGGGGGCCGTACTTAGTCACTTTAGGTTGCACACAAGCTTTGGAGCGGTCAGTTGTCAAACGACTGCAGGAGGGGCTGATCACGCTCATCATGTGTGAGAATATGAGCTCGCAGAGAATCAATCAGACTAGTGTTACTAACAGCAGATGAGAGGGCATTTCAAATTTTTTTTGCACATTTGTGCCATTGGTTAAGCTCCTGCATGCCAATGGTGGCACGTGTGCCTCAGGTTGCCGACCCCTGCCATAGACAGAATGAAAAGTTGGACGACATGACAGCTACCTAAAAGTGAAGCCAGAGCCTTTTGAGCGCCCCCTGCTGACTGGCTACAGTAAAGGTCATAAAGCCCGCCTCCTCCATGTTAACAGATGGGACATGAGTCAAACTATAAAATCAAAATACACGCCAAATACATTTTTCTCAAACACGGTTTCTGTCATTATAGTTAGTTCTTATCATGCTGATTTATGTCCAAGACATAAACACACACATGTGGCCGGACGGACTGAGCATTAGCTTATGGGCTAATGTAAGCTGACATAAGCTAACTTTCGTATGATGGCTTTTTTTCTCCTCTGTACAATTAAGTGCAACTGTCTATCAGACGTATAATATGTGAACACAAACCAACAAAATATCACATCATAGTTGGATAATGATAGGCACTAAATGCTCCTCTCTGTTCAGCTAGGTATCTCTATTTATTTGTATAGCGCCAAATCATAACCAGAGGTATCACCGTGATCTCTTTGCTGTTTGGTGCTGGGTAGGTGGAGTGTTGCATGCTGTGGCCAAAATGGACACTGATGAGAGTGGGTAAATTGAACCAAAGCCACTCAGTTGTCCAACCCAAAGCAATGGGGCAATGGGAACTGCACAATTATCTCTGCATGGATTCATCACATGGCTCCAAAAAGTAGTTATGCGAGCAATTAATGCTTAAAAGATATTTATTAGACACTTTAAAGAGTCTTTAGAAATTCAGTGTTCCATTATCTTTAAATTGCAAAAGTTATATTGTGACACATAAGGGTTACTCTTTAAAAGAAGCGACATATACCTGACACTTGGTTTCAATTAGCCTCTTAAACACTTACTTGAAAAGGAAGATCCATTTCAAGGTTTTAGCGTTAAAAAAACTACAGAAAATAAAGTAGTTATTTTACCCTTATGTCAAAAGTTTCAAGAAAAAAAGATCATTAGCAGGACTAGATAATGAAATCACTTTGCGGCTCTTCAGGTGCACCAGCAAGAGGTTCATTCTCAATCTCCAGTGATGTCACTGATTCACTGAGAGGGTCAGTCTAATTAAGTATCTGAGAGCAGCAGATTTATTATCTGAAAGTAAATTCATATCTAAAGAGAGAATAAAAAATACACTCTCTAGTTAGACCCTGTCACATGCGTGACACCACTTTAGACTCTGAATTGATAATTAGTCTTTGGAGAGAGGTATGCGTGAGCGTGTGCATAAAGTGTGTGGGTGTGTGTGAAGTGATTAATGTGAGTCATGTCCGTCCATACTGTATGAGTTATGTGTTTGCACAATGCTAATTACACTGGGTACAGAAAAAGGTCAAACACCGCGTTCAAAGGAGAAATTGGACCGCGTGTCAAACTTTAATTTTCCCTCTGCAGCACAGCTTGATGAATATATTGAAGATGAGCTGAAAGTGTTTTTAGCATAGCCAGCATTACTGTGAATTCAATCAGAATACATCTTTAAGATAGCCTACAAATCCAGGCAGATCTAGAGGATCAGGTACAGGGGAGGAGGAATTTAGAAGAGGATGTTTTATCCCTAAATTCAAAGTGGCAGCAACCCGTACTCCACCGTCTCGCACACATATCATAGGAAAGTGTATAATAGGTATCCATTTGTCAAATTAGATCACAGGCTGATATTGAGGTAAGACCGTCTCCTATGGGATTCCATCAGGCAGCGAGGATATTTTCAATAGGCGTTAATGCGTTTTGCAGTTTCATACCGCTCAGATTTGATAGCAGGCTGAAGCATCGACTGTGTTACAACTAGCAGACTGTCTCTCTCTCTATCCATCTCTTTCTTCTCTCTTCCCCTTCTGCCATTTATTATTTGCCTGCCCCTCTGTTTGAAACAGCTATTTTCACATAGTCCACACAAAGATCCCTGTCCATTTAGAATAAACTCACTTAAAGCCCTCAAGACATTTATTGTTTTGTAAAAGTTTTTTAGTATTGTAGCAGTAAGACTGTTTGCACTTTGTTTTAAAATGTGTTTCGTTGATCCGAACACAACTGGACAGCTAAGACACATCGCTGTTCACACCTGTGTCCATCACTGGTCTCCAATGTGTCCAGCTGACCACTTGTGTTAAGGTTTTTGTAACAGGCTAGATACTTCTGCTAAAAGGTCAAGGGGCCCAGACAGGTTCCCTGATGGACGCCAGATTTATTTTGCATGGGCTAGCTAAAAAAAACAAGAACACCTTAACATTAACAGGCTAGTCCAACGGTAGAGATTGGCATTAGTACACAACGTCTTTGTCACTTGCTTTCTACATCGGTGGCTCCTTTGGGAGCAGATTGTTGACAGATACAGTATAATTAACCCCAAGCATCATTACATCATGAACACAAACTTAACAAAAAGATCCAACCATTAGGCTTTGCTCTCATCTCGCAAATGCATGTTATCCAAAGCAACATACAGGACCATAAGTGCTTTTATTTTTAGCATACGAGGACCCAGCAGTGATGCATTATTGAATCCTGAACAGTGTAGTGTTGGCCTGTCTGTGTTTACGTCTATAGGGAATCAAATGCTGTTGATGTGTGATATATAGTAATATGTAGTATCAAACCTCTTAGCCTTTCATTATCTCTTTAGCCACTAAGCAACAATAAATCAGTCTTAAGACTGATTGACATTTTGGAACAGAAGGAGATTCTATTCTAAGGGCATTATTTCTTTTGGTTGATTTGTTAAAGACAAAGGCATCTCCTCCCTCTCCCTCATTGAAAATTCTAGAATCTGCATTGTCTCCACCCACTACGCACATTTCGAATAGTTTCTCCTTTTCTCTGCCATCGTTTGGTAGCAACTTACAGAAATGTAGCTCGCTTGAAATTGTTAGTAGTAACGGTAACCTTAGTAGTCAGTAGTGAGTTTGCCATATGTTGCACATAATGATACACATAGCGTCACCCTGTACATTAACCGGATTGGCTCCTTAGGTTTGTGACGTCTCAAATTCTGCCAATCTGAAAACGTGTTGTTCAGCCTGTCCTTGGTACACTGCAGTTTAACAGCAGACAGGCCCAGCCATGGAGATGACTGCTTATGTTGTCCCTGATATGTCTTGTAGCACATGAAAAACACCACATGGAGATATTTACAAGGTTAAAAGCTGGATTTTCACTGGAGGGGGTCTTTAATATTAAATACAAGACATTTTTCCTGCATTAGAAGTTAAATGTTGGTGGTATGTGTGTTTTGGTGGGTTATGCATTCGCTGTTCAGAAGGAAACATAATAGCACTGGCAGACACAAAAAAAAAGGCCGTGTTGAATGGTTTCATTAAACGGCCTTAATTAGTTTCTTTAATTTGGTAGGGAGAACGGATGCCGAGGGCAAGGCTCCTTCATCCCAGAGTTGAGTAACTGCTATGAGTCAACAAATTAGACTCAGGCAGAGCTCTGACAAAGGCCATTTTACATGTGTAGAATGGAATTTGAATGCAGCACAGCAATCGCACACTCTGCTACAAACAATGACAACTACAAAAAAGGATGTAATTATTGACTGTTTATAATTAAAATGGCTTTTGCAGAGAAGAAAAGTTTTTCCTTTTCTAACATAGATGTAAAATCTCTCAATACTGGATATGCACGACTTTACACTGACTTATGTAACCGTTGGCAAGCAAACCTATGTTGAATTGTTTCATTTTGCTTAAATAGCTTGAATTACTTTTCATTTAATTGGTAGAGAGAGTACATGCCCAAGGCAAGGCTCTCTCATTGTAGAGCTGAGTAACTTTCAACCAGTTAAGAAATTAGACCGAGCCATAGCAATGATGAAGGACTCTTTAAACGCTGCTTGTCAGGAGCTGAACGAAACAGGCCTCTAGTGTTAAAAAGATTTGAGTGCACACACCGTTATATTCTTTAAAACCTAACAGATATGCTAATGTGCCCGGGGCACAGAGTCTAACACTGGGGAGAAAACAGAGGGGAGCTGAGGTAGATTTTCACTCATGGCAGATTCATGGGGACGAGTCAGATGTGAGCATTTTTATCAGCGGCTGTCACATCTGACGCATGGTACAGTTTATCTGCATGCAGTCACATATCACAAAGAGGGAGCGCATAAGTGTGACAGGGGAGGGCCAACGCAGGACTTACATGTCAAAGCAGAGGCGCATGGCCCTGCATGGAAAATACTAAAGGGTGCATACATAAGCTTTCATTTTCATGCACACAAACAGATTCCTTTTTAATCGCAGCTCTGATCTTCAACTATTGTCTGGCAATGATAAAGCCTCTGAGGGCAACAGACAATATATCAGTGCTAGACATCAGATATCCAAATTACGGCTAACAGATATTCGGGCCATGACCTCCTTTTCTGTGAGCTTAGAGTCCTGTTAAAAACTTCAAACGCCAGAATGGATTTATCTGCCCTTGTATCTGCTTTTAGAGAGTTATAAAAAGCTTAATTGTCATTCGTTGATAACTGAAAGATCCAGGGATCGCATTGTGGTCAATGCGTTTGGCCTCTTTTTCACACGGACTATTTTCCTGCATGCAACCATTCAAACAACTACTAGGACTACAAATGGACTACAAATTAAACTGTACCATAATTTTGTCTCATGCCTACAAATTCTGCATTATGGAATCAAATCAGCAAAAGACACAAGAGAGTTATAGTAATAGTCGAACCCATTATGATATTATGGGTTGACTGATATCCATACTGACTAGGATACAGTACCGATTTAGTGATTAGCTCAAGGCCTCTTCTACAAATAATTGGGCTGATTTAACAGGACAGATTGGACAGGACAGATGACACCATGATGGTGTTAGCACCTCAATCCAAGAGAACAGACTTTCTGGAAAAAGAAGTAACCACCAAAAAATATACCAATGTAAAAAAGAACAATTACCATCATATAAAGACCTAAAATGCGCTTACCAAGAATGAGGCTAATGAAGGGCATTGTCACCAGCTGAGCCACCGCGAATGTTTACTCACACACGTCATTCAGATGACATGTGTGAGACCACTCATTCTGACCTCTCCCCAGTGCCAGCAGCCCTCTGTGCACCCATTACCGAGCAGACATAGTAAATTTAACTAATCATCTTTGATTAAGTACAGACTCCGGGCTTGTGATACAGCAAAGACAAAGGTCATTCTTCATAATGCGACGTGACATCGGAGCTCGAATTGTCGAGGCTGCGTGCCACTGCAGCGCTGGTGAATGCACATAGCACAGAGGTTAGGAAGGGAGCAGGGACAGTAATTGCACATCATTCATTCAGATGGATCTGAATACAACCTGACTGTATAATGTCGAGGCCTACTGGAGAGTTAGCATCGTATTATGAATGTGAATGTGTTTAGGTTGCTGAAGGCCAAAACACAACAGCCCTGTAGTTTGGGCTTGATTGAGCTGTCATTTTAAATGAATTGATTTATTCTGAAAGGATCACATTTGTCAGGATGTAACATTTAATAATTAGTCAAGGATGGAAAAGGTGGTTACTTATCAGCAAGTGTGCACAATATGGCTGCCCCCTAAAAGGCAACCAAATGCAAGTCGATCAAAGGTGTATTAGTCATTTTCGTGATCAGGTAAAAATAAAAAACAACCTCTAAATTCAGCAAGGAGCTGTGCCTGTCTCTTGGATGTGTCTCTTACACCTATCTGTTGTGTTACCAGGCGAGCCTTTCCCTTTAAGGAAGGTGGCCTTATGGGAAACATTCGCATTTGAAGTAGTATAGTCACAATTTGTGTTGGGAAGTGAGCCCAGAAAATTACAGAAAAGCACGACGATATTCTGCGTTAACAGTGAAGCGCATACTTTCCATGGGTTGTTATATAACAGCAGTTAACAGAAAGTGACCAGTACAGCAGTTGTGAAAAGGGCTCTGTATTATTTTTGCTGCACTGTCTGATTTAACCTGTTTAATGCAATGTTACCACAGCATCTCAAAACCATTCTTTACTAACGTTAGATAAATATTAAGCAGCTTCTAACCAGACTTAAGCCAAAAGAATTAAACAGAAGAAACAAGCGCTGTCCCTTCTATGTTAGCTAGTTAGCATCAACAAGCTAGGCTAAGGCTAATTAATTCAGCCTTGAGAAAACAGAGGTGTCCAAATAATGTTAGCCAATAAGCTGCCACGCAAAACCCAAATAATTCAGCCTACAGAAACAAGTTGTTGCTCTTCTATGTTAGCTAGTTAGCAGTAACAAGCCAGCCTAAAGCTAATTGATCCAAGCTAGAGAAACTAGAGGTTTCCAAATAATGTTAGCTAATAAGTGGCCACTAGCCATGCAAAACCCAAATAATTCAGCCTAAAGAAACAAGTGGTCTCCCAACTATGTTAGCAAGTTAGCAGCTAGGAGTTAAGCTACAGCTAATTGATCCAGGCTATGGAAACCAGAGATCTCCAAAGTAACTTAGCTAGTAAGCAGCTACGAGCCATGCAGAAGTCAAATAATTCAGCCTACAGAAACAAGTTGTCACCCTTCTATGTTAGCTAGTTAGCAGCAAAAGCCAGCCTAAAGCTAATTGATCCAGGCTAGAGAAACCAGAGGTTTCCAAAAAATGTTAGCTAATAAGCGGCTACTAGCCATGCAAAACCCAAATAATTCAGCCTAAAGAAACAAGTGCTATCCCAAATATGTAAGCAAGTTAGCAGCTAGGAGCCAGGCTAAAGCTAATTGATTCAGCCTAGAGAAACCATAAGTCTTCTGACTACGTTTTCGTGAGACTACAGGCTGGGATGGAAGACTTAATGCTTCACTTCATAAATCTTTCAGTCTCTTTGCTACAGAATCATTAGCATTACTGGTTTGGCTGTGTCTTAGCATTGCCATGAACAGGGAGCTTGCTTCGTACGTGTCTTTATAAAAAAAAACCTTAATAAGACTTGTTGCACAGTCTTTGCAATGCTGTTTATTACATTCTTTTTGAGCCCTGGATCTCAAACCATCTTAAAAATTAATTACTTAAACCATCAAAAAAATTGTTCATTAAATTTCTATCATTAACAAGTCATTGGCTTAAACTAATGACCTCACTCCGCTAGGAAAATCTCTAGTAGGGGGCAGCCAGAGTGCACATTCTTATCTTGTGAGTAATAATCCATGAATGATATTTTGTGAAGCAGTTGAACTGACAGAAATGCTTAACGTATTGTTTGATTTCTCTGCAGCATCAATACTCCATGGGTTAAGATAACCCCACTGCATTAAAGCAATTTCTGTCTCCTAAGAGTGTTCAGGTGATGTGCTGTTTCATTTTCATCACAAGCTGTCGTTAAAAGCAGTCGACAAAGCCCAGCGTTTCCTGTCCCCTAAATGCTTTGTGATTCACGGAAAAAACAGCAGTGAGATACAAACACCTAGCTGACAGAAAAAAAACATCCATACCCCTACACTTTGGGCCAGCGCCTTACTATCAACTGTGTTTGCAACAAGGTGTCAGGCCTCTGCCGTTTCATCTTCAGGCACAGTTTCACATGAATATGCAAGGCGTTGAGACTGCCAAACTGCCAAAAGCTGCAGTCGAGCAGAGCTAGTACAACACAACCCACCGCTATTGTGGAGATCTAAGCTTCTGCCACTGAAATACACGTGATTTATATTTCATAGCAAGGCGAGGGCTCTGTTGCCTACAAATGGAGCGATCAAAGAATTCAGATATTTACTGCCTTCTTGCTCCGACGCTGCTGTGATTTCGCTCCGTCCATTGCTTTTTTTTAAAAAACTTAATGACATCCCCGTTTGCTAATAAGGCTCCATCAGGGCTCGGCTGTGCCTGAGAAATGTCATCTTGAAAGATCATATTTTGTTTTCAGCAAGAATGGTTTAGCATATTGATTTTTTAACTATGTTTAGAAATGCTCGTGGCACATTGTTTCATCATCATAAGAGAAAGGAAGGAACTCTTCCTGTATCTGCACTGCAACACTAAATGAACAATTTACTTAAGTCAGTATCAGATTACAAAAACAATTACCTCTTTGTTTTCCACAATATTGTTAAATGACTTATAATCCATTTACGTCTTTGGGCATTCATCTCACAAACAAGAAGTAGCTCATTCAAGCTTCAATTTGTGCGCTTCTAGACCCAAATGTTTGCAAAGCTACTTACCAGCACTTCTCTGCAGGGAATGCAAAGCTCGCCTTGTTAATAAGAGAGGGAGAAATATAATTTGAATAAGCTTTTAATCTGTGGAGAGATGATCCAAAGAACTCAGCTGCTGCTGCTTCCCGTTTCAGGACACAATCTCCTTACAATGATGGGACTCTATTATCATTCTGTGGCACATACATCAGTGAACAAGATACACAATCATCTAACAAGCAGGATGCAGACAGCAGGCGAGATGGTGAACCTGCAGTACTCCAGAGAAAAGAAGACGGGAAGTTACTCTATATAAACTTATTTGTATAAGAATGAATGAATCTGCTTTCTCTCTTTTGCCAAATTCAATAATTGTTTCTGATGGGGGTTATGCAACAAAGGCCAGGGGGTTGTTTCACCGTTATCTGCAGTGTCTTTTACTGCGGTTGATGTAATATGGTATAAAGCTGCACTGACTGTAGCTTTGTCGGATCCATATTCCACTACATACCTCATTAAATTAAAACTAAAAATGTACCTTTTTTAATTAGGTAGGTTCAGGAACAGGACCACGCCCCCCTCACTAATTACATCACCTGTGTCTCGTTAGCTCTCACACCTGTGCCTCCCTAATGCAATTACCTGTGCGTACACATAGAAGCCTGCCTGACCCCTTCTCCCCCAAACACCATTGTTTTCTTCTCTCCTCTCTCAAAACAGGAACCACTGGGGGATGCTGAATCAGAAAGTGCATCGATACGTGCCCTCACCCTGAGTCTTGACCCCTGGGTTCCTAACGGCACCAGTTAACTTGACCCCCTCTCATCTCACCCTACCTCAACCCTTAAGTAGTTCCAAATAAACCACTTTTATACCATACAGTGGCGTGGCCTTGTTAGTGAACTCCTTTATAAAGACTCTTCAATACATCAAATGTATCTGAGGGTTGCTTCTTGACTAAATTAACATAAAAACTTGTCCAATAAATGGCAACCGGTCTCCTATCAGTTGTCATTGTTCCCTATCAGACTGTGCTTCTAATATATAACAAGCCATGTTTGGGTACTTTGTATAATAAAAGAGCAACAACATTCATTAAAAATAGATTTAATTACAAAAGCAACAGGCTCACTCTTTCTGCTTTTATCTCTATGGACCTACATTTTAGTATCAATTAGTCAATATCTTAATAAGTTATCTCATAGGATTTTACTTCTAGACCATACTCTTTGTGATATTATTTTAAGTGACCCAACTAACACAAAGTACGTCAAACATAATTTGAGTGTCATTAATGTGACATTTCTTTCACTCGAGTAAAATATTAAAAACCACTCCACCTCTGGAAATAACACGGATAAAATAGAGCAGATACGCAATCAAGCATACTACAGAGTACCACAGAGGGTACTTCTGCCGGTTGCCTGGGGGTACATAGAAAGTTTGTGGAGTAGCTAAATTAATTTGACAAAATAAAATGATGATTTGATTAAAGTGAAAATCAAATATTCAGTCAGCTGAAAACTATGTGTCGTGACTGTGAAAAGCAATGAGAGAGAAGAGAGCAGTGGGACAGCAGAGAAGTCTTTGGTGAGTAAGGATTAAATGATTTGAATCTAGAAGTAATTGGTTAAAATAGTTGACATTCGCTAAGAGTAAAGGATAAACTGTTCAAATAATAAGCTAAAAGCAATGTTGGCTACATGTAGGCTAATGAATACAGGGTACAACTTGTTAGCTACAACTTACTGAGTTAAAATAGCTTAAAGCAACTGATCAAATGTTGAAATAGTGACCAAAAATAATGGATAAGACATTAAAATAGTTAGCTTAGAATAATGTATAAATCATTGAAATATTTCGCTGAATGTAATGGATAAATGGCTGAGAAAGTTTGCTAGTAGTCTAATGGATAAATGCGTCAAAAACTTAACTAAAAGTAATGGATGAATGGTTGAAGTGGTTTGCCACATGGACATAAGGAATGAATGATTCAAATATTTACCTAAATGTAAAGGATAATGGTTTGAATAGTTAGCTAAATGTAACAGGTAATGGTTTGAATACTAAGCTAAATGTAATGGATAATGGTTTGAATATTTAGCTAAATGTAATGGATAATGGTTTGAAAAGTTAGCTAAATGAAAAGGATAATGGTTTGAATAGTTAGCTAAATGTAATGGATAAATGGTCGAAATATAAGCTAAATGTAACAGGTAATGGTTTGCATAGTTAGCTAAATGTAATGGATAATGGTTGGAATAGTTAGCTGAATGAAAAGGATAATGTTTTGAATAGTTAGCTAAATGTAATGGATAAATGGTCGAAATATTAGCTAAATGTAATGGGTAATGGTTTGAATAGTTAGGCCATGTAATGGATAAATTATTTGAATAGTTAACTAATTGTAGTGTAAATTGTTAAAATAGTTGGTTAAATGTAATAGGGAAATGGTCGAAATTGGTTGCTAAATGTAACAGATAAGAGTTTGAATAGTTAGCTAAATGTAATGGGGAAATGGTCGAAATTGTTTGCTATATGTTACAGATAAGAGTTTGAATAGTTAGCTAAATGTAATGGGGAAATGGTCGAAATATAAGCCTCATGTAACGGATAAATTATTTGAATAGTTAGCTAATTGTAGTGTAAATGGTTAAAATAGTTAGCTAAATGTAATGGATAATGGTTTAAATAGTTAGCTAAAAGTTGGCTAATGAATAATGGCTTGAATAATTAGCTAAATGTTGGCTAATGAATAATGGTTTGAATAGTTAGCTAAATGTTGGCTAATAAATAATGGCTTGAATAGTTAGCTAAATGTAATGTTTAAAGGGCAAAAGTGGGCTTAAAGTAAGGGCTACATGTTTGAAAAAGTTTGCTAAAAGTAGTGAATTAAAAGTTTAAATAATAAGCCTCAAAATTGGTTCACACATCTGGCACTTGTTACAGGATAAACGCAAACCTGACCAAACCGCCATGAACACTGACAATTTAACTGCATGAAGAAATACTTTTGCTGTATATTCACTTTTATAAAATGGTGTTAAAAAACAACTACTATGAAATGAATTCAAATGAACACATTTGGAACATCAAGGATGGCGTACCTTCGACAAAAGAGTTGGAAACCACTTACAAAGAGGTTTTAGTCATTCAAATAAGACATTAAAGATAAACAAATGAAGTCAAGTTGAAAAAAGCTGTCATGAAATACAGTTTTTACTGCATCAACAAAGGCGGCGGCATTGTGAATTTTGAAAGGGGTATGTTTATGATGCCCGTTTTCTTCATTAGCTTCCATTGTTGTGACAGTCTGGTGATAAATTGCCTGAAATAGCTGAGTCATGTAGATAGTGTTTGAGGACAGACTGCACTTGGCTAATTACCGCTCTAAAAGACAACAAAACAACTCTTGGAGCTTGACAAATTTAGACAATAGACCATTAAGTGCACTTGAAATCACAGAGTTATCAACAAGGCTTTTTATCTGCCTGTAATTATTTTTTATTGCAAATGTTTGTGAGGGAAAAAAATGCTATTCATAAGCAGCCTTGGTGCAATGGAGATTTCAGAGGGCAGAATTAAACTTGCAAATTTGTATCATCTGTGATTAATGCCAATACATATTCACTTCCAAAAACAAAATTAATGTTGAACCCACTCAGGAGGAAAAGATGGAAATCAGGACAGTTCTAAAGATACTGATTGCAGAGGACGGAAAAGAGGTTGAAAGTGGAGCAACTCAAGGACCCATCGACTGCTGTAATTCTTCCGTTGTGTTATGAGCTGGATGCTAACAACAATTACATGGACAAAGAAACACGAACAATTCAAGATAACACTTTATTGGTATTCCTGATCGGCTGTGTTATGCTTCAATGTAACTTTCACATTAGGTTCCAATTGTGATGATAAGAGAGGCAGCAAATGAGAATGTGTCCTAAATTCATCTCTCCCTGGGGATTAGAAAGCTGTTCCTGTTAGAATCAGGAGGGGGTGGGGGGGGTTGGGGGGGGGAGGTGGTAGGCCTGATGGAAGCAAAAATCTAAAGAGAAACATTTTCTGCAAGCATGAAGAAGATTCATCAGAAAAAAATCTGCAGGAGCTGGAATCAGAGGACGGCGTTCGTCAATGGAGCTAAGTCGCTGCCTTAAATTGGGATTATTGACCACAGTGAATTACTTCAACTCGTTTAGTTCCTGGCAACACTGAAATCCTCTTCATTTGCAGAATTCTCACAGAGAGATATTTAACGCTGCCTCTCACTCTGCTGCAGCTTCGCAGCGGCCATTCAGCCAAGCAGCTGGGTGGAAGTGTAATTATTGTTCAGGCAATATTCCCAATCTCAAAGAAAAAACACAACAGATAAGACTCACCATAGATTCTGCCCGTTAGATTTAGAGTCCAAATAAGGCAACGTATATCAAGACACTCCAAATGCATTATGGTACCAGAATTTGATATTCTGATATGTTTTCTCTAACAACATAATGGCCTGTGTAATGAATGCAATAGCTTGGTGTAATGATACAGCTCCTTGAATGGCTTGCCCGACAAAAGACATTTTTTTCTCCTTTACCAGCCAATTTCCTGTACATGAGCAGCCCTATTTGCGCTGTCGCTTCAGGAGAAATGACTAATGCTAATAAACTCCCCTCAGCAAAGCACACCTTGGCTCCCGCATCAACGTTGTCTGTTTTTGTGTGCTGATAATTGCCTTTACAGTATGTCCCACGTCTCCAGGATGAATCATCGCTTTCACCAGCACGCCTCAGATTCATGTTTACCTCCGATTGCATCAAAAAAACAGGAGCCCCCTCCTCAAGTTATAATGTGAGTCTGTGAAGAGGCTCCAGGGTAGGAGATAGTGAGCCGTAACCAATCACATCCCATTTTGTGCCTTCCTCATCCAAACACCTCAACCAGGAATATTATGAGGAAAAAATCTTTAGGGCTATTATCCAGACGCCTCAACCAGGAACATGAGAAAATAAATGCCATATCATCCTACCATCTCTGCATTCAGGTGAGTCTGAGGCCATGTCTACACGTACGCGGGTATTATTGACAACTGAGTTTCACAAAAAACCCGTCCACACAAGCACGGTTATAAAAAAAATCCCAGTCCAAAGAAAAACGCAAAAACACAACAGATATGATGTCATTAGAATGCCACACCAACAGGCAGTGATATAACCCGGTCATGCAAAGAAGACGAAGAAGAATCGCGGCCAGTCAAAAGTCTGAAAAAATCTAGCCCTTTGTTCCTCAATATAGCGGACGAGTAAGTGTACATATATGTGTAAAAATGTGGAAAGTCCTGTTAAGCATTACCGTTTTTGAAACGTCCGTCATTTGCAAGGAATGTCGCCTCACAAAGGCATCATAAGCCAAAAATGTCGTCTACAGTTTTACAAAAGATCTGTTTTCAGTGACCTAAAACAGCATTTGTGTGGACGAAAGGCCAAAACGCAGAGAAAGAGCTACGTTTTGAAAAATACCTGTGTACGTGTGGACATGGCCCGATTCTTGAAGTTTCTGCCTGTTCAAGGGAAGTTAGTCCTTGCCACTGTTGCACAGTACTTGCTTATGGTGGATTAATGTTGGGTCTCTCTAAATAATATAACAAAGAATACGTTTTATACCTGGGGCCTACACTAGGAAGCGAGTTCAACATACCCAGACAAAGGAGATTCTGCTAAGCGGCCACACGTCAAGGGTGAAGAGTCAACCCAGGTTTCCTATGAAGTACGTTCACATCAAAGTGTCGGAGTCTGCACCTTATGACCAATTACACACAGGGACAAGTCTGCCCTCAGCTAATCAAAGTCAGAGCAAACTATGATGTTAGAAACATATGAAGAAGTTAGACGAAATCCAAACTAAAATCCACTCAGCTGCAGCTGCTGAATGCACGAAGGACAACTGGCAGAAAATAGCAGACTGTGTAGTCTATAATATCGCTGCTCCATCATTAGAGCACAGTATATTGATTACAATAACACGCATGTATTGCATGACATTAAACGTAGCACAGATGTATTTTTGTACCGTATATTCTCTCAGCCCCGGCCGTATCAAACGGTCTAAAGTAGAAAATAAAAATAAATATAAAACCACAATTTAAAGAGGTTTAAAGCTTACTTTTATATCTTAGAACTAACCAGTACTTCAGGCTTCAGTGCTTTTATCAGTCTCAGTTGCAGATGTATATCAGTAAAGCACGATGAATATCTTTCACCAATCAATTTCATATAATCAGACGGTAAAGCGGAAGTGTTTTACCGCTCCGTCTCCCTCCTCAATCTCACGATCTGCTCACAGAGCTCTTGGACCTCATTGGTCTAGGTGGCGTTCAGTTCAGGTTGATCTCGAACACAAGCTGCTCCGGTGCAGATTAGGTGTTAAGCATAAGTTACCATAGTGATCAACCCCAGTAAAAAGTGAATCACCTTCGTAGTACTGAAAACCCGGAGTTAACACTGAAGTTACCTCGATAACCGTGAATCCTGCTTAGTAGTAAACCCCTGTCATTTGATAACTTTTGCTGATAGATTGATTGATATGATTTTGGCATTCGAACGTGTGTATTTGTGCTGCTTTTGCAGACGTGTGATGTTCAGAAAACTACACTAGAAATGGTAACAGTTTAAAAGATACAGCTCTTGAGTTGCCGCGCAGTGCGGGCTGAACATAATAAGTGTGGAAGTAAAACCAGCCACATCTGTGATCGTCTACTTAGACTTTATTTTAGGGTGTTTCGGGACCTTGTTTAATAAAGGCAAGTTTAATAGGCTGCTCTGTCAGAGCGGAGCTAAGGGATGAAAAGGGTTTCTGACACCAGCTAAGCCCCTGAGAACTCCCGACAGCAAAGGATTGTGGGCCGGGGAGTGGGAGCCTATGCATAGTCCCAATGATTATCCTGTTCCCTGCGAGCTGCACGGCATGCGGGGCATGGAGCTACTACCTCTCAATTAGCATCAACACAGCCACACTCAAAGGGGGTTTAGCAGTGCGTGTGTGTAGGGAGTTACAATGGCCAGAGGTTGTCAAACAGATATTTCCCCCCATAAAGTAATCATGCTGCGTCTGTGGCCACCACATCTCCTAAGCCAATTAAAAATCAATTAATCAGCTCAAAGTCTCTGTGCTTGCTAATGGACTATGTGTGCTTGAATTGATAAGGCTCATTGTTGCTGTTGATGCTCATATACCTCCATCACAGTTATATTTCAACTAAAGCGGCCTTTTTATTCTGGCAGATCTGCAGCAGACAGGCCGGGGTCACTGACTGACTGACTGACGACTGACTGACTGAGTGAGTGACAGTACTTTTAGAGCCATAGAGCGAGAGAGTATATTGGACCTCCACTGACGCGACTCTCTCTACATGGCTCTGGATACTTTGTTCGGGGAGTAGGGGGGGCTGCTCATCCGCTGTCCTCACCTACAGTACGTCCCCAGCGCGCATATCCAGGGGTATAGTTTCAGGTCTTTGTTTTAAAGGTTTCCGTGAGTTGGTCTTAACAGAAAATGATGTTATTTACATTACAAACGGGACCTTTATTAACACACAGCGAAAACAACCGTATGAGCCGAGACGAAGAGATGGAGAGCGAGCGAGGGGGAGAGAGGGAGAGATCGCACCAAAGTTACGTCTGTCTACGGTATTTATTTTTGCTAACATATATACTTATGGCCTGTGGGAGACTTATGACTACATTTTTATTTCAAAGAAAATTAAGCAGGAACTGCAACAAGGAGCCTGTGAGTGACTTTATCGATCAAATAACTTTCTGGAAAAGTTACAAATAACGGCCTGGAAAACACGGGGAGTCAGAATTCATGAATGGGCTTTTACTTTGAAAAAGCATACCGGAAGTGTTGAACTACTTTACTCTCCATGCCTGTGACTTTTACAACAGGAAGAGATGTTTATATTGCTGTCAGAGATCAACAGGACTCATCACAATTCATTTTCACCGTGTATTTGGGCCAACAACCGCACACGGCTTGCGGTACAAAGTTGCGCGTGTCATGCCGGCAGTGTGAAGACTCTCATCTGTTTTCACGCATTTAAAATTAAAATTAACACGTCCCGCAGCCGTCACACACACACACCACGCTTCCAGTGTTGCCCACTAAGGCGCAAATTGACCTGATGCGGTCAGCCACTAGATTTCGACCTAGTTTCATTACAGATTTGATTTGAACAGGGCTAATAACCTCCTAACGTTTTGGCTAGTTTCCTTAAAAAACAAATAGTCGTTTTTCTACTTCCTTTTTTCTTACAGACTAAATAAACAAGATATAGTGAGCTTTAAAGGCTCTAAGATGATGATCTTTTTCCCTACAAACAACTTCAAAGGTAGCTGCTATAGCACCCTTTTCCTTTTAAATTAGGCTAGCTGCTGGCACTAGCTTCAAATTTAGCAATAGCAGTGTATCAAAAGTATTGTATTGTTTAATTGCTTTGATTTAATCTGTGATAAAAACCTAAAAACTAATAATTTCTTTAAATCTGAGTTTAAGCTGTATAAACAGCCATGTTAAACAGACTTGGCAGGAAATTAGAAGCCAGCTAAATAACGTAATCCGATGTCCAATGTTGCCAACTGTTTTCCAAAGAACGTAGCTAGCACCTGCTCCAAAAGTCCAACAATTTGAAATTAAGCTAACCAGCGGCTGGCACTAGCTTCAAATTTTGCCATAGCAGTGTGTCAATAGTGTATAAAGCATATTGCAGTGTGAAAGGCTGTTTGTAGTGATAAAACTTTGGAGGATTATCATCTAAATCAACTGCTTCCCTCGAGTTAATGGAGCTTCAAAGGAAGCCTTCTGTAGTTAGCATCTAGCCAGTTAGCATAGTGGAATATTTAGCAGCTAAAATGCATCATTTGTTTACGTTCCTGCCGCAGGTTGAAGTGTAATCTTTTTGTTTACTGGGTGAATTCCAGAGTAACTGCATGCTTGCTAGTATGCTTTATCTTTCTAGATTACTATTTCATTCTTGTATGTGTCATCTCGCCTCCAGTCCAGTCCATCGTCCCACGCTCTGTCTTCCTTATCATGTCATATAAAATTATCTTCCTTGATCCAATACATTCTTCTCTCCGGCTGCCTATCTTTGCTCGAGCTCTATCCATCAACGTCTTCTATTTCTTCCTGCAGCTCCATGTTCTGCTCCCTCGCCTGCAGCCTGCGACTCCCCCCCCTTCTGAGGTCAGACCTGTGATGGACATGCTGGTTGATGCTGACAGTGATCCACAGGGCTTGGAGGCGACCAGAGGTGGCCTTTAGCCTAGATCGCCTCCCGTCAATTCCCTTGACAGTACACAGGATCTTATCCGATTGGGAGAGAAGAGAAGCGACGGAAAGAGCCGGCTCAATTTTGAAATGTCCCTCTATGGATGACGCAGACTTTGTGGGTGACAACAGTGTGTCACCTGTTGAAAAGGCAAATCAGCCTTTATCACCACCCCGTTGTCACCTCCAAGACACTGTCACCCCCGCACACAAGATGATCAAATGTGTCACTGCCACTCAATCACACACACACACGGATACACCCAGGCAGGAAAACATACGCACACCCTTCCCAAACACACACCTGGCAGGTCTGAGTGACAGCAGCATACAGTGAGCGAACGCAGCAGACGCAGTTGAGTGACAGAGATGTCGCTTTCCACAACAATGCAATTAAAAGCTACAATAATTGCCCAACAGAAGTGAGTGAGGCGATTATGCTGTCAGAGGGCTGAAGGATTTAAGACAGCGATGTTGTAAAGGCTCCTGCTCGACATTTCTTTGCCTCTACAGTCGTCGTAGTAGTACGAGAACTCCCAGGGCTTTTTCGCCTCCCTTTACGCATAATGGCAAATGGATTCATTGTGCTGTGCACTCTGGCTCCCTCCGTTTTCATTATCATCTTTAACAACTGTCTGTGGCATGTTTACAAGGCCGCTCATTTGAAATCATGGCATCAGTTTTCCTCTTCTTCCTGCAGAGCTCAGAGCAGAGGACCTCTACCCCCTAGTGGCCAGGATGAGTACCGCAGCTTAGATGTTCTACTCTGACTCTTGTCTCTTTTGCAGGGAAGAGATTGGTTGCACACCACTGACTACTTTACCTCATATCCACATGAACGACGTGGTGAACGGAGTTCCCTTTTCAGCTTTATCAAACACACGCTGAGTAATCCGAAAAAGGCAAAAACATCCACAGACAAAAAAACACACCTTAATTGCAAAGAGTATGTGAAATTGAGTTTGAGGGCTTAAGTCACTGGTGTGTAGTGAATCCATGCATGTGTTGGCAAGATTACTTATTGTGCAGCCTGATCATGCATATGCAAATGCTCCCTCATGATCCCACAGCACTGAGAGAATTACAGCTAGCATCCGTCACACTGAAAGGCTCTATACTGGCCCATATAATCACTCAGATGAATTGAGGGCAAGTGGGAGAGAAAGGAAGTGTTTTTCTTTCTCTCCACATTCAAAGAGCACAGAGAGAGAGCGAGCGAGGGCTCCGATGTGCTGCTGCACAGATGCTTTTGAATCATTTTCAAAGACCTTTTCTTACCAAACACGCCCCCTCCGCGCAGTGATCGGGTACAGTAAATATTTGATAGTGCGGCCTGGTGTGTGTGAGACACGGAGAACGTCCGCAAGGAGCTGTTTTTAGGTCATCTCCGAGGCCGCTCGACTCCTTCCGCTCCTCTTCTCCCTCCTCTCGGTGTAAACAGCATAGGACAGGATGTGATAGGCGGAGGAGATTTGTTTGAAATTTGCCCCAGTTCAGACGAAAAAAAAAAAAGGCATCAGGCATGTATGTGTAAGTGTGTCAAGAGATAACAGAGGAGGCCCCCTGCTTTTTGGTTTTTTTCCCACAGGGTACACACAAGCGATTCAGGGCTTTCAACCGTGTTAAACAATGTGCCACCTTCTGCGAGGGAGCAGGGAAGAGGAGATAACCTCGAGACAACTCCAGATATGGTGTTGGTGGTGATTTGGAAGTAAACATTCATGAAAATGCTGTCCAGAGTTGTAGTATTAAACCCCTGTCATGTCGTGTCTGTTAGTATATATCCAGTGTTTATTTATTTTTTTCCATGACAAAGACGAGACGCTGACGAGCTACAAATAGATCACGTGTGTCTTGTTTTCATTAACGAGACGAGACAGGACTAAAATGTTAGTGGTGAGCTGTTGGAAATTTAAAAAAAAACCGAAGGGCTGGACAACGAAGCAACTTCAACATACCCAGGCTTTCTTTAAGTAAGCTGGCTCAACAAAGCCTCAAGCACCAGTGAGAGATAACAGACATCATGAAGGTGGTAATGTATTTATTTTACCAAACGTAACGTGTCTCCTGTTTATTTCTAATGTAACACTACACATAGTACAACTCTTAAACTTAAACAATGGTACACATGACTTCAGGAGTATAGTCAGGAGCTGCAGTTAGGTCGGATACATTTACTTCAATGTTACAATGTTAAAATTTCACTTAGTAGCGATTTTGTCCAAAGCAACACAAGCAACAATCAAGACAGGAGGGAACAAAGTCAGGAAGTGCCAACAAACAGCTTCAAGTGCGATGTGTGGAGGAGGCCGCTTTAACTCTGGTTAAATCGGCAACCGGGTTAGACACCCACCCTCGGCCCCTTGCTCAACCCCCATTCTCATTTCCCGTTTCCTGTCGTCTCTATAAATAAAGGCATAACAGGCCAAAAAAAAACTGTACTGGGCTGTACTTACATAGCGCTTTTTTAGTCTTTGCGACCAATCAAAGCTGCTTTTACACCGCATGTCACATTCACCCATTCACACACACATTACACACTGATGGCAGAGGCTGCTACATAAAGTGCCTAACTGTCAATCAGTAATCACATTGAAGCACTGTCCTGCCCAAGGACACTTCGACATGTAGGCTGAGGGAGCTGGGGTTCGAACCACCAACCTTCTGATTGAAAGATGACCGACTCTACCGCTGAGCCACAGCCTATTTGACCAAATAGAATTCAATTTATTGATAAGATTTAATCTGTGATAAATACAAACAGACTAATCAATATTATTGTCTGGGTTTTAGCGGCAAAAAAACAGCCGTGAAAATGGACTTGGCAGGAAATTAAGACAAAAACATAAAAAACGAGATCCTCGTCGTTCTTTTACTGTCTGCCAAAATGAACACTGTATATATCTTTAATAAGACATATATTTACCAGTATTACTTCATGCGTAAAATAATAAAACTCAGTTCTATGTATGCATCAAAATAACCTTTACATCAAGCTGAATTTTACTTTGAGGGAGCAGAAATGACACCGTGACCATTAGTATTCATACATGCAGCGTTTCTGTCGAAACGGCCGTCTCTACTTGATGACTTAACACTTGTTGACAACATTTTTATGCAGCGAGATCATCAGGCTTGTTCTGCGTGTTAATGGCACACTCCTGCCATCGCTAAGTAGTCACACCTCCCACAGACTTTGAAGTAACAGTTAGAGTGACAGTACGTGTGTGTGTGTGTTGGGATTGGGAACCAGTTGCTGCCATCAGTAAGGGGTCATAGGGGACCCAGTTAATGGGAAGTCGTTATGTAAATCCAAACTAATTAAAATTATAAGCGCACCAGTCAAGTCTAAGGTATGGATGGGGAGAAGGGACATTAAATCATATTATTACTGTGCCTTATTTGCATAACCTAATTCACCGTCATGCAGCATTTCTCTTCACACCCATATCTGCTTTCATCTCTGAATAAACCAAAATGAATAACCAAGCTGTGTCATTGGGCTCTGGTGTAGTGTTGCATTATTATTTGGAGACCCGATCCCACTTAAGACCCTTCGCACATGCGCCGCACCCCTGACAATGTCCCTGAAATGTCCCACTCCATCGACCCGGATATTAAACAGACTTTAATTTGCTTCCAAGTATGAAGTCAGTTTAATGTCCAAGTGAGCCAATGTGACAGCGAGTGGGCGTGTTGACGACATATCTATCATGCAACAGGTGTGATAGTGAAAAGCGACACCAAACTGGATGAATAAAATGTCAGAGGGCGAGGAAGAATGATATTGAAGATGTCTGCAATGGAAAGACGAAGAAATCAGAGAGCTTCTGTCTGTGAGGGTCGACGCTGAAATCATTCTGCAGATCCAACGAACGGCAAGGGACTCGGTTTTAAATGACCAAAATACTAACCTGCTTTGGAACTGTGACGTTAACCGGACCAAGTGCAGGTTTATAACAAGTTCAAAACTGTCTTACCATCCTGTTGTTGACCTCAAAAGACCGGAGTAAAAAAAGGCCACACACCTAGGTCATATTTTGGTGTGTGCAAAGCTTGATTTATTTTTATTTATCCTCTATTTTAACAGCGAGGACCCACCGCCAAAAAACACGGCAATCCTCCCGCCCGCCAGCGTGTTTAACAGCAGAACAGCTTCTTGTGTTGGTCTGAAGCAGACGTTCACAAATATGGGAACTTCAATGACTGTGGTGATTGTTTTAGTTATGTCTCCTCTCGCCGTTTTTCCTCTACTCTGCTAATCCGGAATAGATCGGCTGCAGGAGCCGTATTCGTCAACAGAGCTGTCAATCATCCTTTTTACAGCATCAAATAACTAAATGAAAATTAACTTGAAAAATTAACACTTGGACGTTAATCAGCATAAGAAGTAACTATAATGACAGAAACCATGTTTGAGGAAAATTCACATGATGTGTATTTTGATTTTATAATTTGACTCATGTCCCATCTGTTAACATGGAGGAGGCCAGCTTTATGACCTATACTGCAGCCAGTCAGCAGGGGGCGATAGAGATGTTTTGGCTTCACTTTTAGGGAGCTGTCATGTCGTCCATCTTTTTATACAGTCTATGGTCCCAATGGTGAAATATGCAACCTGTGATATTTGCATCCAATGGCTTCAAGACAGAAGTAGTTGAATGTGGATAGAGCGTGTGTCCATAATCCAAAACTGGCAGTATTGTAGCCTGCCCGATTTTTTTTTTGGAGCTACGCCATTTACCTCAAGTGTCACCAAGATGCCAGATAGCAACATTGAAAAGTAGACCACTCAAGCGCATTTTGGTCAAAGATATATGTTGAGTACAGGTAAGATAATGTACTTGGAATTATTTGTGTGGCATGACACAGATTGCTACAGAAATGGATGGCTGGCATCTGGCTGGCGGGTATTCAGCCCACACCACATCCAAAGTTTCCAAGTAAACTCCCGAATTTTCTCTGCAGACCAAAACGTTGAAGAGATAATCAAAGCTGTGTCACATTCTCTGGAAAGCATTGCAGGCATGAGCAGAACCGAAAGGGAGGCCTAAGTCGCTGCCATCGCACCTGACGACGCATCACATCTCCCCTCAAATTCACCTCATAGTCAGGATTAGCCTAATAGCTCATATGCATGAGAGCCGAGCTCCAGGCCTTTAGTTTTAACGCTGTTATTGCTAAGTCTCTGTCATCTGATTAGGAGGCTTAACTCCTTCACTCTGATACAGCCGAGGCCTGTGTGGGTGTAATGTACAGTATGTGTATGTGTGGAGACGGCTGAGAGGCAGACTTTTAATTTAATCTTTCAATGACATGCTTTCTCTTCCAGCCCACCGGAGATATATGCACATATTCATCTGCAGTTTTTGCTGTAACTGTAAATGTACTTCAAATTATAATAGTTTCTCATTTCTAATTAAGTATTTGTTTGACATTTTCAACTTTACTCGACAGATACACAGGGCGCTATATTGCTTGCTAAAGATGAAAAGATGAAGATGAAAGGACAAGTACAAGATGGTCAAAAGAAAACAGGTGACACTCGGGCAGACACTCAAAAATAAAATCTCAAGGAGCCGATTTCTCCTCGAGTTCAATGTCAGTTTATTAGAAAGGCCTTTTATGTTGTCAGTCTCAAATCCCTAGCAGTTACGGAAAAGCTGTATTTTTCATTTGGACACCACACACTAATGAGAATTTAATTCAAATGAGCGTCTATTGTGGCAACAGTTGATAAATATGCAATCAATTTACGTGTTGGGGACAGAAAATTTGCTTCAGAAACTGTGTATTATATAAAATGTTTGGAAAACTGGATTATATTGTAGGTAATGAGGCACTGAACAGTAATACATACAGCATTACAGTCATCACAATCTACCCAATCCAGCTTACGTATCATTTAAGGTTCACCGCGAGAGTCAAAGACTATTTACTGTTTGGTCCTAACATATGTTGGGTTTCAGAAAAGGTGAACCTCGATTACCAAAGTAATTTTGGAGTACGCTTCTTCACTTATCATCTCACTCTCAGTTGAAAATAGTTCAAATTTTGGAACTCTCGTCAATGTCACTTCTCCCTCACTGACAAATCAAAATCAAGAAGGGGCGGGTATGCCATATCAACTTGGTCAACAACAATGGCGGAGGAGAAGCCAATCCTTTTATTTTTTCGTGGGTGCAATTTCTAGATGTAGAGCTGCTGTTAATGCCAGACATAAGCTTTTGTTGTGAAATTGCCTTGAAAAAAAGGGCCACTTCGCCAGTCCGTCCTTTCATGCTATTATGGTAGAAAGAAAATGCAATTTGGCTCTGTGCCGTTGGAGGACGCTATCCATTCCTCCAATGGGCTCTGGAAAACCTCCGCCAGACTACGTAAAAGCATCATCTGGTGGAGGCCAGGGAGCTTGCCAAACTACACTTCCTCAATCTAGGATGCCCGCCTCCGATGTCATGTCTCGTTCAAAATCATCAGATTTGAAATGCAGACTGCAGACCTGAAGATTTTTTAGACAATCCACCGGTATAGTCTTGTTGTATTTTGGATTCTGTACTGTGGCTGTTGGATGAGTCTGGAACACTGGCGGATTTACATAGGATGTGTGCTGACTATATTGAGATAGAGATACTTCAAACAAGTCACTGAAAGCGAGAAGGAAAAGAACTTGATGTCATGGTGACTTTTTCAATGTTCTTCCGCAGGAATATTCTGATAGTGGCACTTATTTTAATGTGTTTTAAGATTCCTCAAAATGATGAAAGTCATATTTTGGAGCTGCTTGCTCTCACAGATTTTATGTCACTACATCGAAGTCCATAAAGTGGCTTAATAGCTTTCTGGGGAGAAAAAACATTTCAGTTTCCTTTGAACTCCTGAACACCTGCAGCAGAAGTGAGCTAAAGTGATACTTATAGTAGTGTCTATGTGTGGGTTTTATACATCTTTATAGGCTTGCACTTCAGTCAGTACAGATCCCATATAAGCAGGAAATTAGCAAACAGTCTGTACAATTTAACATTTTACAAAAGTGTGATCAAATTTATGCCAATGTGGTTTTTATTTCCTTATTTGGGCGACATGAATGTGTGTTTTTCAATGTGTAAATTCGTTTTTGTGACTGGATTGGCATGCCTGCGACTGTGTGTGTGTGTGTATGTGTGTGACTTGGCATGTGTTTGGGCATGGTCTTCAGGGGCCTGTTCAGCCCATGCAGAACAGCGCTGTGGGACAGTATCAGGTTACCTTGCATCACTGCGCACAGACATCTGCGGAACAGTTATTTTTGATCATGGGACAAAGCATTGTGTAGATTCCTACCTCAGCAAATCTCTTGTGTGCACTCGCACTATATGTATCTGCCAGTGTGTGTGTGTGTGTGTGAGAGAGTATTCTCAAGCTCATCTTCAATTGTGTGCAGTATTTGCTGGGGAACAGCATGTCCCAGTCGTCTCTGATGTCTGTTTGTGCTCAGACAGCAAGGTCGGAGTGACTCAGGCAGACGTGCAGAAAGCTCTGGGTGCAGCTTACCTCCACCCAGGGCTGCACACACCTCCAGCCGCTTCCTGTAACATGCAACGAACTAATATCCACCTGTGATTAACCTCCCATTACTGAACCCCACGTGTTATCATCTGGAATTCAGAGCCTTTAGGCTGCACTGACTCACAGTGTAGCCTCATAAAACGCACCATTAAACAATTACGAGGCTTTATGACTGCACCACCTGATCATAAGCACATCCACAGACAGTGTTGTCTTTGGGGGTGGGCAAAGGTGGGGGTGAGTTTTGCTGGGGATGTGGCCTGGGCTGATTACCCGCCAAAAATTATTGACCTTAAATCTTCCTATAGCTCCCAGACCAGTTTTAATGTGTTAACAGTGAAACGCTGAAGCATCTGGCTATTTTCCAATTAAGAACAGCTTGCATGGTTAGTAGAACATGTCAAATATGAGTCACACACTAAGAAACATACAGCTTCCATGGTTTTCTCTAAACTACCTTTAGCCACATTAGCATTGGTTGCACAAGCTTCCGTAATTTTTAGTCTCGGTATAACGAAAGGGTTTACTGAGATAGGATTTACATATCAATAACTTATAACGTGTTGCACCCAAGAAAGTAGTTTTCATGTAATAATTGGGACTGTATATGAAATTTAACATACAATAAAGTTGTATCGGTATCTTTTCTTCAATCTCTCTGCATAAGATCCATGAAGTGTGTCTTATCTTCTTAGTTTTTACTTAGCAAGTACACCTAGCAATTACCTTTGCGTAGCTATGTGAGCTAACTGACACAGCAAATTTAAGCTAGCTACCAAATTACATTAAGATTAAAAAGGTAACATTGACTCAAAATGTTGTGTAAGTGAAATACAGTGTACAGGAAAGATTTGAAATTGTATTTTATAAAATGTAGCAAATAGCCCACCCAAAACTACAAAACACTTTGCCTGTAGCATTCGCTAAAATAGTGTTGGCTAGGTTAGCATGACTGGGTATTTTCATTTCTAAATCTGCAAGAAACAAAGCAATACATGTAAAAAGGGAAGAAAGTTAAGTTTAATACATATCTTTTGCACCCTTAAAACAGTAAAAACTCTTTATACATTGCTAACTACGGCATCCCTTAAGTTTTAATCATGCTAACGGTTAGCTATTTTAAATCTCGCAAGCCAGCAGTTGTTACAAAGAACTCAATGTAGAAAGTGACTTCCTGGTTTTCGAAATAGTTGGTGCAACTCAGCGCAGATGATGTGTTAAAACTGTTGAACAGCTCAACAATTTACAATATTTTTCTAAGTATCACCCAGACATGTAATCCTTCTGTTCTCTGTAGTGATTTCACACTTAAAGAGGAGCAGAGCTGCCTCTCAAAAGTAAGTTATGAAGTAATGAAGTGTAACTTAGTTAGATACAATTATTCTTTAAGAGTTTTGTTATTGTGTTTCAAGTGGTTTTGTGATAACCAAAAATTAATATAATTGGCTTGTTATTCTTCAGAGTTAATTGTCTAGTGAGTATCTCTTGCAACGAGAAGTACTATATGAGGGATGATGAATACAAATCACTCTTGCAGGACTGCTTATGTGTGTTTGGGTCTATTTGTGCATGTGGCTAGCTATAGCATCAACTCCCCATCTTCCTGGAGGTCACGGCTCATATCCTCCCTCATATTTTAAGCGAGAAATTCTCCCAATAAAGCTGCATTTTATTGGTGTCAGATCGTTTTCTTGTAAAATGGTGCATTGACTTCATCCCCCTCCTGTCCTTCTGATTCTTATTCATTTTCAGCCTCAGACGCTTCTGTGTGTGTTTGTGTGTCTGTGTGAAAAAGAGAAAAATGAGCTCCTGTCAAGATGCTCCGTGTAATGTATTGTAACCTTCTAACAAGACGGCCACATCCTGGTCCGTGACTTTGTGACATACAGTACAAATCTCATGTGTGTGTGTGTGGCTGTGACTATGTGTTTCGGCTCAGGGGAGCTAATAAGGCCACAAGAACTAGCAGAACGATGTGTCACAATGAAGGTCACAAGTTCAATCCCGGCGTGTAATGTCACACCGGTGACATTAAAGCGGACGGCCTCTTTACTCAGCAGCCTCGTGCCGGTCTTTGGTGCAGCAGACGCCGTGGCTGAAACACTATTATGTTCTGTAAGCCTCAATTACAGCGTGAAATCTTATCTCTAACAAGTTAATGTTCTCCTTCAAAACATCTGAAGGGCGATCGACCACACAAGAAGACGAGACAGAGAGGAAATCAAGGAGCAGAGAAATCAAACTTCTTTACTTTTTTTGGCCGCATCATACACGTGATTTCATCCAAAGACCCTATTAACCCGCAGGATGAACTTTCGCCCCCTTTCAGGTACCCTCATCTGTGCGTGTGATGAGGGAGACGGGGTCAGCTGTTTTTATCCCGAGCCCAGAGCCCAAGGACCTTGTCGATCTGGTCCCCAGAGAGGTGGCTGTAATAGCACTTTCTGTAGAAATCATAGGAGAAGATACAGCCGGGGCCGGGGTCAGCGTGAAGAAGAGGGGACCAATATGGCCATGGGTCTCTAAGACAATTGCAACCTGATAATCAGTGCTGTCTCAGCTAACGGCTCCTTCAATCAATGTGATGTATTTTGAATCAGAGATGCTTGTAACCATTTATGGGTCAACCTGTAATGTTATTGGCTGCTTTTTCTGTGTGAAGATCAATGCTATGTTCTGCTACATAGGCACTAATGAAAAACAGCAACACCATGCTGATATAATGGAATTAGTTTTACATTATAATATACAATAATACTGGCCCATTACAGCTTACTTTTACCAATCAATCAATCAATCAATTCATCCTTTTTTATTGATAGATTCTTATGACTCTTAGTAATCTTATCTGGAGAGACCCAACATTAAAGGGCCAGTAAGCCAATTTTCAACCTCAGTCCTATCATGCTATTATGGGGAGCTAATGCCATTATGGTAGAAAAGAAAATGCAATTTCGCCTTTGAAAGATGCTATCCGCTGGCGGCTGTGGCTCAGTGATAGCGTCGGTTGTCTTTCAATCGGAAGGTCGGAGGTTCGATCCCCAGCCCCTCAGGCTGCATGTTGAGGGGCTAAACGACAAATTGCTCCCAGTGCCTGTGAACAGTTGGGCACTTCAGGTAGCAGCCATCAGTGTATGAATGTGTCTGTAAATGGGTGAATGTGATATGTAGTGTAAAAGCAGCTTTGAGTGGTCGTAAAGACTAGAAAAGCGCTATATAAGTACAGTCCATTTACCATTTTCCATTCTCCAATGGGCCCTGGAAAACCTCTGCCAGACTACGTAAAAGCATCATCTGGTGGAGGCCAGGGAGCTCGCTAAACTACACTTCCTCAATCTAGGACGCCCGCCTCCGATGTCATGTCTCGTTCAAAATCATCCGGTTTGAAATGTAGACTGCAGACCCGAAGATTTTTTAGACAATCCATCGTTATATTCATGTCGTATTTCGGATTCGGTAGCGCTCTGAACCAGACTCATTGGTTGACAGCCATTTGCTGCGACCGCATGGGCTGATAAAATGGGGAAAGAGGAAAAACAGAAAGAGAGAGATTAGCAATAAACAACTATAATAATGATGATATAAGTATGACTGATAATAATAGTTACCATTATCTGAAATATATGTAATTACAAACACATTCTTATAATACCTGCCTTATGGCACAACATGTCACAGTATAATGTAGACCAGTCAATGATTACCGCTCTGTGCTGATTCTCCCCGTCAGGGAAACTAAACGAGGGCAACCTGTCTGAGAGGTGATTGTCTGCCTGTCACGCTGTCGTGCATCTCAATCAGTCATCTCCTTAATAATGTCCCTGTTATTGATCACAGTTGGGAAATGATTTGTTCCCACTCCGAACGAGTTTGTTTGTTTTGTCCGCCTTGACAAGTGCCATGTAGGAACAATTATCGGTCTTGATTTGTCATTTTCACTCCTGGTGATGCTTCTTGTTGTCCAGGCTATTAATCCCAAAGCACCTTGAATGAGGGGAGTTGTTTTAGTGATTGGTTGTGTCTGGCTGTGGTTCTGTCTTCATTTTTAACTGGTATCTTTACAGTCCATTTATAATAATACCCTGAAGTTATCTTTTCAGTTATAAAACTGTATGATTAAAGTTTGTCGGTCCTCAAGAGGAAGTAAAGGAACTTTATTCAATAAGATATACACCGATCAGCCATAACATTATGACCACCTGCCTAATATTGTGTATGATCCGCCAAAACAGCCCTGACCCATAGAGGCATGGACTCCACTAGACCTCTGAAGGTGTGCTGAGGTATCTGGCAACAAGACGTTAGCAGTAGATCCTTAAAGTCCTGTAAGTTCGGAGGCGGGGCCTCCATGGATCGGACTTGTTTGTCCAGCACAACCCACAGATGCTCGATTGGACTGAGATCTGTGGAATTTGGAGGCCAAGTCAACACCTTGAACTTTTTGACGTGTTCCTCAAACCATTCCTGAACCATTGTTGCAGTGTAGCAGGGTGCATTATCCTGCTGAAAGAGGCAGGGAATACCGCTTCCATGAAGGGGTGGCCTTGGTCTGCAACAATGTTTAGGTATAGTACGTGTCAAAGTAACATCCACATGAATGGCAGGACCCAAGGTTTCCCAGCAGAATATTGCCCAAAGCAATACACTGCCTCTGCACACGCACCCTGCCATCAACATAATGTATTAGACCTTCTTCCATTGCTCCGTGGTCCAGTTCTGATGCTCACATGCCCGTTGTAGGTGCTTTCGCCACTGGACAGGGGTCAGCATAGGCACCCTGACCGGTCTCCGGCTACGCAGCCCCATACACAACAAACTGAGATGCACTGTGTTCTCACACCTTTCTATCAGAACCAGCATTCACTTAGGCATCTTGAGTTACAGTAGCTCTTATGTTGGATTTTTTTTTTTTGTTCGAGGACAAAATGTTCACTTGCTGCCGAACATATCCCACCACCAAGTGCCATTGTAACGAGATAATCAATGTTTTTCTCTTCACCAAGTGGTCATAATGTTATGGCGGATTGGATATGACATACTTAGTAGTATCTAACCCTCTAGCTTTGATATTTAAGTCATAAATGTTGTAAAAAGGTTCGAGATTCTGTCAACATCTTCCATAAAAGAACTGACAGCCTGAGAAGTTCAGCGATGACAGTAACCGACACACTCATACCACTGACTAAGCTATGTTTTGTTTTCCCTTGACCCCTTTGAAGCATTTGTGTGGTGTACTCACAGTTTAAAGAGCTGTCGAGAAAACTCAGTGGCAAACAATGGCAGTTTGTGTAGCTGATTCATGTGTGTGCGCGTCCCCCGCCGGCAGGTCTGGAAATAGGCTCTGCCACTCTGCCTACTGTTTAGAGGTTCGGGGGATAAAGAGGTCCTTACAGCAACTTTTCGTCCAGGGGGATTTTTGCCTGCAATTATCTGCAATGTTGTGACAGTTCCATGCTGTGAGAGGAATAAAAAAATGTTACTGCTCCCATTTAGAAGCCTGCGCGGAGTGCCTTATCTGCTCATATCCAAATAACCCATCTGTACTGGGTTACATCCCTGCAGGCTATCACCGACGGGTAATCCACTCTGCAGCCTCCGGTATCGTGAGTCTAATGGAGTGAAAGGAGGCGCTCTACATCTGCAGCAGGCTTGTGCATTGGAATAAAAGTGCTAAATACTGTATGCTGAGTGAATAGTGCTCCCTGTCTCCACTGTGCACAACAAACCTAATACATGGTTAATTGAAATGGCACGCAGCTAAAAGGGGCCGAGGCTTCACCGCGAGTCAAGATTGCAGAGGCAGGGATAAAGGAGGGAGTAAGTGCTCTCAACCTTAGCGTTCAGGGACTGCAGGTACAGAACAGCTGCACTATAAGTACAAATATTATGCATTTTACCCACGCCTTTACACATCACATCAGGTTTGACTGCATGGGATTAAATGTAAGCTTTTAAAGGCACAGCGCCCACTTACCTCCTTTAACCTGGTTGGTCATTTAGCCACACCTCCCGGCCTTCTTCATCAAATGGAGTGGCTCACTTGATGTGGAAATAGTCTCTGTCTACTTATAGTGCTCCTGAGAACTCAGTAATAAGATGTGGAAATGGAAAAAGGAAGCTCAAAGACCAATATACTGTTAGTCCCAAAGGCTATATGTTGCATGACTGAATAGTTAGCTTAACCACGCAGTATCGTTTGCTACTTCCTGTCTTCTCTTTCCAGTAAGATCCGCCCACAAAATCTAAAACTATAGTAACTTAAAGCTGCTATAGTCAATATTTTTATATAAACAAATACACCAAGTTAGTACTTTAATGTGAAAGGTGTTACTACTAGTAACAAACCCACAAAGAATGCTCTTCAGTGCCTTTTAGCGGCTAATTAAAGCTAATTGTTTTGGTTTGATGACCCGCCGCCGTTTACTGTCTTGACTCTCTTACCAGTCTTGTCCCCGCAGCAGCAGAAAGCCATTTTGCAACAACAACCAAAAAAGAAAAACCTTATATGTTACATTCTCTGCACAAAACTGTAGGCAAACAAATTAGCGACTAGCTAGTAGACATAATAGAACATTTAGCAGCTAACGAGCCAGATATTTCATCAGATCAGAGCTGAAAGGAGAGTGGATATTGGACTGACATTTTAAGAGTTGGAGAGAAAAACAACTCAGAATGAATAATAATGTTCCTCTGTAATTGCTGGATGTGTAAAATGTTAACAAGATTTTGATATCAAAGTTCATTTGGAACAAAATATTGATATTTCACACTTTGTTTTGGTGGTTTGTTTTTCTTTTCGACAACTATGAGTAATCTCATTAAAGCAGCAGTGAGGAACTTTCATAGTGTCAGTTCAGAAGCAAAGCAAATTGTTTGGTTTTTGTAAAAAGATCCTAATTTAACTAACCTGAGTGTTTGTTTTGGAGAGCTAAATCTCCCACTGCAAACGTCCCACTCACTGCTGAACTTTGCTGGGTAGGTCTGCGTGCCATATTGCTTCTGAGCATATAGAATACAGTCAGTCTTGCTGAGATATGTCATTTCATTCACTTGTGACTGTTTCTTAACCAGGTGGTGTAGTGGTTTATGCTTCACAGCTAGAAGGTTCCTGGTTCGAATCCCAGTTCGCACGTAAGTGGGGGATTCTGTGTAGAGTTTGCATGTTCTCCCCGTTCATGCGTAGGATCCCTCCAGGTATTCGGCTTTCTCCCACCGTCCATACTCTAAATTGCCCGTAGTAGTGAATGGTTGTCTGTCTCTATAATGTTCCAATTCCCCTGAATTCCTTCGAAGGATGCAGCCCCTGCTTCGAAGGACATATTTCGAGGCTGATTGCTTCACAGCGGCGTGTTGAAGACCGTCCAATGGCTTTCAATGGCTCCTTCAGATGCTGCCGACAAATGCGTCCTCCCTTTTCCAGGATCCATCGGGTGCGTCCTTCGTTGCCAAATGCATCCCAAGATTAATTGCGCAGAAATTCAAACAAGATGGCGGACTCTCAAGCGGCCGAGGAATACACTTCTAATTGTAAACGTTTTGGTTTCCTCTCAGTTGAATAGCTAGCGATATAGATGTTAAAAAAAATGATAGGGGCCTTGAAACATCAAATTATCTTTAAAATAATATGTTACCTTATGTGACATTAGTTATGTTAGCTAGTTAGCCCGCTAGCTACCTGTTGCTAGGCGAAAGGAGCTGTGCTTTGTGACGCTGACAGCTGGTGGCGCAAACAGGAAATCCTCTGTAGACCAGACCGTCTCATTTCAGTTCGGCCTTCACAGTCTACGCAGGCTACGAACGACTCATCCTTCATAGGCTGCATCCTTTGAAGGATGTAGCCCTTAACTGAGACACAGCTTATGTGTCAGCCCTGTGACTGACTGGCCATCAGTCCAGCGTGTACCCTGATTCAAGCCCCCCTGAACATAATAAGCGGTACAGGTAATGGATGGATGTTTCTGAACCAGTTAACTCCTCCCAGTAGGTTTAAGGTGGGCATTTTAAGGCATGCTTGCTAATAGTTATGCTAGGTAGCGCTATATAGAGTACGTTTGTTGTCTGCTCACACTGTACACTCACAGTCAGTGGGACTTAGATTCTCGTGGTAATCTGTCTTGTGTCATTGTTGGCCTGTTGTGGTTTCTGTATTGTTCCCTGCATTTGTTTTTGTGATTTATCATCGCCGTCACTCGACTGTCAAATACTATTTCACACTACCAGGAGCCATTGACAGACACTGCGGATGCATCACAGGCCTCAGTTCTCATGTTGTTTCATCCAGCGTGGATTAAAATTGGCTTACATGTGGATAAATTCTGTCTGTAATATCTAACAGTCACTTGTTTGTCTTCTCACATTATAACAACATCTTTCACACGGCTGTATACTTCTCTTTCTAAAAACCCATCTTAAAAGACGTCATGCCACCTGTCTAGTTGAAATTTCACATGCCATTTGATGATGAATCATTCTTTCCTGTCTTTTTAATTCCATTTTTTCCCCTTCTTTCCCTTCACATGCCGTCGTGGTTTCAAGAAGCCTGCGTCTGTTCTCTTCACAGGAGCTCTGTAAGGATTTGCAGGGAAAGATTTACACAGCGGATGATGAGCGCTACGATATCAAGGTGAAGGTGGTCGAGAATGAGAAAGAGGTACTTGTCTTTGTAATGGAAATGAACACAAGTTTAACTCAGTGTCAGAATTTTTATGAAAAACTAACCGCACTTGTACTTTACCTGAGATAACCTCCAGCCCTTTGAAGATCAAATGCAACACTCTCATCTTAATCCTCCCTCCTAGATTATATCTATTTACGGCTCTAACCACACCAAAGTGAAAGCTCGATCTCGCATGCGCTGCTTCAACTCTCATAGATTGGTGTGAAAAGCCACGCGACATGTCAGATTGTATTCCACAGACTTTGTGATCTGCTCTAATCTACAAAGAAATTAGAATAAAGCACATTCTCTATTCATGCTGTACTTGGCTGCAACGTATCCAGGCCAGACTCAGAGAAAAAATATCATGAAAAATAATCTGTTATTTCCTGTTTGCTGACCCTCAGATCCGGTTTGTGACTTCAGAAGATGCTGGAAAGAAAGTTCTGAAAGGCCAACTCAAGAGCGAGAGAAGACAGAATCAACACGCTTTAAAGATTGCGGATGTAAGACCAGAAGCAGTCACTGGCATACTCTACTTTTTCAATATTCAGGGGGAAATTAATTGCTCGTAATTTCACAGAAACATGAAGAAATAAGAAAATAACACAGCTGTCATATCCATCACATTCATCACAGTGTTTAATTTTCATGTCAGGTGGCTGGAAAATTTCAAGGGTGTCATGATGTGCAGGAAGGATCTTCTTGAACGTCCACCTCTTCACTCACTGCCTGTCACTTTAAATGAGACTGAAGCCTGAGGTAAATGATAGTGTATGCCTATAGAGGTGTTTCATGCCTGTGCCACCCTAAAAGCAGGGGCGGATCCAGAGGGGTGGCCTGGGCCCCCCTTGAAATCTGATTGTCAGAGGGTTAGAGGCTTATGTTAAAATGCTATCGAGGCTGTGTTGCAACAGCATGCTAATAGCTTTTTTTTGCATTTCAATGTGGAACATTTGCTTTTTTTTGTTTTTTAAATTGTAAGTCCAGACATTTTTTAAATTAAGCTAAGAAGATTTCTATGTTGCCCCAGTTGGGCCACTCTAAATACTACTCAAAAAATGTAAAGGCGCAGATACGATTTCAATGCTTTTTATTTTTAAATTGGTTACATAGTACGTAGTTGTATAATTTAAGCTAGACCAGTGATTCTCAAATTGTGGGGTGCGCCCCTCCTGGGGGGCACGGCGGCATGACAGGGGGGTCGCATCACCGCTCCTCTGTGTTGGAGCAGGTGGAACTATGTTTTGACGTCGGACAACCCGTACTCATTTTCGGTTGGCACACTACACAAACGCGTTGCCCTGGTGATTTCCATGACAGATTTCACATTCAGTCACACACAGAGAAAAAGTCTAGCATTGCCAATGGACAAATATATTACAAGGGCGAAAACAAAAACAGCTGACGCGTCAGGTACCAACAAGACGACGTCGGCCGACGTTAACGCTGACTAACCGCCAAAATCCATCCTCTTGGATTTACAGCGAATATGGTAGGAGATGAAGAGAGACCTGTCTGTGTTATATGTCTGAAAAGTCTGGCTGCTTCAGCAAAAATCTGTTTGTTGTTTTTCTTAGCACAGATTGAACTTTATTTTTAATGTTCTGAAAAAGTTATTGCACATTTTATTATATTTCTATTTGAAAAAGTCTGATGGAGCAATTGAAATAGTTTCTTGTAATAAAAGTTGAACTTGACGTATTTGTGACAATTTTGTTGGGGTGGGGGGGCCTGGAAATATTTCTTTCTCCAAAGGGGGGCATGACAGAAAAAGTTTGAGAAGCACTGAGCTAGACAATCATAAGTAATGCAGAAGACAAATCCTACTTCACAAGATCTAAGTCATATGGTAGAACAGGTGGGCCAAATATGGCTCTTAATGTTTTTTGTTTTCATTTTATGTATGTTTTTGAACCCAAATAATTTTTTCTGCTAGCAAAGATGCTAACAGAGACTGTAAGACATGTTTTGCAGGGACACAACTGCCATGCCCTTTGAGAGCAGGGAGCAAGTATCATCTTAAAATGTGGTCAAAAACACCAGCAAACACTTGTAGTACAAACAATCATTCAGCTGATCAAGGCACACTAAATTGTTAGTAAGTGTAACTAAAAAAAGAGCTCTTGAAACTCCCCTGCATGCAAATCAGTCCTGGTTGGAGTTTAATGAGCCTTGACCTCAGAAATTACATTTCACAATATGTGCATTAGAGGAGCCTCGCCTTAGAAATACACATATACACATATATTTAGAGACATAATCACAAACCCTTCATTATGTTTAAATAAAAAATTGTTCTACTTTCATGTCTAGGATCTGACTGGAATACTTTTTTTTCAGTCCAAACTGGCAGCACTGCATTGCCAGTATCTGAAATATAGCAGGGAGGAAGAGCACAAACAGTAACAGCCACAGCGAGCTGCAAAGGGCTCCAGGCGACAGACTCACTGTGGTTTGCGACTAGCACACCTCCAACACATCAGCAAGGTAAACAGCTTTACCTCGCTGTGCAGCGCGGCGGAAAAACACTCAGCGGGCTCTGTTGCTCGCGGGCACTCCATGGCTCTGCTCGTCTTCCTCCTATACGATAGAAACATGTTAAGTCTGTGCTGACCAATGACCAACATGTTCCCACATACTGTCACCTTTAACACCTGGTTTTATTTAATATTTTTGCATCAAAGCAGCTTCTTCTCCTTTTTAGAGATGGGATTATTGTATAGTTTAGATATAGACATCAAGGCATTCTCACATTTTATGGAGCTGCACTCAAAAACCAGTGGTTTCATAGCAAATGGTAAATTGACTGTATTTATAGCTCTTAGTAGTCTTCTGACCACTCAAGGCACTCTGATTGCAAGGGCTACTATGTGCCAATCAGGAAGTAACTACATTCATACACCAGAGGCTATGCCTTTGTTCAGTGTCTTGCCCAAAGTCACTTTGATATGTGACTGTAGCTGTCAGGGATTGAACCAGCAACCTTCCAATTGGGAGATGATGAACTCTACCACTGAGCCACAGCCGCCCCAGGCTGCTAGAATATTCCGTTTGTGCCATGTCTGTATGTTTTTGGTGACCTCCACATACTCTTAGTAGACCTGGAAAAACACTTTCAAACTGAGAGGGAAAATTACAGTTTCAGAATAAAAGCATACACACAGTATTAAAGTTCCTGACATACAGCTGAAAACCTTTAAATAAAGTGAAGAAATTAAAATGAAAGTAGTGATACTTCAGTCAAAGGCCATCGAGAATGTTACATTAAGGTAGCAGCTCATAAAACTGCTCTTATTAGTAGTCGATTATAGTCGATTGAAGGACATTCATTTGACATTTTTAAAGAGATATTCTTCAAAAGCTATTTATCAAATTAGGACTTGCACTTGAATACTTGAATATTTATAGCACAGAAGCGTCTTTTACACAGGATTACATCTACTTTATATTCTGAACTGTTGGTGGCAGTGCAGGTCAGGATGCTGACACCAAAACAAATGAGGCCTCTGACTCATTCTTACGCTCTTCACTTTATCATAATCTCCACCAGGGGCTGTCCAAGCATCATCCTCCATTCATCCGTTCATTATTCCGTGATGCATGAAAAGGGGTTGACAGAGTGACAGTGCATTGGCAGGAGGACCACGCTTCAGCCTGCTGGGTAATTAAAGTGAACTGGCCCATAGACACAGAGCATTTTATGTGTGTAATAATTAAGCCAATATAAGAGGGATTAAGGGTTCACTCTGTACATTTTATTCTTCTTCAGAGACACTTACAATGAAGGAGCTGAAAAATACATGTTGTGATTGCAGGTGGCAGAACTACATGTGCAGCATATAAATGAAAAGCACGTATGTAAAAATCAGAGTTCTCTGATTTCCCACACTGTTCGTCATGTCATTTTTTTTCACGCTGAACAGATGGCCTTGTTGTGATTGGACACAGATGGGGTTTCCGTGGTAATATCAAACATCCCACTCATTGTCATATTTGCCCCGGCTTTGACTCTAAAGCAGAAATTATTTCAAAGCTTTATTGTCTGCTGCTGTCTTATGTTTGTGTCAGCGCAGCTTAGACTGAAACAAGCAAGAAATAAGCCATAAGCCTCATCTTGCCAAAAAACTGCTAATATTACTGTGCAGTCAAATGGATCAACATGAATAGGCCTTGAATTACATCTCATGTATCAACCAAAGTCTTGGCAGTGAAATCCATCCACATACAGATATTTATCTTTTTATGTTTGTTGATGTGGCGGCGCTGGGATTCGGAGGAGCCTCGCGGAGGCGTCTTGGGAGTGATTCAGTTAAACATCTGTGATGGGAGGTGCCCACTTAATAACCTCAGTGATATCCTCTCTCTCTCTTACTCACCACTCTTTCTTAACATTGTATCAAAGCAAGGTTTCCACATATGCACTTTTTCTTCTTCAAATAGATATGTATGTTTTATCTTGTTCTTGATGTCATGAAACGCAACATGAAAGACTTTTTACCTTTAAACCCACAAATGTCTACAGCCAAATTTGACATTCTCCTGACTACATTAAACATTTCGTAAAAAGTCAACAAACAAGTGATTCTGTGTTTGCATTGGTTAGACTTATAGCTGGTGTCACTATATGAATGAAAATGGATCATGTCTGCTCCCCAGTTAAACCTTTTTTAACCTGTTTGTCATGATACAGCCGTGTTATCTACCCACCTAGCTTAAAATGCTGTTTGTCATCTTTCTTTGTATCAGCGCTAGCAAGTTTTACGTGCCAATCTATGTCTCTTCACGCTTTATTGTAACTTTAATCACTTATTTGATCCTTAAACTTTTCATATAGTGCCACCATGAGGTTAAAATTGTAATTTTTGTCTAAGAATTTGGTTTAGGACCAACTTCCCATAACACTATCCCATTAGCCTTTGTGTTTAGAGCTTATCAGCTAATGTTAGCATGCTAACAAGCTGAACTTAAATGGTAAATGGTGAACATTGCCCTCGTAGAATAACTCTGCTATCATGTTAGTTTTCTGTCATAAGCATCCATCTTTGCGGTGCCAAAGTACAGCCTAATCTGTTAGTTAAACATTTATTCATAAAAAACATTTGCTCATTTCAGGATGTCTGGTTGAAAGGTGGTGTCACAAATGACTTTTTGCACTTTTTCTTCATCAAATTATCATATTTATCTTTTTCTTCTGGAATAAGAAAATTGTGATTTCCCTTAGAATGCCAGCTGTCATCACTGTCTTTATAAAAAGTTAAACATTCAGAGGAGGATTTTGTGTAATGACACTTGCAAACAGTTGCCGAGTGATGAGTAATAAGATGAACAGAGAGGAAAACCCAGCTCTATTAGCTTATCAGGGAAATATGTTTTATTTTTTTCAGCTTTCTGTGTTTGAAAAGCTTTCACACCTGACAGTGGCTTTAGGTTATGTGTGCTTAAGAATGCAAAAAGCCAGAAGCTAAAAATCTCTTTGATGTATCTTAAAAAGCAAGTGAATTTGTCTTTTCAAGAGTAATGACGGAAGAATGTTAAAACTTTTCTCTTCATAAAGTTTAATGTGTGCAGCTTTGTGCTTTACACCACCTTCTGGGAATTCAGTTCAGAACTACTTTGATGTCATGAAACGCAACATGAAAGACTTTTTACCTTTAAACCTCTTTCTTCACATAAATGTCGAAAGCCAATTTTTTGGAAAAAACTCTCACATTCTCCCGACTACATTCAACATTTTGTAAAAGTCAACAAACTAGAGATTCTGTGTTTGCTTTGGTTAGACTTATAGTGTGACGGAGTCCTCCAGGGACCTGTCCTGGGGCCTCTGAACATGTGAAAGAGTTAGAACTTGAGCCAGGTGGGTAACAGCAAGGCTTTTAATCCCTGCCTGGGCCTCCTGCATGCTACGTGTAATTGATCATTATAAATCATTTGATATAATGGAAATTAGCCGTGGAAGGGGGTCAGAGGGCTTAGTGCAAGGAAAGGATTCAAAGCCGTGTTCATCATGCACATTAGCAGTGGAGGCTTGAATTTGATATATAACAGTTACTCTCATGCTGAGATTCACATATGGAACCAACCTCAATATAAAGTTTTTTTATTTTAAAATAATGTACATTACATAAAATATCAATTTGTTTAAAGCCAAGCTAGTGGTCAAGCTGTATGGAATTGTCTGTTTGTTGGTTGGTTGGTCCATGACTTCTATCAAATGGATTGTCATGAAATTCATTGTTCACATTTGTTTTGCTTCTTTTTAACATGTTTTTTTGTCTGTATGTGTGTTTCTTTTCTGTTATTTAGCTAGCTATGCTAGCACGGAGCTAGCATTTATTTTTATTAGTCAGCCTAGATTTAATCCTTTTCATGGTTGTGGCATTGATGTCACCTTGTAGCACACAATCTGATTTTAAGGGCCTAATTCCCAGTTTACCATGACCAGGGTCATGTTTTACTTACTTGTACAAGGATTTCTCTTTTTAAGGGATAAAAGATGATGCCAGAGATGGACCCATAAATCTGACATTGTCTTGATAATCCTTTTGTTTGTCCATGAAATGTGGCAGACCCGTGGTCAGTATTAAGTCAAACATGAACCATGCACAAGGGAAATAATCCAGGTGTCTTTCCTTTGTTGGCATTTTTATCTTTGACAGTGCACAGCCGAGAGATACAGGAAGTAACAGGAGACAGATCAGAATGATAAAATGTCTGGACTTTACCCAGGATGCCGCAGGTATTTGGTATGCACATCGACCAGCTGAGGCACCGAGACATCCTAGAAACCAATCATCCATCATATATACGAATTTGAGAGAAAGGCTGCAGAATGTGTTAATCCATTATAAGAAGACGTCTGACGCTGATGTCTTTAATTCTATCTTAGAATTAGATTATATTCAAAATTGCAGCGGCCTTAGATAGCTTTTTTTATTTTTGTTTAGGAAACTTTTCTTTCATCAATACTGTTGCAGAAAAACATATGGGACTTTCATCATTAACTACAACACTTTTCTTCAACTGAATACAACTTTTAAGGCAAATCCCATCCTCACCTCTAATGTCAGATTCACGCAAGATGGCAACACAGTCTTTCATGTGATTTAAAGCAATATGATGAAATAGGAAAATGTCAAAGGTTTGTTAAAGGCAATGTGGTGTTAAAACCTTTATAATTGGCTCTGAGATGTTTCATCTGATGTAACATTTTGGAGGGAGTATGTGTCAGGTTGATTTGGCAGTAGAGATCTCTCTGGCCTGGGGCTCCGAAGAAACCCTGATTTTTGACAGCAAACAGCTCACAGAAAGCAAAACAGCCGAGAGCTGTGATGTTTTCGGCCTGGTTTGTGGACATGGAATTAGTATCCGTATGTTCAGTGCTACATCTGCTCGCACTAATATGGTTAAGACACATGTGGTTAAACGTCCATTCTGTTGTAATGAGGCTGCTTTTTTTTTTAGACAAAAGAAGCAGCCAGAGCATCATTTTTGGCAATCAAATTAGGCCATGAAGTGATTTTGCATCTCAGTAATGCAGATTTTTTTTGGCCAACATTTTGTATGCAAACTGGAAAGCAAGTCTGGGAGAAACCTGCAAAATAAAAGATGATTATCTTCAAATATATCATTTTCCAAAGCAATGAGATAAACGCATTTCAGATTTGCAGAGAGGGATGGCCCTCCGATTCACCCTCCACTCTGTCTTTGCCTCTCCTCTCATGCACTCTCATTCTATCGCGCACACACATACAGCACATGCACACCACACACTTACCCGCAATTGCACACACGCACACAATCAACCGACCGCATTTATGTCGCTTTATCTTAAAAAAACACATGCAAAAGAGCAGCAGCGCATATGGTGCTCATTTCTGCACCAGTGGCCTAATGCTCTTAAGTTCAGTCTTTGTTCGGAGCATCATTGTTTTAAAAGGGGAAGACAAAGCGGGGCAGTGTCTCCATGCTGCTGCTTCATAGTAGAAAGTAGAACAGTGCAGCTATTGTGTTTTTCACCTCCTAACTTCCTGCATCCGTACTGAAAATGCTGACAGACAAAAGGTCACAAGTAGCAGGGAAGCCTTTGATGGAACCATGACATCACACTTTTATTGATATCCTTAATGAGAGGTCATGTCCATTTGTTTTAAAATTTGGGTATTAGCAACAATTGTTAAATTAATTCCCTGTAATCTTGTGCATTTTATAGATAGATTCCAGTATTTAAGGCTTTTAATTTGACCATAAATATAACCATTAGTTTCTATTACATTTCAGTAACTTAGCTAGCATCTTCGTATTCCAGTAAGGACACGGCCATTTTTGAAAAACCCAGAAGCTTATTTATTATCTTCTACAGCAAATCTGAACGTATTGAGAGATATTATAAAGATTTTTCACTATATGGATGAAAATACATCATGTCCAGCCTCCAATTAAACCTTTTTTTAACCTGTTTGTCATGATGCAACCGTGTTTCTTACCCACCTAGTTTAAAACAATGCATGTTTAGCACTAGCAAGTTTTACACACCAATTTGTGTCCCTTTCAGGATTTATTTTAATGTAGATCACTTTTGTTATTCCTTTAATTTTCTTCTAGCGACACCATGAGGTCAAAACTATATTTTCCAATAATTTGGTTTTCAAAATCCTGCTAACCATCTCACCAGTCTTCGTGTTTCAGCGAATATGAACGTGCTATTAAGCTAAACTTACATGGTAAATGGTGAACATTACCCTGGAAACCTAACAATGTTAGCACTGTCTCTGCTACCATGTTACTTGACGGCCTGTGTCCACTAATGGAGTGTTTGCCAGTGTTGCGCTGGCAGCACCTATTTTCTACACATTGCGTTCTATGCGCAAAAACACCCTCGGCGTCAGCTGTTTGTTGTCGGTTTGTTGTCTTACTCACCAGCCAATCAAAATCCAGAATGGGTCGGACTTCAGATATCAAATTTGTCAACAACAATGGCGGAGGAGAAGCTAATCCTTTCGTTACTTTGAGGGTACAAGAAAGTGCCTTCAGTGGACACAGGCCCTGATGTCATTAGCATTTAGCTCAAAGCTTCAGGCGCCACAGCACAGCCTAATCTGTTCACGTACATTTACTTACAGACTGTTTTTAAAAAAAACATTTACTTATTCCAGGATGTCGGGTAGAAAGGTGGTGTCACACATGGACACTTCAATCGCTTGATGATCCTGTTGTTTGTTTTTGGAATGTGGTAGATCTGTTCAGTATGAAGTCAAACATGAACCACACACAAGGGAAATAATCCAGATGTTTGCTTCTGCAGGTGTCTTTCCTTTGTTGACATTTCTATCTTTGACAGTACACAGTGGTGAGAAACAGGAAGAAACAGGAGACAGTTCAGTGAGATAAAAGTCCTGAATGTTACCCAGATTGCAGCAGGTATTTGGTATGCACATCGACCAGCTGAGGCACCAAGGCCTCCTGGATACCAATCATCCATCATATGTACACAGGAAGAGAAATTCTGCTTGTTACTTAGAGCCTCTGACTTTATTCATTACCTGTAGCTATCATAGAAAGATCAATACGTGCGTCTCCAAAGTCACCGTGTGCATTTAGGCATGTGACAGCAGTGACATCGTTCATTATGCATAATCATTATTAATCCCAACACAGAGACAAAGTCATTTAGAATTGAACAAATGTCACTTTAATGGTTACACATCTAAAATAATTAGCTTACATGTGACCAGCAGTGTTTAGAAAATCCTAACTTCAACTAATAAAAGATTTTCTCGACAACATTGACGGCATATTTGGAGGGATCGTGTATTTTAATTTTTATCTGGGTATTATTGTCTTGTGGGACTTCATGCTTAAGGGAGACTAACTTTTCCTCTGTTATACACAGCGTTCTCTCTCCTGCTTGGTTATTAAAAGGGAAACTTCACCCAAATTTCTTCCAGAACTTCTGTATTTTTTAAGGATCAACTTGTAAAGCTCCTGTGAGAAACTTTTGGTTTGTGTTGATTTTGGCGCTCCCTTTGGACAAAGCCGTGCCTCTTATCTCTTTGCTGATTTTGTCCTGTACATGTGTAGTGGTGGTTTTAATAAAAAATCTCATCCTGCTTTCTTTAACAGTCATATGTGTCACTAATTTTACATTTTTGCTCTGGAAAATGTAAACAAAGGCAGCGTGCAGTTAATCGCTTCCTCTGACACCTACCCCCCACCAGCAGTTTCAGGCATTAAAAATAACTATGTAGAAATAATCAATCTTGTCGCCGATGGTCTGGTTTGGTTTTGTCAGGCATATCGAGTAATCAGAATTAATTTCAGTGTGTTTCATAACCAGATAAAAACTCCTCACAGGAGCTTTAAGAAAGGCAAAAACTGGTAATGTAGGCCTACATGTTTTCACTGGGAAAAATTTCGAGTCATTGGCAGTTAATAGGAAGTTATTTGCTGTTTGAAGATCTCTTTTATGAAGTTTCCACCACATGAACATGTTGGTTTTAGGCCTGTGAGCAAACAGCCCCTTTTTGCCCAAGATTAACTTTTCATATGATCGTTCATGACAGATGATTTTCTTTCAGAGGCCACCCGAAGGAAAACCAAAGAGGGCACTTTTCTGCATAAAGTCACTTTCACTTTTTAGCACTTCTGCACAACTACTTCACAGACTTGACATTTTTCATTTTACCAAAGACAGGCTTTGTGAATGTTTCGAGTTTGCAACCTAAGCGGTAGTTCGGCGTCTTAAATGCAGACTCGAGCGGACAACTCAGCCAAGAGCAGATATGCGATTATGTCTTACAGGGAGGGGCTTGAGCGGGTATTCAGTTTGGTTTTATCATTGAGTGTAGTGGAGGACTGACTGCAGACTGGCTCCCTCTCCTCTCATACTCGACTCAAGAGCTCTACTTTGTCCCGTTACGATCCGCAGGTAAGCGCAAAAACTTTTAACATCCTGCAAACTGAAGTCTTAGAATGTAATAGACCGCCTAAAGGAGAAAGTTCACTAATGCTTTAGCGAATGGAAAATACGATGCATTCTTTGACGATGGGAGATGATAATAGGTCTCTGCTGTGCGCATGGGTGCTGCTGCTACTTTTCAGGATATTTTGGCTTTGCGCCGCTCCCTCTTTATTGCGCCGGCAGATCAGTAAAAGCAAAGTAAATTTACGATTGCGAGCTTATTGCGTCGAGAGGTGACGCTGTCATGTAAAGCCTTGTCAACCGCGCGACAACACAAAGAAAAGCATTTGTCCACTCCTGTAATGCTCGCTCCCTCCTTCAGGCCGAGGGGGGAGTCCCAAAAAAATCCCGGCTAGCCAACTTTCTCATCGCCTCAGCAACCGACATGGCTCTGACTATTACCTGAAACAACTTACTGGTCAGGGGGAAATGTAGCAAGTATCTTTAACCCTGGCTTTATATTTGTTTGGTTATTAACATTTACAGCATCCTCAAAACCCTAAAGGAAAGCTGTGTTCTAACCCATAACTGCAGAATGTGGATAAAAAGTTTAAATTTGACATGTGGAAGATGAACAACATTGGCTATAGGCAAGATAAGGCCCCATATGGCTAACAGCACACCACATGCCCCTCTAACATCAAATTTCACCATAAGATCATGCTGAGATTCAGACGGCATGTGCCCTTTGGTGTGTGAACTTTAAACACATCCTGCATCTCCTGCAGACAAAGCCACAGGGCAGTTTTGCAAAAGGCAGGCCGCTCACACGCAGATGAATCCACCTCTCATCCGATCAAGGTATCACATTCTTTGCTATCCCGCCACCCCTGAGGCAAAAGGTTCGCTTCAACTCTCATTGTACTTGAGTTGGCCAGCAAGTCTTTTGATCTCAGCTTTATTACATAGTAGTATCTGTGAAGTGGAAGCATGGAAAATGGGAGCGTGTAAGGGGGGTAGCTGCAGAGGGCAGATCTGATGTAGGTGCTTTTCTTTTTTGAATGCTTTCAGGCCAGAGACAGTAGGCTACAGTAATTGCCCATGAAACGGTATCTGATAAGTTGTGTTTGGAAACTTGTGGAGAACGTTCTTAACTCCTTATAAGGTGCAGGTCCAACCTGGTGACAGGTGATTGGAATGGCCTCAGGAATGCAGTGCATAACAGTCCTCTAGGACAGTGTTTCTAGATGATTTTTGTCTGATTTACCCCCACAGCTCTGTCAGATGACTTAAAGTGCCTCTTTATGGCCACCACCCAAGTTTAGTTCGTTCCTAATAAGTTCACCATACAATTGAGCCTCAGATTTTAGGCAGAAGCTGTAGTACATTTCTTACTTTTAGCCTAACTGTTTCATCCGTTTATACGTCATTATTAGCAACTAATTTAACCGTTTATCCTTCCCTAGCAGTTTCAGCTGCTCATCCATTAGTCTAAGCCAGCTATTATATCAGTTTATCCATTACTTTTAGCTCACTATTTTAACAGTTTATCCATTACTTTTAGCTAACTACTGCAAATCTTTATCCATTAGCTACTTTTGGCTAACTATTTCAGCCCCTGACCCATTACTGCAAGCTAACTATTTCAACAGTTTTCCATTACTTTTTACTTACTCTTGTAATGTTTTATCCAATACTTCAAGCTAACTATTAAAACCGTTTAATCCACTACTTTTAGCTCACTATTTCAACTTTTTATCCGTTACTTTTAGCTCGTTTTTAAACCCTTCATCTGTTACTTAAAGCATGTCTACCACTTTTCTATTTCCTTTAGCTAAATCTTTCAACAGTTTGTCCATTAGGCCTACTTTCAGCCACCTTTTTCAACTGTATATTTGATAGCTAGTTTATGCTAACCATTTTAGCAGTTAGCTAAAGTAATATGTTCAATAATTGATATAAGGTCCTCTCCTCTGAAGTCTGTTTTAGATGACGGTTGATCACAGCTGGATCAGCTGTCAGGAGGCTTTGTTAGCTCTATAGACTTTTGATACAGATTGTGCCTGTGGACATATGCACTGAACTAACACTAGTGAAGGCACGCTGTTTTAAGTGGCATAACAGCAATGTTTTCTTCAGCTTCTTCTCTATTTAACAAATGCATGCACATGAAGAAAAAGCTGTATTCTGTATTTATACTGTGTCCTCTTTTCTGTTACGGCAATTATGGTGTCTTTTAAACACTGCAAGTATATGAGGCTTAATGTTTCAGGGAAAATAGTTATGTAACACTTCATTATACCTGACACTCAGGAATTATCAGCCTCACATGAATGGAAATGAAGATTAATGATAAAACATGTAATGTTCAGGTGCTAGGTGCAACAGCAAAAGCATTTAGCATACAAGCACCCCTGGTGGAGTTTTATTATTTATTTTTAGCATCCATATTCCCACGCGTAAACCCACACAGCTATTATTAGGCCTAAACCCACACAGAGTACTGCAAGCTTTACATTATAATGCATAGTTCTTTGTAGTTTGCTTAGAAGAGGATTTTATAACTGGCCCAATATGATATGGGTGCAGAGGAATCTGGAGGTAATTGCACACAGTGATAACAGGGGTTTGGCAGTGTGGGGTGAGAGCCAGGGCCAGGGTTAGGGCTGGGCTGGCAGGATGTAGGGAACACTGCCATGCATTTCCGGAGTCTGGCTCTGGACTGCACAGTGCGGTGAAGGCTTCTAGTTACTGTACGCTGGCTCCCTCTCATTCTCTCCCCTCTCTTATACACATGATTAAAGCTGAATTTTGGATATGGTAATTATTGTGCTGCATTCTCATCATAATCAACATGTGCTAAAGCATGGGGCATTCATGAATCCGTCTGTGTACAGTCATGTGTTAACATGCATCTAGAGACTGTGGGTGCTTTGTAAAAATTTTGATCCAAGATACTCATAATCAACCGCAGTATCAATTTCCAAAGCAAGAATCCAGAGTTTCCTTGCAAGGCAATACTTTCTTACCACCACTGAGCGAAGGCAGCCAACCAAGTGGCAAACTGAATTTGAATCGAATGGAAAACTGGCAGACGCAATATTCTAACACAAATGATCCGGCCGTTCTGTTCTCTTTTAAATAGATGTTTACCTATACTGTATTCAGTGTTGGGGTTTTCCAAATGTGGCTAAGTTTCCAGTGATCACATGCTGACATGTCCGTCCAAACATACATTGTTTCTGCACAACAGGTGCCAGAGCTATTTTCTGGTTTCTTCTCATAACAGACCAGTGAAACTATGTCAAGCATGTTTCCTGTCTTCTAGTCTTTTTGTCCCTTTGCTTAATTTTATGCAGATTTGTTTATTCTGAGAGTATGTTTTTCCTATAAAGATGCTGCCCCACCATCCTCTCAAGCAATATGTGTGCTTTCTGTTTTATCAATGCCATCCTTGTCATCATTGTCCACCAGTTAGTGTAGGTTATACGTTTGCGTCTTCTGGAAGACAGAAGGACTAGGACAGGGTTCAGCTCACTTGAGGTGATTGTGATTGACGTGCAGCTAGCGCTCATGAGACTAAGGCCCTGGACCGGAGCCCTGCAGTGTACTCGTTCTGTTCCCCCTCGCCTTTGAATTTGATAGCATGTAATTTGAATGCGCTGCATCCAGAACCGCACACTAAGTTGTATAATATGGTGAGCTTGGACGGATGGGCAGATCTCAAGCTGGAACAGAATTCTTAACTCTTTCACAGAGTAATGACAGTCAACAAGTGGTAGACGAAAAGTGGTAGTCCTGCTTGATTGCTTGAAGGTATAATACCTTGATATTAATCATGATCATGATGTTTATTTAGATCCAGGAAAAAAGAGCAGTGAGTTTTGTAGAGGTTTTTAATACTCATTCCAGATACCTATGTTATTGCCATTTTGACGCCAGTGGAAACCATAACCCAGAATAGCCTTTAACAATGTGAAAGAGGGTTGGAATTAGGTTTGAATTGGGCTTGGTAAAGTGTGGATATCTATTTCAAAGTGTACAATAATTCAGCTAACCAATAATAAGAACAGTCACACAGCAGCTATTTAGCCATTTACAGCCCACATTATCGTTATCCACAGTGATTATTGCCAGCTACATTTGTGGGGTGTGCACTGTGGCTGTCTTATTTCTGCTGCAAGAGTTAGTTTGGGGGCTGCACAGTAGTTACCTTCCTCACAGTTAGAAGATTCCTGGTTCGAATCCCAGTTTGGACGTAGGGGGCCTTTCTGTATGGAGTTTGCTTGTTCTCCCTGTGCATGCTTGGGTTACCTCTGGGTACTCCGGCTTCCTCCCAAAGACATGCTCATTGGGCTAATTGGCCTGTAGGTGTGAATGTGAGCGTGAAAGGTTGTCTGTCTCTATATATGTGTCCCAAATCAGGGGCTGCGTCCTTCGAAGGACTATTTGATAGCCGATTGCATGACAGCGGCGTGTCAGAGGCTGTCCCATTTTGAAGGCTCCTTCAGATGCGGTCGACAAATCATTTTCCCGGGCCACTAAGGATCTATCGGGTGCAGTTACGTAACAATAGTTATGTTAGCTAGTTAGCTAGCTACCTGTTGCTTGGCGATGGGGGCGGCGTTTGGTGATTCAGCGGTAACAGTTGGTGACGCCAACAGGAAATCCAACGTAGACCAGACCTTCTCATTTCAGTTCAGCCTTAGCAGGATGAAGGACGAGTCCTTCGTAGCCTGCGTCTATCGAAGGATGCAGCCCCTGAATTGAGACACAGTTTATTTGTCAGTCCTGGATGGGTCGAGGGTGTAACCTGCCTCGGGATAGGGTCCAGCCCCTCTGTGACCCTGAACAGGATAAGCATGATGTTGATCAAGATCAATGGAGGCAGTAAACACTAGCTAACACTACAGAGCCATCATTTAGCAGTGCTTTTACAGCTTTGAGAACAATGAGAAGCATCAAGGCTGACTGCTATGGCTGTATGCTAACTGCTAACTCTGACAAAGCATTTTGTAGCTCAACATTTTGTTGACATATTGAAATAAATATTTACAGACCGCAGTGCATCTGCTTCCTGCTTTGATAAAGGCTCTGACTACTCAAACATACAGGGCTGCACTATGCTGATTGTCACATGTGCAGTCGCTGTGTGTGGAGGCAGATCTCAATTAAAACAAAGGAGATGTCAATCAAAAACTGATCTGCCTCTTTAACACAGTCTTGAGAGACAGTCTTTAAACCATTAAAATAAGCATTTGTAATTTATTTTCACTCTGATTTTTGTGGATTCTTAATGAGACTCTCAAATTTGATATCATGTTTTTTTTAGTGTTTCAAGCCAAATTTCCAGAGGCTTTAAATCCAAAAAACCTTGTTGTTGTTCTTCATTGTGCAGCCAAGCTGACATGGAAAAGTTCCGTAGGGGAATATCCACGGTGCTCTTGGTATGTCCTGGCATTTGTTCCCTGCACAATTAGACTCTGGTTGTCTCATGGGTGATGGAGAATGCTTACTCTTACTTTATTTTCCCCCTCTACTAGACAGCCCATACCCTTGTTATAATAGATTCAAAAGTTATTATAATCACACCACACTGAAAAAGCTTTTTTCCATCCACAAATTCAATATTCTAAACATGCATAAAGAATTTCACAACGGTCCTCGCTCCCAGGATCTGTATCGTTACTTCCTTTCTTTTCCCAAACGTTGATTCTCCCGACTGAAGCAGTCATGTGGGCATGAAAGACCTGTGTTTGAATTCCTCTGGGCTTTAGTCACACTCTGATGAAGAGGGTTTGTTAGATCAGCCTCTCACTCGTATCTTTTTCTGACTTTAAAGTGCTATCACTCAAGGCCGGATTGCCTAATAAGCAGCATGGCATGTCGATGTTAGTAATTGGCGTATTGGCCCGCCATCTGCTAGTTTCCAGATGCCAGGATTCGCCAGAAGTTTCGCAGCTATAAAAAGCACTTTTGTATTCTTTTCCCTTTATTAAATCTTTAGTTTTTTCAGTGGGTGATGATTTAACTCAGCAGGCAGGCTTGCTTTATATCTTAAAAGGCAAAAAACCCCTCTCTTACTCACGTGATCTACATTTCATGGGGTTTTTGTGGATGATTGATTGTGCGAGAGTGAGGTCAGTGCTCCGAAGCAGCGCTTCTGATGTCATCCCACAAAGATGCATGTTCTCCCCTCCGTTCCCCAAAGCGGGTTATTCGGAGAAGTGTACAACGTTGTTAAGAGGGACATTTAGCCTTTGGGCTTCTTCTTCATCTGATAAAACAAGCACAGGAAATGTCTCTGTTAGCTGATTGGCCTTGTGTTTTCCTTCGCCGTCCTCCCACTGGGACCTCAGACGTGCACAGTGTGTCCCTGTGGCAGAGCAAACCACCTTACTTGCCTTTCTCCTAACAGCTACATTAACTTTCTCTTCCCCTTTTGCTTTTCCATTAACACCAATCTACTCTGCCTCAGCCCTTTTTCTCCCAAAAAGAAATGATTGCTATAACGTTCGCTCTCACTTCACCCTACTTCTTCTCCTCGCCAGCTTTCCATTCTTTCCCCCCTGTCCTCTCTTCACCTCCCCTCTCCTCCTCCTCCTCCTCTTCTTCTCCTCTCAGCCTCTCGTCTTCCTCCCATAGCGTCCCAAAGCTAAACAAACATAGCTAATCAAGAGCCTGTCAAATCACCTTTTAAAAGCCCCATATTCTCGGGTAATGGGGAATTAAGGGAACGTGGAGGTAATAAGGTGATGTAAATCCCAGCGGCGTGTGTGAAAAATACCATTGAGTGTAAACACATGACCAGTGAGGTCATGTGTTTACACAGTTTGCGAGGTTAACCGCTCTATGGATTGCATGGGGGGAAACAGACAGGGCAGTGTGCAGGTCAGTTATAAGCCTGCTGGATTTATGCTTGTGGTTATAGAGGTGCAGTGTGTGCTGAAGTGTGTATGGCGAATGTGAAGGACAGCTTGGAGAGTCCAGATTGGACACCGGCCATCATGGGAGTGAGAACTGGCGAAGAGCGAGATCGGGCTCGTATGTGGTAATGATGGAAGTGAGGGCTTACCTCATGCACATAAAACAATCACTGTGTCCTTACATGGCTATTCACACGAGTCAGATTTCTACTGTAATTCTTTTTCATACTTTGGAAGAGCATCAAAGTTGAAAGATCACTTCAATCCAACCAAGTTCTGAGTGTTTAAACATTTATTTAAAGTATTTGCATAAAACCAAAGAAGAATGCAATGTTATCATACTGATGAAGGATTCTGCCATGGAATTGCTTTTTTATTAAATAGTCTCTACAGCCTCAGTTCCAACAATCAAGTAATTTTAGGCCATTTCTGGGTAGCGGAAAAAAGCTTTAATGCAACGCTGGCATATAGTCACCATTTCAGCCCAACATGTTAGCAAAAAATAGCCAACATACACACTGCAGACATACAGCAACATTAGCATTCATTCGTAGCTGTGCTTCTGGTAAACGTCTGGAGAATGTCACGTCAATATTCAAAACCTTTTTTACTCTTTTTTTGGTCTCCACCAGCAAACCTATGTTGGGCCAAAGGGTTGCACCTGGCTTGATTTGGAATACCCAACTTGGTCCCAGCCAATGTTGTCCTTAGTTGTTGCCATGTAGACCCCACACAGCTAGCACAGATTGTTTGATTATGGGCCATCAATGGAATGGGTTCCATACAGGGTCAATAATGTTTGAACGTAGCCCATTTGGAACCCATCAAATACCGTCTGTCTAAATGGTATGCCCATTTCTAACTCTATATATTCTTCTTGGTTGCCAATGTGGGGCGGCTGTGGCTCAGTGGTAGAGTCGGTCGTCTCTCAATTGGAAGGTTGGGGGTTCGATCCCTGACTGCTACAGTCTTGGGCAAGACACCGCCCAAGGGCATAGCCATCGGTTTGTGAATGCCTAGCCTATATCTTCTGATTGGAGATTGGCGGGAATGTGAAAGGCACTTTGAATGGTCAGAAGACAAGAAAAGCACTATATAAGTACAGTCCATTTACCATTTGCCATGTGGGCCCCAACACCCACTCTGACCCCATGCTATTGAAGCCCAACGGTCCCTGGAACGGCCCATGTGGGTCCCACTATGACGCCATGGTCGCTTTGTACTGTTTGGTACGTGGGGGGGAATCGGACAGTGGGTTAATCCGATATTCTTTATAGCTAACTGATGCCTCCGAAAACAAAAACGATAGTGGTGGGAGTGGACTAAACCAGTAACGTTGCGGCCCAGAAAACAAAAAGTTGAAAGACCCTAATATGCCAAAAAAAATGGGTTCCACTGATCTGTGGGTTTGTCTCTTGTCTTAGAAAACGGTAATATGATCCATTGTAAGTTTAAAACTATAAATCATAGCTGCTTTAATCCATTCGTCGCAATCAGAGGTGTGGGTGACCAATGTTGTTTTGGTTGGATTATCACTTGACTTGTTTCATAAGAAAGTTTCATTCACTCCTGAAGTTTCTCAAACCTTGTTCGACCTGGCATCTGAAGCCAGACTCCACGTGTGCTTCATAGCAAGGCACATTGTTTGAAATGGTCCACATCCATCTTTCTCACCCGATTAAGCCAGTCAGGCAGCAGCACAGTCTGAGGTCTGTGTCGAGGCTGCAGTCGGGAGCAGCGGTAATTGTTTAAGAGTGCATTTATAGAGTGTACTCTTTGTGCCTCCTAATCAGAAGCATACTCCGGCATTTACATACGAGCCTCCGAGGATTGCTCAGGAATGCATTACAGGCGAGGCAAGAGGACGGGAGAGTAAGAAAGCCGGCTCTCGCGGGCCACTCCGCTGTTGCCATTTCTTTCCACTTCACATGTCACTGCACTGTTGGCAGGGGAGTAAGATAAGTGGGGGGTTGAAAGTGATTAAGGCTGAAGATCAAAAGCGTAGAACGGCCAGTCCTCCCTCAACACCAGTAACACATGTAAGGTATGTGTCTACAAATGTGTCTTGTTGCGTTTTAGACACGGATACCAAAGATTTCTCAAAAAGGTAGAAATCCAATGCTCTCATCTGTCTACCTAGTGAAGAATTTTAAAGATTAGATCTCGTTTTGTGGATTCATTTCTGTATGCATTAGGGTATTTGTCAATTTTTCTTTTTGTTAGGTCTGGCAAGGGGACAAAGGGAACAAAAATATGGCTTCAGAAAACCATTTTAATCAGACAGTGCTCCGTCGGGACCGAGGCTGGCATAGGAGAGCTCTTTACCTCATCAGAGCTCTGCCAGTGGTGATTGGGAGAAACACTCAGTCAGGTTTTTATTGAATAACCCCGGCTCTGTGCTTGAGGGGCTTTACTGTAATAGAGCAGCTCTACGGCCGCCGAGGTGACAGCCAAATGGTACTTATTAAAGTAAGGGATGATTCATACTGTATGCCCTACTGCAGTTTAACCTTGTTGGAGGCTTATGGCTGGGCTCTAATGCTCAAGTCCAGTTACATTTTTTTATGACTGAGATACATATGCGTACCATTATCCTCTGATCAGACAGCAAAGTTCACAAATTTCCTTCATAAAAAAACCACATGAATTTGATTATTTAATAAAGACGGCAATTTCATTCTTCCTTCAATGAGTTGTAATATCCACTTAAGCTACTTGGGTGATGGCTAATCTAGAGCAAGGCTTTCTCAGAGATGACATGGAACTAAAACTGTGAGTCCCGTCATCTTTGCTTATTTACCCAGCACACAGCTCTCTGCCCAAATTGAGCATGACGTCTAATGGAGTGTGAGCACGGATTAATTACCCCCCTATTTAGACTAATGGCTCCTTCTCTTCTGATTAATGATGACACATGTCACATGGAGGAGGGCACAGCTGAAACACACAGACATGTTTTGTGTTAAAATGAGATCTTAACCATTTCAATATTATGGTGTTTATTCTGAAAAAGTCTCCTGATATCAAAACACTCTGTTATTGAAGTCATTAGGCATTGATTGTTCTGTACTTATAAATAATAGCTTTACTGAGAGGAATTTAGCTGTTATAATCCTTCTAATCAAAAAAGAGTAATGAACATAAAGTGAAGCTTTTGTATAAAAATAAATAGTGATACATAAAGATACATAAAGGACGTTAAGCAAGCAATGTGTCAAGGTACTAACATATGCTAGTGACGCTGGTGGTGTTATGTAACCAATGTATGTATGTTACATTACTAACATACGCTACATAAAGGACGTTATGTAACCAACGTACGTACGTGTATTACATTACTAACTTGAGGAACATAAAGGACGTTATGTAAGTAATGTATATGTCCCGTTACTAACACACTAAATGAAGGACGTTATGTTACTAACGTTCGTATGTCACGTTGCTAACATACGCTACATGAAAGATGTTATGTAACAAACGTACGAATGTTACGTTACTTGCATACGCAACATAAGGGACATTATGTAATTACTGTACGTATGACAAGTTACTAACATTTGCTACAATAAGGAAGGTATATAACCAATGTACATATATCACGCTACAAACATACCTTATATAAAGGACGTTATGTACTATGTTACTTTACTAACGTACAGAACAAAAAAGGTAGGTTTGCAACGTTACTAACATATGCTACGTAAAGGACGTTATGTAACTAATGAACGTATGTTACTTTACTAACATTCGCTACATAATTTTCAAAGACGTCAACTTCCCAAGAAGTCAACATTGACTTGTTTGTTTGAAAAGGATAGCGAACCCATCCCTTGTTTGTTTGACACAATATGGTTAAAGCAAATGGTTTTAGGTGGATTAGTGATGGCTGAGTGGATCAGCTGTAGAAGAAGGTATAAATGGTAAAGTTCATATGAGGGATGAGATTTGGTGGCCAATCTGGCTGGCCTCATTAAACCTGCCTTAATGAGAAACAAAACACCCAGACACCCCTCCTAGAACAATGGCTTCTTGTTATCAAAGAGCCAGCATCGCATGTATGATGGAGTCTGGCATGTGTCCCGGCACGATTTTTCATGAGACTCGGTGTGCCTGAGTCAAGCCCTGAGCCCCACAGTGCCACTCACGTCTGTGACAGCCACCTGGGAGACCACCTTGGAAAATGGGCCCCTATTAGTTCAGGTTAGACTTAATGACTGGTAATGGTACACCGGCCAAGCCAAACTGTGCAAAAGGGCTCCGGGCAGGCCGAAATGAAATACCAGTCACTCAAGCTCTGAACATAAACACAAGGTGGGTGGTGGGTGGGGGTGAATAGGTATGTCTGTAGGTGCTGCTCTGTATATATGAAGGGGTTGGGACATGCATGTGTTTGAGAGCAGAGTCGACCCAGATGGAGGAGACAGTCTTCAAGCATGGGGAGATGGGGGAACCCCTATGGACAGCTTAGTGCTGTTTGGGGTATGGCTGCGGTTCTGGATTTATTCCCATTTAACTCTTCCGCTTTGTGAACCAAATCTCATTTCCAGTTTTGCCATCAGCTAAAAAAAGCTTGCAGCAACTTCAGCGGAGCAACCAAAGAAGCCTCCTTAAAGCACCGCTCAATTATTTACAATTTCATGGCTGTCTGAGAAATGTGTTATTCCAATACATTTTGGAATTAGGAGGCTTAAGTACCGCACATGTATTAACCTCTAAAGCTGAATTTTATCCCCAATTTAGTGGTAAATGCCACATCATGCTAATGGCATTCAATGATGATTGCGTCTTCCATGGTCTAAATAGTCTGTGGTCTCGAATTAGCAACAGGCATTAACAGTAAGAAACTCCATTTAAAATGCTATGATATGAGTCAATCAGCTACTGAATAAAATTACTCTAACTCCTAGGGAGAACAAGCGGCGGAGCTCCCAGGCCTGCATAAGGCAGACAGAGCAACATAGTGTAATCTTCAATGAAAGAGACGAAGACAGAGGAAGAGAGAGAGCTTTGTTATGTCTCATGAAGCTCTAGGGTTTCCTGGAATTTCTGGCAATGGATTCCAAAGTCACAAAACCACAGAAAGGGAGAGAAATAGAAACTGACAGGGGGTAACTCTCCTGAAGGACACAGTTCAAGATGTTCTACTGACAATAGCTGCTCTACGGCTGTATACTGCAGATACGAAGGTCTCTGCTGTTTGCTCTGGTGGTTACCTCTGCCTCTGGACTGACAGAAACAATGAACACAGTACGAACACACCCGCAGACAGTGCAGAGTGTAAGGTGACACACTTTACCCACCGTGTGCCTGCAGATTAAAGACCCTACCTTGGGCCTTTCACCTCCAGGGTCGGACAGTAGACGTGTAACCGTCCGAGCTGGTTGGCTGCCACACTAATAATAACAGCCAGCACAGCCATGCACGAAAATGAGATCTGGTAAAGCGAGTGAACTTTAGTCCGGCAGAACCCAGGAAGGATTTGAGGTTTGAGAAGAAAGGAATGTATTCTTTGGAAGGAGAGATGAGCTCCCTGTCACTTAGAGAATGTGCATCCGCTGATTCAAAAGCATTGCTAAGGCTTTAGTATCTTAAAATCTGATACTAGAAACCACTAAGAGATAGAAAAAGGTATGATATTTTATCTTGCTCTGAATGAAAGAGCTCCACATTTCTAGTCCCTGTTATCACAGCTACCAACCAGTAAAGTGAACTGGGATTAAGATTCATGTACTCCACTGAAGTGCTGACTGCTACAGTCCTTTGTCAAGAGCTATACAAAACCTTTTCCAGTAACTAAAGTATAGTCCTCCCTGTGCCGGTTGTACATTTGATATGGACCAGCAAGACACATGGAAGTACGAACTCTTTGTTATTAAGGTAATGCAATTACACTTTTCGCTGACTCTGGAGGAGGGTACGTGCAAATTTGTGGTGGATGCACAATAGAAAGCACAAAGAAGAAGACGCAGGCAGCTGTTTTTTAGTGATAAGCTCTGACAAACACACTGTATGCTAGCTGCCCCACGCCAAAAGGCTAACAGTTAGCAAAAGAGCCATATATTTCCTTCTGGAGTTGGTGGAGACCCAAACAGAGTTAAAAAAGAATGAATAGTGGATTTAGACTCCAAGGGAATGCTAATCTTGCTTCATATCTACCAGATGTATAAATAGCCAGCTGTGTGCTAACACATTAGCAACAATATAAGGTTTAAGGATACTGGTTGTAAACTTGATGGTAGTTTAACAGTAATAACAGTAGAGGTGGGAATTGCAGGGTAACTCAATGCGATACGATACACGATAATATCATGATACAGCGATTTTGCGATAATTTATATATTGCAAGGCAATCATCATGATATCTGATTAACTTCTTCAGCCAATTAATTTCCCTTCATGTTACCCTCATTCATGTCTTAAGCACCAGTGAGTCAAAATCACAGGAAAATCTATTTAGAGGGCTGTAAAATTGTAAATTTAAATATCAATATTTGGCGTCAGCCTAATGGTTATTGTATTGCTCGAGTGAGGACGACGATATATTGCCGTATCAATATTTTGTCCCACCCCTAAATAACAGCGTTGCACCTAAGTGTGACTAGAGCCCTCTTTTAGCCCCCTTCCACACATGACTAAGACATCCCATCACATCCACCTTTCAATGATTTGGCCTCACATTTACTCACAGAGAGCGTGTCAGAGCCGCATGGATACCCAGAAAAGAGAGAGTCATAGGATTAAAAGAAAACATCCCTGCCCGTCTGCTTTTAAAAGCCCTCTATTATCATTCCTTTTCCTGACACGTGTGTATTCAGCAAACGTCTCGTCCGTGCGTTTCTCTGAAGAAACCATCCGATTTCCCACAGTAAGACTGAACTGAACGCATTGTCAGGGGATCACTTCACCTCTGCACATCCACCGTGAGTAATAGACCATCTCGGTCAGGCCATCTCGTTTGCCCGCCACCCCACCCACAACCTACCCCGCTCCTTAATCTCCTCCTATCTCTCTCCAGGAATGCGGGCCCTTATTTTGAAAAATACCTTGTCATGTAATACCCTTGAAAAGCCTCGGAGCACACTTCAAAAAATTGGCATTCCGCTGCGTGATTTACTGACTTGTGTGTAAAACAAGGCAAGAAAGATAAAGATTTATGACAGTTTGGAGTGATTTGAATAAATGTCCTCTGTGAAAGTGATTTTCTTTGTGTTTCCCTGATAGGGTTGTGTTACATGCGCAAAAAAGGCAAACTTGTGTCAGGGTTCGCACTCAGCTGTCTCACTTTCAACAGGCTCTCAGTATGTGGGGGCATTGCATCATGCTTTTTAGCCTCACTCTAACCTCATGTATGTTTCCATGTAAGGTATGATGGGAAGACGTTCTCTCTCACTGTGGTTCCAGCCAGCCACATAAATCACTCTGCAGTTTATATAGTTTTTTTTCACCCTTCCGATTTTCTCCCCTTCTTTCACCGAAGTGTAATTTCTCTCCGGCCAGGCAGAGCCACACGTCCACCCCTACCAAAAACGTGGCTTTTATAGGAGGCATGTCACAAATGTTCAGCAGATCCATTTTCCTTCCTCTCCTCGTCCGTAGAGAAACACATCAGGAAACTCTCAAAGCTTTATGAGAAATACATTTTTATGTTCCACTTAATGTTTCCAGCATGTCGTGTTATTGCCCGTGTACCAGAGGCTGTGGGCTGCTGTGGATCATGCTAATCACGTATGCTTGTATATTTTAGTCAGTGAGCTTTGGTGCATATTTAATGTGACTTACAACTTATTAAAAACAGTACAAGTTCAGGGTATAGCTTCAGGGTCTTTTTGCAGTTAATGCAACTGTGATTTTTCTGTTTCTGGTTGAACTTTTCCAAGCATAGTAGAGGTCATTTCTTTTCTATCCATCCTATTTTTATTCTTTCTATTTGATTCAGTTTTATTGCCATCAGCTGGATAAACTGTTCTCCAGCAGCGGTGTCGGCAGTAGCAGTGCTTAGACTAAAACCCATCATATATCAGCACTCAGGTTCCTCTAGTCTCCCTGGTCAGCTCACTACTTGTAGATTAATGTCCTGTTGAAGAGACACAGACTCCTGCAAAGGCCTCATTTACTCTGACAGAAGGCAGGTGTCAAGACAGGCTGTCCGTAAGGAACCAGGGGAGGCTGCGTTCCCCTTGGAAATAGACACGAGAGAAGGATGAGAAAGGGATTTATGACAAGTCAGATGTTCTTAATATTTCAGACAAAATGCTGTTTGTTGCTTGAAACAAAAACCCAACCAATAGGTTTCCAAGTAACTATTAAATATGATGTTAAGATGTCTTTTTTCTCCAGTGCATTCAGACTACCATCAGCTTATTTGCTTTGGCTTCGTTCAGCATCTGTCTGTCATTAATTATTCACCATTTAATAAACTTAAACGTTGGCACAGTACACGCTAAGGTAGTGAGAGATGATGTTGTCCTCGGGTACATCATCACTCTGGTTTGTTATGACAGGAAAATGAAGTGGAAAAATTGCATTTATGTTTTCATTAGTTATGGTTTGTTTGATACTATTCAAACAAATTATAGTGTAGTTGGCATACGTTTGTTCTGACATGACATTTTGTACTGAGTGACAAAAAGATGAAGGCTTGACTTTGGCCTAAAGTCCTTTTTGAATTACACAGCACACTGTTAATATCGCATGCCAAGTGCAAGGGTGCATATTTATTGGGATTATTTAACATTCTGGATATTTGCACCGGAGTTTGTGTTGTATTTTTGCAGAGTGGTGCTTACACAAGAGTAATACTGAAACTAAAACCCACTTAGACTCAAGCAAACAGGAGAAGAAAAAGCTAGAATTGTATATTTATCTGCCTCGTTCATTGTGCCAGCAAAACACAGATATTTTCATAGTTTATTTCATCAAATTCAATCAGTAGTACCACGATGCTATTTAAACTTCATTTGAAGCAGCCTATTAACTCATCTTTCACTGTAGGGATATGCTGCTACAGTTAGCATAAAGCTAATAATAATACACCAAGTTCTCCATAAAGACTGCTAGCAGGGAGAAACACCCCTCTAAAACCACCACTTGCAACATAACAAATTCAATAAATAGTTTAACTTCTTTTTAATGGGCTTAGCAAAAAATAAATAAAGCTAGGCTATTTTTTTGCCTTTGAACAGAGCCAGGCTCACTGTTTCCCTTGCTCCACTTTTTAAGCTAGGCTAATGTTTGCTGGCTATAAGATTCATAGTGTAGAGGTATGAGAGTGGTATCTATCTTGTCATCTTACTATTAGCTAATAAGAGTATTTATCAAAATGCCAGACAAGAGATATATTTTTTAAATAGATTTCTCAATATATTATCACCCAACATGCTAGCAGTTTTGCTTTGTGATTTGTGTACGGGTTTTATAAGAAACCAAATTGTCCAGTTTTAAAGTGAATAAAACCACACGTCCGTACATTTATTTTTTTGTACAGGTCAAGCAGACACAGCGAGCCAGGCTAGCTGTTTCTCCCTGTTTTTAATCTTTATGCTAGCTTAGCTAAACGCCTGCTAGCTTTAGCTTTGTATTCTGTGTAAAGGAGTGTGAGTGAGTTGTATCTATCTTCACATCTAATTTAGTCAAAAAAGGATAAAAACATATTTCCCCAAATGTCAAACTATTGCTATAAGATAGACAACAAAGACTAAGCCACTTGTTAAGCTGGACAGTTTTGTAAAAACAGAAGCACAAGTCTCTTTATTTTTTGTTTTGTTCTGTGCTGAGTTCTGACTTTTTTTTTTCTCTCTCAGCAGTTTACATACACTCCCAAAAATGTCAGAGATAATTTGATAAGTTTCTTGTGAAATGACATACCCACATAGACATTTTTTTAGCGGGGCAGTGGCGGGGGAATGTCAGAGCCACTCTATATAGCGAGGGGGGCCAGATAAACAAACCGTTTCTAACTTAGGCAGAGGACTGTGGCGTTTGAGACGGCTGCTTTTTCACCGAGAGGAATGTTCCCTTCCAGGGGGCTCCCGTTTCGAAGTGCGCTGCTGAGACTCGGGTATAGAGCTCATATGTGAAAGTGAAGAAAGCTTTTGTGTGTGTTTAAAAATGAAATGTCAGCGTAGTGAAAGGATCGGTGTGCCTCTCTTTCATGACTCCCGAGTCGTGCAGGTGTGCATGTTTGTGTGTGCGTGTTCGCTGAGATGTCACGGCAGGTCCAACATCACCATCAGTCATGCTGTTCTGAGAGCGAGCCAACTCTGTGGCCACTGTGTAGTGAGTGTGAGAGCTCTATCTCGCTGTGCACACAGCATGCAAGAAAACCTTCCCCCTTTTTTTTCTTTTTCCCATTTTGGTTACGGGAAAAGGCAGCATTTTTTCCTTCCATATTTGGTCATATGGAGCACGGCCAGTGAGCAGTAGCCTTTTGATGCCGTACAAACATCCCTATTTTGTGTGGGATTTGTACTTTTTGGAATGCTTTTTCTCCAATTCTGCCTGATTGTGGGTGAGGCATCCCAAAGTGCACTTTTAAAAGGGACACAAGCCTTTTAAAAGTCAAAGAGTGGAGAGGAAATGTATTGGCTCTTGATGCTGTTTCACAAAGAAGTTGCCTTTTTACAGTATTATTTATGATTTGGGCAGCAGGAATCTGACTTCTAATGCAAATGCCCCTCTTAAAACCAACATTAAAAGTAAGACAGTATTTTATAACCCTTGTTTTCCTGCCAGCTGCTACATCAGTCCTGTCCGGCTGTTATTTAATTTGGTAAATTGGATCAGCAGCTGACAAATAGGAATTTATCATCTCATTTCAGTGGTTAGCTTTTAAGAGCTTCAAATTTTGGAATCTGCTAAAGCTGGATTTAGTTAGCTCCACAAAAAAATGAGAATAAAGATGATGTGTTTAGGTTTAAGTGGAGCATCTGTGTGCTAAAACCTGCTGAGGGATTCAGATGATGGATATAGCACGTTGGGGTAATGTTTTTACTGCAATTTAAGTGTGACTTAGCTTCAGGCGTGAGGGTTAAAGACACATAAACACACCCTCAGCTTGAAGGGGGAAGCTGGCTGCTGAAGCGCAGGTGTTCTCAGGAAAAGTCATAATACCTTCAGATTGAACGCCGCCTGATGTGTGATGAGCGGAACTAACCCACCATCCATGTGTGGGACCAAGAGAGGGGAAGATATTAAAAGAAGAATGAGTCATGGTCTAAATATACGATGGATGATCGTGTCCTCAAAGTCTTGCGAGGTTATCTCGCTGACAGTGGAAAATAAAACAGGATTCAAGAATGTTACAAAGAGGGTAATACGTTTTCATCAGGACATCGCAAGAGTTTAAAAAGTATCAAACTACAGCTTCCTTTCCAGAAGAGTTCTGTCAGTTTGAAAGATAACGAAACAACGAAGCATGCTATTTTTTATCATCAGCATAACACAACATGCTGGAGTGTGCCAAAAAAAGTCATAGCGGACTTACTCATTGCTTTACTGGATAATTCCAGATTTAGAGTCTTATGTTTCAATGTTTCGGCAAGTAATATTTTATTGGCTGTGATAAGTAATTACTGAGATCTTGGAACACGAAGAAAAACCTCAATAAAGTCTGATATGGCGAGAAACACAAGTAGACTGACCATCAGACTGCTTGTAAAAAGGCCAAGAGTCAAGCCAGATTACCCAAACCGCTTTATTAGGAGGTAGAACTGAAAGCACACACACTTTATTGCTATTAAACCATCACTTAACAGTGTGTGTGCATAACTATGGTTAGTACAGTGGGTCAAAGTTGAACCTGAAATTTGGCCTTTTCTTTCATTTTTGCTAGCCAAGAGAGGTTACTGTAAAGTAATGTTACCAGGAAGATGATGGATATTGCTTTCAATGTACCAAGCCAGTTTTATCACTTTTCTTTTACCATAAAATTTGGTGTATAAGACGCACTTTTAACACATTTTTTTAATCTAAAAAGTGGGCTGCGTCCTATATTCCAGTGCAACCAATATACCATTTTATATGTTGTTGTGTTACGGTATTTTACGTAAAAGTGGTGATGTCACATCTCTGCATTAAACTGTTTCCAGGTTCAAGCTGTTACAACATCTATAAATATGCCGCACTGCTGATTTCCTTGCAGTTTTAAACTAATTTCATTGTTGCTAACGCTTAGTCACAGACATGCGCCGTCATGATCGCCTTTGCAGCCGCCTGCCAGCGACACACATTTGAGAGTAACTACATTCACCATCATATTGTAATATTGATGATCCAGTGTGGCTAATGTTCAGCAAAAGTGAAATTGTATTGGTTATTTTAGATTTAACTGATATTTTGAGTAATAATTCTGCATGTTTTTGACTTTTAAAATTTCAGCTAATCTGGGTTTGTTTACTTTGATGGACTCACTGTCATCTTCCCATGTTCTGCATTTTATTTAGTTAGCGTAAATTTTGTTTGAACAACCATGGCAGCCAAAAAGAGAAAAATAAAACTAAGACCCCATTTGTTCCCAGCTTGCCCCTCAGTATAAGTGATGTGTTCGAAAAAAACATAACATTTTTGCTAACATTCAAGCTCTTTTGGTAATTTGAAAAGAGATTTCTGCATTTGTGATTGAGCCTAACCTTTCTCACTCGTTTAAAGTGGGCAGGTCAGCTGGAACAAAGGTCAGAGTTCCGCAGCAATCGGACCAATCTGTTGACAGCTGTGGGCTACTCTGAAAAGATTGTCTAGGTTTGAAACAAATGCGAAACGAAACGAAAAAAATACTTTAAATACTTATTTTGAGTGTTTCCTCACCTGTAGTTTGGTTAATTTGTTCATGACTGTACAAAAAAAAAGGTCACATTTTAATTCCTGGCCCACTTCCTGTTCATACCTCTACATTGGAACCTAGAGGAATACACATGAAGTCAAATTCCAGGGACTGACAGACATTTAAGTGGCAATTCTTCTGATGCATTTACTTAGTGCTCATGAAAAATGACTAATTATAAGCATTATTAGTGTTATTAGATTGCAAACCAACCACATACTAAGAATGATGACTAACAGGTGGAGATAAGACAGGATACGTCTAATACGATTTATGGGTTTAAACTGTTGTATCACTTTCACACTCTTTTTTTAACGGACTAAATGAACTGACAAAGAACACAGAGTGAGGGACAAGCACAGCAGCTTTAACAGCTTTTTATGTATTAATCAGGAAAATACGGACACAGACATGCAGATGTTTTATCATGGTAATCAAATGATTTGCAAAGGCTTAAACAGATCAGTTATAAAGATGGCTTCTTAGCAGATTTCATGATAACAGAAGTAATATAATAACCTCATCTTTTGACTATTATGAAATCCTGTTGCCGGTTTAATTTCTTTCCCAGAACAGACTAACCACAACCTCTTGACAGCAGACTGAGACCCACCCTTTGTTTGACTCCAGCTGTGGTTTGCGTAGCCTGCTAGCAACCTGTAAAATAAAATGCATCTGAGGTATTCCATTGAGATTTTCTTGGCTGCGAGTGTGTGTGAACAGATAACCTCCGTCAGTCTGTCTCATGTGTGTGATTCACAGGGCACAGAGAAGTGTTTTGGAATGTGAACCATTGTCTGGGAATGCAGGAGTCTCCTTTTTCTCTACCAAATGGAAACTTGACATCTTTAACCTTCAGGTCTTTTCCCTACACCGATGGGAAATTTCCCCCCTCACTGTTTTGTCTCCCATATGAAAGCTGAAGTCAGCACAGAGGAGATTGTCGGGCGATTTGAGGGTGGATTCTGTCTGATCTTTAGATCTGAAGTCACGAATGACAATGCATCTGAGGCATTCAAGGACTGTAGGCGATTTCTCGCCCAAAAACCCACAAAACCATCAGCAAGTTATTCTACCGCATTCAGCATTAGCTTCACAGGTTTGTCTATGAATACCTTCTGCTAATGCTCAGTGAAATTTTCCTCTTTCGAGCCGAAGCCACACTGAAAGAAATTTGTTTTGGAGGAGATAGAGTAAGAGTGGAAAGCAGATGGTATTGAGATCGAGCTGAGGTCTGATGCAGTTGGCCACCTCATATGTTGCCTAGAATATATAATCGCAGCTAAAGACTTCGGCTATGACAACAGAAGCCATTGCGGTTGCTATTCACCCTGTGGCATGAGGATGCAGACGTAAAGAATCTCAGTAAAAGCTTGGCTGCTTGGACGTGGGTAAATCCTATCAAATTAAACCCAGAACTAAACTGTATTCACAGCCAACCAACCCTGAGTCTCCTCATACTGTAGCTGAACACATAGTCTGCAGCTGTCGGCTAAGCTGCTGCAGTGTGGTCCAAGAGGAGACAGGAACAGTCAGAAAAGGGTGAGAGAAAAAGAATATTCAAAAGCACCCGCTAATTTGAGCTGTACCTGACTTGAATTTGTCGCTCAAATCAAATGTAACTTTTCAATATGAAGCTCCAACTATTCATTCTTTTTTTTTTAGTTCAGCGTCACACCAACACCCTGTATCAGCCTACATGAGTCAAAAGGTTTACATCTAACACACATTAATTAGCTTTCTATAAGCACTGACAGTTGGCACGACATTAAACATTTCCAGCCACATTTTCGGAAAGTTTTGTGTAACATCAATATACTTTTTAAAGATATTATTTAACCAGAAAAAGTATTTAAATCACCTAATGTCTGGAAAATGTGAAACAAGCTTAGCTAAAGTTAGCTCAGCAGCTTAGCTCACATTCCCCAAAGCCCCAACAAGGAGCATCAGAAAGACGATATTTAATGTGAAACTGCTTTATTCAGTGTTTGTATTCATTTGTTTTGGTGTGGATAAGACCTCTGAATAGTTAATCTCACTGTAAAAACCTTGTAAATGATTAACACTGAAGGAATTCTAGCCTAAAAACATGCTAAACATCTACAAACAAGCTACCAGCAGCTTAGCTAACAACCCTTCCTGAGGAAAGCCCTTTCAGAAAATTGACACAGCTTAAAAACCAAGTGTAGCTATTTAACTGATGGAGTTAAATGAGAACTGAGCTTGATTAAAATGTTAAGGTCTTATTTTTTTCTCTTAATACTTCTCTGCAATTGAACAGCGAGGACTGTACTACCTTTAGCACCCAACTTTCAATGGCTATGCATGCTAACGTAATATGCTAATGATACAGTGGCAGGCAGCTGACTTTGTAAAAGACAGGAAACCTTATCATCATTACTGTTTTTTGGTATGTTGTGTCAAATCCAAAGTACTTCCTCACATTACTTTGAGATTGTTAAATGTTTATTATCCATTCAATATCAATGTTGCATTCGCAAAAAAGCAACAATAGCTACTGCAGTAGGTCAGATGTGCAGGGAATAACCTGTTGTGCTAATGTGAATTAATACATTTATTAAGTTCAAATTGTATTTCAAATACAAATTTTAAAAATGATTTATACCAGGTAGTATCAGAAAAGAATCACAGCTCACAAGTGATTCGATCAGTCTCTAAAAGGCAGGCAGAGAAACAGACTGAATGACAGATGAAGCCGAGAGAGAGACGAGCAGAGATGGAAAAAAAGAGAGAAATTCTTGGTCTCGGTGTGCAAAAAGCCTCCAGTGAAATTATGAACGCTCATCCACAGCCGCTCTGCATCCTGAGACTGCAAACGTGTTAATGCTGCCGAGGCCTGGACGTGTGAGAGGAGACGCATAGCTCAGAGAACCACAACCACAGGGCCAGCTTTCCAAACACAGTGCTGTAGGTGGTGATGGATATCACACATGTACGCACATTTACTGTACCATAAACACATACATGCTGTATTTGCAGTAGCCTCACGTATTACAGTTGTAAAAGCATGCACTCACACTTATTTATTCATTCTCTGCACACATCTGCAGACACTTTCCGCACACACACACATTAAAAATATAAATCCTGTTTGTTAAATACTGTTTATCCTGATGCACATCCTCACACTAAGGCTGAACATATTTAACTGCCCCGTCAGGCTACTCTCAGGAGACTCCTTACCCCTGCAGAAAACGTTAGGTTTACCCAACTCAAACTGTCCCCAGAGCCTCAGCCAAAACAGCTGTTAGTGTGCACTACCTACAGGCATGCAGCATCTCTCTCTCTCTCTTTATCTCTCACTTCCTCCCTGTTTTACTGCGGAAGCTTTATCTGTGTGATAAAATCATCGTAAAATTATCATTCTTAATGCTTACCAATATATTTAAGCTAAGACCAAACTAATAGATCTCTGCGTATCTCATTTTCTCCTCTTGTTTGTCCTATATACAAATACCTGTTTTCATCCCCTGTTAAGTTAGCATCTAAACGTCCCAGAAGTTGTCTCATAGCTACATGTTAAAGAAAAATCATGTCAGGATTAGCGGTAAAATTCCAACCTTGTATGTTAACTTCTTTTGGTAATGCTATATCTCTCAGTTGGGGGTAAAATGTGCTTCTAGGCTACATGGCAGAGCTAAACAATGAATAAAAGAGTAGGGACATGTTAGAGTGGTAACACAAACCACAAGTTCCATAAAAACGTAAAGCAAACTATGTTATGCTACATGTGCCGCTGCCCTCTTCTTGGCCTCTGGAGAGGAGAGGAGTTCTAAGTCTGTGTGGAGTCACAGCTGAGCAGGTGTCCAGGTGAAGAGAGGTATTCCAGTAATCTGGAATGTGAAAGCAACCCTGGCACAAAGCCTGGTCTTTCTAGTCTTTGCATCAATGGAATAAAATATTTTGCCCACCTGCAACAGTGAATGGTATGTTGGAAAACTCACGAACCACTCTTTCACTCTTTCACCAGCCACATTCTGTTGAACTACCTCAGAGACCAGAAGACACAGGAGAAACTTTCAAGTATAAAACTTAAAATAAATAACTTAATAATAAGTTTTATTAAGATGATAATGTATAGGCTATATATCATGAGATATTGTTGAGGACATGGCCACTAAACTTTGAAAAGAAAGTTTTCTCAGGCAGCAGGATTTCAGTATTTTGACATCAGCTTTCTTCCCCTATCAATATTTAATCAGCCAGACAAAAACGTTCTTGTCAAAAGTTGAGGAGGTTGAAAAAAACAATTGTGTCCACATTCTGACAAATTTGAGGCTTTTATTGAGACGGCAGGATTGCCTCACTTAAAATTTTCTCAAGGTTCTGCCAGGCTAGCTTTGACATGTGAATCATCTTTCACAACAGAAATGACAGACATACCACCCCCCTCTTTGTCTCTGCTAATAGTCACCTTAGCTTAAAAGCTATTCTGTTTGTTTCTGAGAAAAGTCCACACATATTGTTTCCAAGAACCCTCCACAGTGTCATATTTACATTCAGTAGTTCTTGTCTGGTGTATGTCCTTGAGAGAATGTGTTGAATATATTTCCTCTGACACAAAACATTTGTGAAGCAGATTTTTGTTGTGTTAGCATCCACGTTTGCTAGCTAGCTGTCTTCTTCTGCTCTGGCTTTTGTTGCTGTATTGCTCCGTTTCCTGGCCTGTTGCCAAGTAACAGCCATTTATAATAAAATATTTATAACTAGGCAGGGATGTTGTGCTAATGTGTGAACATTCTAATGTAATTAAAAATATTTCTAAACGGGTTCACTCAGCCTTATTGCTAAATATGACCAGTTATGGAGACGTATGTTGCTAGCACACTTCTAACTGCAAAATAGGTCAAGTTTAAGCCTTTGTAATAGGCTATGTTTTTTAATCCAATATATCTACTATGTTTCAAAGTGTATTATAAAATGTTTAAGCTAAAAGCACTGTGATGTCTTGCCACACACAGTTGCTAACAGAGTGGCCTGTTAGCAACTGAAGATTATTTACGACTAGTGGGACCATTTTTCCATTGAGATGGAAATCAAAGCGTAACCTTTACAAACCAGAATTTCAATACCTGGAAATGACATCGACATTCCTGTACTTTAACTGCTAATCAGAAGTTAGTTTGCCAACCTGTTAAAATGACACGGTGAACATAACACCTTCTCTACTTTAGCATGTAATTTTCATTGTGAGCATTTTACCTTGATGTTAGCATTTAGTTTAAAGCACTGCTGTGCCTCATAGAGCTGCTAGCATGGTAGCATGTCAACAGATGAAGATAATTTACTTATATGTGGGACCATGTTGGGAGACAGTTAAGGACTTGTATAAGATTTTAGCATATCTTAGAAAGTCATGATCCAGAATGTTTGGTAGGTAGCTCGGTATGTCAGCATAAAATTTTGTTTTGTTTTTTACAGTTATGAGGGAATTTGTTTTTAAAACGTGAAGCTGTGTGTCTGTTTTAACCTTGTTACCACTCGCTGTAACAAGTCACCAATGTTCCATTTTTTTGCCAACCTCACAGCTGGCAAGCAAAGAACTTGCGCTAAGCTAGTTTTAATGTGTTTATCATCACATTAACTCCCTTTATACAACAACTAAAACAGTCACTGCACAAAGAGGGTTTTTTTTATTTGACAGGCATGTGAATGAGTAATTTGGAGGCTCTTTCATGTCCACTCTGCTAAAATCAGAGGTTAAATAGGAACATTCCTCGCATAGCTCCATAACCATAATGTGGAGATTAATGTGTTTGTCTAAAGGTTGGGAGGGATACTCGCTCTGAGTATCACAGTAACAAATCTGACCAAAAAGCTGCAGTCGTCTCCTCTCACATATTGCTAAGCTAGCAGTAGGAACATTTTACCAAATCCCAAAATAGATGTGCTGCTGGCCCGTACTTATTCTTCAGCTTAAGGCGCAGACGGCTGCATGATCTACTTTATGCATCATTTGGCCTATAGGGGCCCATTGTTTTGGTGCTTTAACTCAAGACTTCGTGAGAAGATAGAGGCGTTATAAAGTTGTGTAATCCCAGAGGCTGTCAGGATAATATCAACTTGGCTTTTAAGGCTCTTTAAAAGGCTGGCACTTAGACACTGGGTTCGGTGCCAGGGTCTGGCAGTCTCGACAGGTAGTAATTTTACTGTTAAATGTGTCATTATAGCCATTGTAGAGGGTTGGTGCAGACAGGGAAACAGAAAGAGGGGGAGGAGGAGAGAAAAGAGAGACAGAATAAGAAGGGAGGCTGGGATGGATGGATGCAGGTTTTAGAGATAAACGGCGGAATTAATGGACAGATGCGGCGAAGGAAAGAAGAAGAGACTCGTAAAAAAGTCTGAAAATGTCACAAACTTGTGACTTCAGGTTGCTCAACTTTAAGGAATGCTGTCTTTCGCTCGTTCTGCCCCTGTTAGCTTTTGCAAAGTGTGGGTGGTCCCTCCAGTGATATACACAACAGTTACATTTCTACACGTACTGGGGCCTTTTCTGCCAACCACAGGCTTCCTCTTCTGTCCCGGTGTTCTCCCATGAAGAGACAAGACAATGTGCCTGTGCTGCATTCACAGCCCTATTCATACCTCATATACCAGCGTGAAAAACACAATTACCTCAGATTAAATCTTGTATACACGGTCCAATCTGCACTGATTTCGTTGACACACCTTTCATTTAAATTTTTCTCCAAATGACATGTTTTTGAATGATCTATAACTCATTATAACCAAACTGAACACTAATGAAAACACAGCTCCTCCAGCTGCATAAATCATGCATCATTTGTAACAAAAGCTGCAAATTTATACGCTGCCATGCTTGCGTTGCTAATAACTTTGTCTCCCTTGGCGTCGTTGGTTCTAGGAAGTATGTGATTAGACTGGTGATGTTTGGAGGCCTTGATGGTTTTGGTTATTGCTATCATTTTGTCTTAATTACGGTTGTATGAATAGCCCCGCATCCAAGTGCCAATTGCCCCCCGCCCATTTCACAAATGACACTAAGCGTGCATCTAAACATAGAGAGTGGATTCTTGCGGTATTTAAACTGTCTCCCTCTACTTCAAGTTAGAGGCGCTTTTTTTTTTTTTTTTAACAGTGTAATAGCGGGGAGACGAGGCCTGTGTTTACTGTACAGGCTCACAGGAGGGGAGGAGATTGGGTGAGAAGATGCAGAGGCGAGGGGGGAGAAACTTATACTATATTCCTGTCTGTGCTGATGCTTGTTTTTGCATATAGTACGTCTAGACTGTACTCTCTGTAATATATTAATCCATGAACACTTGCCAACAATGTCAAAGATAAACTCCCTTTTCACAGGCGGAAACATCAAGAAGAACCAGACTCATTGGTAAACAGCCATCAGCAAATTGGCCGGGAGTGCATGCACACAAAAGCGTTAATGTTGCACCTACATGCTCGTGTCCATGCATATGCAGATATCCACATATTTAGAGGCCCTCTTTGACCCCCCCCCCCCCCCCCCCCCCCTCCCCCTCTTGGATGGGCACGCAGGCGGAAAACATGCTTATAACGCACAGGAAGCTCGTATCAAGAGCCGAGTCATGCAGTAGAACGGAGTTTAGCCAAACTCTGACATGTGGGTAAACAAGACAGGAAAAGCTAGCAGCAGAGATAGGGAGAAAAAGAGGAGGGAGGAAGGGGGGTAACTAACTGAAGGAAAGAAGGAAGGAGGTCACTAAGGGATGGAGGGAGGGACAACTAGCAGGGAGGGGAAGGAGCAAGCATTTTCCTTTTCTGTCAGCTGAGGTTGGACTGTGGGAGACTATTACCAGACCCTGTTGCATTGTGTAGCTGCTTTATTTTGAAAATCTTGTATGGTCTGAAGGAAGATTTTTGAAGGCTAATTCAAGGTATGGCAGTCGTAGTTTTCCCGTATCCTACTGCACTTTAAAGCATCTTGGTCACTCTTCTGCTCATGTTGTATCACCACAAAGTGACTTGATTCAGTGCCGTCTTTTGATGCACCTTTGTCTCTTAACCTCGAGCGCTTAGCTAGCGTGTGTTTACTCTGCTCCAGTGTACAGTGGATGTTGCTGCTAGTTTTAGCAGGGATACATAGATGTATGATGGGAGGCTCAGCAGCTCCTGGGTGGTCCGGGTCCTCACTGCACAGCGAGTCACGTACCCTAGCGGGGTATTTTTAGTGAGAGTTGTTCCTGACTGATTGAGTGAACATCCTGTCCCGGCTGCTCCTTCCTCTCTCTTCTTTCTGTCTGTGCTCTTGTTTCTTTTATTTTCTGTCTCATTCTTCTGTTTCACACCAACGTTTTGCGGGCAGAGATCTCAGCCAAGCCCTTCTCACCTCAGTCTGAGAGTTGTGCACAAAGATACGACCTCACACTTGTAGACAGAACTCGGTGTAGAAGAATGATTGTAATGAAATATGTGGAGATGTAAACATACTTCTTTTCCTTGCCAAAATGTATATTTTAAAACTTGACCAAAGTATTTTATTTTGAAAAACGAGATCAATATGAGAAAAATGCATGGTAATGGCTCTTCACAATAAAAGCCATATAGATTCTTTTAAAAAAATAAACCAAAATTATTTTAATTAATACAATTTTAACATTAAAACATCATTTGAAATCAAGATATAACAAACTGAGGATTTTTTTGGCACGCAAACTTTATTTCTGCCCTCTCAGGACACTTAACCGCATGTGTTTCCATATTTCTTTCCTCTCTTCCTTCCTGTCATTGATTGAATTAACGTGTCTGCGTTGATGATGTCATCCCTTAGGGCGCAATCATGGAGGAAATTGACTTTGAGCGGCGCCGGGAGCTGAGGAGGCAGAAGCGGGAGGAGATGCGCCTGGAGGCCGAACGGTAAGACATATTTGGTTGTCTTTCAATCATGTCTGCAGATTGGTACTCCAGGATTTTGCCATGCTAACTAGTCGAAGCCACAGAACCTGCTGTCACTAAAGATACTACCTCTAAGGTTGTGTGAAGCCGTGTTGGGTAATGAAGCTCTGGATGTGGACGCACAGAGCACCTCCTCTGATGTTCATGCCAAGTTGGAACAGGAGGGAGCCAGCTTTAATAGCTAAGACCCTCTTCTTGGTCTTTAAGAACACTGCTCAGCAAATATTGGCTTCCCCGCCAGGCTCAAAGAAAAAAAAAAGGCTGATGAGAAATCTGATAAGCAATGTGATGACCTTTAAGTGGGAATGTTCAGTCATGCCCTCCCTCTCTGCCTCTCTCCAATTCTCTCTCCCAGATACTGCGGCCTTGTGAACTCTCTTTGATCCAATGGAAGAAATTGATTAAACTAAAGTTCATTTCAACAAATTGATTGAGTGGTAACACGCCAAGTGCAGTAATCAAAAAATAGTAAAAAGGGGGGTTTTATTGTCAAAAAACTTCAATTGTGTGCCAAGGAGGCATTTTATAGGACCTTTTAACAAAAGTCTCTTCATCTGTGCTGCAGCCCGTCCAATTAAAGACGAGGGTGATGTGGATGCAGATACCGGCCAAGGTCACTCGCCTGTTTGATGTATCTGTGAGAAGACTTTTATGAGAGCCAGTGACTCCATCACTAATGAAAAGCAGGCTGACATGGCTCTGACCACTCCTGAATACATATATGCTTCTCTCTGATAATTCTGTTTTTACGGCACAAAGAATGAGTGCATAATATTTACCTTTAGCTTTGAAGAAGGCCCTCTGTTCAAGGTAAAATAGCTTATACTTGACTAGGAGAATGTAAGACTGCAACAGCAAAGAAAATATTGTATGTTGCTGAAAATATTCAGGGTTAAGTCATTCATGCAGACATTGAAGTGTCTGGTACATTGTGTGTACTGTACAGAAGGTGCTAAGCTCAATTACAATGAACTATTATGGGAAATAAATAGAGCCAGACCGATACCACTAAGTAGTTTATCAAAGAAGTTGCATTTATGGATTTTTTTTTGGCCAGTTGGGGGCAGTAAAACAAGCACAACATGGACACGCAGTTTACTGTTTAGACATTCAGTACATATTGAAAAAACAATGTCACGCAATTGGAGTTGTACTCCCTACAACCTCGAGACCACTATTTACTATTCTTTTACATCTGTTTTGGTCTCCACCAACCTCTAAAGAGATATATATTAGCTAAATGCTAATCTGTATTTTCTAGCTAGTTGCTAAATTTGTCTGCGATAAACATAATGATAGCTAGATGGTGTAAATTTGGACTGAACGAGAAATTATGCAACCCCCACAATTGCGATGTGCGCATGTGGAATAGTCACATCACAAGATGTGCGATAGCGAAGCAAATGAACTGAAACACTTATTGTTGCTTGGCGAAAAAAGGAAACTAGTTTTTTCCACGACTTATCTACATGAAAATTTTGTCTGATATATAAGTGCAGCACAAAAAGTGAACTGACCGCGGTACAGCAGAGTCTGTCACCTGCCTGTAACCTGTAAGCACGCGTTGCTGCTGCTGTAACACGCAATGTCAGCTGAATGATCGAGGCTTTCGGTTACGCAAGGAGGCTTTTCAGTGCGTGTGTTCCCGTTATCAGGGGCACCTCGCCCCGGTGCTGGTTAATGTTGTGGCTTCATGAGTGTTTACTGTTAGCGGTTAAATCTGCAGTGCACACACGGTGGGAAGCAGCTCCGTTATCTACAGCCTTTGTAACCTAAGACTTGTTTTTGGTGTTCCTTTATGGGAAACATCCTGTACATTTTTATTTCATCTCACAGTTATGCAATGTTCCCCTTCTTGCCATCTCATTATTTTTACCTCTTTAAGGCTGTTACGCCTCATTTCCCCAGATGCATAGCGGATTGAAGTGAAGGTTAATACCGTTGTTATGTTTCAAGGCATAAAACCTCCATAAACCCCCCGCTGCTAGAATTATTTATGCAGTTTCGGGGTGTTTATGTTACATGGAGAAGAAGGAATTTGGCAGAAAACGTAGACTAAGAAGAACCTACAGAGCGAAGACATGAGAAGTGGCTGACTGAGAGAGAAATGGACCATTGGCGAAAAGGAGTCAGAGTTGTAAGCGCCTTCGACGTTTACATTTTCAGCTCGGCGGGAGTTTGTTCCTGACTGTTTATTTGGTCCGAGCAGCAATAATTTCGGCTGGCAGGCGACACGCCGCTGCTGTTATTGATAAAAGATTACATCTCTACATTGTTTCCATTTCTGCCAATATATTGAAACAATCAATATTTACATGGCCCTCTTGCTTGGACTAGTGAAAACCACATGTTGTCTCTTTGGCTCGCTTCCATTCAACCATCACTGAGCACACTGTGAGAAGATGGAGAGCGCTGGGAGAATGTGGGGCCATATAATAACGGCTGAAGGAATGCCAAATTCCTGGCTATTATAAGTGTTTACTGGCCAGGTCTCCATGAGCTGTTTCCTACATACTGGGACAGAGAGATTGTCTGTGTGAGTGTGTGTGTGTGTGTTCTCGTTGTATGTGTGTTTTTGCATAGGGGTTAGGATGAGCGCATGCATTCAGTTAACCATGCACGTGTTCGCTTTAGTGTGTTGTTGTGTTTGGATCAGCATCAGGTGATGACGGTTTGACAAGCTCCATTCATTTTTCTGAAATACAACTGAGTGTGTGTGTGTGCATGTGTGTGTGTGTGTGTGTAGGGAGGTCAGCCAAGCCTACCCTGTTCTGTCTTACATCAGCCTCAGTTATAGTTGTAAGAAAATGACTGTTGACAAAGAGGTGCGCAATGGGCTTCAATTCACATCTACTTGTATTCAGTGAAGTCGCACACACACACACACACACACACACACACACACACACGTTCTGCTCTGCTGAGGTTTCTCACACTCTCTCATGCTCCACACTTCCCCTATCAATGCTATAGTACGATTCTGTTCAATGAAACGCAGTCTCACAGGAATGTCTCGTTTGCTTTTTTTCCTCCAAAGAGCGCACATAGATGTGGAATGTTCCCAGTCAATTCAGTGACCAAAGGGTATCTGCCTCCGCCAAATATAGTCTTTTTTAGCAGTGATAGTTCACAACCCTGTAAAAGCAGCTTTACTATATATTTATTCACGTAGATTTATATTCTGCATTACAGCTAAGCTAACTGGTTAGACAGTTAAAGGAATAGTTACACATGTGGGAAATATGTTTATTCACTTTCTTAGTGTGAGCTAGATAAGAAGATTAATAGTACTCTTCTCAAACAAAATAGTCTGGTATGTAACCAAAAGTATAAAGACAACTTTAGTTTTAAAGTACTTAATGCTAAGCTAAGCTAATTTTTTCTTGTCTTTTGCTTAATTTCTATTGTACAGACAGGATATATTTCTCCCACATAGATATACAGTATATTCTGCAGGACCACAGTGGTGAGTCATTATGATTCTTTGTTAGACAATTAATGAAATGGTTTGACATTTTTGGAATGTTAATTCACATTTTTTGTGAGCAAGATAAGAAGATTAATAGTACTCTGGTCACTGCATCCGCCAAGGAAAAAAGTCCCAGAGTTACCCAAAGTATAAAAACAACTTGCTTTTTAAAACTTTAATTTTTAAGTGCAAATCCCCCTCTCTGCTTAATGCTAAGCTACGCTAATTTCTTCTTGACTTTTGCTTAATTTCTATTGCACAGACAGGATATATATCTCCCACATAAATATATATTCTGCGCTACCGCAGTGGCCTCGCCATCATGAATCAATGTAAGACAATTAAATAGATTATAAATACTTTGACATTTCTGTAATGTTTGTTCACCTTCTTTTTTGAGTTAGAAAAGAAGACTAATAGTACTCTGGTGACTGCATCCGCCCAAGAAAATAATCCCACACATTACCCAAAGTATAAAGACAACTTTTTATTTTTATACTTTGGTTTTTAAGGGCTTTAAATCCCCTTCTCTGAGTCTTAATGCCAAGCTAAGCTAATTTTTCCTTGGCCTTTGCTTAATTTCTATTGTACAGACAGAATTGTCCATATGTCCACCACACAGATATATATTCTGCCCATGAGTCATCATGATTCTATGTTAGACAGTTAATGAAATAGTTTGAAATTTGTAGTTTAATGTTTATTAAAAATATTTTTTGTGAGTTATATATAAAGACTAATAGTTCTCTTATCACTGCATCCCCTCAAGAAAATAGTCCCACGTTACCCAAAGTATTAAAAAAACTTTTATTGTTTGGTTTGTAAGGGCTTTAAATCCCCTTTTTTGTGTTTCTATGCTAAACTAAGCTAAGCAAATTTTTCTTGGCTGTTGCTTAATTTTCATCGACTGACAGGAAAGTGCTAAGTTTAGCTGCTAAGCTAACTGTCTGCTAACTGTAGCTTTGTAAATAGGAATGTTGGGTATCAATCTTCTCATCAAACCCTCAGGAAGACAGTAAATGGCGTTACATTTTGAACTGTTCCTTTAATGTCGAATGTAACTTTTTCAAGGCTTTGCTGAACAGTGTTGATTCTGTACAAAAAAAACGTTTTCATCTTTGATTTCCTTTTTGGGAAGTGTTTATTTTTGCCATTTCTCTCTGTCTCCTCCTCCTCTTTCTTGTCATACTCCAACTCCTCCTCTCATTCCTTACGCATCCCTCCTTCCTTCTTCGTGTTCTCCCCTGGGTGTCACTGTCTAACGTCTCTTCCTGTTCCTCTTCCGAATCTTGTTCACATCCCTCACTTAAAATATCGAGTCCACATCCTTCTCCTCTTCCTTCCCTTGTTCCAATTCCTCTTTCCCATCCTCCTCTTTTCCTCTTCATGCTTTACATCTGTGCTGGCCCCTCCCTCCTGTGGGACCAGGAAGGGACGAGGAAATAACACCCATCCTCTGCGAATGAGCCATGCCAAACACTCCCCGCCCTGGGTGAATGGGCTGTTCCGAACATGGCCTGGTCCCGCATCGTAAACCTTTGGTTCTGACAGGAAGTGAGATACAGATGAAGCAATACTGTTTGTTAGAGAGATTGAGACATTTCTGTTTACTTCTAACTGACCACTTCAACTTGGAAAGAGTTACGCCATTGTTGCAGTTATTTTATTTCATATTTCTGTCCACAAGAATTTGTTATCTACATTTTATATGCATGCAATACTACCTCATTCATCTGTGAGTATGAATACATGCAGTCGAGGGAGTTTCAGTCGCGGCTAACATTGTGTATTCTTGGAGCCCGCCCAGCAGAGAGCAGGGTGGGGAAGACAGACAGACGGGGTACGTTGCGGTTCTGCAGGAAGGGAAATAGTCCAGAGAGGCCAGCGTGGGAATGGGTCAGCATATCTGACAGCGTAAGCAGAGCCCCCACCCTCTCTTCTCCCTCCTCCTTCCCCTCCCCAGCTTCATCTTCCTCTCTACTCTTCCCTCTGTCCCTCTCCTCTTGAGGAGGGGTGAAGAAGTCTGTTCTCATGGGCTTCTCCCAAATTGTTTTCACTGACATTTCTGAGATATTTCGCTGTAAAGAAAATATTTGGACATATTTCTCCCTAATAGGCTCGCTGATGGCCGTGTTTTGTGTGCCTGTGCTGTCCACGCAGACACTTTCTTTGTGAATGCAGCTGCTTAAATCAGCATTATTGTACTATACTGCATAAATGAGGAATTCATGCACATGTGTAACAAGACCTTTAGGTTTCTTTTCTGCTGCATCATACCTGCTACAAACTAAGTTAGGAAAAAAGGGCATCTGTTGCATACTATATCCTGCAGACACACATATCTGAAGTCCATAACCTCGGCTACATATCATTCTGTGCAGGAAAAGGTGTCGTCCATGATAAAATCTGCAGATTACTCCTTTTTCCATTATCGTGCACGCCCTTTCCTTTCCCATTTTTCATTTCCCACCTCTCCTCTTTATCCCCACTCTCCATTACACTTTTCTTTTTCTCTCCCTTTTTTCCCTCCCCTTCCACCTCTCCCCATATTTCTGTGTCAGAATGCTGATAGAGTTTGGGGCCTAGGTAAGGAGAGGGATATTAAATCAGGGCTTTGGTTGTGTTTGCAGGCTCAGGCCTGGGCTTTGATTGACAGGAATGCTAATTCAGCTTTTAGGAGTTTGTTCTTCTCTCCTACTGAGGATTCTTTAACCATGAGACTGTTGTCGTCACAGCCACCGAGGACTCTTTTGTGCCATTTTTAGCTGTTGTCGTTTTCTCTTTCTCATGACATTTGTGCAGTTTCTGGGATGGTGCAGTCCTTTGGGAGTTAAGGCAGTTGTGTCGCTCTTGTTTGTTTAGGGGGGTTGTCACAGAAACGACATATTACCTTGGCATTTTAAATAAGAGATAATGATGCTTTCAGCTGATGATGTTATAGGAATGGAATTGAAAAAAAACTTTTGAAAGAAGTCATAAAACCTTCCGTTTTACCAATGAAAAGTTGACTGAAGTACCCACAGGGATTTAGGGAAGTTTGAAGTTAGCCTGGTATGAACCAATGACTAAATAAATAAGGACGACACGTCTTTATCAACACTGGTTATACAAAAGTGAAGCCAAAATACCCCCAAGGCGGGCACTGCCATCTTGCGCTGGTGACGTCGTTTGGAGCCAGAGACTGTGCAGTAAAGATTGCTGGGTCTGGCCTTGGTAACAATGTCCCGCCCCTTCCGCTAATAAAAAGACACATTTAACTTAACGAAAAAACGGCAAAGATCCTGCACGTCGGTGTATTTAACAGCAGAACAGCTTCTTGTGTTGGTCTGAAGCAGTTGCGTCTCCTCTCGCCGATCGTCCTCTACTCTGCTAATCCGGAACAGATCGGCGAGAGGAGCCGTATTTGTCAACAGAGCTGTCAATCATCCTTTTTACAGCATCAAATAACTAATTAAAACTTTTCAGAAAAATTTATACCTGGATGTAAATCAGCACATTAAGAACTAACTATAATGACAGAAACCATGTTTGAGAAAACTGTATTTGTCGTGTATTTTGATTTTATAGTTTGACTCATGCCCCATCTGTTAACATGGAGGAGGCCGGCTTTATGACCTGTACTGCAGCCAGCCAGCAGGGGGCGATAGAGTGGTTTTAGCTTCACTTTTAGGGAGCTGTCATGTCATCCATGTTTTTATACAGTCTATGTTATGAACAGTAGCTCATGATGGCTATTTATTGCTAATGCTAGCTAACGTAAGATATGATTTATTGCTGAGTCAGTTCGCTAACTTCATGACTCTACTTGGGGTTGGTACGCTACATTTTAGCATTGTCATTGTAACTTATGGTTACAGTGGCTTGTGATCAGAAAATAATCAATTTTCTACCCTTAAAGATGCTGAATAGACTGTTCTGAGCCACACACACACGCACATATGTAAAGCATTGCCTGACGTCACTGATGTCAGCGTCCCAGAAGTCCAGCTTGGGCGTTAACAGATTCATCTGTTCTGTTATGACAACATTCCTCATCTGAGAGAGAGAGAAAGAAAAAGGAGGCGTGGGGAACCACGGAGGGGAAGGAAAGGAAGAAGGAAACTGTTGTTCACAAGCTGTAAAAGCTAACATAAACCCAAGCAGCTTTAGCTCGGCTCACCACACATGTTGAAATTAACATGCAATGGCACGCTTCGCTGGTTGACCTCAAAGGCAGCGCTGTGATGTTAGGTAGCTGGGCATGTGGTTAGCAGTGGGAGTGTAAAGGTCAGCCGGGGCAACTCAGATCAAGCATGGAGCTGAGTTCAGAGATGTCAGGTGGCCAGAAACACAGCAGTTTGGAAACTGCATTGGGAAAATCCTTCACATAGATATCCAAGGTTTAAGACGCTTTGTATTATAATACACTGTCAAATATACTGTCCTTTGTGGGTGTAACGTCTTTCCCCAACATGTCTTCTTCTATTTCAATTAGATTTCCTGAATTTCCCAGACTGACTTTGGAGCAGCCCCAGAGAAAGGCCTCAACTCATTGCTTTCAATCAAATTTAAGCACATAAATATACAGTAGCTCTCTAGCCAACTTAGAATGTGAACAATGGAGTAATGTTGAGCCGCACCCTTTACTTAAACCACTGCATTTTATAAAGACATGCATAATCCAATCCATGTCTGCTTTCGATTTTGCTCTGTAAGTGTACAGGCGGTTTGTAGATCTTGGCATTGTTTTGGGGTTGTTTTTATAATGGATTTATCCCTGTTAATGGCAGAACAATGTAGACAGATTGGAAAGAAGTAGGTCTCAATTTTCTTAAGTAAGTCTACTGCTAAGAATGGATACTTAGTTATGATGTTTTATACATGACCCGGCGAGACCTTGCATCACCTGCTGTGTGCTTCGCCAGTAAGGAAGTGTGTTACTTACTTTAGAATGGAAAACTTTCTTTTTCATTGGTCAAAAAATATAGTAAAAGTCATATTTGAATTGTCTTAGCTAGTTTTAAGAATTATCTTATATCAGGAGCGATGTACAAGACACAATAACAAACAGCTTCCCACGTTATTTTAGCATGAAGATATGTTCTTTTCTCGTTTTGCTTAAAGCTCCTGTGAGGAGTTTTTCTCTGGTTATGAAACAGACTGAAATTAATTCTGATTACTCTATATGACCTATAAAAGTAAACCAGACCATCAGCAACAAGACTGATTATTTCTATATAGTTATTTTTAATGCATGAAACCGCTGGCGGGGGGGTAGGTGTCAGACGAAGCAATTAATTGCACGCTGCCTTTGTTTACATTTTCCAGGGCGAAAATTCAAAGTGAGTGATGCATATGACAGGATGAGATTTTTCAGGGTAAAAACCACAACTTAAGCATGTACAGGACAAAATCAACAAAGAGATACGGCTTTGTCCACAGGGGGCGCCAAAGTCAACACAAACTGAATGGTCCTCACAGGAGCTTTAATGTAACATTTTATAAAATATTATTTTTAGTTTCTTTGTGATAAAAAAGATTACATTTCCATACTCCTTTCATCCCTGTTCAATAAATATGAAGCCACAACAGCTGAATATTGCTAAGTGCTACTCATGGTGATTCATGTTGGGCCTCTCTTTAAATAACATAACAAAGAGTCGGTCTAGACCTGCTCTTTTTGTAAAGTGTCTTGAGATAACTGGTTATGATTTGGCGCTATACAAATAAAATTTGATTGATTGATTGATTTGACAACCAGCAGGCAGTTAGCTTAGCTTAGCTTAAAGACAACAAAGAAACAGCTAGCTAGCTACCATTTAAACCCAACTTTGGGCAGAGTAATGGTTTCCCCCCCTGCTTTAAGTCATGGTGCTAAGCTAGGCTAACTTTCTTTAGCGACTAGGCATTTTGATAGAGTGCTATCGACCCTTTAACTCTCTACATGAAAGCCACAGAGTGTATTTCCAAAAATGTTGAACTATTCTTTTTACTTGGAACTGATATCTGTGTTGAAATCAATGTCTCAGCAAGCTTGTGTGTCAAATTTTATTAAAAACAAGAAGCTGTATCTTTAAAACAAAGCCCAATCCAGATATGTCAGCACAACATTTTGCTAAGTAGTTTTGACACAGGGGATTTTTTAACTTCAGTTTGCTAACTCAAGAAAGATGTGATTTCAATATTTAATATGGTAATAAATTCCTCGTAGAAATATAAACATTTAAGGCTAGTGGCTGTTTCGCTCACTCATACGTCTCTACATTTTGCTCTGTTCCAACACTGACCAGACCAGTACAAGCACCATTTCTACAGCTCGCTCTTATCCTCAGCCAAGCCGAGTCTCCAGACTGAGTTTTTATCAGCTCATGAAAACTGCAGCCGCGATAAGAAGTATTGGTTGTTGCACAGCTGACAGGTCAGCTTGATAGGAGAGAAGAAAAAAATAGGAGCTGCTGACAAATCCTCCAGGTTTGGTCACTGTGATGATTACAGTCCAATTTAAAGAATCGTTGACTTTGAAGTTTCCAACTATGAAGCTAAATTGTGGAGGGAAGATAGCAATGAAGGGGGGAAAGTTGAGAAAAAGCAAAGAAGGTCGCTCTTTGTCTCCTCACTCTTTCTTTCTCTCTTCTTTTGTCTCCCTCAGGATGGCGAAGAATGATGATGATGAGGAGGAGGCGGCCCGCGAGAGGAGACGCAGGGCACGCCAGGAGAGGCTGATGAGCAGGGAGAGTGAGGAGCACAGCGGACAGTCAGACTGCCTGGTCCTGACCAACAGCCACAGGTAACAAAAACATATCAACACAGGTTCTTTCCAATGATAATACAGCTCAAAATTAATGGTAAAATTTGAAACAGGATGTCCTTTATTTTAGCAATAGACAGAAGAAACCTTTTAATTTTGACCTAGCAATTGAAAAATTTGCTAGCTGATTCTGGATAATATTATTTTCTAGCTAGCTAGTTAGCTATTGTTAGCTCCATAAGTTGGTTGAAAACTCTTTTCAATAGTCCTATTCCTAACTCTCTAGCATGAAAACAGTGTAAGAGAGATTTAAATATGCAATTATGCATATTAATTATTATATATTATGCTAAAATACTAGATTTGCTGTTAGGCTAATTCTAACTTAAACCTGTTTGGCTGCACAGCTAATGTTCTTGTTTATTTATTCAAACAGTATGTCAACACATAAAATGTTACAACAGATTGGGATTTTAAGGGGGATTTTTTTATTGGCAAATGTACCACCTCAGGTAACATTGGCTAAGGTTTTTGAAATTGTAAACTATCCCAATTCTAATAAAGAGCAGGATAGATGCTAACATTTATAGCATTAAGGGTCTTGCGGCTGGTATTGAAATGCTTACAAGAAGTAACACTCATTTAATACTGTAGGCTTTAAGCTAGTTAGCTAGATATGCTAACATTTGAAGGAAAGCAGTTAAACTTATTGTTAACACTTAACACAGTTATTAACACTTTGTTCTAACTTCAACCTCTGTGGCTGCTTAGATAACATTCTTATTCATCAATTCAAACACATTAAATGTTACGTTAGAATGGGATTTTAGGAAAATTAACCATTTTTTGAAATCGTAAACTTCCCAAATTCTAATACAGAGCAGGATAGATGCTAACATTTATAGCATCAAAGGTCTTGCTTCCACACAGTGGTTAGTAGTCAGTAGTTCATCATCGATGAACTGGGCTTTTTGAACCCCACAAACTGGTAAGATAATGAAACGCTTACAAGAAGTAAGACTCGTTTAATACTGTAGGCAGTAAGCTAGTTAGCCAGATATGCTAACATTTGCACTTTATGTTAAAGCAATTGAACATATTGTTTCCTGACATTTTGTTCTTGTGTTTTGGGTTTTAGAAAAGCTAAAAAGGAAACCTCTGTCCAAATTATTTACATGCTAACTACCACTCTTATTGAAGCCATATGCACACCACTTTAACATGTGAATGAATCCTAAGCTTGACTGTGCCTTGATATGATGGCCAAGCTTACCTAATATTTCAATACTGCCAGTGTTGAATGATGAAATACATCATTTCTTTTTGCATCGTTTAAGATATTTAGGTCAACCAATGCAATCTTAAATTGTTGCTTTGTTGTCAATATGGCAACCAACTCATGATCTCACACCTATCCTTCAACAGGCTGCAATTCTGAACAAAGGGGCTAAATATCAATTTCTATGCAGTTTTAGCCTATGAGATCAATCGTTTTGGCAACAGTTGAAGTGGTGGGCTGCTCTGACATCTAGCAACACAGATGCTGCTTTGTGGGTATAAATGTTTCCCCTCTATGAGCTCAGAGATACATCCTGGGCCGGTCAAACAACAAGGGGATTGTGCCGGAGGATGCTGAGACAGGGCCGAGCGTTGACTAGCCATTGTTGATTGTGTGGATACAAAGATAATGTTTGCCAGACATTTAGGTCAGAATATTGTGAGTCATGACATTTGGAGGGAGGTAGATGTTTGTACAGTTGGTATTTGATGGTTTAAGGGGATTCATAATAAATATATACTTTTTTCCAGGCAGTCAATCGGTCAGTTTGACAGTCGGTCAACAACTTTGGTCCAGACTTAATTATAAAACAACAATCGAATGGAGTGTCATGAAACTTTCATGTTGAAATGATGTATCCTACAGGCTATAGTAGTCCTAATCCCCTGACTATTCCTCGAGCACCATTAAGTTCACATTTGTGGTTTGTTGTGAAATTTCCCAAAAGCTGTTGGATAGATTGCCATGAAATCTGGCAACGACAAGAGCTATTGAGTCAAGGATACAGAATTCACTTAAGACCTTGTATCCAAGAGAAATTTGGCTGATTTGGTGTTTATTTGAAGTCCTGACCAATAGTTTATTTTAAAGAATATCTGTGGGGAAGACCTGCCAATAGAGCCAAAAGTCAGAATTCTCCACATACTGGCTAAAGGGCTAACCGTAATGGGGCAGCCACTCTTTGTAAACTTAGATTTCCTGTCATGGAATTCAATTTGGTCTGTTTTGCAACTCAGAGAGGCCTGTGTACGTTTTAGTCAGTGATTAGGAACCAGAAGAAAACTTAAGAAACTTTACTTGGCATGTGTTTTAGTTGAGTTTTGGGAATATTGTCTTTATTGGTATTTTCCATTCAAAGCCATTACAAAAATCTGGAGTCAGTTTAGTACTGTTTTGTTTTTGTTCTTACGGCTTCTCCTTGTGAAAACACCACGTTTATGTTCATTCAGAATCACCCTGCTGCACATAAATTACTCGCATGCAAACCTGACAACTGCTTTAAATTATTTCTTTCGCCACTAAGAAACTATGAAGCTCTTAGTTGCTAAAGGCATCTTAATTGTAACAGGAGATAATAATATGCATCCAGCGTCCCTGCCCACATTTTGTTACCATCTGACGTCTGTTGCCCTGAGCTCAAGGCTTCTTTCTCATCAGCACAGTAAATGTTTTGTCTCCTCTCCCTCCTCCTAGTGCGAAAGAGACTGTGAGCTCCTACGGAGAGGTCGGCGGCGGAGACGACGAGGACCAGGCCCTGCAGGACCGCATGGCCAAACGCGAGGAGAGACGGCAGAGGCGCATGCAGGAGGCGCTGGAGAGGCAGAGGCAGCTGGACTCCACAGCGACTGAGGAAAACAACAGCATCGCCCAGGAGAAAAACAACGCAGAGGAGGAGAGGCCCTCCTCCTGGCGCAGGGGTCGTTACCGTGACCACGAGGAGGAAGAGGAGAAGACGGAGACATACAGCTCGAGGAGGGAGAAGAAGCGAGAGGAGCCGAGAGAGGAAGAAGAGGCTGCTCCTGAGGTTGAGGAGGAAGCAGACGAGGGTGTAGAGGAAGAGGAGGAGCAGAAAGAGGAGGTGGTGGAGGAGAAACCGAGAAGGTCTTACTTGAGAGAAAAGGTGAGTTGTCTGTCTGTTCTTAAGTTGGCCAGGTTTTGCATTTTTTGTAGCTGACAGTGCTTGCAAATGTGATACTTGTTTCTGTAGGAATCAACTGAAGAACCTAAAACTGAAAACAAGGTATGGTTATTGATTTATTAACTACTAAAGCACACCCTCAAGTCCCTCACTGATCTGTCTTTCAAAGACCTGCTGTAACCCTTTTTCATAGGAGCCCACTGAAGAAGAAACACATTCAGTAGTCAGTGAGAGATCAAACCAGGCCAAGTCAGCAAATTCAGAGGCTGAGGAAGAGGTCGTAGCATCAGATGAGGCTGGAGAGGTACCCGAGGATGATTATGTAGATTATTCACCAGAGAACAAGTCTATGGCAATCATAAATGACAGTGAAGAGGACAATGAGGTATCTGAGATACTGCACTCAGAGGATAATGAGGTATCATACATGTGGTAAGAATTTCAGTAGAAGTGTGAAGCACAGAAACTCTGGGTAACATCAGTGTCTTGATGCATCTTAAAGGAGATAAGTAAACAGAAATATCTTAACACTTAACCACAAAAAATTCTGTTAATAAGGCTATCTTGTTGACTTTGTGATTTATGTCGGAGCCAGACGCTGAAATTACCCAGACACCTCTTGTCGTCACAGTGTGGCTTGCAGCATTTGCAAACTGGTGGTAACCGAGCCTGCGTTTTTATGAGGTGTGGTTGCAGCCATGCGGTCGGATTGTTAATAAGGTTAATGTTATGCCTCACAGAGTGGTCGCACTGTTTTTTTCTGCATGCCTTTCACCTCAGCTTTGAGAGCAGCAACACTTGTGACACTGACTCCACTCCAGAAACTGACTGCAGCAGAGGAGTAAGATGTAGTTCAAAGTAATAAGTGTGTTGACAGCAAAGAAGATCATTGAGCCTTGGTTTTACACTAGACTCTGAATTGGTGGCGAATTATTGAACCCCTAAACTTAGAAAAACAAACTTATTTCTTAATTGAAAATTACCAAAATGTAGTCATTGTCCTGATGAACTACAAATGCCGTTTGCACCAGATTTTTATTTTTTTAAGTTCAAACAAGCCTATGAAATCTATGTTCGTCCTAGACTACAATTTAGTGGGTTCATTTTGAACTAAACCAAAAAAAATGTCTTACATTGGAAATTACCAAAATGTATTCATTGTCCTGATGAACTACACATCCCGAACTTGTCCACAAATGATTCTATTTGCACCAGATTTGCATGTTTTTATGTTCAAGCAAACCTATGAAATCTACAGTATGTTCATCCTAAATTTGGGGGCCAATGATTGAACCCTAAACTTACGAATCCAAACGTTTCTTTTACATTGGAAATTACAAAAATGTACTCATTGTCCTGATGAATTACAAGTTCCATACTTGTCCACAAAATATTTCATTTGCACCAGATTTGTATGTTTATAAAGTCAAAGGAAGCTGATGGAATTTATGTTAATCCGAGAGTATGATTTGCGGGCTAATTATTGAACCCCTAAACCAAACTTATTTGAAATTGAAAAAATGAAAATTACTGAAATGTAGTCAGTGTCCTGATAAACTACACCTGCCATTTGTACAATATTTGTATGTTTTTAAGTTCAAAGAAGCCCTATGACTATGACTATGATTTGGGGCAAATTTTTAAACCCCTACTTTGATTCGGAAAATTCTGATGTACTAAAAATCCTAAACTTGTCCACAACATTTTCATCTGCACCATATTTTTTAAAGTCCAAACAACCCTATGAAAATTGTTCTTTGAATATATTAGTAAAGGCTTTCAATTAGCCCTCAAAACTGTTTCCTACAAGCGGGAGTAAACACTTTCCACCTTTACGTCTTTCTTAGCCTTCATTTACACATATAGAACAACTAAATGACGAAGCATTTTATTTTGTAGTCAGTCGAACCTCTTTTTCCTACAGCGCTTCTTCTTTTCTAAATGTTGATAGTGTAATTAACATCGCTCAAAGACACTTAGTATTTTTGGCACTTTCACACTTCAGATAAAGACATTTTTTATTCCTCTGAGTAAAAATGATCCTTTTTTTCTGTTTTTGAGCTGACATGTGCCTGCTTTATGTCAGCTCGCTGCAAAGAACTAATTACAGTAATTAAGAGAGTCATAATGAGTGCTGTAAAGGTCCAACATCTCTGTTGCATCAACATTAAGACAAATGTTCTTTATGTTGCAACTGCATGCTACAGGTTAATAATATATGGTGCTTTAAAAGCTTTCCTGTTAGTATACGTATTGGGCTTAGACACACAATGATTATAATTCACAAAAGTTGAATCATGTTTTTGATGGTAGCAGTCAGAGACAGAGAATATCCAGCTGGGGGCACTCCCATCATGATCACAAGTTAGCTAATCCTGTCTCAGTAGTAATTCTGGAGTGGACGCTGTGTTATGGGATGTTCTGTGTTATTTTGTGTGGGTGTGCTCTCGTGCTCTTTCTTATTTTACTTCCCCCGATGTCACTTGACAGGCTCCGCCCACTCAGCCTAGCCACCAATGGCATCTTTGTTCACCGTCCCCCCCGTTGGTTGTTTCTGTGCAGGTGGAGGAGAGAGGCGGGGCCAGGGAGGAGGAGAGGAAGCAGAACGGAGGGCTGCACGAGGAGGCGACTCCCAAACAGCACAGGAAACCCGAGAGGACCCTCAGGTACACGGACACAGCAACACACATCACACAACAACACACATCATGTGAGCTCATGGTTTCCACTGAGGCCAAATTGGGGATAGCCAGGCCTGATGAATTAATCAAGAAGTAATGTTTTCAACAAAATGTATGCTGACAGTTAATATGGAAAGTCAAAATGATTACTTTTATAGCTAATAAATTAGGAATCAAAAATCCTGTCTTTCATTTCTTTTTACATATTTTCCATATTAGGGATGCACCAACATTTTAATGCAATTTATTACCTCATGCTTGTACATTATTTTCCTGCCAGGCTGATACTTGAAATACAAGAGTTAAAATTTAAAATAATTTGACATTGATCGGCAAATTGCAAAAATCCTAGTTCCCCTGTTTTCCCTTTTTTGGATGAATAAATGAATAAACACATGACAATACTGCTCAAAGAAGCTAGTATTGGGCAATTACGGCAGTATGCTAATATATCTGTGTTTCTAAACACTTGACCACTTGTGGAAAAATACTGCAGTCACTCAATAATCTTGACATCATTCAGGTGAGAAGACCAAGCTACCCAACATCCTGTTTCTTTTCAAAATAAGACATCCAGAAGTAGATGTATTGTTACATTTAATAACATGTTAAAAAGCATACAATTAAACAAAATGTACTATTTGTTTCCATATGTTGAATATGGGCAGTTTAACAAGACAGGAAGTCATTTATAGTGCAGTCTGACAGTTCTGCAAATAATGTCTGAATCAGATTTTAAGACAAACAAGCTGTTTCTGAGAAATAGTGACTAACGTGGGTCACCAACAGTTAATCCCCGCAGATGGAAACTTGAGATGTGCTGTAACGTTATCTTGAAGGTGATTGTTGATGTTTGAATGTGTGCACATGTTTTTGTCTGTCTGTGTGTGTCTGCTTGACCATGAAAGAGAGAAAACTGTCAAGTGTATGTTTAAATATTCAGTTTGTATCAAATGTCAAGTGTTTACCTGTGTGTCGACCAGCTTTGCATCCTACAGATTTTGTTCCTGTCGTGACCTGCTTTGCGTTCTCTGACCCGTGTTTGTGTCTGTCCCAGTCGCGGCAGTGTGCGTTCCCCTGAGGTGTCCGCGGGTGACGACCCGGACGACGCTGCCCGCCTGGAGGCAGAGCGCAAGCTGGAGGAGCTTAAGCGCCGCCGTGACGACGCCGAGAGCGAGGAATACGAGAGGATGAGGCAGAAGCAGCAGGAGGCTGAAGCCGAGCTGGAGGAGCTGAAGAGGAAGAGGGAGGACAGGAGGAAGGTGCTGGAGGAGGAGGAGAGACAGAAGAAGCAGGAGGAGGCGGAGAGAAAAGCCAAAGAGGAGGTAGGAAGTCTGCCAGCTGATGGATGTTATTTAATCTGTTTGAACCTGCTTTTCTCTGTTTCTATTCTCTCTTTCCCCCAACTTCTACTTAAACTTTCTGCAATTTGTCACAGTCATTCGATAATTTTCTCGCTTTTTGACACATTTCTGGATGAATGGCTGGTTCCCTGTGGCAGCCATTGACTGAATTCTGACAAAAGCATTAAGACGCATATCGGCCCGTGTAGCAGAGAAACACTGAGGCACAAAAGGTTTCGCACTTTTTCAACAAGCTCACATAATTGTGGTTAGGTACATTCATAATTTAATTTTCACTGAGAAAGTGAAGGCTATCAAGCTAAGCTAACTAGCTTCCACCACAAAAGTTGAAGCTACTTAGCTGTGCATGCTAATTAACACTGACTCTTTCTTTTCAGCTCAACACTCATGCACTTGCACATTATCCTGGGATTCTGATTACGACGCAAATTAACGTACAGTGTACCCCACAGAGTAGCCCAAGGAGTAGCGTACTGATAGCGCAATAACATTAGGAGTAATGTATGGTGTAGCAAACGGTGTAGCATACGGTGTAGCATGCGGTGTAGCGTTCTGGGTAGTGTACTGTGTAGCGTAATGTGTCGCGTACGGAGTCGCGTACATGATCGCGTACATGGTCGCGTACGGAGTAGTGTACGGACTAACGTCACTGTGTTCATATCTCAGATGGAACTAAAAGAGTGCCCACACAAAATTTGCACTTATCAATTCCCACTTACACTAATGCAGAAAACCTTCACTTCTTCATTTTGGTATTCAGTATGGTTTTCAGTTTTGATAAAATAGTTGGGCCTCCACAAGTAAAAACACTCAGATATGATATGGTCCTATTTCTCAAAAGTGCATTCTATTTCAGGTTTAAGTTTCAGTTTTAGCAAATTAGGCTCATGTATTTGTCATTTCTTCTAGTTATATCTTCAAGTTTACACCCCACATTTTTTCCTTGCCTTGTTTTTCAAAACCACCACTTTCATGTTGATTTAGCCTGTACACCTGCATGCTCTGAAACCATGCATCACACTCATACTAGCACTGCATGGACGTTATCTCCCCATACCTCACTGTTATCATGACTCAACCTATTTGGGTCCCCACTTGTAACTTATGTATGTCATTCCTTCTTCCTCCTCTTCCACCGACCTCATCCTTATGTATCTCAAATGTGATAACCTCCTCCTTCCAATGCTTTCACATCTGTATTCAAGCATGCAATCCTGTCATTTTCCCTTTCATCCCTCCGCTCTCAGGCCCTGAATTCTCACTATTACCCTGACTGGTCGTCTTTGTTGATCTTGGCTCAGAATGTGGCGGCCCGTCTCTCGCTATCTGCCCCTGTTCTTCTCCTCTTGTGTGATGTTAATGAGGCCTTTTGGTTGGTAATTAAAAGATGGCCCAGAGATACAGAAAGACTAATTAACCAAGACAAGGCTGCTGGAGAGGGCTGATATACTGCCAAGCACCATTCCTCTTCTGAATACAGTACAAATGATTCATTTATTAATTGTTTAAAAAACTGTTGATAGTCGACATGTCTCAAGCTCTACAAAAGGGCTTTTTTTTTTATTCCCGAGGCAGGCGATCACTGTAAATAAGAATTTGCTCTGAGTAATTGAATTAGTCTCTGGAATGCTTCATTAGATAAATTAAGTAAATCAATTAGAGTGTGGCACATATCTATTGTCTGGTTGGCTGCACTCCTGATTGTTGGTTGTCTGTCATATTGGTGAGTTATGCTGTTCAATTTAAGATACCCAGTATAATATAAGACATTTCCATTTTCTCTGTTTCTTAAAAATTCCCAAAATATGTTGCATTTGCTGCTCCGAACACTTTTGGTCTAATAGATTGTTCCCAGAAAATATCCTCTGGCGAACAGGAAGTGGTTTCCAGCAGCAACAGTGGTTTGTTTAGAGTAAATAGAAGAGAAATGGGCAGTTAGCATGAGCAGCAATATCCGACATCTCTGACTTGGCCAAGAAATAGCGCCATCTACATTTTCTACAATTAAATTAACAGACAGTTCCCTGTCAACTCCAACAATGACAAGTACATTAAGGGTTTGTTTCTTGATTTCTGTCTGACTTTGTTCCCAAATTTACATCCTGTGAACTGCCTGAACTCTAAAAACATCTGCCTCTCTTAGGAGGAGAAAAGGAAGATGAAGGAGGAGATTGAAAGGAGGAGAGCAGAGGCAGCTGAGAAGAGACAGAAGGTGGAGGACACTCCGGACGGGGAGGGCAGACCTTTTAAGTGTGTCAGCCCTCGGGGCTCCTCTTTGAAGGTCAGTCGACCATTTTTAACTTCTCACCTCAGCCCTGCATCACGTTACTGATTACAGTTGTAGATTTACCTCTCATAATACTTTTCTGCCCAAATCTTGCTAGCAGATTTTGTTAGCTTATGCTAGCTTTGTTACAGGTGGTCCAAACCTCCATCAGTGGCTGTTCCTGCTGATCTGTTTTAAATCAAAAATTTTGTCTGAACTATTTACTTGGTGGCAACAAACATAATATCATACTAATAAAGCTAAAGCTATGGCAGAAACGTTAGCATCCTCTCTGGAAGATGATATGATTAAAAGTAATGAAAGGAAAGAAACAGCTTTGTTCTTGTTTTGCATTGTACAATTAGGTTTAGTATGGTAGGAAAATATCAGACGATTGTTTTAATGTAGCCATGTCTAGCTGCTGAAGGTCGCTTGATCGAATAAAGATCAGTATAGAGTTGCTAACTTACGCTCAGATTGTAGGACCATCATTCACACAGTGGGAAAATGCTAGACATTGGACGTGCTAGTTGTCAGTTGGCTTTCTTTTTTTTTTTTACTTGTAGCTCACACGCCAATGTAGTTAGCTAATGAAATTCTTCTTTGTTTTGAAGGTAATGCTATATTTTACATGTTAGCTAGTGCCATAAATGCTAATGATTGCACCTTACTAGCTAGTTAAGCTAGTTAACCAGAAATACTAAAGATTTCATCATAGGTTAAAGCAGACATAATTGGGTTCTTGTTTAATTAATAAAAAAGGGTTGCTCTTATTGCAGCCACATCCACCTTTTCAATATGTAGAGAAATTTAAAGTCAATGTAGTTAGCTAATGAAATTCTTCTTTGTTTTGGAGGTAATGCTATATTTTGCCTGTTAGCTAGTGCCATAAATGCTAATGATTGCACCTTACTAGCTAGTTAAGCTAGATAACCAGAAATACTAATGGTTTTACCATAGGTTAAAGCAGACATAATTGGATTCTTGTTTAATTAATGCAAAGTGTTGCTCTTATTGCAGCCACATCCACCTTTTCAATATGTCGAGAAATTTAAAGTCAATGTGGTTAGCTAATGAAATTCTTCTTTGCTTAGAGGTTACGTGACATTTTGCGTGTTAGCTAGTTAGCCAGAAATGCTAATAATTGCAGCTTACTAGCTAGGTAAGCTAGTTAGCCAGAAATACTAATAATTGCATCTTAGTAGAGACATTTAAAGTTTGATTTATTTGCATGCTCTTAAACAATGATAATTATTCAATACTTAAGACAATTGTAACATATTATTTGCCTCTTCAAGCACAGTTGTTAGTATAACCGTGTCTAAAAAAGACACAGAGTCTAAAAAGCTCTTCAGAACCTACAAATCCCACTCATCCGGCAGCGCAGCAAAGCTCAAGCTAAACATTCAAAATATTTGGAGAGATTAAGTACCAGAGGACCCGCTTCTGCCCCTCTGACCTCTTTTAGCTCTCTGTGTGAAGTGTTATCAGACTGAGATGAAGGTGTTTAAAAATGGAAAGAGCTTTGATGAACTGTGAGAGATATGTGAAAAAGTTTTCTCTATTTTTTCTGTTCATTCTTACTTTGAAATTCTGCTGACATGTTAACCTGTTATTCACATGAAACACGATTATATAAAAACCAAACTGAATCCACCCAGTGTGTGCCCATCCCAGCCTCATCCGAAGATAAATGGTTGTCACTGCGAAGGAACGTTTAATCAAGTCAAATGTGAATAAATGTTTCCAGTGTTGCCAAAAGCCAACTCCCACACACTCAAAATCTGGGGGGATTTTCAGCCAGTGGAGAAAATCTAATTAGTGACAGTTAGCAGTAATATCCATCTGGCCCGTCCCAGTGAGACTGCAGATTCTAGGCTTGGCTCTAATGGTGTGTGCGCTCTGATCGCTGTTGTATCAAGTACTGTGTTTTTTTGTGGCCACTTTTGTAACTAATGTTGTACAACTGTTGTTCTCCACATCGATGCACTCGCTTTACAGTCACAGCTTTACTTTGTGATTATGTTTACTGTAGGTACCGATGTGTTTAAGTCTCTGTGTGTGTGTGTGTGTGTGTGTGTGTGTGTGTGTTCGTGTGTGGGTTGTTATATTTCATACACTACACACTGTGTTGTAGATGAATTGTTGCTTTGCAGTGTGATACTTTTAGGCCTCTGTGTTACTAGGTCATACACAGTGGGTGTGTAGAGTTCATATACCAACTTTAGCTTATCTTTTTTTTCAATCATACCTGGAATAGAAGAACTTTACATCTAAGCTCATTGCTTTTAAGTGAATGCCATGAATATACAGCCAAAAACACAAAATAAACTCACATGGTAGCAGCAGAACAAGCTGTAAACCCAGCATTAATTTATTTAGCCGAAGACGTTGATATGGCTTACATGCTAGCAAAAACATGCTACATCCAGCAGACACATAGTAACATTTGCCTTAATTTGGGTCGTGTTTGTAGTCATTTAGGGAATGTAAATGCAAAATATCATTATCAATTTGGCTCTTTTGTGTTCATAACCAACTTCTGAAATAAATAATGGCTCCTAAGCTACTACTTTCACAAGCTAGCTAATCGCTAACGTTGTCCAGCTGTTGGCCAGGCAGGTGTACTTGGCAAGTAGCTAACGGTTGGCTTATCACAATGCTTATACTGTAACATATTTTTGTTGAAGAAAATTATGCAGCTGGAACAAAAACAGTTAACAAAAGAAAGAACGAGAATATGAGCTAATAGACGGACTCTGCAGAGGCGATATTCAGTTGGTGATGTATCTCTGTGGGTTCATTAAAATAAGTGACATATTTCACCTTACACATAGTAATTGACCTTTTGTTAAAAACAAAATATGAATATCACAGGACACAATATGGACCCCACAATAGTCATGAAAATGATACCAACAAATGAAAAAAATTACTCATATCTATCTTACATGTTACCAAATTAGAGTTTCAAGCCACCACCCCCTCTATTTTAAAATAGCATGCATGCCATTGAGAACAGAAGTTGTTTCCGTCATGTCCTTTTGCTGCTGTATGTTTTTTTGCCATATAAAACCAAATATAGAGAAATAAGCCTGGTTATCAGCAATCAACTCCCAGTGGAACGCACAGTGCCAGGAGCTCGGCCACATATTATCAGCTGTAAAGCAGCATCACCCTGCCCTGTGTGTTAGATAAAGTACAGTGTTCTGTGGGAGAGAAGGACAGAGGGACAGAATGGAGGACAGGCTGCGGGGATGCAGGAAAGCGATTAGGGTTAACAAGATTACTGTAACTGCGTTCGAACGGCTTCAGCTCTTTAAAACTCGAATGAGAATGGGGAATTTCCTGTCTGAGAGTATTTTGGGAACTCCCACATTCGGTAGCAGCCGAGCGCGAGGTCATTTTTTCACAGGGACAGAGGGGGAGAGCACTTTCTTTTGTCCTTTTAAAGTTTATTTTTTGTGAGCGTCTAAGGAACGCATGCGTTGCCCCTCTTTTAGCCCTTTTTTTCGTATATCATAAACAAGCCTCAGAGATCCCACAGTCTTAACGGCAGATATGGGGGGGGGGATGTGCTGTGTTTTTTTTGTGTGTGTATGTGTGCATGTCTGTCACAGCATGTTGCACGGGGAGGGAACAAAAAGTGACATTGTGTGTTGCTGGTCTTGAGATCTAACTTACTGAGCATATGAAGATATGACAAATGTAGATATCAACCATTACAAATATTGTTATTTTTGTATCGACAAGAAAGTTGAGCACATGAATCATATTAAAACCAGTGATTACAGTGTCTACATATTGACTTATGACTTTAATTCAAGCACAGATTTTACAATGAAAATACTCATAAAAACACTAAAGGCACGATAGAAACATGGAAACAAAGAGGAGAGATTCCACGAACATCTGTTTTAAGGCTACAAAAGAGTGATGGGAAATGTTGTGTTGCAGTGATGTATGCATGTATGGAATATCACTGCAATATTTATTAACCTAGAGCTGTTTCAACCTTCACAACAGATTGGGGAGAGAGCGGAGTTCCTGAACAAGTCGGCGCAGAAAAGGTGAAAACATCCAAAGTCGAACATGTTAGCTTTGCAGTCATGTTTTGCAGAGAAGTAAAAATGTTTTAATCCCCACTTGGGGTTGGAAGTATGTTCTCTCCAGGCACTAAAGATGAAATACTTGACAACAATGTGTATAGTATTCTAAGTGGTCTCTTGCTGTGTAGACTGACTGTTTGCTTCTGCCCAGCAGCACAGTGAAGGCGGCTCATTCTCCTGTGGTGTCCAAGATAGACAACAGGCTGGAGCAGTACACCTCAGCCGCTCAGGTTAGTGTTTCCTTAACTGTAAAATTTCAATTAGGCAGCTTTGATATTTTTTAAATATTTTTTTACATAACATAAAACATTTTTCACAACTACTGCAACCAACAGATGTGATGGGTTACACCACTGACTGCATATATAGATGGACGACGCCTCTCCATCTGCTCGTATTGTACAGAATTGATGCCAAAATAGCCCCCATGACAGGCGCTTCCATCTTGCGATGGTGACATCATTTGGAGCAAGAGTCTGCTCGGTAGAGATTGGCGAGTGGAGCTGCCGTAGCCACTTCTGCTAACCAAAACACACACTTAACATACCGAAAAAAACAGTGAAGATCCCGCACGCCAGCAATAGTAAATGGACTGTATTTATATAGCGCTTTTCTAGTATTTACGACCACTCAAAGCTGCTTTTACATTACATTCACCCATTCACACGCTGATGGCAAAGGCCTAAGTGCCAATCTCCAGTCAGATCTATGCCCATTCAGATGGCTATGCCACCAGGAGCAATTCGGGTTTCAGTGTCCAAGGACACTTCGACATGTGACTGTAGCAGTCAGGGATCGAACCTTCCAATTGAGAGACGACCGACTCTACCACTGAGCCACAGCCCCGCCAGCATGTTTAACAGCAGAACAGCTTCTTTGTGTTGCTCTGAAGCAGACGTTCACAGATATGGAAACTTCAATTGTAGTGATTGTTTTATTTACGTCTCCTCTTGCCGTTCCTCCTCTACTCTGCTAATCCGGAACAGATCGGGTGCAGGAGCCGTATTTGTCAACAGAGCTGTCAATCATCCTTTTGACAGCATCAAATAACTAATTAAAAATAAACTTGTCAGAAAAATGAACACTTGGACGTAAATCAGCATGATAAGAACTAACTATAATGACTTTTGATTTTATAGTTTGACTCATGTCCCATCTGTTACCATGGATGAGGCGGGCTTTATGACCTATACTGCAGCCAGTCAGCAGGGGGCGCTCCAAATGTTTTGGCTTCACTTTTAGGGAGCGGTCATGTTGTCCATCTTTGTATACAGTCTATGGGTTACACCTTGGAAATTAATGAGGTCTATTGAGATACACAGTGTCTATTCCCATTCAGTAGAAGAAGAACAAAGTCAGCACAAGTAGAAATATCTCCTACATAAATACATAGATATATGGCTACAAATCTGTGCAAACATTTACACACCAAAAATCTCTGTCAGCTGTAAATTAGATAACAAGTTTCGGCAGTATATTTGTTCTCAGCCGTGAACAAACTTGAACAAATCTTTTAATAGCTTTGTTTGAAAATCTCTGAAGTGGTCCATCAATAAAGGAGATATTTCTACTTGTGCTGAATGGGTAACATATTCAAAATTAGAAAACCTTATTTAAAGTTATTTGGACTCCATTAACACTTGTAATTGTGTGTTTTGTTACACAATAATAGACCATATTTATCAAGTGTTATTAAGGGAGAACTATTGACTATTCTTGTGGTACTAAGGCCCTTACTGAGCAGAGCATATTAAGATGGTAATTCATGTAAAACAACTTCCTTACTTGCTATTAATAAGCAGTAATTAGGAGGTTATTGAGTAAAAACCTTTAGCTAATGGCCTAGTAGTTGAAGAATATGATCATGCAGAATAAGGTGTTAATAAGTGCTTTATAATGACTAATTAAGAGTCAATATTCAACTAATATGCATGTGAGTGAAATTAATATCTGATTATGGCTGCCATACAGGCCTAAAAGTTGCCCAAAAGTATCCATTCTCTCCTATTAACATGTCCTAAATTGAAGAGACGTTAGCATTAAATTAGCATGTCATGTCACTCCCACATGCTTATTCTTTTATAAGTCTACCTTAGCATGATTCTCTATTTAAATACCCAAAGCAGCACAGTAATCTTTCTTAATGCTCTTTGAAGACACTGTAGGGCTTTGTCACCCTTATTATTAGCCGGCACATGCGGGTAAAAAACAGACAGGTATCTGAGCTTTGATCAGGCAGTCACCGCTGCTTCTTACCAGTTTAAACCCTCCACTTTGTCTCGGCAGAGAGAGAACAAGGAGTCTCGATCCCCTCGCTCCGGAGCCGTTGATCTGCCCATGGCCACCGACAGCATACGAAACATCAAGAGCATGTGGGAGAAAGGCAACGTGTTCACCTCGCCTGGAAGTGGCGGCAGCACGTTCAAGGTAAAAGACAAGGAGGTGGTGGAGGGTGTGAGAAAGTTAATTACACTTTGTGTGTGCCTGTGTGACTGCAGCAGAGAGAGAGAGAGAGAGGAAAGAGCACCATTCAGTGGTACTTCCTGCTCAGCCCTGTTGCAGATGACGACCACGCTTAGCTGACCTTTGACCCTATCCAAACAGGAAGCAGCTGTGATGAAGACAGGCGTGGCAGGCCGCATCAACGAATGGCTGAATAAAACCCCGGAGAGCGGCAAAACGTCAGGAGGGAGGCCAGCGGTAGGTCGTCGCCGTGGCAACCCTGTAGCTGCTGCATAAAAGTACAGTACATTTACTGTACGGCTCAGGGCCCGATGGAGAAGTGGTTAAAGAAACAGTAACATAAAAGATGTAGCTCTCTTCAATGACCTGTATCTTCTTTAAATCTTTACATATGGATATATATTTGTTCAAACTTATCAAAGACATTTTTTAGCTCAATATAACCGTCTACAAATCTACTTTAAGGGCCCTGAAAAAAATGTCACCTTTGTGACAAGATATTGAAAAGACTAATAAATCTGATTGGCAAGAGTTGTGCGCTGATTACAGAAAAACGTCCGTAAACTTTTCAAATAAAGGCGTTCACTGGCCGTCCACCTCAAGGTGCAGTTGACAGTGCAGTCTTTACAGCTTGAGCACACCGTGTGGAAGTTAGTACGTACACAGAGCAGTGCAGTACAGTGCCTACTTTGTCACCTACTTTCACCTGATCACCTTCTACCTGTCAGCAATGGGTCCATACGTGATCATGCAACTTCAATAGTAATCACCTGCAAAGTCGAAGAGCCTCTGCATGCCTACGTTTTAGATGTACACATGCACAAGTTCCAGACCCACTCATTTGCACCACGAGTTGTTATTACATATTAATAATGTGAAAATAGAGTGATTATAGTAATTATGATACATTTTTGCCTTTGAAATCTTAATGAATATATCATTACTTTTAAATTCATACTGAGGCTAGCAAGCTACACCAAGTTATAACCGGTTCTTACAGCTTTTAAAAGCATTGACAGATGTCATTCACGGACTTTAGCTAGCTAACTTAGCTTCATTAAAGTCACGGCATAAAGGTTATCAAAACATTAACATTAAACCTCATTATTACACGGCTGTGTGAAATACTTTGGTTAATCACAGCATTCCAAGGTCTGCTATTTCTCTATAACAGACCGTTGCTGTGAAGGAGAAGACCATTGCTAGGGATTCAGCTCTCATCCAATAATCTGGAGGACTAACTAATAATATCAATCCCCTGAAAGAAGTCAAATCAATCATTTGTGTCATATTATTGGTCAAATAATTGATAATTTGTGTCAAATTATTGATTTCATAATAGCCGTGTAATAATAAGCGGGATAATGTATAGTCCTGCTCACCCTGTCGAGGTTCCATTCTGTGAAAACAGCCTGCTCACTATACGTTATCCCTTACTTAGCTGACACCTCATTAGCTATAACATTGTCACCGAGAGATAACATTTAAACCTACACAAACGTTTGTCTTAAAAGGTGGGTCTGCAACAGCTGCATCGAGATCTACAGGTGCTTTCCAGCTCTGCAGGGTTGTATAACACCACAGTTTTCCCAAGTTAGAACAGTTTGGGTTATAATAAATGAAAGATATAGTTATTTCTTCACACTGGTTTGACTTTCTTTTAAATGTGATGTCACTTATTTACATGAACCAGGATTGAAGAAAGTTTGACACAGAACCAGACGGCAGTTGGTTGTTGCGGCTGTCAATCAAATCCAGTCAAATAAGACTCTAAAGGTCTTAAGGAATTTTAGGATGTTAACTTCATCATGTATAATATTTGAAGGAGTTTCTACATGTATTATTTGCTTTTTTAGTTATAAATTAATTGTTACATGCTTCAGGGAAATTCTTTTTAGTGCTTTAAGTGATATGTCAGCTTAGTGAAAGTAAAGAGAGAACTTGACTAATAAATGCAACATTTACTTTCTAAAGGTTCTCTCAAATGGATATTTAAATAAGCATAACTGCAGCACTCTTATTTTATACTTTACATAAGCCCTGCAATAATATTGTTATTATGATAATGTCTCATATGCTGGTCAGTGGTCAGTTTTTTGCACAGTAGATGTTTCCTTCTAATCATTTTCAAATGATGCAGTGCAGCTGGTCAGGTCGCGACAGCATCTGTCTGGCACCACCTGGTGGCCTTAAAGGAAAAGGGAAACATAATGCAGCTTACTACAGTGCACTCTTACATCAGTCATAAACTTTGATGGAGGACATGTGGGTATTTTAAAGCCTGGCATCAGTTTGGTAAACAGTGTCACTTAAGCATTTTATCTTAAGCTTATCATAAGCTCTGCTCGCAGACGGAGAGCAAACTCGATTATCAGACGTGCTTATGTGAATGGCTCCATGCCAGTTTATCTTAGCTCTCATCGCCCCTACCTATATTTCACCCAAATATTTATGTTAGGGCTTTACATGTGGAGGATTATGGCTTATGCTTAAATAAGTAATGCACGGTAAAGAGACTGAGGATGTGAAAGAATACAAGTATTTTAAAAAAGAAGTGACTATTTCCTATATTATTCAAAAACTGGAACTGTTTTGCCATGTTTTCAACTGTACCAATATTAATAGCTCTTACCTGTAATTTACTTGCATTGAGCAGGAGTGTCTTAAAGGCCTCTGACTCATATTAAGAGTGCTATTTCCCACCTCCTCCTGACAAGCACCACTCTGCTCATTAGTGCCTGTCAACCTTTGCTCTCATTGCTCAAGTTCTCTGTCATTCCTCTCCTCAGCATCGCAGATACTCTGCCACTTGTACACACTCTGTCTCAACACAATGATCACTTTAAAACAGACGTACTGATGTGATGCTGTGTCTTTGTCTCTTTTTTTTTCTCTCTCCCTCTCACAGGACCTGAAGCCTGTTGACGTCACCAACAAGAGGAGTCTATGGGAAAACAAAGGAGCCTCTCCAACCAAGGTATCTGTTCATTGTAAACTAAAGAAGAGTACCATGTATTTGGGAAATTCCAAGTGATCATTGCTCATACTGGAGTGCGTCCACATGAAGTTTAACTGTGCCAAATTGGTTTGTGGTCTTGGACAGATTCCCTGTGGTTTTTCATGCTTTTCCAGCTGTTTTCAAAGGAATATTAAACTAATCTCACGATATTGTGACCCCGGTGTCGCAGCATTGGGAGTAACAATCACTTCTGTTTGTTTTGTTTTTAAAGAACTCTCATAGCTAGTTGACCTCACCGTTATATCTGGAATAAGCCTGGAGAGGTAACACAGTTATTGTTCCACGTTTCTTCAAAGCGCTTATCACAGAGTGAGCTCACGCTGATGTCACGCTGTCGACTTTTGCTCTGTGTTGTTGGCAAAGCTGTGCTGTGATCTGCTGTGTTTGGACACTGCTGCTTATTTTTAATCAGAAGGATATTATGTAAAGAGTTACAGTCCAAAATTAGATATTTATGATTTGATAAATGTGTTTGATTTCTGGCACACTCTCATTTAAACAGTCACTCAGTCAGACTTTATTTTTTATCATGTATTATACATCCATCCATCCATCTATACCGCTTATCCTGTTCAGGGTCGTGAGGGGGCTGGAGCCAGTCCCAGCTGTCATTAGGCGAGAGGCAGGGTTACACCATGTCAATCACAGGGCTGACACATCAAGACAGACAACCTTGCACGCTCACACTCACACCCACGCAGTCTCATTTATTATCAGAGACCACATTTTGGCATCATACAAGTTAATGCAACACAAAGTGCTTCACACCGTACACAGCCCCGAACATACACAAACACACTTGCAAAGAAATAGATGAATCACTTTGTAATTTAAAAAGCAATCAATTCCTCAATATTAGCAACATTCAGTTAAAATTATAAAGAAATAAAACCAGAAATGAGAAACACTATCAATTAATTATTTAACACCAAAGGCAGAATTACTAATAGATTATAACTCAACACTAACACTAATTTATCAAATACCTTAAAAATGAAATACATGAATGTATGGACGGACACAGGCTGCACAGTTAGTGCTGTTCTCCCCATGTGTGCGTGGGTTCCCTCTGGGTACTCCGGCTTCCTCCCACATTCCAAAGACATGCTCGTTAGGTTAATTGGTGATTCTAAATTGCCTTTGAGTGTCCAGGATGTGTCCCGCCTCTCGCCCAATGACAGCTAGGATAGGCTTCAGCCCCCCCTCGGCCCTAAATAGGATAAGAGGTAGAGATAATGGATGGATGACCTGTTTTGATGTGTGATTTTTCCCCTTTAAATGTCGCCTAACAGCCTTTTTAGCAGCTATATTTCGGCAATGCTAACATGCTAATGTAGCAGATATAATACTTACCATGCTCACCGTCTTGCAGTTGCTTTTTAGCACTTAACAGAACAGCAAAGAGTGATTCAAATCCTATTAATTTTGCTGACATTTGGTCATAAAACAATATTGGACAAACTCAATTTAAGAGTTGATGTTGGAGCAATGTTGAAAGTTAATACTTTACCAAAAAGAACCTCAAATGGACACTGCAAGGCTGCTAGCATAGCTTAAAAGTTTATGTAGATTTTGTATCTGTAATGTCCGCCATAGTTTTCAAACATCACTTGCTTTCCTGAATGCACACATAAGGCATTAAAGAAACAAAACTCCTAACTTGTAAAGCACGTCTGCCAGATGTTCTAAGTGCTGTAAAATCAAAGGAACAAAGTGAGCATATCAGCGCAGCCAATTTGAAAGCATTACGCCGTTGACTCCATTAACACCCATAACTTGTAAAAGCCGACTCAACACAACCCAGAAGATTACAGTTTAGTGTAAATTCTGTGTCGTAAAACAAACTTTAACAGTGTGCCTGTTGTCCAACTGCGGGCTGAATGCTTTACACAAATGGCTGTATCACATCACCGCTCCTTCTTCTTACGACCACAAATCACCGCTCTCAGTGCAACTTCACTTGGCTTTATATTGCCTTAATGGAGAGACTGTTTAGAGCAGTCTTTACAACTAAGACGCCTTGCTGTGTTGTGTTATGGCAGCTTGACAGGATTGAATCACTGTTATCACCTCACATTTTTAAACAAGTCGGACTAAACCCACCATGAATTGATTGTCTTATCTTTATTTGTTTATATAGAAATAAGGCTGTGTTTGTAGTAGACATGAAAGTGTACGACCTACCTCACTCACTTAAGTACCCTTCCTTCCTTCCTTCCTGCCCTGGTAGTTGTGTGTTTCTGCAGCCGACAGCTGCAGCGCAGGCTGCAGGCTGTGGTCCACCACAGTCGGTATTAGGGTTGGAGGGCAGCAGGCGGTGGTATGCACTGACGTAATAAGGGCCCTGGACAGGAAAGGTAGTGGTTAGCAACCTTGTCATTAGCTAATCCTGCTATGTAATGTCAGGGAAGGCAAGATGAGCAGGATAATGACTTGAAAGGGAGATCTGGATAGGGTACAAGTGGAAGCATAAGATCAAAAGTGGTTGTAAGCTGTTTGACTGGATGTTTGCAGGTATATTTGGCTAACTTTCTTGCATCTTTTTTGCCGTTTAAACTTCCTCATTTATGTCTTCATGCAGGTGGCAGGCAGAGGAGAGACCAAATCAGTCGCCAACGGTGAGTTTTTACAAGGCACCATAAAAAAGTAGAGCTTGTGAATGTGTGTGGGCATACATGCTGCAGCTGTACGGTGAAATCTGGCTCCAAAATGTCAACTTTTCTCGACCTAAGAAATACGGCCTTGTTTTTAGATTGGCCTCAGTGGGTTTTTTTATTTTTCTAATTGCTTTCTGAAACCAAAAAAGGGGATTTTCTGCACCCATAAAGGAGCGTTTAATCTTTTAATTGAAGTAAAAACATGGAAATGACCAAAATGAGTGGAAGGTTTAAACAGTGCCAGCATGTTTTTAGAGTATGTCAGCAGCCTACTTGCCAACAGTATGTAGTTGTAAAGATAAACATGCGCTAAACTCCATGGTATTCCCGAAAGATTCCACCCATATCAACTAAAAACACATGATCCCTCTCTGGCTTCCCACTAGCAAACATTTCCAGTTGTCCTAGTCAGGACAAATGTCCAAGCACTTTGGCAGGACTCATTTTTCCAGGTATGAAAGTTTGTCAACTTGTCACCAGCTCCTTGATTTATTCCACAACATGTGCTTCAAGCCCAATAACTGACCCTTTCACAGCCCACCCTGTGGTCTTTTTCAGGTTGCCTTTGGCCTTTTGCTCCGCAGCGTTTTAGGATGCCACTTAAACATTGTTGGCTATTTTAAAATCATATCTGAGCGCAGCCGCCGCCTCCTTTTGTACCCCCAGTGGGCAGAAGGCGAGTTTCGGCCTTGAGAGATACTTTACACAGTACATGTGTATTGTGTCTCTTTTTGAGCGCACAGGATCACACACACACAGGCAAACACCACCTCTATAAACCCACTCAACAGCCATCTCAACGCCACTCTAACCTCTCGTTTCTGCTGTTCAGACTGCTGTCCTGCCTATCACAGTGTTAGAGGTATCCTGCCAGGCCAGATTGTCTCATTAATCACTGGTATTTTGGAGATTAGCACACCATCACAGAGTAACTCATATGATGACAGAGGATTTGTTTAGATGTAGCCTTTGTTGCTATGAGTTAGCTGCATGATATTACAGAAATTTGAAACCAAACTGGACCCCATGCAAGATAGCAGCATTGCACTCTCCACATGCTTGGCTCAAACAGAGCGCTTCCAAAATAATGTTCACTATTTTTGTAATGGTGAGGTTGGAAATAATGTTTCTCTGGCTGAATTTAGAACGATAATGTCAAGTAAGATTTTTGTTACCTTTCAGAATAAATTGGAATCTGAAATATTTTTCAGTGACCTGTTAAGCGCCATTAAATATCGCTAATGAAGACACAATGTTTACCATGCTAACCATCTTGGTTGAGGTGTCAACATGCTAGCAGTTGCTTCTAAACCCTTCTTCGACACCATTAAATGTCAAAGACTGAGAGTCTACAGCCTTGTTAGCGGCTACATGTCAGCAATGCTAATATGCTAATGTTACAGGTTTAATGTTTACCATGCTAACAGTCTTGGTTGAGGTGTTAACCTGCTAGCAGTTGCTTCTTAGCACTTTACAGAACAGCAAAGGGTGATTTAAATCCTTCTTCGACACCCTTAAATGTCGAAGACTTTAAGACTGAGAGTCTATAGCCTTGTAAGTGGCTACATATAAGCAATGCTGATGTGCTAATAGAAGATACAATGTTTACCATGCTAACCGTCTTGGTTGAGGTGTTAACATGCTAGCAGTAGCTTATTAGCACTAAACAGAATAGTAAGGGGTGATTTAGATATTCGTTTAAAGATATTTGGTCATAAAATAAATATACATTGAAAGTTAAGACATAAACAAAACAACCTAAAATGGGTACTGCAAGGCTGTTAGCATAGCCTAAAAGTTTATGTATATTTTGTATTTGCAATGTCCCCCATTTTTTCAGAAATGATACATAGTTGTTTGATTTTTGGGTTATGTTTGCCACCATTTTTTCAGTCAGTTCAACTCAGGAAATCAACACTTGAGTAAGTTTTGAGTGGCGTCTAGGAGAAGCTTAAGTGGGGCAATCAAGCAATGAACATATTCTCGTGGAGCTGTCACGCAAGCAAACACTCCTTAAAATATCCCTCTCAAAAGCGGTGACATGGAACAACTTTTTTAGAATTTTAACCCTGAAACATACCAAAAGCAGTGCTAATGTTTTTATTCCTTGTTAAACGGACTGGGGGTTTTAAAGAAAGCATCAAATGACCTTTAAACTGCATGTTAACTGCATGACTTCAACACTTCATGTGGTGTTTGCTGCTTGGTTTGACCCAGTGTCACAGGTCAGAGCTGTGAACCCACACCTGTCTGCAGACTTGTAGTAAAACCACTGATGGACTCGTCTCTTGTCTTCCATCAGGTATGGGACACTAATGTCTTGAAGGAGCCACTGAAGCTGGGGACCACGACAATCCAAGACTCTTCCTTTTGACTTTGTCTAAAGAACCAAAAAACGACCACATTCCCAAGAAGGACCCCAAAAAAACAGAGGGACAGAAGAGACGCTGTCCGAGCACTGTACTGAACAGCATCATATTTTTGTACGGTTGCCACGTATAGTGCCTTTGCACAATTATTTTGCTTTCTAAAAGAAAATGCTGTGAAATTTGGTCAATTGTAATTACTATTACTAATAATTACTTTATACAATCCTGCCAGGAAAAATTAAATTGAGATCCGTTGTATTCCATGCCGATGGAGAGTAGATGAGATCAAAGTTTCCACATTCCAAAGAGATGGGTGAAATCAATTCTCTCCCTCTTACAGTACATTTTCCATCTCTTTTTTTATTTATATTTAAAGCAAAAGCTTCACACATTCCTATTTTATTCAAAGTTCACCAGTTCAGGATAGAAATATAAGCACTTCTAGAATTTAGCGGATTTCACTTTTATTATGTCTTACCATTAGTGCAGCGATGGTCTGAGTAATATATGTTAGCACATGTGATGTTTTGAATATCATACTGTATCTTATATAACATCTTTATACTCATAACAAAAAGTATTTTTGCTTTTTTTGTATCGAGAAACTATTCACCAACAGGCAGTTAACTTCGGAGGTGATAGGAGTGTTGAATATTCAGAAGGCCATTATGACTTTTATTATCCTTTATGTCATTTTATTTATGTTTAATGTGTCCTTTTATATTTCTAGCTGTTTTGTAGCTTTTGTACCCGTTCGATCACTTTAAAATCTTCAGACATTCCTCTTTAAAAGCAGGTGCAAACGATGCCTTCGCTGCTTGAAAGCTGTAGGTTTTATAATATAGGAAATCAGCAAACCAACCCTCTTTTTTACATCTGCCTTTATCTGCTTTATTGCCTCTATGCACACTCTTATTCTCAGCGATATTTTTAAGTAAGGGCATGCAAATTAAAATCAGGATGCCTTAGCATATAGCAAGATACTTGTACAATACAAGGATATTTACCACTATGTAACTCTTCTGGCCTTATGATTGCAATAAAAGCGTTTTTGACAGCTGAGGTACATTACATAATCGCCTCAAAGACAGACTTGTGATTTTCATGTTTCTTTTTCACTGATATGGCCTTAAGTAGCACATTCCCTTTCATAGTTTTTGCACAATGCAAGCTTTGATAATATTGACGGTTTTCTTGGGCATTAAATTGATCAATGTTTCTGCTCAAAAGTCTGACAATCACATTCCATGGCTCCTGAAAAGAGCAGGGGGGCTTGACCAAAATACTTTGAAGTGTGATTTAATGTGACATTTATGCTTTTTTTTTTTAATACAGTGGTTTCATAATGCCGTGTTTTTTTTTTTTTACAACTTTGTGTCCATTTTGTGTCTCTTTTATTCCATGTTTAACCAGACACTCGTTGTTTGTGTAGCGCTAAGCCTATGCAAAACACACTATCTGTAGTCTCTCTAAGCACTCCCAATGTTACACAAGTGGGCAGTTTCCAACTGGATGAATGTTTTAAACATTGTACCCATGACTCAACAACAGCAATAAAGACATTGAGGTATTCAATTGTGTTATGTTTCCTTCCAAAACTCCATTAACATGGACCACGTTACATAGCACTGTGTGTAGTACTGATGCGATAAAACATGTTATCAATAATGAAGCCATGGTTAAACATAATGAGACAAGTAAAAATACTTTAAACAAAGCTTAATCATTTTTTAGCATAATTTTCCATCAATTATTAAAAAGAATACATTGAAACAAATGAGCCTCTTTATTTTTCACTGGCTAGTTTTAGTTTTCAACTCAATTTTGGCTCAAATATATTTAAAACTGTTTGTTTTGACAACTTTCCTTTTCCCTAGCTCGGTTCCCAATATTGCTTTTCCTAGCTTAACTGTTAACACGGCTGGCTAAACACATAAGCACCCAGTAACTTAGCCTTTTAATGTAGCTACCTAGCTAAAGCTTACTTAAGTCATAAGACACAGTCATTACTGAACCTCATGCTTCTGTAGCATCAGTGTAAACTCTTAGCTTCAACATGCAAACTTAGCTAGCTAATGCTACTAAAAAAATGTTGGGGGTTGTTTGATAAGAAAAGACACATGAAATCACCAATTAACAATGTGAAGGATGACACAAAATACTAATACAATATAATACTCATATTAAACATGAGATAAAACCTTTAATATTAAGCTAATGTGAAGATAGCTGGTAGGCTACCTAGCAAGCCTTGTCAAGTCCTCTGCAGCCTTCAAGTGCTGTCAGAAAAATTGTAATAGTTAGCTGCTGCCCTAGTAGCACATTAAAAGTTTGCTTCCAGCACAGACATTAAGCTACTGTTAAAAGGACACACTAAGGAACCATCCTTTGTCAAGTCTGTCATCCTGTGTGTGTTGCCTTCAAGTGCTGTCAAAAAATATTGTAATAATGAGCTGTATCAACTTGAATGAAGGCATTAATCATTACGAACATGTGATAGGAGGTTGACAGTAGGTAAAAGCACTTGTGTGCTGTCTATTCTCAAAAGTTACAACAACAGCAACAACAAAACTTTTCAGGATCTGTTATTATTTCTTGCCAAATAATACCGTGAAGAGGCGAGGACCAGTTGTATTTTCAATTTCTGGTCTCGAGTGCAGCAGTAGCACTTGAAGGCAGCATTCCTCTCCAGGTATAACTCATCCTTAGCCTCCAACAATAGAACTGACAACCCTCACCAGTCATAGAAAAGATATGTGGTCACATGACGGACAGGGCTGTATTAAGTGAGCTTTTTTTTTCTTGGGGAGGATGATTGAACTTGTCTTTGTGTGGATGTCAAAGAATAAGACCTGAACTTGACGCTAATCCCAACTCCTTCTCAGGGATATACAGGAGGTAAGATGTGAGCATGGGCATGACCTCTGGTTGCATGACAGCAAAAAAACCAATAATATCCTAAATTGTGTTAGAATTAAAGCAAAGTTAATGAATTAAGTTTTGTTAAACCTTAATAACTTGAGTTCAATCAAATTGAATACAGAAACCTCCTCTGCATGATTTTACAACCAACTGCTCAGATAAAGTCGTGAATGCTGAATTAAATTGGCTCAGACGTCGACTAAGTAGCCTCTTAAAGTTTTCATGATGGCTTTTCTTTGATGTACTCTGATCTGAGCAGTGCATACGCTGGTGAAAAGGTGCTAATCTCGCCCCTGAGACTGCTGTGTCGGTAGCATGCCTTGGGCTTTGACTTAATGCGGCCTAATGCTGAAACCAGCACCCGCAACATTCCTGCCACTGTCAGACTGTGTGTTATTACAAAGTTTCAGCCAGACGGGGACTGACCGCATGCATTAAAGCAAATACACGTTTAATACCCCAGCCATGACAGGCCTCGTACACTGTGAATTCTTTCTGGGTTTCCAGTCAGTGCAACCAGATGGTATTTCTCCTTTTCTTGCGCTTCACTTTCTCCTCTTCACATTTCGCTTTTGACGTCAGTTGCTCCATCTGATGACACGAGTAACAACCACACAGTGACACAAAATGTTTGAGCATATATGGAACATAATTGAAACAGATGCATGACATAAGAGAGTAATCCCACCAGGGAACGTGTAAATATAGTATGCAAAGATTTAAATGTGCAGCCGGCCCTTTAAATTGACTTGGAAAGAAGGCAAAAGAAGGTAGCCAGGAAGAAGAAATAAGAGAGGGAATTGGGGATGTGAGGCTTATTTTCTTTATCATAACATCAATATGTTCCTTTAGTTACAAAGAAACTGGAATAAACCTGTGCTGAGGAATAAGCCGCAAGACAAGCCTGAGAGGCATTGTTGGAAAAATGTTCCCCAAGCAGCAGCTGACCAAACCACAGCGACAAAAATAGCCTGTCTGCTCATTGATTTACTGTGAGTTCTGCGAGGTGAGCCAATACCATTGTCTACAGGAGCAGCTCCACACCTGTTCAAAAGCATACTCTATTATTCTTAAAAATAGACCCTCGCTCTCCCCCGCTGCTCTGACACTGGTGTTTATGATCTGTTTTATATGCCCTTGGAAAAAGCGTGATCCAAGGGACTGTTGTGCACAATCATGTTCATGTGGCTGGTATTTTCTGTATAATTAGATATAAGGGATTTAATGATATCATAGCCTTATTAAATCCAACCCTGTATCCTTGACCTTGACCTCAAACACCACAATGTAGTTGTTTATTAAAGTTTAGGAGGTGGGAGGTGGGTGCACCCTTCGAAACATTCACACACTGATGGCAGAGGCTGCTGTGCACGATCTGCCCATCAATAACTAACATATTCACACGCTATGCCTTTGGGAGCAATGTGGGGTTTAGCATCTTGCCCACTAAGCTGTGTCTCAATTCTGGGGCTGCATCCTTCAAAGCACGTATTTGAAGTCCGACTGCGTCAAAACAGCGCTTCAAAGGCTGCCCATTTTGAAGGCTCCTTCAGATGAGGCCGAACAAATGCGTCCTCCTTTTCTCGGGCCACCAAGGATCCATCGGGTGCTTTCTCAACACTTTTAAATGTAATTCAATAGAATAGCTAGCAATACAAATGTTAAGAAAAACGTGACGGTGACGCAAACAGGAAATCCTCCGTAGACCTGACCATCTCATTTCAGTTCGGCATTAGCAGTCAACGCAGGCTACAAATGACTCATCGCAAATCACCCTTCGCAGCCCGCGTCCTTCAAATGATGCAACCCCTAAATTGAGACACAGAGATTGAACCACCAATGTTTAAGTTGAGAGACGAGTCACTTTCCACTGAGCAACAGCAACCACAGAAAGGAATGGTTTGAGATTTTGAGAAAAAAAGGTTAATTCACTTTCCTGCAAAGTGATGATAGGTTAGTTTAGCTTAGCTTAGCTTAGCTTAGAGTGGAATCAGGGGCAAACATCTAGCCTGAAACTGTCTACAGGTACAAAATTCCCCCAACAGCTCCTCCAAAGCTCAGTAAAGCACATATTACAGATTGTTAATCTGTACAAAAGTGTACAAACTATAAGTGAACAGAGGTTTATGTGCTGGACTATTTTTTGGCCGGGAGCAGTGACTTTCAGACTCCAGATATGAAGGTTGTTTATCCCACAATGTAGAGCATGGCAAAAAAACAGAACAGCTACAGACACCCTGACCTTTACAACATGTAAACTGATCTTCTTGTGTAAAACCATTTAACATAAAGCCCTGTAAAAGTCATGTACATTCTTTTGAAGAAGGATTGAATTGTTTCTTTTTGAAAGAATATCAGCTGTTAATCATGTACTTGATGTGACATTTCATTCCACTTCAAAGTATTTTGAGCACCTGGAAAATTGTTTTCCCAGCGTACATATTTGGACAAATATGATATGCATATAGCTTCAGATGTGTCGGTTCGTCCCTGAAGGATTCGTGCAGTCCTGGTGGTTCCAGTGAAGCTCAGACTCCAGTCAGCTGCCTGCAGCCTCCATCAGTGCCAAGAGGAAATGGCTGAGGATTAGGCCTGGAGCTGTTTAAAGCCCTGGGCCTCTGCTTGCAGTGCCCATGGTGGAATCATTTCAAATTCTACAATTGCTCCAATCTCACAGCATGTCGCCAAGGATTTTTTGTTTGTGGGGTTTTTTTTTTGTTTGTTTGTGAGGTTTTTGGTTTAGTTGTTTGCAGAAATGATAAAAGCACTGAGAAGAAAGAAGGGGAGGAACAAACCAACTATCTGAGGGAAAGAAATCTCAAGGGCTTTTAAAAATGTTACAAATGAAAAGATAAAGAGAAAAATATCAAAAAGACAATCAACAACTCAAATCACAAGAAAATGTTAAAATGCAAAACCAGCACTAATTATATTAAACCCAGGAGAGCTGAGAATCTGGTTCTATGTGCCTGTTTACCAGTTGCAGCTACGTTAAAACTCTCACTTATTGTCTGAAAACAAGAAAATTTATTAAAAATGCATCTTGTCTTGTCTGCTGTCCTCTTTGTTGAAAGTAAGTGGAATCCAAAGATGTCTGGAGAGGAAGAAATAGTGGAGGTCGAGGAGATGCCGTAAGTACCTTAATTACATTTTAGTTGTATTTCCAATAATATTTAGTTAACAGACAAACTGAACTGATTAACACTGATTCCTTCAAAATCACTTTTTTTCTTCCAGGGAGGAAGGTAAGAAAGAGTTTGAGAGCATTCACTAGGATTTCGAATACAAAGTTGCTCTTTCAAGCATCCGTTTCTTGACGTAGCTGACCTGATTATGTCTTCTCAGAGGAAGAAACCCAGCAAGAGGAAGGTAAAGACTTCTGCACGGCTTCACATGTGTTAATTGTCATGTTTTATTGATTGTTTCTGTTGCTCTAACTGTGCCTACTGTCTTATGATACGGCTACTGCCAAATAAACATTAGCATATCTGAGCACTAAAAGTAGAGTGCTAGGTACAGGTAGCAAAGTACCACCACTGGCACTTCTAAAGTTCACTATTAGATAAACTATTATATCTGGTTAGTTTAAAGTGTACAAAACCAAAGTGCAACAGTGCCACATTGTTTTTTTTTAAGCTAGCCAGGTTATCTGTTTTCCCTTGTTCCCTGTTTTGTGTTAAGCTAAGCTAACCTGCTGCTGACTGTAGCTTCACATTTACAGTACAGACCCAAGAGTGCGATCAATCTAACATCTGACAAGAAAGAAAATAAATAATTACCAAAATGGCAAACTATTCCTTTAAATATGTATATATGAGATGTTACAGTGCCTTGTCTGTTATAAGTAGTATGACTATAGCCAATCAATGGGTAGTTTATTTTAGCACTGGAAATAGAGTGCTAGCTCTTTCCAAAGGTAGCCATACCACCAACACTACTTCTAAAGTCTGTTAATATTGTATAAAACCAATGTGTAACAGTATCACATTGGTTTTTAGCTAGCCAGGTTATCTGTTTCCACTTGTTCCCTGTCATTGTGCTAAGCTACGCTAACGTGTAACTGGCACCTGCATATTTATGATCCAGACATGAGAGTGGTATCAAACTTCTCATTTAACATTTAAGCAAATAAGTTATGTTGTAAAATTAAAAACTACCCCTTTAATGCATGTGCTCTTAAAGTGCATCAGGTCTTTAATATGTAACTTTGCTAAGGTGAATTAATGATAGCTTATCTTAGCACAGAGCACAGAGCTAGCACTCCACTTCTAGAGTGCTAGCTCTGTCCAAAGGTAGCTAAATCTGACGACCAGCATGTCTGAAGCTAAATTATTAACATATTTTGTTTGTTTAAATTGTGCAAAACCAAAGTACGATGTCATGTTGGTTTTAAGCCAGGTCATTGTGCTAAACTAAGCTAACCTGCTGCTGGCTCTAGCTAGTATCAATCTTCTTATTTAACTGAGAAGAAAGCAAATAATATTAGAGAACCTCTGTGTTTTGATTCTTTTTCTGAACCATTAAACCTCTTAAGACCAAATTTATCGTGTGACCTATTGGAGAGGCCAAAACCCTCAGTTGTACACTACTGGACTACAATACTAAACTGGATATAGTAAAAAGTAGCATGACTTTTGTTGATGCATCATGACCAAGTTATTGACCAGGTTAATAGGTCTTACTTAGATTTAATGGTACATTCACTTTATTTCTGAGTACTTCTTCAACATCACTGTATTCAGATGCAAATAACTAAAATGATACAAATGACTGAATGTTTTTTTATGACAGTATTCCTGTTGTTCTCTTATGTGTTGAATTTTTGCTTTGATTTCTGAAATGTGACAAATAGCCCACGGCTCAGTTTGTGATCCCAGATCATTCACAGTTTTTAGCTTTGCTCACAATGTCACCAGCATTGGTTTCAGTGTATCCCAAGAGAAAAAATAACAGTGCTCAGAATTTGACCAAATCCCAGCCTCAAGCTGTTTGCTACAGTCTTATTGATCCACTAATCCTTATTTTGTTCACTCAGACATGGAGACACCGGCAGAAGAAGGTTTGTATGACTTGTTTTTGTCAGTAAATAATGGCTTTAATTTGTACTTACTTCTTACAGGCTCCTGACGTGTTATTATAGTGCAGTGTACTGTATCTTCTTTTGTCATTTTGTGAGCCAACAAAAGCAAAAATTTGGCTTCATTGATTCTTGTTATGTTCTTGTTTTATAGAAGAAGCTGCGCCCGAAGTAGAAGGTAATGTCTCCTTCTTACGTGGCAATGTAATTCAAACTGTGTTTTTATAGAACATAATAATACTTATAGAGAAAAAGGTTAACATTATATGACATTAAATCATAGCATTACTTGTGCGATCATAAACATTACATACAGACCTTTTTTTATGTACCTAATTTTTATTGTCATGATTGTAGCTCTATTCATGTCTGTACTGACAGAATATTTACATTTCCGAGGTTTTAAAAGTGCCAATTTCCACAATTTTATGAAATCTAATTTTTTTTGTACCTCGAAGTAACCATATATCTTTTAGCTCTGTGACATGTCATTTTCTTGGTATATATATATTGTTGCATTTCATTTTCTAATGACAATTTTCATTTTTCCCACCGTTAAAGAGCCTCCCCCTACGGAAGATGGTAATTTATTTTATCTATTGTTATATTTTATGTGACATGTTATGTAATGCGCAAGCTTTCCTTATTTAGTTCTCCTACAGGTAACTTCAAAGGGGGGGTATTATGCTAATTTCAAGCTTCATATTTCACTCTGTGATACCTGTGGAGATAATTCTTCTGATTGGCCAGCTCTCCTAGCCTGCTGAGGAGCAAAAAACGGTGTGAAACCTGACGTTCACAGCAGTCTGCAGACTGGGCTGAGAAGCCTGGGGATTATTCCAACATAATTTTACCTACAGACTTGAAACTTCACCCACGTTTAGTATGGACATCCAACATTGTTACATTATATATATGTCCTAAAATGTGAAACAGCATAATACCCCCTCTTTAATATTTTGTAGTTATACCATGAACATTTACTAATGATATATTCTCAATTTCTTGCTTTGATTACTGTCACTGATCTACTTCCTGCTCACATTTCCCTTACAAAGAGCCTACAGAAGAAGGTAACACACTGTCTCTCTGTTAAAACTTGCATGCACCGTGTGAATAAATAGCTCTATATCACTCTGGCTTGTGCATCCCACCGTGTTTTATTGTTGTTTAGTCAGGGCAAGAAGACCTTAATGCTGAGATATTTGTAGGAAATAGAAATAGTGACTTTCAATCTTCCCAATTCCCTGTTGTAGATGAATTCATGTGGAGTGTAAATATCTTCCTATTCTATTTATTCTGATAACACATTTAAAAAAAGACTCCACTATCGGGAAGCAGGCCTAAGCTTTCATGGTTTCAGACCCCCAGAGCACTTACATCACCCCCGCATGACATGGCATACGGAAACTGTTTCCATTCCTCTCTCTGACGGGGAAGAATGTTTTTCATATCAAACCATTTAAAGTAGATATCAAATCTGAACAGGAAAGCATTTGCAAACAATAAAGTGAATCTATTTGTGTTCTGCATGCTAACGTGTCCTGATGTGCTCTGTCATAGAGTCTCCAGCTGCAGATGAAGGTACTGTAACTTACTCATGAATGTCTAACTTCTACTTTCATTGCGAAATAAATACCCTTACCACACATGCTCACAGATCCCCTGCCTACCAAAATAAAGCGCATGTTGTTTCTTAAAATAAAGCTCTCGGCAATCTTGGAAGAAACTCTTTCATATTGGGTTTATTTCAGAATACTGGTACCATAGACTGTATAAAAAGATGGACGACATGACAGCTCCCTAAAAGTGAAGCCAAAAGATTAAAAGCGCCCCCTGCTGACTGGCTACAGAATAGGACATAAAGCCCGCCTCCTCCATGTTAACAGATGGGACATGAGTAGATTATAAATCAATCAATCAATCAATTAAATTTTATTTGTATAGCGCCAAATCATAACATAAGTTATCTCTAGACACTTTACAAAAAGAGCAGGTCTAGACTGACTCTTTATGTTATTTAAAGAAAGGCCCAACATGAATCACCATGAATAGCACTTAGCAACATTCGGCACATTGGCAAGGAAAAACTTCCTTTTAACAGGCAGAAACCTCGAGCAGAACCAGACTCATGTTGAACAGCCAGAGAGAGAGACAGAGGGAGAAAGGAGCTTGGTTTGGCAGATCCCCCCGGCAGTCTAAATCTATAGCAGCATAACTATGGGCTAGTCCAAGCCTGAGCCAGCCCTAACTATAAGCTTTATCAAAGAGGAAAGTTTTAAGTCTACTCTTAAAAGAAGAGAGGGTGTCTGCCTCCCGGACCTTGACTGGTAGATTGTTCCAGAGGAGGGGGGCATGGTAATTGAAGGCTCTACCTCCCACACTACTCTTAGAGACTTTAGGTACCACAAGCAGGCCTGCACCCTGGGAACGTAATGTTCTAGAGGGGTAATATGGCACTATGAGCTCTTTAAGATATGATGGTGCCTGACCATTAAGGATTTTAAATTCTATTCTAGATTTTACAGGAAGCCACTGCAGAGAGGCTAATACAGGAGAGATGTGATCTCTCTTCCTAGTTCTTGTCAGCACACGTGCTGCAGCATTTTGTACCAGCTGAAGAGTTTTTAGTGACTTATTAGGGCAGCCTGATAGTAACGAGTTACAATAATCCAGCCTGGAAGTAACGAATGCATGGACTAGTTTTTCTGCATCATTTTGAGACAAGATGTGTCTGATTTTTGCTATGTTGCGAAGATGAAAGAAGGCTGTCCTTGATATTTGTTTTATGTGGGAGATGAAGGACATATCCTGATCAAATAGAACTCCCAGATTCCTAACAGTAGTGCTGGATGCCAGGCTGATGCCATCTAGGGCAGCTATATCATTAGAGAAAGAATCTTTAAGGTGTTTGGGGCCGAGCACAATAACTTCAGTATTGTCTAAATTAAGTAGCAGAAAGTTTCTAGTCATCTAGATCTTTATGTCCTTGAGGCATGCTTCTAGTTTAGATAGCTGATTGGTTTCGTCTGGCTTCATTGATAAGTATATTTGAGTATCATCTGCGTAACAACAAAAATTAATGGAGTGTTTCCTCATGATATTACCAAGAGGAAGCATATATAAGGTAAAAAGAATCGGTCCGAGCACAGAACCTTGTGGAACTCCATGACTAACTTTGGTGTGCATAGAGGACACATCATGAACATTAACAAACTGAGATTGATCTGATAAATAAGATTTAAACCAACTTAATGCAGACCCTGTAATGCCAATTAAATGTTCTAGTCTCAGTAACAGGATGTGATGGTCTATCGTGTCGAAAGCGGCACTAAGATCTAACAGGATGAGTACAGAGAGAAGTTCTCTGTCTGAAGCAGTAAGTAGATCATTTGAAACTCGCACAAGGGCTGTCTCAGTGCTATGGTGGACTCTAAATCCTGACTGAAAGTCCTCAAATAAAATCAAAATACACGTCAAATAAATGTTTCTCAACCATGGTTTCTGTCATTATAGTTAGTTCTTATCATGCTGATTATCACGCAGAGTTTTAATTAGTTATTTGATGCTGTAAAAAGGATGATTGACAGCTCTGTTGACAAATATGGCTCCTGCAGCCGATCTGTTCCCGATTAGCAGAGTAGAGAAGGATTGGTGAGAGGAAACATAACTAAAACAGCTTCAGATCAACACAAGAAGCTGTTCTGCTGTTAAACACGCTGACGTGCAAGATCTTTGCCATTTTTTTCCTTGGTAAGTTAAAGTGCTAATCTCGAAGATCTCAGTTTTGTTCTCTTTTGCGGCACCAATGGCGATAAATGGTAATTGCGGGAGCACACTTCCCAGATATCCAAATAGTGTTGCATTTGTGACGTACACGGTTGGCTCCAATGGTAACTCTTTATTAACTTTCCTTTTTAGACTGTTTGCCTTCATCTGAGCGTCGAATTTGTTTCCTTTTCTAGGATTTTCACTTATTGTTGAAGTTGTGTCTGTAGTCATCGATCTTTTCTTTGTTTGTTCAGCCATAGTAGATTACCGTTTACTCGCAACACTTGCAGAGATCGGAAAGGCAGCCGCTTAGCTCTGCCTACCCTCTCTGGCAGAACAACCACTGCTGGGTGATGGAAAATGCGTCATCAACTGGGCTCTGCGTGATTTTTTCCACGAAGGTCACCACCGACACCCAGGCTTTCATCAGTGGACCATAGGCTCAATCACCATTGTGTTACCTCATTCGGCGATAGATAGTGACTTAACAGACATTTATTTGAATGAAAATCTTCGAGATTAACACTTTAAGTGTGTGCTTTGGTTCGCGAAAGTGGCTATGGCTCCACCAGCCGATCTCTACTGCACAGCTCTGGCTCCAAATGACGTCACCAGTACCTCGGGGGTATTTTGGCTTTAATTTTGTACAATGAGAGTAGATGGAGACGCAACGTCCATCTTTATATATACCGTCATTGGCTGGTACACATTCTTTCTATTTTTGGACAAAAAACTGTCCTAATGTCATAAATTAAATGACAGTGCGTACTAGTCTTTTTTGTAACAGCAAACATATTGTATGTCATAATATTGACTGAGTGTTTATCCCAGTGCTACTTCAGTTACATATTTGTCAAAATGTGTGTTGAGTCTAATTGTCCTTTATTTTTCCATCATCTACACTTCAATCTGTATTTTACTAATTGTGATTCCACTTTGATCCTTTTTTAACATGATAGATGACTCCAAACCCAAACCAAAGTAAGTCTTTTCATTCATGCATCTTTCATATGGATGCATAAATCAACTTCAGGTCGTTTAAAGTTCTTCTTATTCTAACCCAGAGATTTTATTACAGGACATTTGCTCCAGCTATAGCTGTGCCAAAGATACCAGAGGGAGACAAAGTCGACTTTGATGTAAGTAGTAGACATAATAATTAACTTACATGTCTGCATTCATACATTTTTGTCTGGATTAAAGGACCAAATCTCTGCTGCAGTAGTCCAGGGTCAAGACTTTTTTTAGGACTGCATTTAGGGTTTTACTTGTTTATAATGCAGCCACCGAACGTTCTCCTCAGTATGTCATTATGCACATCTGTGTGTGTGTGTGTGTGTGTGTGTGTGTGTGACTGCAGGACATCCACAGGAAGCGTCAGGAGAAGGATCTGACTGAGCTGCAGTCTCTGATCGAGGCCCACTTCATCCAGAGGAAGAAGGACGAGGAGGAGCTCATCGCTCTCGTTAACAGGATCGTAAGTCTTCCAGGAAAGAGTGCCAGATGGAGTGATGCACCACCCAGTAAACAATTACACTGTGTGCGCTTGTGCGCTTGTGTGCTTGTGTGCGTGTTTGTATGGGCACGAATGTGCAGGACAAGCGTCGTGCTGAGAGGGCTGATCAGCAGAGGGTTCGTGCTGAGTTGGAGAAGGAGAGGCAGACTCGAGTCGCTGTGAGTTTCCTCTCATTTTAATCTTATTTTATTCAGGACACAATAAATAAAGAGTGTCCTATGACAACATTTGCCATTTTTTCTTTTAGATACTGTAAAAAAAAATTCTGGCAAATCTTTTAAACATGAGTGTACTTATATATAGATATAATTTCCTTGTGTCGCTTCAAGTTCAGCTCAGATGACACACATTTAAAGCAGCTTTAAGTCTTTGGGGGAGTCTTTTTATTGTCTGTCGCAAATGATACAGTACTATTGTATTTTCTTTAAAGCTGCTATAGTCGTTATTTTTATAATAAAAATGGATAAAAGAAGTAATGTGAAAATTGTCGCAAGGAGTTAAAAACTACAAAAAAATTATAACCCAACTCTGCAGTTTTCGTTAGGTTGGCTTTATAGTGTTTTTTATTGTTTTCCATCTTGCAACTTTAACTGTTTTGGTTCACTCTTTAAGGCTCTCACGGCATCATTTTCAGCTGTTTGGGACAAAAAGCTCCCTGCTAAGCACACCGCGCTTAAAACAGCCATCCATCTTTTATCTATACCACTTATCCTGTTTAGGTCATGGGGTGAGAGGCGGGGTACAGCCTGGACAGCTCGACAGTCAATCATAGGGCTGACACAGAGAGACAGACAACCTCTCACGCTCACATTCACAACTACGGGCAATTTAGAGTCACCAATGAACCTAACCAACATGTCTTTGGAATGTGAGGGAACATGCAAACTCCACACACAGGATTCAAACCAGGAACTTTCTAGTTGTAAGGTGACAGTGCTTACCACTGCATCATGGTGCAGCCCTGGACTTAAACAGTTTAAGTTAAAGAAAAGATGGTGTGTACAGTTTGGTAGCAGCTAAAGAGCCAAATATTTCCTCTAGGAGATGGTGGAGACCAAAAACAGAGACAAAAAGTGATTGAATATTGGCCTTACATTCACAGAGGGTCAGACAAATGACTCCAGATAAATTCAAATAATTCATATAAGTTAGCTTTAAATACTTGAAATGTCATAATAAGTTGCTTTTACAGCTTTTTTTGCCACCAAAATATCTTAGCTGGTGGACATTCACATGGTATTTTTCAAACAATTAAGTTAAAGTAAAATGTTGTCTTTTACAGATTTTGCGGTCATTATTGGTTGTATTTCATTCACTTGTGACCATCTTGTGCAATCTGTACGGCAGGAAGAGAAGGAGAGGAAAGAGCAGGAGGAGGCCCGCAAGAAGCAAGATGAGGACGCCAAGAAGAAGAAGGCTCTGACTAACATGACTCACCAGTACGGTGGAGTCCAACAGAGGGTCAGTCATGAAAGCGGAAAACAGTTCACCCGATTCTCACTGCAGTCATACAAATGTGAAGCACTGGCAATGTAGGTAGTGTCAAGACATCATTTCCACATTACTTATGAGGAAGACACAACATTATCTGAGATCAGTGACAGGAGATGAAGACAGTGATTCAGACACTGTGGCCACTTTGATGTTTTCTTTCTTTTATTCTTTCCTACTTATATCCAATAAATGCTGTTGAATTAATTCTCGCATCCAGCAAGACGGAAAGAGGGGAGCGAAGAAGCAGACAGAGAGAGAGAAGAAAAAGAAGATCCTGGCGGATAGGAGGAAGCCTCTCAACATCGACCATCTCAGTGAGGACAAAGTGAAGTAAGGTGTCATTGTTCCCAGCTCTGTATTTAGTCCACATTTACAGCCAGCTGCAGGTGATTTGTTTGTGAATAATCCACTTTACATTCAGTGTACCACAGTTAGAAAGTTTTAACATGGCCTTTTATTCATCTCGTTCTGAATAACAACGCTTTTGCTTAAAAGGGAGAAGGCCAACGAGCTGTGGCAGTGGCTGATGACACTGGAAGCTGAGAAGTTTGACCTCAGCGAGAAACTGAAGAAACAGAAATATGATGTAAGTACTTTGCCTCGGGGTGTTTATGTGACACTTGACTCCATGAAAGGACCAAACGAATAAATACAACCGCTTTTATCCCTTCCAAACTTCCAAACATGCCTTACATGCCAAGAACTTAAATAGGCTTGTTTGCTTTTATTCATGCGAGTTAGACGAGAAGATTGATACCACTCATGTATGTATGCTAAACATGATGCTAAAGCCAACAGCCAGTTAGCTTAGCTTAGCAAAGACTGGAAACAGGGGAAACAGTTAGCAACACAACTGCAGCTATAGCATGTTTACTAGTGAGCTTTTGAGTTGCTGGTGGTTGGATTTTGTTACCATCAGACAGAGGCATGCTAGCTTTTTCCTGCTGTTTCCAGACATTATGCTACGCTAGGCTAAGTGTCTACTGGGTCCAGCAACAAATTATATACATGAGAGATGCAGTTATCTATCTTCTTTTCTTGCTTGGATTTCTTGGCAGCTAAATAAAGAAATGAAATGTCCTAAAATGTCTACTATTCTTTTGAAGTCTATTAATAGAAAATAGAGATACTGTGTTTTAATTTTTTTATCTTTATATAAAAATCCCATTATGTGCTTTACTGTATGTCGGTCTAATGTATGAGTTTAAATCTTGGGATAAATAATGAAAAACATTGCAAGTTGACAGCACACCGCCCATGGCCCTAAAAAAGCCTCAGAATACGAAAGCTGAAACTGCACGCTCTTTGCTTTTAAGTGCAAGGCTGTCCTCAGGGCGTCTATCTAAAATGAATGTGGCTTGACTTCCAGATCAATGTACTCCAGACCAGAATCAATGAGCAGCAGAAGTTGTGAGTAACTGTTAATGAGGAGTGTGAGCCTCTTGGTTGTTGTGTAGTTTTGCTGCCTGTTTGCTAAGGAGCCACAAACTGGGTCTTGGGCAGTGGAGCAGGAACAAAGCTGGGCGACAGCCACAACAGAAGGTGAACCTGAAAGTTTGTGTTAATGAAGAACGCTGCAGGAGATACCTTGTTGTTGTCACTCGGCCAACTCGGTCACTATTGTACGCTAGCAAACAACAGAAAAATGCCCAAAAGCTGTGTGCGGTGGATCACGCTGCCAACAGGGTTAGCCACCAATTAGTGTTTCAAAGCATCTATAACAGGAAAACTGAGCCCTAAAGAGGACAGAAGAATATACTGTGAGGCATCAGCAGGAAATATGGAAAAACACTGGCCAGGCAAACTTACAGGGTGAAACTCAGCCATGGCCTGCTTCAGAGCTTTGTTAGGTTAAATCATAATCTTAACTGGTGATTCAAAGTATTACATGTTAGTTAAATGGGATCATTTCTCCAAGTTGAACGTGGTAAAGAGAAGGACAGAGTCACAATATTTAGTTTGTTATATAGCTACTATTTCCTGTCTGGTCCCTCTATTGCCATCGCTAGCAAGTATTCCACATTATGCTACCATTTAAAAAAACTGAAAAAACTTGAGAAAAGTTTTACATTTTGGGAAACCATTTGCTTTCCAGCAGAGAGTTAGATGAAAAGATATTCCTGCCCTTGTATCTGCCTAAATAATGTAAAGCTTCTAACAGTTGCAGTTAGCTTAGTTTAGCATAAAGATTTAAACAGGCAAAGAGCTAGCATGACTCTGTACAACAATAACATAATGCATAATACACAAACTGCTTTTGTGCAATGTCGTAACAATGTGAAAACCAGTAAAAACTTCCTTCTTGGGAACATTTACACACTATGCTTAGATAGTTAGCCCTTCTGTTAGCTTCATAGTCATACCTTTTAAATAGTTAGGCCGACTATTTTGCGTTAATTCATACTTCGTACTGTTTCAAGATTTTATGCAAAGCTAAGCTGAACACTAATTCACCAAGACCACCAACAAATATCCATATAAGTCCACAAAAATATAGAGTATAAATAGTCTCCAGAACATCATTTCAGCTGTCAGCAACTTCTGACAGCTATCATTTGACCTGAAGTCAAATGTTGCTGTCAGAGCCGTGTCTCATCCTTCATTTTCAGCTTTAAGGAACAATTTGACTTGTAGAGTAATGGTGCAGATACACTGGAAACATCATTATTAACATTTCCGCTCTGAGATTTGAGGCCTACCTTTATGATTGAGTTGAATGATAATCTCAGTCAGGAGGACTAGAGGTGAGTCTCCAAACTCTTTGGACTTCAGGTGAGCATATCTTTCCCTGCTGAGCTCTTCTTACGGACCACTCTTCTTAAGGTCCGCTTCTTCGGCTCAGCTTGTGTCCGCCTTTGTCTGCTGTCGTTCCTGTGTTTAGCATGTGCTCCATGTTTGTCCTCCACAGATCAATCAGCTCCTGGCGCGCGTTCAGACCCACCAGAGGTAAGAAGTGGCCATATTTAAAGGCGTGGCTCATATTAGCACTGACAGTATCTTTTGCTTAATCTTAAAAGCTACTTTGAGGTGGTTTTGGTACTCATTTAAAGAGCCTTGGGAAATGTTAAGTCCGATTTATTTCTGCAGATGTAAACCTATAAAGATCTTCAGTGTGTTGCATTATCTCTTGTACCCCAAGGCCTTTTAAACTCACATTATCCTGCTTGATATAAAGTGGGAACATGTGAGGCAGTCTTAACTGATTTAATTGTGAGCACAGTTTAACATAGTCACTAAAAGTATGTTTAACCTACTGCAGCTCGGCTCTCATCTTCCTATGGCTGTAAACAAGTAAAATATAGATTCAGATGTTTTAGACAGCCATGGAAAAGATCAATTCAAAAGTATAAAGTCTGCTGTTTTAAGGTATGCATGCAGTATTTCTAGTAACTTTTGGGTTCTGGGTTATTGTGGTGCGTAGTATTCTTTATTCTCTTTTAACTGATGTAGAAAGTCCTCTCCATCCAACTCAACATTCCTCTTTACATCCTCATCCAGGAAGTGTAAAAACACTGTGTTCTTGATCCACTGCTATATTTCAGCTTTGAAGTTTGTAAAACAGAGAAGATCCCAAAGCCCCACATATTCGCTTCTTTTTGAAAACTGCTTTGCGGAACACCATCAGTACCGATTCTGAAAAGTAAGCCGATCTGAACCAACCATCTTGAAAAAATAGTGTCATAAGAAGGAAAGGTTTTAAGGCAGAAAGCGAGACGTCAGCTGGTAAGTGTCTGCACTCTGCTTTGCAAGTCAAATATCTGGTACATTAACTGTGGATGTATCAGATAAAATGGGTGCTAAAAGAGAACAAAGGCAGAGGATCAAAGGTAAGGCGGCTGTCTATAGGACACAATCATCATTTGCCAGCTGTGTCCGTTTTGAAATCGCTTGCTTTGCCCTTAATTCTAACAGCATGATGCTTTGCTTTTTGCCCTCTTCAACTCTTCTATCACTCCTCTCCAGTTCACTCTCTTCCACACCTAATTTCATGCTCATAATGAATATCACACTACATTGGGAACTACATAGAGTGTGCACTGATGATATCACTCACAGGGCTGGCTAAGATTTCTTTGCTAGCTACTTAAAGGAGAAATTCTCCCCTGGAAAAAGCCACTGTCGGTCAAAGCTGGTGTTCTCTGTACTCGATAGAAGCAATAATACATTTCAAACCTGACGATTTTGAATGAGCCATAACATCGGAGGCGGGCGTCCTAGATTGAGGAAGTGTTGTTTAGCAGGCTCCCTGGCCTCCACCAGATGATGCAGTTTACATAGTCTGGCATTAACTCCTGTTATAGAATAACAGGACTGAGGTTGAACATTTAAGACATTTATAAGTGTTGGAGTAATCCCCAGGCTTCTCAGCTCAGTCTACGGGCTGCTGTGAACGCCAGGTTTTACACAGTTTTTTCTACACGCAGCCTCAGCAGGCTTTGGAGAGCTTACCAATCAGAAAAAAGTAGGCTTGTAGAGGCGGGGTTTCTTGAAGGGACAGAGCTGACTCCTACGCTACAGGTACCACAGAGTGAAATATGACGCTTGAAATTGGCATAATACCCCCCCTTTAAATTCATCTTTAGCAACAAGTAAATTGAGTATTACAGTATATAGCACACTATATATTGTAATATGAGATTTTTGTACAGTAGCCTTTTAATGTTAAACTATGAGGACTTTCTTTGTTAAACCTGCTGCTTTAAAGGTTCGCTACTGATAAAAAAACAATGTGGTTTTTTGAAGCCTTAATTTGAGGAATAGAGGAATTTTTTGCAAATACTTTTCATTTAAAAAAAGAGGCCATGCCCATAAATTGTAACATTCAAAAACAAAAATCAGTAGTTTAAAATAGAAAAGATAAATTACACAATCCACAAACATCTGTTAAATACATAAAAAAATCTATTATAATTAAAAACACGTTTGAACCTTTAAAAACTCTTATTTATTCATTGTTCATCCAGCTTCTTTTCACAAGGTCATTCATTTTTAATTTGAGCACTCTTTATTGTGAAATCTCCTTCATCTTAAGTCTGTTTCTTGTTTCACAGCAACTATTATTCATCATTTCATGAAGCAACTGATTATCGCAAGGTCACAATCTGTCAATCAACACACTGAGCAGAGCCTTCTCTTAGCCTTCGCTTTGGTCTGAATGAGCCGACAGATAAAGCATGGATGGATGACAAAACGTTTTGTACCAATACCTTTTGAAAATATATAGATTACAAATTACATGTATGCATTCATTAGAGTACCATATACTTACTGTATATGATTAGATGATTTTGATCACACCTGAGCAACAAACTGCAACAATGGACTTAGTTAATATAAATTCATGCCTGCACACACTGAGCTGTTAAATGATGTCTGTTTGTTTCACAGCGCCAAAGGAAGAGGCAAGGCCAAGGGCAGGGTGAGATAGACGCAAACAACAGCAGGAGTTCTTCAAGGGAGCGTCTGAAAATGAGCGGCGGTGTTGACTTTGATGACATTAATGTACGCTTGGATAATAAGTCAGCATTGCAGCAGCTTGTTATAGAAATAAACAATAAAAAGATGTGTGCTTTAAGCCATGTAGTGCCTTTGTCTTTTACACTCTCGACCAAACCCCACTTTGTCTTCGTCAGTTTAAGAGCTTTAAACAAATGAATCCATTCAACCGGGTTTAAAATAACTCTTCTTTATTCTTTTGGGAACCAAACACAGAGAACCACAGTGCACCATAAGTTTCACATGTAGGTTGCGATATGTAAACATAATTAAATGACCTACCGCAGCAGGCTGCAATAGTGCTCATTACACTATCCACACACTTAAATAACCACATTAATAAATAAGGATTACAGTGTCAGGATGGTGGACTTTCTATACAGTACAGTGTGGTGACAACAGTGCAAAAAATAATGTGATGGAGTATGTACACAGGACTATTTTACTCCAGCGAACAATCCCTGCTGCGACTTTTGAGGTCCCATGTTTCTGACACATGACAGCTACTCCTAAATGAAAAAGGGTGCAGATGAGGAGAAGGATAATATGTTTTGATTTTCTATAACCTAGAGCCATAACATTTGCAGAATGCTTTGTGGGGCTGCCAACGTGGCATCAAAACTTTCATTTCCACTTCACACAAAAGTCCATTTCCATTCTGGTTAACCGCCGTCTTTCAAAAATGAAAAGTACTTTTGCCTTTGGCTGCACTTTCGATTCCTCCAGGAGCCGTGGGAGGCAACTACAGTTTCTAAAACCTTATCTTAAACATCGTCTAACAGAGGCAGTGCATTTTCATAAACTCAACAACACCAAGCTTTTTAAATTAACATATTCAATTAACTTACATTTCTTTAATTTGGCTCAGGGGGCCTTTATGATACCTACTGTACATTGAGCAGGGATCAGATCAGTGCATTTTCATGTTTGCAAATCTAAAACGTCATGTTCAGACATGATGAGTGCATGGAGCGTCGGTCCTTTAGGCATGATGAGGCGATTACAGATCAGGTTCAGCTCCCTTTGTTGATTTCTCACCACAGATGTGTTTCCCTGATCTCAGCAATCACCTGGCTGGCTTTTTGCAACGCCTGCAGACAAGATAAACATAAAAATAAACAATTAAAATGGCTGAATGGACCTGAATTCAACAGGGACACGACAATGTGCGATCGTGTTACCTGTAGCATGTCAGCGGCCTCCTTGCGCCGCTGGGCCATGTCCTCCGATTCAGTCAGCAGATCGTTGAGGAGGCCAGATTTATACAGCTGGCCAACAAGCTCGCTCTGGAGGCTGTCCTTCACATGGTTAACCAGGAAGTGCATCACTGCCTTCGGCACACTGCGGAGGGAGAGAGGAAACAGACCGGACAGATGGTTGAGAACAAGGAGGCAAGATGTCCTGGTGATTGTGTCGTCCCTGCAGATGGACAGGCATGAATTTGACCTCTATGGTAGCCATGCTAGTTAAAGTATCAAGCTGCTGAAGTACAAACTATGAGTTGATAGAACTTATTTATACCTATTGGACACCAATACTCCAATAATACGGCAAAACGCTTGGTGACCAAAGATGGTCAAATTAAGCCAAATCACATGCAAAATAATGTAACAAAGCTGATTATATCGCAGGACTACAAGTGTAACTGTAGTACTTGCTTTTCAGCCATGGGTTTTAACAGTTCCTGGCAATTGTTATAATTATTTATTACACGGCTGTGTTAAATACTCTTTTCTGATTACAGCATTCCGAGGTCTGCTATTTCTTGTAAACAGACCATTGCTATGAAGAACAGACCGTTGCTAGGGATTTGGCTCTAAACACACAATCCGGAGGACTAACTGTAATCATATCAATCCACCGAACGAAGTCCGGTAAGTTTGATGTTGGTTTGTTTACAGAGGGGGAAAAAAAGACTAAAACAGCGGAGACAAAGCAATAAAAGTTAAACAATGCAAAAACTGAAGGCTACGACAGAAAGAACGGCACATGAAGTTAACATTAAACAGAACACAGCACGGGATACGACGGTGTTTAAAGACGGTGAATGGAAAAGCAAATCAACAGACTCTGACAGTGACGAGACAGAAAACCTCAATCAGGTGCTGCGCTGATTCCTGCAGTCAGGTTTAACTTATCTTACTTCACCATCAGTGGAAATGTTTCCATTTAATGTGAGTAAGAACAGCTAGCTTAGCTCATTTTAATGTGAGTAAGACAGCTAGCTTAGCTCATTTTAATGTGAGTAAGAACAGCTAGCTAAGCTCATTTTAATGTGAGTAAGAACAGCTAGCTAAGCTCATTTTAATGTGAGTAAGAACAGCTAGCTAAGCTCATTTTAATGTAAGAACGGCTAGCTTAGCTCATTTTAATGTGAGTAAGAACAGCTAGCTTAGCTCATTTTAATGTGAGTAATACAGCTCTGTTAGCTCATTTTAATGTAAGAACAGCTAGCTTAGCTCATTTTAATGTGAGTAATAACAGCTCAGTTAGCTCATTTTTAAAGGCTAGAGTTAACCGTAGCTATGGACGCAGCTCTCACTGTGAGTCTACTGGACTATATTTAAATGGAAAACGGAAACATAATTTTTCAATGAATAATATGATTTCAAAATCATAAGTAAAAATCTGTTTAATAAGTGGGGATAATGTATAGTGAACAGGTTGTTATCAAGGACAACCGGCTCACTATCCCTTACTTATGGCTCTTAACAGTAATGAAGGAACATGTAACCCAGTGCAACACTGAAGCTCATTGATGAGTTTAGAAACGCTGTTTGGAGCTCTATGGTATCAGACTTAGACTGCACAGACGATACTTGTTAGTTGGACCAATTCATTGTTGTTTTTATTTTCATGGGATTTGTTAATAATTAAGACAACGAAAAGACGTATCCTTTAAAGACAAGCTGGCTGGCCGACCTGTCCTGGATATTCTTGCGAACGATCAGGAAGTAGGACTTGATGAGACGTTCAATGACCTCACAGTCCCGCTGCTCACGTGATGACAGCTTCCTGGCGACCGGCACAGGCTGGAGGGGAAAAGGAAGACAACATTTAAATCAACTGTTGACTGAAAAAACCTCACTGTCATGATGGGGAATGCTTGATGTGTTTAGCTACCACATCAAGCAGGTTGACGACTCCTTTAAGGGGGCTTCCAGGTCCGGAGCCGGCTTCCTCTCCTTTCTTCAGCATCCCCCTCCAGTTCCCTGTGCTGTCCTGCTCACCTGGGGGCCCTGCTGACGGGGCCTGAGGAGTCAATAAGACAAGACAAGTGAAGAAAAATAAACTGTTATCACACCACCAAGGCTACCTAAGTTATTAGAAAAGCACCCTTTGCTTGTTAAAGGGTTAACAGGGAAGGAAAGGTTAGGGTACGGAGCATAAAAACCATGACAAGTTCATATGCAATAGTGCAAACAGCAAGACAAACAGACATGTACACCAAAACACATTCAAATATATTTAAAGTTAAACATTGAAAACTGAGCACAGTACAGCCACTGACAGGATTAAACGTCTTTGTTTAGAGATGAAGTTAGGAGAACGCCAGAGAGAAGAAATACATTTTACTGTTAATGCAGCACTTAGAGAGAAAACATGATAAGCAAAGCAGGAAATCACAACCAAAATACAAGTCTGTAAGATCCTACTTTCCAGTGGTGCTTTGAGCTAGATGCTAGCATCAGCATGCTAACATGCTCACAATGACAATACTGAGGTAAATCTGGTATAATGTTTAACATGTCTATGTTCCTAGTTTTGCAGGTTACCAAACTAACTAGCATTAAACACAAAGTACATCTGAGGCTTTTGAGACATTTTACTACTACTACAAAAAAGGCCTAACTGATGCGCATGAGGGTACTCGTGGAAAAATCGTTGGATTACCAAAGTAGGTAGGAGTCATCCTCTGGAGACTGTGCATGTCTGTTACAATTTTCATTGTAATCCATTCAATATTATTTAGGTATTTTGGTTTGGACCGAGGTAGGGAACTGACCACCAAAACATTGCTATCTAATACTGAAGCAGTATGAGATTTCACAAACTGATAATTGTACAGCGGCCCTGAGAGCTCAACGCACAGCAATTTAAGAAAACACATGCAAATACACAAAGGACAAGCAAGTTAAGAAAACTTCTTCATCACTTTGACACATGTGCAGCATTTAAAACGCACAGCAAATGTTGGGAACACAAAAACGCTTCAATTAAAAACCCTGCAACTAAAAAAATGCTGAAATTAATAAAAGCTACAAACAGAAATATGCTGCAAATGAAAGAACACTGCAACTTAAAAAAACACTGCAAACAGAAAAACGCTGCAAATAAAAAACACTGTAAATAAAAAACACTGCAAACAGAAAAACCCTACAAATAAAAAACACTGCAAACAGAAAAACGCTGCAAATAAAAAACACTGTAAATAAAAAACACTGCAAACAGAAAAACGCTGCAAATAAAAAACACTGCAAACAGAAAAACGCTACAAATAAAAAACACTGTAAATAAAAGAACACTGCAAACATCAAAACGCTGCAAATAAAAAACACTGTAAATAAAAAACACTGCAAACAGAAAAAAAACGCTACAAATAAAAAACACTGTAAATAAAAAAACACTGCATACATCAAAACGCTGAAAAAAGAAAAACACTGTTAATTATAAAAACACTGCAAACAGGAAAACGCTGCAAATAAAAAACACTGCAAACAGAAAAACGCTGCAAATAAAAAACGTTACTCCATTAGATGACTTGACTTTGCAGGCTAATAATAGGAAAAATGCTAACGTTACGTTAACAGCAGATATCTAGCAATATTGTCTGAATCTTGCGATCACAATGTTGAAATAATACCAACATAAACTTACATTTTAGCACATTTTCCAACACCACTGAGAAATAGCTGAAATGAGTCACAAACCATGGCAACAACAAGCATGTCCCAGCAGTGTTTTTATATTTGCATCACGTTTTCTAAATGCTGTGCATGTGTTGTCAAATTGATGATGATGTTGTCTTAATTTAAATGTGTTTTGTGTATTTGCATATGTTTTCTTAAGTTGCTGTGCGCTGAGCTCTCAGGGCCACTGTATAATTAGCTCTGAAAATATCATGGTCTCACGCCAGTTGTCTATCATATCGTAAAGACTGGTTCTAGTAACTTGTAACTACTCATAATTTCCACTGTCACAAACTAACAAAAAGGGTAACGAAAGTGATAAGAGGTTGGAAAAAGGGAAGAGAGGGAGAGGAAGGCCTTTTCTGTGAGACAGGAGGACCAGCTTTGGGGAGCAGACTCTGCAGAGAACAAAGTTGTTAGTGCAAGTCCACACAGGCTGAGGGGGAGCGACACAAGAGCACGGCATCAGCAGACAAAGATCAGAGTGCATGCCAGCAGCCCATGCCCATCCAACCATCCATCCATCCATCCATCCATCCATCCCCGCCCCACCAGCAGCCCCACAGCCAGCCCCGCACAGAGCCAGCGAGCTGCGTACGTGCCCACCTTGGCACCGTCCATGTCTACTCCAGACGCGTAGAGCTCGCCAGAAACCACAGTCGGGCCAGCCGGGCCTTTGCCAACAGACTAGCAGGAAAATGAGAGCAGTAATGAAGAAAGAGAGAGAAAAAGAACACTGAGAAGAACTGTGGAAAGACAGAGGGACGGAGCTCGGCAGTGGAAAGTCATTTGAGGGGAGGAGAGAAGAAGAATTCCTGGATGGAAACTATCCGAGGCATTTGGTTCACAGATCCTCATCCTGTAGTGCTATGAGTTATTAACGCTGCACAAGTCAACCTTAATACTGGGGACGCTGAAGACATGCAATAAAATATTACAACACAAGAGCTTCTGTTGTTATATTTAATATTTTAAAAAAGGGATTCTATTACCTTATCTCTGGGCACTGAAGCGGGCAGCTCTCTCATCCTGTTCCTCCTTTGCTCCTACAGATGCACAAGATCAGATGTTAGCACCAAGGATGGTTTGGGCCAATTAACTTTAACATAATTAAAGAAGCTATCCTACATCTTAAAAAGATATTTAACTGATATTGTGTAATAAAAAAAATCCTCACTGTAAGGTTCTAACAGATAACAGAGCACATAAAGAAACTGACTACCAAAGCGTTAACTTAATTCACTACTGAAAACTTAGATGGATTTAATTCCCAGCATTCAAATATTTCACTGTTTGAAGTTATGTGGTTAAAATTCCCCCTTTTAAAAATGAAAGAATCCAATATTACAAAAACTGTAGTCAAGTTGCTCAAATTAAATTGGTGAATTTATGATCTGAAGTGAAGCTGTAAAAATAAAAAAGTTCTTCAAAGTAAAATAGTGAAATTCAGAAACCAAAATATGAAAGTCCGGGGGGTTTGAGCCTATCCCAGCCGTCATTGGACGAGAGGCAGGTACACCCTGGACTGTCAAACACAGGGTTGACACACAGAGACAGATAACCTTTTATGCTCACGCTCACACCTACAGGCAATTTTAGAGTCTCTAATGAACCTAACGAGCATGCCTTTGGACTGTGTGAGGAAGCCGGAGGGAACCCACGCATGCACGGGGAGAACTTTCCAACTTCGTCTGAACCGGGATCTGAACCAGGAACCTTCTAGCTGTGAGGTAACAGGGCTAACCAGTAAAGATAAAGTGCCCTCTGAGTGTCCTTCCAGTAAATAAATGATATATGTTGCTCTATAGCTACAAATACCCATGTTGTTCATTCACATCACAGCTTTCCATGGCATACAGCAGGTGGCCCTTTTCGTTTGCCCCTCAAACTGGCGCTAACCACTGCACCACTGTGCAGCCGAAATAAAGGACAATCAAATGATAAAACCTTTGTCCTATCAGGTTACATTTGTAGGTTACATTAACTGAGGTAATGAATGTCTGCCTTTATAAAAGAGGACGAATGTTCTTTAATGAACTGGGTGTTTGAAGTTTGAATTCTATGAATTTATTTCTTTTGTTTTGTGTCTGAATTTCACCAAACCAATTTTTTAAATATTGGGTTTCATCTGAAAATGATTGAATTTGAGCTCCATGAAAACAGCTCTAAAATGTATGAATTGATCTGCAAATGAGTGAAATTTACATGCACAAAATCAAACCTGGTTTTTAAAGTATAATATTTCATTTATATAGATTCTGAAGGCTTGAATTTCACAGTAATGTATTGAGTGTCTTATTAGACACAAAATAGTTTCTGTCTTTTATATAGTTTTATATACCTAAAGTAATATATATACGTTATAACCCTAGGCCTACAGGCCAGTGCTGCACCTTAGTTGATTTAATTATGAGTACAGACCTCTATGTTGTTATTCATGACCCCACAGGCATCTGCAAAGTCTGGATGTTTGGTGTTGATGTAGGCCAGCTCTATTGCAACCAGGTTATGCACCTATGATCGAAAGAGAGAGCACAACTTCTGTTAGAAATATAAAGCTCTGATTCAGCTTTTCTGCAAGCTGAAAGATAATGATGAATGCGAAGGTACCATCTCATTGGTGATGGGCAGTCTCTTCCTCAGCAGGGAGGTGACCACTTCTACGATGGCCTCGTGTAGCTTTGGGAATCTCTGCAGCTCCTGCAGGACACATTATCCGGGATATAAATCTGTGTGTGTGAGGGAAAAGATAAATAAATGTGATCTGAGCCTGGACAGAGCTGATTACCTGTGTGCTGTAGTTGCTGCAGTGCTGGATGATCCTCTGCATCTCCTCGTGGACGAGCTCCACGCAGCGCAGGCTGGGCTCCTCCAGGCGCTTCACCTGCTTCTTCACCAGCAGCTCGAAGGAAACCTCGGGGACGAACAGGGACGGACGCGGGCCCTGATGGAGGAGACGGTGGAGGGAGATCATTGTTACAAGAGTTAAGTGAGCAAACAAGAAAATCAACAGAGGAGACTGTGTGCTGCAGAAAAAGTCGTGTTTCTGTTGTTTGTACGATAGCTCACAGAGCTAACGATGACAGAAAAACTCCCTAATGATGTCACATTTATGGGATAATGCACTCACTGTTGCGTTCCTTATGGCTGTTAGGATGTCTATGGTGCTGAGTCCTCCCAGAGGATCCACAGACTCCAACGTTCTGCCAAAAGTCTCGTGGAATATGTAACAAATTCTGGCTCCACCGCACCTGAAAAATAGCACCAGGGGGATATTAGCAGTGATGTGAACCCCGTGGCCTCCTCTCCTGTCAGCTCTTCCTTCACAGAGGCGGTGCGTGTCTCAACTTACAAGTTGTATCATATTAAATGATGAAACCAATGCAGTTGTTTTGCTCATTTCCCCTGCGCTGGAGCAACAGCATCACCATGTGGCTGAAGGGAGGAGAGACACAGGGTACTCACAGCTCTGCTGTCTCGATGTATTTGGCCGTGCCCTCTATGGTGTTGCAGTATTCTGTGGCGAACTTAGTGATGAGCTGGAGCAACGTGGCACTCTGGTCCTCGACAGGTTCACCGTAGCTGCTGAGCAGGGACTGGTACTGGGCTGCCAGGACGTTGATCCGTGTCTTCAACTCAGGGAGACAGTCTCGGATGTGATGCATCAGTAACCTGACATTATGGAGGGAAAGGGTAGAGGGGTCAGTATTTGTGCAGGAATATCACATGATATTCTGAGCTGTGATTGGACGGGCTAATCCTCTATTGTCTGAATGAAAGATGGCTGCTCCAAAAACAGTGCTTAATGATTTAAAACATGCTGCTTGCACATTTTTGTGGCTGAAAATGACGAACCCAAAATAAAATGTTTACTATTCTTGACCTGAACTTCCTGTTTCCGTCTCCACTGAGAGGTAACTCTTTAGAGGTCACGATCAAAAAGTCCAAACTGGCCTGAGTAACACTGAAGCACATTCACAGAAGCAGACACAAGCAGAAAGTGACTTTTTTATTTCTTTCAAAATTCTATTTGTTGTTTTCTGTTGTGTCAGGGACCTTGAAAAATAAGCAACTGCTATCACAGTGATGATTTATATTATTTTGTTGTTGCATTTTTCTTGACTATACAAGGGGTAGGACTTTTTCACATCATCCTACACCCTTTCGGAGAGAATAGTTATAAATGAGTCTTTATAGAAAGTATGCTGTTATTGCTATTTGCTTTGTTTGCCTATATATTTGATGTTACTTTTAAACACAAAGCCCACCTTCTCCATGTTATCACATGGGACATGAGTCAAACTATAAAATCAAAATACACGTGAAATACATTTTTCTTAAACATGGCTTCTGTCATTATAGTTAGCTCTTATCATGCTGATTTATGTCCAAGTGTTCATTTTTCTGACAAGTTTATTTTTAATTAGTTATTTGATGCTGTCAAAAGGATGATTGACAGCTCTGTGGACAAATCCGGCTCCTGCGGCCAATCTGTTCTGGATTAGCAGAACAGAGGAGGATCGGCGAGAGGGAACGTAACTAAAACAATCACTAGAGTCATTGAAGTTTCCATATCTGTGAACGTTAACCTCAGATCAACACAGGAAGCTGCTGCTGTTAAATACGCTGACGTGCGGGATATTTATCGGTAAGTTAAGTGTGTGTTTTGGTTAGTGGAAGTGGCTACGATGGCCAATCTCCAAACGACGTCATCATCATCATGAAATGTCAGGGGTATTTTGACATCAATGTTGTACAATGACAGTAGATGGAGACGCGTCGTCCATCTTTATATACAGTTTACACCAACAGGGGCGTAAGGTTTCAATGCATCGTTTTTCAAGGCTGTTCTAACTGTTGCATTTACCTGTTGAGGGTTCTGGCCAGGTATTTTGTTCCGTTTCTGTTGGCCAGAGATGGATATTTCTTCTGCAGGAAACCATGTTCGTCTCTGATGGCATCGGCCACAGACTTTTTATTGTTAATGTCCAGCTGGCTCCTTAAAGTTCAAACACAAGAATATACCAACAGTTAGTCCTGGGCAATAAAGGAAAATAAAAATAAATGTGTGGAGAAATGGAAGGAAATCTGATCTCAATCTATAATGCCTAAAGCCTTATGTACATCATGAGTGTATAATGGAGGATAATGGTAATGGATGTTCATTAAACTGAATCATAGCTGATTTACAGCTGGCAGTTATTAATCAATAAATATTGATATACCAGCATTAAAAATGTATTAAAGCAAAGTCCTCTCTGTCTCTACATCTCTATTAGCACACACTCATCTCTATTATGACTAATGACTTCTTTCATGTCATATTCAATAGGGTAAATACACAGTGGTTTTACAGACCTGTTGACTACTCCAATGAGCCCCAGCTTAACAGGAATGACTCTGCCCATCAGGACATCCATGGCGTCAGTGCCGGCGTCCATCAGGTCCAGCTTGGTCACCACAGCAAGTGTCCTCCTGCCTGATAGGTCAGATTCACTCTCAAAGTCAGCTCTTTAACTGTTTTTGTAAGGATTAATGGTGATACATCAGCCGATACAGGTTGTTTTACACGCACAAAAAATGTCTTTCTCTCTGTTATTCTTACCGTCAGGGTCGACCTCCCGGGCCACCTTCAGGGCCTCCGAGGTGGCCATGTCTGTGTTTGCCGCGGTGACAGCCAGGATGATGCAGTTAGGATTGGAGATGTGCTTCAGGATTAGATCCCTTATCTGAACCTCGATATCCTTAGGCTGATCACCCACGGGCACCTGAAGAGAACAAAACCAATTAAGAGAAAAGACACAGCACATCTCAATCTGATTCGTTAGAGACCACAGCGAGGGATTTCTCAGATTAACACATGTTCGACCAGAGGGGACGAACTAATGAGGCAGGAATCAAAGCCTGCACACACTTCGGCTTTGACAGCAGGTTCAAAGCATTAAGAATAGGTTACTAACTCCCCGCAGTCCACATATATCAAATACACAAAGGCACCAACCAGTTTAGGGGAATTGGTAAATCTTGGTTTTTAGGTGTTGTATAAGAATTTCCCCAGGGGTCCGAGGTGATCAAAGCCTTGTCTTGAGGAGCGGGAAGTAGCATGCGTTACCTTAGTGATTCCTGGCAGATCCACCAGGGTCAGGTTCACAACGTGAGGAGAAAATATCTTCAGATGAATGGGTTCATCGCTGATCCCCTGCAGAGAGAAAACAAAATAATAGATTTGTTCATTTAACATCCTAGCACTGTTATATGTATTTTAAAAAACGCTTTTTGGGGGACAGCTTTCTTGTTTTTTTCTACTAGCTGTCAATTCTGATGATCTTAGTATTATTATAGACAATATTTAAAGTGTTATGGTGCTGTTTGAGACACTGCTAGGTGTCCACTGTAGCTCCTGTTTGTGCCTCTTGTTTATTAGCTTTACATTGGAGCCACAGAACTGAGCATCTGTTTCTCTGAAAATGAACACCCTGGAAAAACCCAGAAGGATATTAAAGAAGAATTATGGCTTTTTCCTAAAAGACTGTTCAAAAGATGTGGATGAAAGAATAAAATAATTTATAAAATAAATCTATTTTTAAAGCTCTGTTTCAAGTTAGCCACATTTTCTTTTGGATTATGACAAAAAGCTGCAACTTCAGAAAAAAAGATTAAACATTTTTTTAATGGAGCAACAGACAGATGAATATTGTCCTATGAATAAGTCCTAAATTCTGAAAATACCTTCACAACAGTCCTAAATAAGGTAAACCTGAGAAATGAAAGCTTAGCTCTTTGACTGAAATTTAATGCTAACACATGAGAGGTACAAAATGCGGCTAAGTGACTGCTAAAGCTAGCTTGGCTTGGCTTGTGTGAGGGCAGGCCTTTTGAGCATGTTACAACCTCCAGGCAGGTAGCTAACACACTCTGAGTTTAGCTAGCAAGCAGAAGCAGCTAATGTTAGCTTGCCACTTGAGGACGTATTGCTATCTCAGAGTATTGATACTTAGTTTGGCTAACCGCAAACAGTAATGCTACTTTCCAGAATAAGCAGTTCAGATTAATGTTTGATAATAAAAGTGTAAAAAAAACACAGCGCGCTTCAACCATGTTAGCGCTAGAATATTGTGCAGTTAAGCTAGCTCCCATGCAGACAGTTTAGTTAAAGAAATCAGATGAAACTATTTCTGAAGAGGTTTTTAATTAATGTTGTTGAAATGAGAGACACATTCAATGGGACAGGGTTTCTATCCTCCCTGACATTTCTCCAAAGGTTAGCCAGTGGCTGTTCCAACTGTGTTACACTCATGCTACTTAGTGAACCATGGTAATGTAAACATAACCTGAAGTTTTACAAAGCTAATTGAGCAAGTGTTCCATCTATTTCCCTCCTTACAGCTTTCTTGATTTGCCTGCAGCTGGCCCAGAATGTGCACCTAGTTTTCTAACTGGAAGAAGAAAAATGAAGGTTTTACTACATCTCCACTGCCCGATTGATAATTAGACCCTCATCTGAAGGTCCAGGGCAATGGCAGCTTTGGTGAAAATCAGTACAGTTCTACTAGGGAGACTACTAAATTAATATCAGGGTGTGGTTTTAAATAATTTACTGGGTTTTTTTTGTTTAAAAATTACATCACTGTTTTTTTTAGTTTTTTTTACATATTTTAATTTGCTTCATTTGTAGTTGACTTGCTCCCCTGATTGCAGCAAATCTGCTATGTTTGGATATGAAAACATTCAAAAGTGACACCTCCACCCTCCATCCATGTCTCACCTTATTATTCCCCGATATTCGCTCTGTTTCGGTTTCAATTTCTTGCCTGATTTCATCAAAATCTGTGTAGATCTGCAAAAAGAAAAAGAACAAAATATAAGACAAGCAACAGTCTGGAACATTGATGAAATTTTGTATCAAATATTCTGTATTAAAAAATTCATACCATATTTTTTGTGTGCAGAAACTTTCCCCACTCTTCACCGTCTTTGCCTGTGAAACATAATACATCAGTACATTTTATAGAGCATTCTCTTATTAGGCTAAAATTAGGCAAACACGTGTCAACTAGTACCTCTGGAAAGACAATTACTCTGTGCAGGAGGCTAAGCAAGCATGGCTAACATAAGGATCTACACCTGATGACAGTGACTGGTTTGGGAAAAATAGCAGCTGAAATTACAGGTGTGGCTGTAGGAGGCAGGGAACATAACCAAGAAGCTAAACCACGTAGACAAATGTTCAATGCACCTTTGTGAAGCACAGTGCTTTTCACACCCAGCATCTGCAAGCGGTTAGAAAGACAGGAAAATAACTTTAAATCTGGTGCTTGTATGCAGGGCCTGTTACCTACATGTGTGTTTCTCAGCCTAAAACATCTATAATTCTGGAAAAGTTGGTGATATATCTGCAAGAAAGCCCACAAAGGGTTGAAGAGAAAATCCAAACACAGCATTGGAGTCTTTAATTGAGTCCTTGGTGTGAACCACGGCTGAGATTAGAGGGATTTTGGTGCTCACCACTTTCATCATTCTTCCTTGCATCTCCAGGATCTACATGGACCAGTTGGAGGATGAGAGGTCGCCGGGTCACGATACCAGTCCCACGGGGCAGCAGGTCCCTGCCCACCAGGCTCTCCAGCACTGAACTCTTGCCACTGCTCTGGAAACACAAAAGACAGACAGAGGAATGAGCTAGATGAGGGATAAATCGAGGACTACATGTACCAGATCTAGCATAGCCCTGCTGGATCAGGTGCACAGCTAATTGCACCTGTCTTTTCCTCAAGCCATGGCCTGGTTTTGCCTAACAGTGTGTTGATGAGGCTCTTAAAATAGCACTGATTGGAGATGATGAAAATAGAGTTCACAGTCAGTGCCAGTGCAGACTTTGCAGATAACACTTGCAGCAGTCCAGCACAGTATGCCATGCTGCAGAGCTGCCTGGCACCCTCAATTTATTTTGTAATATTTATAATTGCTCTAAATGTTGCACCCCGGCACATTTTTTCTAATAGTGCTGTATTTAATTGAGGATGAATCACGGTGCAGCAAGGTTATCTAGCTAGCATGACAACCGCTATATCACAAAATACACTCAAATCGTGCAGAGCATTTTACCTGTGTCCCCACTACTGCAATCTGCGGCAGCTGTATGATATCCGCACCCACTGTGTTGAACACATCCTGGAGCTTGTTAATTACGGGAATAAGAGCCTCCATGCTTTAATTTAGAAATAAAATTAATAAAACAGCTATTTTCGTGATTGAGCCAAAGTCATTCAATGTCCCACCGACACCACCATTGCAACAACACCCACTTGAGAGACGATAGGTTTTGTGCGATGTTGGGAGTTGTAGTTTTCCAATACGAAACAAGTACAGCTCAGGGTCAGGAAAAGACTACACCACACGTCCTCCGATAATTACGCGATACTTTTCTCGCGCATGCGTGTACGTATTGTTGATGACAGGCTAGCCTCGCTAGCCAAGAAGAGCGGTTGATTGCCTTCCTCTAAGCTTTTACTTTCTTCCTGATAAAAAGTCAGTGAGTTAGTCTGTTGTTGCCAATCCTTCGTTATATCACCATGCTGCAGTTCCTGGTGAGTTTAGCTGACGTTATCATTCATGACATTGCCGTTTGACAGGATGCTGAGAAATGCTATATTACCCTAGCTAACGTGTTAGCATAATAACTTGCTCATTGAAAGTCTGTAACATTTGTGAACAAAGCTAAACGTTTTGTGTCATTCACCATTCAGGCAATGGTTATACATGCCATGTCATAAACAAAACATTACAAAGTTACATCAAGAAAGAACCTTGGAGATACTACTTATATATTGGCCTTGGATGACATTTGTTGTTTCTCCTGCAGGCTGGCTTCACCCTGGGAAATGTTGTGGGGATGTACCTGGCTCAAAACTATGAAGTAAGTGTTTGTGTTTTTATCTATAACCTCTCAGAATGGGAATTCAACCAGTTAGTTCGACAAGGTTATATGTGAGTCACGCCGACCAAACCCTCCCACGCCCCGTGCCACAAACCAAGTTCTGACAGGTGGTGAAGGAGCAATTTATACCTCACCTGTGACGCACCTCAATTTTCACGTACATTGAACTATACGATCAATAATAAGAACATTACACACACACACACAACAAATAGGGTGTGCACAATCTAAGAATTACCTCTGAGTACAATTTAAAGTTGGATCATCACCTGTTAAAAACATTTTCATCCAAAGCATTCTAACATTCATGAAGGATGGAGTTATTGGAGGACTGTTGTATGAGTCTGCATTAGTTTAAGAAACTGATAACTGTATATGTGTCAGATTTTATTGACTGCACTGTTTTTCCCTCACTAGGTTCCCAACATAGCCAAGAAATTCGATGCCTTTAAGAAAGATGTGGAGGCCAAGAAGAAGCCTCCAGAGTGAATAAAGTGGGACCATGATGCAAGCAAGAACAGATGGACTCTGAAGAGAGACTATTTATTTTACAGGGTTATAGTTTAATGCGCATATATTTGATTAAAGGATTGATAATGTAAAATATAAATAAGAATATTAACAGTGCCTGGAATTGTATTTGTTTATTCATTTAGTGTTAAAAGCACGTTCCATTGAAGCCTATTTTTATAAGATAAACTGCGCAAAGACTGGATTTAAAGAATATTGTAACTAACTATTGGGATCACTTTAAGTCCAGTGTTATGGCACTCTTAGCTGGCCTTTTCTGGGATGCACTGCGGTGTTATAACTTCCACATGTTCATCGTGTATAATGTTCTCCAAAGTTAATATTAATGGAACATGCAACTGCACAAAGTTTAGAGATTTTCTTTTACAAGCTTCCAACTTTTCGGTAACAACTGCCAAAGTTTTTATGAAACTAGAATTAACACAATTCTGAAAACTTCAACTTACAATAAAGTTGCTGATAATGAATTTTGAAGTCTTTGTCTCATAAATGAAGAAAAGTTTTATTGGCACATTTTAGAAATGCTGAATGATTTCTTTAGGGGAAAAACCAAAACATATTCATATTGCTGCATTACATTGGTGATAAAACTTCCTGGGCTGTTTTATCATAAATGTCCACCAGATGGCGTCATTAGAAAGGCATTAACATACAGTGTAACCACTCTAACCAAAATTAACTTTGGCTTATAATTTCGAATCTATTTTGTCTTCTTCCGTTTGGTTCCCTTCTTCTTTTTCTTCTTTTTATTTGAATGTGGCCACCCAAAGCCTCTGAACTCCAGACAGTCCACTGCATTGTGGGAAATGTAGTAGACGTTCTCCATGGCTGCTGGGCTGAGGATGTCCACCTCTGTCTTGGGGGATTTGGCACTTGAGGACCTCTTTTGGGGTGTTTTTGTACTCCCGGACTTCTTGGCGGGCCTTGAACTGTGAGACCTTGATTTCCTGGATTTGGGGGGCTTGGGGAAAAAGAAAAAAAGGAAGTACTCATTTTAGATTTAGTTCCTCTTTTGTCTATATAGAATAGTTTGCGTAGTCCTGAAAGTGTTACAAATACTTTACCATAGTGAAAGATATCACGGTCACTTTCAATGATGACAGATTATGTACCCATCTGCAAATGAGGAACACTACAATAAAATGAGCTGTTTTCAAACAAATAAAATTACTTAATGGCTAAGTAGTACATAAATTGCTTTCTCAAAACTGAACGGCACTTAAAATTGTCAAACGAAAAATATCAGTTTGTCTTACCAGATCTGGCCTTGGCACTGTTGTAGGTGGCAACTGAATGGCTTCAACTGGGACAGTGATACCCTATTTGTTTATGTCCTGTTGTCTTAGAGACAGAACAGACTCACTCATGAATGAAGGGGCTGGCCTCAGACACGAGCTGTAAATTCTTTTGTTGTGTCCAAGGCGCAGCTAAGCTTCAAACACAACACAAAGCTGAAGAGAAGAGTGCAGAAGACATTGATAAATAAAAAACAGCCAGCTAAATTTGATTTGTTTTATTTGTTTTGCAGTGTGCAGTGGAATTCATCACTTAAGACAAAAAGCTTTTCTTTGGCAATTCACACCAAATTCTCCTGATTTCAAAAGCCCTTGCATTCACATTGTGAAAATGTTGTTTTGACATCACTTTAACACTGAAATACATTCATTAAATGTAAATAACCAAATACCATGCAGAAGCTCTTGGATCTCTCAGTCATGCAATACAAATAAATACTCACAACCACAACAAGTCTGCAGTCGATGTAAGAATAAGAAATCCAATATGGACTCTAGAAACTTCTCAGTTGTGGGAAAGTCGCACAACTCAAAATAAAAATTCCCTGTATACAAATATCTGACATCAAATTCAGCAACCATTTGTGTGCCAATTTACTGCACATACAGTAGTATGGCATTGTAAAACTTCTCTATGCATTACATTAATGTCCAAATACGTGTTGTGAAAATAAAGAAGCACTTGGTTCCAGCAATAACAATGATGGAGGTTTGTTGATCACCTGCATAGAGTCTTATCTTTCCCTTAAAGGCAATATTAGCTTTAAAAGCCTACAGTGCAGCAACACAATAACAGCTTTGTTTCAGGTACACTGATACTTTTAATGAAGTGTCAGGTGGCAGCAGGAGGTGTAATGACTACACTAAAACTTAATTCATGTAGTAACGTGTTCTTAAAATGTGGCAGTATCTCAGGAGCTGAAAGACTATTTCACTGCTGCATGCATCGAAGCATTTGTGCGTGACAAAAAGGGTCAGAAGTGTGCGCTCAGCGGCAGCATTATTGTGTAGAGATGAGGTGGACTATCATGCGGATGATGCGGGAGCCGCGGGGGCAGCTGCACAGGTCTATGCTCGGGCTCCTGATTTTGTCCTCCAGCAGCTGGTCCAGCTCCCAGCGCAGCTCTTTCACCAGCTCGGCCACCTGTGTAACACACACAAACACGTTTACAGAGCAAAGTTAATTTGTGTACTTGATTCTAAACTATTAAATCTCCGTAATCCGTTCTTCCTGACCTGATGAGAAGCGGCGGCAAACCGGATCCATCCGTCATCGAGCGAGATGACGAACTCTCCCTTGTGCAGCTCCATGTTGACCTGGCCGCCTCCAAACAGCACCAGCGGGTACACAGACACCATGCTACAGTCCCTGATGAACACGCGGCTCGTCTTCACCTTCTCGTGGTAAACCAGGTAGGGGCTGTTATAGTGGCGAACCTGGAGAACATAGAACAGTCACGAAGATTGTCGCCCCAACTAGCTGTTGAATGCAAGCCTGCATATTTCTCTCAAATCTTACTGTGTAGTTGACGGATGAGGGGTGCACGTGGACACAGCCGTCGTTCTTGGTCATGTAGCGGAGCTCGTTGGCTTTGGGCTGCATCTTCATTGCGCCTTTGCTGGTCATCTTGTAGTTGCCCTGAGGAGATCGTACCTAGAACAAACACAGGATAGCTAGTGTGAAGCCAAGTAAAGAGAGCAAGCATGAAACACGTAACACGTCTCACTGGCTTCCTTTCTTCTATTCCAGTGACAGAGAGAATGATTATATACCTGGACCACATTGGGATAGAGGGCAGCGCAAAGCATGGCGGACATCAGGCGGATGTTTTCAGAGTTTAAATTAGCCTGGAAAGAATAACAGAAAAGGTACATTTAAAATAAACCAGACAGAGGTAGCAACAAATTAAACACTTCCTGCACTACAATACATGTGTGTAAGAGTGTTACCTCTGGGCCTGTAGCCTCCAGAACACCATCGGTGCCTTTTGAGCTCATGCGCTCTATAATCCTGGCTCTCAGTCCCTCTTTGATGAAGCCGATGTCAGACAGCAGCTCGGCAAACTGCCTCTTCAGACTGGCGATTTCCTGCACACAAAATAATAATTCTTTAATAGGAGGAGATGAATTATTTCAACCAAACACGGACACAAGTTGTGAAATGAAAACACAGCCTGACCTGTAAGCCTCGCCCCGACAGAAAGTTCTCCCTGCAGTAGAGGAAGCCGGCTTGGTTGCCGTTCTTTGCAGCACAGCACCATCCCTGTAACAGAGGAGACATCCGCCACATTGATTATTCATAAACTTTTTAAAAAAATACTGTTTTTCAGTTATTTTTTACACAAATATAAGTTGATTTAGAACCTTGTATGCCTGTAACAGAGCTAGATGGTCACTTTGGGCCACAGCGAAAGCCAGTTTCTTCTCATTGGCTTCTTCCCGCTTATCCCACGGAGACACCTAGAACACAGACAAAAGACCAGGTAAATAATAAGCTTGTTAAGGATCCTTAAATCAGCATTGTGATGTCAATATGTGTGACACATATAGTGTCAGAACCGCTGCAAGTGGTTTCTTACAAATGGGGATTTGAAGGCCAGACTTGCAGCGATGGTGAGAGCGGGGTCGAGGCAGCGGAAGATGGCACCGAACAGCATGAGCTTCCCGATTCGTACGTCGACGGGCAGGCAGGCCAGGTGGTAGCCCAGCGGGGTCAGTTTCTCGTCTGCAGTCAGAGCTCCCAGGTCGCACAGGCGTTGCTTTGCTGCGTCCAAGCTCCCCATAGCCGGGGGCTCGATGAGGCGAGAGAAGACCGACTCCAGCATCTGCTCGGCAAACACGTCCAGGATCTTGATTCTGTTGGAGAAGGTGGGGAGAAATGTTTAATACTAGCAGAGGGAAATGTTGTTTTTCATATCCTTTAAATCTCAGATGGTTCTTAAGGTAAGGGCCGTGGAGAGAAGACATGGTTAGAATGAATGGAGGGATTTTGTCAAACTATCTCCCAATAGCCATGTCGTACAAAATCTTTTGCTATATGCATTTACAGAGAGACAACATGGTGCATAGAGCAAACAGATGGAGGTACCGGAGGCAGAGCTGCTCCAGAGGCACTCTCTGGATCTCAGGCAGCTGCTGCTCGGCCAGCTGGTGCTGGAAGCAGTGGCTGGTGAAGAGGTGGAAGCAGACGCCCGAGGCCACGCGACCCGCTCGACCCTTCCTCTGCAGCGCGTTGGCCCGAGACACCCACGAGTCCTCCAGGCTCTCCATGCTTTTAGATGCATCGTACCTGTGAATCAAAACAAGACAGAATTACAAAAGGAGATTTTACAAAAACAAGTTCGAGTATATTAAGAGAATCAACATAATATCTGTTCATGTTATCTAAGCAAGAGACCTTTTCTCCTTCATTTTGCCAGAGTCGATGACATAAACCACGTCGTCAATGGTTACCGAGGTCTCAGCGATGTTTGTGGAGATGATGATCTTAGTGACACCGTCTGGGGGGCGGCTAAAGACTGCCTGCTGCTCCTCGTTGGACAAGGTCGAGTGGAGCGGGTAAACCTCACACCTAACAATGAAAACGCACATCCACACTAGTTAGCATTTCACTAGTAGCTAGTGTTGTTAGTTTCCCTAACTAACCATGACCAGTCAATATTAAAAAATGACTACCAATACCCCCACCCCTTTTAATAATATGGTTTTCTTGCTGTCTTGAACCTTAAAATAAATGATAAAAATGAAAATGTGAACAGTTTGGTTGCCAGAACCAGACACACCACTTCGGACACAGACCTGTTTGCGCCCCTGTTGTTGAACATCCTGTTGGACTTGAGCTGCTCGTAGAGCATCTTGATTTCAGCCAGGCCGGGGAGAAACACAAGAACTGCACCTGGAAACAGAAACCAAATGTTACAACAACATAACAAAAGTCCAAGCTGGAACTTCCAGATAGATTTGACCTCGACTAGATTAAGTAAACTGTACAGGGCGACGCTTACCTGCAGGGTAGCCGTGTTTTCCATCCACAATCCACTCCAGCAGGCTCTCCACCAGGTCCATGTTGATCTTGTCCAGATCCATTGCAGCAATAGTCTTCAGCACAGACTTCTTAGTATCTACATGAACAGCAAAACAAAATGTGACATTTAATTACAGCTTTTCTGCATGAGCCTGAGGAGGTGAAGTTTAAGAACCCATAAAACAGATCAGTTCAGTTATGTTACTCACCTTTGTATCTGAGTGTGAGCTCCTGCAGGCTGAGCTGCTGGTCTGGAACAGAGTCTTTGACAAAGTCCTTCTTACAGAAAGACATGAAGTTCCACATGTCGTCACCCAAGTCGTCCATCATGTCCGGTGGGGCTTTGTTTCCTCGGCTGCTTGTGGAAGACGAATTCTGTTTCCCTGAGCGCGCGTAAGGACTGCTGTCCTCGATGACATAGCTGGAAGAAATACAGTTGTGGTGTTTAAAATCAGATCCTCGCCTTTCTCTCGCTCTTGTTTCTCTCAGTGTGAATGGTGTTCCTTACTTTAAATACCCTAAAATATATTTATCGGGTGAGTTTAATTTAATATAAAAGGAGAATATGCTTACCGGGATTTGCCGATTGCATCTTCAAGGAAAAACTGGTCGACGGGAAAAGTACGGCCTAAAATGAGAAAAATTTAGTGCATGAAAAAAACCCATCTATAAAAAGAGGTGTCTGAGTTCTGCATATCTAAATCAGATGCCACATGTAGGTAATTACCTGGTATGTGGACAGTGGGACAGTTGTAAAAATAGTCAGAGAAGAGGTTGGCATTGAGTGTGGCACTCATCAGAATGATCTTCAGGTCTGGCCTCTGTAGTAGCAGGTCCTTTAATACCAACAGCAGGAAGTCACTGAAAAGAAAGGTAAGAGAAGGTGACAGGTGGTGAAAATGCACGAATCAGAGCGTGTGTGCTCACTTTCTGTACCATGTTCGAGATTAGCATGATCTTACCTCTCCTCAGTTCGCTCGTGCACTTCATCCACGATTACATGTGTGACACCTCCGAGGTCTGCCTCGCCCTCCAGTCTCCTCAGTAACACGCCTGTGGTGCAGTACAGCAGCCTGGTGGCAGACGTCTAAAAGAAGGGAAGAGCCAACGTTAAGAGAAGTCAAAGAACATATATGTTCTAAACTATGAAGTTTTACTACTACGCGTGTTTCAAATGTGTCCGTACCCTGACGCTCTCCAGGCGGATCTGGTAGCCCACCGAGTTGCCCAGACTCTCTGCCCGCTCCTGTGCGACCCTCTGGGCGACGGAGATGGCAGAGATGCGGCGGGGCTGCGTGCAGATGATGTTTGCCACCTCATCTGCTCGACCCTTTAATGTGGCGTCCAGAATGAACTGAGGGATCTGAGTGGTCTTACCACACCTGCAGAGATGTGACAGGAAGTAAACATTAAACAGAATAATTTCTGTTACTGAGAACTCGTTTTATTAAGTCAACAAATAATGACATAGCAGGAAAGTACTGTGGACCAATATGTAGCACCGGTCAGGTTACAACATACATTTCCCATACACCCCTGTCTACACTTTATCAATCTATATCCTCCATATTTCAGCTTCATCTTTCCTGCAATCAAACCAAATTAAGTCTGTAAAAAGCACCTCCTCCGTTTGACTCCTTGTGAATGCCAACATGTTACGCAGCCCTGTATGACTCACCCCGTCATCCCACTGACCACCAGCACCTGGCACCGCTCCAAAAGGTCAAGGATGTTTTCCCTTTCTTGCCAAGCTGGCAGCTTCCTCCTCTGCTCCAGCATGGACCTGAAGCGCCTGGATGACTGTGTGCACGAAAGGATGGAGCGATGTTTTAAATACACATGTTGGAGAGGCTGCAGAGTAAGATGTAGTGTAAAGACAACGTGTCTGTTTTACCTGCTTCTTCTGAAACTCTCGGCACAGCTTGCCATTTTCTTGCAGGACGTTGTCCAGCTTCACGTTGTGCTTAGTCACCATCTTCTTCCTCAGGTTGATGTAACTCTCGCTCTCCACCGGAACGGCTTCATCCTCATCCTCCTCGTCCCGGTCATCCAGCTCGTCTGCCTCTGATATCTCTTTGACTTTAAAGACAGAAGTAAACACGATTTCAGCTTATATACACTAAAATTCAGTGCTGAAAATAGGGACGATAAATTATCCTGTTGACTCACCATCTATGGGCCTCTGGTTGTTCGGTGGAGCACTCCTTCTGCTGCTGGTGTGATTACTGCTGCTGCTGCTTCCCCTGCTTTCCTCAGAAGCATTGCTCCTCACACTCTTGCTCTTTGCTATTGCAAGAGGGGGTGGAGGAACCACAACAGGCGGAGGTGTGCTGTATTTGTGATGACTGACAGCTAGCAGTTCCTTCATCGCATCTTCATCCTCCAGTATGGTGGTCAGGGTGTAAACAACCGGCTCGCTGCTCTTTGCGGCAGTCAAAGCCTCTCCAAACAATCGCTCAGTCACGCTGAGCCTCCCTGCAGCTCCGACAGACTCGTCCGTTGTGCTGAAGGCGACTATCGGTGCCTGGAAAGGGTAACGGTTTCCTTTAGGGAAACGGATTTGGAGTTCATACTCAGGAGGAGAGTAGCTGCTGAAGCCGGGCTGGCTCGGGCCAGTCAGGTCTGGGGAACTAGCCCCAGATCGCCCTTTAGTGGAGAGCTGGTGCTTAAACTTGCATTTGTCCCCGAAGCGGCACCCTTGCCCTTTCATGTAGAATCTGCAGACATCACGGTTAGCAGCTCCTCCACCACCTCGACTTCCAGCTCGCTGGCCATTTTTAACAGCATTGTCTGATAGGAATGAGAGGTCCAGGGTTACTGTCCAGACTGCGTTGGCAATGCGCTCACTGAAGCGCTCACCATAAATGGCAGCTAGAGCCAGAGCTTCTTCTTGCCTCTGGCTCAAACACTCATCCATAGGCACGCCTTCCAGGCCATCGCGGGACACTGCTTTCTGGCCGTAGCGTTCACCGAAAACTTGTAGGAGGAGCTGTTCCAAGGTGGCACCGAATTCGCCTCCGCCAGACTCCAGTGCCTGCTTGCTGCGCTCCCTGTCAAACCCAAATCTACACAAGGGAAAGAAGAGAAAAAAAAACATTGGAAGCAATTTTAATATTCACCAAACTTTTTTTTATTCCTTACAGCACAGCAGTACCCAAAACAACATTATAAGCTGAATTGGACTCAATACTGGTTTCAACACAGGTCTATATAACTGTCAATACAAAATCTTCAACAAAATAAGTGAATCTGAACATCACCTGCAGAGTTTTCCTATCGCAAACAAGGAGATGACAGGTTCAGGGGTGGGTCGTTCGTCATCAGACTCTGGATCATATTCTGGGCTCTCTGCCCTCTCCACAGGCTCGTCATTATTTGCCCAAAACTGTCCTTCCTCTCGGTGGTCCAACTCATCAAATTCCTCCTCTTCTTCCTCTCCCCCCGTGTAATCTGAACCAGACTCACTAAAGACACAGTACATAAGGGTCAGCGGAAAAACCTTATCTAATAAAACTATATTAACAGATAAAGGGATTTAGATTATTAAACGATTAAAATGTACGTACTCATATGGCTCATCGCAGTCCTGGCTCTGCAGCTCCCGCAGTAGCTCCTTGAGTTGTTCTTGGTTCTCATTAGTCATAAATATCCTCTGCAAAGGCATGGTGCTCACCTCTGGCCTCATGCCGTCCCCTGGCTTTGGATATGTTCTGGTCCTCGCCAGGGACCTTGGGAGAGCCTTGCCACTGCTTCTCCCATCGCTCCTGCCATCCCTGTCTCGATCTCTACCCCCCCTTCCTCTACCTACATCCCTGCCACATGCACGGCTGCGGCTGCCACCGCCACCGCCACCGCCTCCACCTCGTCCTTTGTTAGGTCTGGAGGCAAGCCAGGTAAATGGAGAGGGAAGGAAATCATGTGGAAATGAGCAAACGGTTGAATTTTTTATTTGATGAAGACTTCTGTTGCTTTTTATGCATACCTGCTGGAACGGGAGGGTCCAAAGTCAAGACTGAAATCATCCTCGTCATCCCAGCCACCAGCTCCTCCTTTCCTGCCACCACCGCCTCCTCCTCCACCACCACCTCCTCCTCCTCCTCGACCACCTCCTTTTGGCTTGTTAAATTTCCCCCCTCCTCTGTTTGGCTTTCCACCTCTTCTCCTCCCACTCATGTCTCTGTAAATACAGCAAAATCACATGTAATTTATTTTTAAGCTTCAAGGTATAACCACCAGCACAAAAGGATTGCTTCAAATACACTGCCCCAAATTATACTCACATTCAATCAGTGTTTTTTCATTGCAGCAAAGAATCTGTGAAGAGAAACATAAATACTTAATATATATATATACTAATAATATTAATAAATCTAACAATCCAGTGTAAATCAAAGAGAGCGGCTCAAGCAGATAGCGTCCGTACATCCACTGCACACTGTCGCACATAGGGCTTGTGGGGTGGCTTGTTGTGGCACTTCAGTTCAAGTACGAGTAATGAGATGGTGGCTGACACACAGCGCTGCTGGCTACAATTATGCAATCAAACTGGGCACGCAGACGAACAACCCAACCAGGGCGATGACCCTTCAGCTTCACGCCTGGCTGACTGACAATGTGTCTGGTTTCCACGTTTTAAAAAAACCCGGATGTATCAAAAATAACGTTGTAATGTGTCATGCAGTGTTTCAGCAAAGTATAAAGCTTCAGCTAGCTAACAAGCTAACAGCTAGCAAGCTCACTCCTTACTTCTAGTTTAACAAGCTAGCTGAGAGAAGCTTTCTCACGACTCCATTAGAGAGGTTTGAATGCTTACATGTAGCATAACAAATGGGGAAACATTATAAGCGATGAAGTGTAAAGCTACTTTCAAAACTTAACTTTCAAAACAAGCGTGAACAAACCTAGGACAGCTGTTCCGACCACCGGCAGCCTGACTCTCTCTCATTGGTCCAAACTCAGGGTTCAAAGTTTCTCTTCCGGTGTCCGGTAACGTTTGAACTTTTACATAAAATATTACTCCGTATTTTTTGGAGGGGACATAATAAAAGGTGCCATGTTGAGTTGAACTACCTTTTCATAAAAGGAAAATTACCATTTAAAAAAAAACAACTTACAAACTAACTCTGCACCAAAACAGTAACCATGGCAACTACAGTTTGCGTCGCACAGAGAGCTCATTGCTTATTGCAGGGTTATTTTTTAGGACGGTTTAGAGAGCAAATACGGCTGGAAGTTAGCTTGTGTCATTTTCACAAGTTTTAAACCAGCCTGTTTGACTTGTTATCGGCCGGAGGCGGCGCACACAGCGTTTAACTGTCGTATTCTGACAACCATCTGCCAGCTAGAGGGAAGCTGTCACTGATGTCTGGTGGGGTGTCATTGTGAAGATATGATTTGTAACACCCAGCTCTCACACACACAACTTCTTCCGCCTCTCTTATTTTCTGTCTAATTTTGTGTGATTTTTTTTACTTTCAGACAAAAAGGAAAGTGATTATTTGGAAACTCATGGTGAATATCAAAGTTTCATACTTGTAACTGTTGCATAATTCACCTAACAGCTGAGGTGCTTAAGGGCTAAACAATATGTCTGTTTATTCACAGGAGAAGGGCCCATAAAGGTGTCCTACATTTTTCCAAATGGGGACAGATATGGTGAGTAATAACAGACGATACCACCTAACACATGCATGTTGAAGTTATATAAATGTGTGTCAATTTCACCATAGAGGGGGAGTGCAGCAGGAGTGCATCAGGAACGGTGATGAGGAGTGGTACTGGTAAACACACCTCAGCAGGTGGTGTTGTATACACTGGAGAGTGGCAAGAAGACAAAGTATGTGCCGTGTTTGTTCCTCATGTTCTCCCATGTGTGGTTGTATTTTCTTTGTGATTAGTAATACATGCTGTTTGTTTGTGTGTGTGTCACAGATGCATGGCAGAGGGTCCCTGCGGCATCCCTCAGGAGCTCTATATGAAGGAGAATTCAAAGACAACATGTACAACGGCATGGGAACATACACTTTCGTAGACGGCTCTATGTATAAAGGTCACTTTCACAACAACAGGTGAAAAGCAATCATTTCCCCCCCCTTAAATGTATTCTAAAAAGAGACATGACTTTTTCAAATGATTATAGTTGCCAATGTTTGTAGGGATAATGAAGCAGCAAATGTCCATTTGTACATTTCCAAAATACCTGTTTTATGCCCAATTTATTGGGCAGTCTCACTTCTGATAATAGATATATTTGCTATCATACAGTGTTTTGTTTATTAGACACTTGAAGCCTAACATTCCCAACACGCCCTTTAAAATTCTCCTTAAGTAGTTTAAAAGTTGGATGAAATATTATATTCATTACAATACTTTTTGGAGGGAAATATTCACACACAAGAATTGATTTCCTTAAAAAATTTAAATTATTTTGCTGTAGTAGTTGGCTATAAAATCATTCCAAATTTAAGTTTTTTGATGTCCAAAATATTGTGTTTCTAGGTTGGAAGGAGAAGGTGCGTTCACTGACACACAGGGACTGGTTTGGACAGGAGAATTCCACGGCAAAGCAGCACTAGGCCTGAAAATGCAGCACAACATTTAGGCAAAACAAACATTACTGTTCTTCACTGATTATATTATACTCATTCAAATGTCTATGTCTATCTTTGTGCATTTTTCAAAAATATTTTTAATGTAAATGCTGGAATAAAGACCTGTTATTCTTCTCAGCTTCATGTTTATCAGTGTTTTGGTGGTTTCACATCAATGCTAGCTAGTGAGTCATGTCTCTTGCCTGGAGTCACTCTGAGATGTATCCATTGCTTTACTGGATGGATGCTCTGACAAATCTGTGATTTCATCCATGAAAAATAAACATTATTTACCGCTTGATATATAAAGAAAAAACTGAACCCAACCCAAAACCTTTTTAGTCACACCAGATCTTAACTATCAGGGCAAAGGACAAGTTATGCGCAGTTTTACATCATTATGCCACCATCCAATCACAGAGTGGCATATGTTCATGTCCCCATCCACAACAGAAGAAGAACTGTTAGAACATTGGCCTCAGGAACCGTGTGTGTGTGGTCAGTTTGACCTTTAATGTTGGCATGTGTGGTGCTTTGAGTGTAACCCTCAGATAATGAATAACTTCTCCACAAACAATCACAACTGTTCAACATTGTTTAATAAGCATCTCTGATATTGTAATCTGTCATTCTATTGGATAATGCCTCTATGGATCTGTAATTGCACATACCCCTGAACAAATTCAGTATTGAGTATATCTCTAGACTATACAGATATGGAAATGTGTGTAACAAAAACACGTAGATATTGTAGTGACATCCATACAATGCTAAACACTTCTGGTAAATTATTGTACCAGATACAAGAAACAGCAATTCTCATTGATTGTACAATTTCCAGGTAGAAAACAACATTTTTCTATTGCAAACCTTCAGTGGTGATTCGAATGAAAAACCTTAAATCTGCTCATGAAGGCAAAATAAAAATAGAAAATGGCACTGAAATTTGGCACAAGATACAAAAAAATAAACCTGAACCTGAAATGTAACCGACATAAATACAAACTCACAATGAGTTACTGTGTTAAGTGAACATGTACAGCTTATGCAGTAAATGGTTAGTGCTCCAGGTGTTATTTTAGAACAGTAAATGTGTATTTATCTCTACAGGTAGTGAGCTAGGTGATGGCACGGAAGCTTTTAAAACTTTGCAATATATTATCTCCATAAACCTGAGAATATATAAAGTATACAATATTATTTTTAAAGATTTTACCTTCCTGAATAAGAAATAAAAATCCCTTGTAATGCAGAATATACACTTTGAAAGAAAAAAGTACACACTAATTGTGCTGGAAACATTGTAAGACAAAAATAAATAATAGCCATTCCAAATATACGAACAGGTCCTTTAAACAACAACAGTGGCCATGCACATCAGAGAGAAGCACGAGACTTATTGTTCTATACAAAGATAATACATGACATCTCTCGACCGCAGTCTGAACCAAGCAAGACATGAATAAAAGCTGACCATGCTTTATGTTTTCTGTGCTTGTTCGTGTGCTTCACTTTGTTACATTTCCAGGGAAACAATCCAGAGCTCAAACTCTGAAGCGCTTTTTAGGTAGTTAGACGTGAAAAAACATCTAAGACAAACTAGAAAAACAGCACCATTTTTGTGACAACTGTGTTCTTCCAAGCAAGGGTGGCAAAGTGCTCACTAAGGCCACCACCAAGGGGCTCAGTGGTTTAACATGTTGTGCTGTTGCCAGGCAGATTTAGAGGAAGTCAGCAGGTGGAAGCAGGAAGTCAGAATTATCGCTATTCTGCTCATTGCTGAGAGTCTGTGGTTCCTTAGAAAAGCTGGTTGAGCTGTTAACAGAGAAACATATTCCAAACAACCAAAAACCATCTGTACTTCACCAAAGAATTCTTTTAGAAAACACTTCTTCTTCGCCTTGTGGTGCTTTATAAACAGGCTCACAACTGCCCCTGAGGCCAGAGAGGGGACACACTCAATGATACTGGTACTTTGCACTCAGGGTGGGAAGCTTATATGGAGTTATAACGTTGTACTGCTTGGTTTTAGATTTTAATCCAGGGATTCCAACAAATATAGGGAAAATCCTGAGGGAAATCTGGCCATATTTAACAGTAATTGATAACAAATTAGCTACCGTTAGACCACAGCTAATGTTAGCTAGCATTCAACCACTTCCTAGCTTACATTACTGTTTAATAGTGTTAAACAACACAGTAGGAAAGGTGTAAATACATTCTGAAACATAAATAATCATCTTTGATACATTTACTTAAGCCTGAAAGTAAAAAAAAAACACTGGACACCCTCCCTCTCAACTCCTAATGTCCAACACTATCAAACGATGATGCTAGCTAGTAGTAGTTGAATGCTAATGTTAGCTGTTAGCTGAGTTATCTAATTTGTTTAATTGTTTCACCGAATATATCCCTCTTGACTTTTACTGTCCATTTGAGTTATTCTTTATGTATTTTTTTTCAAATGTTTTTTTAGATTTTACAAGAGAAAAGACTTAAATGATTAAGAATCAGCAATTTAACACCCTGCCTCAGTAAAGCGCAGCACACAGTTGCTACCCTGAGCTTTTCTATGGAACCATTCAGGGACTAAGGTTCGACAAGTGGACATAAATAAAACCTGAATGACGTCAGTATTACAGATTTTGTTCTGGATTTTAAATTCAAAAATACAAGCTTCCAGTATACCTTAAATATTCTATACTAAGGTAAAGTTTCTATTTCTAATAGAAGACAAATAGGTTACAGTTTCTCCCAGAAGATTCATATCATATCTTTCTCCAAACCATCCTCTCCACATCTGCCCATTTTCATTTTACTATCACACACACGTTTTACGTCCACAAACAAACCCCATATATTTATAGCTGGTATATTACTCTTTTTTTGGTGACATATTAGTGAGAATAATATTCTATTATTTGCCTCCCATTTCTAGAATTTGGACTATCAAAAATGACCCTGTGGTTTTTTCCAAAAGGCCTTCCTAGAAAGACATAAGAAAAACTTAGAAATCCATCACTGACAATCTATAAACCAATACCCACAGTTTTTAAAAATTAAAAAACAAAATTATTAAAATTTACATCTCCATAAAAAAAAAGTCTTCATCCTAAAAACTTAACCACACATTGATACAAATGAACAGGACATTTTTCAAAGGGGGACATAGAAATTGACAAAGTGGTTCTTTAGAAACATCAGGAGGGGGGGCAGTATCACTGGCCGAAACAGTCTCCTGCTACAGCGGCTTCTTATTAACTGCTACCTCTGTTGCCTGTCATGTCCGTTTGTGTTCGTAGTAGTCATAGGCACATGTTAACGTCATGTGTGTGTGTGTGTGCGTTTTTGTGCTGATCTTGCAGAAGAATGCTCCATGAAAATCCCTCATCTCCCATCTTCTCCCATCACTGTGGTGGCCTCTCAATTTCCAGCTTCTTTTTCTTCACCCCTCCCCCATTACTCCATAACTGCTGCACAGTAAAACCCCCTTTCCTCCCCCAACCTCACCTTCAATATTCCACAAAAAAAACCCAAACCCTAAATCTACTCCGCTCTCCTCCCTCCCCATCCCTCACGGATTCTGCAGCAGCCCCTCCCACTGGATTGGCTGGGAGAACACCTCTCTCTCCAGCCACATCTCGTAGCTGTAGTGGAAGTCCTCGGGCAGGTCCACGCGCTGTCCCAGCACGCTCTGCAGGCAGTTGTCCACAGGTGTGAAGTCTCCATTCCTGTTCCTGTCGTAGCGGCGGCTGTTGAACTTCTCGATGCTCTCCCGCAGGGCGCACTCCTCTGCCTGGAAGTCCCAGGGCCGTGCGTCGATGTCTGGGAGGAGAGGAGAGAGGAGGAATACATAGCTGCTTAAATATCCACATTTAGGCATTTTAACTTGTATTTATTTCCTGCCATTTCTCCATCTTATTCTCCCTCTCTTTTTGCCTCTCTCCACCACTCTCTCTAACACTCATGGTGACAGATCACTTGCTCTCCCGCGAGGGACCATGACCCTGAACAGTCCCCCCTTTTGCTGTTGCTATGGCAACACAATCCGGACTGTTCACCATTGGCTGTTAGAGCGTTGTTCTTCACATGCACACTTTGTCTTACAGATTGCTACTTAAACACACTCACATGTACACGTTTACTACTAATTATACAGTTGGAATGTATTAACCTAATGTCATATTCACAGAGCCTTTGGTAAATGTATTCTATTTACTGCAGTCTCTGCTCTATTAATGAGCTCCGTGTGAGGGAAAAGGGGGACTGCATGGACTAATTATCTTCATAATCATTTCGTAGAAGAAGATCTGAGAGGCCGAATGTAGCTGTCAGTCCAGGAAAATGACACTTCAAACTGCTGTTTACCGTTTCCGTAGGCCCAGTCATCGTTGAGTCTGTGGCGGACCTTCTGGTAAATGGCCGACATGGTCTTCATGTTGCTCTTCCTCCACTGGCGGCCCAGGTACTTAGTCTGGATCTTCAGCAGCTTGAGAACGTAGAGCTGCATCATGGCCTGCTTCACCTTCAGAGCTCTCTTCAGGATGGGGGCAGATTTAAACACCACCAGCATCTAAAAGGCAATGGCAGTGAGAAGGGGAGAATGTTGCAGCATGTTTAGGCCATAAGCATACTGGGAAAAAAGCCCCTATATGTGACTTGACTAAGACCTTCATGGCCCCTGGCATGGGCTTTTTACAGGTAATGTTTAAGCCAAGCTTCACAGCCTATAAAAGACTCCACCCTGCCTACAATAGACTCTCTTTTTGTGCCTCATAAGGTGCTTTTTGACGAAAGTACCAGGAACTTCTCTTCAAGGAAGAGGTTCCTGTGGCCCATTGTTGTCTGCGTTTCCACAGCGTCCTAAAGTTCCAGGAAGATCATGCAAATCAGGCCAATGATGTATGAAGAAGCAATAAAAGTAACTGCACTACTCTGCCAGTCCAGTAGGTGGCGGTAAGAAGAAGACGGAGGCCATACAACAAAGATGACGCCATAAAACGCATCATCTTTGTGTCAAACTTTCTTCTCTGACTCCATCTCAAAGCACGGTGATAAACAATCTCGAAACATGGTGATAACAGTTAGCTAGCAGCAACAGTCTTTTAAACATGGCGGGTGAAATAAAACGCTGCGAGTACTCGACCAATCAGAAACGATCAGCACTGCAGGCCCCGCCCTGAAAGTTCCTGGATCTTTGGAAAGTACTCCCCCTCAAGCAGGGACTTTTAAGGGGGTAAATCAATTACCCTGGAACTAAATTGAGTTCCTCAAAAGCTTCCTAGTTCCTGGGGAACGTTCCTGCAGTCGAAAAGCACCTTTACACAAATGAAAATGTACATGGAATTGCTGTTCTGTGCTAGGGGAGTATTTTTATAATATATCTTTATTTCCCTTAGCATATCCAACGTCCCAGAGCCCTGCTGGGCCCCTGGGTGTGCCCTCAGATGATGAAGAGGACACACAGATGGTAGATTCTGTGTTGTGTCCAGCTTACCAAGACATCCAGGTCAGTATTATGTATTATAAGCTTTATTTTGCAGCGTTGCAGAATTACTCACCATTGTCCTGGAGTGTTTCCACTTAGTCAGCTTGTTCAATATTCTCAGCAGATTGATACAAGAGAACAGGTTTCTCCAACAGAACTGATTGCTGTCTCCGGCTTCCTAAAAACAAAGATGACATTCACACTGAGACCATAATAAACGCTGAAAGGCTCTTTCCTGGCTGACCTTCATACAGTGAGGATCAATCAGACGTCACGCTGACAGTGTTTTTACTCACCAGGCTCTCTGCGGTGAGCTCAGGCATCTCATGGACCACACAGTGCGGGAAGTCCAGCACACATATACTGCAGAGAAAACACACAAAGACTGTAATTCTTGCTTTTTTAGACCATTCTGGAGTATTGCAGCCTAAACTTGAGCTAATACAGACTAGCCTGGTCCTTTCACCTCCTATCACCTTATTTCCTTCACACCTGAGTCTCCTGTCACTTTGTCGCATTGCTGCTGTGACGCCATCTGTACCACGTCCTGGTAGCCTGCCGATGTACCGTGATGCAAGATTGCAACCAGCAGGCTCTAAAACAATCTGAATTCTGAAACTGGAGGCGCAATTTTCCTGTTTCTCTTGCACCAAACCAGGCCCATCTTTTGTTAGACTGCTGCTTTTTGTGAGCGTACTGAAGAAGATCCTACCTGTTTTTGGCACTGATATAGGACATGATGTTCTGATTGAAGAACTTGAGGATGAGTGGGATACAGTTGGCAAACACCAGGTGCTGGGAGACGATCTCAAACTGCAGGAGAAGAGGAGGCAGCAGTGTGGTATAGTTAGAGGGCCTGACAGTCTGGAGAAGAGAAACAACTAAATACAGAACTTTTTTTTCTTCTTTTGTGGTTATAAAGCGATTTTTAGATGAGATGAAGGGAAGGATAGATGGGGACTGATAGATTATGACACTGACGTGACAAATCCTAGAGAGTAAATCCAAATCTGAAGAAAGAATAGAAGAGAAAAAAATAATCCTGTAGCTGATAATCCTGTATCATTGATGTGTTTCCTGTTTGATGAAAAAGGTCAAGAACTGGGGGATTTTAATTCAAATCCTTCACCTCATCAAGAAGCTTTACTAAGATTAAAAAGGGTACAATTCAGCCGCTGGATCTATTATGAGGTCATATTGCAGTATTTTATTCACTATTGTTGTTTGAAATATATGTAAGGATTGGTTGATTACTTTTATTAAGGATTCATTTTGAACATTCACCCTTCAAAAGAGTTGTTACAGTGTTTGTGTGGCTGTCAAATAAAGTTCAAGACTTTTGAATGGACTTCTGTTCATGTAAGTAATCTCACTGTGTGGCAGCAGAGGGCGCTACCACTACGACTCTACAGCCAGCATGTCAATTTAAAGAGTGTGAGGGGATGATCCCTCCTACCAACTGCAAATACCCCCACTTCCCCTATCCTAAGCAATGTTAAAAATTAAACAAGAAGTTGCATCGTGCCAAACCCCATTTAAAAAACAAGCGATTTTAGATGACAAGCTCTTTTTGAATGTTCTCTGTCTTAATTGGGGTGAACACATACATGTGTGAGTTTCAGGAGGTTGTGAAGTGTGAGGGGGGGCAATGGAAGTCTAAAGGTGGGGGTGAGGAGGAGAGGAGGATGAAAGGAGTAAAGTAATCGCATGCTTGACTGGATAATCAGGTGGAGGGTAATGGAGGTAGCATAGGGGGGAGGTGCGTGGTTATTAGTGTATGTGTGTGCTGGGGGGAGGTGAGATGGAAAAAGAGGAGAAAAATGTAAGAGGAGAGAAGGATGGGAATGTGAGGTGCCTGTAGGAGGAGGGATTAGGTGTGTGCGTGTGTGTGTGTGTGTGTGTGTGTGTGTGTGTGTGTGTGTGTGTGTGTGTGTGTGTGTGTGTGACCTGATAAATGTGGTTGAGTTTGAAGTGTTTGAGGAGCAGCAGGAGCAGAGCAGAGATGGCCTTGACGATGATTTCCTTGTGACGGTTTACGTCTATTCCCAGCTTCATGCTCTGAAGGACGGTGATACTGAAGGACACACACACACACACACACACCGTAAGGCCTTCAGGTCTCTAATAATAAAACATCTTTATCAATAAAATAAAAACATCAAACAGATATTCTGGTGAGTCCCTGATGATGCGTTCAAGGTTTTTCCAGCTGGAACTGGCAAGCTAAATAGTGTGCAGCATCAAAACAAGCTTTCAGATTTCAGGCATATGAAATGTCAAACAGGGCTGTGGATGTTTTTTTATTCTGTTCTCAACAGGGAAACTGCTTTTCAGCTCTCTGTGGTGTCAGTTTGTCTAAAACTAGGCTACAATGACAAAAAAAAAATTCTTTAGTATTACTAGAGCCAAAAATGTCAGGAAGAAAAAAGATGTCTTGATGATAAATAGAGAAAGACCTTACTCATTTTGGCTCGACATATCTGCATAAAAATTTCACGATTAGAGATGCTCGAAAATTCTTCCTGCAGCATCTTTCCACAGTACTTACGGCATCTCCTCGGGCAACACGTCAGCCAAGATGTTAATGGAGTCAGTTTTGGCTTTGGAGGTTGGAGCTGCAGCCAGCAGCAGCTTCAGGAGGGCAATCTGACACAGGAGATAATGCTGTTAGGCAAAGGCTCAGTTTGGGATCTATATTTTTGGGAGGTAACAGGTAAAACAGTCTCTGGACCTTTCTGTTTACAGTTCTTAAAGGGGTTTCTTTTAAGCCAAAAAAATGTAAGCAAGATAATGTAATCCAAGGTGGACAAAAAGTGGTGGTGAGTGACCTTAAAAAAGAGATCAGAAGTACATGATGAGGCACTCACCACGTACTGGGAGAGGTTTGGAAGCATGCCCAGGTACAGCATCTCTGCTGGCGTCTCCTCAACCTCCTCCTCGCCCTATAAACACACAAAAATGAATGTGCATAAACAGTGTATTAGATAAATTGAACACACATATACATACAAATAACTGAGCTGGATCGTTGCTTGTTTAAATAGCGACCACTTTAAATACATAGTTTATCATGATGACATTACTGACCAGAGTAAGCGGACACTGTTGCAGCTCATCCTCCCGTTTGATCTGGACTTCAGCGATGGACACATACTTGTGCTGGGGAAGAGAAGAAAACACAAATTATATGTATAAATAAAAGGTGTATAAAGGCGTTAGATGGAGTGTTAATTAGCATTGTGATCTGACACCTGGAGGTGTATTCCTCTGTGTAACTACAGTTTGTTGAAACAGCAGGTATGGATTTTTAAGTGGGATGTCAATGTCAGGGGATGCAGCAGCGAGGGCGTATTGATTAGGAAACACTCGGGCCATAATGAGCCAAAGCAAAGGAGAAAAAAGAAGGACATGTAGACATGTACGCGGTGGAAAAAGCCTGAGAAGTCATGTGGCTGAATGCCTGGGAAACAAAGTTGTCCTCAACCAACTCCACGACCTGGAGAGACTTCTGTTGGAAAAAAACCTGATTCGCTTCTTCATCATTTCTAAACAGAAGTTCAAACAAACTGGCACACAGCTGCTGGAGGGAATGTGGAGAAAGCATGGCAGATCATGCACATGTTTTCTGGTCCTGACTGTCTTGAAGGTAGTGGCAACAATCATCTCAAAAACCCTGGGTTTAAGTATCAGTACAGTATTCAAATCCGTCTATCTTGGACATATCCCTCATGAGCTAATTAAAGAAGATACCTGCCTCCTAAAGATCTTGCTGGCAGCCAAAAACACAGGCTTTTTTGATATTGTTTAACACCTACATCTTCTAGAACAGATGGCCTACTCCAATGTGACTAAAAAACTGGCAGAAAAAGGGTGCCTCTAAACATAAATACACAAAACATTTGCAATATATTAAGGAAAATAACCCTGACACACTGAAACCAGTCCTGCACCCACTGATTCCCCTAAGAATGCAAATACATACCAGTGTTAATTTTGGTAGCTATTTTAGATTTAGTCTTAGTCTTTAGACAACAAGACTAGGTCAAAACCTAGTATGTGTCTGACCGCATCAGGTCAGTGTGTGCTTTTGTGGGTAATGTGTTACAATGACTGTCCTTATGAGGTAGTGGAATATGTTTGATAGCAGGTGCGCGCTGCGGACGTAGGTGAGGACAGCAAGCAGCAAAGGAGCAGCCCCGCCTACTCCTCGAACAAAGTATCCAGAGCCGTATAGACAGAGAGTCGCGTCAGTGGAAGTCCAATATGCTCCATGATCCGCCATTGCGATGTTGCAACTCTCTCTCTCTACAGCTCTGAAAGTACCGTCACTCACTTTTGGCTGATCACGGCGGTCAGCCAAAAATGCTTATAAGTTTAAGTCAAATTTTAGTCATTCTGACCCTTTATAGTTTTAGTCTAGTTTATTCTAGTCTAGTAGTTAGTCGACGACAACTCAAAGCAGACAGCCGGTGATCGCTCCTTTTTGTGTGGATGAAACGTCAAATGACTCTGATTTTAGTCCCGTCTCATTTCAACAAAACATACGTGTCGTCAAGTTTTTATTATCAACAACCTATTTTTAGCTCGTCAACGTCTCGTATTCGTCATGGAAAAAAGGTAATTGACGAACATTTATCGTCCTAATTTTTGTTGCACATACGCACTCAAAGCAAAATACAGGGATACAAACAGGTGAGACCACTGTGTGGATAGAGAAAACCTGCCACAACTAGGCGGATCTGGGGGCATGCTCCCCAAGGAGAATTTTGCATTACATGCTCATTTCTAGTTACTTTTAAGTATATTTGCATCTGCCTGAAAACGTAGCAACCATTATGAGGTAAAACAACCCTACATAAAGCACATAAAAGGAATCAATAGATGAAGCTGAATTAATGTATGCAAACTTCTAGAGCACCTATCAGAGCAAACACTGAATGAATGGCCACAGTATAGACAGTGTTTGTTACCAGTGTAGTTTAGTTCGATTTGTGGCGATAAAAATGTGTTTGTTTAACCATTATATCCAGTTTTCAGTTTGTTTTCTTGCCAGATTTGCTTGCGGCCAGCAAAGAAAATAGAACAGACGCTGAAACCTTCGCTGCAGATCGCAAGCCAGCCAGAGCTCCACGCTCTATCGGCGAACAGACCAATTGGTCAACATAGGGGCCAAAAGGCAGCGGGCAGTGCTTCTGGCTCCTGTGTGTCCCCGGCATCAGGCACGAGACGCCCTTCAAGACAGTTCCCTGGGTTTACAGTGGTAGAAGGCTCCAAACCACATAGTTATAATTCTGTGGATAACCTCAAGTGGTCCTGGCAATTCAACCCGCATCTCCTTGGATCTACATGAATCTCGTACATGACTTATTTTGATCGCATAAGAATTTTGCCAAAAGGTGACGAGTTTGCATCCCTGTAAGTACCAACATTTATATGCACCTACACTTCCAGGATCCAATATTTTTATATGTCAAAATAATGAGCAAGAGCAGAGTGATTGAGAATATGTAAATTGAGATACCTTGAAAAATGTAGTCATAATTACTGCATCTTGGAAGTAGGATTTGTCAAACAGAATGAGTCTCCACTAACCTGTTTAAGAGTCTTGACGCTCTCATGGATCGGTCTCGGCAAGCCCACCAGGGTCTCTATGTCACTACAAAACAATACAAATTTACACCAGGCTGAAAGAAAAAAAAGAATAAAGTTTTTTTCATTGTGTCAGATTAAACACTCACTTTCCCAGGGTGAAACCGATGAACTTGTTTCGACTCGTCTCCAGGAAGTGCTCGATATCTTTCTCCCTGCACATACACAGACAATCTGAAGTCAGATTTCTGATTCACTTGAGAAGACCTGCTGCAACAATTCTGCATATAAACAAGCAACTTAACAGCCATATTTCAAAGGAGGCACTTGCATGTGTGTGCACACCCACACAAACAAGCAACACACTGCATTAGCTTTCTCAAATCTCATCAGTCACAGTGCGTGAAAGGTTCAGAGCCTCCTACTGATCAGCACTTAATCAACCCTCAGTGTAGCTGCTCTCTTATCCAAGGACATAAACACACTTAATGATAAGGTTGACTAAAGGAAAGAGAGGTTTCTGATCATGATAGCATGATAAATGCACTGCTATGTTTGTGTCCTCGTTCAGATGCATTATTCATGTTCCCGAAGCAGAGGCAGCAGCACCCTGGGAGGACACACATGCTACTGCCTGGGATACACAGATGGAGAGCTTATTGCGAGACGATCGTGAGGAGAGGAAACTTAGAGAGGGTTTTCTAATTTTGTCTAAAGTTTGCAAGTGGTGGCACAGAAACAGGGAGGGAAACTGACACCAGCTGCCAGCCAAATGGTGTTTAGTCCTGGCAGTGGGTGGGAAGTTTTCTCTACTGCAGTGTGCGTTTGGAGGAGTAAGAACTCCCTGTAGTTTTTACCAGGCTTTTCGAGTCAAAGCACAGATTTTTAAATGCTGTAAAAAATCGAACACAGAAATCAAAACTGTGCAATTAACCTGACTTTAGGGGCCCATGGCAGGCCCTTGGGGAAGTTGACCCTTTCTGTGGGGGGTCTGAGAGGAGGTGGAGGAGGTGGCGGCTGGATTAAGACATCACGGTCCAAAGGGTCCACCTCGCCCTCGATGCCGCTGTCCGTGTCTTCGGGGTCCTCCTCCTCGTCGCGGGCGTCGTCGTTCTTAAAGGGGTCTCGCTCGTTATAAGTGTCCAGGCTGTCCTGCTTGACCAGAGGCTGGGAGGGAGAGAGAGGACAGGTGGTCAACCAACTGCACTGGGATTGACTGTTTATAATGTTTAAGAGTCAAATCATCTCATATAAAGGGATAAGAAAGACTGAGGAAAGACTCAAAACTATCTAATAGAAATCTAAACATTACCTGATTGCCTGTTTTTATTACCTTTTACTCCATAACAAGCAAACTCAAGTTTTAAATTATTGTAAAAAATCAGCAGGTGTCCAAAAATACCATATGTGACAATTTTTCAGGAAATGTGTATACAATGATGCACATTTAAATATATCTATGGCACTGCCATAAAAAAAAAAGAGTTAAATATTTAACTCACTCTCCAATTAACAGTTGGAACAAGCTAATAATTTACATATTCTATTTGTGACTGTCATATGTGTGGACTAAAATTATTTTAACCTACCTTAGGGGGATACAAAAACTCTATATTGGGGTGTTAAACATCACTATCATGATTCTTCATAACTAAAAATGCAGCCTAGGTGGAACATGTTATGTTTCTTGTTGACAAAGCACTAAAAATATATATTTTTTTCTGATGTATTCTTTCTTCTTTCTACAGCCAGGAGAAAGTTAGCTTAGCATAGCAAAAAAAGGAAAAAAGATGCAAACAGCTAGCCCCTCTCTGTCTAAAGATAAAAAACCTGCTCTAAAGCTTACTATTTACATGTTACATAGCGCATTTGTTTGCTTCTTTAGAAATGCCAGTATATAAATAAAAAGAAGTTAAGGTTTAAGCTAGGTGATGGACTGCTAACTGGGCGCAGTCTGTCAGCTCAAAGCCAAAAAATAGAAAACATTTTAAAAATGTGGTTGTGTAACAAACAAGTTACACAATGTTAATTTAATATATCCACAAGTGATAGAGTATATATTTACTGTATATATATATATAGTTTTATCTTCGAACAGAGCTAGCTAGCCGTTTTTCCCTGTTTACAGCTTTTATGCAAAGCTAGGCTAGCTGTCTCCAGGCTGTAGCCTCATAGTTAGCATAAAGATATGAGAGGTGCACTGCTCTTCTCATGAATTTCTTGGTGAGACATCTCTTCTTTTAACTCTGTATCAAATTTTCAAACCTTCAAATGATCAAAACCCTGAAAGGGAAGCTACATAAATATGACATTTTCTGAAATATCCACAGCAACCACAAGCAACGTTTATGATTTAACTTACCACACATCAGCATTTCACAATGTACAAGAAAATGCAAGCAAGGTCCAATCAGACTTTTTCTTCAGACTTTATGTACAAACAAACCCATTTCATGTTCAAGTGCGTAACACACATTCACACATATACGAGCATAGTATCTCAGTTCAAACCATTACTCTTATGAATGACTGTGGCAATAGTGCAAGCATCAGGCATGAGTCAGGACATTAGTTGAGCTAGTGCAGTCAATGTATGGTGCGCCAGAGGTAGCTATAATGCTGGACTAAGTGAGGAGTATAGTGAGTGTATGGTGGGAAGGAGGGAGAGAGGGAGGGAAGGAGGGAAGGAAGGAGGGAGGGAGAGGTGAAGTAGTGTGTTCTATGGAGAAGCCATTCATTGCTGTGTGGGAGGTAAAGCTAGTGTGTTTCTATCAGGGTTAGGGGGCAACTGCTTTCAATGTCATCCATTTAAGAGAGAGATCAACTGAAACCCAAATACGACCCCTACAGACGAGAAAATATGCTCATTACGATCTCAATTCACCTCCTCAATGAATGCATTTTAAGGATATTGACCCCTAGTCCAGAGTCTACAGTGCAAGGTGATTTTTGAGGCCAAACCTGGTAGCAATGTGATGAACACTACAGGGGGGGATGCTACTACAGTAGATGTCGGAAGTGACTGTCTTATGGGACTGTGGATAGTGACCGCTCCAGCACCAATGACAACAGCCAACAAGTCAGCCCTGTCTCTCAAGCCCCGCCCCCCCGTACTGAAGAGTTGAAAGAGGAGGAGGAGGAAGAGAGAGGAGAAAAATTGGGTGGGTAGAGGAGAAGAGAGAAAGTATGAGGGATTATTGGATGGTGAGGAAGGAAAAGAAGATGAAAATGATGGGATAAGCATGGGAAGGAAGGAGGAGGATTAAAGCAAAAAAGAGGAGAAATATAAGGAGGAGGAAAAGTAAAGTACGTAAGGAACATGAAAATAAGTTTCAAGGAATGGGCATGTATGAGGAGAAATAAAAGAGAAACGAATGGCTAAGGATAGGAAAAGGGAAGACAAAAATAGAAGAGGCAAAATAAACGTGCAGGGGGAAACGATTAAAATAAAGGAATAGTTCCACATTTTGGGAAATTAAATAATTTGCTATTGTCTCAAAAACTAAAATGTTAAGAAGTTAACTTTAGGGCCTGTGTCCACATAACGCCTTTTTCTATGCATCTTTTTTCAAATGTTCCCAATGAGGACAGAGTTTATGCACCGCCTAGAGAAAAGTCTTTTTTTCAGATCGCTCCGCCTTTTTGCGCGGTTTTTATAAAGGTGCTGGTGTCGTCAACGCCAGTCACTCTGGTAACCACCAATCACGGAGGAGCAACTTATTTTGGCCAGCAGAGCAGATCGGCTGGACACAAAATGTTGCTGGTAAGTGTTGTGCTTTTATCGCCCTACGCGTTGTAAGCTTGTTGTTAGCTCTGTAGTAAGTTAAACTTATTGTTGTCATAGAAACAAAACCTGCGTGCAGCGTTTTTTTTTTTCTCACCAGGTGCAGCGTTTTTTTTTTCTCACCAGGTGCAGCGTTTTTTCTCTCACCGCACAAGTGCTTCATCCTAGCTCTCCCCAGCGCCCGGCCAGTGCTTTTCTGCCAGAAAAGGGCGCTACATGGACACGGGGCCTTAGAGGTGCTGCTTAGAGGAAGATTTTACCTTTAAACAAAGCTAGGCTAGAAATTTCCCGTTTTCAATCTTTTTGCTAAGCTAAGCTAACTGGCTTAGGTGTATTTCGCAAATGTTAAACTATTCCTTTAAGAATTGGAAATGAGTGGGGACTGCACCAAAACCTCTTGGAGCATAATGTAGAGTTTTTGATTTGTATCATGTAGATAAACATGTAGAGTATTAGTTATAAATGTTTTACATACAAATGCCTGAATGATTCTCAGTATGCAGATTTGTTCTGACATCTTAAGTATTGCTTTCTCAGTTTTGGTGCATCTTGTATGAATGGATGAGGTTAAATCACAGGAGGAGAAAGGAAAGAAGAAGAGAGAGCAGAAATAAGGTGTCTAGGGGTGCTAAAAGTCCAGCTCAATGCAAAGAGAAAAATGCAGAAGGAAAAAAAGAGGGAATTTGTGGGTAAAGACCTGCTTCTTGGGAAAGGGACTGTCTCCTTCCAAGCTATCAACAAAGGCACTCTGTGGGGACACAAGGAAGAGGGGCAATGAGAAACCAGAGGGCAATTAGAGAGAAAGCCTGTCCAGTCTATAGCTTAAGTAAAAACAACAGGCTTTGAATTCTCAAAGCCCACCCAGCACCAATTTCATCTCTGGGATCACTGACTTACAACAGAGAACCAGGGATGTTGGCGCTAAAGAACTTCAGGAGAAACCTGACCCAGCAGAGAGTTAGAGGGTGAATTACAGAGGGAATTCTACAGGGAAAAATAAAGCTTTTCAGATATTAAAAGGCAAACAATGGTGAAATTAGTCTGAGGTACGATTGATCAAATGTGTGTGGAGCCTGTGTGTGTGTGAGTGGGGAGTTCAGTACCCGGCGGCTGCGGCGGCCCCTCTTCTGCTGCTGCTGCTGTTCGATGAGCTCCATGGCGGAGGCCGGGGGCGAGGCTGCTCTCATGGCTCTGACCACCTTGATGCTGTCCTCAGGGAGGGGAGGCAGGTTTAAGCGTTCTCTGCCTCGCACTTTCATCTCCTGGAGCTCCTCGAAACCCCCCAAGGTGAACTGGAAGACGAGGATGGAGACAGTGATTCACAGGCAGATGACAGGTGAATTAAAGAGTCTGGAGGAGCAGAATGAAGGTGGATGGTTGCTGTCAGAGCCGGACAACAGGAAAATCGAGAAATACTACAATGACCAGCTTGCCGTACATTATGCCTTATAAAGACAAATCACAAAAAAATCACAAGCGGCGCCCAGTTAGTGAAGCGTTTCTATCACCCAGCAGTGGTTGGTCTGCCAGAGAGGGTAGTCGGAGCTAAGCGGCTGATCAAAAGGAACACACTAACCAGTTATACTACAGTTAAGAAACACAGGATGGTATTATGTGTCAATGACTGAATGATTATAATGTACAGACCAGTATTGTCTTCCAGAGCAGCAGCAGTACTTTCTTCATGGGGAAGTGTGGGGCGTTCATGCTGCAGAACTTGGTCACCATTGTGAAGAGGAGCAGGGCGAAGGGCTCGCCATTGTACAGCGGTGAACCTGAGGGGTCAAAGGTCAAATCATTGGATGAATAAATGCATCTGTTACACACATAAAATCTTTTAGTGCAAATTAAAACATTTAATGACGGTATATGATCACTGCAACCGTACATAGCTCAGCAAAGCTGCCCTGTATTGGCTCTACACACTCACCTAGCTCATTCTTAAAGGCCTCTCTGGCTGCTCTCCACTCAGGCCTGTCGTCCTCTGTTTGTACTCTAATGGTCTCCACCATCAGGTACATGATGCTCAGTAGTACTCTGCAAGGAAAACAAACACACATCATTCTGATAATTGTGAGGAAGGCATTTAATTGGTGCTCCAAACAATAATAATGTGCCCGAAAGGTCTACAAGCACAAGAGACAACAGTATAATGGAGGATATGATGAGTAATAATGAAAGGTGAGTGCAAGAAGCAGAGGAGGGTTTTACACAATCGGTTTGTGCGTATAAATATAAAAGGAAATTATTTCTGTGCTCAGCTGGGATAGTGCACCACTCATTCAAAATTACTTGATGTCAGAAGGTGTTTTGTGCATTAGACGCTTTGTTCACAGACAAAGACATTAGACGCTGTTCAAAATTACCATGCTAGTTTTTTAATTAAATGGCAGCAATTGGGTGCAAATCTGCTCCTCTAGCTTGTAATTATTTGTAAGTGTTCAACAGGAGAATACACAGACAGAGCTCCCAGTATGTGTGAACATATCGCAGAGGGATGTTTTGTTCAAAAATCAATTTCATTAACCAGAGGCAGAGATGAATGAAAATGAACGTAACGTAGACGAGCCCTGTGAGTGTAAATGTGTGTGCCATGTGACGGATAATTAAGCCGTAGAAATACTGTGTTGAAGTGAAAAAAAAGATAAAGAAAGGAGACACAAAATGATCTGTTCACAATATTTATTCCATCTTTTGTGAATGGCAAGAAACAGTGGAATAGGTTGTGAGTTATGTTGTTACGTTGCTTACCTGAGCTCTGTGCTGTCTGCAAGAGAGATGGCTGGCTTCCTCACCGCACTGCTGCACGCCTGGCTGTTACTGCGGAAAAAAGCACAAGTAAATAATTGTTTGCTTTTATTTGAAGAAGAGCCAGTCTGTGTGTGAAATAAATAATCAAATAAAACACATCTACACAGCCAAACCCTGATGATAAGGAGGCAATGATCCAGGCTCTCATTCTTGATCAGATGCATTTTTCCTGCTTTTTGTATCGAGAGTAATGACCTGCAAAACACATTGAGTGTGTTTGCCTGATTGGCTTGCATGATGATAAGCCAGTCTGTGCCATGATGCCTCAGAGCAGCTTACATAACAGCAAAGAAGCACAGGATCCCAACTGAGCCCGGCACCAGCAGCAATACAAATGACTTGAAGGATCCGCTGCTGTACCGTATCCTCAGCGGAGGGTTTGAAGTGCAGATCACAAACGCTGTTGTCTGTACTCCTCCGTTTCTCACTCACTCTCAGTGTTTGTCCTCTCTCACCTCTTTTCACTTGGAGAGGGTCTCTTAACATGAAGAGGTGTTGGAGGATTTAGGAGGGACTGAGTGGACGTGTTGAGGGACAAGAGCGTCAAATATGGGAGTTTTTCTGATGAAAAGTTTGATCTTTAAAGCTCGAGGGGAAAGGCGTGTCTCCCAGGGCTTGAACCTATGAACTTTTAGTAACATGACAACCATGATGTAACCCTTCTGCTGATTAAAGAATTGTAGTTTTCAGAGTCAAGATTTCCTTAATCTGAGAATCATAATAGCAGCCTCCTCCCTTCCTGTATTGCCGCAGACCCTTGCCCGGGGAGGAAACAGACTTTTAAAGATGTGAAGAACTGTTTTCCACCTTTCTGAAGTTCTTTTTCTCTGAAGATATTTTTTTCCCTCAATGTTCCTTTCTTTTATCCTCTATTGGTAGTTTTGATTTAATGGCTTATACATCCCCAGAATATCTGTGATTTCCTACTTACTCAATCTCCATGCTCAGCAGCTCCAGCAGTGCTGTGAAGATGCCCATGTCGTAGAGCAGAAAGACATTGTGTCTGGACCAGTGGAGGACATCCACCTCTGTGTCGCACTCATCAAACACTCCTGGGTTGAAAAAAAGTGTGTGTTTAAAGATCGCTACTAAATTTGTTTGCACTCAATTTTAAATGATACATTATAATATATGTGAATTTTACAAAGTCAAATTGGAAATTCAAAAGGCTGTTATTCCACATGCTGGCTCAATATCACTCTGTCATAGCTCATTAGGACACTGAAATAGACAGAGCCATTGTCAAATAAATTAGGAGCCCCTGTGCCAACCATGACAACGCAGAATGTCTGCTGTTGCTAGTTAAAATATTTTTGTCCTACGCACCCTGAGCCAGGTACAGGATGGCCCTTGCCACCTTCAGCCTCTTGTCTCTGTCCGTCACCTCCAGCGCATCCAGCAGCCTCATCACATACGCCCTCTGCTCCTCCACCGTCAGCTCGATCCACCTCCTGCCTCGAGCTGCAGGAAGAACACGAAAACACAGTGTGCAAGGTTATTTTCAGAAACATGTTTCCACTATCTTTTTGTCTGCCTTTAACAATTCAGTGTATGTATATTTTGGGGGGATTTACTGTGGGGAGAGACAGGAAACATGAGGAGAGAGAAAGGTTCAATTCACCAGTCAGAATGGTTGACAATATGGCTTGTATCTGCACAGCGGCAGTTATGAGGACAAAGCTAATACTGAACTTCTATTTAGCTTTGAAGCTAAATTCAAAACAACTGCTAAAATGTAACTCAAATGCTACACCACTCTAACAGCAGAAGACGTATTATTAAAAGATATAAAGTCATTAAACTTTTGTACGGCAACATTTACCTAATGTTACCAATGTTAGCAAACTTAGCTACTATAAAGTGGGTCTACTTAACAATGTTATTCGTACCTTTTAACTTACTATACTCTCATACTTGCTTACTGTATGGCATTTTTATTATTGCTAGCTAACTGGATTTATCATACTCGTTATATTGTATGTTGTATGTTATTAGACAGGTAGGTCACATTAGTTATACGTGTTTTGCTACTGGAGTTAGCTTGTTAGCTTACTGTTAATATCATAACATTAGCTTACCTAATCCTATTTTTGTAATTGTGCTTTTTATCTCTAGTTTTTTAATAAATTAAAAGCAACAGTGAATCATCTAAGTTACTGTAATATCATTTAGAGCTACATTGCATAATTCAATGACGCCATATTTAAAGGTAATAACCTATTGGCTATCGATAGACAACAGAGAATGTTAGCATTCAGCCACTTCTGCACCAACATTACTGTTTACTAGTGTAACACAAAACAATAAGAAAGTTATAAATCCAAGCTAATGGTAGTGTTACCTAGGAAGTTGCTAAATGCTTACGTTAGCTGTTGTCTAACTGTGGCTAATGGTTATTGTATATGATGTTTTAACTTTAAGTAATGGAGCTATATCTCTACGCATTTCCACTATCTATTCTTATTTGGTTACTGACATTTTAACAGCATTTGAGCTTCTTATCCTGAGCATGATGAGGAAAATGGCAGCCGTATGAATATGGTAAATTTGGTAGCCCCATTTTTAATAAGTGTTTATATGCTATAGTTTATTCCCTGTAGTTTTTCTCTAACGCTTATTATGTCATACTTCTCATATGTACTGCTCTCCTTTCACAAGTGTCACATTAAAATTATTTTAGCTTGGGAAATAATTTTAGTCAAACTGCCACCTTAATCTGGAAATCCACAGAAATAATGTTACAGTGTATTTGCAATAGAGACTGACTGCTGCTTTGATCTGTCGCTAGTTTTTAACATTATGTTATTAAAGCCCACTGCATCAGCTCTGGAAATAGCTGAGAGCAAGAGAGTGTTCAAGCATACACAGAAGTAATTAGCAGAGTTACTGGCATCACTAAAGAGAAAACAAACTGCACAGGCTACAGTTTGAACACAAAGAAGCAATATGCTTAACGCTCGCACAAACTAGAGTAGATCTCAAACTACGCCAAAAAATACATGCATTTCCTGGCAAGTCCTCTAGCCTCAGACTTTGTGTCAATTACAAAGACAGTAATGAGCATTAAGCAGCGAAAATCACCATGATCAGTGGAGCTCAGACTTAAGATAGTCTAACTAGCACTGTCTACTTTAATCAGGAAGAAAAAATGCGTTCTAATTACAGCGCTGTCCCCAAAAAGCCTACTTTTTTCCGTGAAGAGCTTAAATTAGGCACTTTGTCATAATCACAGTGATTACAGTTGGGAATTTATGTGCAATGGCAGACAAAAAACTTGCAGCAAAAAATGTCAATGGGCCTGACATAAAGAGGGAACCATCATCTGACAACTAACATACAGTGCTGGCTGAACACAGACATGAACACACACACATGCACACTAATGAAAAGGCTGCGATGCGAAGAGGCAGCGCTGTGCTCTATCTCTGTTAAACAGCAGCCAGAGAGGCTCTCATCTAATCCTGCTATTCATTACCACTCAGCTTGGAGAGGAGGTGACAGATGAGGAGGATGAAGCTTGTCTCACTCGTTTTCTAAAGCGGATGGGAAGGGGCTCTTTTGTCTACAACGTTTACCACAATGGCTTGAGACCTTTATGGCTTCTTGTTTATTGTCAGAGTGACCTTTGTGGTGTGTTAGTCCTGCCTCTGATGCAACTGGATACACCAATTGGGGACAAATACAACAAATTATTATATCTTTATTTCCCTTTTTTGAAAAATTATACTTCTGTTCTGGTAAAAGCGGGGAAATTGGATCATTTGCACACAAGACAGGATTATATCAGGTAAACAAACCTTGTATTTAAGCCTGATCTCTTGTCAGACTGACAATAACTCATGTTGGAAAAGCTGCTTTGTCAATCACATGGTTAGGGTCGGCCCTCCCTTCAGTATCTATGGGGATATTCATTCTTTGAACAGATTAAAAGAGCAGAGCTTTGATGTGCCTGGTCACCCCTGCCTCAAACAGGTGCACACTGAAAAGCAGTGCTCGCTTGTGTTGCACGCCAGAGGTGAGACAAATGAGATGAACTGTTTTAACACATCCCGCTTACAGCTTTTAGTAGTAGGTTGAGAAATATTTAGAGGGCTGGAGAGGGAAAATTGGTTTTATGATCACTGTTGAATTGTCAAACTTTGTCATGATGAAGCAAAAAATACAAAATTGTAAGTCAAAGTATTATGGTGATGGTGAATTCATGGAAAATCAGCTTTGGCCCACATCCAGCTATTCATGTGTATGCATTGAAACTGCTCTGGCCCTAACGTCGAAGACCTTTGTTTGCCTAACCCATCCCTTCTGACCACTACACTACAATAACAAAGTGGCCTCATATTAACCAGACAACAAACATATTTGCTAGGTGAGATATCAGCATGCAGAATGACCCTCCTGGCTTGTTTCGAAAAACCCTGTTTGAGTTCCTGGAACAAATTTATCTACTGCCACAATCTTGGCAATAAGAGTTCCGCATGGGTTCTTCACAAAGGTTAAGGTTCCTACCATAGACTGAATAAAAAGATTAATAACAAGACAGCTCCCGAAAAGTGAAGCCAAAACATTTCGAGCGCCCCCTGCTGACTGGCTGCTGTATAGGTCATAAAGCCCGCCTCCTCCATGTTAACAGATGGGACATGAGTCAAACTATAAAATCAAAATACATGCCAAATAAATTTTCCTCAAACATGGTTTCTGTAATTATAGTTAGTTCATATCATGCTGATTTATGTCCAAGTGTTTATTTTTCTGACAAGTTTGGTTTTCATTAGTTATTCGATGCTGTAAAAAGGATGATTGACAGATGTGCTGACAAATATGGCTCCTTCAGGCGATCTGTTCCGGATTAGCAGAGTAGAAGACGTAAGTAAAACAATCACTACAGTCGGTTGATGTCTGCTTCAGACTAACACAAGAAGCTGTTCTGCTGTTAAAAAGGCCGACGTGCGGGATCATTGACGGTTTTTTTTCAGCAAGTTAAATGTGTGTTTTGGTTAGTGGAAGTGGCTATGGCGGCTCCACCCGCCGATATCTACTGCGCAGCTCTGGCTCCAAATGACGTCACCAAGATGAAAGCCTTGCAATATAAAAAGGTTTCTTTGTTGAACCTTTAGGTGGGCTCTTGTTAATGCCGGTACAAGATGGAAAGGTTCTAGGTAGAATCTATAGATAGGGTTTATGAATAGAACCACAAAGCCAGATTAGAGTTCTATGTGGATCCTTAAACAGAGAATTGAAGGTACAACCCTTTGTGTTGATTCTGGGTAGAAGAAATCAACACAAAAAAAAAAAGGTTCTACTAGGGACCAAAAATAGTTGCCCCATGGGCCTAAGCTTTAGAATCCTAAATGGTTCCACATAGCAGTTTTTTGTTCTAAAAGAGTAGTAATATTAACAACGTAAATGATTGTTCTGTTACAGCACCACCTGGAGCTCCTGTGTGGTGACTAATGCTGACTGATGTATTATCAACATGCCTTTACCTTCTCTATTTGTTCTTCATTTGACATGCATTACCCTTTAAAACACATTTCTTCAAGTGCGCAGCGTCGGAAACATTCTCTTCAGTTAACCTTCACAACCTTACTTATGCAAGCTGCTATCAGGCACCACACTGGAGCCAGCAGGGACTTTCAGAGTTACACAAAAGGACTCGTCCTGTTCTGTCAGTCAACTGCAGCCGCACTGTTGGAGGAGCCATCAAGGTCTCTGTGATAACAGCAGCAACAAAAGGCAGCAGATACACTCTACTGGCTGTGGACTTCTTTGTGTTTGATATGGCACAGCTAAGCAGGGACTCTTTCTCACACACTGCAGTGCAGACAGTTCAGGTTTTTTCCTCTTCCAAAGAGAAAGTGACAGTGAAGGCAACACCACACCTGGTGTCCTCCAGGTAGTCTAAACACACATTAAGGTGTTGCAAAAGCTTATCCACAGCCGTTTAATGGACTTAATAATCTCTTTCTCACACACATACACACCCTTAAACACACACACTAACGCAGTACCATGGCTCCTGAAGTCCTCCTCAAAGTAGTCTCTGTTCAGGGCAAACTCTGGCTCCTCTGTGTAACTGTAGAGCTCTGTGAACAGAAAATAGAGCCAAGAATTACAGATGAAACAATTAGTTCATTAATAGTTAGTCGATGGACAGAAAATATATACTGGTGAACTGGCAACAGAACCTTGAGGTTATAATAATAGATTAAGGGAGAGAGGAAATCTCCTGCAGGTAAACTGTGTGATCCAATAAACTCAGAACAGACAATCTTTGAGCTCCCGTCTCCTCAGTGGTGATCTCATCTTTTTCATACACAGTCTAATGATTCGTCACGCTTCCATGCATCTCCTCCTGTTCTGAGAGCAGTCGTCATTCCTCGACACCCGATGAGCTGTCGCTCGAAAGCCACTGTGTCTGTCTGTTTGTGCCTGTTTGCCAAAGTGAGTAACACTCTCCGCAAAATAGTGGCCACTTGCAATTGACAAGGAAGACAATCAATTTGACTTTAAATCAATGTTATTCAAGGTTTTTCTCTGAACACATAACCTGGCCCCGGGAAAAAGAAATTGCTGCTTGACAGGAGAGGAATTAAAGTCTTTCATGCATCTTTTGGCATTCATGAACCTAGCTCCTAGCATGAGCTGTTACCAGATACACAGATGCTAGCCAGCTTGAATGCATAATCTTGGTGTTTATGATTACTCATAACATTAGTCATATAATGTGTCCTATGTCTGGAAAACATGTCAGAACCAGAAGATTTTGTTCTGTGCCTTCAGCAATGTGTCATCATATTGTCGTGTTTTTATAAATAACACTGTAACATAAAACAGCTGAAGAAAACCAGAGGAATGCAGATGCAGATGAGTTTCTTTCTATCAATAGCACATTGTTGTTTGTATGCTAAGTAGGAACAGAGGTAATACTGTGGGACTCTGTGGGTTAACCCTGTGTCATACTTAACAACCATTAATAATTAAAAACCACTTAAAGTTTAAAAAGGTACGATTTACAGTAACCAGGCCAAGTCACATGGCAAACCAGATTTTATAAATGGCAGTTTGGGCTAAAACAACACAAAAACAGCCATGTACTACTCCATATAATACTACTGAAGACACATTTATAGGCAGCATTCGAGGCCAAGACAAATTTCCCTGCGGGGATTATAAATTATATTGTATTGTATATCGTATATTATCATATCCTATACCATGGTCTGAGTGAACACTCGATTTTGATTGGTTACAGGGTGCAAATAACTCCTTAATAAGAATTGGACACCTATTAAGTACTTCCCACGACTGTTTGTTCACTGCTCTAAATGAATGTGCTTTCTACATATCAGAAAATATCTAAACAAGTCACCAAAGCAACAAGGACGCAGTCAAAGTCTCGTTTTTTTATGCAGCTCGTTTAAAAGGTCTCGTATCGTATATCATATCATATATTGTATTGTATATGGTATCGTATATTGTATTGTATATCATAACTTATATGATATTGTATCATAATGTATATAGTATCGTATATTGTATCGTATATCATAACGTTTATCGTATCGTATATCGTGTATCATATCGTATATCGTATTGTATATCGTATCGTATATAGCATCATATATCGTATTGTATATCGTATCGTATATAGTGTATCATATCGTATATCGTATTGTATATCGTATCGTATATAGCATCATATATCGTATTGTATATCGTATCGTATATAGTATCGTATATCATAACGTTTATCGTATTGTATATTGTGTATCGTATATCGTATCGTATATAGCATCATATATCGTATTGTATATAATATCGTATATTGTATTGTATATCATAACGTTGATCGTATTGTATATTGTGTATCGTATCGTATATAGCATCGTATATAGCATCGTATATCGTATCATATATCGTATCGTATATTGTATCGTATATCGTATCGTATAGTATATCTTATCATAAAAACAGTTAGTCTTATTAGCCACATGCTAACGTCAGCATCTTAACATCCTCACAAAAAAGGTGTTTACATGCTTAAGCCAGGAGGTTTAGTTCTTATATTATAGTTTAGTTTAAATGTTAACATTCCTACATTTGCTATGTTGATGGCAATCTCACTTGTTTAGCAGATACTTGCGCTAAACTAAAATGATTATGACTTTGACTTGATGGTGACGTTTGAAGGAAAATTAGAGGATCTTAAAAGTCATAGAAATTCCTCTTCCAGGTATCCATGCAAAATTCTATGCCAACTGATTCAATATTTGGTATGATTTTTACAAAATCAGAAAATGTCAACCTCATGGTGGCGTTACGTCATGCAAATAAATCTTCTTGGAAACATGACCGTCAGCCCAAAATGTAATGGAGAATCCATCCAGTAGTCATTGAGATATTTCATTCTGGACCAAAGTGATGTACTGACATTGATATCACTAGAGCCATGTGAACTGAATTAAATCTCTTCTGCATGAATTTCTGCATGAATGAAGCAACATTTCATTGTGTTACTGCACTGCATTGTCATGAATGCAGTGACAACTGTATTCAAAGAGCAAATACGGTGCAAACTCTTCTTCCAATTATCAGGGTTCATTTTTTATCATTTTAAAGAAAGGTGTGGTGTTGTTGCAAGTTAAGTGGCTGCTCAGTCTTACCCGAAAGCTCAGCAGTCAGTGTGTCTGTGTCTCCGTACTCAAACTCCAGGTTGGGAGACTCCATGGAGCTCTGTGAAGAATAAGAACAAACACACATGAGCATGTAAATTATAGTATGCCTCTGAACCAGTGAGCTAATCACAGATGTCCTGACAGCCATATACAAACAGATACTCAAACATACTGTCGACTATTTACATTTTACACCTACCACTTCTGTGTACGCCCTATGCAGTCACACACACACTTCCACTCCACACATCACCCACACACGCTCCTCAGCTCTTTCACAGCTTTTCCTCATGTGTATTTTTGATTGGCTGCTGAATCTCCAGGCGCCGATGATTAGTCATTTACATTTTTTCTCTCAGATCCTCTCATTCGAGAACATCCACTCACAACAACACACGCTCTCTACACACAGATACCGCGTGAATCATTCTGACTGAGCAGTCTAAGGATGCTCTCTAACAAAGTAGCCCATTCAGACGCTCAGGTGGATAAATACACTGCAAGGAGGAAGAAGCGAGGAAAATTAGGTTGCAAGGGTCAACATGGGACCTGTTTCAGAGAAGATTAACTGCTGTTTCCAGCCAAGGTCTCTCTGTAGCCTCAACCTGTGATTAGCACGTGCACAAGAGACAGACTGCACACATTAGGTTTCTACGAACGCACTCAGCTACATGCAGCTTCACAAATTTCACCTGCAGCCTTCTAAAAAGAGTATACGATCCTCAGTATACATTACACAGGCAGACATGGTTCTCTGCCACAGCCCACAACTCAGCTGAATGCATCTTCAATTTTTATAGGAATACACGTCTGTTAGTTCTGCAGTGTTGTCTTCTTCTCTTTGTACGTGTCAATAGACGTACTACTTTAACAAGGCTGATGTTAAATGTACCAGACTTCTTTCTGCGGATTTATGATAAGATATGGTCTTGAGATTAGGCTGCATCAGAATTGCGTCAGTAGTGTTCTAATATACAAAAATAAAAGACAGTAGAATGCAGAAAACTGACCAATCAGAATCAATATTCAAATAAACTGTATTATAAAGGTACAAAAACACACCTGTTAGCAGTTAGAGAGCCAGATGATTGAAAGATTCTTTCGCCCCTTTTACACTGCCAGTTAAAGGCAGGATTATTACGCCTCTGTTATGTTCCGTCTTCTATGTCAAATGCACAGAGGCTGGATGGTGGGGTGAAGCCGTTCTGCCTCTGAACCGGGATAGGAGGTAGTAACAGAGGCGTAACAGAGGTGAAACGTTTGTTTACACCTCGCGCACGTTTTGCTTCTGCAACGCTGGAACGCTATGTAAAAACACACACTGGGTGCTGAGGTGGAACTGCAATGTAAAAAGGGCTTTTGTGTTCCACCACTCTGCTCCAGACTGAAAAATCTCATTTGCAGAATCACATGTTTTTTTGTGAGACAAATGTTAATACAATACAAGTTACACTTGTACACTACGAGTTACACAGTACGACACATCAAAGGCCTAGTCTTTGATGAGAGGGGTTTACGTGTGTAAATATACATCTATGAATGTGTCGGTGTACGTCTGTGTTGTGGTGTGAAAGGTGATTTGTAATGGGGTTGGGTTGCCATAATCTTTTGTATAGAAATGGTCCACAGAGGATGAATCCTCTTGACTTCATTGTCCCCTCACTTTTTCATTTAACACCACCGCTAGGTTTACACTTTTGGAATGAAAAGTCATAATAAATCTCACATGGATTTTCATGAAATTAAGCACACACATTCACAGGGCGGCTTGTGGTTCAGTGGTAGAGACGGCCGTCTTTCAATCAGGAGGTTTGTGGTTCGATCCCCAGCTCCCTCAGTCTACATGTCAAAGTGTCTTTGGGCAAGACACTTGGCACCGCCAACAGTGTGTGTGACTGATTGACGTCACACAAATGAATGTAGCGTAAAAGCTTTGAGTGGTCGCAAGACTAGAAAAATGCGATACAAGTGCAGTCCATTCACCATGATGCCCTGAGGATGAATTGTTATAACTTCAGTGATCACTTAACATCTCATGCAGCACTATGTTCTGCTCAGTACTCTTTTAAGGACCAGAGGCCAGAAAAATCAATTGACATTTAGCCTACTCTGTGTTTGGGGATAGTTGGCAAATGCTAGCATGCCAACAAGCTAAACTAAACACTGAACATTGTCAACATTGCGTAACATCTCCATGTTGGGTTTGTGAGCATACTGTTGATCAGTATTTTGAACAGGCAGTACAGAATGATATGCAATAAGACCTAGATAATTGAATATGGTAGTGGTAGTGGTAAATAGTTAATGTACAGCAATAGCATACAGTACCATGATATAAAGAACCTTGAGAGTGATTATCATTCATGCCTGGGGTGAATGGAAACTTAACAGTAGTTAGAGTTTTGGTTTTATTCTTTTATCTTTAAGGGGGAGGATATAAAATGATGAAATTTCCCTACAGGGATGATTAAAGATTCATTTTTAAGTTGATGAGAATAAAAAAAAGAACCCTCAGGCTGCACTGGAAGTCTCCCAGCTCTGAGTGTTAGATGTGTTTAACCCTGTGAAAACTGTCCCAGGGCCAAGACTGTAAATAAGGATGTGCTCTGAGTCAGCTATCCTGGTTAAACAACTCTGGGCTGTCATGTAACTGTCTCCTATAAATACCTGCAGCAGCGGCCGAGACAGCGGGGATGGGAATATAAAAGACGTCAGCAGAGGGTTTGTTTATGACACAGAGCCAACGCAATGAGATTTGATGTCATTACTTCACTTGTAAACCAGGAAATGAGAACCACTTGGGAGCACTGAGGATTCAATAAAATTACCCATAAGTCTTGAGTGAAGGAAGCCTGTGTGTCTTTGTAGCCAGGTTTGCTGACTCACTTTTACAATGTGCAACAGCCTCTGAATCATCGTGAAGTCAACTGAAGCGGTCTTTTATTTTGAAGGAATCCGACGTAGAACACTTTGCTTGTATTGGCTATTTCTGCACCATCAAATTCAAGTGCATTGAGCGGATGGAGGTATTGAAAGGCCATGCAGTTAAAGTCATGCTGCACGTTGTGTTTTTAATGGCATGTGTATAACTGCTCTATATTGATCCAGCTAGAAGAGGCCAATTAGGGACACCAGTCTCAGTAACAGTGGTCAAATAATTGATCGTACAGTAGATTATAATCGTATAGGTTCATTCATACAGTGAGAGTAGTTTTGAGGGGATCTTGTATAATGCAATCAGCTGGTCTGTGCTGTATTAATACGTGCTCAATACAAATGAAATTAAGAGTCACCCACTTCTTTCCCCTACAACAGTATATAATAGGAACAACCTCTATAGCTATTACACACTTGTTGTGTGATATCATCTGTGCTGCAGGCGGCTGCTCCAACACCAACATTCATCCACTGCTGCCACTGTGCAACCTCTCCCCATTCATCCTGCTGCTCAACAGTTTAGTCTGTTAAAAGAAAAGGCTAGTGTACAATATTTTTACAATGAATATAGCTTTTGATTTAGAATTGCATTATGGGAAATGTAGGATATAGTGTTTTTTGAATTTTGTCCAAACTACAGAAGAGAAGTTATCATTGCTGAACTTTAACTAAAATTGGGAAAATCAAGTTTTTGCAATATTATATTGATAAATAAGAAAATGCAACTTTATTGTGTTCATTAATTATCATTAAATTTGTGAGTAGTGACATGTGGAAATTGCTTACTTTGTCCATCCAACAGATCAAACCTCAAAGATATTTAATTTGCAGCTATACAAAACAGAGAAAAGCAGCAAATCCTCATGTTTGAAAACATGAAGACACCCTAACTTTATAAATTATTGAGTTCATTTTCAAAATAGTTGATCTCTGAATCAATCTTGGAACCAATCATCAGACCACGACTTAGCCTCTGGGAGTGAAGGCAAACTTTTCAGGCATTCCGTTGTAGCCAATAGTGAGCTCTAAACGACTTCCAACCAAGATTTCCTTTGCGTGCTGCATTGTTTACAGTCAGATTTGAAACTTTAGAAGTGACTAGAGTGTGTGTTCAGGTCAAAGGAATTAGGAAGAAATTTGCCCCTCGATTATGTGGTCTGTTTCAGCCCAGGAACACCCTTTCATCTGTTTCTGTTGAGTCTCAGTTCCACTGCAAACAGTAAGTTACACAGAGGCTGCACTCTAGCTTACTTCAGCGGTTTGAAGCCGAAAAAGGAACAGATTTTCTTGTGATTTACTTGCAATTAACAAGTCTTAAGTTTGAAGAAACAACAACATCATGATGCAGATTTGTAAAAGGAAAAATGCAAGCTTTGTCAGGTTTGTCGTCAAGAGGAGAAGAAACAGCTTTTACTCGTTTGTTGAACGGAGGTCAGATCATTTCGGATGCATTCGAAGGATGCACTTGCATGCAGATATCTGTTAATAGAGATTGATGAAAGTCTTAATCATCGTCAGATGACCGCCGATGGGAACCGGGACGCCATTACAGTGGAATACATTCCGCCTGCTTTTGCTCTGTTTTTTCCTGCATACACCAAAGCTGATATGTGATTGGTTAATACTACTCAGACTACAAACCTACGACAAATATTTGTTTGTTTCATTTTTATGTAGAATCTTAAAATAGAGATATAAATAGATCTCTGGGTGAACTCGTTGATTAATTAACTCAGCCGTAATGATCCTACGCAAATAGGATCAAATCATTTGACTTGCTGGAGCCAATAAATGTTTGACTATTTTGCTTGATAAATGGTTTAATAACGCCTACACTGTTATAAAAGCTGTTGTCAATCACTGTTACATTATTGATTATAGAAACAAGCAGTCTCTTTCACCATCCAGCTGGTGAGGAGCCCACTGTCACAGCAGGGGCTCAACCTGTCCCTGAATCTGAAGCCCTTTACATCCCCAACTGACATGTTTCTTTAATTCCTGTCAGCAGCAACACAGACACCCCTGCCTCGGCCTGTCTCTCTCTCTCCCTCTCCATCATTTTCTCACCCAGTCCCCCTCACTGCCAGTCTCCCCTCCCTCCCTGCCGCCAGCTGATAACGAGAGCCGTCCTCGCTCCAAACTGGCACATCGGTGCGCAAACACTGGGCATGATGTCAAGCCAGGCCACCCCCACTCCTACCGACATATGCCACATAGACGAGAGATGGCTGCAGCACAAACGACAGACAATTTATGTACATGAATGAGTCACATATGAGGTTAACTTAGCAGACACACCAGCCCAGCTCTAGAGCAGAGGCCGGGGGCATCAACATAAACACATGGCTCTGACATAAAGTGCTTTTAACATCCCTTACAGCCACACCCCCCACCTCTAAGACCATCAACAACCCCCCGTCCCAGAACTCATCGGCTGGGAGATGAATATGCTCCAATTCCCTCAAAACCATTCAATGTGTTCAAACAGAAACACACACGTTATTTAGGGGATTTTGTGCCTGGACGACAGCTTTGACTGCTTGAGCTCTCTGATGTTTCCGGGGCTGAGCGGCCCAGGAATGAAAACACATCTTCTTCTGATTTTTTCATGAGGGGATGAATTAAAGCTGCATGGCGCTACAGGAAGCATCATCACACCGAACATGAACCGAGTGGTTGTCATGTTCGGAAGAGAAGAGGAGACTTATTGGTCTATATTTCAGAAGAAATCTGTTAGCTGGATTTGTGTGTATGTCCCGGTTTCTTTGATTGGACGAAAGGAAATATCATTATTATTATTATAGGTGTATGAAAAAGGTTGAAGGCAGCCCGATCAATGATAAATGATTAAAATATTGTCCGTTGGGAATATCGCAAATGCCTTCAATTAAAATCTAAAAAGGGTCATTTAAAGCACCTACTGAAACATTTATTAGCTATAGCTGATTAGTCAATTAATCTCAGTGGAGTATTTTGATACTCAGTCATTTTTTTCTTCTTATGATGTTATGATGATATTTAAGGGATGCACGATATTGGATTTTTTGCCGATATCCGATATGCCGATATTTTCCAACCCTTTTTGCTTTTTCCCTTTTCCATGCTTTTTTCCGCCTAATTGTAGAGATCAAGTTTCCCCTGTACTGGACTTGATATCATGCCTACTCTTATTGTAGTGGTCCACTGGCAGATGCAGAAACAACATAATACAGTGCTTTTTAAAATGTACACATTCACTGGGCAATAAAGGAAAATCAATTCATCTTATTTATTTGTATGTAACATTTTCTTTTCTTTTTTTAGGGAATCATCCAGCATTTAGGCATAGGCCTAATTAAAGCATTGTTTTATCGGTGGAAAATATCGGTGGAAAATATTGGTGGAAAATATTGGTGGAAAATATCGGCAGAAAAATGACATATCTGCCAATGCCGATATGTCATTTTCAAGCCATAATCTGCAGATATCGATAATGTGCCGAATATATCGTGCATCCCCAATTATATTAAATTGGGGTTTTTTTGGGGAGGTTGGACTGCTTGTTTGATAAAATTAGCTATATAAATTAGTAAATTATAAAGGGCTATTTCCCTATTATCTGTTATTTTATAGAAAATTTGAAGAACTGAGAATACAAAACAGATTGTTTAGTGAGAAAAAATTGAAGTATAGTTATTCTTTTAAAAAAAGCAAATGGTGCCATATTAATAAGTTTAAGGCTACAGTTTGCCATTATTATTTAGTGTTCCACGTTTTTGCAGTTAAATTTACTACTGCTATAAAACAGAAAAGAAGGTGCATTACAGGAGGCATAAAGTGAATTCTTAAGTTACTCAATTAAAACCATTTATGATGATATAATATTATATTTCAATTACATTTTTAAGCCCCTACCTGCAAACTATTGGTGGACTACATTAGGCATGGGAATCGCAGGGTAACTCACGATACGATACGCGATACGTGGCCCACAATAACGATAATATCACGATACAGCGATTCTGCGATAACTGATATATTGCAAGACAATCATATAATGACACATCATGATATGTGATTAACTGAAGAATACAAAGCGATAATTGTATCATACCAGCTGGGGCGACGATATATTGCGATATCGATACTTTGTTCCCACCCCTAGACTACATGATAATAGGCAACTACACTGATAATTTTAGTCAATATACAATTTGTTTCAAGGACACAGCCCAATGTCAAATATGTTGGATTTGAATATTCTAGTACAAGGACTGATCACCAAAAGACTTTAAAAATCTATAACTTTTACATCAGTACAATGTATCTGTTTGGTAGTGGTGGTGTGGTCCTGACAGCAGCAGTCACATTTCCCCACCTGCATTCTGCACGTTGACCACCGCTGTAGGATTACTGCTGGGTTATTTATAGGAGCCGGTTGCCAAAATAACACCTCACTGTCTGCCTGCCTGCCTGTCTGCATGCATGCATGCTTTCGAGCCAAGACAGCGACTCAATGCATGGAAAGGACATTCAGCTGGTCCGAAAGCTCCCCAGCAACAACACACACACACATACAGGGACACACACGCACACACTCACAATCCCCTGCACGCTCCTATACCATAAGCTTCAGCAGCCGACTGTACACAGAACCCTCTGCGATTTACCTCCGACTCCTTCTGCTGATCCTTGAACACATCTTTCCCTTTCGGCCTCTGCCTGTCGCCGTTATCGATAAGGCTATTAATGATAGGTACCTCCATGTCCTCCGCCTGCATCGTTCTCGGTCGGGGCGGCTCACTTCCTCCTCCGCAGATAGTGCATACCGGTCCGGTGGAGAGCTGAGACTGCACCGCACCAGGAGGAACACCGGCTCCAGAGCCCAAGTTGAAGCTCTCCCCTCCTCCTCCTGCTGCTGCTGTTACTCCCCCGGTCTGTTTGGTTCGCTGTCCCTGCGCGCTCCGACAGGGCGGGGTTAGAGAGTCATAACAGCAGAGGGGAACTGAGCACATGAAAGTAAAACGACGTGGTGTCAAACAGGGTCAGTGTTGATGGTTAAAGATAATAAGACGAATACACGTCATATTAAATTAAGAGCCACTTAAAAGATGTCAGCTTGAAGTAAAATGATTTGACCTTAAAACGTTCCTCTGAATATAAATTTGAGTGAATATTAACAGGATAAAATAGAAATAGAAATAACGCATTGTATGCTGTGAATCTCCTCTTTGGATAAAATCAAGTTAAACAAAGATTGCCACAAAGATTTGAAACTAAAGATACATTGAATAGTTAAAACTGAAAAAAATATTGTAATAATTAATTAAAAATAATATTTGTTACAATAAAAGTAATAAACGTTACAGCCCACCAACCTCAGAAATAAGTTAGCTAGTGTTAGGTGTTCTCCAACCATTAAACCTTTAAAGCCCTTACATAATTTAAGGAGCACTCAATAAGGAATGATAAATTGAAACATTTTTATTTATATGTCAATGTAGCAACAAGCTAAATAAAACTAACTGTGTAATTAAAGACTCAAATCTTAAATGCTAACTTTAGCTAGCCAAAGTGCAGTTGCTAGGTAGGTCTTACCAGTTTTGGTGCCCTTACATTTTTTTACATGCCATTTCCACCCCGAATGGTGCTATTCTATGTTAAACTCCTTCTTATATGCTAAAAACAGATGATAAAACGTTATATACCGGTCGTATCACAAATCTAGCTATAGGCTGTTGTTGCATGTTAGCTTTGCAGGGCAGCATAGCTGATTAATGCCCCTGCCCCATATGCTAGTAGAAAAATAGCAACTACTAACCAGCTTTAACTAATAGATTATGTTTCCAATCAGCTGTGTCAAACTGCATTAACATTTTCTCCTTTATAATTTGTGGTCTAGTTACAATGCCTGCTGTCAAGGCAGGGGTGTAATTCTTTTCATATATCATGTGCATCTTAATTTTGACTACTCCAGTTTAAATGTTAGATGGATGTGGAGGTTGGCCCCCCTGCAGCCAATTCTCCTGTCAACCGCCCTTCATAGGAGCAAGTGAATTATTGATACCTGGAGGTGGGGGTTGGTGTGTAGGCCGCTGAACACGCCTACCTACCAACACACACACATAACCCCTGACTGTGAAAACCACTTAAGATGACATGATTGGATTGTACAGTTCAATGTAGGCATGAGCTTCTTGGTGTAATGTGACCACATGGCCGGGCAGCAGGGGGGGTGATGGGGCAAGTTCATGATTAAATAATTATTCAGTGGTGGTTGAATTTAGACTCAAGTCTGACTAAGCTATAAATAAAATAAAATAGACATACAAAGACATTGATATGTGCTTTGGATTAATTGCATTAAAGAAGTATGAAATTTAAAACAGGTAGCTTCAATGAAAATTAAATACATTTGTTGTTTTATGCAGTTCAATGTAAATATTGGAGAAAATCTGTATTGCAGTTTGTTTGGTTATTTAAAGTTGGGTGGTAAAAAGGAATACAACTTTCAAACTACGACTTCAATTTAATTTAAGTGGATAATTAGAAACTGTAATTCTTTAAAAAAAAAAAAAAAACTTTAAATGAGTACTCTAGCAAATTAATATTGCACCCCCTGAAACTTAAATATCCTGACCATTTGTCCTTGAATGCTTCACAGTTCCCATGATGCCACTTGATAGCTTTCTGTTCTAAATATGTAGGCTTCAAGCCCAAACTGGAATAACCCTGGTGACACCATCAGGGTTACTATGTCAGACTTAAGATAACCACAACATTATTATCTACAGATATTATACAATATTTTGTTTTACATTTACAGGGGAAGAAAATAGAGAACATGTGTTGACATGTGTTTACCTTTGTAAATTCCTAAAAACATCTTCTATCTAGGATTCAAACTACCCATTTAACCCAGTGATAATGATTTGTGCGTCAAGAATAAATAAAGGCTCACAGCCAGCCGTTGATGCCAGAGATGTCCCGTTCTGATCGCTGCTGGCTCAAATGAGATCACTGTAGCTCTGACAGACCAGGGCAGCTGCACACATGGGCTCCCCTTCCCCCAGCACACAAATACAACCACTCGGAAATCAATCCACTATGAAAACACACACATCAAACAGCTACATTAGGACAATGTGGCTGTTTATGTGGTGAAAAGGAGCACTTGTCAGTTGTAGAAATCAAGGAGATGCACACAAAACAGCTACAATTTTTACATCTTTATTCATTAAGATTACAGAATGTTTTAAATTATTGCTCATCATCTACCATTATCACTTGCAATATTTAAACATAGGGTTTTTTTCTTTATTAGACAACTTAAAACATGTTTGAGATTTTTGCCAGTTTGCACTGTATGAGGATTTACAACAATAAATACAGGAGTCGAGTCTTCTTTTACCTTCCTATACTTTGTAAAGGTTGTCATATCTGTATATAGTTTGTATATACACATATGATGCTGGTGTCGTCCCCCGCCCACCCACGTGTTGGTCAGCTGATGGCTGACAAAACAAAAAAAAATGGTTTCTCCCCCTAACGCACAGGCTAGGAACCTGAGGCAGCTGTTAACGAAGCAACCATAACCTACAAAAAAGGATGTGGACAATCACAGAAAGACATTTAAACACACACACACACACAATCACTTCCGCTTTCTCTTAAGATGTCAATTTCTCTTTAACGCATTCATGCCCACAAAAGGAGAAAAATAAGACTAAAGACAACAGTTTAAAGTTCGATACGGACACGCTACTTTAAAAGAGGGATTCTCATCAGCACAAGGAGACAAGGAGAAATGCAAACACAATGGCAGAGAACAATGGAACATTGAGGTTGTATGGCCTGTGACACAGTGTAGGATCGTTTCATTACTTGGTTGCATATGGGCGTACACTAGGGTTTATGCAGGAGGTTCCCACAACTTAAAAACATTTTTTAGTTTGTCATTTTGGGAAATACACCTTTTTGCTTTGTTGTTGAGTGTAAGACGAGAAGATTGATACCACTCATGTACCCATACAATAAAGAGAGAAGCTTTAGCTGCACGCTGGTTAGCTTAGCTTAGCATAAAGTCTGAAAGCAGGAGGGAACAACTAGCCAGGCTCTTACTGAATGTAAGAAAGTCATACTGTCAGCACCTAAAAATTAAAATTTACACAGCGTGTTTAACATTTACAAAATCTTATATTTAAAGTTGCTAGTAGTTGGATTGTGTGACCTTTTTAGATTTATGCTAAACTAAGCTAATTTGCTAATGTATCTTTTGCACGGACATTCAAGTGGTAATACATTTTTCTCAACATTTGGCAAGATATTGTAATTGAAACGGGAATTCCTTTAAAGACTTTGGTTGGTACTGAATATTATTTACATTGATATTAAATTTACACAAAGTTGCATGAATTGCGTTGGCATATTTGTTTTTTGAGTCAACATAAGCATATTCTCACCTGGTAAACTATGCTTTTTGTGCTGTTTTCTAGTCAAGTGTATTTTCCATAAACAGTACGGTAAATTTCAGGCCTGGACAATGAGCTACTATGTGCATCTTTAAGCTTGTGATCCCTCTATGAGGGAATGGAGCTGGCAGCGTCTCCCAGCAGGATAACAAAGAGAATCTGATTGGATCAGGTGCAGAGCCGGTGTAGCGTCACGGTGCACTCGGCTGTCAAGTGAAATATCTGTCAGGACTTTCTAATTTCCACTGTCAGGTCAGCTGGGGACAAGGTGCAGAGGACGGCTGCTGCGCAGCTCATTATACTGGTAGAATCAAAGCCTTATGGGTGGAAAAAGGAGCCTAAAATATACCGGATTTGGAGATCTATAAAATAGGTGAACAGACCCATGAATTTGCAGAAAAGGTAAATGTGTTCAGTGGATGGAAAGAAAATAAATACAGGTAGAATTCACATCCCAGATTTCGATTTTTTAGGCTGCAAACCTTGAGTATGTTTGAGTACCAAAGAGTTGTGTTGTGTATGGTAAGTACAGTAAGTCTTAACAGCACCATACTTTCAATAAGGACCTGATTGATTAATCTGCAAAAGTACCGGCCTGGCAGCACATTGCTGCACATTTGGTATCTCTGTAAATATCTTCTGTCACAGTATTCAAAATGAGGGTTTAATACATTTATTACACTTATCATTAGAACATTTAATTGCTTATCTTCATGATGCATGTTGATTTTTTTCCAAAAAGTAACAATATTAGATGGCGCAGGAAAGAAAAAGATAGAAAAGATCTTAATTTCAATATAAATATCTAAATATACAGTATACCCCTTGTAATGATCTGACAACCTGCCATGCTTCTAATACAGTATAGTCATTATTGGAAAAGGAAAAGACAAAATGAAAAGGTTTGCTCTCACTAGCTTGAAATACTTTTCACTACTTCAATACTGGCGACGTGTGAGCTGCTGGGAAACAAGAACAAAGCAGCCAATGAGATGGTTTCACTGTGGCTTTGAGAGACAGGCGGTCACCATCCAGTCGTACTATAAAATGACAAACTACAGGCTGATCCGAAGGGACAGGATGCATAAAAAAAATTTAAAAACAGACACAACGGTGAATCTCGAAACGATCAAATAAAAAGACATGATATGATTGGACCCTGAGATCCCGCTAGCCCCCTCCCACTTAGTTAAATCCCGCCCCTTGCAATAATACACAAGAAAAAAAAAAAAAAACATAATCACAGGTAGAAAAGAAAAGACAACAAAAAAAGGGACAGGAAAAATGTCCGTCACTAAATCTTCAAAGGTCATCTTCATTCACACAGATGTTTTTTTTTTAATCAAGTTTTTTTTTTTATATAGTATATATATTTTTATCATCAATAATTTCATCTTTAATAGTTAAACAATAAAAGATCTGGCGATGGGAAGGGAGGATGGAGGACTTACATACAACTTGACACACAAATGAGCGCCTAAAGAGATAATGGTGGTGAAACGACAAGTGGATGGAGAGTAAAACATCCTCCAGGAGAGGAGACATCAGGGAGCTAGCTAGTTCTGAATGGCAGAGTTACAGTTAATGTTATCATTATTGTTGTTGAGCGTGAATAAATAAAACTGCCATAAGTGTAGGGAAAGCCACGCCCCTCCGCCCCCCTGTCCCCTCTGGCTCAGTCAGAGCTCCTCCCCTTTTCCCCCCAGAATATAAAGCAGGCGTGTTGACTATTCCGTCCATCCTTCCTTCTGTTCTCCTCCACCTCCACCTCCACCTCCACCTCCTCCTCCTCTCCCTCTGAGTCTGTGCCATTTATGGAGTATTTGTATTCTTCAGTCCAACTCCAACACTGGTTTAATACCTGAGGGAGAAAAAGAGAGACCATCAGAGTAAGGATGAGAAGTTGCAATAAATACAGTATTTGCTATAATATAACTATACTATTTACCATGTATAACATCTCAGTTTAGCGTGTTTAGCATGCTAACAGATGCTTAATAGCATTATAAACCAAAGTACAGCTAATGCTGATGGTTGTGTTGTTTTTAGCATATGTTTGGGTTGATGCTGAACAGGAAGCAAAGTTTTGCTAAACCTATTGCTATCGTGCGTGGTGTTTGTCGCTCTGTATAATATAGTACACAGTAACAACTTGAGTTTAGGGAATAGTTTGTGTTTGTTTATGAATATGTTCAACCCAGGACTTTTACCCAGGAGGCCAGGGTTTAAGTCCTGACTGAAAACAAACATGTTTTATGGTGCGTTCCATTTACCTCGAAGTTGGAACTCCGAACTGGGAATGACGTCACACCCGAGTTGCGCTCTAGTTCAGCCATTGTTCGCAATACCAGTTGATAACAACGCATTATGCGGTATTTTGCGCATACAAACACCATAACAACATGTCCACAGATAGAAGTTGGACACCTGAGTATGGCTGATTTAATTGAGAAACAAATAAGACGGAAGTGATAATAAACAGTTAATACTACAGCTTTCATTTACTGTTGATGCACGGAGATATAAGGTCGGGGTTGGTGAGGTTCCTCCGACTTTCCGAGTCGGATATCCGACTTCAGGGGGCATTCCAGTTGAAATTTCTGACTGGGAACTTGGAAATTCTGACATCCAAGTACAAGTGGAACGCACCATTAGCTCGAACTACGATCTTTTCTTAACAAAAGTGCAACAATCATTATGTTTCACAATTGTGATGTCGTGTTGGCAACAAACATAGAAAATCAAAAAGTTATATACAAACACTCACGCAACAGGTTTCTCATTTCTAGCTCTTTGACATGACAGACATAGCTGATAGCAGATATGAGCCGCTGTAGCTAATTAATCTTAAATTGTAAGCAAGAGTGAAAAAAGAAGATATTTTTCTCAAGTTGAAATATATTTTTTCGACTTGAAATATAGCAAAATACAACACTTGAGATAAAATGCTTTAACTTCTGACTCTGCCCGTAAATAAACTTGAAAAAAGCTACAGCAACACTCAGAGCAAAAATTGATTGAACAGCCATAAGATTTGTTAGAGAAAAGAAACGCCTTTCTGTTACACACACCTACAGACTTTCCGAGTTTTTGCAGTTCAACAACATCAGAAATATCTCGATTTGACTTTAATTTACGTAATAAAAATCAAATCGGATAGTCAATTTGCAAGTTCTAAATCTGGAGGATTGGTATTTGGAGGAGGTCGGAAGTAACTTTGTAAAAGTAAATCCTTCAGTTTGACTTAGAAACAATCTGTAGGTGGTTCAAGAGAGAGTCCTGAGTGTTCTCGTACCTATAGTAGTTTGGCTTGAAGGGTCCATTCTTGTTCAAGCCCAGATACTTGGCCTGCTCGTCACTCAGCTCTGTGAGATGTGCATCGAATGTCGGGAGATGTAGGCTGGCCACATACTCATCTGCAGGGCGAGAGAGAGGAAGAACATGTTAACATTCACCAGGCGTCTGAAGATGATCAATTATTAAATTAGAAAAAGGAAGACAAGAAGCAGAGACGCTCAAGGATTTACCATCAGTTAATATGCTGTCTTCCATCTTCATCTTTCTTCTCATCTACTTTCCTCTCATCACTCTGTGTCCTTCTGTCCTTATCTCAGACCTTCCTTCCTTCCTTCTTTTTCCATCATCTTTCCGTCAGTGTGCGCCGTGTTTGCAGCCTTCACTGACAGTGTGACCTACATTTGGCTCTCTGTTTATCTTTACTACGTACGAGCTCGGCTTTCGCACCGAGGGGAAAGCTGAGAAATGTGACGGGCTGCAGACAAGCTGTGGGCTGTACGCTCGCACACTTACACTATGTGCACATCAAAGTTATTCTACTGTGAGTGATATGCTATCCATAGAGACGACCATGGACTGAACAGATGATAGTAACTGTGTTGTCTATGATAAATGCAGGACGCCTGCAGGCTGTCTGCTGGGGCAAAACAAACTCTGTAATTACTTCCTGTCCATCGCTTTGCTTGGTGGCTACTTAAGTACCAGACTAGGTTATTTTTAATCTCCCTGACCTGACGCCTCCCTGCGTTTGTCTTATCAAAAAGGCATTTTTAGTTTTTGTATCGCATATTTTGATCTTTAAGCTGTCTTTTTCCAAGTTGTATTCCGTTCTCAACTTCTGAAGTGAAATCTTACCCATTTTCTTGGGCAGCAGGTAAACGTCCTGCTTGTAGCGTCCCTCGGGGGCGTTGTAAAGCTCTATCAGAGCCAGAGCCTAGAAGACACATTTACACACATTACACACAAACACTTCTTGTTTTGAAACAAAGTGAGAGGACAGCACACAAAGTAAAATACAAAATAAGGCCGGAGATATACTTGCTGCTTAACCTTGTGTTCGCGTACACAAACGTCTGCGTCATGAACGTAGTTGTTCACATACTTGTCTATGCACTAAGCGTGATAATGGAGGATACCTCTAGAGGGCACACCAGAGAGATCAGGCTGTATGCAACTACCGTATGTGCCGGATGTAAACAACAGACATGGCAACACTTGAGGCCGTTACTATGATGTTAGTTATGAGATCACGGCAGGAAAAGTGACAGCTGTCTGCACCTTCCCAGCTCCGTTTCGCCCACATTTTCCTCCGTGCACGGACGTAACGGTCCCAGACTTGTTTCCATTTAGTTTTGCAGGTTTCCTTGTTTACTTCTACAATGGAACTTATCTGTTGCCATCTTTTGACAAGCATATTTGTCGCTGTGCAGTGGCAATGACGATAATGAGGGACTTGTTCTATCAGCTTGTCAACTTTCTGCCATTGTTGTCCCTGCTTCTGTGTTGACCCTGTCACATCCCCTCTGCCTCTACACGGCCCCTACTGCTCATGTGCATAAAGCATCTCGCCTACGTGTAGCGTTAAGTTTTGAGGACGTGCACAACCGACGCTCCAAACAGATGCAGGGATCTGGGCTTAGGGCGTAGTTAACAGCAAGTATATCCACAGCCTAAGACTAATCATGTGTAACAGCGTAGAGGAGATAGAAATGGCTCTGCCGTTTTACCTGGGTGGTGGCGGTGATGGAGAGCACAAACGTGGGCACGGTTGAACAGCTGAGGTTCAGCAGGCGACCCTGTAGGAGGAAAAGTAATTCAGGGTTAGAGTACAGACGGTAAGAGCACACAGGTTGTTAGCTTTGGAGTTCAGAGAACAGAATGTGCAGTGCAGCTAAGATGATGTACATGTTTCAATATCTTGTTTAGAAAAGATTTTGTCCTCTAAAGCTTTATAACTGCTTTTGCAACGTGTTTCTCTCTTCTTCACTCTGACAGTAAACTGATGCTGATGTGTGAGATGCTGCAGTGCAGTTAGGATAACTCTAAGATCCCAAGTATTGCACAAATATAGGTAGTTAGAATGTCAAACTGAAACACTTTGTGGCGAGGAGGAGAGGGAACAGAGAAAGGTCACACTGACAAAAACTGAAGGCTGTGGTGTCTGATGTGCGCCAACTCTCATAGCCTCTTGAGATAAATAAGGAGGAAGCTTTAGTTCCTAGTTTCACTACTGTACATGTTAGATTATCTTGAATGAACATGACAAGAATTTGTATGAATAAATGCATGACTGTCTATGATTACATTGTAAAACTAGCTCCTCTTTTAAAGACACAGCTGTGTAAACACACATAATCTCAGAAATAAAGACTGATGATGTTTGGATTATGCTGTTATTTAAATGTTCGTAAATGTTCCAACTAAACGTTACGTTCCAAAATATCAGAGAGAGATGATGGAGGCGTGAGAGGTGAGCATGGAGGAGCTGATCTACTGATGTGGTTGAAACCTGCTGCAGATCAAACAGCAGCAGAGACGCAGGCGTCGACGAGCTGCCAGGTTGTCTGTCTGGCCCTGTCCGACTGCTCTCATTCTGTCACGACTTGTAACGCACACAAACCTAGCTTCAACCTGCAATACGTGTATGCAGTGATCCAGTGTGTGTGTGCGTTTATACCTCAGCCAGCAGCACTATCCTCTTGCCGTCGGGCCAGATGACGTGGTCCACCTGAGAGCGCACTCTCTCCCAGGTCAGCTCGGGAGTCCGCAGGCTCGCCTACAGGATGACATCATCAGGAATATTTATTTTTTATTTCTCATCTCCTTCCACATTTTATTTCTGCTGAACTGTTGCCTGTGTATCATGACGGGCCAAAAGTTGACTCAGTGTGCTCGGTCTTTTCCAGGACTTAGAGAAGTGAGTCAAAACTTCCTCTAGTGTCTGAAATCCTTCCTTCCTCTACCAATACTTGAAAAAATCCTTCCATTCCTCACTTATTATTTTCTGTTATGAGCATTTTTGTCCTACTGTTCCATAATGAGGGGAATATAATCAGTGAACCCTGATCCTTAGGGCCTGTGTCCACTAATGCTGTTTTTTTGTGCTGGCTGCGCCCATGAACCTCAATTTCAGAGCGCTTCTCACCAGCGCTTACTGTTGCTAGGTTATAAAAGTTGTCTGGCGGCACTTCTGGAGTGGGTATTATGCTGTTTCACATTTTAAGACATATATAAATATATATATATGTATATATAACGTTACAATGTTGGATGTCCAGACTAAACATGGGTGAAGTTATAAATCTGTAGGTAAAAGTATGTTGGAGTAATCCTCTGCTAAAAAAGGCTGCTGTGAACGCTTTGTTTCATACAGACTTCTCCAGACGCTTCACTTTGTGATGTCACAAAGTGGAGGAATTCTATATTTGGGCATCTGCCAGAGAAACAGCAGAACTGCCCCTGGCACAGTTCAAGGACATGCCCACCCAGCAGCTCAGTCTGCCGCAGAAATGTTTTCACTAAACCACTCTGCTCAACAAGTTGGCCAATCAGAAGAAAGTGGGCTTGTAGGGGCGGGGTTTCTTAAAGAGACAGAGCTGACTGAAACTCTACAGCCTCTGCCTGAAACGAGTTTTTTTAACTGTAAATTATGCTAAGCTACTCCACAGGTATCAGAGTGAAATATGAAGGTTGAAATTAGCATAATACCCCCCCTTTAACGTCAAGTCAAGTTATCAAATTTTATTTGTATGGCGCCAAATCATGACCAAAGTTATCTCAAGACACTTTAAGTTACGTGGGTAACTTTAATACGTTAAGTCTTAAATTGCTCTGTATGCTTAAAATTTGCTTTTACAAAGAAAACATGAAAATCATAAAGGAATCATGTCCTGGCATTAGCAGCAGCATGAGACAAGGAAATTGTACCCTAGAAAAAAACGAGAGGATTAGCTTCACCTCCACCATTGTTGTTGACAAAGTTGATATCTGAAGTCCCGCCCCTTCCTGATTTTGATTGGTCGGTGAGGGAAAGTGACATTGATGAGAGTGGTGGTGTTCAAAAAGTTGAACTATTTTTAGTTATGTAATCAAAGTGTTTTTGAATCACGGTGGTAAAGTTTCTTTCATTTTCAAAATTGTATACATATCTTAATTTAATTATTTTTCGGAGCCTCTCCTTCCTCCTGAAACGAACAAGCTGTTTTGCCATTCAAAGGTCAGACCTTAGCCACGATTGGCTGACAGTATTTGGAGTGACCGTGTAGCCGCTCCCCCCACATGTGTGATCCCACGTGAAGGAGCGGTCACTCCAAAGCTATAGAAACCACGGCTGCTCTAGGATCGGTTATGTACATGTACGAGCCAGAATCGCCAGGAGGAATGGTAAGTTGAAATCTTGACAATGACTTGACTACAAGCTAGTGCAGGAAGGCAGCCTGAGGTGAATGACGATTGGTCAATTTCAGCGAACGCAAGGTTCTACGTAGTCCCATTTAAAAGATATGGCCCCTTTAATTGAGAGCGCATTGAGTGCAGCGACAAAAAACAAAGGCCATTTTTGAGCTTAGGACGCTGAGCACTGAAAACATTGCTGAACACTGAACTGCATTAGTTTTGTATAGAAAATAAGTGCTGTCAGGGCAAAAAACGCCATTAGTGGACACATGCACATCCCAGTTGCTTTGTATTTCTGTGACTTGATTGTATGTTAATGCTGCACTCAGATTGTAAGACCATCTGCACAAGCCAAAAGCCTAACATCTTAGTATCATGCTAACATTTGTATTAGCAGTGAGATTATAACTTAAGGGCCCGATCAGACAGAGTGCATTTTAGTAGCTGGGGGCAGCTTTTGTGTCATTGTTTTCAATGAGAGGGACGCTTTTTGTGCGCTGCTTTTGCGCTGCAGAGCGCCTCACGTTTTTCCGCTCTGTGCGCCTTCAACTCAAGGCAGAAAAGTGCCGGACATCATTGCCGTTTTTCATTGGCGGGTCTTCTGTCAGTTTACAATATAACAGTTGGTTAATGACAGCTAATGATTCCGTGGTTGCCTTAACAACAGTAGAAAAAAAAAAAGGTGCAGTGAGCTGCTCTTTTTTTTAACCGAAGGCTTCAACAGAAAAGGCAGTGCTGGGCGCCTCGCGTTTTACAGCCTACAAAACGCCTTCCGTCTGATCGGGCCCTTACTCTATATAAAAAAACTCTACTTTGTTTAAGACTCACTGTTATGGTTTATGTCCTTTTTAAATCCTAAAAGCCTGATTCTCATCACTGCGGTGTTTTATGGTTTTGGCCTTCCACTGCAACCCTGCTAACTCAAACTAAGCTGTCAGTTACCATGACAACTCTGAAAAGCCTGACCTTGGGCTGCGATTGTTCAAACAGGAGGACATTTAACATGCTGTCACTGCCATGCTTTTGTTTCTGAATCGCTGAGTCTTGATCATGCTTGGAGCTCCTATTGTGTCTTGTTCTGTTGTATATAGATATCCAGGCCTGTAATCTCTCCTGTGTCTGTTTCAACATTGTTTTTGTTACTCTACAGGTTGGAGGTTGTAGGCAACTGACCACATCGATCTCAGTGTTGGAGTGTCCCATGTTGCAGACGATGCAGCCGTTCTTCATGCGGTCGAGGTTCTCTCTCACCACCACGTTCTTGTTGCCTAAAGGAGGGAGAGACGAGAGAGAGAGAAGAAAGAACATCAGCGAGAGAGCTAAAATGTGATGCCGACAGCCGAAAAGAAAGTCGACTGGGGACTAAGGCTCTATCCATTTAATTAGTTCTTATCTTACCATGTAGCCAAGTTAATTAAGTCTGTAAGTGTGATTTAGCTTGAGCGCTCCACCTGTCAATTAATCTGCCTCTAATAGGACTTACAGTAAAGGTTTCCATTTGAGGTAAACTTTCTGAATGATTACTAAAAATTAGCTGCAAAGGATCTAAATAACTTCAACAGACAAGAATAATTTGTTTTAGTTTGTTTTTTGACAGCTGATCACTTATTTTGCTCTTATGTCACCGCAGCTGCATTATTAATTCAAAAGAACAAGCTGCAGGGGCTCTAATGAATCGACCTTAATGGAGCAGCCAGTGCATGATCTGATTAGAGCTACGGCTCGTCACATTCTATTTATTTTACGGCGACTTCATTAGGAAAATCTTCCACAAACTCAATACCCCTTCTTCTACCTTATTATCCTCTCTGTCGGCCTTCAGAGATCCCTGCGCCTCAGACCTGCCAGCAGCTTTAGGCAGTGAAGCACACAGACGAGTAATTCTCTGCTCCAATTAAGTGTTCAGGGCAACTGCCTGGCTGCTGAGCTGAGGACTTGATTAGTGACTGTCAGCCGCTGACGACAATGACCGAATATCTGTCCGGTCATCCTGAAAGAACACTGACTCAACAGTGACCGTCTATTTCATGTCTTGCACCTTCCAGATTTATTTATGCACTGTTGGTTGTGGATTACGTCCCAGAAAGACAGCTGACAGGACAAATCTTTGTACAGCTGCTCTGACGTGATTAGTCAGCAATTCATTCATTATAAAACTTCTGCCAAGAGTGGATTAGAGCTACAAAACGATGTGTGTGGGCCGACCTGTGCAGGTGATGACGATGTCAACTTGTCTGATGACTTCGTTCAGTTTCACCAGCCTGAAGCCGTCCATGCTGCGATCAGGAGAGAGACAACAAAGAGCATGAGATAATGGCATGTCTGACTGTGCAGTGAAGCTGTAAGAAACTCGAGTCTTACCACGCCTGCAAGGCACAGATGGGGTCGATCTCTGTGACGTAGACGATGGAGCCCATTGCTTTGAGGGCAGCGCAGCAGCCTTTTCCCACCTGAGGATGGCAGAGTGGGGATGTTATCACACAACGGACAAAAGTATTTCATCAAATAAGACAACACATGTTTAGTTAGTGAGGACAGTGCCACCTTATATATAATACTTACTGCTTTTAAACTTGATGTTATGATTTTTGAAGATTATTCCTCTATTAGTGAATGTAAAAGAAGTTTGTGTTCATACTAATAACTCTAATAATTTTTTAGCTATAGTGACATCCCTGCTTGCTTGCCAATTAATTTAATGCACCTTTAGTCACAGCTGCAACGAACAACTATTTTGATAGTCAGCTAGTCATCGATTATCTAAACGATTGCACAATTACCTAATGGCTCCTTGTTAGCTATCAGCTTTTAAATATAGTCTGAGGTTCTTTTAAGCATGTGCTACTGCTTACTTACAATAAAGACAATAAATATGAGTTCTTCATTCAAAAATATGTATTTTAATAAACTTTAATGCTGATTTGGCTCCTACTAATACAAAAGGTAAATACAAATATTTTGTCCATTTAAAACCAGACAAAGACAAAGTGCTGATATAAAAAAATAAAGTCAACTCCAACGTGCCTCCGCTTCAAATGCTCACATTGCAAAACAATGTTATGTTCGCGCACAGAATGAAAAGCATGGGCGATGAAGTAACCAATTAATTATTGACAACTCATTTTGTCATAGATTTTTGTTGACAATGTCGACTAATCGTTGCACCCCTAGTTGTGTTTTGATGCTACAGCTGACTTTGGTTGGTGGGAGGCCTGTCCTGTGCAGTTGGCAGTTGCAGTTGGCAGCTGGTATCCCACTGGTAAGTACTGGTATAAATGGATAATTGTGGATCTCTTTTTTATTACATAAAAATTACTGAATATTCGCCATTTTTTGTTTTTTTTAAATGATCTCTTAACAGTAGGAAACCTCTGCTATACTCAATGGGATTTTCTGTGCACAATGCTCTTTAGCAACCTCTTCTATATTATTAATTTGTTAAGGTATACAGACTAGACAACTGTGCAACATTTCGGTCTCTCAGTGAACAAACAATGTGTGTGAGCCTGAATAAGAATGAGAAAAACGTCAGCCTTACCTCTCCGTATCCACACACCACCACCTGTTTGCCTCCAAACATGACATCAGTGGTCCTCTTCAGCCTGAGGACGGAAACACAATTATCTCACTTGCAGCCTCAAATTTATTCAGACTGTTTGCAGCTGAGGACTAGAACATGCTTTGTTTTATAAAACATAATGAGGTTTCCTACCCGTCTAAGATGGACTCCCTGCAGCAGTAGAGGTTGTCAAACTTCTGCTTGGTCACTGAGTCGTTGACGTTCATGGCTGGAACACACAGTTTTCCTGCTTTGGACAGCTGGTACAACCTAAACAAAATTTAAAAATACAACAAAATAAATAATTATTTCCCCCTAAAAACTGACCATGCAGTCATGTAATCAAGTATTAATTAATACTGTTCTACTTAACATTCTCCTCTTGTGTTCACAGCAGTGCTTTAATGGTGAAATCACTGTCTATTGTAAACGGTGTTGATCATTTGCCCACTAGATGGCGATGTTACCACACGAAAAAGTGTTCGAGCGTGTAAGTGCATGTTGGCATGTTGGTGTCAGAGTTTGTGTCAACAATGGAGTAAACACTCGTCCATTGTTGTGTAAAACACAGATAACTAGTTACATCTGAACAACTGCTGTAGTAAAAGTTGAGGATGTACACATGCGAGTCCCACCTGTGTACACCGGTGACACTCTCCTCTACAATGCCCTTGATCTTTTTGAACATGTTGGGGTATTTTTTGTAGATCCAGTGAGTCAGGTCTCCACCGTCATCCAAGATCTGAGAGACAAACAAAGACGAGTGGAGAAGAAGAAAGGAGAAAGATTGAGAGAATTAAAGAAAACTTGTATGTAATGGTTCGTTTTTTGCGCATATATTTTCTGTAGTACACAAGCCAGTGTAAAAATAAATCAGTTCCGTTTTAAAAATATCTAGTGTGATGAAAATAGCAGATATTTATAACACCGACACAGATCGCACAATGCTTATTTAGACGGTGTAGGGAGTGTAGGTGTGCTACCATGTTTGGTTGCCAGCCCTCCACGTTGACACAGCGATCGATGCACCACCAGAAGTCGTCCTCAGACTCCCCCTTCCATGCAAATACGCTGAAACCTAGAAGAGACCAGAAGCATTTAATGCACAGCAGACAGGAAGCGGGGGACACGATGTGAAAGAGAGAGCTTCTTAATATTTAAGGCAGGAATAAATAAAAGGGCAGGTGTTGCACAAAAGAAAGCCCCCTGAGGAGACAGTCTCACCTCCCTCTGCCAGGGCAGCTGCCACTTCATTCTGGGTGGAGTAGATGTTGCAGGCGGCCCATCTGCACTGAGCGCCCAGAGCTGACAGAGTCTCCATCAGCACCTGAGCGGAGACGAGGGAGTCAAGTTAGATTTATTTGTGGCTGCACGAGTAAAGCTGCTCATATTTGGGAGTTTGTGTTTTGCATGTCTACTCACAGCAGTCTGGGCAGTGATGTGGGTGCAGCCCACCACCTTGGCACCTGCGAGGGGTTTCTCCCCCTGGGCTCGCTTCCTCAGAGCCATCAGGGCCGGCATCTCTGCAAGAGGAGGAAACACACAGACAGATATATGAGTGGACCGAGGAATCCCATCATTTAATCCTTCCGATACTTCATCGCTAATCCAACGACTCATCCAGCAGAAGTTACTGATGCTAAGTGCTGTGTGAGTGTGTGTGCGTGTATCAGTGTGTGTGCGAATGTAGCCTGCAGGGTGCAGCTGAGGCTCTCTGTATGTTCTGCGAGGTAATTAGGGAATGATGTGAAGAATGTGTGTTTAAGCGTTGGTTCTTGAATGGTGTTTCTTACTTGCAAGTGGCAGGCAACATATGGCCACCCAGCAGCGTGCAGGAAGCAGCGCACACACTTTATTACTCTTCCTGTTGCCTCCTCTTCTTCTGCAGTATCTTAATGTCTTCAAACTCAGCTACTCACTTGTTTCCACCCACTTAATTACAGAACTTTAATTTTAGACCTTTACAGTGAGCAGTGACAGTCCCTTGGTTTACCTTGCTCTGCGATCTCAATCTCTCTGCGTCCAAAGTCAGCCTGTTTGATGTTTTTGATGCAGAAGTCTCCGTTGCCCTTGGAGTTCTTCTGCTGTTTGTCCCGAGGAGACGTCTCATCGTCGGAGCTGTCCGTGTATGACGCCGCTGAAAAACACAACACAGAAACATTATCAGTCGGTCATAAACGCAAAATAACGGCCAGTCAACTTATGTTCTGTGAATGGAATTTTATCCTGCTGGGTAAACCTACATGGAAAAAAGTTTAAGGATTAAACTTAGCCAACTTTGATCCAGGACATCTGGCTGACAGCTTAAGGTGGGCATGGGCATATACGACAGTCAGACAGCCTGACAATAAAATTAGAACACTAATTAAATCTCAATGAAGCAGAACAGGAGAAGGCTGCTAATAAGTGTGAAGGAACAGTTACAGTTACAAAACACAGGGATCAGTGGGTTCAACACATGGCTTAGCGAATCTGCGGCCTAAAATGGATCAAACGCAGGAATCTTTTTTTAGGGCAGATTTCCTCCCGCCAAGCAGATGCGGTCAGAGTACTGATGGGATGTTTTTGGTCCAGCCTGCGACACCTATCAGCCAGGCCGAAGATGATGCACCCTGACACATAGCAGCCTCAACGGCGCAAAGACAAAACATCACAGCCTTGTCGGCATGTTGACATGTTCATGTATCATTCTCATAATCCCTCCTCCCTTCATGCTCCCTTCTCCCCTGCCTCTGCCCTATCGAAATTCAGATAAAATGGAGGTCCCCGTTAATGCTATCACTAGTTTTTGTTTGCATCAAGACAACAGTTCAGCATTTTTTGTTACTGATTCAACCCCTTTAAGCATCAGTTTATGGGCAAAAGGACTGCATGGTCAGTTTTTAGTAGGAAAGGAGGGGGCAACATTTGAACTCCTTCTGCTCCCCTGATAATCTTAGTCTTAGACAAATTAAAATTATAAGCTCATATCAAACCTCTCACTTTCAAAGAAAGTGAAGATTATGGTCTCGAAAGACTTCCACTTGAACAAAAGTTTCAGTCTTGGTATTATTAGATCTCAGTGCTGCATTCATCACAGTCTCCCACTGAATATTACGAGACAGATTGGACAGCTGGATGAGACTGTCTGGCACAGTGCTAAAATGGTTTGATTCCTATTTGAAGGGTATGACAATTTTCTTCTGTCAATCAGTAATAATTGCACAACTAGGCATTCAAAAATGACATGTGGAGTTCCCCAAGGCTCCATTCTCGGGCCTCTTCTGTTCAAAGCCTATATGCTATCTCTTAAGCAGAAAAAAAATCATAACTGTTATGATTGGGAAAAATTATACAGATTTACATAATGAGACTACCAAGCTAATATTAGTAATGCACCAATGCCACTTTTTTTCAGACCAAGTACAAGTAAAAGTACAAGTACTTACATTTGGGTACTTGCCAATACAGAGTACCAACAGAGTACTTAATAATATCATTACAGTTCTCATAATGACTTTAAAAGCATGTTTCATTTTCATCAGATGTTCCTCACTTTCTGACTGTAACAAAGTAAGTCGACAGAATGATGCAACTGCAACTTTTGCTGACATTTTAACACTCAACTTTGTTTTACTTAAACAATCACACTGCCACACATTTTACTTTCGTGTAACCTATAACACATACAGTGGATTTCAGTATAACACAACATACCCCATATAGTGTAAAAAAGGTCACGTGATGAACACTCCCATTTCTGACCACACCTGAACACAGCACTACACAGCGCATCCCCCCGAAACACCGCAGTGAGGGAGACGGGCCTGGACTTGTTTACTGCACTTACTATGGCGACATCAGCGATCACCGACGGACTCTTTTTATTGTGTGTGCGTCCATGAATATGTAAGATATGGGAGGCTAACGTCAAGCCGCAAAGTGGTATTCGGCTGCGGTACTCATTGTAGTTTTACGAGTACTTAATCTCCGATACCACCCGATACCCGATACCCCATACTGGTATCGGTATCGGTGCATCCCTAGCTAATATGGTCCCATACAAGCATAGAGTTGAGTATACATCAAATGATTGATTCAATGTGCCAAAAATTCCTCCAGGTAAGCAAAGATAAAAGTGAAATATCTGCCATTGGACCAAAAGAAGATTTCAGGGCCTGTGTCCACTAACAGTGTTTTTTCACTGGCAGCCCCCATGACATCAATTTCGAAAGTTGTTTTGCAGCACTTCCGTGTCCGTTGGTAGTGACCCTTAAGTCTGTTTCAAACTGCTCTGTTGACCTCAGTTGAACTACTTTCACTTTGAGCAAAGTGACAAAAAACGGCTAATGCTGAGGGCGTTTTTGTGCTTAGGACATTGAGCACTGAAAATGCTTAAATACATTCGTTTTGCATAGAAAACAGGCGCTGCCATCGCAAGAAATGCAGTTAGAGGACACAGGCCCTAAAAGTCAGTTCTTCCATTTCAGTTGTGTTGAAGACCAAAATCTAGTTAGAAATTTTGGCGTAGTCATGGACGGTGAGCTACATTTTAACATGCATATATAAATTATTAGGATTTTACTATTTATCAAAGAACTGCACAGAAAATTCTACTTTTGGTTCAAAACACTGAATATTTTAGTTCTGAAAGTCAGAAAAAAAGTCTGCTACAAAACTCTCCTCTTTCATATTGTGGTAGTATGTGGTAACCAGTTATTCAGGTTTTACTACAATGTAGTTGCAACATTTATCTAATTCATCTGTTTTATCCGTCTTGCTAAATTAATGTCTGTAAGACAAAAAGGATTTAAAATGCTTAGAATAGAATGAGTCTTAATAAATTGCCTGATGTTTCTTAAATATCTCATCTGAATGCATCTCTGTCTTATGCAATACACTTTCTTGCTTGGTGCAATACAAATACATTTGCTTTGCCTTGCCTTTGCCAGGGCTTTGAGGTTTCAAAGAGCACAACAAACACCATGTGCCTTTGGTTTCTTTACTGCGAATGAAAGGCTCTACTTTTCCCAACCCTGCAATTTGACTTTGGTACGCCGCAAATTTTGCACAGCACCGAGTTTGATTGATTACAAAGCTATCTGCAAAAACCCTCTCCACCAACAGAGCAACTCCAGCCTCTTCACCAATAAAGAACTGCAATAGAGGATAAACTCAAGACAAATTTGTTTTACAAGTACACAAAAAATGCACCTCATATAAAAATATAATTACATCCCTGTGAGATATAAACAGCATAGAGCAGCACACCCAAAAAGGAGAAGCTTCTATGTCTGGCACTAGCACTATGTGGTTTCTTCACTTCAGGCTGTCTCACTACACAGGTGGCTTCCTTCTACCTTCCTCTAGAGAAGGAATACCATGCCAATCTCACTCCTACCACTCTTTAAAAGAATGACCATGGACCAGTACCAGATGAGATTGGGTTCCTTGCCAGCACTGTAAAAAAAAATTAAGTTGAAGAACAAGCTGTGCTGTGCCAGGAGGGGGAAGGATTAAAAAAAAGGTAGTAATCCATGAGAGTATCGTTTTTTCTGAAATCTACCATCCGTACAGACAGGAGGAAAGGGTGGGGGAGAATGTGAGCGGTGGAGATCTTAGGGGTCATGTGGGTGGATGTACGGATACTTGCAAAGGATTCTGGGACATAGATAAAGAGAGTGTTCTAGTAAAGGAAGTCTTCCCTGTTCCTTTATGAAATCTTCCAAAACCAATACGCTTGAAGTATCCATCTTTTCCAACTGAATAGGAGAGTATCCTTCGATGAAATATAAGGCTCGAGTTAAGGGTTAGGTTTAGTCTTAGTACTGTCTGATACTTTAATTGGTGGTTGGGAATTTCTCCAATTAAAATCGACCGCTGACAGTTCAGTCTTAGATCAGGTGACTAAAGTCAACGCACATTGACAAGAGTGATATCAAGGAAGGAAATTAATAGGATTTCTTCCACCAAAAAATCCCCTATTAGGTGTGATGTGAGTTGAAAATGATTTTGCTCACATCATTCTAAAAGTCTTGCTAGAACTTTTTTTTTTCATATTTTGTCATTTAAATATTTCCCCATAAAATACTGAGATTTGTTTAATGTATTAATCATCCTGACAACGTTTTTTAATGCTTTTTTTATTACACGGCTGTGTAAAATACTTGATTTTGATTCAGAGGTCTGCTATTTCTCGATAACAGACCGTTGTTAAGAAGAACAGACCGTTGCTAGGGATGCTGCTCTAATCACACAACCCAGAGGACTAGCTTTACATCATATCAATCCACCGATCAGGTGCTGCGCTGATTCCTGCGATCCTGTTCACCGTGTCTTTCTTCACCAACAGTGCAAATGTTGCCATTTAGGTTAAATAATTTTAACCCGAGTAATAACAGCTAGCTTAACTCATTTTAATGTGAATAAAAACAGCTAGCTTAACTCATTTTAATGTGAATAAAAACAGCTAGCTTAGCTCATTTTAATATGAGTAATAACAGCTAGTTTAGCTAATTTTAATGTGAGTAATAACAGCTAGCTTAGCTGATTTTGATGCGAGTAAAAACAGCTAGCTTAGCTCATTTTAATGTGAGTAATAACAGCTAGATTAGCTCCTTTTAATGTGAGTAAAAACAGCTGGCTTAGCTCATTTTAATGTGAATAATAACAGCTAGGTTAGCTCATTTTAATGTGAGTAATAACAGCTAGGTGAGCTCATTTTAATGTGAGTAATAACAGCTAGATTAGCTCATTTTAATGCGAGTAAAAACAGCTAGTTTAGCTAATTTTAATGTGAGTAATAACAGCTAGGTTAGCTTATTTTAATGTGTGTAATAACAGCTAGCTTAGCTGATTTTGATGTGAGTAAAAACAGCTAGCTTAGCTCATTTTAATGTGAGTAATAACAGCTAGATTAACTCCTTTTAATGTGAGTAAAAACAGCTGGCTTAGCTCATTTTAATGTGAATAATAACAGCTAGGTTAGCTCATTTTAATGTGAGTAATAACAGCTAGGTGAGCTCATTTTAATGTGAGTAATAACAGCTAGATTAGCTCATTTTAATGCGAGTAAAAACAGCTAGCTTAGCTCATTTTAATGTGAGTAATATTAGCTGGGTTAGCCCATATTAACCAAGATCTTATCTTAAGAAGGCTACAGAGTTAACCGTTGCTATGAACACAGCTCTCACTGTGAGTGTAACGGATTATTTTTAAACAGTAAATGGAAAAATAATAATTTTTAAATTAATAAAATCGTATCCAAAATATTTTGTGTCAAATTTTAAGTCTCAGCTGTGACGGGGTGAGCAGGACCCCAACGTGAACCTGCTCACTATACATTATCTCTCACATAAAGACTTGGACCACCACCTTAAGGGGAGTTGTGCTGAAAAGAATCTGCACCAAAGTGGTCTTGGGAAAAGTATTACTGTCGAGTTCACTGTGTCCTCTGCACTGTGGGAACAATCAGTGTAATAAGAAGCACTCGTCTGAGGGAATTATGGGGGAAGACAGGGAATCAGCAGAGTGAGGTGAGAAAAAAAAGAAGCGAAAAAACTGAGGGTTCAAGAGGGAGATGATAGAGCTAGAAAAGCTTCAGAAAATAACTTTAAATTCACAGCACTGACACATTTACTCGATTTACAACTGCTGCTGCTGCTTATAGTTAGGATGTTAACAGCACAGAAAGAGAGTTTGTCAAATCGTTAAGAGGAAAAAACGCTGACTAAGTGCACTTCTCACTATCCATAACACGAACAAAAAATCCAGATCATTAGTAGTCATGATCTGACAGCCGCGGGGCTGGAGGGGAAGGTTCTTGGGAGGTAGAGTGATTTAATGAGCCCTTATCTGGTTGCAGGAGGAAGCTGAATAACGGGGAAGAAAGAAAAGTGAAAAGGAGGAAAAGAGAACAGGGTGTGTTAGGTCAGAATTGAATTTGTTCCAATTCCCCTTAAGAATGGGACTCTACATAGTGTGTCCCAAGTTTTATCTTAGAGCTGCAGACCATGAACAGAGGTGAATGTAAGAATCAAATATGAAAAATATAAAACCATGACACATTAATGGATTTCTTTTCACCTTAGAGGAAGAACATGTCCTTCTCATACTTGACCCTGATTGGTGAGGCTTGCCTTAAAAACATGTGGTGGTCTGAAAATGTGCTGGTGGGAAGTCACAAGAACAAAATGTTTCATCTTTTTTTAGTAAAAGTGCAAAATTCTCTCTAGACTTGTTTTTAGGAGCCCTGACCTGAGGGCCCGTTACAACCACTCAGAATATGATGGACAAACAGATGGATGGCAGATGGACAAATCAGTCCGACACTAGAAGCCACGATGCCCAAGCAGCATCACACACACACACACTTACAGATTAATTCATCATATTAATGGTGTCATTGGAAAATATATGCCCTGTAAATGACCCTGACGCACAGCAGAGACTCAAAGTGCCTTCAGAGTAAAAGCAGATGAAACTGGATACAAACATGAACAAAAACTCTGCTTTTAGTGTGTTAATGACGAGAGTGCATAATGATAGGGTAGAGAAACAGGGTAGAGAGAAGGGTAGAAAAATAACTGCATTATTCATATTAGAGTCATCTTGATGCTGTGCAACCATATCTTAATACTAAAGCCATGACTGCATAGGAATAGTAATAGTTTGACAATTTCCGAACTATTGTATTTAACAGCCAGGCTAGCAATGTCCCCCTTTCCCCCTGCCTTTATGCTAAGCTAGGCTAACCTTTTCCTGGCTGTAGCTTCAGACAGACCTGAAGATTGATACAAGTCTCATGCATAAGTCTCAGTAAGAACCCAAGAAGTGTGTCCCAAAATGTCAAAGCAAAGTGGTTCCCTTTAAGTTGCTCTGCTGGAAAAAGATGATTTACAGAGTATCTATTGGACAGGAAAAATAAACCGTATTTTGTCAAATATAGGTACAAAGTTTTTAAAATCTGTAATTTTTGCTATTTGTGAAAATTATTCTTACTTCCAATTTATTTTTATCTCTCATCACAATTATAGGTAAAACAATTAGTCAATTATAGGGATAGACCGATTATCAGCGCCGATATGGGGCATTTTGACGCATAGCCTTTTTTTTTTTTTTAATCCAATGGCCGATAAGAGATCAATTTAAAACTGGGTTACTTTGGCGCTGATGCATATGCTTAAAAGGCATTTAAACAAAGTTAAGTGTTTGTATTATTCAAAATTCTGACACCAATATTTTCACTTTTACTGCAACTGAACATCGGCTTCAAATATCGGTTATCGGCCTCCTTGACTACTAATCAGTATCGGCCCTGAAAAAACCATATCGGTCTATCTCTAGTCAATTACCGTAAAATCCAGAAGTCGCACTGGAATATGAGACGCAGTCTATTTTTGGGGTATCCCCGAGGTTCCATTTGTTTATCAATAAAAACTATTTGAATTTAGTTTTACTTGAAACACATTCAAAACAAACAAATTATAGACAACCATCTGTTTCCAATGTCGAGTTCGCAATCCTGCTAGCTAGCGGTGCGGTAGCTGAGCTCAGCCTACGCTAGCATTGATTACTGTAACGGTGGTGGCTGCACTGGCAATCAATCTGGGTAAAATACCGCAACACAAGAAAATACCTGCCACTGCATTTATACTGGCATAGTGGCATACTGGCATAGTGGCATATACTGGCCCACTTTTTAGATGAAAAAAGAAATATCTAAAGTGTGTCTTATACACCGAATTTTACGGTAATTATAAATAATTTATCATATTGCGAAACATTTGATCGTTACAGCTTCTCAAATGTGAGAGTTTGATGCTATCCTTTGCAACATTTAAGTGTTTAGGTTGGCTGGATTTTACAACTGAGTCCTAAACTAATGACCATGGAAGCAGTGGGTACTTTTGCTTCTTAGATATTTAATTAATTATCCATAATTAGTTGGAGAATTCTGCTTCCTACTTCTTTTAATCCAGCAGTTCAAATATGACAAGAAGCTAAGCTGAGACTCTCATTGGATTCCCATTTGCTCTCGTGTTCTTAGATGTAAAATCTATTGCTGGTTATCTATTTCTGGTGGCGGTGGCCGAAAGTGGTCTCTGGTCTCTTGTACTTCATCGCTCAGCATTACGGTCATAAATGAAACTGGGGATTCAGTTCAATTTCAACAACACCCAATACTTCCCAGCTGTCTCCCCTTCTCCTCCCCCTCCCTCGACTTTACACCAGCAGCAGCTAATCCTCAAACACAGAGCCCACAGTTTCACATGAACCGCCGTGTCAGAGTGTGAGAATGAGAGCCTGAGAGACAGACTGAGTCAGCAACGTGTTCTTTCAGGTGAAATACTTTCTACATCTCTACTGTTTCTGAGACAGAGACCGATTTTAAAAGAGAAGATTTACGGAGTAGACATCGTGGCAGATAAAGGGAATTTTGGGGCTGGAATAAAAATAGGCCTTTACATGGCTGGCCAACAATTTTGTGCACATTTTTCACTGATTGACACTTAAAAGTACTCAGAAGACTGCTTTCTTAAAGCGGTTAAGAGGCACTAACTCTGATGCAACGGCCAGAGGTTCAACTTCAACCATCGGCCCCTTGCTGCGCGTCATCCCCACTCTCTCTTCCCACATTTCCGACTCTATCCACTGTTCTGTCAATAAAGGAAAAAGCCAAATAATCTTTAAAGTGCAAATCATATTGTGCAACTACTGTCTGCTCAGCTGTGATGGACAGAGTTGAGAGTAACTGTAAATGTGATTTTGAAATAATTTAAATGTGATACCCACTAGCATGTCTAAAAAGCACTGTCCTTACTGAGTGTTTACCTGAGCTGTAGCTGTCTGTGGAGGACTGGGAGATGGAGCGGGACAGAGAGCGCCGGCCGATCTTGGAGGGGCGCTTGTTGAACTCCTGCTTCTGGTCCGCAAACTGGATCTGCAGGTGTAGAGAAAAAGCAGAGATCAGGACTCGATTCTGAACATTTTCACTTTTCTTTTTTGAACTGATGAATTTAAGTGGGAACACATGGGGAAACTCCACAGGAATGACCACCAGATTTCGTACCGATACACACACATTTGTAATAAATGAACTAGATTCAGGATGACGCTTCTGTATCTTTCATAATCCACTTCTTTGTGGCGGGTCATGTTGGGTTTATTTAAAGCAACCTCTTTTCTAAGACACAGAACATTTTTTAGAGATAAAAAAGAACACAAAACAAACATAACAGAAGAGACAGTCACCAGCTCTGAGTTCACTCTGACTTTGAAATAGATAATGGAGACAATGACGCCATTATCAACGAGTAAGAAGGCCACACAGCTGACCCGAGGTCACAGTTAGCCCTGATTCTGTTGGGATATTTATAGTCACTATCGTGTTATTAATTTTTTCCACTATTACATCAGGAGCCTGATAATACAAGAGATTATGAATAGCTAACTTATTCCTACCATAAATCCATGCATCCAGAACATAACGTTCAAGTGATGGTGTGAGCAATCAAGCATGAAAAGAAAACATCAAATGTTGTATTTTCAAAAGCAAAAACACGTCATTCACTTCCTTTCTTTATCAACGTCCTTACTGGGGGGAAAAAAGCCGTCCTTGATGTTTAGAGATTTTTTTTTAATCAGAGAGAAATGACAAAACTAAGAACTGAGTGTGTATGCACGTCATACCAGGAAACCGAGTGAATGAAGACACCCACACACACGTTCTTACTAGTTCACATGAGAAAGTTGCTGCTAATAGCAGAGAACATCTGAGTCATCACATCGACCATGAAATCATCAATGGTATAAACCTTTTTCTTATGCCTGCATCTCGAGTATCTCCTAGACAAAGTGTTACCATGTGGCGACAATCATCAGCACCTTTTAAAACCGGCATGGAGAGGTCTACAATGAAGCATAAAAGCTGTCAAAGAACAAGAACCACATCTACAAGCGACAATCAAACAGTTTCCTGAAACTGAAATCGCTCAAATCCAACTCATCTGCTTACTTTCACCTCAAATATTACATCCTCCATCCTCTCCTTCATCCTTACCTTTTTCACAGTGGTCTGACTGCTCTCCCCATCCTTTTTCTTCTTCAGCATCGCAGCATGTGTGTGTGCTAAAGCTGTACAATGCGTGTCTACTTCAAGGCCTCATGTGTTGAGGGGACCTGATTGTTCAAGGTCTGATCATTTCATAGGCCACCTCTTCTCCCTCAGCCTCCTTTTAGCTCCTGCTTCCCAGCAATCCAGCCCAAACTGGTCCGACCATGTGCCACAAACACAATGCGATGAATTGTTTCCCCTTCCTTTCACTTTTTTCCCTCCCTCTCTCCCTCCCCTGTATTCTTGCTTAATTGTTGATTGTTCCACAGATTGGGGTGCTTGTGTTGCTCATATCAAAACTGAAGCTAAACTTAGCCCCAGCTTACCCGAGATGGTTCAGATGTTTGGGTATTGGAAAACATGATGGAAACTAGAGAATGCTTAATTTATTGTTTAAAATCTAGGGTAGCACTCGAAGGAAATATTAACAGGTCTCCCAAATTGGAACACACAAAACTATGTGATTTTAACAACTTCCAAAAGCTTTCAAAGTTCTTGCCAATGCTCAAACATGAGCCAAGAAAACACGAATTAATCAAGACATAGTTTACAAAAGGGAGCAGTTAAGCTAAAAAACCAATACAAGAACCAGTTCCGTCACGTTGCCCTAAGGCACTGTTGAGATTTGGGCTAATATTTACATTTGCCTGCCTACATGCTAATAAATGTGAGTGCTAACAGGCTAATAAATCCCCTTTACCATGTACACAAACTTAGTTTAGTGTGTTAGCATGCTTACAATTGCGAATCGGCAATGTACACAAAGTGCAGCTTGGGCTTATAATAATGTAGGGGGGGGATTATGCTCATTTCAAGCTTCATATTTCACTCTGTGATACCTGTGGACTAGCTTAGCATAATTTACAGTTTTAAAAAATCACGTCATTTTTTCACACTTCAGCCTCAGCCTGAAACGACTCAGTCAGCTCTGTCCCTTTAAGAAACCCCACCCCTACAAGCCAACTTTCTTCCGATTGCCCAGCTCTCTGTGATGTCACAAAGTGCAGCGTTTAGAAAGCCTGCAGACTGAGCTGAGAAGCCTGGGGATTACTCCAACAGACTTTTACCTACAGATTTGAAACTTCACCCATGTTTAGTCTGGACATCCAACATTTTAAAATTATATACAAGTCTTAAAATGTGAAACAGCGTAATACACCCGTGAAGTTTTTTGCAGATATTTGGTCACAAACAGTTAGATCAAGTCAAGTCCAAATACTTGGAATATAATGAACTTTTGAGCTTGTAATGGTGCTAAAAGTTGAGGAATGGCAAAATGTATGATATTTTGTCTGGGCAACTATTAGGTAGTTGACAAAAATCGATGACAAAAGTAGTTGCCAACAAATGTAATTGTCGATAATTACTCGGTTATGTCATTGCGTGTGTTTTTTATGCTGTGCGTGGACAGAACATCATTTCCTAGAGCTGTGTTGCTGAGGAGTGAGCCATCTCGCATCCTTACTATCTCTGTAAACAAAACACAGCGAAATGGCATCGGCCGCTGCAACACCATCACATCCAAACTTCTAAAGTCTGGGAGCGTTTCTACCCCAACTCTACAAATCTTCCAGGTGATCCTTTTCTTTGCAAAGCCTTGCTTAGTATGGGAGCATGTTGGTAATGCGCGAGCATTTGAAGAGAAGGCGCGTTGGATGATACAGACTTGCCCAGAAAAGATCATTAGCTATCTATGGACAGAGTTGTGTTGGCCTTTTACATTAATATAAACACTGTAGTGCTACAGAGAGAAACTGACACATCTCTCTTTTAAACATCAAGTTAGAGCCACGCTGTCTTTAGTATCAGTAGTAGCCATATTCACAGCAAAGTCTATTAAAAGACACAAACTTCTTTCAATAATTGATAACTAGTCGACTTAATAAATAGTCAGTCTATCCTGTGGGGGACATTAATGAGGAGAACCAAATTTCATGAAAATCCAACCAACAGTTGTTGAGAAATTTCACTCAAAAGCTCAAATGCTAACGTCCTGGTGGTGCTTGGGGAAGAATCCAGGGATCACCAAAGAATTAAGGATATATCCTGTTAAGACCATGAACGTATGCACCAAATATGGCGCCAATTCATGTATAAGTTGATGATATATTACCCATCACAACTTTGACCTGCTGGTGGTGCTTGGGATAAAGTCAAAGTATGGCCAGAGTCATTAAAAGTCATCTTCTTGGGACTATGAATGTCAGCATACGATTTCATGCCGATCTTCAAATTGTTGGCATAGTTAGCATCATATCACTACACAGATTTTACTTCATACAAGTGAGAATATTATGAAGCATTAATTGATGTTCTTTAGAAAAGCGTCCACACAAGAAACCATAGCTGTACATCATTCAGGATGTAAGCTAATGGTGCTAATAACTCTGAACCCTCTAACCAGCTATAAAGGGGCTAATGGTCACTTCAGGTTTATCAGATGCAGGTTAGATGAGGGGCTTTGGGAGCTCAGGGCTGCAGGGAAGGATTGAGTCTTATTTTATGAGCTCAGAAGGAGGGGGGGGGTATGGGGGCTTATGACATGTTTTTGGGACAAGATTACCACTGGTTAGCTCAGGGCTCAGAACAGCGAGTACAGCCAGAGAAAATAACACAGTGGTTTTTTATCTAGCGCAAATTGGTGGACAGAAATATAACTCAATTTGTTCTCATCCTTATGGCTATACTTGCGATGACATAGGATTTAATGTTGATTCTGTGGCTGGTGATTGGTAAGCAAAAAACAGAATCTCCTGTGTTATTGAGATTACATAATAAAGCATGTATAGGCAGCTAAAGTAGGACAAATCAGAAGGTGAGAATTTCCTCAATCAACCGTATGTGCTCTTACTACAGGCCATACAATCTGACAGTATTTAACAGAAACAATGAAAAAAAAAAAATCGCATTAATCTCCATTTCAACTTGCTACAATGAGACTTTAGGATTTATTCAAAGGCTGTGAATGAGCTGATGTGCTAATCCACCAAACAAAGGCTGGTCAGCTGTTCCTGCAGCTTACTACTCTGCAATTAGTTTATGTGTCAGAAATGAAGTTTGTAGCATTATAAGGGGTTGTAAGGTGTGATAAAAATGGAACAAATATAATTACAGTGCACATGACTTTATAATAACCGGACTTAATTGGTTACATGTTGTGTAAAAAGGCACTGAGGGAAGCTAAGGGAGGCAGCAACACTAATGTTCGAGTACAGGAGCAGAGTGCCACCAAGGAATACGTCTACATGACTCAGCAACACATTCAAAGCGTATTTTCCAAAACACTGGCTGCCGTTTTGGAAAAATCATTATGTGGAGTTCAATCAATCCCTCTGAAATACAGAGAGCTGCTGGGGGCAGAAAAAAATCTAATATTTACAACACAACTGGGTATGATTTTCTCTCTGCTCTTATTCTGAATTGAAAAGACAGAAGCAACAAATCCGAGACACAAGGAATCAGTTCGAACTCTTTCCTCCCCTCTGTCAAACTCTGTCTCTCCAACCTCGCTCAGCACTCATTTACATTATGGATGGTGACTGATTGGGAGGCTAATGACATGTGAATAATGAATGTTAACTCAATACTGGGACACATGGGAGCTAACCCAAGACCTGCCACCCTCTACTCAGCTTTGTGTGTGTGTGTGCGCTCCACATTTAAATTGGAAAGCAGGGAACCGAGAGGTCGAGCCGATATGAACTTCTTCTAAAAAGTGCACAGAGGATGTGTGATGCTGGGAGTGCAGCCAGCTGCAGGCGTTCACAATAAACTTGACTGTGTTGGCTAACCAGGAGGACTTGCACAGCGTGATCAGACTTGTGTTTGACCCGGTGCAGATGCATGTGCACAATGCGGACGATGGCTTAAAATGTTGCTAAGCAACTATTGCAAATCGGTTTGGAGCACGGTGCCCTTTTGTCCCAAACTAGCACTGCAAGTTCTAATAAGAAAAAATAGAAAATACCCAGAATGCATTGCCTTTTCCTGTCTTTTCACTGGAAATTAAGACACCTCAATCAAATGTGTATTGAGTGGAAAAAACAGGTCATGATAATACAACCATCCATCAATCCAATATTGTAACCGCTTAATCCCAGCTATAATTGGGCAAGGGGCAGCTGAGACACAGTCAACCATTCACACCTACAGGCAAGAAAGGTTTTCAAACCCTGTGCTGAGCAGCAAGGTTTCAGGGGAGGGGAGGGCAGGGGATGTGAAGCTCAACAACAGGCTAGTAGAACACCAGTGGAGAACGTCTGGGCCGGCCCGGTGAAACAACAGAAACCCCCTCTGTGTGAGATAAAAGCAAAACAAACAGGCGCAGATGTCACTGCAGAAGTGAATGCGAGGAGATATGAAACTGTACGGTTTCCTCCGTCGACAAGCTCATCCTGCTGAACAGCCAACTCCCTCTTTAAAATCAGATATTTAGCTTGGTTTTAGTCAGGTTCAGCAAATTAAATACCAGCATTTTGAGTTTGGATAAGCATGTTTAGCTTTCGAAAGACATTCAGGCATTATCTTTCAAAATAAAGCGTTACCAAAGTATGTCATAATGTCAAAGAATACGCCCTTTTTTCTATGTGCTAAAAAAACAGGTAACAGTATTCAGTATTTTCATGTCCTGAACATCACCACATAAAAACTTTACCTTGGTTTCCTCCATCGTCTTCAGACCAACCAGGTTACACACTCTCCTCATGTTCAGCCAAATTCACAACCTCAGTCTTAAAAATTCACTTTGAGTTTCCTACATTTAAAAACACACAGAAACTGCTCTCTACTGAACCCTCGCTCAGTGACAAACAGTAGCAAATATTAACTACAGACGCTGAGGTAAAAACAATGTGAGGAGGGCAGATTCGGATACAGGTAATGTTTGTGTATGAAACTTGAATCTTGTGTGTCGAGGAGGAAGCAAGTGGCCTTTTGTAATGAGATCAGCAGAGTGGGGTGTTAAATAAGTACATACAAATATGCTGAGGTGGGAAATCAACAAGCAGAAGCAGCTGCAGGTTAAACACTAAGGTGGCCTGCTCTGCACCAGTTCCTTTCTATCTAAGTAATCTATCCAAGCAAACAAATCCCAATCAGTTTCTACAAAGGAACAATGCACACATTACGTGCATCATGCCGAACTCCCCCTGCATTTCAGTGGAACTCATAAACCTTTGGAATTATTTCAAAAGGAAAATTAATATTTAACTTTACAAGTGTTTGCCAGATGAAGTCCAGGGGCTGTCTGAAAAGTTAAATTACTCTGATGTTTGGCCAAACATTACAATGAGTAACTTAATTTCACGCACGTCTTGAAATAGTCAAACAGTACTCTGACGTCACGACTTTAACAGGAAAACCGCTGCAGCAGTGTGACGTCTGCCGTGATGCCACTGGTTAATGAGAGCTCGCTGTGACGTCACACACATCTCTTTGGCTTGTCTTTAACCAGGGAGGGTTGAATGAGCAGGCCTGCTTTTTTCCCCATGTACTAACAGTCATACCAACACGTATGGAATGACTTGTTATATGAGCAGTCCTGTTGAGATTAGGGGTTCAACATTTACTGATAAAGCACTTATTAATGTAGAGCAAGAGGAATGAATCCTAAAAGGCATTTTCATGATGTTAAAGTTTGTAATGACACAACGCTGTATCTGTGCCATGTGTGTACTCAGCTGCAGCTATAGCTGCAGGGATACAAGCTGGTATGCAATGCTGAGGGCATTCAGCCATGTCTTTACAGCTGTGTTGTCTGCGGGGTTTCCACGCAGGTCGCATGTAAAACATTCCGTCCCTGATGTTCTGCAGAGGACCTTGACATTTCTAAATAAAGTCCTCGACTCCTCAAGTATAAACTATATTGCTGTATATGTAAGTTTTTTTTAATAGATTCATTAATTCCTGCCGTTTTCTTCTGCACCTGTGGCAGAAGGAACCTGATCCTAAATCCTACACGCAGGTCCTTGAGGCTTTAATGCAAACATCAAGCTTCTCAAATAGATTTCACTTCATCGCTTCATGGAAAACGGGCATCATCCTTTCCACATCTCGCCAGGCCTGCAGCCTGTAAGCAGACAGTCGTAACTGCTTAGCTTCTTCCAGCTTGTTACCGAGTTGAGGGACTGTGAGGGAAAGACAGAAAGCAAAGAAGTGCACTTGAGGTTACAGGCAGAATCACTCAGAGGAGTGAAGCAATAATGCACTGGAAGGAACATTAAAGTTGGATGATTTTTATGATGCCAAATTTCACCAGCTTGCTTTGGTTTCATTCGCCGCGATGCATGCAGATCAAAGTTATTTTAAAACCAGCTTTCCTTGTTTAGCTTCCCACAATCCCCCAACACCCTGAATCCATCAACAAGGTCGTGTTCTTGGTTATGTTTTCCTGTGCGGTTCATGTTTCTGATTCATGTCTTTGTTTACGTTGTGCTCATTTCTCTTCATTTACAAGCTCCGGGCTCAAGTTGTGTGCCTGCATGGCAATACGAGCAGGGACTAAAACGACCAGAATTCCCCCGATCTCACAGGAGGGTCATTAGTCAGCACTTTCTTCTGGTACCAAACATCTTTATAGAAACAGACTTCTAACTGCACCGATATACCGGCATTTGTATGCAGGATCATGTCCTACAGGAGTGTTTAATCCAGGAGTGAGGGAGGAACGTCTCAGGGGAACTGAGGACAACATTGTGAATGTAATACGAGGACAACAGAAGAGTTGAGCCTCGACTGTCATCATTAACTCATATTTAAAACAGTCAGTTTCGATCACCTTAAGGAAGCCTTTCAAGCTTCTGTATATCCGTAATTGCTGCCCTGAAGAGACAAAATGCTGACCAAAGAATCAAATAAAACAGGTGTCTACTGTTCCTCGACCTCCTGCCACACACCAGGTCGTTTGTCCAGCCCCCTCCGGCCTAAACCAAAGAGCCATTGTCCTCAGAAATAAAGCTGAATGAGAGAAACTGAAGGCCCCTGTGCGGTGAAATGCAGCCTCATCCGACAGACACGTCAACAACATGTCAATCTGTTTGCCTCTGGTGCATCTCCCTCCTGATTCGTAAACACAAACTAGGCCGGGCCAGCAGAGACCTGTCCAAAGTCCCTCTGTAAGGAACCCCAAAGGGAGAAGAGGGAAGGAAGTGTTCTCCATCAGAGGCCAGTGGGGAGCTGGATGTTTACACCTCCTCACTGCTGCTCTCCTCTGGGGGAAGCCCCTCCTCCGTCGCTGGCAACGCAACCTGAGCTCCAGCCAAAGAACGCACGCAGATTGAGTGTATGTGCCAGCAGTGGGAGTTAAAAAACAAAACCTATTCATCATTCTGGCACTATTGTTAGTAATCTTGACAGCAATCTCAGCCTGATGTTTCAGAGACTTAAAATGTACGACCAGAGAGAGATTATAGAAAATGATCAGTGTTTTCGGATGCCTTCAAACATATTAACTTAGGATTCACTTTGACTAAGATATTTTCTTGCTCCATTTATGGGGAGTAATGATAATCTTATCACTTTAATATCAAGCTATATTGGTAATTAAAAGTACCCAGGTTTGGTCGACTGAAACGTTGGTACCTCAGATGAGGCACACACACTTCACTGTCCATCATAAATCTGGCTAAACAGGCAAATAGCACCAAACTCTTTAGCTCAACTAGCGTACAGCATAACTGACCCGACCTGACGATGGAGGTTGCTGCAACATTGCTGTGATTGGTTTGGTTCAAACGTTGACAAACTTGACAGGAGCGTTACCATTTTTAATTTACAGCTGAAAGGCCTATTATCCTATTATTTTGTATTGGAGGGGGCGGGACATCTGTGTATTTGATTGAATTGTAGTGGGAAGAGGCTTTCAAGGTGCATTTATTGTCAGATTTTTTTGTAGTTTGAACCACTTGGCGAGCTACTAAAATCCAGGCTGCGAGCTACCGGTAGCAGACCCCTGCATTATACTGTAGATCCACTGTGACAAGACACCAAATAAATTGTGTAAATCCTGAAGGAAGGTCGTCTCTCACTTGGAAGGTTGGGGCTTCTATCCCCGACTGCTACAGTCACAAGTGTCCTCGGGCGAGACATTGAACCCCAAACCCCAAAGGCTTGCCTTCGGTGAATGAATGGGCATAGATTCTGATTGAAGATTGGCACTCAGGCCTTTGCCATCAGTGAATGGGTGAAATATGACATGTAGTGTAAAAGCACTTTAAGTGGTCGGAAGACTAGAAAAGCGTTACACAAGTACAGTCCATTTACCATTTGCTGCACCACGGTACAAATGCTCTTTAAGATCAGCGCTGACACACACCAGTGACAGAGCCTCTAGTTGGTTGAAAGTTAGGAACACAGCCTTTGATTGGTCAGTAGACTCAACACACAGTATTAGAAAGTGGCTAAGTGGAGAGCTAACGGTTCTCAATGCGGAAACATCAATAAATGACCACAAGAAGACATCGCAAATTGGATTGATTGTATAGAGTCTCCATAAAGAGGCCGGATTAGACGGATGATAGATGAAGAGGAGACCGGAGCCTCAGCAGGATGGGGCTGCTAAAAAAAAAGTATGTCTCATTTCAGTGTCACCTGTGAATATTGACTAACAACATAACTTGCTACTCCAGTTGCCAAAGTGTTGTGTCAACACCTGCTCCGTTCCGGGAAGCTAGCACTGACCAGGAAATCTCTTATTACCACACAGACACAGATCGCTGATGGAGTGATGATTGCCTAAATCCAGCTTGTGATACGCTCACAAAGTAAAAATAGTTGGAGGGTGTAATGTGTGGACATCCTCAGGTCAATTTGCAGCCACGGCCATCTTTCACCATCATATCCAGTGGTTGGCTTTAATGCTCCATCTCCTTTTCCCAACAGTCCCGGCTGGATATCACTCTCAGTGTCCAAGTGATGATAGCAGTAAAAAGATGATGACTAAACACGGTTAAATGAGAACACACAGGCAGGGAAGATGAGACAAGCTAAGTGCAAGGATAAGTATCCTCAAATCAAAGAGCCTCAGGGCTTAAAAAGCTTTATATATTTGGATGTTGTCTGCCAAAGGGCCCGGAAAACTTAGCGATAACATAAAAACAGACTGCAGGCAGAGGAAAGAGGAACATGTCCTGTTAACGGCTTAACGCTATAAACAAACGTCTGGAAATATCCTCCAAGCTAAATCCTGAAAGTGCTTCAGCCCAGATTGTCTCGAATCTGGGAGTGATTTAGGGAAAAATAAGAAGCCTGTAAGTGTACAAAATCCTCAGAAAGACGAAGAGGCCTGTCTGCCAAAAAATGTAAACAAATGAAATGCTTTAAATGCTTTTATAAAGTTGATTTCTGCGTTTGCAAATCATATAAACGTAGTGAATTTGACATACGAGTATCATTTGAACCTCTCCAATGTTCTTTGCCTTTTCAGTTTCTGAACAACAGGACATTTGGTGCAACATTGTGCAGGATGTCAAGGCAAGTTCCAAGCCAACAGTAGTTTAAGCTAACTAACGATAGTGTAAATAATCAGCTGTATGCTAACTTTAGCTTGCGTGTCATGGTTTTGGTAGTTATGTGGTTTTAACCTTTAAATACAGGCCCTTGTCACTGCAGTTTTTTACCATCTATAGTTTAAGTTGCTGATCAATAAGTAAAATGTTTTACAAGCCTGTTACACAGCAGTCTGACATTACAACAGATTTTAGCCTCCTGCCTTGAGCGTTGCGTCAAAGGAAAATGGCTGGTAAATGTTTGTCTGCACTCATCGTTGAAAGAGCTACTCTGGCACTTCCATAAGGGCCTGTGTCCACTAATGGTGTTTTCTCACCAGCGCTTACTGTTGCTAGGTGACGAAAGTTGTCTCACAGCACTTCGCTTCACTCAGTAGTGCCCGTTCAGTCTGTTTTAAATTGCTCTGAATGCTTAATATTTGCTATATTAAGAAAACGTAAAAATAATGAAAAGGGAATCATGTCTTGGCATTAGTAGCAGCTCTAGACCTGGAAATTATAATTTTTTTTAATAGAAAAAATTAGTCTCGGTTCATGAGATAAACAGACATTGTTGTTGGCAAAGATGATAAACAGAAGTGGAAGTCCCGCCCCTTCTTGATTAGTTGAGATGTTAGGTGAGAGAGAAGTGACATTGACCAGCGTGGTGGTGTTTATACCATTTTCAGCTGATTGGCTGCGAGTGAAGCGACAAAAATACAGAGGGTGTTTTTGCACTTAGGAAACGCTTAACTGCTGCCAATGCAAAAAAAAATGCTGTTAGTGGACACAGGCCCTAAAGATCCCCAAGGAGCATATTAGAAAAATAAGCGACAGACCCTAAATACCCTGGTATTTAACGTCAAGTCAATGTTTCTTGTTAGTATTTTATTCCACTAATAAGCTGGAGACCCTTTTACAGAAGCACAGCATGTGTCTTTTTTCTGAATGAGCAATATATTTTGTTTGAATGAAAACTACTTCTCACAAGTACGCACACACACACACACACACACAGAGGGAGAGGCTTGTTGGCAGTCACAACAAAGTGGCTCCATCCAAGTCAGTCCATAAAGTTACTTCTTTGGCACCAGTTAACATCTTTATTAGAGGCTAGTATATAGAATCTGTTGGCAGTAAAGAGCAGTCAAGACACCATGATGGGTTTTTCATTATCTATACAATCCTCCTCAGGTCTTAAAGGAGTGAAATGTTTTTGTTAAGCCGTCTCTTCAGCCTGTACGTGAGGCTAACGGACACAGAAATAGAAGTCTTGTTTTTCTCATCTCCCATGAGCTCGTTCGTGCCTTCTCCCCCCTCGCTTTCTGTCACTTTACTCTTTTTTCCCCCCTCTTACTGCCACAACACTCCCTCTTACACAACTTGACAGACTGGAGAGTAGACCACAGTTTTATTATGTGCATGTTTTTTAGGAAGCCCTTGGATTGCACATCAAAGAGCTGAGGACTGTGGAAATGCTTCTCAACGCTTTCACAGCTATTCCTGTGTTACTATTGTGTTTGTGTGCAAGGAAAAACAGAAATAGACGGAGCAGACAGAGATGTTGCTGGGTTTTTTTTCCCTCCTGTCTCCTGATGTGTTTCTCCCACCGCTCCATTATCACGCTCAGTCTTGTCCTTTTCACGACTTCCCTGCCTCTCTAATTGAGGATAGATCAAACACGATCCCAGCTCGGGTGGGATACACTGCCCTCAGATTCAACTCACACAAAGTCTGACATCCTGTTACCTCAGACTGGTGGCAACAAGAAAAAAAAACGTTCATTCTTTTTGATTGTTACTCTTTCACAGCAGGGTCCAGGCATCTACATAGTAATCTGCTCATTATGACAGAGCTGACAGCTTCCTGGTCTTGACAGAGCATGCTGGTGTTGATTGGCTGACAGTCGGGCCTGCTGCCATCACTGTCGAGGACAGGACAGCCTGTCACACTGCAGGCCGCGCTGCCCCTCGTCTATTGCCTGCTCATTAAGATACAAGAGCAACATTTTGAACTTAAATAGAATAAGATAAAAATAAACAATATGAAAAAAACAATACAATACAAAATAGGTGTAATGAAAGAGCTGTACAGTTGTGCAAGTTAAGCAGGATGAAGAAATGTAAACAGACAGTACTTAAGTCCAGTGAGTGCTAATGTAACACAAAGTCTGAATAAGAGTCTTAACATTAACGTAATGTTAAGTGACTGTGGGGCTGGATGAGAGTCCGTGTCAAGTGGGGTGGGGGTAGGGCCGGGGCATTATTAATAAGGCTGACAGCAGAGAGGAAGAAACCGCAGCCTCTTGCCGGAGGGGAGGGTCTTAAAGAGTCTGTGTCACGATCCTACCAGCACGCCTCAGGTCAAGGAGGTGTGCAGGTCATGTACACCTCCATGACCTGGGGGCACATGTACCCCTCGGGATACACTGGGTTAGAGATTTCTTTTAATAATGTTAATTTGAAAAATATTATAATGCACAATTCCTTTAAAGAATAATTCTACTAAAGGCCTTAAAAATGGAATATGATATTCCACTCTTTATGTTGTATTCCTATTTTCAATGCAATTTTTATCTGCCAACTGTCACAACACACAATCAAACTCAAGTTTTCTGTTTTTCATTGTTTACGTTTGTCATTCAAAATTGTGACTACCTTTGCACAGAGGAAAAATATTGACAGATAAGTATCTGCAATACAGCTGTAAATGCAGAGAAAGAGGAGAAAAACAAAAAACATAACCTGCTGAATGCTTCGGTATCAGGAAGACAACATTTTACACCCTCCAGGGGTCGTCGTTCGAAATTCGCCAACAGTTGCATGAAGCAAGCACTTATTCTTTCATAAATATTTTTCACTGGTCGAGTTGAAAAAACGTTTCAAAGGGAGTATGTTACTGAAAAAATGGTCAGAACCACTGAAGTTGTTACAAAAAGAAAGAATCAGCATAGAAAGCGGAGGCCAAAGCATTTTAAACAAGACTAGGTCAAAACCAAAATGTGACTGCATCACGTCAATGTGCGCTTTTGTGGGCAATGTGTTACAAGGATTGTGCTTATGAAGCAGATGACAATGTGTTTGAAAGTAGGTGCGCGCTGCGGACGTAGCATTTGTTAAGAAACCGCTGCCATCAGATTGACTCTACGTGTATAAACTACATGAAAAATGCATCATTATTTTAATGCATCTATCCCAGACAGAAATGTAACTATAGTTACAGTTTGAACATACAGCAGGTTATCATTTAACAGCTCACAACAGTTCTCTGCACTGTCAGTTAAATCGGTCCAGCAGGAACGCAGGGAACACGAGTGTCATCACCACCGTTAACACAATTTTGCACATCAGTGGTACTTTGAGTCACGAGTCAAGTTTCTGTCTAACACATGACAAAAACACGCAGGCAGTGGAGCCGCTTTGGTTTTCATTATGAGGGGCTTTTCTGTCAGGTTGGAAATGGAAGCAGCAAGAAAACTTTGATTATTCGACATTATAAAACCAAAGATGTGCTCGAATCCACTATAAAAACAAAGCTGCTCATGTAGCTGGGTCGGTGTCATCAACTGCTAATGGAAAAAGCCAGCAGAAGAGAACATATCCTCAAGTCAAAGCAAAGTGCAGACAACTTAGCAGGACACTAAAGCAGGTGTGCAGCTCTGACAGAGAGGCCTGGCTTTCGGGGGAAAAGCTGTGTGCTTGTTCAGCAGCCACAGGCAGAGGGATGGAAGTTAAAGTAGAGCGCAGCACAGAGCAGACACGCAGACTAAGAAGAAACGCGCACGCATAAATTTCGTCACAAGTGCATGCACAGATCACTAATGTATGCCTCTGTGTAGCATTCACAGCACAGATGGGAGCTGCAATAACCTTGACTTGCCATTGCTGGGTCAATATGGCGGTGTGTCCCACTGCTGGACAACAAGTGCATGCATCTATCGGACGAAGTGTTTAATGCAACATGTGAGAGACAACAGGCTGCAAGCATATCAGTGCGCTCAGTGAGTGACGGGAAATAAAAGCAGCAGAGCGGGAGAAGAAGAAATCCTGCACATTGGAATTCCTGAAAGAAAAGGTGGCGACTCCAGTCGAGGCTCAATAACCCTCCTCTCATCCAATGGTAAAGAATTCCCGACCGCTCGGACCAATAGGAGGAAGAAAAAAAGGGAAGGAGGAAGCAGCGAGCGGGAGGTGGAGTGTGTGCGTGTGTGTATCAGAGCGCAGCATGCTGCCCTGAGGGTGGCTGTGATGTAAGAATGGCTCCTGCTGATTTATATACACAGACAAGTGCTCAGACTGTAAATAATGGCACACATACACACCAATCACAGTCACGCCAATACCACCGCAGTTACTGAGCCCCCACACAATTACCAGTGGCTCAACACGTGCCACACACACACACACACGGTATATGTTGCCAGAGGCTTCATGCCAACACAGGGATTCACTACACATCGCAGCCACGTCACCAGCACCGCCAGAGGAAGTCGTCCCCTGCTCTTTCACTGTGAACCCTACATACAGTGTCAGCATGTACATAATGTCAGAGAACACAGTTACATTACAGAGATGAAAGGTTAACGCCACAAGTGCCTGCTGTGGCTTATGCTTAACTATTTCTGTAATGGGAAGAGCTTGAGTGCACATTTTCTTCTGTTGGAATCACAATCTTGATTATTTCTCAAATCAAGTTGAAACATAAACCAAAGAAATTCAGAACTAGCTGCATTTAGACACAATATTGACAGTATTTACACATATTTTGGTGCGATGAATGACATTGTGCTATTTAAATACAAACACTTGCAGCCCTGTGAGGCTGTACTTGGGCACAGCTTTTCAGCACAGACAATATACAGTACAAGAGGTGGATGCAGCCTCTTGCTTTCAAAAGCGACCCGTCAACCAGGATAGAGACGTAAAGATGTGTATCTAACATGCCGTCCAAATACGCACTTCTGGCTCGAAAGATGGCATTGGAAAATTGGCCAAACTTGACGCTTCAAAGCGGTAGTTCACATAACACAGAGTGATGTCACTGTAACTACCGTGTTGGTCCGAATACAAGACGACCTTCCTTTTTAAGACTCATTTTTTCTAAAGACTTTTTGAAGACCAAATTTGTTTTTATAAAAAAAACCATTTTATGTTACCTTTTTTTAAAAAAAATCCTGTTTTCAATGTCTGTCGGCAGAGGGCCGGGCTAAGCCAGCTGAGAGCACAGGAGGATGTGGCATGGAGTTACATGGCGCTACGGTGGCCCTGATATTTTTGGGCTCAACCTTGTCGGACGTTACACTTTGTAACAACAGTTATCTTAAAATTGGCATCATAACTCTGCCTCAGTTGTTGGTTTACTTGGCCTACTTTTAAGCCCCTTGTTCCAGACGATCACTGTGCCTCTCCATCTTCCACCCCCCTGGTACTGTTGTTGTGAGTTACGGCTGGCCTCTGTCATGAGGGGTACACTTACTTTATATATGAGTAGCACATCTACTGCTGCAATTCACCTTTAAAGTCTAGACCCCGAATATAAGACAATTAGTTCTTTAACTTACTATGTACCGTTTATGGGTTTGAGCTAAAACCTAATGTCGGCATGATAAACATGCTCACAGCGACAATGCTAACATGCTGATGTTTAGAAGGACAAATGTTTAACAGTTTTACAATCGACATGTTAGCATGCTCACATTTGGCATTAGCACTTAATGGAAAGAACAACTGAGGCTGATGTGAATGCCTTAAGTTTTGTAAGTAATTGATCATAAACCAAAGTGTCAGATGTATTCAAATTTGACTGGACGATTAAAGAGAGCTAACGGATCAGCAGAGTAGTCGAAGTTCATCCTGTTAGAAGCATTATTGTCCAAATTTTGATTGCAATCAATTTGAAAAGTTGTTGGGATATTCCAGTTGACCAGAATGACTGACAAGCCGCTAACTAAGTTTTAACTTTAGCTCACGGATTAGCCCCCTTCATGCTCATAGGTTTTTATTCCTGGTGTGTAAAATAAGATGAGCATAACTTTAAACCATAAAACAATGAATGATCCAAGTGCTGCTATAAAACAATGGAGTCGTCTTCACCGAGCACTGCCCCCTAAAACAATCCTTGTCCCTCTGATATGGTCTGGTAGTCACTGTAAAAGAAAGGGACACCGACACCAGAGGAGAACAGGCAATGAATGATGGGGCTTAGTGACAGATTAAACCATACCTAACAGAGAGGACAGACAGCACACTCGGGGCTTGCCTTTACTTTTTCCCCTTCTCGTTCACAAGCCTTTCCTCTCTTATCTGCAGTTCAATGGAGGAGTAGAGCCAAGGCTGCAGGCTTCACATGTCATTCAAGGACACGTTAAAGCTTTCATCAATTAGGTTTCAATTTCTAGCGTCTAGATCAGCTACGGGCATGCGGTTTTCCCCTAAAAGGCTCATTTATATACATTACCCTCAACTGATCTTTCTATAGCGTGCCTGTCTCTCTCATGCACACAAAGAAAAGCACAGTGGAGTTGTGTAACAGGGTTTTGTTGCCCATGTAGACGAAAGTAGGGCACAGATTGGAGAAAAAAAAGGCTTAGCGATTGCGACGGTGGTCATTGGCATCCATTCACACAAGCGATCAGCATTAGTATTGATCAGATTGCTTAAAAATCTATGCTGTCTAACTCTACATGTCTCACTAATTTAACAAATGATGACAAAGAGAAATGATGGATCAGGACACAACGGCTCTCAAACAAATTAAAGTGCAAGCTGCGTCTACTGTAAGTATCATCCACTCATCCTTTTACACATGCAATCATCCAGCTCCATCAGTAAATGCTTTTCATCATATTGGCCCCTTTTTTTTTTTACCACCGCAGCTCAGAGGAGTCAATAAATCCTTTCACTGGATTGAAAAAACAAATGGATTGTTAATGTCGGTCATTAAGCTCGATGAAACCATGAATCCGTCCATCAGCTTGGAAGCAAAAGTAACGATGGAGCAGAAAACAACAAAAGTCTCAATAAGTGGTTCCCTTTTAGAACGGCCTGTTTGGGTTTTTTCTTTCCCCCTTCTTGGATTACCAAAAATAGCTCTTATTCCCTGTGGGGGGGGTATAATTACATCAAAGGCACACAGACTGGGGGTGGTGCTGCTCTATTTCTGAGTAAACCCATTATGGGGTCAACCATCTATGTTTAATTAGGAGTGTGATGTCTTATTTTATTACTTATTAGGCTGGATTTTGACTTTTTTTTTTTTTATCATATTGACAAAAGTTCTAGATCACTTCAAGGGTGGTTAAAAAAGCAGTACTAATTTGCAATGTAAGAAAGTTCATAGTTAGAGCTGCTCTTAAATATTCTTATAATATCAATATTACGGGTGGGAATCACAGGGTAACTCATGATACATGGCCCACGATAATATCACGATACAGCGCTAATTGATATATTGCAAGACAATCATATATTAATGTTACATCACGATATCTTATTAACTGAAGAATACAAAATGCCCCTAAAAAGGTAAAGTGCAGTATTCATGTATTCATTCACTGCAATTTGGTGTCAGGTCCACAGAATTGAACACAAACTGAGATGAAACAATAATGTGTTGAGACAATTGTTTAGAGCACTATTTTTTTTATTAAAATATTGATATTTGGTGATATAACAATAATGGTAATGCACGAATCAAGACAATATATTGCCGTATCGTTATTTTGTACCATCCCTAATCGATAGTGTTTGTGTTATTTAGAAGGTGTTGCATGTAGTGATGGACCAACACATTTCCCTCAGCGCTATGGATCATTTAATAATGAGAAGTTTAAGCTCATGAAACCCCACTGTATACCATCAGCAAAAGGACCAAACAATGGTAGCAGCTAGCTAGCAGTGTTGCCAACTGTTTTTCTGTTGACCAAAAAGCAAATAAAGAAAAATTTAGACCCTGGTTCCTGCTGTCGAAATGCACAGTTCCTTGAAAGGTTCCTAGTTCCTGGTGAAGGTTCCTGCTCAACAGTTGCTGGAGGTTTAAAGAAAATGTTAATATGTTTAAGTACCCAAAGTGCACTCTGTAAAACTGGTTTTTGGGGTATTGAACTTTCCCCGCGATTAGCACTTCACTCAAAAGGTGCACCTATCTTTTATGTCCGCCTTTAATGACACACCAACCGCATGAATAAGCAAACTCTACTGGGAACCTTATCACTGATTTTATTGTGGGTGTGTTGCAATACAATTGATTAGCATACGCATTGTTTCATGATGCGTTTATGCAGAAAAAAGTTTTTTCATGAAATATTTTTATCTCAATTATGCCATTCATAAGGCTGCATGTCTGCATCTATTTCCCTCCCTCCACAGGCCTGGCCTCTGTCTGCCAGGGGTTTGTGGTTTCGGCCTGACTAATAGGAAGCAGGGCAGACAGATGAGTTTGCAGGGGTTCATTTCAGGCTTTGTGAGGGCTCTTTTGTGAGGCAGCACTTTTTGAACACAATGTTGGCCCTTTGTTCGCATGCAGTGCTTGAGTATGGAGCTGCATTCCTCGTCATGCTGCAAAGCCAGTTCAGTGTTAATGTCCGCTGCTGTCTACTGATCCTCATGTAAACACGACGTTGGGGGCTAGTGTGCACACATCGCAAATCAACTGAGTTCGTGCTCACTCGCTCGCTCGACAGTAACCAAACCGAGGGGTTTAAAATTTCACACTACGCTGGCTTTTTGTGAGCGTAAAAGGTTCCAGGAAAAGTGAGCGCTGCCCTTTTCCCTTCATTCTGTTCACTTCCCTGTTCCAAGAACCTGAGCCTTGTAAAAAGCCTTCAGATGGAAAGATGTGTAACTCAATGAGCTGTACAGTACAACGCTCAGTGATAGCGCTCGAGCCGGGATGACGAGGCAGGAAATGAACCTGGGGAGTCACAGATGCAGTGTGTGGGTGGTGGGGAAGCATAGATAGCAGGTAAAGCACGTGAAGGACAGATACAGCATTTTAATGTCAAGGCAACCCTCATTAACCATTGTTTAGAAATGTCACTAAAGGTCTGCTGTGATCATTGAAAGAGCTACTGGCAGAAAGAATAGTTCACTGACATTTAGGAAATTGCATTAACATTTGAACATGAGTTTATTCCAATAGAATTAATTAAAGCAAATATAATAGTTTAGTTGGATATTGATTTGACATCTCAGCAAGAGTACAGCCGAACACACTTAGTGGTGCTCCACACATTAGCAATTCATGTGGGTGTGTTGTATTCATGAATGTACATGAGAATTAACCACACGCAGATATTGTCATGCTAGTAGCTTACTACGAAATGACAACATAAAAACAGCCATTTTAATAACTGGAAACAATTTTGGGCACTGGTGGCTACATGTGGAGTTAGCTTTGTTTTGTTGTACCAATCCCCATTTAAAATTTGTGGCATTTAGCTAACTCTTTAACCCATAGGCTGTTTAAAAAGATGGTTGACATGACAGCTCCCTAAAAGTGAAGCCAAACCCTCTCTATTGCCCCCTGCTGACTGGCTGCAGTATAGGTCATAAGCCCCGCCTTCTCCCATGTTAACAGATGGGACATGAGTCAAGCTACAAAATCAAAATACACGTCAAATTAAGTTTTCTCAAACATTGTTTCTGTCATTATAGCTAGTTATTATGTTGATTTACGCCAAGTGTTCATTTTTCTGACAAACTTTTTTCTAATTAGTTATTTGATGCTGTGAAAAAAGATGATTGACAGCTTTGTTGACAAATCCGGCTCCTGCAGCCGATCTGTTCCGGATTAGCAGAGTAGAGGAGGAACGGCGAGAGGAGACGTAACTACAACAATCACTACAGTCATTGAAGTTTCCATAACTGTGAACGTCTGCTTCAGACCAACACAAGAAGCTGTTCTGCTGTTAGTACATTGGCATGCATGTGTGTTTTGGTTAACGGAAGTGGTGGCTTCCACCCAAACAACTCTACTGCGCAACTCTGGCACCAAATGACGTCATCATTGCAAGATGGCAGCGCCCGTCACGGGGGCTATTTTGGCATCATTTCATACAATAAGAGCAGATGGAGATGCGTCATCCATCTGTATATACAGCTTTAACCACATATATTAGATTGTTTTCATGCCTATAGCGACACTCATATGTTGATAGTATGTCTAAAAAGGTGTTGGGGTGTTTTGAGGCCAACAATGGGATTGCAATAACACTTGTTATCTAAAAATATTTTTCATTAGAATTGTGAGATCAACACAAAATTGTGATTTTCACTTCTCCCCCAATCCAATCACGCAGCCCTTCAACAATGTAGCAGCTAAAAAAAAAAATCCCATCTGGACAGTGATGAAGAGATAACTCTCTGGCAGCCCGGGGGTGCGAGAAACTCAAACTGGTGTAAAGTACCAACAGTCCGTATCCTTAGATGGCCTCTGTAGCAGGGATGAAGATGGTTGGGGAGGTGTGATCGCACACAAGCCTTTGCTGCATGGTGCTGAGATTTACGCCGCGAGAAGGCAGACAGAGAATGCATCGCGCATGAACACGATGAGACTGAGAATGTTGGACGGGTGCTCAAAACTAAATAATAAAAACAACAGAGGAAGTAATGTTGTGGGGTGGATTTGGCTTGCAATTCAGACAGAGGAGTCAGAGTTAAAGTAGTTGGTTAATCACATTTATGACGAGGGTACAAAGTATGGGTGAGCAGTGTGACATGAGGCAAACAGGGCTGGAGAGGAGAGGGAGAGCACCAAAGAGTTAGTTACACTTTTCCTTTTTTTTTTTAAAAGCCATCTTCCATTGCATAAATGTTTTTTTTATGACCTACGGTTGTTCAAGTTTCCATTTCATATATTCTTCATTGGTAAAATTCTCACCAGTCACTATTGTTTGTTAATCATTAACACATAAGGTATGCGGTCAAACTAAACTGTAAACTCTTCATTCCCAACCCCCATTTCCCAACACAGCCCTTACCAAGCTTGTAATAACATTACCAATAGCGTCACATGCAGGCCCTTCTCCAAGGCTTCATCAAATAGTCCCCTGTGATATGGTCAAGGACTCCACCGCCCGTTCATCAAGACAACATATATCCTCCCTCTTGCTTCCCTTCTTTCTCTGTTGTTGTTGCTTTCCTGCGACCTTGCCAGTGACCTCTGACAAACTTACTAGCTGTCCTCCATGATAACTCAACAACCAATGAAAGCTCTTGTCAGCACAACAGTGTTTAATGTAATACAGAGCTGCAAAGAGATAACAGGGTCTTTACGGCAAACTCCTGTCACGCTGTTCCCAAAACAGTATTCATGTTACTCTTAAAGAAGAACAGCCTTCATTCAGCTGGAAAAGCAGTTTTATTTTCTTTATATGATAGAAATTCTGTTTTATGTTTGACCTATATACATCCATTTAAAATAAAGGCTTTCAAATTGTAATATGAAGCGGAAAACCAGGGCAGGAAAGGGAGAGTATTCAAGGGTCCCTCTCTGTTTCTCAGGCCATTTATCAGACCTCACACTATGGTTCCACATTCTCCCCGTCAACACACAGCAAAGGAATGTTTAAGAAGGCAGGGGCAGTACTCCAAATAAAATCACATTAGCCACACATACCCTCTGTAACTTCTGGTGTGTCCTTTATATGCCCTATATATCCATTTCTTGGTCTTCTATCCACATTAAGATGGCATTTTACACTTTTAAACTTGTCTCTTAAACATACACATTTTAAAAAGTGGAAGGGGAAAAAGACCTTTAATAATAATAATAATAATAATAATAATAATAACAACTTAGATTTACATAGTGCCTTGCTTGTGGATGATCTGGCAGAGGGGAAGCATGTAGATGGTGAAGAAGAGGGGTCCAAGGATGGAGCCTTGGGGCACACCTTGCTACACTGGGGCCGGGTTGGAGCTGGAGTCACTGATGGTAATAAACTGTTTCCTATTGGAGTAATATGAGTGGAACCAGGAGAGAGCTGTACCGGTGAGGCCCAGGCAATCAGATAAGCGGTAAAGGAAGATGGTGTGGGAAACTACATTGAAGGCTGCAGAGGTCCAGGAGGAAGTATGCACCTTTTTTGTTGGACCTCATGATCAAAGCTGCATGAGTACAGTCTGAGAGAGGATGGATTTTATTCAGCCGATTTATGGGCATAACCTTAGTTCTCAAAATATATTTGCTAAAGACAAAAGCAGGATTAAGCTATGACGACAATTTGACTCCAAAAAAAGAAGGCAGGATCCCCTGCAGAAGTGCATCTGATCACTACCGGCATACAGACCAGCTCGGACTCAGAGCTGACTCATAAAAGAGAGGGAATGCGAGAAGGATGACATGTTCTTCCATGCAGCCCCTGACAGTGAAGACGCTCACTGATCTTGCATTAAGATGACAATGCTGGCAATCCACAGAACAGTGACTCTGAATCATTTACTAGATTGCTTTGTAAAGTCATGAGAATCTGCAAGAAACTAATGAGAGCACTGGCTACAGCGCAAACTACACTCTGGGGTCTTCTCTTAGCTCTCTTAGCTCTCATTAACTCTTTACCTTCAGCTTCTAAGGGGTCATTAAGTTTTCTCCGCTTGCCTGCCTTCCTGTTAAAGCACACTGAGAGCACTGCATTGTGCCAACTTGGCTAGCTGGCTCAGAAAAGAATGGGTAAAAATGCTTTGTGACACAAAATACAATATGATAACGTCCCCAAAAGGCTTTCAATGGGCCAGAGTAGCAGAGTAAGAATATATGGTACAGTTGCAGAAATAGACTGAGGAGACGCTGCAAACCCTGAATGTCTTTTTCAATCCATACTGTAGCCTCGTATTCCACGAAGAGTTCTCAACGCAAGTAGAGCAGTCACTGGTCAGTGTAAGCCTGTTTAGCATCGAGCGTTACCAGGAACTCCAGCTTACTGGATGACATAACATTAAATCAGATAGGGATGACCTCACTAAACCAACTGGATTGTGGAGTCTTCAGACACATCACTGTACACGCTTTCCAAAAATAATGTTGGGGAGTTCCGTAATAGTCATCGTATGAAATTGTATATGGTAGATTACAAGGGAAAAGTTCTGATTTGTAAGTGTGCCCACTAAGTAAAACATCTTTAAATAAGGCCGCAGTACAGCCATCAGACAGGGGACCATACTGTTCCAATACGTGACTTAAACAAGGCTTTCTGCTAGGGCTGCACAATAAAGCATCTTTCAATAGGTGTGATGAACATGCGCCATGAATTAATCGTAAAGGTATGCCCAAAAGGCAATGAATGAAAAAACATTCAACTCTCTGTATGCCAACATTTGGACTTTGAGGTGCAGCCCTAGATACTTGGGTCATACTAGGGATGGGCATTTGAAGGTGTATCAATATTCAGATATTCTATATGTTTTGGGTTTTTCTAAAGATATTTTTCACCCGACGCGGTCTGTCTCTGCTATTTAAAGGGTGCATTAGAAAGATTGGCATACATCGGCCAGTTCACAACGCGCAAGGCTCCGTTTGTTACTCGAGCAGGGACGCGCAGCAGCGCTCTTCCCCATAAGGAAACGTCAGTGTATTTGTCGACACAGGGAAATTAAGTTGTTTATGAGATAGAGCAGAGGACGCGAGCATACGAGGGAAACTAAAGCTCGCCGCCTCTTAATCATGATACTGCTTTTGGTTTGGTGCTGATCTGGTGATGCCAGAAGACTTTGGCCAATCAGTTGCTGCCCGAGCTAGCATTTAGCTAACATTCAACTGATTGTTGACGACTGCAATTTAGCTAGCACTATGGCTAAGGAAGAAGAGGAGAGCTACTTGAAATCCTTTTGGGTTTGGCTTTCTGAACGGCAGAAAGACATAGGAACTGCACACTACGATATTTATATATTGCACATCTCATTCAACATTGCAGGTTCTCATATCTTGCAGCCCTACATGCCACTGGCCTATCCAACCACACATTGCCCTGCTGCATGTAGAACTCTCCAAACTGGATGTATCACCCTGGACTTCCTGGGTGTATTCATGCCAAGCTTCATGCAACAATTCAACTCATCACTGGCAAAAAAAAAAAAAAAGCCTACATCTGGACCCACCTACGACAGAGAGCTGGCTGTTTAATCCCCTCATGTGACGACATGATAGAGGATTAAAAGCCAGTCAGTCATCCAGTCACTCAGTCAGTCCACACTGCTGCCTGCCTCCCTGCATCAGCCTCAGCGCTTCACTTACCCTTTACTGCACGAGCAGAACTCAGCAGATGCGCAGGGCTGTGGTCATCATATATCCCTAATGCAGAGTGCTATAGGACCCACTATGCCTCGTGATCTATATATAGGCTGGAGGCAACCTTGTGTCCCAGCGGATGTTCACTACAGAGGTTGATCACACAAGTGCAGTCACAATAGAATATTGATATTAATACATTCAGATTAAAATGGATGGATGTCTTACTTTTTTTCCCTATGTGCTGTATATTATGCAGTACTAAAATTCACTGGCCTCTGCTTTATAGTAATTAAAATAACCTTTGACCCAGAAAACTCAGAGATGCTCCCTCTGATTAAAATGATCCCTGCAGTACAGCTTTTTTTAACATTAACATGACATCTCTGTAATTTAAAACAGATTACTCAAGCTTTTGTGGGCATAGAATATCCTACATATAATAATATCCTACAATATGCTTAAAGATATTAAACGATAAACTTCCGATGATGATATTTTAACTGAATTAAAGCAACATACAGCATTTTGATTAGAGCTCTGTACCATTGTTTTGTATGCAAATCTGGTCTCCTCAACAATCCAGATGTGGCGGTTGCTGTCCGGCGCGTCCAGTTTTGGGCTGCCCCCCAAATCTAGTTCAGCCTGTGGGCCCAGTCCTTCCATATGCCTGCTTGCTGTGATAGAGTGAGGTATCAAAAGCCATCTGGTCTGAGCTGCTGTTAGTGCACACTCCATTCTCCCACTGTATTATTCACCTCTCCCCCTATGGGTCTTCTGTTGGGGTTTCCTTAGGGGTTGCATTACAGGATCAGGGACGTAGTAGCAGGTGTGGACGATGAGGGTATCCCGTCCGACTTGTTCTGTCCCTCAGTTTCACCCTGTTAATCAGCCCATCTTTTTGGTTTTCCACCTCAATGGTTCATTGTGAAAACACACTGAACAAGTATGCTGCATTGATTTCACAGGAAGGGGCAGAAACTGGCAAACACACTGAATTAAACCCATTTGAAAACCCGCATTGTTCAGACCACATGCCTGCTGGAAGTCAATAAATCAGAGCGGGGCTCAAGCATACACGTATCTAAAATCAAATCCTGAATCTGACCACCACTGATAAAGTGCACTACATTGACGACACTATGAATCCCTTTCAACTGCTAATAATAGCTCTGATCAGAGGAATACAAAGGAAGTTTTCTCCGAGGATTTCTTATCAAAAACTCTTCTTTTTTTGAACCTTGCCCTTGAGCTCCACCTCTGACCTAATTGGGACTACGTAAGACACAGATAACTTCAACCAAAGCCAAGCAGTTTCCTAGATTCTTGCATGTCAAGAAAGAGACATGCTAAGTTTGTCTGACGTCTAAATTAAGCCATAAGGGCAGGAACTCCCTTTGCTCAAGTGTAGGTGTTATAAATGCTAAATCAGGCTTGAAGAAACTAGGTGACAGGAGTGCCCCGGGGTCACGGATTACAGACTACTGTTATGTCTGAGTTAGATCACACACACACCCTGGGTGGCACTGGAGCTACTAGTCCAACTAAACTTAGCCAGAATTTACTTTAAGCTGTGACTTGTGCATCTTTAATAGAATACCGTGGGGTCAAGCAAGAAGCAATAATCATTTACCAAGAAGAAGCAATCAGCTCAAGCAGTCTGTCACCTGGGGATACACATCAGCACATTAACGTTTATTCTACTACACTGTATATAAACAATCTAGCTATTTCTAAAGTATTAACCACGTTACAAAGCAAAACACCAAGACATATAATTTGCTAGCACACTGCTGCAATATGGCACCACGTGTCCTAAGACTACAAGTGACTCAACTGTCTATTTTCATGTTGTTGACAAAGCAAAAGTGCCTAACTATTACCGCAGAAGTGCTATGACAGCAAGTTAAGCTTTCATTAAAGCGACTGACTGCTTATTTAACCAGCACCATAGTTAATATTTTGTGCAAGGCTTGACATTTTTTTTCCTGTACATGATAATGGCGAGTCAAAAAAAACGTAACAAAAATTTGTGTTAGCTATGTGTTTTTTTTCCCCCACACAATACTTTTTTAGGCTTAAAACTAAAGAGAGATGCTAAAGGTGCTTTTGCTACGACTTTCAGAATCAGCGACATCTTTCAAATCACTTCTTAAAAACTCACTTTTATGGACTTCCTATTAAATTTATTTTCCTTGACTGATTTTAATTCCCTTTATGCTCCGTTCATCTTTTGTCATGCTGCTTTACCTTCAGATGGACTAACTTTGCATTGTCTTGCTGTATCATGTTGTTTGGGTTGTTTTTTTACCGACTGTGTTCATGATTGCTTTTTTTAAACTTTTTTGCACTTTGTATACTGTTGTTTTCAAAAGGTGCTATATCAATAAAATTATTATTATTAAAGTAATATTTTTATTTAGATTTTAGCACTGAAATACAGCTTTTTACCTTCACACAATATATATCAAGACATATAATTGCTGACAAAAAAATATAAAAAACACAACAAGGCTTTTCTTGTTTAAAAAAATAATGAAAAAAGGTAATCTATACAACATTCTATATGCAATTGCAATCAATGCTGAAATTAGAAAATATCTAGAGGTCAAATTAAAATTCTACATGCTCAGAAACTGCATTCATTTGATTCAATCTAAATCCTTAACAAAATTAATGAAAAGCACTCCTATATTCTCAAACACCTGCTGTTTAGCCTTTAATACTGTATGAGCTATGTTTTTGAACAGGAAAGTGTTTCCCTTTCCTTTACCAAAAGTTGTAGAGCAGTTGTGGCTTATCAAGCTGCAGAGTTCGTGTCCTGAAGAGCTATACCAGCTTAAGTAAAACCGTCATTTAAAACGTGTTTTGTCCTCTTTACACCTTTTATACTTTTATTAGCACCGAGCACCATGTCCTAAAGCGTTATCTGACACAGCTGAATCAGCTCTGGGACCAGTTAGCCTGTTAGCTTCCTCACACAATGCGAGCTTAACGTGCGAGCTCTCGTTGCGGCGAGGTGCTGAGCGGTGGTCCCATAACATCGAGGACACGGCAGCTATGGAGAAACATTATGGTCCCGCTCACCTTTTTCATCCGCGGAGCTTCGGCCACGGTGCCGTCACGGTTGACAAAAGCCTCTCCGCCGTTCTGCTGCGGGTCCGTCCGCTTCATAGCCGACGCCTGCGGCATCTTCGCGGGGTTCGGGGTGAGCAAACCCAGGCTGCCTTCCCCGGCTTTAGCGGAGGGCTCCGCTGTAGGGGAAGCAGCCGCAGAGGAGCCGGCCTCGTGCGGGTCGTTTCTGGCGAGGCTCTTGCCCTCTGAGGTCGGTGTCACCGGAGAATCAGCTGGTAAGTCTTTGCCGGTGGGGACGTCTTTGAGTTCGACCTCTGCCATTTTCGCTGCCACAACCTGGACTGACATCGCTGCAGTTTCACAAAGTCCTTTTTCCAACACAAATAGCGAGTCAAGCGGATGTGAGCGGACGAGCGACGTTGGTCAAATGCATTGTGGATCTTGTAGTTCCTGAAAGAAACTAATAAATTCCTTCTTGAAGCCACTCAGACTAACATGTTTTAAGCAAACGACGTACATTTTATAAAACCCTTGTCAGCATGTTTAAAAAAATAAAATCATGATATGTGCATTTCAATTAGCTAAAAAGCAGCCACAATAAACAAAGAAACTATTTTTCCCAGCAGCAAAAGCTACATAGAGAATGGAATCCTGGGAAATTGTGTTTCTTAAGAAAGAGGACGAGGGTAAACTACAAAACAAACGCAATTTCTTTGCCAGAATTATGCCCGCAATCACGTTTAAAATTTCGACATAGTTTTCTAAAAGTGAACAGTAATTGTAAAAATAATGGGCTGAATTCTCCTTTACACATGAAAATTATTAACACCCGGTTGCCCTTAATCCCTTGTAATAATACAATATCAAGGCCATTCTTCTACTTGATGAATTTCATAGCAGAACACTTAAGTCTTCAAACAATGCTGACAGGAAATTATTTTGATAGTACTTGAAATTGTTACTCCGCCTAACGTCATTCACTTGACGTTGCTGCACAGCACCCTGCATCACATTACAGTGCTCATGTGGTGGATATGCAGTATGTCATGAGATGATGTGACCAGGAGTGAGGTCAAATCCTCAAATAATGAACTACATTGCCATCAACTGGATGCCTACAAAAGTCAAACATTAAGTGACACTGGGAGGAGGGAAATGAATACCTCAATTTTCTTTTTAAGTGATATGTAAAATGGCATTATTGAAAACAGGCAAACAAGTACACCCTTGTAAAATGTAGCTGACACAAGACATCAGGATTAACAGCATCCGGAGCTCTTTCGTAAAAGACAATACATTTACAAAACAAGAGTATGATGGTTTTAAGGCTTTTCGTTTTTTTATTTATCACATATCAAAAGAATCGACACTGTATTTATTCATGTGTTGCATTGCAACTATAGGAAGCAACTACAGAATACTTCAGTACTTGGTTGTTTTTTTTTGCCTAATGTTTCTGTTATTTCCAATTTCTGTAGGTGACTTCAAGCATGTCAGGTGCATCCCTACTGCAGCAGTCTTCCATTCAACTTCAAGAAAATAAAAACAGCATTACCAGTGTCAAAATGGAACTGAACCTAAAGAAACAAAATCCACACATACTGTATTTGCATTCATGCTAAATGGGTCCGAGCCCTTTACTATCCTCCAGATTAGTCTGAGGTATATTATGTACAAGGCTGCCATGCTGGTACATTCTCAAAATACAAAATCAGAACACCAAACAATGTTAAAAAATACAGCTCTGCATTGTATCTTAAGCACACAGTGGTGTACATACATGTGTTCCTAATATGACAATACAGAAATTGACCACTTTGTACACTTTAATTGAGAAAAAGTCGAAAAATATGCATTTATTGTCTTTCAAAATGAAGTGCTCCTTTTCCGACCTGCCCCTGAAAGAGCAGTTCTTAAGTTGAAATTTCAACCAGTGTATCCAAAGAGCATTGAGGAGGAAAAAAATCCACTTGTTATAAAACGACACATCAGTCCTCGAATATCCACAAGATGTTCACGCCCGAGAGCCCAAGATTTACTCTCCTGAGGAAAGTATGAAAAGCAATGTAATTATCCTACAGGAGACGAGCAAGGTCAAAGCCATCATTTTCAGTCAAAAAGCAATCTGCACTTTGGTTGTATGACCTTTTTGTCAAAAAATGAATCAATATTTCATTATAGCAGGAAATGGCACATACTTGTGGCAAAGATTATTTGAGCTAGCCGGTCTTTTATGAGAGTATTAGCAGAAGTACTCACCCCAGCATCCCCGACTCCTTGGTCTTAATGACATAGAGGAACATGAGGATTGTGTGGAACAGGTTGTTCCTGCCCTGTAATAGAAATTAAAATGGGTTCTTATTGTTATTACATCTAGAACTCACTTAAGAATGAGATGCCTGTCACTTAATGAGTGAGTTTGCGGGGTTCTCTGGGATATTTGTAACATGAAGACAGCCCCTAGATGCAAAGCTCTGTATGCTTTATCACTGTGAACAAGACCAAACACAGTGCACCTTATTGAAATGCTAAGATCTAATTTTTCGTGAGGCACAATCAAACAGTGTTCAGATCAAGCAAACCATAAAATTCATAAAAAGTTGCAATCATTTCAGTCAAGTTTCAATGGTTTTATCTTTGACGTCTCTGATGTCTCTTTTTCTCGTAACTGTTGAAAAAGCTGTGCTGTGCAGTAAATCCACATGCACAAATAGTTAACTGTTGTGTCTTATTGTTGTAAATTTGTGCTAAAATGCTGTCCTGTTATTTTTATGTCTGTTTTATCTATTGTTCTGTATTTTATCACCCTTTGCCAACTTTAAGGGAGCCATTAAAGATGGTTTGAATTTATGTTTCATTTATGATGCTTCCTCAGGGAGACCTAGCACAACTTTGACTGTACAAATACAGACTGCCAGTAAGAGGAAAGTAAGAGCAAAGCTGCTCTGTAAAAGCTTGTTTTTGGTGTCACCTTGGGCAGACTGTAGATGTGTCCCTGGTAGATAAGCTGGTAGTGAGGTGGGGCGGTGCTGCTTTGGTGGACGCAGAAGAGGTTCTCCTTTGTAACATCTACCAGAGTGAACAAAAAGATACACAAGACATAAACCAATATGAAGTGAAGCATCGTAAGATTAGATTTGTTTCATGACTCAGAGGTAAACAAAGGAAATCACAAGCCATGTGTGTGCGTGTGTGCACTTACCAGGTTTGTCAGGTGTGTGGCTGAAGTGCTGCGAGGTGAAAGTCTTGCCGTCTGGGTACTTTGGGTGTGGGGGCAGTCGGGAGTCCAAGTATGTGCAAAACACATGCATGAGGATCTAGAAGGACAGACACAGTATTAAAACAGAGGTATCTGTCTGATGATCCCACACTGATGAGGATACCCACCAACATGTTACTGTATCATGTGTGAAGGCTGTGGCAAATCGAGTTTGTCTTTATAATTGACTCATTTGCATGAGTTTGGGAAGTGAAATAAGTTGTCAGGTAACTAGTCCCAGCCTGAGGAGCCTGCTTTCTTTGTTTTTTGTTTCTTTTCTAATTATTATATTTGTATTCTATTTTTATTATAAATAAGTTTACATTTTTAAACTTTGATTAAATGTGATGTAAGATCAGGAGACTGAAAAGGATGTTTTAATTTGAAAAACTGACCGGACTCACTTTAACTTCCATTGCTGTGATTGACTTTCTTTCAGCTTGACTTAGAGTGGAGAGCCATTTCTGAGCCACTTCTGATAAGTGCTGTGGTGCATCTGGTTAAATCACAAGCATTTACCAGAATAATCAGCACCAGCTGATTGGTAGGAATAATGTTGCATGTTTATCTGTGTATAAGTGTATTTGACTGCACCAAGACTAGGAAACTAAATTTGATACCAAATCATTTGTCTTTTGTCTTTCTTTAAGGCAAAAATGTCAAAGATGTACGGCAATTTAATTGGGACATTTTACTGACCAAAGGATTAACAGATTAATCAAGAAAATAGCAGTAGATTAAGTAATTCAAATAATCACTTGTTGACGCCGTAACAAGATTATGGACCTAATTTGGATTGGAACCTGTTCAATGACTGTTTTTGTGCAGAAGCTTAGTGTGTATGTTTGTGTGTTTTTGTGTATTTAGACTCACAGCACAGTCAGTGGGGAGGTCTGTGTCCCACTTCCTGTTCTTCACATCGCCACCACCATTCCAGCGAAAGGAGCTCATGCAGCCGCTGTGGGCCAACTCTGACAGGACAGAATACACAAAGCACATGAAAACACATGATACATAAATGTGTTCAACAATGAAGTTAGAGTTAATTTTCTCTCACACTAAAACATATGTTTGCACACACACAAACCTGTCAAGTGCACAGACATGTATTGTTAAACCTACCCTTCACGCGCTCCACTAGGTATTCCTGGTTGGGAGTAACGTCCAGATACTGAACAATAGAGTTCATGGTGGGGATGGAAGAAGCTTTCATAACTGCTGCCTGTTTCAGGCTGCTTATGCTGGCCTCTGGTGGAGGATAAAGAGAGGAAAATTACTGTAAGAACACATTGAAATCACAGTAGCAACGAGGGAAAGCTTTGGCTCAGTGTCAAAGTTGGTCGTCTCCCAATTTCAAAGTTGGCAGTTCAATCCCTTACTACTACAGTCTACAAAATTACTCAGGATATCCCGCTGGCAGCTGTAACATGAAAATATCTTCCGATAACTGAACTTAAATAGTACGGCTTAGAGAAACATCATATTTCCAGAACATAAGTGTATGTTTTATGCTCTTTGGTATGTATTGCTTGAAGTTTTAGGCATTTCCATTGAATTTAACAGCTCATTTCCCATAATTCATATGCTCTACATATGGTTTACCTCCTATCTGGAGCTCTGGGCAGCCCATCCTCCTGAGCTGGCTGTTGACAGAGTCTATTTCTTTAACCAGGGGGACCAAGATGGTGTCACTGATCCACTGCAAAAAAAACAAATACATTTGTTTTCTGATGTATTTTATGTCTTCGAAACAAGTTTGCAGTTCTGTAAATATATCTGAACACTTACATTTCTAAGCTTCGCTGTCCAACTATCAATGCGGTCCACTACAGGGCGGCTGGTCGTGATTCTGGCCCACACCTGTAAAACAGGAAGGGAAAAGGATATAATCTCATTCAAGTCATACATTCATTCTAAAATTATTCGGAAACAACAACAAACCATCTAATGCTTAAATTATAAGGTACATCTACAGACCTCCTCTGCAGCCTGTTTGGAGCTCAGATCAATCTCATCCTTGTGGGCAGACGGAGCCTGAGAGCGGCAGGCCGGCTGGTACAGGAACTTCCTCAGGCTCTGGGCGTAATCTCCCACTGAGCGGTTATAGTTCCAAAATGTTGGGCTGTGGTTCGGAGACACAGACTCTGGACTCCCTATAAAGAGCACAAGTTAATAATGATATCCAAGTGGTTTGATTTAATAGAATAGCAAACGCTTTTAAGAAAATATATAAAAGCAACTCAGCTGTACCTAGCTGGCTGCGGTGGCTCTTTTCCTCCTCTGTGCGGAGGAACCTCTCCAGGCTTTTCAGATCCTCCATGTAGTCCTCCTTGCTTCCAGGGGAGTTAAACACTGAGGGGGACGTGCGATATCGAGCTCTCAAGCTGGAGCCTTCTGCTGGTCCAATGCTGCTGGGGTAGGGAGAGGAGCCGGGGGAGGGACTGTAGTTTAACACCTGAAAAGGGAAGAGGACAATATACTTAAAGTGACGCCATGCAAAGTCATGTATGTTACATTTGAAAAATTTTAATATTTCCCAGTGGAGAGAAACACAACACATGTTTCTAATTTTATACTTTTCTCGCAGCAAAACAACAGTAATTTAATAGAAGTACCTTTCCAAAGGCCACTGACGGGGAGAAAGGCCCCCCTGCACTGTTTGGGGTAGATGGGTTGCTGAGAGGAGGGCTGTAGCCAGGTACACAACTGGGGGAAAACTTGGGGCTGGTAGTGGCCGGCCGTGAGGGGCTGAAACTCAGCACGCTTTGGCCCTGCAGCGGAGACGACTGGGCTGGAGCTGGAGTCTCCTTTTTTTCTGGCTTTTGGGGTGGAGAAGCCTGGATACCTGCAAGGAGCAAGACAACAATCCCATAATCAAAACCAGACCTGTTGTAGGTATTTATATACGAGTAGTGATAATGATTAAACATAAGTAGTGAAATATACAAATTCTCTGCCTTACTTGTGTTTCTCAGACCCAAGAGGCGGTGCTGATCCGGCGATACAGCAATGGTGGAGGGAGCCATTGTGTACTTGAAATATTTCCAGAAGTCAAAAAGAGCGTTGAGGCTAAATAGGGAGGCTAGCACCAGCTCTGTAAACAAGGACATAAGAGAAGGAAAGCCTTAGCATAAAAGGTCCCCTATGATAATCAATTTACTTAACTTACTTGGGTGTCAGTGTAAAATTAAACAGCAGACATTCATTTATAATAAGCCATTAGATATTTTTTACATTCTGTCATTTTATTTAAGATGAATCAGAAAGGACTCTTTTACTGGATTTAATGCTTCATAGTTTTTTGTACTGTCATATTTTGCATTTTTAACCCCAGCAGACATCCCTATATAAATGTGAGAGTGATGGGACCTCACCGATGTACCAAATAGGCCAGTAGGTGATGTTGTAGTATCGGCTCAGCAGTTTCCCTGACCTAATGTATATGAAAAGAAGACACACAGACATCACAAGGGAGCTGGAGATGGTTCACATCTTCTGCATTACAAATGATTGTGTTTGCAAAAGAGCACATTATTGACCATGGAGCAACTTACATTTCAGTGTAAATCATGCCAGCTAAAGACACGTTGAGCACAGCCCAGGCCAGGACAACCTGACGAGCCTGTTCCTCCCTCCTCATCCTCAGCGCCCTGTCTATCATACTGGGCATCCCCTCCTTCGGCGGGGTCATCATTTTGTCAGACGCTCCAGGCTAAGATAAGAAACAGTGAGAAACATGAAGAGACAAGAGACAATACAAGAACGCGGTGTGCTTCATTTAAGAAGAGTTGAAAACAACTCAAACGATATAACTATCACGCAGACTGTGTTACAGAACACCGCTATGCTTAAGTTATTCATCTAGAAAGATTGGGAGGCATGACAAGTGTAGATCAGTTACTGCTAGTGGTACAGCACAGTTAGCACACCTGCTAGCGGTTAGCTAAAGTTAACTAGCTGACATGTAAACAATGTAGAATTTGTTTGGCTTTCCAGTTAATTTCACAATGAACATACTTTTAAACAGAAATTCACAGCGAAAGTGATACAACCAAAATACAAAGACAATGTGCTGGAAACAGATATTTCATACCACGCTAAAGTGAATGACAACCGCGGCGCTGCATAGTTTGTATTTTAACCGGAAGTTATTGTGCATACTTCCGGTCGTAGTGCATGATGAGCAGAGCAAGCAATTTAGAGCTTAAAAATATTTAAATATTACATATATATATAACAAAAGACATTAAGCCGATTCACAGCCTTGTCAAAATGTTACAAAAATAATTTTCTTGACAGTATTTTCATATCAGAACTGACAGTGACTTGGTAATTTGTTAATAAGACATAAAATGTATCCCGTTTCATCAACTAGGTGTACAGTACTTCTGAAACCACAAGCATTTACTGTTTATTACATTCTTAGATGGTCATAGTTTTAAAAGGTGCTCTTTTATTCACAAAATATATTGATGGAGAGATATTCACACAGCCATGTAGAGGTGCTGTCCCTCTATTATATCACATGGCTTTGCACTGTGTGATCATGTGTTGAAAGAACATCTAAAAATTCTAAGAAAAACATTACAGAGACAAGTAAATGATAAAGTCAGTACATTTTGATCTATGCTTTTACTCAATAATGTACAGAATATCAGTCAACAATATTAAACAGCTGTTGTCTTTTATTTATTAAAGTATAATGCAACAGATAGGAGGGAAATATGACATTAAGTCAACACTCACACAATGAGGAATATAACATTAATGCCCAGATTCCTGTTTTTAAAAGGCTCACTTTCATTCACAAATACATTTTAAATAAAAAATAAAAACGGAATTAAAATCCTGTTTTTAATAAATAAAAATAAAAGCACAGGCCATTTAGCAATTACTTCTAATCAGGACTAAAATGCAAGAATATGGCATCAGAAGTTTTGATTGACATCATTGTGCAACTACAAATTGATATCAGCCATTCAGCCCATGTTGGTTCATGATTAGAAGAAAACAGAATAAGGAACGATGTATGAAAGATAGCTTATAGGAACTCAATATAAAACAGGCCTGAGTCAAATGAAGAAAATACAGTTTTGTAGAAATACATCAGATCTTTATCAGTTGGCAAACATCATTTTAGCAGCACTTATATGCTTATGAAAGACTAAACATACATTTAATGTATATTTCTGATTATGTGTTATGTTGCAATTGAAATTGACAAGGTACCTGGTATTTGGCAGAAACTAGAGGTCAGTTTTTTCAATAAAGTAAATAAATAAACAAGACATCTCAAGAGGCACAGTGTCATCAATGAGTGGGTGACAGGGACTTCTCAGAGTTATATCCTCCAACATCTAAACCACAGTCCTCATTGCTGGCTGAGTCAACAAGTCTCTCTCTTCCCCTCCCATCGTCCTCCTCTTCCTCCTCTTCATCTTCTTCCTCATCCACATCCTGCTCCTTTCGGGACGCCCTCTCCGCCTTGGGCCCTTTGCATATCTTAAGGTGACGGGTGAGGTGGTATTTAGTGAGAAAAGCTTTGTGGCATTTCTCGCAGACAAAGTCTCTTCGGCCCTCGTGAGAGTTCATGTGTTTCTTCAGGTGGTTTGTTTTAAGGAAATGTTTGTTGCACTTTGGGCACTGTATCCGGCGTTCACTGTGGTGGGAAAGTAAATAAAGAGATGCATTATAAGTGTTATTTCATCAGGTAATCTCAGTGAGATCATGATCTTGTATCTACTAAAACCTGTACCTGACTAGTGCTCTCATTCCAATCCATTTGTCTGCTGACTAAAGTAATGGTTTACATGTATAGTTTAATCTAGAAAACAATAATTAAGTTACATACTGTGTGTGAGAGAACATGTGTTGCTTCAGGTCATGTTTCCTGATGAAGGCCCGGTCACAGAGGTCACACTCATGCTTCTCTGCACCAGTGTGGATGAGCATATGTGATGCCACATGTGCTTTCTGCGTAAACGACTTCTCGCAAACCGTGCATCTGTAGTTCTTCTGACCTGTTAGAGGAAAAAAAGTGTTTCAGAAGTTAAAAGTAATTTAACACAGAATTTTGTAAAATAAACTCGCAGTTAGATGAGAAGATTGATGCTTCTCCCATCTCTGTCTAGTAAATATGTAGCGACTTAAGCTGGCTAGCTTAGCTTAGCTCAAAGACTAGAAACTGGGGCAAACAGCTAGCCTGATTCTGTCCAGTAGTAACAAAGTCCACCTGCTGGCTGTAGTTTGATATTCAAAGTACAGATATGATAGGATGATCATTCATCTAAATTAAACTCTATGCCCGAGTATGGGAAAAAAACAGTTTCCAAAAATGTTCAATTATTCTTTTAAGAGGTTTAAAATGAAGAGTACGGAAGCCCTTAAGTAAGGTACACACTACAAGATAATCGTGCCAGTTTTGGGCCTGATTTCCTCCCCTTCTGACAATCGTAAGCAAAGTCCTGATTTTTTGATGGTTCAAAAGATTATCTCGTCAGGTGCTCCTGTGGTGTTAGTTAAGAGTGCTTTTACTTCCCCCGATCTGCTCGGAAGGCCGATGTGGCCGCACCGATTTCAATTCGTTGAATCGTCGATTTGAAAAATCCTTTTGGTGTGGGTCTCGATCTCAACTTATTTTTCTCGTTATCTCTGGAAAACAAAGCTGGTTTCCCATTACCACTGATTAATTTGGCCCATTATCTCGAGATGACAAAGCTGGTTCTCTCGTGATAAAAGGATCATTTTCCGGTGATCTAGAAAACAAAACAACAGGCTGTTCATTGTGTTACTACAGACCTCAACATGCCGTGCTACCATTGCCCACACTAATGAGGTAGGTTAAGCCTGTTTCTATGTTTGTTTTGTGCTTTTGCAACTCTGGGGATACAAGTTGTTATCATCTGACATCACGGTGTTGCAGCGTTGTTAGAAGATAACGTCATCAAGTCGAGATTTCGAGAAACCAACCAGAACTTAACTTATTATCACAGGAAAACAGAGTAAAGAAAATGTATGGATGCATGTCTGCTTAGGGCTTCCGTAAAAAGAGTACTCATAAACTTTCTTCTGCGCTTTCTGGAAAAACACATGTAGAAGATCTTCAGCGTACGTATAAAAGCTCAAAATACAAATGTTACATTTCAATTACCCCGGTACCTACCTGTGTGAATCTTGAGGTGCATCCTGAGGTTGCTGGGATCGCTGAAGGCCTTGCTGCAGTATTCACACTTGTGAGGTTTCATCCCAACGTGCCCCATGAAGTGCACATTAAGCTTAGTGGATGTGGTAAAAGCCCGGGAACACATGCTGCACTTGAACTTCTTCTCCCGTGCATGGCCCTGACCTTTCGCTCTGGATGTTACATTATCAGAGTTCCTATTACCGTCGTCCCTGCTGCTGCTGTTATCACTGTTCGTTTGTCCTGCAGGGTGGGCGTGGCAGGGCCACGGAGACGAGGAGGAGCTCGAGGTCCCGTTGGTCAGCTTCTCTTCCTGGTGAGTGTGTTGCTGTTGCTGTGGTTGTTGCTCCTGCTGCTGTTGCGGTGGTTGCTGCTGAGAGTGGTCCTGTTGCGATGGGCTGTGGGTGTGTGGAGGTTGGTTTTGGCTGTGGTTACTGTTATGGCTGTTTAGATGAGACTTGAGCTCGGAGAAGGAAGAGCACTCTTTGCCACATTGGCAGATGTGGCCTTCAGGCACCTGAGGAACACCTGTGGAAACATTAAGGATAGTGGAACATTAATAAATAGATAAACAGGTGAGCATTGTTTAACGTGGCTTCTTTTAAATCATTATACATGTTTATACATGTTTAATATCCCCTTATCTCACCCATCAGCCTGCAGTAGTCCCTGCTGTAGTAGAAGAGCAGCTCCTGGTCTGGGTGGATCTCTGTGGTCGTACAGAAGAACAGTTTACCGTTGGCAGGGTACGCCACCAGGTTCTGCTCCTCACGGGTCCTAAACACACACAGCAAATGGTTAAAGTTTTCAATACAGATTCTAATACCTAAACACGCAAATTAACCAAAAACCAGTGCAAAAGCCTAAAAAATTATTGTTGTAAACTACTAACCCAGTATAGAGGTGATATAATTGCTCTCCTTGCAGCATGGCCTGGCTATGGCTAACTATCTATTCCTCTATAGCAGACCGTTGCTGTGAAGAACAGACCGTTGCTAGGGACACAACCTTATCTCACACACACATGTCAAATCAAATCAATCCGTGGAAAGGAGTTCGGAAAATTTCACGTTTGCCCGTTGAAAAATGTTTCCGCTGATTCTGATTGGTTATTTACATTTCCCTTCAGGGCAAGACAAGACCTGCTCACCCTGTCGGGTTCCACTCTGCTATAACAACCTGCTCACTATATATTATCCCTTACGTAAAAACATGAACAAATAAATGCAAAGAATACAGCCATAGAACTTTCTATTATCTACTTTGACAGTCAGTCGTAAGTAAAAGGATAAATAGCAATTTCGTATGGAGATGTTTTTGACTCTTTCTTAAATCCCCTGAAGAGCATCAAAGAAACAGATTTTTTTAGCCAGTTTTAAGATCCACATTTGTTTGTTTTTGGAGAGGAGAGCGCTACAGATAATTCAGCTTCCTGTATAAATCTTGTGAAAAATATACACTGAAGAAATCGTAACCTAAAAACTGACACTGCTCTGTCATACCTTGCTTTGCAGACAAACATCATCCAGTTGCACTCATTCTCATCTGTTGTCACGATGTAGAATTCCAGCACATTGTTGTGGTACATCTGAAATAGAGAAGAGGGTTCATCTGGTTATCATAGTCATTGCACCGGCTGGGACAACCACAGTCCAACCACAGCTTCTCCACTGACCTTCCACACTTGTGGCGATTCCTTCTCTGGCCAATCAGAGAGATCTACGTTGCTACAATGCTGGCCTACCATTGGTCCAAAGCAGGTTCTTGGAGGAATAACATCCCGTGCAAAAACTCCTAAGAGGCGCATGAACACATTCTGTAAGTAATATTTTTTTTCTACTTATGTTTGGTATGCATTAAATATTAAAATATTGTCTATACATAAGGCTTCTTAATAATTCCTTACAGATCCTTTACTTTGTTATGAATTTAAGAACATATCTAAATCATGTTTAGGTGCTTAAATCTTGTGTGAACCTTACAAAGTCTCTTACTGTAACAATAAAAAACACATTAACAAAACTAGTGGATAGAAAAGTATTATATAATATAATGCCAAATGGGCTCAACAAGCTCACAATGAGATCAGACAAAATAGACGGCCCAACACGTCATTTAGGTTCCCTCTAAAACACAGGCATTGTTTATTCTCTTACCAAGAGGTTCGTCAGCAACTGAGATGCGCAGACACAGTGCACGCGGCAGAGAGAGGCGAGCTCGGCTTTGGATTGGCGCGTCAGGGATGAAGGTGACGGGGCCGTGCTCTGGGCAGTCTGAGGTATATGAGCGCTCACACAGTGTGCACCCTGAAATACAAGAACAGCAAAAGGTTGTTAAGCTCCCTTTAAATATTGACTTGTTTCTAGCCTACATATCAATAACACATAATATTGCTGCCACTAGCAATTACTGTTTTAGACTGGCAAAGAAGATAGCAACTCACAGATAGTGTAGGCAGTGACCATGTTCTCCTTGTTGGACGTAGAATCCTCCAGCTGCAGGGTGGAGTTCACCAGCACCAGGTTGTTTTCAGGCCCCAGCGACACCTCCGCAGTGATGGGGGACACATTCACCGCCTCCAGCCCCATCCCAGAGTGCCCATGGAGCGACACCGGCTCCAGCTGGCCCTGGCTGGCCATGGAGCCTGTGAGCACCACACTAACAACCCCTGAGTTCAGCTCCCCATTTGTATGGAGCTGCTCCCCGAGTCCTCCTGCTCCACCTCCTCCTCCCCCAGCGTTTCCCACTCTGCCTCCCATGTGATCCTGCTCCATCACCACCGGTAATTCCAGCACAGGCGGCCCATGGAGGGGCATCACCCCACCAGATGAGTCGACCCCAGTCAGGCCCTCGTGCGGCTGAGGCTGCCTCCCTCCTCCGAGCTGCTGCTGGGTGTCAGACACCGTCACCACTCCGACTCCGTCCATGGTGGCCAGCTCGTCTCCCATTCGGTCTGGAGACATGGGGCTGCTGACACGCGACTCCATGGCCAACCCTGTAGAGTCCAGCTCATGAGCACCAGTCTGGTGGAGGTCTGGCTGGCCGCTGACTTGTCTGGAGTCCATGGGAACCAGGCCCTGCTCCAAGGGGCCTCCAGGGCCACTGTAGGGATCCAGACCTGAGGGGTTGTTGCTGGCCACTGACAGGGTGCCATCCATGTTAAGGCTGCTAGGATGAATGTATTGAGGTGGTGGACGGTCTGCCAGATAGGACAATATACCTACAGCAGGGAAGCAAGATGAAACTTGATTAGAGCTTCAGCGAAATCATAAATTTAATGGACGAAGTAGCATGCATGATATATTTAATCAATTACATTTTCTAGTTATAAATCTCACGAACAAACACAACCCCACCTGGCAATATGTGTCTGAAGTAGCTGCTCTCCAGGTGGGGGTAAGGAGGTGGCGGCAAGGAGTAGTTCCTCTCTGGCAGGCCGCACATCACTCCTCTGTCACTCAGCGGACCCATGGGAAGCATCAGCGAGAGGGCAGAAGGAAGGGAGCCTAAGGAAGGACCCAGGCTGGGGATGGCCACTGGCATGCCTGAACAAAAAATCAAGCACAGATACTTAGAACCACTGGTATCTGGGAAAAAACATTATCTGATAGTATAAGAAGATTTACACTACCATTGAATGTGTGATGTTAAGGTGGTGTCTATCTTACCTGGGGTGGGAATGGGGTTGTGTGTCGGGGAGGTGGGCAGACCCAGGTGGCTGGCACTCACCGAGGGCACACTGAGCTGGTCCATGCCCACTGGACTCAGGTTCATTTCATTCATCCTGGAGAAACAACATCAGGGAGTGATGAGCTCACAAGTCAAATAATACACAACTAGCTGTTTTGTGGTTTTTAGTTGATGTTTAGCCACTTAGCAATATCAAGCCTCTGTTATCCTGTGATTGTTTTTACACAGAAAACTTGGATATTCCATTAACTGCGCCTTGCATGTGGCTGTTGGCATATAAAGATAAACTAGCAAATACACGTGTGCAGTGTGAGCCGTGTTAGCCTACCTGAAATCAACAACTGATGTCCATCAGTAACCGTGTTCTGCTGAAGGGGGCTCTTATTTTTCTCTTCCTGTTAAATACAATTAGTAACAACATATAAGGCATCGATATGCAAATCGAATTTTTTTAAATAACTCAATTCAAACAGCTAAAACAGTAAACGTGCCATATAAAATGACTCGTTTGTAACTAGTTAGCTTCACATCAGGCAGTTTAGCATCACAATGCTAACTTTAGCCTTGCTAGCTTACACCTACATAAATAGAACTATCAGGAGGTTTGGCTAGCTGACAGTACAGCCATTCCGCGTCACGACCGAGTCGCTTTTCTGGGGGAAAAAGATTCATGTAGTGAAAAGGAAAATGCCTTTAAAACAACAACATACCAGCACAATGCCTCCCTGAACAGGGCCATGACAACATACTGCCCTCGTGCGCATGCGCTCTTGCGCCGAATGAATGAGGCGGTTTTGGCTGATCAGAAGTCAGTTTTCTCTCTCCTCCAAAATCCAGATTCCCAAAAAGCGGTTACTCCTGTGGTTTGGAAGACAAAAGAGCCCAAACGACAAATTACGAAGATACTTTTGTTTATGTTTTTTATGTAATATTGTCTTGCGTAGTTTTGTACTGTGACTTTATATTGTCTAAAAAGGAAAGGGATTTGCTTCTTTAGCAATGACCCTCACATTTTTTTCCTATTCAACCTTAATCTCTCTTTCAATCTAATGTAAATAAAATGCCTTGATCAGGTTTACGTTAAGTCGTCTTTCTTCGCACAGAGCCTAAATCTTAGATTAACTGATATGTAATCGGAATTTGTATCTTGCATCCCTTAATTTGCCTAAACCCATTCCTTACGCCTGATTATAGATAATATAGATCAATATATATAATAAAATCAGTTAAGTACGTTATTAAAAGCCCTTAATGTTTGCCTTATTCATGATGAGAAAAGGAAGCAAACATTATGTAAACAGTTTTATCTTGATGAGAAAGCTATGACTGCATCTCCGCCCCGGATCACACCCACCAGGTCTATTGCCTCTTAAACCCCACATATAAGTAGTCACACACTGACTGAAGTCCCGACCAAGAAGTGTCGACTCGTTTAAAGATCAGAATCTTGATATTCAGTCGCAAAGTGGCGAGGATTAAAAGGAAAGTCTCGCGCAAGACACGGGATGATTGTGAGGAAACTTTGACATGGTAAGTTGCAATGGTTATGGATCATGGTGCAAATTTAATTGTATTTTATTTTGATGCAGTTTTATCTTAAATAACCACATTTTTATTCATAGAAAGGACTCAATGGAGAATATTCCATATGTCTCTCCGCTGGCTCTGCATGGCTTCTCCATGGACACGAGTGGAGCGCACTACAGGGATGCGCTTCGGCTCGGACTCCCCCTCCACCTTGACCCTGCATACCTCGACACTGTGCACGGTCAGAGGTTACCCTACAGACAATTATCATATTTCCCCTTTCACGGAGCCCTCGGTGTGTGTGAATATTCCTTCGAGCCCGCGTTCATCAGAAAAAGGAACGAAAGGGAGCGTCACCGCGTGCGCTGCGTAAACGAAGGTTACGCGCGGCTCAGAGAGCATCTGCCGCACGAGTTTGAGGACAAACGGCTCAGCAAAGTGGAGACCCTGCGAGCGGCTATCGGCTACATCAAACACCTGCAGGGCCTGCTGGATACAAAGGTGTCCGGGATGGAGAGGTCACTTGGAGACGCGTGTCAGTGCGCGCAGCAGCCGCAGAGGACAGAGTGCAGCAGTGATTGAAAATCCCATACTGACCTCAGTGAGAGTGGGGAAACAGCTTACTCTTTTTTAACTAGCTCGAAATCTCTCTTTCTCTGTGATCTATGCATTTATACAATTATAATTAAAGTCAAAACAGACAATTGACAAAGTTTACTGTCTGATTTTATTCAACAGTCTTTGCATAAAAATGCTGCTTGCATGCAGGGAGCTGCAGAAAAAAACTTAATTTGAGTGAAGATTAAATTAATTTTTAAGGTTGGCATTATTTTGTAGCACAGTGGTTTTGTGCCTGATGTCTTAACAATAGGACATTAAAAACACTAATGCAAATTGCACATTTGAACTGCTAACTAAAGGAAACTCATATTCATAGCTATAGTTTAACAGAGATGTCTTTGTTATTTTTCAAGTATGTAGGTAAAATTGTTCCTTACTTTACAGACATCTGTCACAAAATGTGCCACACAAAAATATATATATATATGTGAACACAGTAGAAAATAAAGTTAATGGGACGATTGACAAGTTGAGCATCTCATTATCAAAAGGTGAATTTATTGGTCCATGCATTACTTGGAAGACTTCTAGACAAATACTTGTGTGTTATATCTTACTTATTCATGAATTTGAAAAGAAGATTAAACATTTTTAATGTCGCTGTGGTTATACATGTATCATGTGAAATTCTTTAGCTTGGATGCTCCATTTCAAAGGGTAATAAATATAAAAGACATATAAAATATAATGAAATAAATATAAGAAAATAAAAAATGTACATGTAGAGTTAAATATATACATCTTAGGCACGATAAATACAATTAAGGCAGAAAAATAAAAAATGTGTCACATTCCCGAGTGTACTGCAAGAAAAAACTTCATCATAATATTTTTTTTGACTAATTTCCTGAGCTATAAAGCCATTTTAATTTCCATTTTAATCCAAATTAAATAGCTTACATTAACAAATATTTTCTCAGACACTTTACGTGTGCAGCCCAATGTTGATAGCTATTTCTAATCTCAAAACCATGGAAAGAAATGACCTGAGGGGACTGAAAAATCCCTGTGCATTCAGTCTTTTCCTACAACTACGGAACATCACACCGCTCTATATATGCTTTATCTGCTCTAAATATATAAATCTGTGGTTACCGGACATTATACAACTATGAGTTCCCACTAAGTCTGATTGGAAAAGAGGCATTCCATGAGTGCTGATATAGAGTCTAACATCACTGGAACTGTTCACTCTATGTATCACTCCGCCTCAACCAGGTGTTCTGAATACTGAATGTCTACTTTAATCAAGCTGGTACCTCTGAATCACACAGCAGACTCTTATTTCACTGGTTGGTGATAGATTAAAACAGACAGATTAATGTACATGATAAAAACAGCTGATCTGTGGTGACATGTAGACTTAGACTTAGACTTAGACTCAACTTTATTGATCCCTTTGGGATGACTCCCTCTGGGAAATTCAGTCTCCAGCAGCTTATACAGTACAATACAATAGGAAAGAATCAGCACACAGAGGGTAAAAAATAAAGATCAAAATATATATATCTATCGATATATATATATATATATATAAAAAAGTACAAAATTAGATAACAAAATATATAAAATATACACTCTTAGAAACACACTCTGTAGACACACAGTGCAGGAGAATGTTTGGGTTGCTTGGCAACAGCAGTCCAGTTTCAGTTAAGATGTGGAACTAGTTGAGTTGGTGGAGCAAAAAATAATCTTTTTACTTCTATTTGTCACTTGTATACTGTTGTATAAAAGCAATATCACACTGGAGGTCAGGATGTTATACTGAATATCAGCACGGCTGTGATTATCTGCGGCCTCGTGCCTATAACTGAATCGAGTGCGATATTGCTTGTGTAAAATATGCTGTTATAATTTAGAGTTAAGTCAGTGAATGTTTGTGCTGGTGTGTTATTGATGTTGTTAATATGCAATCAACCTGCCGGGGACTGCACAGAAAAAATAAGTCCATCATGTAAATGTGCCAGATTAAGCCACTGGGCCTTAGTGACAATGTGCATTGTCCCCCCCTTAAATAAAACAGTAACAGTCCAAAGCGCCCAAATTTTGTCTGAATCAGAAACCGAAGAAATATTTTATCTGTGCAAGCTGATACTTTACAAGATTTTCTGAAACTGATATTCTTGTGTTTTGCACACTTATGGTCATTGAAATCTGAGCTTTATATCACAGTATTAAAGGCGTAACTCGTCCCTAAAGCACAGAAAAGACCAAGTCATTCCGCAGACAGTCTCAGTGTTTTTTAGTTACCTGAGTGCTCTTCAAAGACCACCTACTTACTGTACCATCTCAGGGACCTCAGGAAGTTTTTCCTCCCCTAATAGCTAAAGGAATGCATTTATCAGGGAGCCCTCAGAATGAAACTCCAACAACACCTCCTCCTCTGCAGCCTGTTTGTGTATTTTTACCCCCCCACCTCCGCTGACCTGCACGGAAACGGCTCGCAATTTCTGACATTCAGTAATACCAAAACCACAAACTGGAGAAGAAAACATGATATTGTATACGAAAAAAAAGGGGGGAGCAGCAGGGTGCAGTGTAAGTGAACCGTGCAGCTATGGAAGAATGGCACTGACAGCCACAAAGGCATGACAAACCCATAACAGAAGGTGTTTGCCCGTGCGGTTTGTGAATTAGAGCCGATAATTAGCCGAGTGCTGGTACCCGGGGCTTGATGGTTCAGTGGCTCTCTGAAGATAGAGAACATGAAGCTACTTAAAGGAGAGCATCCGCCATAATGGATGTTTTTGTTTCCTGATGCACACAGGCTGATGCTAATCTGATCCCTGCACAGATTCCCTGCAGGAATTCCTCCACTTACTGGAAAAGTTGTTGCTGATGCAGGGATGAGATTTAATGCAGAAGAAAAGGTTCAAACTGGAAATACATCATCACGCACTGTATGGTGCCTTCAAAATCTCAGCCCTTTGTTGAAAATTGGAAGAAAAACTGAACTAATATAATCACAGAATATATGTATAGGTGTAAAAAAGATATATTTTATGTGCATGAAGCTTGATTATTTGTATTATCCCTCCTAATGTGTTCATATGTGTGTCAGGCTGCAGATTTGTGCAGCACAGGAGAGAATATTTCCTGCAAACCTGCACAATGACTTGGTTAGATAACGTTTATCAGCTGAAGCCAGATCAGCACAGGACCACCGGGAGAGTCTGCAGCGACGTGTCGAGACAGAGAGAGCCCACATTCAGAGACGGAAGCGGAACAACTGTCAGTAACAGGACGCATAGTGATGCAGGAGGGTCCCAAAAGACGGCAGGGAAAATACTGATGGTGTCCGAATTGAAAATCTCAACTGTGCTTCAATGCTGAAAAATGCTCATATGCAATATTTTAGGATTCAAAGAATTCTTTTTCCACACTAAATTTTGCAAATTGCACTAATCAGATATCATACACTAGTGTTGCAGCCTGTGACATGTGGAAGTGTTGCAAAATTAACAGTTGACAGCATTAGCGACACCAGATAAGTTATCTATAGGACTGATCAGTGGTTTGTTATTTAAGGCCTCTTCTAAACTGATGGTATTTGTTGGGGTGGAAGCAGCGACCTAGAAACAGCAAAAATGGCAGGTGCATTACAAATTAAACCCAACAACAAATGACGCTTGTTGACTCAAGGTGAAGCTATAATTCTACATTTTTGCAATTATTCTGTCAAAAATTCTGTCGAGCTGTCCATCTCTGAAGTCGTCTGCGTCCAAGCTCCAACGGCCTCCTGCTCTAAAAAGGTCAAATTTTGCAACCTTGTCTCAGAATCCTATTTTTTGACATCTCTCCATAAATAATTGCGCAAATCATCCAAAAAAAGTTAGTCAGGATTATCTACAGCCTTCACTGATCTTAACTTCAAATTTCAACATGTCAATCTGTTTCAGTTCAATTCAGGTTGTTTTTAAAAAATGCTTTTAACTCATGATTGTGTTGCGATATTAATATGAAATCAGGGGCACAAAAGCTGTAAAGCTTATTCTCTTCACCTCTAGGGGGCGCCACAAATGTGCAAATGTATATCCCAGGGTTATAACTAAGATAGAACTTGGAAATTATTGGTTAAAGTAGGTGTGGCTACTTAATAATATTATATATATATAATATATTATAATAATAATAATAACATAATTTGTTTAGCACCATTTAAACATGAAATGCAGCAGAAGAGGTGAATATTTAAAGTTGAATTCATTTAAATATTTAAGTTCTGAGAGACAGCACAAAAAAAGCAGTTTCCATTCTGCATATTAAAGTTTGGGCTGCAGTGGTTAGCGCTGCCATCTTACAGCTAAAAATGTCGTGGTTCGAATCCCGGTTTGGACATAGGGGCCCTCTCTGTGTGGAGTTGCTCGTTCTTCTCGTGTACGTGTGGCTTCCCTCCTGCACTCCGGCTTCCCTCCCACAGTCCAAAGACGTGCTTGTTGGGTTGACTGATGGAGTGTGAGCGTGTGATTAACTGACCCCGCCTCTCACCCAATGACACCTGGGATTGGCTCCAGCCCCTCTACAACCCTGAACAGGATAAGCGGTATAAATACTGGATGGATGGAGAGAATTATAAGATTCAAGGCTTATAATTATCAAGGCTTCAGCAAAACTGGTTTGTATTGAAAAGAAGTCACAGAGACAAGTGATGCATGCTTCACAGTAATTTATTCATCTAAATACATATTTACAAGAAGGTAAAAGTCGGCAAAATGAACACCCATGTGTTTGCCTTTAAATGTGTGTGTGTAAGCAGTCAGTGCTCCTGCAATTCATCCAGCTGTTCAAGCAGAGCGTCTTTTTCCAGCTCTAACAAGGAGATCCGACGGTTCTTGTCGCTCACCTCCTGTGGGAGGAGATAAGTAACACATAGTTTCAAGGCTCATTACAATAAGAGTGTGTAAATACATTGAGATTATACTTAGATACTATTAAACATTTTGTGTGCGCCTTACCTGAGTCAGTACTGTGTTGTGCCACCGGAGGTCGCTGTCTGCCACTGCTTCAGGCAGAGAGGGGTTGCTGCTGCTGGTGACATTTGGCTCACTCATCACAGTTCCAAGAGAACCATTCACCCGCTGGATACAAGACCTGAGGAAGCAAGTCCGAGCCTGTGGAGATACAGAGAGGCGGGCTTAGAGACATCATTATTATAAGGCTGTGTGGATGTATAAATAAGTGGGCATAGATCTGATTGGAGATTGACACTTAGGCCTTTGCCATCAGTGTGAGAATGTGCGTGTGAAAGGGTGAATGTGACATGTAGTGTAAGCACAGACCATTCCTTACCTCTGCTTCACCTTCCTGGCAGGGCCCAACCCCACTCTCTGTCTCGATGTCGTCCTGCCGGGCTCTGTTCTCCTCCAGCCGCTGCAGGTACCACAATCGAGCCTTCTCCAGGATCTCCAGACCGGAGCACAGAGCGTCCTTCTCCCTCTCCAGATCCCTCAGACGCTTAATCTGAGACGGGAAGAGCACAGGTTCGTGATCAGGTTCACGTAAGAGACAAACACATTTCAGCCCGTGACCTTTCCTGCATTTTATCCTCTCTCTCTCTCTCCCGACACTTCCTGTCACATTTCACCTCTCTTCTATCTGATAATTCAGATAAGTGATGACAAGTTTTACCAAAAACAAGTAACAGAGTGCCAACTCGAGGCACTCCGAGTGTTTCCTCAAAAATGCGAGGCGCTCTGCACTGCAAAAGCAGCGCGCAAAATGCATCCCTGTCATCGAAAACAATGACAAAAAAGCCGCCCCCAGCTGCTAAAACGCTTTCTGTCTGATTGGGCCCTTAGGGTGCTCTTCCATTTTTCACCACTGCATTGCAGGCGTTCTCAACCTTTATCAAGGTTTCTCCACTAGAAGGTCATATCATTGTAAGGGCCTATAGGGTGCCCTTACAGTGGAGGAAATGTGATAAAGTGACTTTTAATGTCTCCGTCAAGCAGAGAAAACTTGATAAAGTTCTCTTAAGGGAGCTCTTCTAGTAAATGGTACTATATTGCGCTTTTCTGCTACCGCTCAAAGTGCTTTTACACTACAGGCAGAGGCTGCTACGTAAAGTGCCACTTCTCAATTTGGGGTTCAGTGTCTTGCCCAAGGACACTTCGACATATAGACTGAGGGAGCTGGGGATCGAACCACCAACCTTTCAATTGAAAGACGACCAACTCTACCACTGAGCCACAGCCCTAGAAATTATGAGAGAGGCCTTTAACCTCTTCATCCCAGGAGCCCCCGGTTAAGGTGCCCATCAATTTCAGAAACGTAATCAAGTGCACTGAAGTGTGCTAAAAAACTTTTAAAAAAGGGCCCCTTAGGGTGTCCTTCTAGTAGAGAAAAGTGCTCTTAAGGATGCTCTTCTGGTGGAGAAAATGAGTGTCCTTCAATTTGAAAAAACACGAGTAAGTACCCCTTAGGGTCCTTGTCTCGTGGAGAAAACTTGATAAAGTGAACAGATAGTGGTAAGAACTTAATAATAAATGCCAGAGGGTGCTCAACAGACGAGACAACAAGCTGAAGGGCCCTTGAGGGACAATCCCAGTGGTGAAAATGTAATAAAGCCCTCTTTGTTGCCCTTCCAGTGGAAGAAGCATGAATCACGGTGGTACAGTATAGGTTGCGATTCACCTTGGAAAATAATTCAACCTCTCCAAATATATAGCCTAAATGGTTGTATAATATTGTCTTGCGTATAAGAGGTGTAGCTGTTATACTTCGTGTGTGCTTGCATGTGGATTTTGTTGACACCAGGGGGCCGACTAACAACCTCGACCACCATACTCATACTCATAGGCCTGCAGCCTGATGTAAAAGCAGCGTGATGTTCACAGCGCTGCCTGTTGTCTTCCAGAGGCCCCAAGGCTTTGTTTACAGCAGCAGAGCCGATCTACAGAGCAGCAGGAGGCCTTTGGTCCTATTGTCTGCGCTCAGCTGGGTTACATGCACTTTAAATGGGCTCACACAGAGCTATGTGCTGCTATGACCGGGGTGGTGATGATCCACCTTTGGTATCATGAGGTCAGGACACAGTCACTTTGTAACTTAAACCGCTCAGCGAGGCATGAGTCAGGAGGACACTATAACTCATGACACTGTGCTATATTAGTGAATGATTTAATTATAGCTACAATACATAAATCAAATGTTCAAATATGAAAAAAGTGTTTTGCGTAACATAGCAACTTTGTGTCTACCAAAATAATGTAGTACTGCTGTTGTTACACCACTATAATTATAGATTAACAGTTAATAGAAAACCGGTTATTTTGGGCCTTTAACAGGAAGCTGTGAGAGCAGACCTGACATGTGGGAATGTGTCACTGGGATGACTGCAGCCATGCTACGTCCAAAACAACACTCAAACATGCAAAGATGGAGAAAATTAGGTCGACTGTACAAGTATTTAACTTATATGTCCTAAAATGTAGACACTATATATTTAAATGTGATATCTATGAGGCCAACAAACATAAAAACATGAAAAATAGAGAATTTTCCAATAAGAACGTCAGTCAAGGAGAAAGCTTTTTAAACAGCAAATAATGCATCAAAATATAACACCTTCTTTTGGGGAGTAGTTTTGCAGGGACAAAATTCATGGCTATGCATTTCTGAACGCAATGACCTTTGACCCTGGCTCGATAATACAAATAATGATGAGACTTTTTATGTATGGAGCACTTTTCCAACACTCAAACATACTTGTGCTCACTTCGCTTCACTTTCATGCTTAAATATGTATGAACATAATGTGTAGGTGTTGATGAGTAGGTCAGGAATTGAATAATTAACTCCGTAACAGAGATATAATGCAGTTATGCTAAATAGAACAGATAGAGATTTAACTGGGTACACCTGTACAGTCTAACGCAATCCATCCATCCATTATCCACACTGCTTATCCGGCTGCCTATCCCAGCTGTCATTGGGCGAGAGGCAGGTTACACCCTGGACTGATTGGTAGTCAGTCACAGGGCTGACACACGGAGACAGCTCACGCTCATATTCACACCTACGGGCAATTATAGAGTCACCAATGAACATAACGAGCATGTGTTTGGACTGTGGGAGGAACCTTCTAGCTACCTTCTAATTGTGAGGCGACAGCGCTAACCACTGCACCACTGTGCGGCCTTAACGCAATCGAAAACAACTGTTATTCCCTATTTTGTTATGACCACAGTTTTTATTGAAACAATTATAGAGGTGATAATTTAATTATATGGTTTGTGGTGGTGTTGTTGCACAGGGTAGAATTAGAGTCAGATCAGCCTCCTTCATGTGTGTGAAAATAAAGGAAAATAAATTAAAGGTACCTCTTAATAATGTATTTCAGCACAATAACACCCATGTACATGTTTTATTATGTTACATAAGTGTAAATAGAAACCAAATGTAAAGAAACATGTCTTGTTTCTCTTTTAGTATCACTTTGAATTGAAGTGTAAAAGCTTTGATAAATGTAGCACCTTCTAGCGTGTATAAATAGACATTTAAATGATTCATCGCACTCTCCAAAACAGTAGGAAAGGTCGTGTAAAGGTGGTGTTGCTAGGACTGCAATATATTCAGCAAAACATGACCTTTAACTTGGATCTCAGGGACTGAAATATAACTGAATTTACACATTTATGACAGTGTCAAATTATATAAACGTGAAGCTAAATTTAAAGAAACTTGTTTTTTTTTAATATAAATACTTTGAAAAAGGTTTCACCTCCCAAAAGAGGAACAATGTTTTTCCATTTTCATGTTGACCTTGGCCAGATTTTTCCAAAGCGGTGACACTAACACAAACTGGAGACTCAAAAAAAGGCTTAACTTTTATATCTAACAGAAAATGTACAGCTTTTAAAGGTACAAAACAACAGGCCTGTATGTGCATAGTAACAGTACACACAGGTAGCTGATAGAAATCACTACATTAGGAAAAACATACTCACACACAGGTAACTGATAAGGATCAAACACTTGCTCCAACACACTCACATATCACTCTTACAATCCCCAGCATACCCTCCCTCCTCACCCATAGGTAGAAGCGCAGCGCGTCCAGGCTGTGCAGGCTGCTCTTGAGGGGAATGATCACCACAGTGTAAGAGCCGGAGCCTGAGGAGCGACCGGCCATGGAGAGGAGATGAGTCTCTGACAGCTACCACTGCCCCATACAGCTGGCCGGACAACAAACAACAAAACCACAGCTCCCTGTGGGCTGGGCTGACTCTGAATAATACCAGAGAGAGAGAGAGAGAGAGAGAGAAAGAGAGAGAGAGGGCAGGAGTGGAAAAAAAGCAGCACGATACACAGGCACAGACAGCATGGTGCCCCCGGGGCGAGGTAATGAAAAATTCCACATGTCACCGCCATGACTGGTTAATCGACATCCAGTGACAAAGAGAGAAAAGAGAGAGAGAGAGAGAGAGAGAGAGAGAAACTGGCATTTCAGGATCAGATAAAAAAGAAAAAAAGTGGAAGACAAATCAATCAACCAATCAATTTTTATAAATAAAGTTATATCATGATATTTTGCGTACTCTGTTGACAATATGGAGAATAAAAAAATGTCTGTAGTTTTCATCTTTGTCAATTTCTTTCATACATATGCCGCGTGTTCTGGGCAGATATTAAATCTATTATAGCTTTGGCTGTTTCACCAATAAGTGTATATATAGATGAATCTCCATCTGCTCTCACTGTACAAAATTGAAACCAAAACACCCCTGTGATGGGCGCTGCCATCTTGCTCTGGTGATGTCATTTGGTGCCGGAGCTGCGTAGTAGAGATCGGAGGAGGTCGAGCTGCCGTAGCCACTTCCGCTTACCAAAACTCACACTTCACTAGTGTTGGGAAATTATGGCTCTTTGAAGGAAGCCGGATCTTAGGGCTCAGTTCCTTTCTAAGAGCCTTTCAAATGACAGCTCATCATTTGCGACCTCACAACACTGCGAGGTTGAGAGTGTTCGGACTTGCGAACGAGTCAACACACGCATATTAAAAATTCTGCGCTTTTTAAATGTAAAAGTTAACAACAGAATAATGTTGGAACGATTAATCGACGTCATTGATTTGCCAATAATTTATGACTACAGAAATGTCAACGAAAAACTACAAAATTGGCGGAGGGTTAAAATGTTGCTCACCGTCTGCACTAGGTTATGGTGAAATGATTGCGCTGCATGCGACCTATAGCGGAGTTGCAGTTGAAAAAAGCTGCCTGTGGTAACTCGGCATAAAGGGGAGTGGATCTATTGAAATTTGGGCACAACTATAAAAAGAACGGCTCTCACCTACGACTCGGTTCCCGTCGCTCTCGCCAAAGAGTCGTTCAAAAGAACTGGATTGTTCGTGAACGTCAGTTGGGTCTCCTCTCGCCGTTCCTCCTCTACTCTGCTAGTCCAGAACAGATCGACTGCAGGAGCCGGGTTTCTCAACAGAGCTGTCAATCATCTTTTTTACAGACTTAAATAACTAATTAAAACGAAACTTGTCAGAAAAATTAACACTTGGATGTAAGTCAGCATGATAAGAACTAACTATAATGACAGAAACCATGTTTGAGAAAAATGTATTTGGCATGTATTTTATATTATTTTATAGTTTGACTCATGTCCCATCTGTTAACATGGAGGAGGCAGACTTTATGACCTATACTGCAGCCAGTCAGCAGGGGGCGATAGAGAGGTTTAAGCTGCACTTTTACCGTCATGTCGTCTCTCTTTTTATACTGTTTATGCTAAATACAGAACATATAGTCAGCAGCTGCCAGAGACTAGCACTGCTTGGACTGAAAACCACAAGATCATCTGCGTATTAGATGATTCACTTGACTGTTACACATGCACCCAGTTTAACAGGCTTTCATCTACTTGGACAAATCATCAATATAAATATGAAAATGAACTGGGGAAAAAGGCCCAATATTAATCCACCATGAGCAAGCATTTTGCAACAGTGGTAAGGAAAAACAGAGACCTCGAACAGAACCAGAGTCATTAGCTGGACAGCCATCTGCCTCATGCTGCACACATGCCAGGAAGTTTGGAACTGGAGCCTTTGATTTAAGAAGATGATACAGGTGTGAACAAACTGTTTTCAGCTCCTGTGTGTTCAAAATGTTTTTTATCCTGATTACTGGCTTTACAAGAAGAACATGAGTTCTTTCTTTTACAAGCTCGAACAAGGTGTTTCTGCTCAAAGATTGGCAGAATTTCCCTGGAATCCCGTCATCCTGCAGCTGAAGCTGAAACATTACATTCCTCGAATTGAAAAGAGAGTGCTTGCGATTACTTCCTCCCTTTGGTTTCAGGCGAGCGCCCTGTCCCGACATGTTCCCAGGAATGTGACAGAACCTGGGGACGAGGCGTGGAGTGCGTACCAGAGGACATTATAGCAACTGAGCGAAGCAGTTATTACAAACAAACAGAGAGGTGGAGTACAGAGAGGAGGGTGGAGGACAGAGGGTGGAGTGCTGCATGGATTTCTGCATTGATGTTAACATCAGGGCGATCAGCTGTTCTGACGGTCAATGTCACAAGAGAGGATCAGTGCACGTTTTTTTATCACCGCCTCAGGCCGAACTGGCTGTTAGAGCAAGTGCTTGGATTGAATCCACTTTAATGCTCAGGGAGGATTTTAGTGTGCTGGGAAGACTGAAGATTCAGCCCAAAATATTAGTTTGTCTAATCATTTATTTCTCAATTTGGATTGGCAGATTCTTCAGCAAAATAACTGAAGTGCAACTTCCCCAACGGTGGGGAATTAACACACACTGACAATACAGAATATACGGTATTTGTATATGTACATGCAGGGCCGTCCATGAGGGGGAAAAGCTTTCTGGGGCCCGGCTACTTGGGGCCCATGGAGGACAGCAATAACGTTGTTCTTCCTAAATATAAGTATATTGTAGCAGATTTTTTATGGCTATAACAACCTGCTCACTTTACATTATTCCGCTTATTACACTGCTATTTATAAATGAAATATGAAATAAACTTATGAAATAAATAATTTGACACAATATATTGATTTAGAAATCATCATTTAAAAATAGTCTGTTACACTAACAGTGAGAGCTGTGTCCATAGCAACGGTTAACTTTAGCCTTCTTAAAATGAGCTAAGCTAGCTGTTCCATTTCCACTGATGGTGTAGTAAGACAAGTTGAACTGGACCGCAGGAATTGCATCGTTTAACCTTTATTGCTTTCTTTTCCTTGTTTTCGTCTCTTTTCTTTTTTTTCCCAGTGTAAACAAGCAGACGTCAAATTTACCGGAGTTCTTTCGGCGGATTGATATGATTCCAGTTAGTCCTCCAGATTGTGTAATTAGAGCCGAATCCCTAGCAACGGTCTGTTATCAAGGAATAGCAGACCTCGAAATGCCGTAATTAACCAATCAGAATCAAGTATTTAACAGAACCATATAATAAGCAATTATAACAACATTTTAATTTTACCATAATAATACTCACCATTCTTTTATCAACAAAAATTATATTTTATCTGTTGCTTTTTCAAAGTGTAACCACCCATTCTTTAAAATGGCATGACCATTTTTTTTCTTTGAAATTAATGTGACCTTAGACAGGCCACACATGACTTTAACTGCGAGGTTATTAGTGAACACACCAGAAAAGGGCCGGTGCATAATTCAGGATGGCAAAGACAGGAGGCGAGGAATACGAGGAAGCTTCAAACAGAGCCAGACTGTGAAAGCACCACCTCTACCACTGCTCACCTGACAAGACGGATCTTAATTGAACCCAAACACTAGAATTTGAACCCACTGCACCGCTGTGGATAATAATTACGTGATGTTTGTATCTGTGCCTATATAGCCCGGGTCACAGAGGAAGTCTCACACCTGTATGTTATATATAACTCAAATCCCCAGAGTTGCAAAAGCACAAAACAAATGAAGAAACAGGCTTAAATTACCTCATGGCAATGGCAGCATGGTTTGTCCTGGTCTGTAATATCACAGTGACCAGCCTGTTGTTTTGTTTTCTAGATCAACAGAAAATTATCCCGTTATTACAAGAAAACCTTTGTTATCTAGAGATAACAAGAAAAATAAGTCCAGATCTCACCAGAAATTACTCGTTATCACAGGAAAACAGAGTAAATAAAATGTATGGATGCATGTCTGCTTAGGGCTTCCGTACTAGGGCACAAAAGTCAAATCATATTTCCCATCACTGCACCGGTAAAAAGAGTCCCAAAACTTCACAGCAGTGATGGCACGCAAATCAGTTAATACACTGCTGATAGAGAGGCTTTAAATACAGACATACACTCTATAGTGTGTTTTGATTACTCAGCAGGTGTGGCTGAGTCTGTTTAACATGATGACAAACAGCTTAACAGGCTGTCAACATGAGGCCTTGATCCCACCCACTGAACTAACACGCTGCTATAAAACACTCACACACTGATTTGACTTTGACTCTATTTCCATAAAATCAGGTAAATCACACACAAGCTCTTTAAACCTCCTGAAAACTCACTCATTTAGTGTCTTTCCTACTTTCTGGGTCTCTCTTTAAAGCTGCAGTGTTGCTGTTTCACCAGCAGAGGGAGCTCTGAGCACACATCACCTGCTGGAGCTGAGAATCACGTTCAGAGCTGACATTTTGTGACTTTTTATGATATATAAATCATCATCCAGACGCTGCGGCTTTTACAGAACACCAGATGGCGCAGCGTGATTAACATGAAGAGCAGTTAAGACTTCTCCAAAAGTGTGTCAACTATTTTTAACTTATCCGCACCCCCATGGCGTAACAGCGTTTTCCGTTTGCTTGGAGAAGGAAAAAAAGCTCCAATCTTAGTTATGTTAAAACGTTTATTTGAGCATGTAAAATCCTTAGCAACCTCAGAGGTCACCTTGTATACATATCATAGGTATTCCTTGTACAGAAAAGCTGCGGTAGTTACAGGCCACAAGCTGATCAAAACATGGAACATTAAGTTGCTTCAGAGGTTTAACTCTCTGTGCTACTGCAGCAAACCCATGACCCTTATTCTCACCACAATGAATCCTTAAAACTCAACATCACATCATTACCACTAAGATATGAATCTTTTTTTTCAGTTGCTAACTTAAGTCTCTTCTGGGTATAAACGGTTAAAAAGAGAAGTTGAGATAAAAGTATAAGCAAAAAATAAACGTCTGCCGAGTTTAGCTGTTAGAGAACTTATCTCACTTTGCAGATGCCGCTTTAAAGTTAAAACACTTAAGCACCTTTCGTTGTTATCACAAAGATGCAACAAGCAAGATCATGATGACTTTCCACGGTGGGCCCCCCGAAAGGAGGAAGTTGTCGCACAAAAAGTGTGACATTTCACAATTTTTTTTCACACGTGCGGGCTGTTATGGTGCTGTCTTAAGTTTTAAATACAATGCAAACACACACACACACACTGAGGTAACACACCACAGTCCCCCCCATACTGACTTCTTTCAGTCACTACTCACTCTGTGGCTGAGAGTGGGCCCCTTGTTGCTTCCTGTCTCACTCCCTCACACACTCACACTTTCACACACATATTTTTTTTTTATAACTTTCATACATAGATTTAGAGCTGCTCAGAATAAAAATGACACATGGCGGCACACAAATAAGCACGCTTAAATTGGTCTTGTACATTTTAACAAAATACAAAAGAAGTATGACTAGGCTCTGTCAGGCAGATTTGAGACGTTACCCTCGGACACAGAGGCCGGGGCGCTCCCTTCGTCTCTCCAGCCCACTTCCAGCACCGGCCACTCCAGGCGCACTGTTCCAGATCATAGCTCCAAGGAATTTAACCCACATATGAAACCTCCCAACGCACATTCGGAAATGAAAGAAATGTTTCTTCCCACTGCCTCAATACAGACTGACACTCATCTCCACCCAAATTTAAGAAATGGATTGATAGATTGGAATCTTAATGCTCAAATATGATCACTGATGCTGAAAGTAATTGGAGGTATTCAAAACAAAGCGAAACACAGGGGCTGAAATCTTTGCCTTAAACACACTATTTCACTCTCCACTTAAAAGGCCTGTAAAGAAAATAATGATACTACCATAAAATTTGAAATTAAAGGGCTACTCCAGTAATTTACTTTTACATCTCCATAAAGTTAGGGTACTAACAAGAGACAGGTTAAAAAAGGAATGGTCAAAAACAAAGCAGCAGGGGCTGAGATATCCTGACTTTTAGTTGCTTGTAGTCAAGTGCCAAAAACACAGCATCCTACATTTCTCATAATGCAACACAGTACAATCTTCAATTAGAATCTGCTTGCCTCGGAAATACCCATTACCGCCAAAACCCCACCCTTCCATCGTTTATGGCGGGCTTTTTGATAAACTCTGACATAATCGTGACATCATTAGGGTCATTTTTTTCAAACTCTGGAAAATCTTCGTAAGCAGGGCTCCTGTATGGAAATGAAACTGAACTTTTTTACAAAAAAAGAAAAGAGAAAGGAGCAAGTGAGAACTTCTTCAACGGACGGATGACCTCATCAGTGTTTAATGTGGAAACTCCCTGTAGTGTCCGTCACACAACACACTGGCACACATTCACATGCTGGGTGTAGCTTAGTGATGACATGTGACTCCACAAGTATGCCATGTCCAGTTTTAAGGGGAAGGGTGACCTATATTTGATAGATTCCTTCGTCTACTTTCATTCTCAGTTTCTCTTTCTCTTGCCAGTTTTCGTGCAGACGCTAAAGCACACTGCTGCATACCTTGGTACATAAGCCCTGCAGCTGACCTAGTTAGCATTAATACCTCAGGTTCCAAACAAAGAATCTCCAAATATCAACCCCCCTTCGAGACATGGCATCCTCCCCTTTTCCTTCTACCTCCTCACAATTTCACCCAATCACGCTTCACGTCTCCCTGTTGAACATTTGGCAAAAGATATCGCCCTGGGTAAACACCTGGTAGTTCCATGATTGAACTTCAAGTTTTAATAAAGCGTTAAACTGTATTTGATGACTTTCAGAAAGGGAATCATGTACAGTGCTTAAGATTCGGTCATAAATGAACTGTAAGAAAGAGCTTTCTACGACAACAGCCAAACAGTTAAGGCTAACTGTTAAGTCATGCATGCAGGTTTCCTGTCCGACAGTCACAGGTGCTGCACAGATTGCACGAAATATCAGATTTTAATTGTGCATGCAACAAGTTCAGCTCAACATTCCTACAAGTTAAGACAGCAACCAATGCACACACACATTTTCTGCTCTCCTGCATCCTCCTTCATTCATTTATCCGCTCATCCAGCCAGTCACGCACACACACAAATATTATTCCCCTCACTCTCCCTCCGTTCTCCCGCGAACACACACATATATTCAGTCATGCTCGTCACGCACAGCCCGATACCACGGGGCCAGGGCCAGATGCAAACCAGATGTTCCCCAGATGCAGATAAGGGCGAAAACACATCAGCTGAAAAACTCCACCTTTTCACCTCAGCTGCAGGAGCAGAAACAGATGCAGGAGTTATGAATGGCAGGTATGGTATATTTTTCCAGCAGTTGCTTACATTACATTGCATTGAAAATAAGCATATTTAATAGGAGGAGTGAGGGTTTTATTTGAAAGTGGCATGTTTAGGGGGCCAAAATGGGGTCAAAATAAACATATTTTACGTAATATAGTGTTTCTGTGACTTTTTTTTGTCTCAGTTTGGCTTTGACGTGGAAGTAGCCTCAAGGTCAGGCAGTGAGCCAAAAACAAGTCCCTCTTAGACACATACGCAGTCAGGAAAACAAAGGATCAATTTACACCCACCCAGTCCCGCCCTTTAACCCCTATAACCCCTCCTCCTTCTCTCCACACCCGCAAACACACTCTGCAAAAACAATATTTAAAAGAGCACCTAAAAGCCTGGGCTGCTTTACAGAGAACAAGAAGCGCTTCATATTCACAGATAAACGCACAAGGCGGACATACACACACACGGGCCACTGCTGCTAAAAGGAAAATGACGCCAGTGTGCATGCGACACCGGCACCCCCCAGGCCAGCCCCCCGAGGTCCCCCCAAAACAAACACACCGAGTCAGGGTCTCTTTAGGCACATTTCAGCTTAAACCCGTTCACCCCGACATGCTAGCTCCCCCGGTGAACCCCTGACAATATCCAGCTGCCAGCGTGCGACCTTGCTCTCCCTGCACCCCCAATTTTCTCCCGCTTCAGAAGCACACACACACACTCCCTCTTTCCCACACACACATGAAATCAGAGTACAACGCACTCCTCCTTTCTCCCCCATAAACCCCACCTGTGGCCTCCACAGCTGGGCGAATACTCCCATGGAAACTCCTCCCACTTACATATGAAGTACCGTGTGTGTGTGTGTGTGTGTGTGTGTGTGTGTGTGTGTGTTTGTGTGTGTGACTTCATTTATGCATGCACTTATTCTTTTATTTCTCCGCATATCTCAAAACCCCCCCTCCACTTTTCCCAAAGTACAAAGTTCCAAAATTAGTTTCCACCCCGCCACATTTGGAGATAAGGTGAAGTAGAAATGTTGCATTGTGGGACATGGCCTGGATAATAAGTCACTTCCTGTTTAGTATTTGTAGCCCAGTTAATCTGAATTAGGTGGTTTGAAGGTCAAACAATAACTAGATTACAAAGAAAAAAGTGGTTTACAGCCATGCTAGCAGCTATTAGAGGATAAACTCAAGCATAGTGGTGTTTTAAGCTAACTTTGCTAACATGCTTGGGAAGAAAATGCTAACAGTGTGATGTAAAGCAGGTGCTATGTTTAAGTTAAGCATGTTTGCGTGCTAGCATTTGCTAATTAGAAAAAATAAAAACAGCTGAGGCTTGCGTAAATGCTTAATGAGAACCAGCCTTAGTTCTGTGTACCTTAGCTTGTACAGAGACGTAAAAAATTAAATGAGCATACAGTATATGCAGGTATAGATGAGAGCAGCAAAACGTCACTTCCTGTTCACCAGATCGGCCACGCCCCCTTTTGCGTGAAAACAAGTGCTGTTAAAGTACTGGCAGTTTATTAGAAATCACTTGCAGTACCTTTAAGCTTCTGCATCGAATTCTGTGTCTCAAACTGTGAAAAAAAAAAGATTTTCTTTACTTCCACGAAGGGCAAAGGAGGGTACAGCAAGAGCTCTGTGGCTTCAGGCTGCCTGCAGAGAGCATGAAAGCGGTATACTACATTAACCACTACATTGCAGCCCACATTACTACACTAGGTTCCTGGGGATCGTTGCTGCAGACCACCTGCTGCTGTGGACCTGCTCGACTGCAACAACTACTAACATCAGCCTTCCCCATAATATCATTATTGTTGCTGCTAATGTTAAATAGTAGACCTGTTGACTTCAACTGTTACAATTACGATTACCTCAGCCTTTATCATTACTCTGCTTCTCTCGCTAATTTATTTATTTATTTTGCTAATCTTCACCCTAGTCTACCACTATTATTGGCATTGTAACCATATGTGTCTGTTGTTGTTCATGTAACAAGGACATATGTTGTTGTTGTAACAAGAACATATGTTGTTGTTTCTCTCTTTGCCTGTCTCTATCCTGCATCTCCTTCTATCCCATTTTCGGCCCATCCAGTCAAGGCAGATGGCTGTTCAACATGAGTCTGGTTCTGCTCAAGGTTTCTGCCTGTTAAAAGGAAGTTGTTCCTTGCCAATGTGCCGAATATTGCTAAGTGCTACTCATGGTGATTCATGTTGGGCCTCTCTTTAAATAACATAACAAAGAGTCGGTCTAGACCTGCTCTTTCTGTAAAGTGTCTCGAGATAACTCTGGTTATGATTTGGCGCTATACAAATAAAATTTGATTGATTGATTGATTGATTGACTATGCATTACACCGATGATCTAACTCAGGTAACAAGGTTTAAATACACACAGTACATAGATACAGTATATACATGCATACAGTGTATGTGAAGTCAGTTTATGACACTTCCGGTCAAGCATGATGAAGGCAGACATGAGAGGATCTCATGCACACCCATAACTTTGATTATTTATCATGTCACGATGCTGATTGTTGATTGGAAACGTCATAATATATCCTTTGGCCTGACTGACTATTGGATGTGGGCTCTTAATAGCTTTCACACTGTACGGTATTCTTATTTTAAGTTATTAAAAGGATTTGTATTTACCACCATTCATATTAGAGGTACTGCTTTCACCCTAGAGGGGACGGGGCTGCGACTTTTGGGCAAAGTACCCGGATGGGTAGCTCTCATCTGTACCCAAGTATTATGAAAATATGCATATTTAGTAGGCCATATGTTGAACATTAGTAGTGCAAATGACTACCTAGAAGTTGTTGAGGCATATTACTCATAGTTGTCAGCATAATGGCGCCGCTAAAGTGAACCTCATTGGACCAGCCAACTCCTATGGATTTGTCTTCTGGAGAAATGTTTTTGTATATTATTGTGATATAAATAACCAATAGTGATTAAGATATTCAATAACATACAATAAAGTTGACCTCATGAGATAGGTAAAGCAAGATCCCCAGCATCATCCTCTGGGGACCATGAATGTCTATACAAAGTGTGAGAAGCAAAAAAAGCTGTTGAGATATTTCAGTGTGACCCAAAGTGGCATGGTTCAATCACCTGTCAATCATCCGACCATACGTACTGATCAGTTAATGTTCCTCCTACTCCTACTGTGTATATGATACAGCGTGCGTACGTTTGGAGCCTACAGCCATCCTTTACTACTGCCATGCACCGTGTGTTTGGGGTCTGATCTCTATCACCTGTCTGACTGTTTGCATATTACACGTGTGCATACGTGCATATGTCAGCGTGATGGATGAGCTGCTAGGAGGTGAAAATGTTCAGTAAGTAAATCAGCAAAAGTGAGCCCATTTTTTTGTCTTAAATAACCAGTTAGCAGACTGCTCTGAAAGCTTGCTGTAAACACGCTGTAACCTTTCACTTTTCTTGCTCTAATTTTGTGGCTGCGGCACCTCGGTTTTACACCTCTCTCTCTTCTTCTCTGTAAGTCGTTGTTTTATGTCCGTAAATCATGATTGACGTAGACAATGTACTGTCTGCGGTGGAAACCCCCATTGCACCTGTGAACCAACAACTTCCTCTCCTCTGTTTCTTGTCCTGCGCTCTCTATCAAAGCTTCACCACAGACACTTCCTGCTGAAACGAAACTGCCATACGGTACGTGCTGTTCTTCCTCGCGGTGTTCTTGTGCTAAAGATAACCACCCGGCCCTTGCTGAATTTTTTTTGTTTAAAAGGTGTTTAAATGATGGTATCGCTGTATAAATCTGTTGTTAAAGTGATGAGTTTTAAAACTAAATGAATTACACCAAAGTTAAGTTGGTCTTTGGTCAATTTTATTGTGTTTTGGTAGCGTCTTTTTAAGTTGTTTTCCTCGCAGAACTGTGAAATTATTCACTTGACAACTTGTGTTTTAAGCAGCATCCTTTAAAAAAGCTTTGTCAAGATATATTTCTATGATTATCTCTAATAACAAATATATAAAAAGCCTAAATTCCTATGCCATTTTGTAACAGCTTATTCTAGGTGTTAAACACTTAAACTACAAACATTTGTAAAATAGGGCCTGTAGTTTTAGGATATAGGTATGGTCAGCTTCCTAATGGCTTCTCTATAGTGTCCTTTGTGTGTTTTACGCACTAGTGAATCAGTAACATGTCAACAAAAAGAGGTAAATTGATTTTTTTTCTCACACATCACCCCCTGTGACAGCTCCCCACCTCACAGTCTTCTGACTCGAGTCACATTGTGCTGTGTGACTGTTGTTTTACGTGCATGCTAATGTATTCAAAGGGCGCTGACCGTGGAGGAAAGACAATGGGCTTAATGACTGCATAGACAACTGTAACATACAACACTGGATTAAGCATGGGAGGTGAGGGAAGGAGGGGTGAAGGGGGAGTACACCAAAACACACACAGCACTGTAGACAACAAGAAGAGGATTAGGAACTTAATGTTGAACAATAAGCTGACAGTAAATACAGGTCAGAGAGCTGACAAAACAGAGAGGGATCATCACATTGAGGATTCACTGTCTGCGGGTGAACCCTCAAATATAACACACAGATTAGTAAGGCATTAGGGATCTGGGACACAGCACTAATTGACTATTATGTATCATGATGGGAGAGACCCAAAATAACTACAATAAGAGTTTGTTCTGAGAAAAGGGTGTCAGTGGAGCAGCAGAAAAACCAGCAAGTATCATCACATCCTTTTTTCTAATTTAGGGACTGTATGCAAATTATTAGTGGGTCGGATAAAGAAAAGGTGGGGTTTTTTTTCTGAATTGTTCGAAATAAAGATAGGGTTAGCAATAGGGTTATGCATAAGCCAAAATACTCTCTTAGTATCAGGGCTTGATTTTCCACTTGATACCTACAGGAACTGTTGCTCAAAAAACCCCACATTTTTAGTTTAAAAAAAACTATATGCTGATCTTTATAGTTACTGGGGATTAAAAGTTATCTCCAGAAAGAGTGCACCATGTCTTTACTAGCCACAAGTTGCCTTCACTTTGCGCTTTTTATATTGTGTTTTTGGCAATTGCTAATTCTAGCCCTAGCTTGCGATTTGCTCCATAAAGAATCTCTCTTCCCAAGAAGATTAACAGTGACAGTCTTTTCAGCTTGTCCCCCAAAAGGACAATCAGTTTAAAACACAGACTCTTTTGGTTTCAAAAGTGTAGCCAATGCAGAAGTGCCTTAAACCTGCATCTTTCTAATCGCCAGCAGGGGGCGACTACACTGGTTGCAAAACAAAGTCTGATTGTACTGTGTGATAGCAGATGAGAAAATGACCCAACTTCTCGGCTGATTTATTACCTCAGTAAACATTTTCTTGATGTGTTTATGGTCTCAGTTGCTAGTTTCAAGTCTTTTGCAATAAAGTATGATGTTTATTTAGTTAACTTTGGTCCCATTTTGAATATAATTGTGGCTACAAGGGGTATGCTTTAAGGCGTGGCTATATTTGATTGACAAGTCGCTACAACTGCGGCATATCACCCCAAATGACAAACTAAAAATGGGATTGTAAAGGTTTTGAAAGGAACAGGCACTGGTGGTTGACATATCAGTTCCTGTGTTGTTCTGGAGGGCATGGAGAAAGAACTTATATAGTCGTGAAATTTGGAGGACTTCATAAAACGTTAAAAAAAGCTAAATTTAAATTTCACACCCTCTCTATCCTGATAATTTTCACACACTCCCTTATCATTCACACACTTGGTGAATTAAGTTCAACACTGAGATTGTTTTATTGTGAAACTCGTAAACACACTTGGATGCCTTTTGGAGAACTTGTTTTGCTTTCTATGAGCCTGGAGCTGAACTGCCTTGAACTTTAGCTAAGCCTTCCATGTGAAAATAGCTTTTTCCAAGAAACATTCCATAGTGGTGACATAATGACTTCTAGGACGGGGCTGTCACACTCAGCGCGCATAAACAATGACCTCTCCAAGATCACTGATACCGGCATCTCATAAACCACTTGCAGAAATGTTGCCTTTATTTGCATAATCTGAGCGGGAGAAATACCACGTGTAAGGCAGTCCAGGCACTGACTAATATGTAAAAATAGCAAGTGTGTGTGCGTGTGTGTATAAAACCTGGAATAACCTCTGTGAGTGAGGGGCGTGGGTCGGTTCGCGGGCCTCTCAAATGACTTCAACAATGTGTCACTGAAAACGTATTCAGGGAGAGGGCTGAGGCCTAAATTACATCCTTGTAACAGAGAGCTTATGTGATAATAAGAAAGAGGACACTCTATTGCTCAATCACAATTGGAAAGAAGAACCCAGAGTCTTTCATAATAGTCAAAGAAAGAATTAAATGTGTCATAACAGGTTTAGGAAGAGTTATTGGAAGTTACACGGTATAATAAGGAGAGGCTACTTAGTGTCATTTCAGAATTGGAAATGAAGGAGAAAAAACGAATAGTGTAAAAAAAGGAGTGACATTTAATACTCATGGTGATAAAGTGATCAATAATGGGCATTTTAAAGAAGGGGAAGTTACATTTATTTATTTCTAATTGATTATTATAGACAAATTAGTATAAATACCTGTCTGAGAATCCAACGGGCATATCAATATGCCTCAATTTATACATCTTTTCATACATTGCATGTGTAACTACTAAAGACAAGCAAGCAGACCAGCAAATGTTCACATCTGAGAGGCATTTTGGTCAAAAAAATTGACTTAACCTGATGATCTATATCTTTGCATATTTATTTTCTTTTGATTAATTAGAAACAATAATTTACATTTAAAACTGAATATATTTTTCATTTAATGGCAATACTCTCATAACTGTATTGTTCCTGTGAAATAAGAAAAAATCCTCATGAGGCTTGGTTTATGGTAAAATCAGACAATTCTCTTCTTTGACCAGTAAAAGTTAGTTTAAAGTTTATATGTAGCTTTGTTTGTGTGTGATTTATCACTTAAAGTTATATGTTAATAATGAAGTCAAGAAGTCAAAAACTTTTTCAGTTAAAGTGGAGAAATAGAAGTGTTCTCTCTGTACTTCCTCTTTGTAAGGAAATGCACACGAACGTGGCATTCAGGTGCGTTTCAGTTTTCCCAACTTTATAGAACTAAATATATATGTTCCCATAAAGATCAATGGTTAATGTACAGGGAAATAAGTCAAAAGGGGGCTGTTCGCTCCAGTTGAAGTCACGTTGCAGTTCAACGTGACAAGAGGGCGCGGGCGAGGGGCCAAAAAAAACGTGATGCAAGCATAACACGAGAATGTGTGTCACATTTGCGGGAGAAGGGAAATGGCCGCCCTTGCCAAGATATTTGACCTACTTCTAGAGCCTCTGAAGGAAAAGTAAGGCACAAGGGCGTTACAGAGTGCAGAAGCAACAGGTTTAGAGCAGGAGTGCGCAAACTGAAACGCGGGATTTTTAAAATCATAATAACGAGGTAAGAAACTTTTTATTGTCATTATTAATTGTATTATATATAATACATTTATACACATGCAATTAAATAGCATTAAGTGCATTTTGATGTCTTTTTTTACTTTAAGCATTTTGGAAGTATTTCTGCAAACTTTCGCAACAATGCAGCTGTAGCTTGTGTTGTGGTTACTGTCGTAAGAATTTATGATATAGTTACCTACTGGCTGCACTCCAACAATGTCTGTTTTGATGGACACCACGTGACTGACTCCTATAGTAGGACGTCCCCCTCCTGTCCTCTGAGTTCTTAACAAACAAGTCGCCGATAAGGGGACAAGAACAAGCCTGAGGTAGTGGGTAGTGTCTGCTGAAACTTTTTCAACGTGACATTGTTTGTGTCCACGGGGCTGTCAGGAGCAACTTCCACTCTTTTGACCGGATAAAAAAGTGCGTAGTGAGAGGACAAAACGCTCGCGCCGTGAAACTCCACTTTTGAAGACTTTTGAGAAATTGACGCTGATGGTAAGAGGCAAATAGTCTATTACTTGTTTTGTCCATGCCAGGCATGACGTTATAGTGTATCGTTTCTTTATAACTATTTTTTTTAATTCATTATTATACTTAGCCACAAGTTGGGTTGGATAAAAAGCACAGTTCAGTTTAAGAACATTTCTTTCTAGTCGTTATGATGCATTTAAAAGGTTAACGCCTTTGCAAATTTCCGGACTTTCTGGTTATTTTTCGTAATATTCATGTTCAGTGGCTGTTTTGTGTGTAATGAGTGAGGTGTGATTTGACAAGTCGCGCGCTGTTTGTGTCGCATCTCATTGACCCACATTTGCAGCAGCAGCAGCACTGAATCTGACTGCGTCACAAAGTTTTTCCTCCACGCTTCAGTCATTTTGCAAAGCCTAAAAGTGAATTTTCTGGAGTTGTCTAATTGAACATTGCACTGCAACTTGTTGTAGCTGCAGATAGTAGTTGCATTTCAAAGTGTAGTCATTTATTGGAGAATTGGGGTTAGACATGGAGGGGTTCCTCGGTGTTTTTTGCAAGTGGGTTAAGCGGAGCAGGGAGGAAATCTGATCTGCATACCGCGCCCACTTCATTTTCGACGCAAACAACTTTCACTAGCAGTGAGCAGAGCTGTTGATGAAAGAAAGCAATTATGGTTTTGTCTTTTTGATATTTATCCAGCTGTTAAGGAAGATGAATTTCGAGGAACTTGAAGTTGCGCGGGTTAAATCTGTTATTGCAAGTGATTACAGAAAAGTACGCACTTCGGAAAATGTTCTAATTTGACGCCTGCTGCGGTTTAAAACACATGGTTGTTAACAGTGTACATAAGTACACAGACATCGTAAAATTACAGGCTTTTCGACTTGTGATGTGCTCTTCCTAGCTCTTTATAATGTAAGTGTCAAACAATTGCGCAACGGTTTGCTCCCCCCTCAGCCCCCTCTTGGGTGTTTTTCAAGACGGCCTCTTACGGCTTACGTCTTCAGGCTTATGAGAAGGCATGTTGAAACTGTAAAAGTCTGTCTGAACATTTTTGCTTGCTGTGTTTTACAGTTTTATTTCATTACAATTCTAAATTAATGGTGTAACGCTTCTAATGAGAACATACCTGCTGTTTTGGGTATAACTGCTTTTAATTGATTTTTAATCTTGAGATTTGGGCAGGGCCGGATTAACCCGCTCTGGGGCCCCTTTTCAGCCCCCCACCCCCCTGGTCTCCAACTGTCTTTATGATAATTTTATTATGCACAAAATTATTAAAGCATATGCAGCATGTACCCATAAAATTAAGTGAAATATTAGTTTTATTTTGGCACAGGGCCGCTATAGAAGACAGGTTGTAAAGATAGTAGTCTGGTGGTAATGTATAGTATATTACCATACAAATTTACTTTTACAGCCACACACAACTGATAAAGCACAGAGCAGTCAGTTTTAGTAGGAGTCAGACAGAGGCTTACAGAGTCAGCGAGGGGTGCGGTTATCATCCACCTACATGCTAAATTAACCTCTATGTGCAAATTGTGATAGGACTGAGCTGGAAACCTAATTTAGAATATCAATCCCAGAATTCAACAGTGTTACTCTAATTACATGTGGCACATAACAGCTGGGTAATGTGGTTAACATTCCTCACAAGAGGCCTACATACGCCTGTTCTCTAAGTGACCTGCTGACCCTAACTGGCGACCTTTGACTGGCAGACACCAGAGCAGGTGGAGAGTCACGTTTACTGAACTAGTCAGGCTGTGTGTGAGTTTTGTTGGAGATTTATTTGGTGCTGGTTCAGTTACCTGTCGCTGCAGTAATTACTCAGCGGGTTAGGGCACATGTGTATCTGATCACATAAAGCATAAAGGCGCCCAGGAGAGCAGATACAGCTGGTATATGTAGAGGGTTCGAGCTCTTTATAGCTTGTATGTTTGTATGTAATCTTTGCCTGTAAAAAACACAGATCACACTTCATTGAAACTCTGCAGGCCTTACAGAGTCAACACCCACCTCTGCCCTTCCTCTAACACTTTTATGTTTGTTCTCTGACAGGGATTTAGCGATGGCTTCTCCATCAACATCAACAGCAGGACAGGCTACGACATCTAATGCAGAGCTCTCATGCCTGGGGGGCATCGAGGCCTTGAAATTGAAGGTGGGGCCGGTGCGGAGGAACCTCTTCGGGCCTGTGGACCACCAGCAGCTGCAGGAGGACTTCCAGCGGCTACTCTGCATGAGCGTGGAGGTGGCCAACAAGCGCTGGAACTTCGATTTCGACAGCGAAATGCCAGGAGAGGCCTCCAACGTTGAGTGGGAGGAGCTTAGGTGCCAGGATGTGCCGGCGTTTTACCGCAGCTGCACAGTTAAACCAGTGTCTAATCCATTTCGCAAAAGGCGGACATTGTTTTCGTCACTCGAGGGATCCTCAGGGTCCAGCAGCTCGTCAGGGTCTGGGGATGAGTACATGGAGGTGACCACCAAGGGGCGCTACCGCATCAAATTGCTAGGAAAACGCAAACAGTCTTCTATCACAGGTCAGTTCTGGAAATACTTTAATAGTTGGGACATTTGCTCATTCATTTCATACAGAGAATTAAATAAGATGTGAGATACCACTGTCATATTATGAGGTAAGTTAGCAGTTAGCTTAGCATTACTCAAATCGTTGGATTTTTTTTTTCTTAAACAAACAAGATAAGATATGTTAGTAAGTTAGCTTTACAGATGCAGGTATGGAGGCAAAGCTAGCTGGGTTTCCGCTCTTTGTGCTAAGCTAAGCTAAGCTAACCTGCTGTTGGTGTAAGCTCTGTGTTTTCTTGACCTATATAATGGTCTTATACTTTATATCAAAATGTATAAAGTGATAAAAGACAACTATCAGACTGAAGTTATTTTTTCCTAACTTCGTCTTATTTTTCTCTCTGCAGATTTCTTCAAGGTGAAGAAAAGGAAGCACCTGCATCACAAGACCCCTACTCGGCAGTAGAAAAAGAAAACTAGAACCAGCGTGGGATCACTTAGTGGTCGACAGCCTTCTACATGTCACCTCACATAGATATGCATCATATCAAATGTACATATGTAGCAATTTCTAAATGACTGTTCGCAAGCTCGTGCAGCACGGGCTTAAGAACTTTTCTGACGTCACATACTTTTAGTTTTTCAGCACAAGGAAGCTACAATAGTCCTGGTTAATCATGCTCAGACTTCAGAAACGTTTTTTGTGACAACTATAAATATTTTATATAATCTATATACTGTTTTCCTCAGCTTTCGACAATACTGTGAATCATTTTGAATGCACTCTTAATAACAGAAAACAGGCTCTAGTTTTAAGAGGTTAATTTTCTTCTGAACGGGCCTTGGATAGTATTTGACCTCAGTCCTCGACCTTTTTTCTCCCTCTTGCCAAAAGTCATAGGAGGTTTTGATTAGATGAGGTACTATTTCTGGCCTCACAAAACACTTAGCCTTTAGTCTCACCCCACGGCTCAGAGAGCACGAGTCGAGCCAGGGGTCAAACCCTCATCCAGTGCTCCAAATTTGGCAGCGTGACTGTGATTAGCAGCAAGGTTAAAGGTCAACGGTGGAGGTTAAGCGATGAGGTAATGCGGCCGTGCCTGTGTGATAGGGACTTAAATTCTGAGTATTAATAATAATAATGTTTCCTATGTGACTATTTATTTATTATTCACGATGCTAGATCATCGTCAAAAAAAAAAAAAAAAAAATAGACAAGCAATGCGTCAAACAGGGTAAGATAAGGTGTTTGTGGAAACCTGTGCCATTGCCCCTAAATTATGCGTTAGACTAAAAGTCATTAGGGCTCATATAAACTCCACCGTTGCCAGTCAAAAATAATGGCTGTATATTTTACACCATTACAACAGCAAAAAAATATACCAACTTTATTCCCTTTTTGCTTTGTATTATTTGCATAATGGGGTTGTAACAGATGAGAACATACCTTATTTAGCTGTATGTTTTGTCAGCTTAATGCTTGTAACAATGTAGCAACTCTTTGTTTTTATGTTCTCTTTTCTTCATGAAAGGAATGTAGTGTTTTATCTTGTGCTGCAGCTCAGAGGAATATGACCTTTTGTCAATATGAAGAGCGGAGCTGCTTCACACTTTCTGTCGCTGTGCAGTCCTATAAGTGTTGGCATTATGTATGCGTGTGTACGAGTGTGTGTATGAGCGCGTTGGTTTGTTTATCTTGAGGTTTATCGCAAGCTGCGGTAGCTGAACCAAAGAGAAGTTGCTGTGCCATTAAATTAGAAACACATCATTAAAACACATCGCTCTCTGTTTAGTGATCAGTTAAGGGTTTGAAGCATGTCCAGACCTTCAAATTAAAAGTCTAAACTCATAACTGTGGTTACTCAAATAGGACATGCATACAGTCATTGTATTCTGTATATGGATTAAAAGCCATATTCTTACTACCTCATCAACTGAAACAAGTTAAATACATAGAAACAAAACCAACGCAGCTCAGGTTGTTTGTGTTTGCGGGTGAAAGAGAGACAGAGAAACAGAAAGGAGGGAGGGGAGGGGGGCTTATTATTCTGTTGTGGTAAAAGCTGTCGAGGTTCAGCAGCCTGTTTCAAGTTCCATATCGGGTAAAAGAGTCAGTGTGTCAGACCAGAGGAAACCCCAGTCCAGAGTGGGTCGGGGCTTTTGGTGTCTCCCCCTCTCTTAGCCTCTCTTTGCTTTAGGCTGAGCAGAGGAATTGAGAGTTTGGGGGGGGGGGGACACGGGGAAAAGTTTTATTAGCAAACCTTAAGGAGAAAATGTCTCAGACCCCGTCTGGATCAAAGGATTTCTTTGTCCAGACAAGTGGCCTGTGATTCAGACGCGCTTTTGTCTGCCCCCTTAAAAGTCTCTCAGTCTCTCTTTCACGAACAAACTGCCTCAGTCTGCGTGAAGAATCAGCATGAAAGCAGTTGTTCATAATCATGTTAACACAATGTTGGTGTCTGTCATGGACCAACAGGGTGGTGTTTCACAGATCTAAAAATAGCAAACATGGCTATTTTAAATTGTAAAAATGTACTTGTTTGTCTTCTTATATATGTGTGTGTGTCTGAGACAGTGTTTGTGTGCGCCTATCTTTTCAGCGCATCTAAGAGGAAACTTTAAAAGTTTATATTAACTTATTTTGAGTTCGTTTCATTTGTTATGTGGGGAAATAATCAGAAATTCCCCCTTTTTGCTACAACTAACTAATTGTGTTATTTCTGAGACTATATCTTTGCACTACTTTAAACATTGTTGACAAGAGACCTATTTTTGTATGGTAATCCTAAAAAAACCCACAAAACTCAACGAGAAACTGAGACACAGACGAGGATTTTTTTGACATTTAAAACTAACATTTTCCCCTCAAGTCAAACTGTAAGAAACTGATCTTGTAGCTTTGTTAGTCTCCCTCAAGTCCGTTTGGAAGAGAAATAACTAAACAAAATAAATGTCAAGATTGTCCAGTCAGTGTCTCACTGTGCCCAAGCAAACTTAGCTTTCCTAATTCACCTGTCGCAGCTATATCAAAGTGTAGCGTTCCTTTTTTTTTTTTACTTTGTATATGCATGAATGTATGATAATCTTTGTACAACATATGTTCTAATTGTGTTGTAATTTAAAGCTGGTTCGTATGTATCCTTGCAACATGTAAGAAGTGTATTTTTATGGGATCAGAATCTTATCCTTTTTGTTCAAATTTGTTTAGAAAATATTATATTGCTGGGTTGTTGGTACACTGTTGCCTTTCATTTTGTTGATTTCATAGTGTTAAATAAATAAACTGTTCATGAAAGAGATGATATAAACCTGAAAACACTGGTGTGAAGTTTTTGTTTCCTTTCCGTGTTAAGAGTTGTAAACATGAACTTATACAGAGATGAAGAAATGTTGGAAATAGAGTTTCTTGTCCTACTAGCACCCCCTGGTGGTGTTAAGGTAACATTGCACGCAGTCAACGATTAAAGTGGAATTTTGCCGCCAAAACAGCCCTGACCCGCCAAGGCATGAACTCCACTAGATCTCTGAAGATGTGCTGTGGTATCTGGCACAAAGACGTTAACAGCAGATCCTTTAAGTTCTGTAGCATTTTTGCAGGCCACTGCCATTGGGGAACATCGTTTCCTTGAAGGGGTGTACTAGTCTACTTAGGTAGATGGTACGCACCCGGCCATCCACATTAACTAAAAGAAAACATGATTCATCAGACCAGGCCACCTTCTTCCATTGCTCAGTGGTCCAGTTCTTATGCTCGGGTGCACATTGTAGGTGCTTTTGGCGGTGGACAGGGGTCAGCATGGGCGATTCGCTTTGTGTTCTGACCCCTTTCTATCAGAAGTAGCATGAACTTTTTCAGCAGTTTGAGCTACAGCAGCTTTTCTGTTGGATTGGACCACACGGGTCATTGCGCAACAATAAGGGCTTAGCTGCCCATGACCCAGGCCGGGAACACCCCACAAGAGCTGCAGCTTTAGAGATTCTCTGACCCAGTTGTCTAGCCATCACAATTTGGCCCTTGTCAAAGTCGCCCATATCCTTGCCCTTGCCCATTTTTCCTTCTTCAAACACATCAAGTTAGAGGACAAAATGTTCACTTGCTGCCTAACATATCCCACCCACTGCCAGAGGCCATTGTAAAATGATAATCAGTGTTAATCACTACACCTGTATGTTGGTCATAATGTTACGGCTGATCGATGTATGTTTTTTGGCAATAATGTGTCTTAATGCAACTTTGAAGCTTTAGTAAAATTTAAGTCAGAAAAGATGAAAAATTAAGTTTCAAAAATGAAATTCTAACTCTTTTAATCTCATCTGAAAGGTTCTGTAAATGTTTATAGATGACCAAAACCAACATTTGCAAAAAGTAATTTGCATTTATTTAAAATGAGGATTTGCATTTACATTAGTTAAAACAAGAAGTTCACATAAATAAAAAAGAGAAAATTCACCACAGATAAAGTTAAACATTCCACATAGATTTACATTCAGTTACATTTGATTTGGCAAGTGTTATCAGTTGCTTACGATCTTACAGAACAAACCTGTGTCACTTTTCGCTATCACCACTTTTCATGGTGATTCGTGTACGTACATGCAACTGAGAAAACAAGCTCTTGTTTTTAGACATAGTGGCGGGAAAATCACAAATTGTAATGCCAAATTTCCCCTCTGGGGATCAATAGAGTACAATCTTATCTTATCTTGATCACTTCTTTTCTTCTTTCCCAAAGAATGGTTGGTTATTGAGTCTAGTAAAGAAGGTTGGAGATAATTTTCCTACTTTGATCATGAGTCATTTTAAAGTATTTTATCTTAATTTCTCTTTAAAATGAAACTGAGACACCGAACAAAAAAATGTGCAAATCTGCTACAGAGAAGAAACTTTTCTCTTCCTCAGTGTGTAAGAGGCGTGTTACATTGTAAACTTAACATGTGAGGAGACATGAAAGATTCCCCTTCTAATTGTCTGTCTGTCAGTGTGAAGGGTTTTTTAATCGATATCTCTTGTTAATTAAGACACTCAAACTTGAGGCGTAAACATTCCCATGAACGGGAAGTGAAAAAGGAATGATGGTCAAATATCATGTCAGTGAAAGACACATGAGGAACAGTTCCCATGATGAAAAGGCTTTACAGTATAGATTGTAAACCTGGTTACACAAACACTCTCAATAAGAGAAAACAAGTGGCTGTGAGGTGAAAGAATCCCAAACCCCGGCTAAGGTGTGGTTAAGAAGTGGTTCACTAAAATCAAGACTTTGCCTGATTACCATAAAAATACTACAATACTACAGTGCAAATAACCTCAACCAAAAATATCATACATATCTACATAAGCTGATGATACATTTCTACATCACAATATTTTTCACATTAAGCAACCCCGGCTCCCACATAGCCTCAGAGGGACAGAGATCTTTAAGTTAAGAAGTTGTGATTTAAAAGGCCGAAAGCTGATTCAACTTGACTCAAGAGCGGCTATATTTTAAAAGTTTTTACATCCATTTAAATCGTAAAATATTTACATTCTGTGATGGCCTTACATCTGAACTCACAGACTGATTGACAGCCAGGTCCCTTTAAAAGCCTCTTTCAGTCAGGCACTAAAACAAGTGTACATTTACATATAGGAGTGGATAAGACTCTCTGCCTGCTCACACGTGTGTTATCAGACACACACTGCTGGTTGTGGAAGTTCAAACTTCCTTAACAATCATAGTGGAGAGAGACAGCGTTCACAAAATCTTTCCAGCCTCCAGAAACTCACCTAAAAGGAGTTTCAGAGCAGCCCTGCTATAACTGATAACAGTAGAAACATTACGACTGGCAGATGTTAAGACTTTCACAGCTGGCGGCGCAGCGCTCGCCTGTCTCTCCACATGGCGAGGACCTCTTTGAAGAGCAGAGGAGTGATGAACACGATGCTGCCTCCTGTCTGTAACACACAAACACAAGAATCAAAGTTATAAAAAGGTTATATATATACGGTATATGGTATTCACAGTACTCGAATGGTCTCCACAGTCACCAGATCTCAATCCAACAGAGCATCTTTGGGATGCGGTCGAATGGGAGATTCTCATCATGGATGTGCAGCCGACAAATCTTCAGCAACTGCGTGATGCTGTCATGTCAATGTGGACCAAAATCTCTCTGCAACTTGCTGAATCTATGCCACAAAGAATTAAGGCAGAAGGGGGTCCAACCCGGTACTAGCAAGGTGTACCTAACAAAGTGGCCGGTGAGTGTATTATCCATTGAAGAGACATAAAAAGCCAGGAGACAAAAAGACCATCTTCCTTTTAATATTTGACCTCATTTCAGGTTTGAATGGTCTTGTTGTATCATGGAATCTGGCTGGTGAAACAGTGCCACCTACTGCTTATCTTTATTAACTAACTGCTAATATTTGAGTAACAGTATTGGACTGAAATGTGCATAAAAATAGCATTTTATTTCCTTGATTCTCCTAAAATTCAGTTTGGATTTTGCAATTGAGCAAGCATGGACAAAAAATATATACGTTAAAGTGATCAAACTTTTCCTTCTAAGACATTTCAGAATTTACTTCAGAAGGCATATTGCAATTGCCGGATGTCCTCTTACCATGACGATGAAGAAGTAGAACACATACATCCAGCCCAGCTTGCTCTCAATCAGGGACACCAGGTACTAGAAATGATGAAGACAGAAAAGTCAATCTAACAATCTAATTTACAATCAACATTATCTACAGTAGTTGCTGCAAGATGTTTTTATGTGTACATTTGCACACCTGCAATTGAAAGCTAGTGAATACAGACATATACAATTACATTGGGGCAAATGTATTACTGTCCGTATATCAGCTCTATTTTGAGTGGGAAAATGTATCTTTTTTTCACCTGTCCCCCAGCAGCTCCTATACTTCCAGTTCCATCCACGATGCCTGTAACCGTAGCCAGCGCCTGCTGACTCCCCCTCAGAGCCTCCTGCCTCCCCAGGTCAGCAGAGATGGCCGAGCTGATCATGTTAGATGGACCGCCGATGAAGAAGCCGGTCGTAGCCAACAGCACGGCGTTTATCACCTGGTCATTCGGTGAGCCTGAGGATGAAGACAGAGAGTAGAATTATGATATTGTTGCTAAAGCTAAAAAAATGCTAGCGTTAAGCTTATATAATGAGGTTTATGGCGATGTTACAGGTCAACACTGCTGTACCTATCAAAGAAAGCAATTGGTTTTAGTTCAGGGAAGTAACAGATGTAGGGAAGACTGAAAAAACATCTCTATCGCCCCCTGCTGACTGGCTGCAGTACAGATCATAAATCAAGCCTCCTAAATGTTATAAGATGGGACATGAGTCAAACTATAAAATCAAAATACATGGTACATACATCCATACATACATAGTTACTTCTTATCATGCTGATTTAAGGATGATTGACAGCTCTGTTGACAAATACGGCTTCTGCAGCCGATCTGTTCCGCATTAGCAGAGGAGCCACGGCGAGAGGAGACGTAACTAAAACAATCACGACAGTCATTGAAGTTCCCATATCAGTGAACGTCTGCTTCAGACCTTCATTCGCCCACATAAGGTTGTGATAGAGGAAGGGGGCGGGACATCTACTGTACCAATCAATCTCTACTCCGCAGCACTGACTGCGCAAGAAGCGCAAGAAGGCAAGGGTTTTTTGGCTAAGAGACGCGTTGTCCATCTATTTATATATATTTATTGATTAATCCTTATGATAATTGATCATTTATTCTATAAAAAATAAATATTGAAAATAATGGCATACAATATTGCTGTCCCCATCCAAGAAACAAATCCAAAACTCAACATTTCTTATCTCATCGAGCAAAAAAAGAAACATATGTTCACATTTTTAACAATTTTTTTCTATTCTTGGTGAATAATAACCAGGTAATGGTGTCAATTAAATACTCACGGCTGTATCCCACCAGGGCTCCCATCGCCAGCACCAGACTAGCAGCCAACACTGGCGCTCTTTTTCCCAAGAAGTCTGAAATCAGACCCTGAACGGTCCCTCCTGGTGCACAAAGAAACACAATGGCACAATTACAGACAGTATGAGAAAAAGACAATAAAGATACTAACTCACAGGTGGTTTATGATTAATATAGTATGCATGCATATTTTTCTTATTGTAGCAAGAAGGCGAGCAATATTTGTATTTTTCTATTTTTGCTGGACCAATAGACGAGCTTCCTCGATTAGAGACTATAACTTATATAATGAACCCAAATGCACTTTAATGATTTACCGAATTACAAGATTATATACATTTATAATATTAGTGTTTAAATGCATGTCTATTCAAAAATGATGATATAATGCGTTTATACAGTTTTATTTTTTAGTGCACCAGTACAAATGTCCCTTAAAAAATCTGTTGATTTTTAAAACAAATTTCACTGACACTAATTTAATAAAGGATGGAAGACAATGTATAAATTGCATGTCACTCACCGATGATTCCTCCGACATCGTACCACACAGACAGGCGGTCGGCCTCAGCCTCCTTCCAGCCGTAGTTGTTGCTCAGGTAGAAAGGAAGCCAGAAGAAGAAAGAGTAGTTGACCAGCTTCAGACATGCATAAGCCAGAGAGTACTGCAGAACAAACAGGGGAAGTTTTTTATCATGTAATCTCCGTGGTGAAGTCTTGTTTAAAAGCTCTTTATAAACACATTTCTTTGTAAGAGTTGTGGACTCACAGGAAGCACTCCAGGCAGACAGAACGCCTGGCAGAATCCGATGGCTTTAGGAGCCTCATCCAGAGGTTCGTCTGGCGGCGGTACTGAGTGGTATCGCCTGCCGTACACCTCCACCTCATCCTCCTCGTCGCTCATCAGCGGCCTGTGGCTGTCTGCGTCCGTCTCCACCGGGCTGAGTCCAGTCGACTCCAGGCTCAGACCTGACACAGACACACAAACACACAGTCAAGCTTTGGAGCCTAAATTCAATCAAGAGTTAAGGTCAACTGCTGTGTGTGATGTAAGTTTAAAATGGCTACCGTGGGAATAAGGTCAATTTAAAGTAAACATAGAGTCCTAAATAACAGTCCTTACCAACTTCTTTTGGGGATGTAAGCAGGCCGAAGAACACCACAATCCCTCCAGCAAACTGCACCACTGAGGTCACCAGGAAGGCATACTGCACATAGCAACACACAGTACATCATGTTAGCATTAAGCTGCTGAGAATATTATGCTAAAAGGCATCAATATAAAGTGCGTGTGTGTCTTACCTCGTATCCATACTTGAGCACGCTAGAAGCCAGGAAGGCTCCCAGGATGTTGCCCACTGATGCACAAGCGCTCCACAGGCCAAACACAAAGCCTCGACTAGAAATAAAACAAGAAGTTCAGTTATATAAAGTTAGAAATTAAGTAGAATTTTCCGTAAACTGGCAGATAATGTGTTGCTATTTGTATATTCAGCAAATTTTGTTAACAAGCCCTGAAGAAACTGAGTCTAAATGGCGTCTATGTTTAGCAGCAGCAGCAGCAGTGAATGGATGCCATTGTGCGAGTGTGAGCGAGTGTGTTTCCCCTTCTCGCCTAACTTGGTCGAAATATTTCAGGCTGCACTGATGTTGCAGTTTTAATCCAAACATATCCAACACTTGAAGCACTGTTAGACTAATGAAGGTTTTGTAAACGAAGTAAAGTCACCCACCCCGTCTTGCCGAACCAGTTGCCCATGACGGCCACGACGCAGGGCCAGACAGCCGACTGCAGCAGGCCGTTCAGCACCCAAAGGCCGCAGTACAGGTAGACGTTGTAGATTTTGAGCCATTCTGTGAGAGTGCCAAACACAAACTCCTGCAAACATATAGACAGAAACAGTTATAGTCCGACATATTATATGAATACAAAGCATTACGAAAGCAGCCGAACATAAGGTCTTTGAACTCACCACTGCAGCAGAGCCACACAGGCCGAAGCAGAGCACGTAGCGCAGGTTCACTCTGTCCCCAATCACACCGCTCAGATACAAACCCTGTGTGCACAACACAAAATTAGACGAAAAAACAAGTAAGATTAACAGTGAAAGATGCAGCCTCTCTTCTTGTTCTATAATCTGAATTTTCCTCCCAGTCCTAGTTGCTTCACTGCTCACCACTGCGTATGAGAAGAGGAAGATGGAGTCCAGAGCTCCCAGGAACAGCGTGGCCTGTTTTACATCGTCAAACAGACGGTTGTCCTCCCATGTCTGAGACAGTAAAGAGAGAAAACCGTTAATTACATCTCTGTGTAAACAGCGTAGTCCATTTTGTTACCACGGCCGTATAAATGGAAAGCATCTTCTTAATTGAGACATGTAATGTGCAAATATTTGATTTTGTCTTTGGGCCCAGTGAACACAGCACATTGCATAAATACATAAACGCTGTGGATTTGATTAGTTTGAAAAGGCAAGCTACTTTAGGATCCATTTCTGATTTAGAATCAAAATTGTGACACCCCTATTAAAGGCTGTGTGTTCTGCTGGAGCAGAGTACCTCGCCAGGGGAGTAAGCAGTTGCACTGCCATTCTGTAGGGTTGGCGTCCACTGGGCCGAGATGCTCACTTTCACATTGCTGAACGTCTTCCTGGACGCATGCAGCAAAACATAGCTGGAGAGGCAGAAAACAGAGGGGTAGCAACTGCTTAATTAATGAACAGATGTTAAAGGGGGGGTATTATGCAAATTTCAAGCTTTATGTTTCACTCTGTGATACCTGTGGAGTAGCTTAGCATAATTTACAGTTAAAAAACACTCCTCATTTTTCTAACACTGGTGCTCTGTGCAGGCCCTCATACAGCCTCTGCCTGAAACAAATCAGTCAGCTCTGCCACTTTAAGGAACCCCGCCCCTACAAGACCGCTTTCTTCTGATTGGTCCAGCTCTCCGAAGCCTGCTGAGGCTGCACTTTGTGATGTTACAATGTGCGGCGTGTAGAACAAACTGTGTGAAACCTGGTGTTCACAGCAGCCTGCAGACTGAGCTGAGAAGCCTGGGGATTACTCCAACATACTTTCACTTTCAGATTTGAAACTTCACCCACGTTTAGTCTGGGCATCCAACATTGTAAAATGATATATACGCCTTAAAATGTGAACCAGCATATTACACCCTCTTTTAAAGATAACAAAGGGCGTGCAGAAGGTTAAATTCCAACGTAGCTGCATTTCAATTCTGACTAATGATTTTACAGGAAACACACCAACATAAAATCTTTACTAAAGAAAGAGGAAATGACAGAGATCCATTTTTTGCTGAGCAGCAGTCTGCGCTGTGTGCAACTAGCTGCTGCAGACGGCACTTTGCTTTGCTCCTGATAAGAGGGTCACACAGAGGCTGCAGACGTGTGACACCAAATCTACTGTAATTAAAGATTAACAGCAGCACTGACCTAAATCAATTCTTGGCATGGGATTTACCAGGTGACCCGAACTATAATGCATTTCCTGCTTTGTTGCTGTGCATTCATTTTAAAATATGCCGAAAATTTCACTTTGTTTTTTTAAGTCCCTTTTAATGTGTGTCGCAACCCAGCCTATTGGAAATCACTACTTTTTGTCTATGTTATCTTAACTGCATCTCACCTAGTGTAACCTTGCTCCATAGACCTTTCACCTGATTTAACAGCTCATTCCCAGCACATTTTTGCACTAGCTACCATTCATTTTATGTAACACCATTTTTTTTACTCGAGGCATGTTCTTGTGGCTCCATGGGCTACTGCCAAATATGTGCAATCTAATTTTCCCCATCTTTCCTGGGATTTTCCCAGTAAATATGCAACAAAACTTCCTGGAAATATTCTGAAAAATGAAACAAAATATCTACAAAAAGAAACATGACCACAGGATCATCTAGAAACTAACCCAGGAGGTTCTAAAGGAAAGTCTCTGACGCAGGGTGGGTCTAGATTACCTAAAGAAGGTGAGGAGGAAGGCAACCAGATGATGATGGGTGTACTGTGACAAGTAGCCACAGCACGAGGGAGGCATCACAGGGGCGGCCTGAGGGAGGAAGGATGAGGTGGAGGACGTGGAAGGAGGTGGTGGCGGTGGAATTCTTCAGGGGGAACAGCAACAGGACAGGGAGGGGGTTCAGCTATGGTCTTCCACTATGCCAGATGGGATAAGCACATCACTTGGGGAATGACAAATAAGCCTGAAAAGAAGGGATTAAAAAACAATATTAAAATGCTTAACTGATTGTTTATGTATGACAGAAGAGCACACACACACACACACACACACACACAGACAGACTACCAGGTTTACAGCCAACCGTATATGTTTCATGCAAAAAGTTTCAGGGTGACTGTTCCTTTTAAAGAGTGCAGAGTTTGACTTCACCCAAGTTTGCCATGACCAGGTGATGAATGTAAAGTTACCTGTTCCTGGATGATACCTGCACTATTACAGGCATTTTCTTGTTGAGAGAATCCATCCCCTTGGGGTAAAAGAGAGTGTAAATGGATGCATTTGGTCTGAATGTTGGGTGTTGTCTGGCACTTACAGGTATCAATGAGCCCAGTGTATAACTGACCGCCTCTGAAACCATTACACCTCCCCCAGCAGCCTGTTAAACACGCACTACCATATGTTGTTTACACAAGGCTTTAATAAGTAAGAACTAGGGATGAGTCACTCGCTCTCTTTCAGTCACCAATATGATCCTGATACCTCAAATCTGGCTGATACCGAGTACCTTTTCCAATGAATTTTGAATGTGTATTTCCCAGTGTTATCATGTGTTTTCCTTAAATAAAACATTAAAAACATCTGAAGTTACTGTGCTACAAAGACTGGAACAATGAGAGTGAAAAGAAGGTACTAAATTCTTCCTCTTTTTTCTTATCTTCTGGTCCAACTGTTTTTACTGTTCCTGCAATCCTAAAGTATTGGCAATTCTCAAATGTTTCCTTTTGACATCTTACTCTAATAACATCTGTAGGAGCGGACTGTTAGTCACTGAAAGTAGAGGGATAATGATTTCAAATCATTGCTAACTGTATTAAGATCATGTGTTTAAAGTTAAGGAGCACAGGCTATAATCATGTTTTTATAAAACCAGGAAGCCAGATAAACTTTTGAGCAGTCGTCTGCATGATTTTAATTTGAGAACCAGAAGAAGTTAGCAGCCTTAGTTTCATTTCCTCTGTGAAAGACTTCATATCCATTTTATGTTTTTTTAACACTCCTACTCCACCCACAAGATCCTGGTTACCAGTCGAGCACATTAATTGTATCGGTTTGTGTGCACCGTCTACTCAAATTCAAATATTTTCACACATTGATGTTCCAGGGACAGATCGACTTGACTCTCTCAGTAGTTTCCCATTCTTTCACCAAAACACAACAGGCTGTTAAAGCAGACTGTTGAAAAAGTGCTTGTTCGTTTGTATTCAAACCCTTGAGGATACAGAAACTGACAGGTGGGACATGCTTATGCAGCACACCACACTAAAAGGGAAAATGTAAGCAGGAGGTTCTGTTCACAGGACGCTGTCAGTTTTGTAGATTACAGAACAGACCTCTCTGTTACCACTGTTTTTGTTAAATGTGTTGAAATAATTGATTAGCCCAAGCTTCTTTGTAGAAGACCAACTCATCTTTATTTCAATACACAATACACCCATATATATATGGTATATTCAAGTAATATTCGCCAACCATTTGTTGTTTTTAATGGGTGTATTTGCCACTTTTACACCCAACAGTTTCTGTACATCTCTGCCTCACTGAGTGACAAGGCACATAACGCTACTTGGTGCCTTTAGCTACATAGCCAGGTATACCGCTAACTTTAAGGTTTAACGAGTCATTTAAACCCTAAGTCTACGAAAAAAAAATCGGCCAGGCACAGCTTAGAATTTTAAAGAAACAAGAAAATAAACCAAAGCTTTTTCTTACCTTTCTGTGCAGGTAGTCGTAAGCTACTTTGCTCTTCGTGTGGCAGACAATCTGTGTTTACTGTGGATTCCTGTGTCATGAGCGTCGCTGCCCACAACATGAGCGCGGCGGCGCACTGCTGCCCCCAGCAGGACAGGAGTGGAATGACAGGCATAGAGACAGCGTAGAGTGACGGTAGAATCTGTGAGAAACAGCTGCTCAGCTTTCACCTGTCACTGTGCCACTTGTGTGGCAGAGCCAGCCTATCATTGGCTGCAGGAAGATTTCAACATAGTTTAAAATCTCTACCGCCAAAATTATTTTGTTAAACACTCCAGGTTACTGCCTGACACTGCAACAGGGATCCTGTCTGCACTTGAACTCTGGTAAGTCTTTGACAATGATAAATAGTACTTTTTTCGATTATGTGATTAAGTTGTGTGTTAACAATTTTTTAAGATGAGATAAGATTCGAAAACCATACAGCTTTTACATTTAAGGATTTAAATGATGATAATTAGTTTAAATATTGAAGTAATATGTGTTTTAGTGCTAAAGGGCACACCTAAGTTTATATATAGACTAGTGTGACAAGTAAAAAATAAGATCCCAAAATGTCAAAAATAAAAAAGAAATCATACAACGTAGTGCAGCCTTTGAAAAAAATATTAAATAGGCAATAAGACATTTATAAAAATACAACACAAGCCAGTTTAGAGAAAATATGCTTACTGTGCTTATAAATCAATTACATTTTAGGTTTTGCAAATGTCATAGGAACTATTTTATGTATGTGAAAGCAGTAGGCTAACACACCATGGGGCAAGTAGTGTAGGCTGCTATCCTACAGCTGCATGAGCAACTGCAGCTCAGAAGCAGTTGTGATGTGAATTCCAATGAACTTCAGATTTGGAGGGAAATAATGTCACACAATGTCGCCCACAATTTCCCTGCACCCTGAATGCAAGATTTACTTAGTAACGAGAGTCATTTATTTATTTTTCATAGCTAGCTAACATAAAGAGAGAGAGAGAGACATTTGAGACTGAGATAGAGAGAGAGGGAGGAAGTCACATCCAGGGTGTGTGGGGGGAGAGAGAGTGAATGAAAGTTAGGCATAGAAGAAGAGACAGGGAGAGGATGGTACAGTAGTTAGAGGTGAGACCATTATGTCTCTATTTTATCTTTATTAAACATATGAGGTCTTGCTTTACGGCTTAAATCCAATAAGAAAACCTACAGCAGACTGATTAACCTGGACAGACAACCCACTACAGTGGTTTGGAGGTTTTACCAATGGATATTATAGCAGCATCAGTTGCATTACGCGGCAATTTCATTAGTAAACACATGGAAACTGTGCGACAGAAGGAGGTAAGAAACAGATTTAATTTTATATTGTATATCACTGAATTTGATGTGTAAAATGGGATTTCAATGGGATTTGTTGTCTCATATTTCTTTGGCTCACTATTGGAAAGTAATGCCATGTTTTAAGTTTTAAATATATTTGTATTATTTCTTAAAAATAAGAGGTGGAAAAAGTGTTTTGTTTCTCATATCCTTAAAAGCAACCTCTACAAAGTGAAAAATGCAACCACTTCTGCTTTTTGTGATTAACTGTTCAGCCCTGGATGGTTTCTTTGCCCTTATCATAAACTATGTATCTGAATTTTTTCCACCTTATCAGCTATGTCTTTAAGAGCCGTATCCAGTCCCCCTGCTCATACACACTGTCATTTGGACTACATATCAGCTAAACAAATGATGACAACAGGGCTGGGAAATAACCAAGCGCTATCTTAGAGGCCACTGAACTTTGAAACGTTGGCCTTAGAGATGTGAAAGTATGAGAGTGAAGAGGAAGAGAGCATTTTTAGTCGCTGTGCGGGACAAAGGTTAGCTCCCTGTGAGGGGAAAGACGCAGAGTAAGGAGCATACAAGAGTACACCAAAGGAAGGAAAAAGCAGAGAAGAGTGATGCAGTGATCAAAGAGCTCCCTAATGATTGTTGAAATGTTGGTTTGTGTGATGAACTGCTCGAGGGAGTTCAGCTGGGTCCCTGGCTGTCGTGTTTTTCCTTGAGCGGGCTCAGCTGTGCCCCCGAATACTGCAAATAATCAGCTGTTAATGAATGATCAAAACATTTCAGCCCATTTGCACACAAATGTGAAAAAAAGTCTTTGTCGACATATTTAAGTGGCGTTTTCCTCACCTGTTCCTCAGTGTCCTGCCATGTCTCTCTACCATGTTTTATCCTGAGTGCGTGCGTGTGTGTGGGTGAGTGTATGTGTGTGAGTGTGTATGTGCATACGTGTACATGTGTGTCTGTCTGTATCTGTGTGTGATAAAGTGTATGTGTGCCTCTGCGGGTGGGTCGGGAGGGGCAAGTTTCCAGTATTTGTATTATTGTGATATGTTTTTAATTCTAGTGATATGATTTTAATTTTTCTGTGAAGCACTTTGTGTTGCATTCTTTTTGCATGAAAGGTGCTATATAAATAAAGTTTGATTTGATTTGATGATATTTAGTCTTATTGAAAAAGCACATTGTCAATTGGAGCCAAGCCAAACAGGATGCTAATAAAAAAGTTGATATGCTAATTCTGAAGTGCTAAGAAAAGCTTAGAGGAATCACTATAAAGATGCTTTCCTATCTCTCTGTCTCAGGTGTACAGGGATCATGGCGGCCTCTAAGAGAATGACCAGGCCGGACTGCATCTACTCCACTGTCAACAGGTTTGTATGGCTTTATCAGAGCACATTTTCCCTATAGGAAAGGTTTTTTTTTTCTTACATAGCTTGAGAAATTAGCAACAGTTTAGGTTGCCCTTTTAACTCATCGCACCCATTAAGGAAAAGTCAGAAAAGGGTCTCTCAACTTATGGCTTCCCATTTCCTCCGGTTTATTTATCAAAACATAACAATTTGATGAAATGGGCCCTGGTCCAAGTATGTGTTTATTGAGTGAGCTGATGAGAAGAAGATGCTCGGTCATAGGGTTGTCCTCTGGCATTTACTCACAGGCTGAATTTTCCCACTGTTGCCATAAAAAGACAGAGTGTCCCCTAACTGGCAGTTACAGGGAATGAACTGGGAACTCCAGGGAACTGACAGCGTTTTACTGAGGAATTCTGTAAAAAATATGGTTCCAACTATCTTTGTATGACGTAGCCCTTATATGCCCAATATGATGAGCTTAAAGGGATAGTTCGTTTTTTTTGTGGGGGTTGTATGAGGTACTTATCAATCGTAAGTTTACTACGTACAGTATAACAGTCAGCATGGACCATGTTAGGAGAAGCCGGCCAGAGTTCCTACACGGAAGGGAAGCTAAACACCGCTGCAGATGGGGTCACAAGTGTTTTTTTTGTTTGTTTTTATTATGTAAAGTGACTTTTAGTACCATGAAAAGCGCTATACAAATAAAATGTATTATTAATATTATTATTATTTAAGCACCATGTACTTTAGCCACTTAAAAGGGTCCTGCATATAAACAAACATGTCAGTTTAGTGTATTTTAGTTTTTTGTCATCGTTTCACATTGCAACAGACAACCCTTTCCCTCGACACTATGTCTCACTCTGCACATCGGCACTGTATACCTCGCATGCAGTGCATGGTATCGGATCAGCTGTTTGGGTCAGCGGTTTGTAGAAGCGACAACACATGAAAGAAAATACAATGTTATGGAAACGAAAAAGTGCCCTACCCATGCTGTGATGTGTATTATGCCATATGTCAGCTGTTTGGCTCAGAATGTGCCACGGCTAGCACAAACTGAAATCAAACTTCATTTTAGATGTCACCGTTGGTGCTTGCTTGTTTTTTTCCCCCAGACTGTTCTATTTTGTCTGTTGGTCATGTATTCATTCCACCACTTGTGTAGCAGAAGACATTTCAATCATTCAGCCCTCACTTTTAGCTGTTTAAATGTTTATCCACCTAAGCTAATTATTTTAAATTCTTCTACAGCACATTCAGCTAACATCATCCATTTCAAACATTCAAAATAACTGTTAAACGTCTGTTTCTTGCTAGCTAATTGGTTCTAGCTTACCTAACTAATTTATCCAGTACGTTTAGCTAACTATTTCAAGTATTTATTTAAACCGTTTAGCAGTTATATTTAGGAATTTTATTAACTGCTTATCCATTGGTTAGCATGAACTTTTAATAAACAGTGGCTGACAGTTTAGACCTGCTCAACACTAAAAATGCCTTGAGATAACTTCTATTAGCTTGCTTGCTAGGTAACAAAACATGCCCTAAGGTAACTTCTGTTAGCTTGCTTGCTAGCTAAAAAAAAAGTACCCTGAGATAACTTCTGTAAGCTTGCTTGCTAGCTAACAAAAATGTGCCTTGAGATAACTTCTGTTAGCTGGCTTGCTAGCTCACAAAAAGTGCCCTGAAATAACTTCTGTTTGTTTGCATTATAGCTAACAAAAAGTTCCCAGAGATAACTTAAGTTAGCTCACTTGCTAGCTAACAAAAAGTGCCCTGAGATAACGTCTGTTAGCTTGTTTACTAGCAAACAAATAGTGCCCTGAGGTAACTTCTGTTAGCTTGCTTACTAACAAGTTGTCACACTCTCTCAATGGAAAGGAGTTGCTCAGGTGCTGAATGACTGAGGAGGTCTGTTCTGTGTAATATCCTGGCAAGTAACCTACTGCTTAGTGTACCAATAAATTAAGTCAAGATCAGAATTTGATCATTTATTTATTTGATCATTTAATTTTCGAATTACTTTACTGAACAGCAATGGGCCTACTGTTACGTTGAAACTAACAGTAGGCCTATTGCTGTTTGGTATCACTGCTGTTAACATGGTCATCACTAAGTTTATATTAAAAAATATTCTGTTTCATTTTGGTCATGTCTGTTTTTTTGCTTTTATCATTTTATATAAGTTTTTAAACCTCAGGAAAAACTTTTTCTTTGTTTGTTTAGGCTAGAGAAAGGCTGTCTTGTTAAGGCAAGGCAATCCAATAATTCGTCAGTGGGAAACAAGGGAGCTGGGCAGAGAAAAGAAGGGGCACCAAAGCTACCCTTCACCCCATTAGACAACCTGAGCAATCAGCGGGAAGAATCATCCATGATGGCGCACAGGAGGCCGACGCTTGAAGCTCACAGCAATGAGAAAACTCTCTTAGGCAACAAGCTTCCCAGATCCAATGGATGCAACATCAAGGACAAGATTTCTCTGTGGGAGGGAAAGGAACCCACTCACCCAGCCATTACCTCGGGATCTGTGGTCCAGTGTGCTAACTTAAAAAGGACAGAATCCCTGACCAAAAGCAACAGTCAAATTTATGAGCAGAGTGTAGAAAGTTGCAGGAGTATGGGCCATGAGGAAAAGGAAAATATTGGGAAAGAGTGTTCAGGAAAACCTGGGGACTCAAGGCCTTGTTCACCTTTAGAAACTGGAATACAGCAAAGAGGTACAGTCAAGAACAGCAAGCCGAGCAAAGATCAAATGGAGGAGTTTGGCAGAGCTGTCTACAAGGAAAAGCAAGATCACGAGAAAGAGAATGAAGAAAGGCTTCAGGATTCAAGGCCTTGTTTGCCTACTGTGTCAGTGCAGCCACAGGTGGGGACATTGAGGAGCAATGAGAGGAGAAAAGGGGAACAAAACAGCCAAGAAACGAGGGCTGTATTCACTCTTTTTAAAAAGCTGGAGGCTATGGGGGAGAATCATGGGAAAACTCCTCCAGAGCTTGGAAACTACTTCACTCCACCGAGCAAGGACAAACAGGTAGAAGTTAAGAAGAAAACAAATGAAGTTACGGTTCCAGAAGGGAAACAGAACCAGGAGAATGTGTACACAGAGCCAGGGGCGCTTCCCATCAACCCGGTCCCCAAACCCAGACGTACTTTCGAGCATCCAACCAATGGCACTATTGGGAGATGTGAAAAGCAGGGGAGAGGGCAAAGGAACCTCCCCCCATTGCCATCCAGCTCTAAGAAATCTTCCTCAAAATCTCCTTCTGGTGTCTACGGGAGACCCAGGGGTGACCGAGCCAGAGACAACATCAACAGGTAAACGGAACAAAATGTAGTTCGTAGCCTATACTAGCTAAAGCTAAACAAACTTAATATCCAGTTTTGATATTGCACTACCTGTATGAATGAGAAAAAACGAAACAGATAATAATGTTAGATGAATCATTTAATACATTGCACTTCTCCTTTCACCATGACAGGAAATCCTTTGAGTTTGAAGACCTCGCAAGGTCAACCAGCCCACTCTTCTCTCGCTCACTGTCTCAGGAACATCACTATGAAGACATCCTAGGTCAGAGACCTCTATTGCGTTTTAAAACGTGTTGGAAAAAGAGTTATTTGCCTTCTAAATCATTGTGAAATGAAAAGGCCTATCTTTCTTATGTTTGCTAGGTAAATGAAGTAGTTACACCCAGTAGTAATGAAGTTACACCCAGCAGCCAGTTAGTTTAGCTAAGCATAAAGAATGAAAACAAGTGGGACAGCTAGTGACGCTCTGTTTTTAAGTAAAAAACAAACAAACTATGAAGCACCTCTAAAAGTCACTACTCACATGTTTTGTGTTTGTGTTTAATCTGTACAATAACCAAAGAGTAAAAACGACAGCTTATGTTTTTAAGACAGGCTGGGCTACTTGTTAGCCTGGAGTTTCTTCTGGTTGCCGGCTAATATAACATCACTTTGACAGACTAACCTACTTATTGAGCTTTAGGGCTTGCAGGGTAATTTTTTTAACCGCTGGATATGCCAAGCTATCTGTTTTCACCTGTTTCCATTCTTTGTGCTAAGCCAAGCTAGCTTGCGGGTAGCCTTAGCATCACATTATTAACCAGATGAGAGTCGCAGCTTTTTACTATTATTATACTTTCAAAACTGTTAAACTACGCCCTTTAATCAAATATGTGGACCTTTTCTTGAATATTTACTGATATTTTCCAGAATCCAGAAGTGAAGTTAATGTTTCTTCTTATTTATGTACATCCGAAAGAAACAATATGAAACCATAAAGATTTAAACAAATTTCAGAATGTTGAATAGAACTTCTGGCAACTTTACAAGGAAAATGTTGAATAGAACTTCTGGTAACTTTAAAACGGGAAAAAAAACAATACTCAATACTTATAATTTATATATTATAAACATAAAAAAAACGTATGATAAGATTGCCATCTTTGGTCTCCCTACAGACTCATCCAAAGAGAACCCATATGAGGACATAGAGTTGGAGAGTCAGTGTTCCCAGCAGTCTTTGCCCTCCTCTCCTGGCGCTGATACTGCCAAGGTTCCTACAATACAAGCCAAGCATAATACTTTAAGTTGACAACAATTCTTGTTTAAACCATGTTGAAAATGATTATTCCGTCAACAGATCTCGAGGCCCGGCTTCTTTAGGCAGAATTCAAACAGGAGCTTCAAGCTACTGGACCTGCGAAGACCCAACCAGTCGAGTCACCGCACCAGCAGCAGGGGTGTTTCATCTCCACCCCAGGTCAGCCCCCCTTCCACTCCTGATGGGCCTCAACACACTTCCTATCTGCCTGGGGATCCCTACAGCCGCACATGTCACAGGATACCAACGGTGAGTCTTAAGGGGCATATTTTAAAGCTGTAAATGTACAATGTTTGATAATCCAGAACATTGTGCTGTACTTCTTTACATTGAGAGAAATCTTGTCTCAAACAGGTTGTACTTAGAATCAACAGCATCTTTGAGTCTCGGATCGGGAAGAAACATCTACGGAGGATCTATCATTACGCTGAGACAAGCTCAGGGAGAGGTGATAATGTAGTGATTAAAGAAATTAAACTTTCTTCTTTAAGTTATCTCTGAACAATAACTTAATTGTGGTGTTTTTGGTTAAGAGACATGACTTTTGTTTCCAGTAACAGATGACAACAGTGACTCGGAGAGTGAAGTTGAAGAAAGAGCAAAAGGTAGAATACCAAAGTTCACCTTTTCTTCTTTTGGTTTTTACAAATTCACCTTATTTAATTCATAACAATAATTTATCTAATAATCTTCTCCTCCAGCTCAACGTCAGCGTCTCGTGTCGGTCAAGTCCATACTGAGCAAGCCAGGCCACTACAACGGTACCAGCAACTCTCTGGAGCAGGAGCTCCACCAGCGTCAGCTCTTTGAATATTTTCTAGTTGTGTCTCTGCAGAAGTCGAAGGGTGGAGCCCACTATCTGCCGGAGGTCACGCAGCAGTTCCCACCAAAGGTCCGAAGCAGAGGAGTGCCTCAATCTTTGCTTGTTTTTTGTGGTTTTAAAGGGGCAATCCACTGATTTTTACATAAATTTAATTCAGGACTACAGTTCAGGACTGTGTTCTCATTTAAATCTGTATCCTCATAATGGTTAATAAAGACAGGCCTACTTGTATCTGTTAATTATGGATAAATGTGCATTAAATTTAGAGTAAAGTCCGATTGTGTTTTTGCTTTGTCATGTTGCAGCTCGAGCGAAGCTTCAAGTTCATGAGGGAGACGGAGGATCAACTGAGGATCATTCCTCAGTTCTGCTTCCCCGATTCAAAAAGCTGGGAGCCGGTGGAGAACTACCCAAGGTGAGATCAATAATCTTTTTATCTACATGTATTTTTATGAACACAAATATGCTAATACCATTTTTATTTGTGTATTTGTTATGGGTCTTCCCTCACAGTGAGATGTTCTCCTTTGTTTTGACTGGAGAGGATGGGAGCAGGAGGTTTGGATACTGCCGGCGATTACTGGTAAATAGAAAATGAGAAGAATAAATAAGTGCTCTGCTACTGGACAGGAAGTGGCTAAATACCACGATGACGGCTGAGTAAATAACCGTGCCAAAATAGTCGGCGTGCCTGTGGGAAAACAGTCCATCTCAGAGTCTGGGAGGAAGCGTGTGAGACTGGGAAAGTGTGTATGTGTGTGTGCGGATTCGCATATGTTTCTATGTGCGTGTTTCTACAGATTGTGTCAGGTGACAACCTTGAACATTTCTCAATTTACGAAACATTTTCTTAAAACAGTTGTTAATCCAAAAAATACATGGCTTTTTTACTCAGATTTTCAAGTTTTAAAAAGGTTTTTTCGACAACTTTCCTTCATCTTACTTCTTTCCGTCTTTTCAGCCCAGTGGAAAAGGCAAACGTCTACCAGAGGTCTACTGTATTGTTAGTCACCTTGGCTGTTTCAACCTGTTCTCCAAGGTAAACTGCCTCAACAGATCCCCTCGAATAACGTAAATGACATAAAAGTAAGTTTAGTAAATTTATAAGGTGTGTGTATGTGTGTGCGCATTTGTGTTTACTCCAGGTGTTGGATGAAGTGGAGAGACGGAGGGCTTTGTCCACAGCCCTTGTGCAGCCCTTTATGAGAGCCATCATGGAGGCTCAGTTTCCAGCTCCAGGCAAAACCATCACTGTCAAGACTTTCCTTCCAGGCTCAGGCACAGAGGTGAATGACACCCGAGGCATTCCAAGCAACAAGTCTAACAATTGGGCTCCAGAAAAATAGAATTTTAGACCAAAGAGTTAAAGGGAAAATCTTAAAGTGGGAAACAAGGCCAGATTTATTGATGCGCAAAACACTCTTCTAATGAGGAACTTATAACCATATCCAACAAATGTCTTTTTTTAACACCCTTATTTTACACACCCAAAAATACTTTAGGTGTGTACAACTACCTAAGGATCATGTCCATTAAAAACCCATAAACAAAAGTGATTTCGGTGTATTTTTTTCCCAGGTGATGGAGCTCTGTCGACCCTCTGACTCACGCCTGGAGCACGTGGACTTTGAGTGTCTGTTCTCCTGTCTGAGTCTGCGGCTGCTCCTTCGGGTGCTCGGGTCTCTGCTGCTTGAGCGAAGGGTCATCTTCACCGCAGAAAAACTCAGGTCTGTACCGTCAGTGGAGCCATTTACCCTGAAGGCTTACACATCATACAAAAATCTATATCACCCCTATTTGAAGGCTCTTAAAATATGAGGTTGCACTGAACATTTTTCTTCCCCTGTTATGCACTCTGCATATTAGGTGCAGACATCAAGCATATTTTTATTATGAAGCTATAAGAAATGTGTGTGGTCCGGATGCACATTCTAAGATAAATTTAAGGCTGCCCCAGTTTTATTTACAGATAATTCCAGAGAGATATTTTAGGACCAGTCTGTTGAGTTGTTGTTGTGCTGGGTCCAGTTTGTTTGTTCTGCAGGACAAATCCAGAGGGACTCAGAAAGAACGGTCACACTAGTAAAGGGCTGGAATGCTAAGTTGAATGACGTAAATGAAAAAAGCATGTAGCTCTACTTTCCTCTCTGGGAAATGTTGCTTTTGGGAATATTCACAAGGACTGGACTGCTTGGCTTGGACTGTAGTTTGTACCACAGCACCCTCATGTGGTGAAGATGAGAAGTATTCACTTCCTGTATATTTATCTGCTCTTCTTTGCCACTTTTTTGTCCATTTTTTAAACTTTCACCCACGAAAAAAGAAACGTTCTGCAAGCATTAAACAGGCAGTTAACTGTATTACTAAAATTTGGCACTATATAAACAAAAATTAATTGATTTAAAGTTCCCATAAACAAGCTAGCAGAGTGCTAATTCATTCAGCACATTTAAATTTTTTCCTTAAAGAAGAGTAAACTAGGGAGGGACTTAGCATAGACTAAATACAAAAAACTGGTTAAAGACAAGTTGCTCACAACATTTTATTGATTTTTTAAATACGTTTTAATTCAATTTTTGTTTACATTCAATAGCCAAGAGTGCTGAATGTGAGAACATTTAAACACAAACACAGTGAGGATCCATAACTGCTAGCTAGCTAGTTTGTAGGTCTTGTGCCTCATGGGGGAGGGGCTTAAAGATTTGAGAAAGCATTACACTGGATGCAAGATTACAATATATCCCAAGGTCCTCATCTCTTCCCACCAGTAATATTCCCTGTGTCCTTCCCTCGCAGTACTCTCTCCCAGTGCTGCCACGCTGTTGTGGCGCTGCTGTACCCCTTTGTATGGCAGCACACTTACATCCCCGTGCTGCCCTCGGCTATGCTCGACATCGTCTGCACTCCAACCCCGTTCATCGTCGGCCTTCTGTCCAGCTCCCTGCCCCAGCTCACAGAACTGCCCCTTGAGGAGGTAAGAGAGGCGCTGATTCTTTGCTTCTAAAGAAAAATTGCCTTATTAATAGCTGTGAACACATTTATTACATCAAATCATAAATGCAGAATGTTGAACATCAGAATAATTTAGGCCTTCTGTAAACAGGTTCTGGTGGTGGATCTTGGAAACAGTCGATTTCTCAGACAGGTAGGCCATTTTTTTATGCCTCTGCAGGTTCTGCACACATTATTTCATCCATAAAATACCAACAAATTCATTTCTATCCTGGTTTGTCACATCTAGTTGGACGATGAGGACTCCATCCTGCCTTCTAAGCTCCAGTCAGCCCTGGAGAATGTTCTGGAGAGAAGAAGAGAGCTTGCTAATGAGAGAGGAGGAGACATAACTAGTGGTGAGACATAACAAGGAATTATTTTGTATCTGTGCAAATTTAGCAGCACCTGATGGTTTAATTTTTGCATGTATGTTACAATAATGATCCTCTTCCCTTCAGACTTTGGCCATCTCAGCACTGTTGTGTCTGAGGCCTTTGTCCGTTTCTTCGTGGAGCTGGTAGGCCACTATCCACTCTTTTTTGTTGGTGAACGGGAAGACGGTTACTCCTCCTCTTCCTCCTCCCCTGTCCCCTGCTCCTTCCAGCGGGAAGGCTTTCGCAAAGCAATTCCGTCTAAGACCACGCGTCGCTTCCTGGAGGTCTTCATGGAGACCCAGATGTTTGGCTGGTTTATCCAGGAGCGAGAGCTCCACAGACAGGCTCTAAAAGGTAAAGAGGTGCAGTAAAAAGATATGTTCAGCTGTTGGAGGAGGGCCCACTTATTCATGTTTCTATCTCTTACTTCAGGATTGTTTGAAGTCAGGGTGCAGGAGTATCTAGACTCCATTCATGAGAATGAACACCGGAGGGTTAACAGGTTTCTCAAAGGCTTGGGTAAGATTATTTTGTTGTTCCTAGCAAGAATTTCTTTGGTATGGTGAAAAAACATTGGTAGAAACTGTTTGAACCACTTTTGTGTCTTTTCCTTTCCATAGGAAGCAAAATGAAATTTCTTTCCAAGAAATAACTCCACTATTACTGCACAAAAGAGACGCAGAGGAAGCACTTGAACAAGACTTAATAGACTGCAGCAATCAAACCAAAGGAATGATTATTCAGGGATTGCTCATGGACTCATGATGGACTGATGTATCACAAATGATTTCTCATCAAAATTCGACACTGTAAACTCACATAAATATTGAGGAGGTTTCTGGATGTTTTTACGTATAGAATTATTGTAAGTGTATTTTTAAGCAACAAATTTCAAATAACATACTGTAAAATAATTAATCTAGGGACATTAAGCTTCATAAGGCTGACAAATTAAAGAAAAACCCTGAATAATTGAGTGAAGAATGTGAACATATCTGTAAAGAGCACATAAGGCCACTTATATGTTTCATCATTATGAAACAAAGGTGTATAATATAATTTGGTTTGGGGGTCACCCTTTGTAAATTGACTTGGAAGTTCACCGACTTGATATTTTCTGAATCCACTAGGGGGCAGTAGTATATTTCTCTAAATAGATGATCTTGACTCTGACAGGGACTGACCAAAAAATGACTAAAAGTCCATTCCCGCTCAGTTTTCTTCTAGTTTTAACAGTGACAATATCCAAAATACTTTAATATATGAACATTTAGTTTGCTGTTAACAAGAAACAGGCTATTGCCTTGATGTTGTCATAGTTTGTTCCATTGAGACGAATGTATTGCATGTTTAGGGGTTGGATATAATTTTTTTAAACATTAAATTTGTTTTCTAAGCATCCTCCAGATTTTAGATTATCAATGATAAGATTACTTTACATCAAAAACATTTACTATGTAAATGTTACAATAAGTCACACTGGAAAATCAAAGCCAAGGCAATTATGTTTACCCAGCATTTGTGTGCCAGTTTTACACAGTAAGTAATCCGCATACCACCCATTTGCTAACCATTCACTGCTCTGTTTGTGTGCTCATGTTATTTGGTCTTTTTACTACAAAGAGCCTCGGTTCAGAGTTGGTGGCAGCTTTACTATTTTAGTCTCTGAGTCATGGAAACAAAGCAGATCTTTAGCCCACAAAGAGGAAAGCACATCTTTGTCAGCATGAAAACATAACACAGGTGCAGAGCAGAGCATAGTAGTGTATTGTCTGAGGGCTAGTGTGCTCAGTTCGTGCCTGCAGAGCAAGCTAAAAGGCCCCGGGGCATCGCACAGCGCCTAACCTGTCACTTTGTTAGAGGGAAGTTCACACACACTCACCTGCTGACACAGATGTTGATGCATACACGGATGCATGGAGTACAAAGGCTTATTCACACACACACATTGTACTCACTCTAAAATAATGATTCACAACCAAAGGGATTTTCTGCATTTTTGGGTGTAGCCAAAAAGATTGCAAAGGGTTTAAGTTACTATTTGATTTTAACATCAAATGCTGTAGCACCTGAACACAAGGCTACATGTAACAAATGAGTGTGACTATAGTTAGCTAGCGAGTAGGGATTTTTATGTAAAACTCAGCCAAATATGAGGCATATATTTCGAGCTCTGTCCACCAGTCAGTTTAGATCTGAAGAAGCCTTCCGGAGGAGAGGTGAAATGTCTTCAAGAACCAAGTCCAGCTGCCTTTTGGATTAAGCTTAGAATGATCATGGCCTGGATGACTGAGAACCTTCCGTCAACCAAATAATAGTTGGCACTAACTAATAAAAAAACAGTTGAAATAATAAGCTAAAAAATGTTGATAAATGGATAAAATAAATAGCTCTTGCAATGATAAATGGTTAAAGTAAGCTTAAAGCGGATAAAGAATTAAAATACACGTTAGCTAAAACTATTGGATAGCCTAGCTAAAAAAAAAATAGAAAGCCAAAACCAATAAACAGTTGGAAAAGGGTGGCAAAGGCAAGTGCTAGATGGTTTAATAGACATCAAAAATAAATGGAACAATAAATAATTATTGCCTGGATAAAAAGTTTTAGTATCTAGCTAGTGGATATCAGATAAAATAGACGTTAGCTTAAGTAGCCTGTAGCATTAACGGTTAAGATAGCTTGAAGTAACTTGTGAAATAGTTAACTAAAATATTGGATAACTTAAAGTATAATAATCCTTGAATAAGTTGTTGAAATAGTTTTTAGCTTAGAATATTGGATTATGGTTAAAACATAGCTAAAAGTAGGCCTAATGGATAAACTGTTCAAATAGTAAGCTAAAGTATTTGCAAATTATAGTTTGTTTAAAGTGAAGGATAAATTGCTTAATACCTAAAACACTGATAAGTGGTAATAGTTAGTTTTAAGTGGATAAACAATTGAAAGACATTAAAACTATTGGATGTATAAAATTGAACAGATGGAGGAGATAGCTAGCAGTATTTACAATAAGGGCAAATATAGGACCACAAGTAATGGATAGTAAAATAGCTACAGCCTAACTAATTGATACAAGGGTATGGTTGTTACCAAGTGGATATCAGTTGAAATAGACATTAGTTTTGAAATGTTTAAGATAGCTTAAAGATATAATCTTGAAGATTTCAGTTTCGTTCTCTTTAGAGGCACCTTCTGGCAATAAACGGTAATTGCGGGAGCACACTTCCCAGATAGCCAGACGTCCACGGTTGGCTCCAGCTGTAACGGTTGTAACTCTTGATTTTCCTCGCTGACGGTCACTTTCCTTTTTAGACTATTTGCCTTCATCTGAGCGTCAAATTTGTTTCTTTTTCTTTGGATTTTCACTTATTTTTGAAGTTGTATCTGTAGTCATTGATCTTTTCTTTGTTTGTTCAGCCGTAGTAGATTACCGTTTACTCATTAACGCTTACAGAGACCGGAAAAGCAGCTGCTTAGCTCCGCCTTCCCTCTCTGGCAGACCAGTTACCTCATTCGGCGATAGGTAGTGACTTAACAGACATTTATCTAAAAGACAATCTTCAAGATTATTACTTTAAAACAATGAAATAGGAGTTGTTACAATAGTTGGTTAAAAGTATTGACATTCTTTTTCAAAAATGGTTTGTTAGGTAAAAGTAATGGATAATGGTTAATGGGTGAAATGTCCTGTATGCAGTAAGACAGCAAACTTGACCAAAACAACCTAAACAAACAGTCAAAAACAACAACACACTGTTCTACAACACACATATTCAGTGAAGCTGTCACACAGTAACAAATGTGAAAATTACACCGCAGCTTCCTATCTGGCTCCCAAGGTGGGGAAGCTGCGGTGCTGTGGGACAGGAGGCGTCTCAGGAAGATGAATGGATGTGGTGAGAGAGGAACATTGACGGCTGCTGACATGTCAGCTCAGTCGCTCAGGTTCTTGGGAGTGCGTTTGTGCATGAGCGCTCATGGTTGAACACCGAACCCACACAGTCACATAGTGTTTCCTGCTTAACACCTGGACGCGGCTCAACACAACTGGCTCGTTAGTGGGGAGGTAATTATGGTTCTGATCAGTTCCATACAGCAGGGGTTGACTTTTACATCCTGCACTGGTGTGCGGCCTGCAATGCTAACCTCAGTGTGGAATTTCTCACCACTGCAAACACAAATGTCTTCAGCTTTCAGTCAATCAGAAAGCGCTCTTATGTGCCACTTTGAAACAACAATAGCGTGTTGAAACTCTAATCTCACCTGCAAAGTGCCTTTCAAAAGGTCCCTATTATCTGAATGGATTCCACCTTTAAGAGATGCTACACAGTGACACATGCTGATGCTGATAATAGAAAACATTAACCTGCTGCATGCATGCCCTTCTGCCTATTATTCTCAGCAGAAATAACATCATACAAACATCACGCTCCATTAGAACCGACCACCAATTCAATTATAACATCTCTCCAGAGATTTATTGACCTCATTTCAAGGCTTGCAAACTTGCATTTGTAGCTCTCTGGAGGTTGCCCCAGCTAATTACATGATTTATGGTGTAATTTATGTAGGCAGGGGGCTGCGGCAACTAAGCAGCACTTGCCATCAATCAAAATGAAAAGTGTAATGTAATTTTCTGTCGGTCTGTTCCATTTTTCTTTTAGACCTCCTCTCCCACAACCCTCAACGAAACAGGCGCCTTTTTTTGCAAGGTTGAATGTGCTGAAAAGCTCGGGTCAACTGTGGTTGCAACTCCCAGGTGTCTTAGGCAATTTTGCACCAATTATTTTAGTGTGCCTTGGGTATTTTTGTCATCATAACACAAATATGGTACCTACAGGTTCCCATAGAGACTTTTTGAGAAGGGTTTGGAACCCTAGAGGCCGTAATTGAGACCACAGCACACCGTTTCACACTGAATCTAATTTGCCTGTGTGAGAGCAGAAGTGTGGGAATTACAAAGGAGAAAAAAAATAGGAAGTGAAAAAGGCGGGAAAAGAGAGGAAGGGTGCAGAAAAAGAGCAGGCGTCTGATTTATGATGAGAAAATTACTTGATCGTGCACACGCTGAAATCCATGCAGCGCACACACATACTTCGAAAGGTTACCGAACATGCACCCGTCAGCTTGTTTTTCCGAGCTGCAGGTGCAGTGTCCAGCTGCAGGCCTGCCATGCATGCCAGGGGGACTGAATCATTTCCCCTTTTGAGGAGGAGCCATCAAAGCATATGGGGAGCAAAACAGCAGGAGGAGGTGGAAAAAGGGTAGGAGAGGAAAGGAGAGGTTGAAATTTGACAGGGGAAGAAGTGAAGTGGTACAAAGTGTAGAGGAGAGGGAAAAAAAAGATATGTAGTGGAGGATTTCCATTTCCCCGCTGCTAAGCCGTGTAACAGCAAATCCTTAAAACTGTGGACACGGAGCAGAAGCTAAGAGGGTGGAGGGAAAAGAAGGAGGGAGGGAGGGAGGGAGGGAGGGAGAGCAGTGGAGGGTGCTTGACATGAAAAGTAAGGTTAGTTCGAGGAGAGAAAACCATTGTGGGTTCTTAGTTTGACCCTTTTCTCGTGGCCTCGGTTTCTCACCCTTTAATCTCAAATTTTGAAAGAAAGAAAAAGGGGTGAGAGAGAGAGGGAGAACGGGTGTGCGGGACAACGAAGCTCAGGCCACACACATAGATTTCTAGGCCTGTCTGCATGTGGTCTGCTGTATGTGTCCAAGTTTATCCACACCACTATTACAGCACCATTAGTCATGGCATCTGATGACAAGGGTTAAAATCCGCTTTGTCTCTCTCCCTCGCTCGCTCATTCGGCTCAAAAGACGCTTTAAAGGGTCACACCCCTAATTTTTTACATTTTCCTATCTCACCTTACATCGTCTGACTTTGTGTCTGTGTTTAGCACGCTGAGGAGTCTGTCTGGAGCCTGAAGAGTGGACACACACACACACAGACAGACACACACTCATGCACACGTAGACATAAGGTTGCAGGGGATTCTTTGTCAGAATAGTTGCAGGGTGGTCCGGCCTGTAAGAATCGGTATGTAGACTCATCCTTCTTCATGTGGTTTCTATGTGTGGACTCAAGTAACTTTGTGTGTGTCCTGGAACTCTTATTATGTCATCAGATTAATACTTGGGCACAGTGCAGGAAGCAGGAGATTTAAAAGTTTACTTTAAAGATTTAACCAAAGAATAAAGAATGAATCAAGATAAAGGATGTGTCTAAATTTACTATATAGTGCACTATAAAGTTTTATTTGATTGCCTAAATCATTATAGCATGAAAAAGTCCCTCAATCAATCCCTGAATTAAATTTTAGCCTTATTTTATAGATGAAAATATGTACACCTGTCTGTAAAGATGCATAATAACAGCGATGGTAGTGACTCAATGGAAGGTGTATCTTTGTTCCCAAGGTTCTATGTTACCCATCTAAATATTCTCTGAATTTGACACGTTATGTAGATCTGTTTTCAGTATTCTTTTTTCTTAGGTCAAGAGTTCATGTCAATATACTGAAATCATACAACTACCGTTTATGGCTTACTGATGTTGTGGCTACTCCTTCAAACCTATTCACCCTGAAATTTGGGGACAAGACTGTTTTTTTACTTTATTTATCCATATTTTCATAGCGGCTGAAAGTATTTAGATCATTCAAAATGCTTTATGAAACATTTGAACTCTGAACATAGCCCATACCAGTATCTTGCTATGTTGGTTGCATTCCGGCGCATTCGTGCAAATTCATCCAATTGCCACAACTTTTCCTCAAATTTGACCAATTATTCTCTTTCTCCAATTCTCATTTCTCTTTCAAAAAATTATCCCTTTAAGGTCGCAATGTTGTAGAAACATCAAAGGGCATTTTTTATTGTTTCTTTAATATGTTTAGAACGCCGTATGATAGTGACGCACTTTTGTTTTTGCTGTGAAGCCAACAGCTGATTCACAACGAGGCTCTGGTGTGGTCGACTTACCTTCATGACCTACCTAATCTGGCCTCGAACTACAAACAGGCATTTTTGGCCACAACAAAACTGCATAGGACCCTGGGACTATATTTAATTAGTCTTGCATATCAAAAATCACACACGCACGTGATACGTGTGCACAAAAAGTATCCACGAGTATAAAATCTGCCAGCAGAAAACGCCACAGTGAGGGAGCATTTCTGCTCAGTGCACACAAAAGGTCATAGTCAGTACTCTAAGTGTCCAATCAAAGGAGCGGACGCATCAGCCCCTGTCTACTCAATCCCCGGCCCGAGCAAGCGTAGTTTTGAGACTAATTAAACGCCATAATGGGAACATAGGAATGCCCCCGAATTAATACATTTAGTTTGTGATTTCGAACAAAGCTGAAGAGTTTAAAGTTAGCTAGCTACTCTGTAAAGCTGTACAGCACCACTTGCAGTTAATGTCAACTTGCTAAATCTACTTGCATGCTCACAATGACATGCTAGCATGGTGATGTTTTGTTGGAATGTTAATTCATTTAGCATGTTAGCATGCTAACTTAAGCTAACATTAGCCCTTAACACAAAGTACAGCTGAGTCTGATGGAAATAATGTTTGGTATTTGATCTAACAAACAGACATCCTGAGAGCTACAGTGCTAGCATGGTTAAATACTCCTATATGTTTGGTTTTGTATTGACATGTATTAATTCCGTATGCTGAATACATTCACTTACAAGCCCATGTGGGCAAAGCATTTCTTCTTGGACACTCTCCTTCTTCCCCTCCCCCCTCAGCTAGCTCGCCAACATTAACAGTGCGCCTGCCAGTCACAGTACGGAAAAATCATATCTTTTCCTGTAAAGTCTGCCATCTGCTAAAATGTCTAAAGTCTAAATGAAATGTGATCCACTCATACCTGTGCTGCTGCTCACCCCGGCACACTTGTGGTTTTTACAGTGGCCATCTTGACCTAAAACAGCTTGACTGACACCGCTACTTGCTATAAAGACGGAAAATATACAGTAGGCTATCGTTTGGTTTTCACATTAACATCAGGCTCATTTGAGTGCATGTGTTTTACGTGTATATGCATAAGACATCAGGGATTATACTTGTAGCGATATATTGACTGTAATTTTATTTCTGGGCTCATGTCAACAGCAGCAAATGAGGGCGTTTTTATAAATGTGTAGGCATGCAGAGCAAAATGATTGTGTTGAGAGAGTGGTGCTATTTGCAGAGAGAAGAAATTGCCTGACAACTGTACTCACTGCCTGTGAGTAATGTTGCTGTGAAGAAGTACGCCCATACAAATAGGCTCTGTCTTTAAGCTGTCACTCAGCCATTCATCACCCTGTGCGTTTAATCTCGTGGATTAGAAATGCTTATCTCTTGGTGGTCGTGTTTGCTTTCCTCTAGAGCTGTCACAAGAGTGCTTTTAGCTGCTGCCTGAGAGGGTTCAGGATGATCTTCCACTTCTGATAAAGATGACCCGGAAAAAGGCCAAGATTCAACATCATCTGACTTACAGTAGAAGCTCCTGTACATTTTGTCCAAGCAAACCTTAAACTTTCCACAGGCTTCTCATACATCCTGCCAAGATACTATCAAGTTTCTGCAGATATGCAATACATTGCTTTGCTCCGAATGTTGTATCTTTACTGTCATACATCTGCTCTTGCTGCTCTCCACTTGTGATGACAGTAATAGAAAACATGCTGTGATTAAGAAAAAAAACGTGCTTTTATTTTGGTCTTCTTCATTTTCCACTTCAGCCATTCTTCAGAGTGATTTGTGCTCCTGCAGGGTTTTCGCTGGCATACGTCTGGAAAGTTCTGGAAAAGGTTAAAGGGATCTTTTTCCAGCGGCGCAGATTGTGTTTAATCAGTTATTGTTGGTCAAAGACGAGGTTTTTACTGCCCTAGGATGATGTTATTCTGACTGAAAACATTGAAAATCCATTAGTGTAAAAATAAAGGTCTGAAATATATGTGACATGTATTCACTTTAGATGAATTGACAAGTTCAGAAAGGAGAGAGGGAGCAACAGTAAAAGTTTGGCGAGGAGCTCCCAGGCACATGGCAAATACATTGGAGTGTACAGTAATAAAGAGGTAGTGTACTGTATGTGTGTGTAAAAGAGTGTTTGTTCCAAATATAAGACGTTTTTTTTCCCCCCTTGACATACATCTGAAAAAGTGGGATCATCTTACATTCGGGTCTGGACTTTTAAGGGCCAATATACTGTACGTTCCCACCAGTAGACGGCGCCACTTACTGTAAAAAGAGTGTACCTCATGACTGAGGCCAGCCGTCACTCACGACTACAGTGCCAGGGGTATGAAAGACGGAGACATGGTGATCGTCCGGAGCAAAGTGGCTTAAAAGTAGGCCAAGTCAACCAACAACTAAGGCGGAGTTAGGATGCCGATTTTAAGATATTTGTTGTCACAGAGTGTAATGTCCAAAAATGGCGAGCTCAAGGGGATCACGTGCTGGCCGTAGCACTGCGTAGGACGGGGCACAGGGCTCCGTGGCTAGCTGCTCTCTGCGGGCTTAACCCGGGCCTTACCCCTTGGTTTAGCTCCTGCGATTCCCCCAGGACCAGGCCTGCCCTCCCCAGCCTGGAAAACGCTGCAACTGCTGTGTACAGTCTTACCTAACAGGTAACAGAGAAAATCATACTGTGGTCCTCAAAGCGGCCGCTTCCAAGAGACTGACAGGAGAGAGTTTAGGTATGTTACTGAAATATGGAACAAAGGTATCTCCGTTACCAGAGCTGTCATCCAGCTGTTTAAAGACAGATCTATAACTAGACCTCACTTTGACGCTAATGATTTTTAAAACAATTTTTAAATGGTATTTTATTGAATTTAAATGTAACAATTAAATCTTGAAGATATTGAAAATTTGATTTTATTTAAAAGGTAAAATATAATTGGTCTTGAGAAGGTGCGGTTGTCTAATAATAAGTGTCATCTTATATTCGGACCAACAGTGTTTCCCGCAAAATGACACTGTGTTTGTGGTGGTAATGTAAGCTGGTCATGCATGTAATTATGCACAACATTAATATAATTCAAGCAGTTGAGTTACATAGAAAAAATGTGACAAAAAATGCTGATCAGGCTGTAAACACACTTAATCCGGCTGCAAAGTGCCTAATTGACTCACCTTTGGAGCCAGCCTCAAGTGACCATTTGGGGAACTTCAGCTTTTGGCACTTGAGTGTTGGCCTACTTTCTGAAGGTATTGAGGTTACTGCTTGGTCTTCACAGGAGGTGTTTCAGCTGAATTTTTCAGTTGTTTCCAACACTAAGTCTGATGGTACAGCTACACCACTTGGCTCTGAGAGCTGCAAAAAAGGTGATATATACTCAACCCTGTGGCTGAACACATCCTGTGTAGACACAGACAGGCACTGAAGCTGCTGTCACTCTAACATGCTGCTCCAGTACACCTCCGTAGACAGGGTGTGAGATAAGGTGCTAAAAAAATGAAGTGGATGTGGTATACATTGGGTGTCAGCACAGGCCATCATGTTCACACTTGTTAGTTGACACGTACATCCTGCACACAGTCCCATTCAATTTTTTATATTGTCACGCAGACCAGTTTGATGATGCAGATGTGGAAACTATAAATCACAAAAAGTTCACCATTGATCAGCAATTGCCAAACTTAAGAATGCTGCACAAGCCTTTAATCAACACTTAACACTAGATAAAGTACTTCCCAAATATATATTTTATTCATGAACATAAAAATTCCTTGTACAAGTGGGCCAACAGCAATGCAGTGCTATAAAATAACCACTAAAATGTTCAAGTCACCAAAATCTGTGCAAACACTAAATAAAAAACAAACAAATAAAAAAACGTTCTATTTATTTATTGTTAATTATGTATCACGGCCCACCTTAAGTAAATGGACTGTACTTATATAGCGCTTTTCTCGTCTTCCGAAGACGCAAAGCACCTTTACACTACATGTCACATTCACCCTTTCACACTCACACTAACACACTGATAGCAGAGGCTTAAGTGCCAATCTGCAATAAGTATCTATACACATTCTTACCTTATGCCTTCGGGAGCAATTTGTGGTTCAGTGTCTTGCTCATGGACATTTCTAAATGTGACTGTTAGAGTCAGGGATCACACTGCCAACCTTCCAATTGAGGGACGACCGACTCTACCACTGAGCCACAGCTGCCTCAAATGTACCTTTGGGGCCCACCATGGGGCCATAGCCACGACCCATGGTGGGCCCCATGGGGCTGTGGCCCACACTGCCATAGATAATGTGTAAATCAGCACTACCAGACAAACACAGCCTTGGTCTACTAATCTAATACCATTAAGGGATAGGACTCATTCTATGGTATGAGGAATAGGACCCTGCCAACATCTAAGTAGAACACCTCTGATGTCAGTTATTCATTCTTGTCTAAAAACCTCTTTATAACACAATATTGTGCTCTGATCAATTACTAATTGTTAAAAGTGTGTATAAAAAAAGTGTATTCTAAGGAAATCCAGCTACTTATAGCACTTCTAAGTACCCCAAGAGACCATTGAAGACTGACAATGTGTGTGTTATATTTCACATTGAAGTGTTCACTTCCGATACATTTTGAAAGTATGAAGTCATTTGTGTGGAACATTGATTTAAATCACCTAAAGCAGCATGCAAAAACTTCAGCATTGATTTTGTACCCTGACTCTACAGTGGTTATCACATGTTTCAGTCACTCATTCATGGTATGGAACATCATGGCCGACATACCGTACTGAATGTACAGTTCACATGAGGTAGCTGGACCTTGTTTTGATAAATGTGGGAAAAGGGGAAGTGGCTGGGCTGTGTGCTATCTTATCTGTGTTCTGTCCAAGCCACTGACTGGGCCGCGTCCTGGGAGTGACAAGCACAGTTGGGTGTGTTGTAGCTGGCAGCCGCTCCGGGCCCTGTCGCGCTGTACAACAGAATGAAGAGACAGAGCAGAGGTTTAGCTAATTTTTCCCCAAGATGTTCCAAGGCAGTGTGAGTTGATATGTACAAAACTGTCTGGAGAGAGAAAAAATGTTGTAAAGGAAAGCAGAGTGTAATTGCACTTAGCTCAAAAGCTCGTATTTGGCTGACTAGCAAACCGAAGACATTTAACAACTACAGGCCAGAGGCATTTAATGAAATCCTCAAAATGACATATGAGTCAATTTGGCTGAGATAAGCCTTGGGCATTCTGTTCCAAACCGAGATATCCTTTATTGGAAAAAGGTGAATCTTCATCTTGCCAAACAGCACACAACCTTCCATTGACAAAACACTTTTACATGTTGGATCCTCTTTATTGCAGAAACAGTGATTAATGATACTGTCCAAAAGTCTTTTCCCCTCTAAAATAAATTAAATGCATCTTGGAAGTGGAGTCTCCATTTTGCTCCATTCTGCTGCTGCAAAGGCAACATTCCCACTCTTTCTGATCCTTTTCAACTTTGAACTTTGGATTGGACGAGCTGATTGATCGAATCATGGACCTTGGCCAGTGTGTCCTCACTTGAACTGCCTGAATCAGAGAGGCCTCGGCTGTGGTTGGAGATAAACTCAGCTCTCTCCAAAACCGCAGCAGGTGGCCTGTGTTTGGGCCGTACACTAGCTAAGTATCAAGTTACCTTCTTATACACATGTTATCAATTAGTATGGATCCTCAGTGTGGTGGAGCCCATTGCTCATAGCTTTCTGTCTTTTCTGTTCCAAACCAAGAGATTGAAGAGAGTGCAACAGTAGTAAACAACAGAACATGGAGCTGCAAAAATTCAGTTTACATTTCAGAAGCTTTTAGGTGGTAAAATTTCAAATACATCCTGGGATTGGTTGGTCTTGTTGAAGCTTCGTTGGTTGCATCAAAAATGGCATAGCAACTTTGAAGGACTTTCCTACCCAAGGGTTCTAGCCAAAGGTTCAGGGGTCTTAAAGCAATATGATACATTGTCCCAGCAGTAGGCCACTGCCTGTCACTCTTGGTTGATACATTCATATAAATTCTCCTTGACCAAGCCTCAATAAATACTTCTGAATGAAACATCTCAACCAGGCTTGTTGTTACCAGGAAGTCATTCAAGGACACAGTAGTGCTGGTAAATGAATTCCTACGAAGTGAGGCAGGCGTCTAAGACTTTGGAACTGACTGGGTTCTCCAGAGAGGAAAAAGTTTTTGATTCCAATATAGTCTCTCACTTAGTCTTATTGCAAAATATGTCTTAGATTGGTCCTATCTGAAAAAGTTAACACAAAAGCAAACACAGACTCTGTCCTTTTATACGTCCTTGATGTTGGTGGCTTATGCTGCGTTCCAGACGACTGCGAACTTCCCAGTAGAAATTTTGGACTTCTGAAGGTGAAGTCAGGGTACAAGAATCTGCTCAGAGTTCACAAGTAGGAACTCCGACTTTGAATGGCGTTCCATAGCAATTTTTTCTAGTCGGAGGTCGGAAGGAAAAATGCTGCACTCCAGACTTCACAGTTCGGAAGTCGGAAATTTCTAATGGGAAGTTCTCGAGTTCCCAGTTGTCTGGAACACAGCGTTAGAGAGCTGCCTCCAGGGAAAGGTCTCCTTCCAGTCACTTTCCACTCAGAAGGGACCAAATACATCCTGACCTGGCTTGCGTCCTGGAGAACATGTCATTTCAGAAGGTGCGTATGCAGAGAAGCATACAGAACTAAGTTGTATGAAAAAAGATAACGTGTTCAGAAGTGAAAAAAAAGATTTGATCTGAACTGACTTCCCTTTCATCCATGCTGCTTTGCGTCTTTGTCTTGGAATAAGACCAGGTAAGCCTTGATTGCAGAAGTAGGTGACATGAATGGGCATCAATACCCTCCTTGTAAGGGCTGGATAGTCCAACAACTTCTACTACGTATAATTGAGATTCTCTAACATGTGGCATTGCATATTGCATATTGCATACTTGAGTGAGTATGAGTAAACATACCTTTCAGTTACTGATCTCCAAGGAGCAAGAGGTACTCAGTGATCGAATCTTCAATTGCATAATTACCATGGAGAACTTATCCATCAGCTAGGCCAATACCAGTTTCTGTGTGGAGATTGCATATTCTGTCCAGGATGTACCCAATCTTTTACAAAATGACAGCTGGGATAGGCTCCAGCCCCCACCAACCTTAAATAGGATGTCCCAACTTTTGCAAAAACTTATGATGTAAAAAGGCAACATGTGTACCCTCATCTAACTGCAAAACCTTCGCCTCACAGCTAGAAGGTTCCTAGTTCGAGCCACAGTTCAGACGAAGTGGACCTTTCTATGTAGAGTTTGCATGTTCTCCCTGTGCATGCGTGGATTCCCTCCGGGTACTGTGGCTTCCTCCCAGAGTCCAAAGACATGCTCATTAGGTTCATTGGAGAGTGTGAAAGGTTGTCTGTCTCTATGTGTCAGTCCTGTGATTGACTGGTGATCAGTCCAGGGTATAACCCCCCCCTCGCCCAATGACAGCTGGGACAGGCTTCAGCCTCTCCACGACCATCAACAGGATAAGTGGTGTAGATAATGGATGGATGGCTTGAGCAATCTTGGTAAAGTGGTCAAAAATGTGTCTTTGGCTTTGGAAATGGGAGGTGCATATGTGCTCAAGGGAGACAGTGCTGCCAAAGAATGTTGAATCTACTTATTAATCATGCTACCATTACTACAATGTTAGCATTGATGTGATATCACCAGTGTGGAGCAAGTGCTAGTGACCATGCCTATTCAATCATCAGGGGAGTAATAAATAATGTCCCAAATAAAAGAATTTATGTATAGGCAAGTACAACCTGGGGTGTAGCAAGAACCAGTCATGGCACTGTATGTGACTAACAAATCGAGAACCTCTGCTGAAAATAAACGAAGCAATTGAACACTTTATCCCTTATCCCTTGAGCTGCATTGGCCAACCCACATACAACCATGAAAAAGAGTCACACAAACAGTTTTATTGCCATTATTACCAGATGTCAGGTTATGGGAGCATTCGAGGTAACAGGTACTGCAGGGCCTATAGCCTCATCAGAACGCTTTCGATCCCTAAGCCCTTAACCTTGGTCCTGATACAGCTCATTAAACTGTGATTATACTGCTCCCGAGGGTTTAGGCCCAAGACCAGCTCATTATAAAGGCAACAGAAAACAGAGCTCGCAGATTGAACCTTGATGAAGTAGTGTGCCTTCAATCAATATCATCTGCTCTGCTAGTTAGTCTCAAAACAAATAGTTTCTTGTCTAATTTTAGGACATGTGTCAGCTCACGTAGTGTGTATAGAAACATTTAACACAAGACCAAAGCTTACCTAAGAAAAGGTTAAGTGCTACAGGCTGTTAACATCAGAATTAATGGTTGGCTGACCCCAATACGCCGTCCTAACCACAATGATTTCCAGCTTATGGTGTCCACCTTTCACCTATTGCAGATAGTTGTAAGTTGTCTGGTTGGAACTGAAGTATGTTTGAGGAGGGGGTCTGGTCAATTAACCTGACCCTGGGAAAAACAGATTTTAAAGTGTTTGGATTTGGAGAAGTGAGGACATGCAATGCTTTTTAATCAGGATGCTTCATCACTTCTTGGTAGAGATTACACTCCAAGGTGCTCAAGTTAATAAAGCTAACTTCGCAAACAGCTAAATATTTCATACCAGTCAATGTTCAGCTTAAGTTGAGACCTTACCCATATAAATAACATTTCAATTTGGGTTGATATCATAACTAATACTCATAACTAACGTAGGCTAATAAACAACTCGAGGAATCAGTTTTTTTTTTCTTAAAGACTCTGTTGAAATACTGTCCCCACAAATGGGTAGTTTTGCAAGTTAAATTTTTCATTGGTATTTATGTTCAGTGTTATTTTTTGCTGTTCTTTAAAGAAATACTTTGACACAGCCTACACATTTTTCTAAGAACATCAATACCACTCTAAGCCGCTATTTAGCTTAGCAAGCTGGAAGCAGGCTAAAGCAGCTAGCTAGGCACTGTTCACACCCAATTAAACTACAACTTGACATTTTTTACACTCTTGTACCAAGTAACACGTTACAAAGTTATATTTATGTTCACTTGTGAACTGTACAGTTTCTGGCAGAGTATTCTACCTTTGGATAATGCCTGTCTTACTGTTTCCCCCGGCTGAAGACTTATTTATGTTAAGCTAGGCTAACTAACTGTTAGCAAGATTTAGGGTAGGAAGCATTTTTTATCTTCTTAAATAACTCTGGACAGAAACTTTTTTAATAACAGCAATGCCAGTTAACCAGATTTGTCAGTTAAAGGTGAAAATAAAAATGTGACATTTTTGACATTAGAGTACTGAAGTCCCAAACATATGGTTACTCAGGCTTCATTTTACCATACGAGTTGCACTGAAACCACCTCACTGCCATTAATCATCCTCATTTCAACAGTCTTTCTCTCTGTCTGTACCTCGGTTCATCTACTTCTGCTTGGTATTTTAAGAGGGCAAAGATTAAAAGTGGTGTCAAGTATCCTGCTTTACGTCTGGCAATGTAACCTTCCTCCCATGTTTTGACAGTCATTAATGAGTGCAGATAATGCCTCGAGTGAGAGTGTTAAGGCCTCTTACGGAGAGCACATCCAAATGTGTGCCAAAACAAGCATTCTTTGTGAAAGAGGACAGGATGTTACTGTAATACCTTTGACTGGTGCCAGACTGTGTGGATTGGCCCTGATGATAGCAGAGTGCAGCGGATGCCAGGCTGAATACCAAGACAGTGAATTTACAGACAGACCGGGGAACAATGGTTTTAACAGACACCAATAAATCCTTGCAAAACCCTCTTTTCAATAGACATTCCAGACTTAATTATGGCTGTAATTAAACATGTATGTATGTGCAAACATGTTTGAAAAATGTCAAACATGTATGCACTGTGTGAAATTGTTCCAATTTTCCATACTGTGGCCTGTGGAGTTGCATGGGCCTATGAATGGCCATGGAAATAGGTCAGTCCAACACTTTGGTCAAGGCTTGATTTAATTTTATTTATTTATTTTGCACATATTAAAAAAAGAACACAACATTATACATTTTAAGAAAATGAGACTATTAATGAAACTATTAATGACATACATTCTCTTACCTACATACATTCTCTTGCCTTCTTCTCTTGCTTAATAACCATTGGATGGATTGCCATGAAATCTGGTACAGCCATCCATAGTGCCCAAATTATGAATCCTAATGTGCTGTCACAAAGCTCCGCCAAGCAGCGCTGTAATATTGCCGTCCCAGTTTATGATTTCACACACTGTTATGGCGTTGAAGAACCAAAAGATGATGTAAACAAACAGTGCAAGCTTCACATAAACCAACACAGCGCTGTTCTGTCCTGCCGGCTCGGCCATTTACGAAGATGCTGTTTTAACTCAGTTCTCATCTGTAATTACCTCCGCTACCAGCTCAGAGGTGGAACGACTTCACCTCACCGATCCGCCTCTGTGACTTTTTCTACACAGACTGCGAGGCATAACAAAACCCATCTTGAAGAGGCTTATTGTCGTTGGCATGTACAATAGTTAACAGTAGCATTTAGAGTTGCTTAAAGGAATATAGAGATGCTAGCATGGTTGAGGAGTCTTGTTTACCTGTGTGCACTTAATATTAGTTCATTTCAATGCTGTTTCATTTGCTGCTATTGCATGAAGTTGCTCTAAGGTCACAGTTTAGTTACGCTAACTGACCTATGTTAAGCCGTGTATGTAACGTACCTACCAAAGTCTTTTATTCCTTATTTTGGAGTCTTCTTGAAGAACTGGGTTTTAACCAAACCACAATGAAAGTAATTAATACATTTGTTGCCTAAACTTAACCAAACTGTGAGCATTTTCCAAGGTTAGGTCAGATGTATTTTTTATGGTTAAGAATACCATGAAAGTTATTGAAGTACTGGTTGGTGTAGTAGGCCCTATTTGAAACATTTTAATGGTTAGATTTCATTTAATGGTTTTAGAACAAGCCACCCCTCAAACCTTTTTTACTGAAATGTTTTATTTCATAATGTTTAACAAGCAGAAAAGGGAGAGGAGAAAATGTAGGGGCATGACATGGGCCAGATTTAAACGCACACTCACATACCGTACATGCCAGCTCGCTTGAGTTACCGGAACACCAGGGCCTTAAAAATAAAAACTACTTTAACTGAGACAGTTTGAATTATTACGGATACTGTAGAGCAGAGATACAGGACAGAAGCTATGAGAAGCACTCCACCTCATTCTGCAGACTGCTCATACGTCATGGTCTCCGAGCCGTGACTCAAGTGTTATAAAGGGCTGGTTGTACAGCATGAGAGGGTGGTAACTGTCGTCCTGTTAACAAAACTGAGCCTGTGCACCGGATGTGTTTATTTTAAAATCACCAGTAATTACTTAACTATGCCTTAAAGATACGCTTGACAGAAGAAGAATGCTGTGTGTATATTTAGAGTAAATGCTGGGATAGCTACAGTCAAAACACTATATACCAGCTCTAATACACAACTGACATTAAAACGAACGGCTTCCTGGCATTAACGTGCTGGAGTGTCATTCAAGGGAGACCTCGGCACTCATTTTCTATTAACGTTGCACAGAACATTTTTAAATCTGTGCTGTGGTCGGTGTGCCATCGGGAGAGCTTTCAAACAATGGACAAAAGGAGTCTCCGCTGCTTTATGATGGAGAACGTGACGCAGTCTGGGCTGCAGTTTAGACGACAGAGCTGGTTCGATGTGAGGGTACACGCTCTGATGCGAATGCGCAAAAGTCACTTTGATCTTCAAAGCGGTTTGTTGTTCTTGGTGAAAAGAGAATAATCTAGTCCTGAGGGGTGTTCATTCATCAGAGGCAAGACTAGAGGGCAGCATACAATCTTGGCAAACAAATTGAATGTAAGCAAAATTACAGCTAAATTTTCCGTTGAAATTTGTGGCGGCAATATTGAAATGATGTGTGCAACCTACTCAAGTGGTTTCAGTGCCGCTCAGAGAAGTGCGATATGAGAAAGTCTCTCTTCTTCTCTCTCACACGCTCGCATGCTTTAGGGGAAGCTTGTTTTTTTTGCAACATTGTGACTGACTCATCACGGGAGGTCCAGACTTCTGCCATATGCCGCGCCTGCAGGTGCAGGGAGCTGACAGCTCTAAACACTGGGCACATTTTGGTCTGTCACATGCTGCTGTTTGATACTCGACCCAAAGCGTTGACTTAAAAGGCCTCTTGTATTGTCTGTGAAGTTTTTTAAACATTCAGTAAAGCATGGAATTGAACTGGAGCCAATTTCTCTCCACCCACCAAATGAGTGTGTAACCAAACTGTCTCGAGGGTCAGCAGGTTCAGATTAGATCGTGTCACTTTTGATTCTTAACTCCAATGTTCTTCCTAGCAAATTCATGCATCATTAGTATTTTAAAACAACTGCAAAAATATTTAATCTACTTAAATAAATGCAAATTACTAAAGGACTGTACTTATATAGTGCTTTTCTAGTCTTTGCGATCACTTAAACTCTACACTATATATCACATTCACCCATTCACACACACATGGCAGAGGCTGCTACGTGAAGTGCCTAACTGTCAATCAGTTAGCACATTCGAGCTATTCGGGGTTCAGTGTCTTGCCCAAAGACACTTCGACATGTAGACTGAGGGAGCTGGGGATCGAACCTCCGACCTTCCGATTGAAGGACAACGGACTCTACCACTGAGCCACAGCCGCCACTACCACTGTTATACTTTGTACATTTTCTGACTTGAGAGGTGAACAAGAGTTGCAATGAAATAAAACCCAGATTGCTCACATCTTTCCTCTCCACTGGGCCGACATAAGACGTGGAAGCACTTCAAGTCAACATCTCCAAAAATACTGAAAGAAAATTATTCGAACCATATGATGCGAATGAAAAATTATTGCATGTTTTTCACTCTGTGCAGCTGTGCACACTGATTAAAAACATTTACTGTCCCCTTTGAACATTTTTTAGAGTGATTAAAAACATGAAAGCGTTTTTCACTGGAACCTCACGGTTGAATCTGAAACCCCATCTCTGAAAGGGCTGCAGAATGTAATAAACAGAAAAGGTTTGAAACAAGGCTACTCTGACAAATATTGTCTTTGGAGGGCAGCCAGATTCTTGTACCGATGACTCCGTGCCAGAGGCAAAACTCATCCAAGCCCAGAGTACTCTCAAGTGGGCCCGAGTGTTGTTTTGGAGTTTGCGGCAAAGGAGAATCGGCCAACGGCTCCCTGTGAGATAAACTATTATAATCCACTCAACACACAAACACAGAACAGGCCAAATCTGTGTCTTCAAAATGTACACTGAACAGACAAAAGACAGAACAGGCTTTTGTTGAATTTTGACAGGCAGTATATGAGTAGTTACTTGTGTTATGGTGCACACGCAAGTAATCCAAGCTTAGCCAAGACTCATCCAGCTTGGCCTGGTTATTCATGTTCTGTGTGCTGCCCCATTGTTGCACTGTATCCTGGCCTTTGTGTACACTTCAGCTTTCACCAAAAGGGACTTTTTGGGTACTTTTTATGTGTCTGTGTGTGTCTCTGTGTGTGTGTGCTTTCATACCATGCATAGTTGAAATTAGAAGTTCGGGAAGTACCACACTTTTGTCAGTGCAGGTTTTTTGCATGCTTTAAATGCAAATAAAGTGCAAGATTAGAATTTTGTCACGCTTACTAAAAGTATTTCTTCTTCATCTATGGTTTAAAAAAAAGTGATTGAATGTCATCAGAATTAATTAAGATTTCCCCTCAGATTATACTATAGAAACATTATTTGCCTCCTTACCAAGTGTTAGATAAGAAGATACTGATCATGTCTGTACACAAAAAGTGCCCTGCTAGCAGCTGTTAGCTTAGCTTAGCCTAAAGACTGAATGCAGGGGGGGAACAGTTAGCCTGAATTTGTAGCTTTACAAGGTGTTAAGTGCTTGACAACATCTTGGTCTCTTTTTGGAGTCTTCGCTGATCAGGCAGCCTTGCAGCGACACAAAACACCAAGCATTATGTTACATGTTAACTAACTAGCTTACAGATGCTGGTTGGCAGATTTGTTTCAAGGGCTTCCCCCTAAAAGTTTTGCAGTGTTCATCGTAACTATTTTTTTTTTACTAGGAGCCATATAATCCAGAGAGGTCTTTTCCTCTCCAAAACAAACAGATGCTGTTTAAAACTGATTGTGGTTTACGACAGTTTGCAAGTCGAGCTGCTGCTAGCTTGTTGATGCCCACTTTGTTTTTAGGTAAGGATTCCTTCAGTGTTTATTGTTAATACGTTTTTTACTGGAAGCCGAATTATCCGTTGACGTCTTCTCCTGCCAAGGTAAAGAGACCAGGAAATAAAATCTTTTTAAAACACTGAATAAAGCCGTTTTCTGCTAAAAAGTGATGATTCTAAACACGCTTTGGCGAGGCTTTAGGAGCTTGAAGTCCAGCTATCGTTAACTTAGGTCGGTAGTTGGCTACTAAGTCTATATGTGGAGTTAAAAACAATGTTGACGTGACCCGAACAACATAGAAAATAGTATGCTGGAAAAGCACACAATGTTTGGCTGACAGTTGGGACAGCAGGTTAGCTGTTTAGCGGATTCTGCTACTCAGTTGCTAGCTGTAGCATTATATTAGATACAAAGACCCAAGAGTGATGTTGACCATCTCATCTTACTCTTGTAAAAAAATCTCTGTTTAGTGTGTAGTGTATGTTATTAAAACAGATGTAGAGTACATTTTTATGCAACTTAGCATCCCATTATTGCTACAAAATGTGTGTGTGTGTGTGTGTGTGTGTGTGTGTGTGTGTGTGTGTGTATGTGTAGTATAGCTTGAGGCCTTTGTCATCTTTCCCATGCCCCGCTGTCACGCAAGTTCACAGTCAAGTCTCAAACTTAGGTCTTCTGTCATTATTATCATTTTTGATAATATTTCTTTTCATTGCGACCTGGTGAGGACCCCTGTGTTTGGCTGCATAGCTTGCATTTTTACACACAAGCTGTTTATACAGCTGTGTTTCCTTCGGGGCCCGGTTTGGGCCGAGTTGGGTAACACAGATGTTGGGGTTCTGCCGGGTGCCATCTGGTAGCTCCCAGCAGAATAAGCTGGATGGGGATTTCAAGGTTGAGGAGGAGGGCAAAGGGCAGAGAGAAGTGTACAGTTTGGGAAATGCCATAGAGGAGAAAGAACAGGTTAAAAGAAGGGAAGAGAGAGGAAGGGAAGAAGGAGAGCGATGAGAAAGAATTGAGAAAATGAAAGGGGGCATTAGCTTAGAACAGGTGGAGGAGGGGGTTAAAGTGGGGAGAGACGAGAAGAGGGATTTAGGTGTGTAAAGGGGCAGTAAGTGGATGTAGGGCAACAGAGGTATGGAGGGAAGAAAAAGTGGTAGTAGGGGGAGAGGCGGAGGGGTGGATGGTGGGAACTTAGCATGTGAAACAGAGGGCACTTAGGAAGCAGGAAACAGCAGGTCGAGGGAAACACAGTGCAAGTGTTAACAATCCCACTGTTAATGTTTATTCTTACTGACTTCAAAAATAATTTGGTTCTCTGCATAATAATTACTGAACCATTGTTACCCATTGAGTTTGAATCAGTAAAATGACTCTACAGCTATGCTAGCTGCTCAGTGGGTGTGACTGTACCGTAATACAACAGTGCTGAGATAAAGTAAATGCTAATGCCAGCATGCTAACAGTGAAAATGCTAACATGCTGATGTCTAGCAGGTTAGTATTTACAATGTTCAATTGTTTTAATGTAGGGTGTTTTCATGCAAACATACTTGATTTTCATTGCTAAACATTTAGTGAAAATGCGGTATAGACAGTATTGTAAGTATGCTTAAATAATGGTAATAATGATGATAATAAGTATTTGACCTATGGTGGCAGTACATAAAATTTAAGGCATCACCAAATTTGCAATGTGGGTAAAATTAAATTAATTGTTAATTTAAACAAAATGTAAAGTCACTTTAGCCACTTACTTTGCAACTGTATTCGTTGTCCAATCACAGCCTCCTGGCAGTTTGAACTCAACAGGGCCTAGATCAAGTTTGTTCCCAAGTCTATGAATCTTCCCGCAGGGGTTTGATATAAATCGACATAGCACTTTTCTAGTCTTCAGAACACTTAAAGCGCTTGTACACTACACGTCACACTCACGGCAAACCTAAGTATCTCTCCATTAAGTATCTATGCCCATTCATACCTGATGGCCATGCCACTGGGAGCAAATTTGGGTTCAGTGTCTTGCCCAAAGACACTTGACATGTGACTGTGGCAGTCAGGGATCGAACCCCCAACCTTCCGAGTGAGAGACGACCGACTCTACCACTGAGCCACAGCCACCCATACGGATCTCCACATGTATATTTTTCTACCATATGACCCCTAGGAATCCATACCTAAAACGTAAAAGTATGAAATGAACAGTCACACGAACTTCTCTGAACATCCCACTTGCATGTGTAGTGACTGTAGTATACGAGCAATTAGACAGAATAATGCAGATCATACAAATGTTTTTCGCGTCAAGCAAAGCAAATTCTCAACTTCTCTTGACTTTTACATACGTGAACCAAAAAAAAAAGAATTATGGGAAATTGCCAAAAACATCCCTGATCTGAGAGCTGTTCTTCACCACACTGGAAAGATTATGCATTCTGATTGCAACAATATGGGAAACATATTCCCAGCAGATTTCCGTTGAGTGAATTAGTCAGTCAATCAGCAAGTCTGTATACAGCTGTATCATGTTGAAAGAGGGTCAGAACTATGAAACATCTGGACAATTACTGCTCTCAAAGCTTTTGAACAACAATCGTGACCTTGTCACAGAGACGTCGGTGCCATCTGACTTGTCATTTTTTTCAAGGACAAAAAAAATATGGAAAAAGTGGTTATGCTGAAAGTAATCAGCGCAGGATGGCGTGATCTTGGCTTCAGTGCAATTTGAGTTTTCTTGCAAAAGAAATAATCCAGGTTTTCTAGTACTTTGGGGTAGAAATGTAATTGAAGAAGACAATTTGGAAATGAAGTTGTAGTTTCAAACGCCTCTTTTTCTTTCTTTAAACTGATAACTTCCTACTAATATTTTGTCCTAATCAAACCCATGCAGGGTTCCCTCTCACGGCACATACCAACTGCGTCCTTGAACCTTTAAAATGAGTTTGATTTCCTTCCAGACGACAACTGGCCCGCTTGAGGAAATGGAGGTTTGCTGCGACAGACACGTTTAAATGCCATATCGCTCTACTCTATCTAAACGTCCGTGTACTGTCTGCAGATCGTAGCCTCGGGCCACGTCACTCCCTCCCTCCTCGCTGCCTTTCCTGTCTGTGCCCCTGCCACTCTTTGATTCGGCTCAGCTGTAATAACAATAAATCAGAGGTTTACAGGTTGTTTAGGGTGGAGGGGAAGGAGGGAGGAGTGGAAGGAACGTGGGAGTATTACATTTAACCGAACCGGGTCCAGGATTGGTAAGATTAGTCGTCTCTTTTAACTACATAATTAAACTACAGTGTACATGAATGAATAAAACACTTAAAAGAGATTCATAAATCTTTCAAATGTGAAAATACACAAGAGTAAAAACAGAGTTAAAGAAGGACAGCTATTTTGGATGTAGATGAAACAGTCTGGACACACAGCGTGTTAGCAGGGTGGTGGACGTTTTCCTCCCAGACGAGGGTGCGGTTTTATTCGAGGAGAAAGACACAGTTAATAGAATTTTATCCTGAAGGAACTTCCTCAAGAGTCATTAAAGGAAAAGTTCAAATTTAACTGCCCCATTGGAAGAACAATTATATAAAATAACTACAAGGTGTTGAAAGGGTTGATGAGCAATACCAGTGACTCAACTATTGACTCAATGGCTTTCAAAAATTGCGTTCTAGGATAAGTGTAATGTGGATACTTCAATTCTGTACTTCCAGATACCAGTGGACCACTGGATATCCCATAACTGATATTTGGTTGCCTCAAACAGTTGGTTTCATACAGTAGGAATCATCCATCTGTTATCTGTACTGCTTGTTCTGTTCAGGGACACAAGAGGGCTGGAGCCAGTCCCAGCTGTCACAGGGCGAGAGGCGGGGAACACCCTGGACTGATCACCAGTCAATCACAGGGCTGACACATAGAGACAACCATTCATGCTCACATCCACACCTACGAGCAACCCACACCTACACCTAGAGTCACCAATTAACCAAACCACGAGGGAACCCATGTATGAAAGCTTATCCTGTTCAGGGTCACGGGGGGCTGGAGCCAATCCCAGCTGCTGGCGAGAGGCAGGGAACACCCTGGATTGGTTGCCAGTCAATCACAGGGCTGACACATAGAGAGAGAGACAACCTTTCACGCTCACACTCATACCTACGGGCAATTTACAGTCACCATTGAACCTAACAAGCATGAATTTGGATTGTGGAAGAAAGTCTGAGTACCCGGAGGGAACCCACACATTCACGGGGAGAACATGCAAATTCCACACAGAAAGGCCCTCTATGTCTGAACTGGGATTCGAACGAGGAACCTTCTCGCTGTGCAGCTCATCAATCAATCAATCAATTTTTATTCATATCACGCCAAATCACACTTTAAATATAAAGCAGATCAAGTCTGTAATCCTTGTAATCTTATTTGCAGAGACTCGACATAATCCACCAATGAGCAAGCACTTAAAGAAACAGTAAAGGCAACAGTAAAGAAAAAACGTATTACAAGCAGAAGCCTCGAGCAGAAGCAGACTCATTGGTCGACAGCCATCTGCCAGTGATGGAACCCAGGGATGGAACCAGTGGAAGGTTTTCAAGCCAAACCAATGGCAGTGATTCATAAATAGATTGGGTGGATAGGTGCAACTCTTTAAGTGGTGGGTGGGGCACAGTTATTCGGCATACTCATGGAGGACATGGAGGACTATGGCAGAGTGTACCACCTCTGAAGCCCTCTTCCGTAAGCCCTTGAAGGCCACATATTACTGCAACCATTTAATAGACTGTGTTCTGTATAAGAAGTGGGTGCAGCCTTTTGGTTTCAAAAGTGAAGCCAATGCGAAAGTGTCTTAAATCTGCATTTTTTTGAATGGCCAGCAGGGGGCGACTGCACTGGTTGCAAAAAGAAAATAGGTAGGAAATGTAGGTTTTTTTAGGGTGTGACAAGCCTCTACCACTTGGTTAATAGAGACAGCGATATGCGTCTAACCTGTCTTCCAAATCTGGTCGTTTGTTGCTGAAAAAACAAGTTGGCGACGCCCAAATAGAGACTTTTGTGCTTAACTGTAGTCATTAACAACTGGGTGGTGTCAAGGTAGGTGTGTCTAAGTCTTATACACAGTCGATGACCAGTCTCCATCAGACAGATGTGTTGGGATTTCTCTGGACTCCTCACAGTGATAAAGGTGTAATTTTCCTCACTATAACAGGTGCAACTAAGCTAACACTTATCAAGGAAATGTCAGTCAAACAGTCAGATGACATCACCTCTGTGGGTGTGTCCAGGTACGCAGGGCCAACAACAACCCTCAGTCTGTTTGACTTATTTTCTTATGTAGTGAAATTTCTCTCCATGCTGCTCGCCAGCCAAGATTCTGTCACTCTGTGTACACTGTATGCATATTACCCAAACTGACTGTTTACTTATCCATGATATGTACGTTTTCATTATCAGAAGGTCATATTAGGTAAAGACAAACAAATCCAGACTGTGTTTAATTTTGTATGCCTGTCAGAATGTTGTGCAAGTAAATGCGGCTGTCAGATCTGATGTTTATTTTGCAGCTATTGATTTCCAATGATTTACTGTTTGGACACAGCCGGACATTTGGCCTCCAGACTTTATATAAATGTGACATTTATATATTCTGTTTTTATAAAATATATACATACACTTAATAATGTAATTAATATGAGCTTTTAGGAGAATGTATGAGTAATAAAAAGTATGTTTTACAGTATATATCAGTGTTTGACCTCTATTTGGTCGTCCACTAGGGGGCAGTGCATTCAAGTCTGTCTGCCTGTTGCAAAGGTCAAGGCCCCTACTTAGAATATGGAGAAAATTGAATAAGAAAACACTCATAAACTCTAATATTACATGAAATAAATAAGTTTAATTATGTTTTAACTGTTTTTAATGTATTTTTTAACCAATAACGACGATTTAATCTTTATATTTTGTGTTTTTTTTTGGCTGCATTTCAAGTTTTTTTTAAGTCTATTTATCTGACTGATATGAGTGAGTACAGACTGCATCAAACTGTGAAGATAAAGTTACATGTGTTGTCTCTCCAAACAGAAGCCCTGAACTGAACCTAAACTCAGTCAAAGTGTAACACTGAATTTTAAAGGGCCACCCTCCTGTAAATGCATGTGTGTGTGTGAAGTGGAGTTGTGTTTGGGCGGGACAACAGCAGTCTGAGAACCTGCAGGAAACTCACATCAAAGTGTTTTTTATAACAGTTTTACATCTGAAAAAGACCGCCCCTAACTCGGACCTGTTTTTCATGTTACAATAGAAAAATTACAGGATCAAAACATCCCTCTCTTTCTCTCTCTCTCTGTCTCGCTCGCCCTGTCTTGCCACAGACAGTTAAACTTTTACTCCTTCTTTTCTCACAGAATCCCAAAACAATTCACCCCATAAAATCCAGACTCAGTTTGCCATATGTGAAAACGTATGGCTCCCAGGGGCGCCCTGAAGGAAAATTACTGGCCGTGAGACAGCAATAGAAGATGCTTGTGTTTTTTTGCTTTCCTCTCTTTAAAAAAAAAAAGAATGTGTATTCACTCAGAGGGACTGGGTGTAGTTTGATGTGGCTGGGTGGTGCAGGTCAGGCCTCGTTATCCATTGTGTCCGTCAGTCTGTAAACCTGTCAGAATGAGGGAAGAACATTAGGCTGCCAATCGTGGCTACATCTCTATAAGGAAAGTGATTTTAAAATGCTTTTTTTTTAGTCGAGTGGTCTGTTGAGAAAAGAAAGGTTTCCCTCTTTCCCTTCTTGTATTTATAATTTGTTTTTTACTGACTAGATTATGATATAATGTAGATAACATGAAGTCTAGTAGCTATCACATGCTGTTTTAAAAGGTCACATTGTTTTGGTTGCCAGGCCTCTTTTAAACCTCAAGGTGGTTATTGCGACTGAGCCCTTAAATGATCTTTCTTTATATAACGAGGCCCCTTCAGAATAAGACACTTAGGCCGCAGGTGCATTGTCTGTTTATTCAGTCAAACAAGCCCATTTTTGGTTTATTAAATGTTTTATATTCTAAGGAAGAGAGAGAGAGAAAGTGACTTCTGATTCTTCATAATTGTAACTCTGTCATTGAGCCCGAGGCCTCTTATCAATAACCCTCCTTGTCCTGTTCTGCTGAATCATTTCAGCCTGTTAGCTGGAAGTGAATATAGAGTTTCTTTTCCTTCAGTACAGTGTGTTCACACAACCAGGAAAAGGTCATTTCATGCCACAGTTTGTTGTCATATAGTTTTTACCCTAAAGAGTGACACTATGCTGTAGTGTAATTAGTGTTAGTTTCTTTCCTCAGTAACTTGATTCAATAGTTTTCTTATCAGGCTTTTTTTTGTCTTATGGAACTTTTTATTGATTTTTATTTATAGATTTCTAACATTGTACTGTATTTTCACCTGTTTGTATGTGGAACACTTTAGGCTGTACGTTTGTATGAAAGGTGCTATCTAAATAAAGTTGTTTTCACCTTTTTAATACTGTACAGTAACAACAAATCTCGGCAGATGGCTGTCCACTAATGTGTCTGGTTCTGCTTGAGGTTTCTGCATGTTTTTCGTTTCCACTGTTGCGAGGTACTTACTGTAACAGTGCGGTCTCGGGGCGCTGGTTTAGCTCAGCGGTTAAATTGCATGTCCCATGTAGAAAGGCTACTCCGACCCTCGGCCCTTTGCTGCACGTCATCCCCACATTCTCTTCCCACATTTCCAACTCCTATCCAATCAGGGCAAAGACCAAAAACAGTACTCTATTTGTAAAGTGTCCTGAGATAACCTTTCTTGTGATTGATTTGCACATTTAAGTGAGCCATTCAAATTTAGCAATGTGACTCTTAAGAAATGTCAGGGATATATCAGTACTGTGCATGCATCAACTACAAGTTTATATATTTGACGACATGGCTTTATTAGCCCTTTTTACATTGCGGTTACGCGGCCTTTGTCATTTTACATTGAACCAAGCAACATCGGGGTAAAGCAGCCCCAGTGTGTGATTTCGCACTGCATTCAGGCATTGCAGAAGGAAAATGTGCAACGTGTAAACTAAGAGCCTGAGCTTCACACACACACAACATCATTTACACTCACACTGTTTGGCCCCACCATACCTCCTTTGTGTGTTTGACAGTAAAGACGATGCGTAACAGTTCTACCTTGAACTGGCAGTGTGAAAGGGACAGATATTCTAATAGTAATACCTGCACTAAACATGTTTGTCCACTCTTTTTTTAGGGTCGCTATACAAGATGTGTATACATGAATGAACATGTGCTTGCATCATTTACTTTCTCTACTGTTTTCCCCCTGTAATAATGCATAATATAAGTACAAAATACATTTTCACTACATGATTTAACCTCAGCAGACTGTGCACTGTGCAACTAAAGCTATGTATTATTTGAAGGCATTCTCCCTAAACTGTGTAAGGGACTTAACGGCGCCTTAAGTATTTTTGCCGCCATTACTTCTGTTATGTTCAGCTCATTTGCAAACAATGTCTTTACACCACAGCTGCAAATCTCGGGCTTACAGTTCTGTCCACAAGTGGAAAAAGTGAATGTTGAAAATGTTGGGAAACTTTTACTACACGAACATGTAAACTTTGAAGGAACTAATTGTGTGTTATTATGCCCGCTACATTGCTCTGTTACTCCTCTGTGTTTATTTGACTGAAAGCTAAACCCAAAAAAGCTCGGCTTTAATTGTGTGGTTGCTCTAATTTTATTTGTATAAAGCAGCACTTTGTTCCTTAAAAACTTTGGATTATGTTCTCTAATATCTCCCAGGGTGCTACTTTTGAGCACGGACCACTTGCATGACTTGGTGCAAAACATTTGGATCTGAAAGGAGCATTTATTTTCTTTCCAACAATGCCCTTTCCTGCTTTAAACTCCTGGTTTGATGGTGGTAATATGTGCAGCCACATTTATGTTTTGAACATCTGCCATACGCTTTAAGTCGCTCATCCGGCTTGTCGTGACCAAGCTTAACCATGAAACTTAAATGATCCGTGTATCAACAATAGACCACAAGCATGCCTCACCTGCGCCTGGCTTTTATCTCGCATACTGATACTGCAGTTGGGATGAGTGCTGAAAGACAAGAGTCTCTTTTTATCTAACCCAGAGAGGGCCGATGTGGCAAAGCTGGGTTTCATAAGCGGCCCGCTCTCTGAGTCAGACCGTTGGTGTGTGGTAAGGCTGCGTGTGTTGGGAAGAGACAGAAAGAGGAGGAGAAGCTGGTCGTGATTCTGTGGTGTGACCAGTAAGTGGAGCGTGGACGAACCCGTTGACCTCCACATCTTCTTCTTCTTCTTTTGGCGCTGCTGCCATGTCTTTCACCACATGTCTATCATGTAGCCACTTTTAATAATAGAGCAGAGCATGTGAGTCATGAGTGCTGGCATGCATTCAGGATGTGTGTGTGCAGTATTGATCAGGTGTCTGTGGTTGGTGTAGAAAGGGCTGGTCAGGACATGTTGGATGATGCAACATTTCTGCACGCTTCAGCCTCTTTTTTTCCCAACTTTTAGGATGTTTTTCTTTTCTTTAATGATTAACTTTATTAACTACATTTTGCTTCATTCTTATTTCATAAATCTACATTTTGCTCTGAGGGATTCTACCTTAAACCCACTGCTGAAATGTTTTACATGTCAAAGGCTGGTAAGGCCTTTATGGCTTTAGTTGTTGTGTGTGGTGGGGGGGATCTGAACTTGACAGTTATAGTTCCTCATTATTCAGACCTCAGCAGTGGTTTCACAGCCCTGTGCGGTTTGCCAGCCAGACAGCAGTTATCAACAGTCCATCTCTCTCTGTATCACACACCAACCCCCCTCTGTCGCTCAGACACAACCCACTCAAGACGCAAAGAGCGAGTGTTGACATGTGAGCAAATGTTAACAGTTATCTTGGATATTTTATGTGACATATCTGGTGATATTTGGTTTGCTTTTCTTTTGAACGCTTTGTCAGGGTTTTCAGTGAGCAGCACAAATATTGTAAAACAAAAATACAAAAGGTTTCAGTTTTAGTTGTGTGTGTGTTTGTTTGTGTACTTTAAATTCCTGTATAAATGCAAACGCTGTACCACAATTTCACGCTGGCAAGTTCCGAGATTCGAGAGCTACTAACTTAACAATAACAAATTTAGAAACTTATCAAATTTTTTTTTAGAAGATGGAAAGATCGTCTGTGTTTTTATGTTTTCCAACATCTTCCCGGAGCTGTGTCACCACTGACCGCAATTTGTTCTAATTATTTCCAGCTGTGACTTTTTTTTTATTTCAGTCTTTTTTTTCTTTATTTCTGGCGTGCATTGCATCTTGAAACAATAGTGTCCATCAACAGCACATTTAATAGTCAAATAAATAGACTTTGCATGTTTTTTTTTCACAGTTTACTGGTTATGAAACAGTCTCAATGTTATACTGTTGTTTCTTTATGACCTGCGCAAGCAAACAAGACCAAAAAGGGGGCCTACTTCTATAGAGCCATTTTGGGCTTTTGTTACTGAGCTATCTCTTGCTTTTGGTTTATTGTAATGAAGACATGTCATTACTGGGGAAGGTTGATAACTTATCAACACAATTCCTATCACAGAGAAACAGAATGCATTACCAAATCTGTACACATCCTGCCAACAGCTGTGTTTGAAAAAGAAGTCTTTTTTCACTTGCTGCCGAAACAAAAGCACAGGCGGGATCATTAAGACCGAGGTTGCCAAAATTGCCAATAAAATAAAGTTCTCATTAGCTGCTTTAAAGGAACTGTGTGTGGGCATTAGCAGCTTTGAGCAGTGAGGTAACACATTGCAACTAACTGATTAATGCCACACCCTCTACCCTCCTTTTCCAAGGTTGTAAGAACCTGTAGGAACCTATTGTGACTGTATGAGTGTTTCATTTGTCCATTCTGGGCTACTGTAGAAACACGGTGGTGGTGAAACATTGTGATTCCATGAAAGGCCCTGCTTCCTCTGTAAATACAAAACGATTATACATGAATACATGAATTACACTCTGGGCCTTAAATGGTTCTGTGTGGAGTTTTCTTGTAACCAAAGAACAGTTATGTTTATATTCTCACTAGAATGCATTGTGTGTATGTTTGAGGGTAAAGTAGTCATTATTCATATTCATCATTAGATCCATATTTTCATGACAGCAATTTTCTTTTCTTTTTTTTGCCATCTTTGTTCACACATTGCTACACTTCTTTGTGATTTTCCTTTACAAACCGGGTAATAGCTTTAGAATAGGACAGGGATCAGTGTCATATCACCCCAATGCAAAAGTGTAAATGAAAAGAGAGATGCTCGTAAAAAAAAAAGAAAAAAAAAGCTCCATAATGCCACTATATACCAAATACAGGATATATTTCAATACACTTTTAGAAGCAGCAGTTATTTGCGTTGATGTTGCAATGATCCGGCATTGATTTTACAATTTTCATTTGTCCCAACCAAGTACCCATACTTTATAAAAACACCATACACCCTCTGTGTGTAGTCTTTTGTACGGTGTTCTAATTGCATTTTTTTTTTCTTTATCAACATTTTTTTTATTGCAAGACAAAAGACAAAACAATTACACAACAACACAGGACACAGGGAAGACTATAACAATAAGTACAGGCCAGTAAATAGAGCATTCATTCAAACAAAACAAGGCTGGGTGTTTGTTGTGTGGGTGTAGTGGGAGTCTAGGGGGCAGATGGATGGGTGGTAACGGAATAGCTAACCTAACCCTGTTCTAATGGCACAGTTAGCATGTATTTGACTGTGAGTTAGTGTTGAGTTTCTGTGAGAATAAGCCATAGATGGACGACATGACAGCTCCCTAAAAGTGAAGCCAAAACATTTCGAGCTGCAGTATAGGTCATAAAGCCCGCCTCCTCCATGTTAACAGATGGGACATGAGTCAAACTATAAAATCAAAATACATGACAGATAGATCTGTAGACAGATATAGCAAGTTTTTATCATGCTGATTCTGAGAAGTTTCGTTTTAATTAGTTATTTGAGGATATAAAAAGGGGAGTAACGCCATGATTGACAGCTCTGTTGACAAATACACATGCAGTCAGCAGTGTTCTGTTCCCGAGTAGCTTCGGACCAACACAAGAAGCTGTTCTGACGTTGAACAAGCCCACCTGAGCGTTTTTTATGGTAAGTTAAATGTGTGCTTTGGTTAGCCGAAGCGGATACCAGATTCTGGCTCCAAATGCACAAGATGGCAGCATGTGGTGTATTTTGGATTCACTTTTGTACAATGATAGCAGGTGGAGACACATTGTCCATTTTTACATACAGTCATTGGGATCGAGCAGCCCCAATTGTTGTCTTGTAACATGAAAACACATGTAACTAGATGAGAGAGAGATGGTTATGGTAGACTGATTTGTGGCTGACAGCTTAATCATAAACATGCTCTTTCTACTGAAGGAGAAGGAAAGAGGACAGGCAGAAGCAGAAAGAAAAAGTCACAGAAACAGCAAAACAAACATATTCTGTGACTTTTCTTTGTGGTGTCCCTCGGGTGCACACTGAGGACAGCGGCAACCGTGCTCAGATGTCCGCGAGGCCTGGCAGCGTTTAAAACTCTGTAGCTTTGCATCACATCTCACGAGAGATGAGAGGATGCAGAGCCCGGCCAGGGGTCAAAGGTCAGATTTGCGCTCTCTCTGAGCTCAGATCGAATTACAGACGTCTGAACCCACTGACACATCGGCGTGTGATGAAAGGCTCTGCTGACTCATTTAAAACCCCAAGGAGGGGTTATTTATTTGTCAGTGTCAGGCTTTTAAAATTAGAACAAAGAGAAGAAGAAGGAGGAAGAGGACATCGGTGACGCTCATGAGTCATCGGAGGAGTTGTGGAAACAGCATGTTAGGTCCTTTTTTCTTTTTTGATCATCCTGGAAACAGCATTGCCATGAAGTAACACAAAAATAAATAAATCCAGAAGAAAGTTAAAGCATTAAGTCGGGTCGAAAAAACTCTCACTTTCATCGGTCTTCACCCGTCCACACTCGAAAACTCCTATTGTCTGTAGCTGTCGTTTGTCATGTACATCACACCTAACACCAATGACCTTTGACCCTGCCCATCTTTTGAAAGACACTGCCGCTGTCACATAGATGGATGTTTTTCTGTTTTGTTGTCTGACTTCAGTCAGCTCCAACAGCTGCCTGATAACCTCACGGGGCCAGAATCTGCCGACAGTGAGCGTTCTTCACATTCCTGCAGCAGGAATGTTCACTTTTTGGGACCTTGTGTTTTTTGGGGGGGGGGGGGATCTGGTGACATCATCATGCATCATATCCTGGTGGCAGACAAACAGCTCTGAAGACACAAGGACTCCTCCCCCTCCTCGGGGGTCTTTTGAAGTCCAAAATATGCAGGAAGAAGGATGCAAAGGTCATTGTGATGATGCATCGCGGCCTAACACGCTTTGAAGGAACTAGTTTAAGGCTGTGAAGGTTTCTGTGGCCTCTTATCTGAAACCAGTTTACCTTGGCTTTGAAGTCAGCCCTCAAAATTACTTGGTTAGATGTCGTAAAAAAAGATAGTGGTTTGGGTTGAAACAGATACGCTCCAGCAACCGATTAGCAATGGTTACACAAGGTAGCATTAAGTTTTCCACACAATAAAAGCCTTTTCATTTGCAACATTAAAAGTGAAAACGTAAGTGAACATGTATGTAGGGAAATCAGACTTTCTATTTTGTGCATGTGTAAACCCCTACAAAATTCTTGTTTTAGAGGAAACATTACAAAGGTAGTGCTGCGACGTTAGAGTCATAATCTATAGCAACAGCTGATAAAATCTCAGTTGCAGTTGCAGGAAAAATCAATGGTTACTGGTTATAAATGAGAAGCTGACTTTGTCTCTCCAATCAGGGACATACCTTTCAAAATGTATACATTTTACTGCTATTTTCAGAATTTGTTTAGTGGGCAGCGTGGTGGTGCAGTGGTTAGCACTGTCGCCTCACAGCAAGAAGGTTACTGGTTCGAAACTTCAGGCCTTTTATGCAGAGTTTGCATGTTCTCCTCGTGCATGAGTGGGCTCCCTCTGGGTATCCCAGCTTCCTGGCACGGTCCAAAGCATGCTCGTTAGGTTAATTTGTCACTCTAAAATTACCCTAAACAGAATAAGTGTTATAAATAATTACGGTGGCCGTCAAGGGCAAACGATATCCATTAAAAGAAACAGGCTGCAAATAGAAACGATACAAATTAAAGACTTGTGCAAAAGTCCAAAACAGATGCAACAACGGAAAGGTGCTGCAAATGAAAAAAATCTGCTGCAAAAGGCTGAAACAAATGCATTAACATCAAACGTGCAGCAAATGCACAAAGTCACAAACACACACACACCCATAAAACACATGCATAAGAAAATCTCGATATAACAACTAAGAGCAAGAGGTAGGTGTTGCTTACCTTAGCTTCGGATCTCAGTTAGCATGCAGCTAGCGGTACTGTTCGCTGATTCCACCTGCTGCTAGGGCTCTAAGCACAGGCGTGTGTCTCTGTTCACTCTTGAGATCTGCAGCTAGCAGAAGCTACACTTAGCAGCAGTTACTCTAGCAAAGCTATCTGTCAATCGGAAGCCATTTCTAAACAAAAGTTGTGTGATTCTTTGCTAATGTTATAAAGTCGTGTTTTTGCACAGCAGCCAACAGTACATGGACAACAGAGACATTACGCTCCAGCGGCGTGTTACGTTACAATGTCTGATAATCAATAAATTCACAGCCTCGTCTCCCTCCTCTCTCCGGTCAATAATACACCTGTTACACTGAGCGCCCCCTACAGGCCTGGAGCACTTCTGTTGACTTGACTGGATTTGCAGTGTTTTTCTTCTTCATGTGTAGATTTGTGTGTTTTTGACTTTGCATCATTAATGCATTTGCAGCTTTTTTTATGTTAATGTGTTTGTTTCAACTTTGTGCAGCAGTTTTTTGTTGTTGTTGTTGTTTTCCCCAGCATGTTTCTGTTGTTATATTTGTTTTGGACTTTTGCATGTGTTATTAAATTTGCATTATTTCTGAATTTTCAGCCTGTTTCTCCTAATGGAAACCATTTGGGCCATTGCAGCACGATTGTCCATGTTGGTCACCGTAGCTATTGGATGGATGGATGGAAATACTTGGTGTAGTCCCTATAAATGAGAAGAATGTCAATGTTTTTGTCCTAAATTATGATGATCAAAATTATGCTATTGTGTGTCTCCCATTGCATACTGATTCTCCTTGTAATGCATAAAAAAGCAAGAGTGTGACATAACCAGACACCTTCCACAGGCACTCATTCATTCACGCATAGGAATTTAATCTCACCCTAAATCCTCCCTAATTCAATGGATTACACCAGTCAAACGCAGGCGATGTTGTAACGCTGTATGCTTTAAACGAGGAAGTTGTGTGATTTCTTTTGGATTATACTTGATCAGTGATGAGACAGTGTTAAGCTTATTCAGCCCCTTGGCCGGGTCAGGTTGGGAAATAGGACGGCAGGAAGACACCATAGTGTAAACAGAGGAAAACCCTAAAGGGATATTTCAAAATAAAATACTTTTTTTTTTACCCAGATCATCTTGCTCGAGGTCAAATAAAACAAATTATTATTATTGTTCTAAATTATGATCATATCGTTGCCTGACACACAAACACACTTTGAGCAGAGCCGCAGCAGCATGGTTGCAGGTCCAGACACATAAAAGGAAATGATAATTGTCAGTCAAAGAGTTAGGAGGAGGATTAAGGGTTTGGCTGGGAGAGACTGTCAGATGTCTGCAAAATTCATGGAGCAAATATCTCTCATCTGGTCTATTTGTTTTATCCCCTCCTGACTGTCGTCGCCGCCTGGACGTCTGGCTCATCTGTCCCCTCTTTGTTTCTCTCTCTGTCTGGTTTTTCTAACAGTAACCCCTGGAGCCCTTGAATTAACTTTAAAATGTGACATAAATTCTAACAATAAAAAGTCACTTCTACATATTTATCAATGTGGGCTCAGTCGGACTTTTTCCTGCCAGCCTCCCAGTAAAATGTCCGCAAGAAGTCCGGGTGAACCGTTGTGTGAACGCAGCAGGAAACAGTCAGGAACATTCACCGCCAGCGAGTGGGCAGTGTGCTGACATGTAAATCATGTGAGCTGTGCGAAACCAGAAGAGCGAGATATGACAGGATGAATAAAAACATCTGAGGCTGAAGAAGGAGGATCATTTAAGATGAGATGAAGAGATTCTGTGAGGGCCGACAGTGAAATTGTTTGCTAGTTATGGCAACGGACTTGTGATGAGCAAAAGACTATGCTGCTACATCACACTGTGACTGCCACAGCGCACTATTTACGCCATGTCCTACCTCATGAGACCTCGTGAAAATTGTCAGGAGTGCATGTACTGCAGGGGGACCTGATACAACAGATCCTTTCTCCATCTGTACGCATACATGTCCAATTAATGCACATCACTAACCTAATTAACTTTCTTATCTGCAAGTTCATGTTGATTCCTGTGCTGATTGTTGACCGTTAGCCGCCATGGCCTGCAAGACTCTCAGTTCTACTACTACGATTATAAGAGCTGTTATTGCTCTGCTCTATAAGTGCCATGAGGTAAGTTTTGTTAAGATTATTCGCTATAAAATATGTATTAATTAATGGATTGACTTTTCTTTGTTTGTTCAGCCATAGTAGATTACCGTTTCCTCGCAATGCTTACAGAAACCGGAAGTGCAGCCGCTTCGCTCCGCCTACACTGTCTGACAGAAAACGCATCACTAACCGGGCGCTGCTTGTTATTTTTTTCCACGAATGTCGCCACAGACACCCAGTCCATAAAAAAACGATGTACTGCATATGCAAAGGCTTTCATCAGTGGGCAATAGGCTCAAGCACCTTTGTGTTACCTTATTTCGATGATAGAGACTTAAAATACATTTATTTACATGAACACGTTGAAGATTGTTACTTTAAAGTCCGATCTTAAGCAAGGTGTTTTTTTTTTAAATACATGCTGGCACTACCACTACCCAAAACATACACAACTCAGGTACTCTTAATCGACTGGATTACCAGAAAAATGTTGTCCCTGCTTGACTTAGCATGTCATTGCTCAGTGCATTAGCTACTGTCGTTAACACCCGCCAGTCACACTGACAATTAGTCATTCGGCACGGCAATTAAACAGTTAATTAGAGACTTACTCAGTCAGCAGTGAGGGAGCTGTTCCATCTGTCAGGCCACGTTTAATGTTCAAAACATCCCTGTTGGGTAGGTTTCAACTTGTGACCACTGTTCCTCTTTGTTTTGACTTTTAAGACGTTCGGCTCTTGCCATAGAAAACAATTTTGCAGCTTTTCTGATTGGATGCAGCTGCAGTTAGAGAACAGATTACTGGAGATGTCAACATGGGGGCAAAAAAAAAAAAATGGAGCTCTGCTGTCTCACGTTGCCTTGAAAGCTCACACTTAGAGCACTGATTGCCAGAGCTCATTTATAACTGACAAAAACTGTGATTGAGTTTGTTTTTCCGTGAGGTGTTTCAAGCATCTGTCATGAGCTGAAGCAGCGAGTCATTTTGTCCGTCAGCCCGTCCACAAGGGAAGGGTTTGATTCTGTTTGAAAACAACATCTCCTCTTACAAAATGACTCCTGGAAGTTACCATGTAATATTTAGGATGACTGTCAAGAAAACAGACTTAATTTTAAAGGATATAATCATCTGCACTTTGTAAGTATTCAACATGTGGTGACAGTGTGCATGCAAAACAGATGTACGGTGTGCAGCAGTGGAACCCTTCACACTGACTTGTCCAGCGGCCAGCCAGGCACTCAGCCCGTGTTCTCCTTCCCCTCGGGGACAGCAGCTGGCAGGCCGCCCTGTGTTTTTGTCTCAGACACGCTATGCCTGCCTGCAACTCGCAGTTCCTCTCGCTGCAGTTCTCGGCCAATCACAGCGCTCCTCAGGTCGACCCAGAGGCCAGACAGGGAGGTGTCCTCTCTGCAGACGGAGTGCAAGAGGAGCTCACGTGAGACCTGTTTGTTTGTCGGAGGAGAGAGAGAGAGAAAGAGAGAGAGAGCATGCCGGTGAAGGGAAGTTGAGAAATTTCATTTGGCGGGAAAACTGGGAAGGGAAGGGAGGGGGGATAAAGGGAGGAGGAGGGAAGCAACACAGCACTGGACTCTGCGGTTATGCTATAGGTGTTTCCACTCATCAGCTGTTAGTCATTGCTTTGGCTCATAAGCTGCACACATCACACGATATGACCAATTATTTCACCCAACCAGGGACTTTATTTGATTATACTGATTCACATTGTAAAGGAAAGTCTGGTGGTTCAATTTCATTATTCATTTTTCCGAGGTAAAGCAGTTGTACCTTTTGAGCGAGAGGGAGAGAAACCCTTCAGTGCAACATAAACTCAACCCTAAGTCCTGTAATCCTTTAAAGAGACTTTTACTATTACTAATATTTTAACTCATCTTTAAAATAGGGATAAAAAGTAAATTGGAGATCGTCAGGTCCTTCAACTTTACTTCCTGAGGGACTCAGGTCCTTTAACGTCTGCAGCATGTTTTGCCAGTCTGTTGCGAGCGCAGTCTTCTTTGCTGTGGTGTGCTGTGGTGCAGGCATCACAGCAAAGGACGCCAACAGACTAAACAAACTCATAAAGAAGGCTGAGTCTGTTGTGGGCCTGCGGCTCGTCAGACTGGAAGAGGTGGTTGAGGACAGAATTCTGGAGAAACTGTTCACTAATATGGACTCATCATAACATGCTGGACAATCTGAAGAGCAACACAGACTCCTCCAACCTCAGTCAGACTGAACAACACATCTGCACGTACAAAGCTCAGGACACTGAAGTGGACTAAATATCTTTGCAGTAACCGCTCTGCCTTTTGTATCTGCCTGAACACATATTATATACATCTGTTACTTGTGTTATGTGTGATTATATATAATACAATTTCCTATCCAATTGTATCATACCATTTTATACCATATTTTAACCATATCTATAAATGTTATTATTATTATTACTGAACATTTACTTAACATTATGTTTCTAGTACCCTATCTATCTTTATTAACATTGCATATATATACCTACATCCATATTGGTGTTGATGTATACATACATAGTTATATTTATACTACTGTATTCTATCCTAAGTCACCTTGAGACTCTGTCTGCACCCTTACAATATTGCATTGTAATGTTTCATGTTTTAAGCAGCTATAACAAACTAATTTCGCCTCTGGGATTAATAAAGTACTCTCTCTCTTTCTCCCCCTATCTATCTATCTATCTATCTATCTATCTATCTATCTGTTACTAGCAATGTAAATCGCTAGCTAGCTAGTTATCTATCTTACTAGGTCGTATTTAGTGTGTTTATCAGATATTTAAATAAGAAGCAGCTGCCACAGTCTGGAGACAAAGCTTTTGAGAGCTTCGAGACTCAACCAAAACAAAAAATATGGACCATGAAACCAGAACAATCAGCTGAAAGGTGCTAAAACAGCTCCATAAGCTAACGAGAACTACATAGCAGGGTTATAGCTAAGTCTAAAAAGGTTTGTCATACACAACCTTTAACATTTTAAGTCATTTGATCCTTTGTTAGAAACAGTCGTTTATGCAGCTTTAAGACCAACTGTCATTTTACTTACCTTATTTAGTCTAGGACTAAAGTACATTAAATTATGTCTTAATTTTACCAAGGTAAAGGCCGCTGTACAGTATCAAATAGCCCATTATTCTTTCCATAATGTTTCAACCTATTTATAGCGTCTCTGTGTTGAAAAAAAAGTGATTCATGTTGTGTGTATTCTGACACTGATTGTTGTGTTCTAGTTGTTTTTTTTTTGTAGCTGTGGCTCAGAGGTAGAGTGGGTGGCCCTCCAATTGGCAGGTTAGTGGCTTGATCCCCAGCTCCTTCAGTCTACATGTAGACGTATCCTTGGGCAAGATACTAAACCCCAAGTTGCTCCCTAAGACATAGCCTGCAGTGTGTGAATGACTTGTTTATTAGTGGCCTTACAAGACATTTGATGAGTGTATGAACGTGTGTGTACATGTGATGATTGATAATCCTTGACATTATGTTTTTGTTTCTTCATCTGGAATTAATAAAGTACCATGATTGACATTGATACAGATGACACATATTCTGTTGCATGGATGACATTGACAGGCGTATTCTGTAATGTTTGTGTTCATAGTGTACCGTTTTGTGTGACATAAGTTGCCTGTTGTTTGGCTGTGTAGCTTCATCCTCTGCCAGCAGCACCTGTTTTGTTTCTTCTTATGGCTATCTGTCAGAGTACGCCTCTTGAAAACCACATGAAGGAGGAGGAGCACGTGTCGAGCTTTCTGAAAAACTCATGATTTGACAGTCTGATAAGTAATGCTGAAGAAAGAATGCTGTCTTGTGAATGAGTTTCACTTTATTCTTTCATGCCAGAAATGTCTGAACAGCCAGTGCAATGCAGCAAACAAGTATAAAAAAAACACTTTGATAAAATAAAGCTCGCCAAGCTCCACATTGCTGTTATAAATCAGCCTCAGCATACGAGTCCTGTGTGGATAATATCCCAACTGTCTTTCCAGCAGCTTCCCTGCCCCTGTTTTCTCTGCTCCGAGTCTTGGTCGGCCTCCAACTAAAGCACAGGCCCCTTTTTACTGGCTCCCTCCACAGTTCCATCACTATCACTTCACCATTCGGGTGAGCCTCGGTTCTCTCTGTCCCATCCAAGAGATTAAAACATGGCCATGCAGTAATAACTGAAAAAATGTTGAATGAAAAGAAGGCAAACTATGTAAAATGTTATGAAAACAAAGAGGAAATGTGACATCTTTGATGGGAAATTAAGCAGCTGAGATACATTTTTTTAATCAAATTGTAAAACAAAGAGATGACGTTCTCTAAAACTCTATTGGTTATTACATCAGCTTCTTTGTACTGTAATTGCCATTACGTCACTCCCTTTGAAGGTTTCCCTACGCCAACATGCACTCACACAGGAGAGAACAAAGACCTAATTTTGTTCACCGAACTGTGACCCAGCTCTGATGTCTTTTCCATGTTCGGCCTGTAATGTACAGATCACATACAGTTTATTACTGCTTCTGTAGAAACACAGACATCAAGGCATAGCTGTTAATACCATTGACTACTATTGAATCAACCATAATTTTTGGTTGACTGGCTAATAGAGGCCGGATCTCTATATGTGCCCCAATATTGACCTGGTACACTTAATTACTGCTCTAGCTTACTATGTTCAAATCTTCACTAACTTTTCTTCCTTTATTTTTTTTTGTAGTGAAATGTAACATACCTAAACTACAGTACAACAGTCAACAGTCTCTGTATCCTCAGGGTCTTAAAGGGTCACTATGATTTTCAATCCCCCATATAAAGGACCTTAATATACGAAGGAGTTTTATTTGTGCGTCTATCAATGCCAGGACCGGAGCCAGTATTTTTTCAGGTGCTGCTATGTGCAGCTTTTAAAATGTTCTGGTACAAACTGTACTCTCTGTTTTGGAACTAAATAACCCCACCCACTGGGACACAGCCAAATGACAAGCCAGGAAAGACATTTAATATAAGATGCAAAGCCTAACGAGCCTCGACTTCAAACATGGAATAAAACAAAGAGAAAGTAGTTCTTCATTAATATCTCTTAGTTAAGATTAACAGCAGCTTGATCTGACTTTGTCTTGGTCAGTTTATGAGGTTAATACTTGTGTGTATTTATCAAAATGTATACATTTTGTTTGAGAACCACTACAGTTGTGAGTTACCTTGCAAATTAAAATTTGACACATAATGAAATAATAAAACATACCCCTTTTTAAATGGAGCCTCTCGGCTAAAGAAGTTCACACAATTGTACTTGTGTAACCGGAGTGACAATAAATGTCTTGAATCTTGACTCATTAATTCTTTAATTAAAAAAAATTACTTGAGACCATATCTGACCAAGTTCAGATAAGGTCAGAGCAGTAGTAATATAACACTGAAAGTATGTATTCAACTGTATTATATATAGCAGAGAATTATTCTGTATTTTTACTCAAGTAAGATCATAAGGGCCTGTGTCTACTAACGCCTAACTAGCACCTCTTTTTTATGCAAAGGCAATGCACGAGGGAAGCGGATGTGCGGCCAGACAATTTTCACAACTTTGCAACGGTGAGCACTGATGAGAAGCGCCCTGAAAAGAGTTTGTGAGCGCTGCCACCACAAAAATACTGTTATTGGACACAGGCCCTAACAGAGTAATTTAACCTAAGTAAAGGATCTGAATACTTCATCTTCCAAACAGCAGCCTCAACTACTGGGAAGTCAGATCGTGTCTTATGATTATCGTATGATATCATAACAATAATGTTGCCAAAAATGTAAATCTAGTGTGAAAAAAGAGCTTGAGGTGTTTTTGGCATCCAGCCTTCAGCATCCTCTGTACTATCACTATGACGATATGATAAACAAATAAACCCACTCTGTACTCTATGTTCATGTGACTCCAGCATTCCTCCACACTGATTAATGCGATATTTCTGACATTCACCTGCTGCTGTTTGTTTACTGAGACTGCACACGACACATTTTTCATGAAAGGGTGTGGAAGATCTCTGCTTATCATTTCATGTTAACAATTTATAACAGACATAACACCAAACAATAAAACTGAAACTGTTCCAGATTGCCTCATCTGACTACGATCTTGCAAAACAAGTCATTTCTCTGCATGTCGTCGTCTTGTCAAACAAGATTCATGCTGTGAGGCAAGGACAGATTCACGTTAAACAGGCGTAACATTCTCTGCGTGTGCACAACACACCCATCTGTTCCTGTCACTAGATGTGTATTTTTCTAAATTGTGAAAATCAGAGCAGCAACACTCCCTCTAACAAGCTTAATCACATAATAGCCTCTCATAGGTACTAAAAATGTTAGCTCACGCAATCTTTAAAAGTACCAGCGTATATTTTTTCCACATTTTAGGCCTGCGTTCAGAGCGTGCAGCCAGTGTTGGAAAAGCCTTCAAATGGAATTATATTAACCACCTGTTCCTGATCCGGAGGCATTAATGGACGAGTGGAAGTCGCGTGTGTAGCCTGCGGTTCAGACATGGTAAAGACATAGACAGGGAGACGTGCGCCCCTCTTCTCATGCACATAAAACAGAGACGGGTCTTGGCACGACAGAGAGGGGGGGAAGAGGGGGGGCTGTGTGTGTTGGTGAAAGGGGCAAAGTAAAAGCAGGCATCAAGGGAAAAAGTACAGATGGCGAAAGGTGGAGTAAAGAGTGAAAGTTTCTCATTGAAGCGCCAGGAAATTTAAAAAAAGCATATGGTAAGTTGAGAGTCTCACTGAGCATCCACAAACATCTGAGTGAAAATAAACCTTCAAATAGACCTTTTGCCGTTAGCATGTGAATGCCAAGTTAGCTAAACCCCAAATTGATCTAAACACAAAGAAAACCAATGCTAATGATGGCTCTGTTGCGTTAGCTAGTGCTAAATCATAACAGAGCTAAACCACCACTTTGACGTTCAACACCTGCCACCAAAAAACCATCATAAACGTCGGAAAATAAACTCCCAGAGCAGAAATTAGCCAAACGAGTAGATACTCAACATCCGCTGTCCGAAATTCCGAAACCACCCGATGCCGTCAGTACCCGCAGTCAATGCTAATGCTAACAGACAAAAAGCTGCCTTGTGACTTTTACTCTGATTGGTTCTTGGAATTAATTATGTAATAGATGTCCAAACATAATTGAACCCTATCAAATCCAATAAAACAATATTACGAGTTTGAATTTTAACTTATTTCTAATATTTTTTAAATGCTAACTAACATAAAATCCGAGATATAAGCCGCACCGGAATATAAGACGTCTGTTTGTGGGGTATCCCAGAGGGAAAAGAGGTTTTCTGTAGCTATTTATTAATAAAAACATGTATACAAGTTATTTCAACACTATTTAAATGTATTTTCATTTGAAACACATTCAAAACACACACAAATTACATCCTTCCAACTGTTTTCACCATGTCAAATTTACAATCCTGCTAGCTACCGGTGCTGTAGTTGAGTTCAGCCTACGGTAACGTTGACTGGCTAAATCCCAATCTCCAATCTCACAGACTTACAGAGACTCATAGAGGCACGTTCCCATTAAGTGTGTGAGTGCTTAGTGTTGTCCCACTGTGAAATCACCAAGTACGTGAGCGCTCTGTTACTGACTTTTCAACGTCAAATTGTGGATTTTCCATGAGTCCGCATATCTGCGAGTTACCCGGAGTTCATAACCAACTTGGTGAAGTATACAAACGATTGTACAGCCCCACATTAAATGTAAACATATAGTGAAGTAGTATTCAGTAAAGTTTAAACAAAAGAAAGCATGGGCGGTGATGGTAACTGCAAATACATCTACCTGTAGCAACTGCAAAATGCTTAAAAAGTAGCATCCAACATGATGAAGCTTTAGCAGGTTTATACCGCCTTCATCTGTGTAAAATACTGTGACACAATAAATTACCTCTCTCTGCAATTTATATTGGTATATTGGTCGCACCGGTATATAGGACACAGCCCATTTTAGTTAGATTGAGGATTTGGGTTTCCATTGGCTTTAAAGTTGTACCATACAATACCACCTTTACACATCACAAAGATATGAATACCTTATTTATACATCTAAGTTCCCAACTTTCCACCTCAAACTGCAGAACATCTTGCCTAAAAAGGTAAATACAGCACCAAAAAGTAGAAGCCAGAAAGAGGCAGATATTGACTGAGATGGAGAAGCAGTTACTCAGATGCTCAGAATTACTGCAGCATTAAGTGTAACCAACTCAATATGTTCCTTATACTCTTCATCCCGTTTTCTCCTGCTCTTTCCTCTTCCCTCCCACTTCTCCTCTCATCACATCCAAAGCCACAGACAGCCAGCACCAGCTGGCTGGCAGGATCAGTTACCCTGCTCATTTGGAAAAGCTTGAGATGACTGCAGGTAAATGTATTCTGCAAAGAACCAAATTAAGTGTGGTCAGGTCTCAACGTCTGTCTGTCCCTTTGTGTGTTCTGAGTGAGGTAATTGGTTTTGCAAATGCCCAGCTTGGAGTATAATATGAAGGCTTGTTGTGCTGAACTTAAAAAAAGATTCATTCAAATGCAATTTTGATGGAGCAATTTGGTTTGAATAGCCTGAGATCACGGCAGACAAAATAGTTCAGCAACTTGAATTTTAAGGCTGGTGTTTTTAGAAATATATGTTTCTTATTGTCAAAAAAAATGCCATGAAATTACCATTTGGACTCTGATTCATAGTGAACATGTAAGTCTTTAAAAATGGGTCGTAAAAACCCCACAAATTAATTTCCTTTAACAGCTTTGCATTTGCCGGGGACTATATTCAGTTGCGGATGAATACACATTTGGTTCCTCAGGCCTGACTGAAGCCCCTTTTACACTGCCATTTCATTATTATTACCGCTCTGTTATGCCTAATCTTTTATGTAAAACGCACAAAGGCAGAATGGTGGAGCAAAGTCGTTCTGCCTCCGAGTTGGCATCGGAGGTAGCAAGAGAGGCGTAACAGAGGTAAAGCGGCGTCAGTGTAAACGGCAGTGCTGGCAGGGCAGAACAGCTCCTTGTGTGTGAATTTGAAGCGTTTTGCTTCGTTACAGCGCTGTGGTGGAATTGCAAAGTAAAAAGGGCTTGAGACTACAGGAGGCTATTTACCTGATTCCCGTAACAGCTATCAGGAGAGGAAAATTGGTTTAGGTGCTGATGTGTGGCCAAGATTAACTGGTAATGCAAGGGATTTAAAATCTCCAATCAATCCGGAACGAATCACAGACTTGTCGAGGCCATGCCCGGAAATATTTAACATATTTGATATTTATTGTTAAGTATCTGGACGATTACTTCAGGAGGCAGCGTGATAACCAATGAAAGAGAAAAAGAGACTGAGTAGGTGACAATGTTTGTAGGAAGTAGACATATTAGCCCTTTTGGCAAACGTTAGCTAGCACACTACTGTTGACTGACAACAAACAGGTATGAGCTCACCTCTAGTTCTTGCGGAGTAGACAGCCTGTGCTTTGAGTATTACAATAGCAGGATGTACTCATTCTTGTGTTTACACCTGCTTCGAGTGTAATCAGGTGAGATCATACGAGATCACGTAAGGTGGCACGTGCTGCTTCTGTCACACAAAGATAATCTTAATGATATCCTTTTGTGTGTGCATGTTTGAGATCTAAGAGAAGAATATCTCTGATGTTTCTCCTTACCTGCGTAATGCAACCACATTTTTTCAGATCGGATTTTGTGGTCTGAGCCTGGCCTACGGGAGTCTTTACAACAACAGCACGGTGGTTGTAGGATTGAATAAAATAAACAGCACCCATGCTTATTGTATTGAAGCAATGAGTCACCCAGTGCAACGGTGTAGATTGATGTCTTGTTAATAGTTTTTCAACAAGAATGGAGCTCTCAGGCACGGACGAATTAAATATATCATCGCAGGACCGATTCTGTGGTGGATTTTCTTTTTTCTTACGTTTTTCTTTTGCTGAAAATCACAGTTGGATGCTACTTTTTAAGCTGTTCTTTTTAGCAACAATGTAGCCACAAATGATACCATGCTTTATCATCCTTGTTTATTTGCTTCTCGATCAAATAACGAAACAAGACAAAGGCTCTCTGTGAAACCCCAGGCCCCTCTAATCTTTGTATTGTGCGGTCAAAAAGCCACAGAAAGATACAATAACAAATGGAAGGCCTTGTCTTTACTGTTTATTGATTGTACAAAGTTTCTGTCCATGTTGGTCTTAGTCTGTTTAGGCTTTGTGGCTTTAGCTGCTTGTGCTATAGCTGCCCACTTCTTCCTTATTTTGTGCCAAACAAACCGCTGTTGCAACCTGACAACCAAACCCCGGGAGAGGCCGTCAAAACTGCAACATTTTGAAGTTCATTGATATGAGTAAAGGTAAAGAAAGCTTCAAATGATAATAAAAGACAATAAATGAGTACAGATACGGAAGAGAAGAGGAGTGTTTTTCTTTACACAATGACCTCACCCATTATTGGAGGCAAATACGGCACACATCTGTGTGTGTTTCTGTGGGAGTACTTACAACTCTGCACGACAGCACTGTTTGCTCCCGGTTCTTTCTTCAGGCTGAGTTTCGGTGACATCATTTATCAAACAGGGCTCTTGCTTGCTCAGACGGCAGGACTCAGATATACCAAGTCCTGTGTTTGGTTTGTTTTTTTCGCCCCCTCGTCTGTATTTGCGAGAAGATAAGTTCACTCCGCGTCTTAAGCTGAACGCTGGAGGCTACAGACTGCAGACTTATGACTTGCTCGTGCGTGGGTGTGTGGGCATGTGTTTTTTTTTTCAGATGTGTTCTTGCAAACCGGGTGTGGGGCTTCGTGGGTACACAATTTAATGTGCATTTCTGTATTTTCTTTATAATTGATTTTTACAAATATTTTATTTAAAATATCAACAATACCACAAATATACAGCAAGAAAATGATGAATGAATGAATGTTCTGAGGTCTTATTCTCAGTAAGTGACTTAATTCTAATGTAAAGACACGGGGCACAAAGTGCTGCAAGGGTTGCACACTTGTGAAGGAGTGTAAAACCTGTATAACTACTTAAGAATGTATTATCATATTAAATATAAAATGGGTTAATTATGGGCTGGACACAAATGGCAAATTAAATTGGCTCCTTTGTTCCCCTTCAATGGTAGCATGCTCATGCATGCCCAAAAAGTGTGATAATAGAGGAGTAATTATGTCACCTGTATATGTAATTATACAGTTTAGTAGAGCAAATGCTCTACTAAAGCATAGTCTTTTCTTTTCAAATGACACTAAGTACAGCCAAAGCTGATGTGAATGTTTGGCATGTATTTAGTCATAACCTAAATTACAGGAAAAACACAAAAGTTGACCTGATGATGGTGCTATATGAATGTCAGGGGATTCAAGTTTTTAAAAACCATTCTCTGGTTACCATGTATGTCTGTACCATATTTTATCATAATTCATCCAATAGTTCTCCAGACATTTGACTCTGAAACAATATCACAGTCCAAAGTCATTGGCAATAATCCCACAGGAGTCTTCAATATCTGTAGGAAATATGGCAATCCGTCTGATAGTTAAAGCTTCTGTGAGGAACTTTGGGTTTGTGTTGAATTTGGCGACCCCTGTGAAAAAAGCCGTACCTCTTATCTCTTTGCTGATTTTGACTTGTACAAGCTTCAGTGGTGGTTTATAACAAAAAACTTGCTTTCTTTAACAGTCAATAGGATCACTCATTTCATTTTTCATTGAAAATGTACACAAATGCAGCGTGCAGTTTATCGCTTCATCTGACACCAGCAGTTTCAGGCATTAAAATACTTGTGTAGAAATTAGGGATAGACCGATTATCGGCCGGGCCAATATTCAGCATTTTGACGCATATCTGCATCAGCCTTTTTTTTTTTAATAATCTGAAGGCCGATAAGAGTTCATTTCTTTGCAAATTTTATTTAACTTTGTTTTATTTACTTTATAAAACTTCAGGAAGTTATTTATTTATTTATTTAAATTTTCAGTTAACTTTATAAGAGCTGCTGCTGACCCTGGCAACTCCCTGCGCTTTTTGTTTGTTTGTTTAATAAACATATGGTTAAAGGCATTTAAACAAAGTTAAGTGTTGGAGTTTGTATTATTCAAAGTTTTGACGCCAATATTTTCACTTTTACTGCAAATGAATATCGGCTCCAAATATCGGTTATCTGCCTCCTTGACTACTAATAATCGGTATCGGCCCTGAAAAAAACATATCGGTCTATCTCTAATAGAAATAATCAATCTTGTTGCTGATGGTCTGGTTTGCTTTCGTAGGTCATATAGAGACATCAGAATTAATTTCAGTCTGTTTCATAATCAGTAAAAAACTCCTCACAGGAGCTTTAAAGTGATAATCTCGATCTCAGTTTTGTTCCCTTTGCGTCCACTGTTGGCTCCGGATGTAACTCTTGAGTTTCCTCGCTTTCCTTTTTAGACTGTTTGCGACAGCGATAGATAATAATAAGAAAATCTTTTGAGATTCACACTTTAAGAAGAAATTGAACTCTGAACCAAAATGTCGTTTTGGGGTCATGCAGCTAGCATGGCTTAAAATCCTCACGTTTAGCCTTTACATGCCTGAGTTTACTGAAAATTAAAATAATTCTTGTTGGGAGTAACGATATTACATAAGAAACTCTTCAGATAACAATATCACTCATCAGAAACGTTGAAGCATCTGCTCTATGACATCATGTTGTTGGCCTCCTGTGTTTGTGCATGCTTAATCTTTCCACTAAATAGGCACAGGTGAGGAAACAACCCACAGCACAGAAAAAGTTGCACTCCACACTATGATGCTTAGTTTTAAAACATATGTGTAGATAAAGCACAAGTGTTTATGTACTGACCTACCAGGGGTGAAGATGGTTGAAGAATCCTTGTTGTGGAAATGGGCATGGTGCGCCTTTTTTCTTTTTTTCTCAGCTCAGAATTATTACAGTGCAAACAGAAATTACTGCACTACATTACTGGTATATTTTGCAACACAATCCCTCTTCAAAAGACTTGCATCAGGATCAGTTTCACAAAAATCACATGCAGCACTTCCCAAATAAATTTTAGTTTCAAAACAGTTGGAAGCTCAACAGTGGAAAGGCAAACCCAGTATAAGATCTTCACAGAATTTCCTCTTTTTATTTACCTCCATGCAGAGAGTGGCAGGTGTTGGGCAGCGCTGCAGGCCACCCTGGCTGCAGAATACAGAGTGTGAAGTGTGAACTCCCTCTCCTGGGAAAGGCTGCTGCATATTCGCAGGGTTTGTGTAAGGCTCTGAGCTTGTGTGTGTGCAACCTGTCATCAGCGCTGATGAGTGATTGAGTACATAAGCCCGCTCACACGCCACATCTCAAACAAGCCTGCTTGTGCGTGTGTACGTGTGTGAGACGCCATTCACTCTGACTGAGTAACTCTGGTAGAAACCAAAACAATGCAGCCCTGCTCACACCCTATTAAGCTGTCAAGGTGTAACCATTGAACTTACCCTATAATCTTTCCCATAATGGGAGTTTTTTTTTTACAGTAATTGGCGTGCTGCTAACACTCTCGCATACACACACACAGAGTAAGCAAACAGTGTTAAGCATTTTATACTGACACATAAAGTAAATATATGCACACTCAAACTCACAAGCACATCTTTTGCATACAAACACCTACGTGCACAATGCCATGCATCAAATGTACCCACGTGTGTTTTTTTCTTCCTATGACCTCAGTTGTGAGTTCATTCTTCCCCTCGCACATATGGAGCCCTGGCACCGTCTCAGCGCTCGGCTGCTGGCCTGCTACTATCAGCACATTTTTAATTGCCTGGCTTTACAATATAGCAGCCTCTGTGATGACAGCACGCTTGTTTATTTTTATATGAAACCATAAAGGCCCCAATAGCCCGGACCGTATAAGGTATATAAATGTTTGTCTCCCCGGACTCATTTTTATTTTAAGCAGTGAGCAAAAAAAGTGTAGTTTGGTGTTATTAAGGAGTTTCTCTTGTGGAATGTGTCCGACAAAGGCAGATTAATATTTGGATAATCTTGTAAAACCTGAACTCAGATCATATCTGCAATTTCAGTGTACTATAGTAACTGAGTAAAGGTTAATGTCCTCTCACTGTCCCCCTTTTTGGTTTTGGGTTCCTGTTTGGCTTGAATAAACAGAATTCACCACAATATTGTGAAAATTACCATGGAAGCAGAGCAGTGTGAGGCACATGGGATGAGATGAGCAAATGCCTCTATCTCTATGCAGTATAAAATATTTTTTAAAATTGAGGGGGAAAAAAAAGTTTCAGAGAAGGCACCAACTGATCATATTCGTGTGGTGGCTATTTTACTCTATCATGCTCTGGGTAGAAAGCTTAAATGCTGTGTATGACGTTGTATACTGCTGTGTTCCAGGTTGTAAGTCATATAAATTTAGGGTATCTGACAATCATTACAATTCATTGCTTCTCTATTGATAAGTAACTGAAAAGACAATGACCAGTGGAAATACAGAGAGAAATCCAGCTGTATGTCATGTTAAAACAAATTTGATAACCTGTTAGCTACTGTCAGACAATAGCTAATGTTAGTATTCAGTATTAGCCTCCTAGCTAATATTACTGGAAGCTAGAATAGCTATCTAGAATGCGGCTGAAAGCTTTAATACCATTTGTTCTTTTAACACGATAGGCTACTACCAGAAACGTGTAAAATTCTAAGCTAACGTAATGCTTGCTAGGAAGAGGCTGAATGCTAACATTAGCTCCTGTCATGGTGTAGTCAATGTGGTATCAAATATGTGGTTTAAATGTGAATTATCCCCATTATACCACTGTTAATTGTCTTTTCAGTTGCCTATTAATCATTAGAAGGTAAAATGATAACGATTTTTCAGATTCCATACACAAATGACAAAGTGGAACACAACAGTTAACTTTAAATTAGCATTTGAACTTTCCACCCTGAGATTCACATTGGGTAAATGGTAGCTGCCAGACTACGGTGTATTGATACTCATCAGGGTAATGACAATACAGTGTGATAAATCTTAGCTACACATTAATCAAGATGACACATAGAGTGATGTGTGTGTGCCCTCATTGTGGCTTGATCAGTTACAGCATATGAGCTAGCCTGAAGATAACTCTCTTCACAAGACATCAGAGTAATGTTACGTAGTTAAACAAAAGGACTATGTAACTAACCAACTGAACTACGCCCTTCTTTGACTTCTGAATAATAACGTGGTTACACAAGTTTTCCGAGAGCAGCAGAAGTATCTCATTGGGGCAGTTAAAACAAAGAGGCAGGACTTCGGCCTTTTTAGTTTCCATTGTCATAAATTAAACTGTTGATCTTGCTGTGCTTCATAATGAAACTTCAAGAGCTGGCAAATTGATTTGCTGAGAAATCTTACTGCCCTGCCTGGCCCAACTAGATAAACCTGCACTGCATGAATTGTTTGTATGGCACGGTGCTGAGTAATGATAAAAACAAACCAACCAAAGCTGCTGGCATCATGGGCATGGTAACATCTAAACAGTGTCAAACAGGTATGTAATGTACAGAAAGAGAGGCAGCCTCTGGAGTACACCACTTGCTTTATGCCGAGAACAACTTTTCTACTGTCGTCATAATTTCTGTTTTCGATTTTTGTCCAAACTTTCGTTACTGTAGAGCAAAGTGTGCTTCCTGTGCGCAGGTAGCACTTCAACAACACGGCCAAACATAATTATCTTCGGCACCCGGCCTCATGCCCACGACCAAATCACTGCCATGATGATATTTAGCACAATATCACAATCGAGTGTGATATTGCTTTCATACATCAGTTATACAGGCAGCAAATATTAGTAAACAGTAATAATCAACCACAGATTATTTTTTGCTTCACCAACTTAACTAGTTCCACAACTAACCAAGCAACACAAACATTCTCCTGCACTGTGTCTACAGGTTACCACAGAGCAGCTGTTTTTATCATGTACATTTATCTGTATGTTTTTATTTATCATTAACCAGTGAAATAAGAGTTGTGTGATTCAGAGGTACCAGCTTGATAAAACGGTCTGCTGTAATGTTAATTCACAGTATTCAGAACACCTGGCTGAGGCGGAGTGAAACACAGAGTGAAAAGTCCCAGTGATGTTGTACTCTATATAAGCACTCATGAAATGCCTCTTATCCAATCAGATTACTTTTTCGGAACTAACTGATGTATAATGGACAATATTGGATGATTCCGCAAACATTGGGGCAAATGAGTACATGTATGCAAAAAAGAGTCACTAACAGTAACAATCGCATAGTTCTTTACTACAGTCTGACCATTATGGAATTACTTGACACTGATACCAATTTAACAAAGAGGGGAAAAATTCAACAATTACCATTATGGCGGGCAATGTAGGGAATAATTGAGTTGGAATGAAAACAAAGCTCTTAGATTGGGATTGTGCACAGATAAAAGAGCAATACTATCATATACGAAAGTTTCTTCCAACTCAATTAAAGATTATACCATTCATACATGGTCAACCTATTCTAGTGTAGACCAACATCAGCTCAGCTGTGATGCTCTGCTACATTCAGCATACATATAGCAGTCAGTGCTGTAGAATATATACATTATTGGCACATATCTGCCCAATAATATCACCCAAGCAATATATTGGTCAGGCTCTAATAATTAACATCTGACTCAGCTGTTGGTATTAACACATTTTTAGCATTTTTTTTATTGTAAGATCTTCAACTCTTTTGTTTTGGTTCACTCTTACTGCCCTCATTAAAGCTGATAAACCAACTGAACAGTTCCTGCTTAGCTCCAAACGACAGACTTATAAAGTTTGCTACTGGTTGTTAGACAAAGAGGAGTATTAAGCATCCAAAATGCCAGATACTTGCCACAGGAGTTGCTGGAGACAAAAATGAACACAACGGAGGGCTAAAAGAACAGATTACTGCATTCATCAGGTGTCCAGAAACACATCTTCATGTCACTGCTAATACTGCTCTTTGTCGGCTGGATGTGTAAACATCATATCAACTTACAAGTTGATATTGTGTCAGTGTTGTGTTGTGTTAACAGCGTATTTCTTCTGCACCTACATGGCCAAAAAACTAAGTCATGCCAGTTTAAGGTTTGGGATTAACTGAGCAAACATTGATTGCTTTAAGAAATTGTTTTCGATGGGATGTGTGTTTTCCAACAAGACAGAGGGTGTGTAACATTAGCTCACTGCCTTGAAAGGGCGCACATTAAAACTAGCTGTCACACCTTTATGACAAAGAAAATACTTCATGAATTATACTCGCCATGCAGTAGTTCCTGTCTGTCACGTTGGGCCTGTCACCTGGCATTTGTTTTTCTTTCATTTCCTTTGATGCCCGTCCCTTTCCCTCCCTCTCAAGATATCAGAAGCTTTCATCTTGAAAGTCCCCGTGCCCAACCCAAATAAATCATTCCTGTTAATCATCATAGTAAAACAGCTGTGTCATCCCTGTATTTTGAGCAGACAATTATATTGAAAAATGTTTATTCAGTAAAATGTTTGTTGGCTCTAAAAGGAAAAGTCGGTTGACAACAATATCACCATTATGACAAGCAAATATATAATACCTAGTTACTTCTGTTTTTGCACAGGGCTAAGAACAGTCGCCAAAGTTTAATGTCAGCAAAGTTCATCCTCACCCTTGTTTCTAGCTTGTTGTTTCAGTATGCCAACGCCTCAAGCTCTGAGGTCATACTTCAAACCTTGTGTACACAAATACTAGTGTGTGTATTTTCAAAATCATATGACAGAGTATATGCTGGGAAACAAAATAATTACATGTCATATTAAAGGGATGAGCCGGTATGACCAGTTTAATCATCTCAATACAAATCTGATTTTATGAAAACAGGACTGGTAGGAACGACATGGCCTTGCCTACTCTTAATAATAAAACAATTTTAATTTCTTTTCATCCCACCACACCTGTCATCTAGCAAACTTAGTTTTTCTTTCATTTCCTTTGGTGTCAATCCTTTTGAAATAAACCCGCAAGTCTCATGTTACTTGTTTAGAGCCCTAAACAGAAGTTGCAGTAGTCTTGTCTCTGTTCTCTATTGGCCTTTTAGTTGAGTGGAAGACTATATGGAAAAAATAAAACTTGTAATGCTCTGCCACTTTAGTTTAAATGTATACATCGACATAATCTGGAATTGATATAGAATGAATTCAAACCTGTTGACACTATAGGTTGCAGGGGTGTAATTCTGGGCTCTTTACAAAGTCATTCACTATGGGCTCCTCGCTGCCCACCACTATTCATTCTAGCGCCATGACAGCTTAAGCATGGTAAAATTGTCTCACTACTTCCTACCAGTGTTGGGTAACGTTACTTTTAAAAGTAACTTATTACGTTATGCATGTTGGTTATATTGCCCGGACGATGTGTAGCCTACTGTACCTACCTATCTACCTTTGAATTGTTTCAACTGTTATTGTATAGCCTAGTTTACGGCCCGTAATCTGTCACTGTGCAATGGGCAGAAGCACACAGTATTAGGCACAGCTGTTTTAATGAAAACAGTACAACACAGGCTCTTAGTCACCACCAGTGTTGTGGAGCTGTGTTTAGCTGCAAATGGTTCTTCAGATCTAAAGTAGAGCACAAGTTACATTTCACCATGATGTTGTTCTTGTCTCTTTCGCCCCTAAATTCCAAATAATGTGAATATTTCCACGAAGTAAATGTCCTCTCTCCTATCTCGCTAATTGAGTTAGCTAGCTACGCATGCACCCTGACAACTGTAGGTTAACCTTCCGCTTGTACGCAGCTATCTGCCAAAGAAGGATTTATCTTTTATATTTTAGAGGTAGTATCATTTTTTTTGTGGCAACAAAAGGAAAAGGGAAATAAGGCATTTTTCCCCCAGTAACGTACTACTTTCTATGAAAAAGTAACTAGTTAGTTACTTGAATTGCAAAAAAGTAATCTGAGTACTCTAACGGATTACTTTGTAACGCGTTACCCCCTACACTGCCACCTTCTACTGTGCAAACTGTCTAAACTGTGGCAGGGTCAGTGAATCCTGAACTCTTATGTACTTACACTGGCAACCATGTAAAAAGGGTGTGGGTCCAGAGCACAACTTTTTTTCTCTGTTTTCTCCTTGTGGTTTGTGTAAAATATCTATGTATATGCATATACCGTATATATAGCAGAAATAACCAAGTTAAGTGAAAAATTGAGTCATAGCGTGAGGGGAAACAGGGGCTCAAAGCGCTTTTTGATGGTTTTTCTGTCCTTGTGGCCTATACATAGGAATATAAACATTTTACTTAAACCAAAACTGTAAACTCAGAAGGAAATTCAACCTGCACATTAGACATTTCCCATCTTGTATGAATCTGTTGAATGTACTGTGTGGGGATTAAGCAATTCCTTACATCCTGTGTCTTTAATGCACCGACAGCAGAGCAGCAACTGTCATGCAGTTGGTTGGTTAATTTACATAAAAACACAAAACTCTGAGCCTCTTGTTGACTTGACAAATAAATTTGGACTTCATAACCACCACTCACACACACTCAAACAGGACAAGAGCGAAAAGAGAGAGAGAGAGAGAGACGGCGTGCGACGTGAGGAGTGCTCCCTATACTTAGTGAACTTCTGGCGTTTTAATGGGCCTGACGTAGCTCCATGCTGCGGTCTGAGGTCTCTCCACCAGCATCTATTTTCCCTCAGAAAGCTCGAGTTGGAAAAAAGCATGGAGCATTTAAGCAGGCTAAAAATGTATCTGATGGCAAACTGTTGGCTGAAAATAGCCCTCGAAGGGTATTATTATCATTAATGAGGGATAAATTTGTCGGCTGACTTATCCCGGAGTCATGAGCACTTAAAATTATCCTGGAGTTTGCCCTTTTTTTGGGCTGTTCTGGCAAAAGTGAGCTAACAAGTCCGTCTGAGGAATGGATGGTCTCCTGCTGATTTATACTCATAAAGTCAGCTTCCCCTGTGGAGCAGAAAAGATCGTGCTGAGTAAAGATCAACTATAGCTCCTTTTGGATTTTTGCTGACAGAATGAGTCTCGGTGTGTTGTTTTAATAAGCATGCAAACTGTTTTGCATGTTTTAGCCTATTAACTTCAAATTAGCTATACTCTAGGTTTCTGCTGACCTTTTTTCCAGTACAAATGTGTTTTACATAAAGTTTCCAGTGTTCCAGACTGCCATTTTTTTCAGTTTACACCAGTACACTTTGAAGGACATTATGATTGTTTGTGAATTTGTTAAAGAAAAAAATTCTTAACTTCTTCGGTTCTCGTTGCACAAAAATATATTATTTGAAAAGACAAAAAAACCCCATAAAGCCTAGCTAGCAGCTCTGTAAAGCTGCTCTAAGGCACAACAGTGCTTGGTGCTAAATGTTAGCGTTAGCATGCTAACTTGCTCACAATGATAATACTAGCATGTGGATGTTAAACAGGTATCATTTTGTTTTCTCCTTACTTGGCAGTAGTCTATAAGGAGAGGAATAAAGCCTGGGTGGTGACCACACAGGGGATCCAGCCCACTGGTAAATTGCATTAAGGCATTTAAGGAACAAATGCACAACTGCAGACGAGGCTGCCAAGTCAGGATGCCACTTGAATTTACTCACATGTTCCCTTTCAGACCTGGCCAAAGTTTGGAGGGCTGTCAAATTCAATAAAAATAAATTTACCATTCCCTTACCTCCAAGTAAACTAAGTGCAGTTTAGCATTAAGTCAGGGGTATGCTGATACCACATGTGCTTTTCCTGCAAATAGCAATTTACGATAGCTAATGTGGAAATTAGCCCATTTGGTTCTTCTGACTAACAGTGGATGTAGAAGTGACCTTTTCCACATTTTCTGACCAATGAATGCATTTTTGTCAGCGCACTGCACTATAGTCCACATCAGTGTAGTATTGGAAGTAGCCTACACATTTCATTTGTTGTTTAGAACACATTGTGCACCATTTATAGGTTTATCTAAAGATGTTGTTGATCATTCTTTGACCTTTTAAAGATTAAGGGACGTCAGCTAAGGTATGACAGGAACTAGATCAAGAGATGTTTGTCTGACAGACATGTAGAGACGGGATGTTTTAATTCATTTTGATCCAAAGACAATCTGAATTCCTGCTAGCAAGTGAGGGCATACCACAGGTATCTATTCTCAGCATTGTGCAGTTCGTAAATTACAATGAAACAAGGTCTCTGACTGTGCATTATAGTCAAATTCATCCTTGTGCAGATGATACTGTGTCGTATCTCGCTGCTTCTGTTTAATTAGCCAGTTAGATATAACAATTCTACTTAAACTTACAGGTATACACAAATAAGGTACATGCTGTTTTTGTCTTCAGGTATAGTTATTTGCATGACAACAAGTTGTAATAACACCACATCTATTTCTACCAAGTCAAGATCAGTTGCAGGACTTTAGATTTTGGATAATGGTATGCCTTTTAAAAAACAACCTGCAGCCTACATTCTTAGGCCATTTAATTCTGTTTATCATTCCACTCTTTCGATCACTGGTTGATTAGGCCAGCTGATCGTCCTTACCTACTGTACATAATAACCATTGTCATTTGTTAATCTTAAAAGCCCTCTTTTCTCTTCCTGCACTCGTTTCTATGGTCAGCTAGATCCGACACCTTCAGCATTGCTGTAAATGTACACTGCTCAAAGAAATTAAGGGAACACTTAAATCAAACATCAGATCTTGATGAACGTATAATCCAAGTTGAAATTTTTTACTGATGTTTTGAGAACAAAATGATGTAACAATGGCCGATGGAAACCAAAATCACCAGCCCATTGAGGGTTGGATTCAAAATCACACCCAAAATCTGAGTAAAAAATTGAAATCACAGGCTGATCCAACTTGCGTGAATATCATCATGGCAACTCATGATGTGACTTAGTAGTGTGTATGGCCCCCACATGCCTGTATGCACTCCCAACAACGCTCCTGGACAGTCTGTGGCGGTACTTGGCGGCGTCTGATGCACGGATACATAATGTCCCATAGGTGCTCAATTAGATTTAGGTCAGGGGAACGAGAGGGCCAGTCAATGGCGTCAATGCCTTCGTCATCCAGGAACTGCCTACACACTCTGGATCACATGAGGCCGGGCACTGTCCTGCACCAGGAGGAACCCAGGGCTCACTGCACCACCATAAGGTCTAGCAATTGCTTGGAGGATATCATCCGGGTACCTAACAGCAGTCAGGGTACCATTGGCTATGACATGGAGGTCTGTGCGTCCCTCCAAGGAAATGCCTCCCCAGACCATCACTGACCCACCGCCAAACCATTCATGCTGGATGATGTTACAGGCAACATAACGTTCACCACCGCATCTCCAGACTCTTTCACGTCCGTCACATGTGCTCAGTGTGAACCTGCTCTCATCTGTGAAGAGAACAGGGCGCCAATGGCAGACCTGCCAATTCTGGTGTTCTCTGGCAAATGCTAATGGAGCTGCACGGTGCTGGGCTGTGAGCACAGGTCCCATTCGAGGACGTCGGGCCCTCATGCCACCCTCATGGAGTCTGTTTCTGACAATTTGGTCAGAAACATGCAAGCCAGTAGCCTACTGGAGGTCATTTTGTAGGGCTCTGGCAGTGCTCGTCCTGTTCCTCCTCGCACAAAGTAGCAAATATCGGTCCTGCTGCTGGGTTGATGCCCTTCTATGGCCCTGTCCAGCTCTCCTCGTGTAATAACCGGGTCTCCTGGTACCTCCTCCATGCTCTTGAGACTGTCCTGGGAGAAACAGCAAACCTTCTTGCGCAGAACACAAAACTAAAGAAGAATCAGTCAGGAAGTATCAGGAGAGAGCAACTGTCTGTCGCCACCACATGCAAAACCATTAACTTTTTGGGGGTTGTCTTGCTTTGCCTCTCCATTGCACCTGCTATAATTTGCACCACAGCAGGTGAAATTGATTCACAATCACTTGTGCTTCCTAAATGGACAGATTGATATCCCTGAAGTTTAACTGACTTGGTGTTATAATGTGACGATTAAGTGTTCCCTTAGTTTTTTTGAGTAGTGTATTAATAAAAGTGTTTTCCAACCATGGTTTCCATGGCATTGTGACAGAAACCAACAAACAACAAACACTTTTCTTAATTTAGAACTTTTCCAACCTAGGGATCCTTCAGGCTACCCAAAGGCCTCATATAACACCGGGATGTGTGACAAGACACATCCTTGACCTTAGGTCACACTAAATATGAATACAGATCTATTTTACGAGACAACTGCTCAATTATCAGGTTAAAACATGCAGAAATAACTCTTCTTCTTTTGCTTATTATATAAGCCACAGTGGAAACCCTGTAAGGCTTCTTGAAATCTCATTAGTGACGCCTTTTAGCAGGTTAGCGTCCAATCTACTTTGGCTACTATGTCTACTATGTAATAATCATCATGTACAACAACATTAAGAAACCATTACTCTATACAGGACATCCATGTGTTTTTTAAATGTGGCCATTGGGTTCACAATGACGTATTAACCCTGTATGAACCAGACTGGAAGAGATACAGGAGGTGTGAGGATAGAGTAAGAACAGAAAGACAAAGATAAAGAGAAGTACCAGGAAGGGAAAGCAGGGAGACCTGGAGTTCATGTTCAAGGAGGGAGGGTGCGCCGTGTATGTGCGGGGGTTACTGAAGATGGAGGCATAGGGTGAGGTATAGGGAGAGGGAGAGAATTGGGGAGGAAGGAAGAGTAAAGTGCAGAGGAGAACGGGAGGACAGACAGGGAGTGTGAGGGAGTAATCTTATCTTGGCCTGTGTCTCACAGTGGCCTGCTCTCAGGCACACGAGGGAGGGGGAGTTCTTTATCGTAAGCCAGAAATAGACAAGCTGACTCCTATAGTGTTTTATATAGGTTATGAGATATTTCAACGTTAGTTGAGGCAGTTTAGGTTATGATTTTTTTGTTTATATAATTGCTACTGGCTGTACTTACTGTGTATGAGAACATAGTGGAACAGCAAACACTGAAAGCTGTAAAGTAAAACTTAAACTGGAGATTAAATGATATGAGTAAAGAAGGAACTATTCCATCATCTGTGGTGAAAATTTGACTTTGCTATCAGGTAATCGTACATGAGTCTCACCGAGACATAAAAGCAGAAATAGATGATTTTTAGGTCTACATAGGGGCAGCGGAACAAGCCATAAACACATTAACATATCATGACCTTATAAACCTGTTTGTAAGCTTCAAAAATGTAAGCAAACACCTTAGTACTTACACATACAGGAGACGCAAAGCACTTCGTCATGTTGTTCTCATCACCTTCCAAATCTATGTCCAATATTTGCTCTCTTTTTAGCTCTGATTTGGTCTCCACCACCATCTGAGGAAATATATGTATATTGAGCTGCTAAATCTCAGTTGAAAATAGTTCAACTTTTGGAACACCACCACGCTCGTCAATGTCACTTCTGTCTCACCGACCAATCAAAATCAAGTAGGGGCGGGACTTCCAAAATCAACTTTGTCAACAACAATGGCGGAGGAGAAGCTAATCCTCTCTTTTTTTTCAAGGGTACAATTTCCAGGTCTACAGCTGCTGCTAATGCCAAGACACAATTCCTTTTCATTGTTTTTACGTTTTATTTGTAAAATTTGTTTGATTAAAAGCAAATATTAAGCATACAGAGCTATTTAAAACAGCCTTAACAGTCACTACCAAGGGAAGCAGAAGTGCTGGCAGACAACTTTTGTAACCTAGCAACAGTAAGCGCCAATGAGGAGCGCTCTGAAATTGAGGTTGTGGACACAGGCCCTGAAGCTTTTACATGCTGTAAACAGCTGGAAAGAACTTCCTCACACTTAAAATTACCCAGAAAAAAGCATGAATAATATAAAAAAAATAACTTTTAGGCGGTTTATATCTCTAATTTTGTAATTTAAACTGTTTAAATGTACCTTAACCTTTTTAAACGTTGTTAATCCACATTTAAATAATCACTATAGGGAAGTCATATAATAAAGAACTCATGGTGATTGTAAAACTGTTATCCTGCATATCCTGTTAGCATACCTGCTGACAGCAACGTGACATTATAGCACAAGACCAATAAATTCATAAACTATATGGATAAAAGTAGTTTGTGTTTATGATATCTCTGCAGTCAGGGCTGCACACATCCCACAAGCGTATTGACTGTAATGCAGATTTAATCACCCCCTCCATGGCTTGATTTATGGGTATTGGCTGTAAACTTTACAACGTCAGTCTGCACGCACAGGTATAATGATTAGCTCATTCCTCACCAGGGTCACGGCTCTGTCACAAGCCTTACGCAGACAATTGCGTATACACACAAATGAGTTTGTACACTTACAAATGAGCAAATATTGCATGCTAACGTACACAGACACACCCACTAACCAATAAAAGCACCTGCACTACACACACGTGTTCACTTAATGCAGGTCGCTCCCTCTCTTTCTTCATTTTCCTACAGGCTTTTATAAAACCTCTGCAGCCTCTTTGACATTCTCTATACGTCTTCAAGAGGAATGCAAGGAAAAACACTGGCACAGATTCCAGCAGTGCTTTACAGTGAGGTTGGCAAAGTACCTCTATCTGTTAGGAAATGTCCCAGGCCCGCAGAACAGCACGGGCATCATGCCAACGCCCTGTGCACCTGTGTGTCTCTGTCCAGGAGCTTTGAAGAAAATAGTTTGGCTCCAGTTGAGCTGCTGGTCAGACCAGTTTGGCTAGCAGTAGTAGTAAAAACAGTTCCTCTTCTGTGTTGGTGTGTTTCTCCAATTTTAACCCAACTCCTATTGATTCTACATGAAGCTGGAAAACAACATTAGTAACACTAAATGTGCCAAACTAAATTTTTTTGTTGATGCAGATTTAAATTTTTTAAGCACACTTGGGCGGCAAAAAGGACAAAAAAACATGTAGGCATGTTGAATTATGCATCATTAAAATGATATTAAAATGATGGTTATATACTTAAAAAGTGTTTTTTAATGCAGAAAACAGAAGACAAAGGCATTTCATGTTGAACATAGTTGTCATGATGCCGTCTTTTTGCCATGACTTTACCCTCCTCCAATATTTTCAAAGGTTAGACAAGAGCGCTTTTATGATACGTCATTTCAACCAATGACCCCAGTCTTATTCATAACATCACAAAGATTATTAATCATTAAGCAATAATTGTGAAATAATGTCTTTATCATGTCCTCAGTCACAAGTCATACAGAGAGGAAAGAAGAGGAAAAAACAGGTTCTGATGATAGTATGTGTAGAAGTAAAGCACAGCCACACCCTGGTTGTAGTAAAATCACACACATCATTGTACCGCAACTCAAACAACACCCAACTGCTGAAAGATGACAATGTGTGTTACATTATGAGCCTTAATATGTTGCTTTAAACCCACTTTTAACCAACAGTTTGGCCGCTGTTTGCGTTCAAAAATACTTTTAATGTATGTTTTCTGTCATATGGTTAGTTAACAGCTGACTAGACAATGACTCAGAATGTTTTAGATTCAGGAAAGGACTTTTTAAATCTACAGTACGCAACATTGTTTCATAAGAATTTGATCATTGCATTTTCTAAACAACGTTAAATTGAAATGATGTTGATTGCTGATTGGTGACTATGAGTGCTCGCCCCTTTGAATTAAGTTTGTTATAAAATTCATCCGGTCTGAATCAAACAACCAATCAGGGTTAGCTTTCCACCTAAATAGCCAATCACTGCGACTCTGTGCAAACTAGCGTAATCCAGCTTGGAATAAACAGCATCTCTCTCTCTCACCATTTACCCCAAAACACACCTGTATCTGCACTCTACTGAGTGCACTTTTCTTCTCAATTTTGTTTTGTCTTTTCAAGAAGGATTGATGAAACAGAAACATTGTCATACATTTATCTTGATTTATTGAATTATAATTCAGTAGCCAGCAAATTCACCTCATAGGGCCCTGTGTATATTGCATCAAATCTTTTGCATTCATCCAATGCTGCAAACTTTAGAGTCAGATCATTGTTGTAGCCCCATGCATATTGTAACTCTGGCCCACGTGTGCAAGCTCACAACCCAGCCCAAGCTCTCTAAGAAGACGAGGAAAAACTCCTGAAAAACCTTCGCACACCAGGAAACAGGAGAAACCTCGGGAGAGGCAATTCAAAGAGAGATCCCCCCTCCACGGATAGCTGGGTGTTTGATGAGCAGCAGCAGTGTCACAGATGAAGTCATTCAAAACATTAACTTTGTCCAAGTTGAAACTGGCAAGCTGGTGGCTTTAAAGTACACGTTGTTGTAGCCAGCGCTTCAGTGTCTTTTCTACTGCCTCAAAGTTGATGCAGTGGGAGCTGTACATGGGGACTAAAGCAGCATTAATCCTGAGTAATGGGGAGCTGTCCTAAGAGGTCCTCCTGGTTAGCTGGCAGGTGCTCCTGTGGTCCTTAGGGGCCTTTCTTTGGTCCTAAGGGGTCCTCCTGTGGTCCTTAGGGCCCTCCTGTGGTCCTAAGGGGTCCTCCTGTTGTCCTTAGCGGCCTTTCTTTGGTCCTAAGGGGTCCTCCTGTTGTCCTTAGGGGCCTTTCTTTGGTCCTTATGGATCCTCCTGTGGTCCTTAGGGCCCTCCTGTGGTCCTGAGGGGTCCTCCTTTGGTCCTGAGGGCCCTCCTGTGCTCCTTAGGGGCCTTTCTTTGGTCCTCATGGATCCTCCTGTGGTCCTGAGGGTCCTCCTGTGGTCCTTAGTGCCCTCCTGTGGTCCTGAGGGGTCCTCCTGTGGTCCTTAGGGGCCTTTCTTTGGTCTTTAGGGATCCTCCTGTGGTACTTTAAGGTCCCCCTGTGGTCCTAAGGGATCCTCCTGTGGTCCTTAGGGGCCTTTCTTTGGTCCTAAGGGGTCCTCCTGTTGTCCTTAGGGGCCTTTCTTTGGTCCTTATGGATCCTCCTGTGGTCCTTAGGGCCCTCCTGTGGTCCTGAGGGGTCCTCCTTTGGTCCTGAGGGCCCTCCTGTGCTCCTTAGGGGCCTTTCTTTGGTCCTCATGGATCCTCCTGTGGTCCTGAGGGTCCTCCTGTGGTCCTTAGTGCCCTCCTGTGGTCCTGAGGGGTCCTCCTGTGGTCCTTAGGGGCCTTTCTTTGGTCTTTAGGGGTCCTCCTGTGGTACTTTAAGGTCCCCCTGTGGTCCTAAGGGATCCTCCTGTGGTCCTTAGGGGCCTTTCTTTGGTCCTAAGGGATCCTCCTGTGGTCCTAAGGGGTCCTCCTGGTTTGCTGGCGGGTCCTCCTGTGATCCTAAGGGGTCCTCCTGTGTTCCTAAGGGGGTCCTTCTGGGGTTCCGGCAGGTCAACCTATGGGCAGGGGACTGAGAGGTCCAGTGTGGATGACATCAGCCAGGGGTGGTCCTTAAGTGTCTCCAGGGTGGGTCGGTTCTCTGGAATCTTGGCTAGACAGCTCAGCAGGAAGCCCTGGCAGTCTGGACAGAAAAACAGGAATCACGGTTAAATACAAACTCTGTACTCAATGTGGGTTGTATGTGTGTGTTAATGACTTACCAATAGAAAGACTTTCATCCACATCAGGGTTTTCAAAGACAATCTCAGTTCTGTAGTGAAAGAGAAGGGCTTCATGCAGCAACCAAAAAAGCACAACTCCAAGCTGCCACACTGTAGCTGTTTCGGCCCTGTACGCCCCATCCATGAACCAGTCGGGGGAGGTGTAGTCATAGGTTCCTGTAATTCACACAGCCACACAGACAAAATATAACGTTAAGCGACAGAGGTAAAGGACAGCGACAGCAACAATGCAAGGTAGGTTCAGAGAAAAGGACAATAGGAGGGGCGGCCTACCTTGTTGTGTAGTGTAGCTCCTCTCTGACAGAAATGTGCCACAGCCAAAGTCAATAAGCTGGACACGAGGGACATCAGAGGATGTTGTCCATCTTGATGTCCCTGTGAAATACTCCTCCTGAGTGCATCTCAATGAGAGCATCCACCAGTTGTGTTACTGTTTACAGACTGCAAACGTGAAACATCATTTATTGATTGTGTGTACATGTGTGTGTGTGTGTGGTATGGAACATTTATGAATCTTACCGGCAAATTGTCTTCTTTGCGGTAGCCAGCATGGACTGACCCGAAGCCTCCTTCGCCAAGTAGTTCCTCTGCCTCATACTTGGCCTCGAAGATGTCTATAAAAACAAAATACACACTGTCACAATTTGGATTTGGAAACACAGCATGTCACCTTGAACGCACCCCTGCTCACTCACTCACTCATGCTTCAGCCAATCACACGCCGCCTGCTCTTCTCCACTGCAATCAGTTCAACCACCTACACCTGTGCAGCATTTAAGCTTCACTCACCAACTGTTCTGAGCCAGACTGTTCCTCTGCAATGCAAGACTTTCCAGCACTGTATCCCGGACTGATTTCCTGTTGCCGACCCTGCCTGTTCCTGACCCTTCGTCTTTCGTCGAACCTTTGGTAATGTTACAGCCTTCTTTGTCTTTGACACAAGCTCAGTCTTGTTCACTTGTGTTCATCTTGTGTTTGTGGCTGAATGGCGCTCTGCCGCTTCAACGTTCTTGAGTGTTTTTTGTAACCTGAAGATAACCTGTGAAGGGATCCTGTGTGAAGTTTTTGTTGTCACAGTCTGTTTCTCCCCTGCTACAGCGAAATTTTTCATTGGAGAAATTCCCCGCTTCTGAGAAGAGGAGGATTGGATCGGGAAAGTTCTCTGTGAAAGACTGGAATGAACTGTGCTGTCACAAATCCCTTCCCCCCCCACACTGAGAGGAGAAGACGCCATTTGCTTTCTGCTTTAATCTTGACTCATTCATTACAATAAATCATTACCAATTCAACTCCTTTTTACATTGTGCTGCTTTTGGGTCCATACACACACCATTTCAAGAACTGTCATTGATTGTATTTATAAACTAGTCCATTTAATAATTAGCTTAAGTTATTCAAAATAGAATCATTTTTTAAACAAAAGCTGAACTTTAAGAGAATAATGTGACCTATGCGACTGCAGCTGACTAGCTTAGCTTAGTATCAAGAAGGGAAACAGCTGGACCTGAATCTGTCCAAAGGACACTAAAACTGGCAAGCAAAATATCTAAAGTTTACTAATTGACACATTTGTTAAACTAACGATATCGAACATTTCAGTTCCATTCTCTTTGGCGCCTCTAATGGCGATATACAGTAATTGCAGGAGGACACTTCCCAATTTAACCAGACGTCCACAGTTGGCTCCGGTTCTAACTCTTGATTTTCCTGGCTGACGGTTGATTTCCTTTTTAGACTGTTTGCCTTCATCTGAGTGTTGAATTTGTTTCTTTTTCTTTGGATTTTCACTTATTTTTGAAGCTTTTCTTTGTTTGTTCAGCCATAGTAAATTACTGTTTACTTGCAACATTTACAGAAACCAGAAATGCCGTCTGCTGCTTCTCTAGACCGACCACTGCTGGGTGATGGAAAACGCGTTACTAGCTGGGCGCTGCTTGGGATTTTTTCTGCAAATGTCGCCACAGACAACCAGTCCATGATAATACTATATTCTGCATTTGTTGAAAATAGTACTTTATCAAGTATATTCATTTTGTTTATTTCATTTCTTCGCCATCTTACCTCTGTCAGAATGGGAAGTGTTTGCATGCGAGGAGGTGCCAGGGTTGTCATTGGAGGAGGCACGTTGGCTTGGGCCCTCAGAGGGATTATAGATCTTTCTGCTCCTCTTCCTGGGACCCTGTGTTTCCTCAGACTTCCTTTTGCTGCTCTTCCTCCCTTCATCTTCAGAACTGAAGCCTGTGAAGGTCTTGGTGTAGTCCTCAGCAGTAGTGAGGGACCCTCTGCTTTGTTTTTGTGGGCTCATTAAAAATGGACTTCCTCTTGCTGGATCCAGAGAGGCTTGGGGTTTCTCCTGAACAAGTGTGACAAGAATAAGAATCAGGGGTTTATTGCCAAAAATGACTGTGGGGCTGAGCCCCCGCAGGGACTTTGACTTGTCCTGCTCTCTGCTTCGGGGGAGAAGATGGGGTCAGTGTGGCGCCCTGCAAGGAGAGTCAATCAATTACATTAGCTGTATGTGCTTAATGTAATCCATTCAATTATATATGGTCCGAGGTACATTAAGTAACAACCAGTGTTAGTGGTCTCCAGCCTTCCCACTAAATCAGTCATCAGTACTTATTCAGTTGTGCACTGGAGGCCCGACATTGATCAGTGCTTTGTTGATTCCAAGATTTGGATGCCAAACAGTAAGTGGTTCGCCGTTGAAATGAGAAATGATAATGAGACATTTGCTGTGTCCAAATGTAAGGTTGGGCCAAAATGTTGTGACCTCAAAACAATGATGTCACAATATGCTACCGTCTAGCATCGAGTCAATTCTAAACTGCATGATGGAATTAATACAAAATAAATTCATTATATTCTTTTATGGAAACAGAAACAATGTTTATGTTTCATTTGAATCGAACATAGTTTTCTCCTGATTTGTCTACAATTATTATAACAGCCAATGAAACAGTTTATTGGTGCTCTTGTCCCTCCATGGAAATCAATTTTCATCCCATCTTTTACTGCAGGTAGCACATGCAAGCAGGTTGTGCTGATTTAGTACTAACCTGACATGTCAGCCCATGTGAAATAGTGTGAAGTCAGGAGCTATGGCAACTTGCGGTAATTTTCCTGTACCTCCTTTGCCCGTTGCAAACAACAGCATATACTGCTAAATAGGCAAAAAGAAGGAAGGAGCCCTAAAATAAAAGAGGGATCAGACAAGCGGGAGTGTAAGGGGCTGAAGAGCGAATTGATGCAGAGGTTGCCCTTTTTCTTCTTGACAGGTAACGCTAGCTCTTAAGCCGGATACTTGCTGCTTGGCCTTCCGTTTGCGTACACAGGCGGCTGCGTCTGGAACAGACAGAGGGAACACGTGGCAGCCATCATGCGTATGCGTACACGTAGTTAAAAGCAAGTATATCTCCAGCTTTACGCTAATAACTAACGGTAGCACTAAGCTATAACACCTAGAGGTAAAAGGTGGTCAACACCAAGAATCATAACTGTAATGATAACTAGTATTTGAGCATTTTGCCAGCAATAAAGTGTACTTATTGGAATGAACAGCATCTCTCCTCTCTCTTGAGACGCACAACGGCTGTGCGGCACACAACAGTTGCAAAATGCGCTTGGTGCGTCATTTGGTGGGAGGGGCTTAGCAGGTAATACAGAGAGGTGGAAGGTTTTTTCCACTGGAATGTTCATGTTACCTACTGCCGCTTTAATGTTGAGATTAAGTGAAAAGTGTAAAGAAGATAGTAAGAGGGATAAGGAGTGGAACATACTGTACCTGTGAGGTGTGTATGTGAGTGCCAGTACTATTAATCAGCCCTGTGCTGCTGCTCAGTATGGAAAATATTCTTGCGTTCGTATAGTTTTTGGCAGTAAATCAACTACCTTGCACTTCTCCTGTGTGTAAAATACACTTTATATGGCCTTTACAAAGATGAGCATAGAGCTAAAATCCTCCTCCTTTAAATCCATGTAATTTGAACTTCTGGTTGTAGTTTACAATTGCTTCCTTTGTTTGCCTCGAGTGTTTTTGTCACGTGACCTCAAACACCTTACATGACATGTATGACGCACCTTCGGGAGGCCAGGAGAGGTGAGGCAGCTGTCAGAGATAAAATCTCGTCCTCAGAGAAGCGAGCCTCAGAGCAACATCGTGCCTGAGCGGCTGTCAAACGAGAGGTGAAGAGGAGGCAGTGACAGTATGAGAAGATCCTCGCGTCACGCCACTTATTTTCTAGCTCTCTCGCCACATGAGGCTCCAGTTGATCTCTTAAAGCAGGCCTTAATTAGATTAGTGGACTTTATTAGTTAGACAGATTTAAAGAGAAAAAGAGTTGCAACCAATCTCGTCACTCTTTGATCTGTCTTGTCTGTGATATATGCTTGTCCCCTCTAAATGCCTTTCATCACCCAACATTCACTAACACACACACACACAAACACACACACTGCCCTCAGGGTTCAGTGCGTTGAGGCCCTGAGCACGCGAACCAGCGCCTGTCTTTCATTTAGCCTTTCCAAAAGCAAACGAGAGAGGTGGAGGCCAAGAGAGACAGAGAGAGAAATTACGAGACGCGCTCCCGACATTCCTTCCAATTTAATGGCCGCTGTAGTATGTCCTGTTTTGACAAGGAATGAATTCGGGCCCCCATACTCCCCACGATTTCCTACCAGCAGATGACTTATGGCACGGTGGTTTGAGGCTCATATGAGGGTGTCAAACATCAGGGCGTCAGTTTTTGGGTTGAAGTTACCTGAAGCAACTCTGTCGTCTCGATTTTGTAAACATCAACATGTGGTTAATTAGTTTCAATGACTGCCTCAAACATGTTTTTTTAGTTATTATTAATGATTGAGTTGTAGTTTTGCTTTTGTAAATAAGCACAGATAAAGAGAATTCATGATTATTCACTGTTAGTGGATGATGTTGCATGGCAGGTTCCATCTGTTGTTTTTCATTTTCCCTTGTTTGACCCTGGATGAATATTATTCTCAGCCTCAGCTAGATGCCTTGTTTGTGTTCTCATCCTTGTTTTTTGCATTTAGCTCAGATTTAGCTCCGCAGAGTGATCTTCTATAATCCAAACTTGCTGGATAAAAACTGCGTATGGTGCATGACCAACATGAGAGGACACATGGTAGATAAGGTCAAGGTTACAGTCATGAATTATCGACAAATTCTACACAACTTGGCTGTGCCCAAGGGGGCAGTTCAGTCTCCTGTAAACATGTCAATGGGCCTTTGGCAAGACACTGAATCCTAAATGCTCACCATGCTTAACCAACACCTTGCCTTTACTGTGTGATTGTGTGCGTGAATGGGTGAATGAGATAATTGTAGCCAGTAGCCATTAACTCGTGACCTTCATAGTATAATTTAAGGCCACTGGGAATATCTGTACAGCACCTATTATTTATACAAAACCAATGCAGTTTCGGTGCTCAGCATCCTGAGTGCAAAAACAAATGTGTAGAGGTGGCGGAGGAGAAGCTAATCCTTTCGCTCTTTTGAAGGTAAACAATTTCCATGTCTAGTGCTGCCGCTAATGCCAGGACACGATTCCTTTTCCATTGTTTTTATGTTTTCTTTGTAAAAGAGCAATTTAAAGCAGACTTAATGGCCACTACAAAGAGAAGCAAAAGTGGCGCAGGACAACTTTTGCATCCTAGCAACAGTTAGTGCTGGTGAGATGTGCTCTGACATAGAGGTTGTGGACGCCGCCAGCTGTTAGTGGACACAGGCCCTTAAGCAGTCAAAGACACATGCGTAAATTTCCTCAGGAGTTGGTGGAGACCAAAACAGAGCTCAAAGGAGACCAAATAATTTTCTGTCATTAATCAGGTGGTCAGAAACACTGGATTTCTTTCTAACAAACAAAAGTTATTTCAATTAGGAGAGACCAGTAATGAAGTAAGGAAGAACATTTATTTTACAATGATGTGATAATGAATCATGGTCAGAAGTCTTGACGTCTGGATGTTTGGACTCTATGGGGAAATATGGTGATCGAAGGGTGTCGGAAGATATATCCCCCCATGGAGTCTTCATATTTATATTCAGTGCAATCGAAATACACGTCAATCCTTGAGGCCCCAAAAAAATTCTTTCCTCATTTCCTTCCTCGTTAAACATAATAAAACCACTTTTTTCAGGATTCAAAATCATGAAAAAATCATGTACATGTTTGTATGCTAGCAGTTATCTTCTTCATTGCTGCTGCCCCATTGACGCACTGAATGGTGTGTAAGCTCCGCCTGTTAATTAATTTAACTGTGTAAAACCACTGTCAGGACTGTTTTCTGCTTCACCTGAGGTAGTTTGTCCTCATCCATAAGCACAAAATGAACAAAACTGGGACCCAGTCATAGAGCTAGGAGGGCCACTAACTATTACTGCATACCTAATATGCTAATGGAGAGTATACTTCAAAGTTTTGTTTTTAACAGTGGCCAATAAGGCCTCTAAGGCTGGAATGTTGATTATAAAATTAACAGTTATAGCAAATAGCAAATGCTTTTAGAATTATATTTCACATTCAGTGCTTTTTCAACAGACAGGGCCTTTCTTAAGTGCCATAATGTCTCTGCATGGTCACACATGAAGTATAGACTGAGTTTCCTCTTTAACAAAACATGCACGGCCCTGATAATTCCCCCCCCCTATCTCTTCCTCCATCTACCTTCTCCATGGCCCACTGACTGCTACCCTGATGGGAGGAAGACAAACAGTTTGACCGCTGACCCTGCGCTACTCTAAAACCTTTGAAGTGGACTGGCAATCCGCCCGGAGGTGGAAGGTTTTTTAACAACACTGGACATTAGAGAGAGCAGCGATAAAACCACTCCCTCCCTTTAAAGGCTGACCTAGATGAGAAAATGGCCTCCCTTAGGCCTAATAACATGATGAAAAAGGTGGTTTAATGGGAAAACTCCCAAATGAATGAGCATCAGTTACTTAGAGGCATTTCGGGGTCTGGCATTTTGGAATGTCTATGTTTTCATGCCTTGTGTCATGGAAGTGGCTTAGGAAATGATTGACAGATCTATTACTTTAAAATTACCCCATGGAGTTTTTGGTGTATCCTTGAGGCCTAAATATACTGAACAGATTTCCCTCTTCAAAGGAAAGTTGATATTTTAAAATGTTTCGAATTCTGCATTTTTGACATACAATTGGGTGCAAGCGGCTCTCTTCTTCCACGCCACACACCACTGTTGCAAACTGTCAGTCAGGGGAATAATGTGGAATTGAGGGATGTCATAAAGTCACATTAGTCATTTAATAGGCAAAGCCAGTTAATAATTCACCATTATATTGGGCACTTGACACACAGGCCTTACTTGCAAGTGATTCAATGCTTCCAGTAAGAAAAGATATCCTAGTGCTGACTGTTTTGTGTGCATTTATTCGTTGCATTATGTTAGCATATTCTGCAGTTAGCAGGAGTTTTACCTATTCAAACAATCAGTAGAAACATTAGCTTTTACTTAGCCCTTGTTTCTGGCTAGCTAATGAATGTCCAGGTCAAATATGTACCTATTTTACCACTATGTTTAATCACTGTAACTCCTAAGGCATTTTTTTTGTAGGTGCTGCTAAACCTTTTACTAGCTAGTGGCTAACTTTGGCCTGTTGTTTTGTGCTGGGCAAGTCACATCAGTTTTTTAGAGCACTTGAAACAGGAACACAGCTAATGCTGGAGGAAAAGAGGTTGATGTAGATAAGCCCAGAGAGTGAATCACTCCTAACTGCTGAGAGAAATATCTGGCTGTTTGTAGGTGCTAAATGCTAAATGTTTCACAAGCTAGCAGCTAACTTAGTCTGTGTGTTGTTTGGGGCTGTGCACAACATCTTTTTATCAGAGCTTTTGAAACAGCTTGATGTGTACTTCAGGATGAGACAAGGTTGATGTTGGCAAGGCCCTGAAATGAATCACTCCTAACTGAAACAGCTCAACACTTACTTTTTATAGATGCAACATGCTAAACCTTTCACAAGCTCGTTAGTCACTTTGTCTATCAGTTGTTTGATGGTGGGCAAGAAACATCTGTTTATCATAGCTTGTAAAACAGCACACAAACTACTACTATAAGAAAAGGTTTTGATGTAGATAAGCCCTGAGAGTGAATCACCCCTAACTCCTGAGGGATGCTAGAAGTTTCACTAGCTAGTTGCTAACTTTCACTAGGTAGTTGCTAAGGTTGATGTGGGTCTGCCCTGAGAATGAAACAAAACTGTGAAGTAGGGACCATAAAACCAAATCACAGAGATGAAAGTACTACAATGCTGCAGATTCAGCTGATTATTCTCTCTGAGTCCATCAAAACAAATAAAAGCTTTTCTGTAACACTTACTCATTTGATTCATTGTTGATATAAAAATAAAGAGTGGTGCAGCTTTAAAGGGGCCTTTTTGTTGCAGTGTTAGCATTTACATTGTTGTGGATTTTTGTGGTTGCAATGCTGAGCCTCAAATTGCAGGAAGGCACAATTTTCAGAAACAGAGGGTTGGGTAAATTATACATAAACACTACAAGACAAAGAAACTATGATTAGTTGTTGTTATACATATGTGGTTTAGAGTTCAGAGTGTGCTCAGTGGTGTCAGCTTGCTGTAAGTTTTTCTGAGGAGGGGCGTGGCTCCAGTGTAAATCTTTGTGTGTGTGTGTGTGTGCTGTGGTGGTGAAAATGATAATGGTGGATTTATGGTTTTATCACTCTTCAGAGCAGTGTGTGAATTTACGATTACTACTCGAGGCACAGAAACTCCAGAAGTGGAACACAAGATAGGAGAAGTGACACCAATAACGTTGAAATCAAATTCCTTGCAGTGGTTTCCCCTCGCCGTATCTCATGTTTGATTTACAGGCTGTTGGTGCCAAAAACACCGGCCCTCCCTCTCTTTCTCTAGTAATGGCAGTAGTTTTCTGTGGAAGCCAAGATATTCCTGTAGTTGGGTGATGGAATTTTTCTATTTCTTTTACTTCCTTTTCTTTATATGTCAAACTCAGACTCTCCATTTGTCTCCCTTTCTCTGTCAGGCCAGTGAAAAGTTGTTGTTTCAGCTATCTGCTCTGTTAGCTTTTCCTTTCCCAAAGAGCAGTGTGTATGAGTGACGAGCCCTTGAGATGTGACTCAGTTTGCAATCTAACACAACCCCTATCTTAATGACTGCTCATTACCATGCTGTCATATAAAGATATATTTGTACACCAGAGGACATGACCTTATCCCTGATCTACATAACGATTATGGCTGTTTTATAGGCCTCGTTGGAGCCATAGAGGAAGCTCAGAATTCACAAAGTTGCAAAAATGGCTTGGATGACAGACAGGTTGGAAAATTAACAACAGCCACCAGTCGTACTCTGGTTTAAATTTCACTGTGGCCTGTAAATTTGTTTACCAATCTCTTTGGCAGATAGTTGATAATAGAGAGACCGGTACTTTAGAAACCCCTTTTGTGGCCCTAGACAAAGCAGTTTGTGGTTTCAAATATCAAGATTATCTTTATAACATGAGAAATTAATCGAAGGCTGAGTAGGTTTTGTTCCTAATTCCTGGTTTGGCTTAACAGTCAAAAACTCAGCTAATGCTTAATTATGACAGTCTGGCTGTGGTTTACTTTAATTAATCTGATGATGGCCTCTCAACAGAAGCGAAATGCCCACAATTATCTCCAAATTTTGATTAAATTCTAAATTCTGATTGAATCACGCAATTGTTTGACATCATCAAGTCCCACCCTCCTCTTAAAGACCAGCTCCAGTCATGTTTTAAGACATATAAAACCGGCCCACAAAAACAAAACACGTCTCTGCCGTTGTTTAGAGGCAACTTGTTGAAACTTAGCTAGCTAGAAATGTAGTAATAAGTAGTAGTTAGTAGTCAGTAGTGAGTTAGCAAAAATGACGATGACGGTTACAGCTGACTTGTGCATCGCCAAAGTGGTCGCCATAGGTTGCACATAATGATATGCATAGCGTCACCCCGTCCATTAACAGGATTGTCTCCTTAGATTTGTGACGTCTCAAACCTGCCAATCTGAAAATGTGTTGTTCAGCCTGTCCTTGGTACACTGCAGTTTAAAAGCAGACAGGCCCAGCCATGGAGATGACTGCTTATGTTGTCCCTGATATGTCTTGTAGCACACGAAAAACACCACATAGAGATGTTTACAAGGTTAAACACTTGATTTTCACTGGAGGGGGTCTTTAACAGTGAGATGAGCTGACAAAAAACAAGAAAAACAGAAATCTAGGTTGTGAAATGTATGACATTATGAGATTTTAACCTTAGCAGAACCTGTTCATAAAGGGAAGTCATTGTTTACGCTGAGAATCTGATTTAAAAAACATGTTGTCAGGGCCTTAAGGTAGCATAAATTCCTGCCAAAGTCGTCTAGCTACCAGCCCCTATGGCTTTCTCTTGCTAACATCTGCAAAATGACCCTATATATGTCAGAGGATTTCAAATCATTGTAAGTAAGGTACCACTTGTTCTCATGTTCGCGGGTGATGCACTGTTCGATGAGTTCGGCCACAGAGCTCTTGTTGTCCAAAACATTTTTTTAAAAACATTGTAAATGGTAAATGGACTGTACTTATTAATGCTTTTCTAGTCTTTGCGACCACTCAAAGCTGCTTTTACACTACATGTCACATTCACCCATTCACACACATTCACACACTGATGGCAGAGGCTGCTACGTAAAGTGCCCAACTGTCGATCAGTTATCACGTTTATACCCGTTGGCTATGCCACCGGGAGCAATTTGGGGTTCAGTGTCTTGCCCAAGGACACTTCGACATGTAGACTGAGGGAGCTGGGGATCGAAACACCAACCTTCCGATTGAAAGACGACCGACTCTGCCACTGAGCCACAGCCGCCCACACAGTGTGGAGCCACACTGTTGCTCTATCTGACATAGATGAGAGCAACCCATCCGGGTATTTTTCCCAAAAGTCATGCCCCGTCCATTCCCACGCCCACGCCTGACGAGACATAAGATGAAAATTGCCAGAATTACAGTTGTGAATGTGTGAAGATGTCTAACCCACCGCCAGTACGTTAACAGCACTTGTTTTCACCCAAAGGGGGCGTGGTCGTTCTTGCGAACAGGAAGTGACGTTTGGCTGCTCTCATCTATGCTCCTATTACAATGATGCTGTCGTTTATCTTGAGTCATCTCACAACCCCCTAAGCAAACCTGTAGCTGAAAACCCCAACAAATGCCATGTTTGATCTTTTTTTGAGTTTTGTTTTGCCATTAACTACAACCCCCTGTTGCTTTATGAAGTTATTTCTCTTTGAAATGAAAGTAAAAACTGAATGACCATTTGTTAAAATGTACCTTGGACTTGGAGCTGGAAGCAATAAACAGGCTGGGGAAGTCTAAAAGTAGGAAGTAAAAAGACAGTCGAACACATTGTTGATTTTGGCCTTTTGTTGGAATTGGTTGACAATAAGAAAATATTGCGATCTTTATCTTTTAAGCAAGCAAAACGTGCCTTTAATCAAGGTGCCAACAAAACATTAGGTGAGTGACGGCTGTAAACCCGTAGCGTAGCAAGCTTTCCTCCAGACAACAGGCTCTCTGTGCAAACCTTGGCACTGAATGTAGATAAGAGAATACAGCTTTCATCGACAGAGAGGAGAGCAATTATCATTTAAACGCAACATCAGTGTGAACTGGAACTTCAAATGTTTCCCACTATTAAAGTTGTTGCAAGCAAATCAAACTAAATTTAAATGGGCGTTAGACTTCAAATTGAACCCCAAAATTGGCCCTATTTTCTCTCGTATTGTGGATTTAAATTATATAATCTAATTTAGATTGATTTCAAATTTTCACCACTGTAGGCAAATGCACATGTTCTCTTCTGCAGAAGGATGCAGAGGTGTAACAAATTGCAGAATGAGTCAACATTGTACAGATGTGACACTGTGGTGCAAGATGTGTTGCTGCCATTTAAACCTGAACCTTGAACTTGCTGAAAATAGCATGAGCTTGGATATTTGTCCATCTGTCCGTTGACTGTGTGCAGTAGGCCGCCCTTTGTGCCAGTGCACTTGAACCAAAGCCAGCGAACTTTGGCTTATGTGTGATCCGAGAGCTTAATCACAGTTAATAATCCACCAATACAGCCACATTACCGCTTATCGCAGGCTAAATGCTTCATCATCAATCATAAAAAAGGAGGCTTTTGGATCTGGCCCCAAATGCACACAGGTGCGTCTTGTTGATTTCACTGTGGATTGTGTGGACAGATGGTTAATGTCCGGAGGGGAGATAGCGGGCAGGTGCTGACCATGCTGATTTGCTTCCCCCTGAATAAGTGATATAATATTATACAGCTCCTACTCAAAACATCTGTTTCATTTCTGCAAGGAACCAGCTAGTTCAAGGTGCCTTCTGTTCCCTGAGGCAAAAACATTCATGAGGTTTCAAAGGTCAAATTCAAATGTGTGAAATATATTTGTTTATTTGTGAGAAAAAGAACTCGGTTCAGTGGTTTTCCTCTCAGCAGCGATGTACTGGATGTGACATTTGGCTTGTGGTTTAGCAGAAGACAGGCATGGTTTTTCTTGCTGTTTCCTGTCTCTCTGTCTTTCACACACACATACACAGACAAACACACACAAGTACATGTGCCAATGCAGCGTGGGTGCAGGTTTTGGCCTTGTTTGATCCGATCAGTGCCAGAAGTCGGCGGATGTCCCCTTTGCATGAGTTGCACAGTTTAAAATGTACAATTAAAAAAGCTGCTTCAGGAGTGAAAGTGTGTGGGAAGTTTCAGCTTTAGGCCATGTGTGTGTGTGCACATGTGAAAGTAAAAGCAGCCTGGTAAGCGTGTGGGCCATAAGTGACCCTGATACCACAGAGGTAAGAAGAAAAAAAAAAGAGCCCGCAGACGCCTGTCTCCTTTTTTTGTTGTGTTTGTTTTGTTTCTCACACCCACCAAAACAGCTCAAACCTTAACAAAACATTAGTCCATCTCCCAACATGAAACAATGCTTCTTTTACCCATGGCACGCAACAGGGAATAATAAGCTAATAACCTACTTACAGTATATATATTGAAACATTGCATGGGTTGTTTTATAGCTGAAAGTTTAATCCCTGCAGCACCCGAAACATCCTTGTACCTTGCTTACTAATTTAATTTCACTTCATATAAAATCACATAAAAGATAAAAAAACACACATCTGTGACTCCCACATCTCACCTTCTGATGCGGTTCAATACACATCAAGAAGATAGCGTGCAATTCATATTTCCACCTTAGCAAACCAGAAACAATGACTGATGCTCATCTTCTCGTGCAGCAAAATGCTGATACAAATCAACAGCAGCATGGAGCCGAAGCTGCAGATGTTGGCTTTTAACATCTGTAAATCATTTCTCCAAATACACTGAGACTGTCGGGATAAATGTGGGCAGTGGAGGTGAAAGCGATGCTCTTGCCTCTCGCTGAACCGGGCTCCCAACTGCGGCTGAGGTTGCAGGGCAGCTCCAAGGCCTGAGTGTGGGTTGTCTTTGTGTAACCACTCCTCCTCTAAGAGAATTCTTTATCCATGTTACTGTTGAGGGGTTGAGTGATCAATATATTTAAGCAACATCACATGACAGGGAGTAATGTTGCACTGAATATCATCATGGCTGTGATTTGGTCAGCCGAGTACCTCAGACAATCACAGCAGTGCTGATATTCAGTACAACATCAGGACTTCTAGTGTGATACAGCAAATATTAGTAAACAGTAATAATCAACAAGAGATTATTTATTGCTCCACCAACTCAACTAGTTCTGCAACTTAATTGAAACAGGACTTTTGTTGGCAAGCAACCCAAACATTCTCCTGCAATCCAAGGGCTGCTGCCTTCCAAGGAGGCAGTCTATGGTGGATACACCATTCGTAGCCTGCATAGACCACGAAGGCTGAATTGAAATCAGACGGTCTAGTCTGCAGAGGATTTCATCACCAGTTGTTCCCGCCCTTACCCTTGTGTCGCTCCTGTTGCCTAGCAACAGGTAGCTAGTGGGTTAACTAGCTAGCATAACTAACATCACGTAATTTTTTAAATGTGTAACACTTACTATTCGATTGAGTTGAAACCCAAAAACTTTTACATTTAAAAGTATACTCCTTGGCCGCATAAGAGTCGGCCATCTCATTTGAAATGCATCTCGGGATACGTTGGGCTGGAGGGATGCACCCGATGGATCCGTCGTGGCCTGGCAAAAGTAGGACTGCACCTGAAGGAGCCTATGAAATGGGACAGCCTTCGACGCGCCGCTGTGACGCAATCGGCCTTCAAATACGCCCTTCGATGCAGCCCCTGCGACACAGCTACAGAGTGAAAAGTCCCAGTGATGTACTCTATATCACCGCTCATGGAATGCCTCTTGTCCAATCAGATTACTTGGTTGGAACTAACTGTGGTATAATGTTTGATATATTGTCTTGTTTTTAAGGACAAACCCACTGTACCATCTCATTTAGAGTATGTATTATCTATTTCTGAGGGTAATTAGTCAGATGTGGTGGTAAACATACATGCCCCTAGCATGGCTGTAAAGTTGTCTTAAGAATCAAAGTAATTTTGAGTATATTTTTGTGCCCTACATTTTTAAATGTTATAAAGACAGAAAGGGGTTTTATAAGGACAAAAACAAAGTTTTGTTCCCTAAATAGAAACACAGTAGAGGCAAATGTTTTTTTTCTAGATCCAGCTGTTGCTAATAGTTCACGGCCTTCTCCCACTAGGCCCCCAGTAGATTTGTCGGTCAGCCAGGGTCATGCATTTTATCCACAGTCAAAACACACACTGGTGTCAACTGCAGGGCAAGTTGGTCTCCCTCTGAAAAGGTTCACTTTCTCAATTAAGCAAAGGAGATGCAAGTAGTTTAGACTCAGAACATCCCACATGCTGAAACTATGACCTTGTCACCTTTCCTGCTGTTGTGTCAAAAGCCTTATGTGTTTAGCTGTTAAGAAGTAGAAACAGAAAAATGGAGATTAAACTGAAAATATTTAAAAAGTTTCAATTTGCGTGTTTGCAGGGTAGATATGAGGAAACAAAGTGGAGTTGTGTCATGTTCTTGATCGGTCCTTGGTGAGACTCACCTCACCTCAAAGCTCTCAGCTTTGTTTTATGCTCACACTTTATTTGTCACCTTAGTCTTGATATTTATCACAGACGCTCTAATAACCAGCCTCTGCTATCACCCTTACACCACCTCAACAAAATCTGAGATGACAGTTACCTGCGAACGACACTCATATACTGGCCAAACACATTTGGGCTCACAGGACAGCATGGTTATAGTGAAACCTGTCCTCTGTGCAGGTTTTATGCAATTAACGGCAATGTGTTCTTGACAAATGGAGAGGGTAAAAGTTAAACACAAGGCCATTGGTTGTGTTTGTGGTGTGCTGAGCCTTGCAATGACGTCTGAGTTTGTATGCGCAAGAGGAAGTTCTTCATGGGAAGCTTAACTCAGGGCTGAAATGCCTCATGGTCATTTAAAATGAGCTTGGACAAGATGCCTTCCAATGCACTTGTCTTTTCCTATAAACTACAGTGTAAATAAAGTACACTGTTTGAAATAAGTCATCAATTGCATTAAACATTAGGTTGAATTAATTGTCTAGTCAGTTCATCAATAAATCAATATCATCTTCACAAATATTAGTCCATCTCTCACTATGAAACAGTGTTTCTCTTACCCAGGGCACACAAAAAGTAATAATAAGCTATCTCTAGTATATTGCAGCATTACATAGGTTGTTTTACAGCTAAAATAGTGCAAGGTCTTATCAGATAAAGCTTAAAAAAACACATCTGTGACTCCCACGTCTCACCTTCTGTTGTGGCTGAAGACGCATCAAGAGGATAGCGTGCAATTCACATTTACTCCTTAGCAAACCAGAAACAATGTCTCATAGCTCATCTTGTTTTGCAGCAAGCTCAGTCAGTCTACTATCTTTTGCCAAGATTGAAATATCTGTTGTGTTTATTGCCTTGAAATTCTGGACAGACATTCATGTTCTCTTCAGGATGAATTTAAATTACATTGCTTGATAATCAGTCCAATACTTGGCAAAACTAGAGATTCCAATCATTCTCTGCTGCAATTGTGTTGCATTAAGTGCTTGTTAGCAAATGTTAGCATGCTAACACAAAAAACTTAAATGGTCAAATTGAGATGATAAACTTTACACCTGCTAAAACCATCTTGTTAGCATTGTGTCTCTGAGCATATTAGAATGCTAATATTAGCGTTTAGCTGAAAATATGTAGTATCTTGGCTAAAAAGGCCCACAGACTAACTACACTCAGACAATTTGCTCGCTGTTTCCCTAAAGCTTGAATTTTTACTTATAGCATATTTTTATTTAAGCAGGCACCTTTTAAGTATACAATGTTGGAAAATCATCAACACCTCAACATGGAGAGTTAACTGCTTAACATTATATCTGCTAAACACTAGCATTATTAGCATTGTGACTGTAGGCATTTTAGCATGCTTACATTAGCATTTAACTGAAAGCACCTAGTACTCAGTATGGCTGTGTTCGAAATGCCATAGCCTACTATGCTAGCAGTAGCCTATGTATTTATTTGACCAAAATGTAGTATGTAGTATGCAGTATGCAACAAATGCAAAATTTACAATATGCCAAAAATATCTGGATGTCGTACTGCTTCGGAAAAAAAGGTCCAGCATGCATTGGACCAGTCTGCCTCGCCTACTGTATCCCACAATGCAAAGTGCTGAAACGTCACAACGGCAGTTGAAATGGCAGACGGCAGCAGCATTCCTGAAGAGCAGAAGGGGGCGCTATAGCTAAAGAAGCAGCTTTTTGCTATTGGCAGGCTATTGTTTACTTCTGCTTCCTAAAACCGGAAACTGGTGCCTGTCGCTGCATACTACAAAATAAATCCTCAGCTCCGTACTAGCATGGGGTGGCATGAAGTATTTGTCCACAGACACACACACAAATAAATAGCCTTTAATTACCCCTTCCTTCTAAGCTAAATTCCTTAAGGACTCAAACAGAAGATGTGTGGTCAGAGTAACAATTTAAAGTACTAAAGGAAATGTGCCACATTGAAATGTAAAGAAAGCTACTAGCAGCCTGTTGCAACACAGCCTTAATAGTTGATTTCAACACAAGTCCCTCCTCTGACAAGGCAAATAGCCAATCCTAGTTTAAGGGTGGCACTTGGGGCGGCCAATCAGATTTCAAGGGGGGCCCAGGCCACCCCTCTGGATCCGCCCCTGCACCCCAACAAGGAGAGGTTTTAAGTGGTATCTGCTGAACATTATATCTGCTAAACACCAGCATTGTTAGCATATTGAATGTGAGCATGCTAACGTGAGTATTTAGCTGAAAGCACCTAGTACATTGGCATAGTATGTTTATGGCATCATAGAACAGCTAGCGCGGCTGTAGATCGGCATGTTAAAAACGAATGTATTCCTGTCAAGCCCGTTTTCTTACTATTTCAAGTTCGATTTTATGACAGCATCTTTTTTTTGTCTAAGGTGTTTTTCAGCCGTCCACTTTTTTATAGGTTGAAGGAGGTTGTAAATCATGAAACACCCCATCATAGAGAGGTACCTGCTTACTAAACACCAGAATTGTTAGCATTTTGACTGTGAGTATGTTAGCATGCTAATGTCAGCATTTAGCTAAAAGCACCTAGTAGCCTACGTAGACTAAGTAGGCTTAAAGCCTTAAAGGGCAGCTAGTATGGCTGAAGACAGTTAAATTGAAATTATTTTTTTTTAGACTGAGAATTTTTGCAAATTTTTTCCCCTTTGGACGTAATTTTGTCACAATATCATATTTTATTTGTCTTAGATGTTTTTCAGCACTTGTCAAGAATGAGGTGTTGAAAAGCTGTTGAACAAGTTAACGTGGAGAACACTTCCCTTTACCAAGCAACAATACGGTAACCTTGGCTTGAAAACAAAATGAAACATGAATGTACCTTGTGATGCATTTCCTGCCTCCAGTGAATGTGAAGTTGCAGTAATTTAATTCTCATACTATACTGAAGGGTAACTAAAGACAGACAGGTAGAGAATTGTTGTAATAACTTAAGACATGCTTTGGAAAACGATTGGCAGTAATATGAAACAGAAGGGACAAGTGTTCATGGTGTTAACTATTTGGAGGAAAGATAGGAGCCCTCTGTTCCATATATGTCCTGATATATGACTTAAAAAAACACACCACATTACCTCACCCTCTCCTAAAAGAAAACAATCCCCCTGCAGCCTTCATGTAGCGATGTAGCCTTTAACATTTGCTCCCTCGAAGGGTCACGACCCAAGCTCACCCAATCACATCACCAGTCACACACAGAGGAGTTCGGTTTGCCCTCACCCTCACCTCTGAGTGTTGATACTTCCTGTAGCCACACGTCTGTCCTCAGGTCAAACATTACTCACCGCCCAAAACCCCAGCTCAGGGGTCAAGTGTTCACAGATCATCCACGGCCAGTTTTGAGTTCAAAGTTGTTGGAGTTGCAAACACTCTGGTTAATATTTTGTTGAAGTGATTCACTGACAGATTAGTCGCGCAGTATCAGCCCAGATATTCACCTGGTTTAATTTAGGAGCCTTTTAAATACAGTATTACAGCCATCACTGTAACACGATACTGATCCCTATCAGAAGCAGCTATTTCTTTTCAAAGTTAAAGTATCAGCAGCAAGAATGGAGGTCAGTGAATCACACTTTGTACTCAGACAAATGTAATTTCATCAGGTTTCATGAAACTAACACACACACAAGCATGGTGACACATATCTACAACTAAAAAACTAGGTAGTGATTAAAGGAAAATTAACACGTGAGGTGGAGAGATATTTAAAAACCTATAACTGCCTAAACACGCACACACACACTTAGGTTTAAACACACACTTGAGGCTTATGCTGTGGCTGTCTGGCTGTCTGAGGCTTGCGTGCCATCCCCCAGCTGCTTGAACCTTGATGTATGTGAGGAAAAGATATGCCCTCGGGTTATTAGCTGGAGCACGAGTCACCTCAGCAGTTGATTGTTGCCTTATTTGAAGCGAGTTGTTCTTTCTCCCTCCTCTCAGACACACATGTCATCGAACCCTTAGGGCCAGATGAAAGAAATCAAAGACATGTGATGCTCAAAGGGATGGCAGAGGGGCTACGATGGTGTGTTCGTGTGTGTGTGCAGGTCTTAAAACTTAAGAGAACTTTCAGATGGCCTTGAGGTAAAAAAACCCCAAAACATTTTGTTTTTTCATAACACTGACACAGGAGGTTCTGTCTGTAAAAATAGACTTAAATGACATCTTTCTTCTCTCAATTTCCTATTTTAGAAGACAAAGAAAAAACAGAATACTCACATCTGAGAATCTGGGACCAGCAAAAATGTTGCATACTTGCTTAAAACCGCCCAAAAGACTAATAAGATGATCAAAACAGTTGTGGGCTGAATTTCTGATAATTGGTTAACGGGTTTATTGATGAATTATTGCAGCTCTAATTTAACTTACTTACTTTCTATAATTACTTCTATAAATAGTCTTTTATACTGCTGGTGGCAGAGTCCGCCATTCCCTCTTTGGATTCACATTGCCTTTACAGGCATGAATGATAATAAGGATCTGTGACTTCAGCCACACTGTTAACTGTTCATTTTCTACACTGTATCAGAGCTAATTTAAGTTACAACTATTGAATCCTAAGCATTTGCTAATGCTACGACTTTGTATGCTAATTTCAAGCTTCATATTTCACTGATTTGACTTTGATACCTTTGGAGTAGCTTTCATAATTTACAGTTAAAAAACTTAATTTTTCTCACACTGGTGCTCTTTGCAGGCCCTCATAAAGCCTCTGCCTGAAACAACTCAGACAGCTCTGTCCCTTTAAGAAACCCTGCCCCTATAAGCCCGCTTTCCTCTGATTAACCAGCACTCCGAAGCCACAAAGTGCAGAGTGAAGAAAAAAATGTGTGAAACCTGGCGTTCACAGCAGCCTGCAGACTGAGCTGAGAAGACTGATTACTCCAACATACTTTTACCTACAGATTTGAAACTTCACTCATGTTTAGTCTGGACACCCAACATTGTTGTCTTAAAATATGAAACAGTATTATACCCCCTCTTTTAAACATTCTACCAGCAAAACACAGAGTGCCGTTTATCGTGATACAGATCAGTTTAAATTACTCCTAGTACTGAGTCCCTCTGTTCTTTGATAAAACAGCTTGCATTGTGCAGCTAATTAAATCTGATTTCGGTTGAAATGATTTTTGATAACCTTCTATATTTAGAAAACATGAGTTTAAGTTCCTCTTCAAGATGTGTTTTCTGTTGTTTTAAATTGCGCATGCTGTTACCACCGCTCTCCAAAGGTGTCACCAAATCAATTTCAACTAAAAACTTAAAGGTATAATAAGTAGCATTTTCCTGGAAGAATAAAATATAGACTTTTACAAATATAATATAATATAAATCATTACTTATGGGCCTCTATACATGTGTGTTGGTGAGTGTGTGTGCAGACCCTTGTGAGACCCTTCCCTCTGCATCTATTCTGTTGTTTTGCTTTGCACGGGACGTTTTCAGGAGGGGCGCTGTCGTGGTTCCCTGAGCCAATCACAGTGTATAGGTGAGTGTGGTAGAGGTTAAAATTAGCAACTGGGCCCCATTCAGACCGGCAAAAATGGCGAAAGAGCGATGCAAAGTTGGCCTTCTTTCTGTTTGACAGGTAGGTGCCTGTAGTTTTGCATGCTAGCGCAAAACTAACCAGCGTTTAGCATGCTAGCACAAAGGTAACCGGAGGTTAGCATGCTAACGCAACGGTAACCGGCGGTTAGCATGCTGGCGCAAAGGTAACCATGATGCTGTCGGTGTTAGCTCAGCTGGGTGGGCGTGTTCTCGCCTGAGAGAGTGAGAGTGAGCTTCTGGTGACGAAGAGCCCAGGTGTTTGAATGTGTTGCTGACAAACGCAAGGAAAAATCCTACCTATTATACCTTAAATGATTAAACATTAAGTTTGGGGCTATTACATAATGGTTAAAAGAGCCAAATTGCACAGAAATCTTTTAGTGCTTTTATTTATGAGATACAGCTCTAGTGTGCTACAAATCACTGTATCAAAAGACATTTGTTTGCATTAGTGGAGAACATAGCTGGCCAACACTGTCTTTGTGACCCCTGCTGCAAGGCAAACTGAACCCTCCAGCACTGTAGCAGCAGGCCAGCCAGCATCTGAGGCCACACAGCCAGGCAGCATGAGTCACACAGTCCACAGTGAAACCCAAATGTGTAAAAACTTCACATTGGCAGATTAGTTTGTTTACATCCTGCACTGGACGTGATTTGGCCAGGCTGCAGTGAGACGCAGCCAAAAAGCCTGTTCTCTCTTTCCTCCCTTTAACTAGATCCTTCTCTGCCTCCTTCCTTCTTTTTTCCCCTTCCTTCCTTCTTTTCTTTCTTCCCTCCTAACTATCTCCACTTCATCTCTCTCTCTTTCTCTGTCACTGCTGCCAAGAGCACATGATCACGAGGCAGAGTGAGGCGGAAAAATAGTGCAGCCCTGCCCTTGTAAAAAATTTGAATGAAGTAAAAAAAAAAAAAAAGAGACAAATTAATAACAACACGAAACAGATGGGAAGTTGTATTTCCAGAATAAAACAAGACATCGGTAAAAAAAAAACCCACTCCTTTCCCCCAGCGGAGTTTGCCAGGTTATGAGCTCATTCTTTGTAGGCCCTCTGCTGAACATCTATTCATAGCGTCATCTACGAGATGTCAGACTTTTATGACCCATTTCTCCTCTCGTTATCTGCAGCAACAATTAGGGGCCTGTGAATTAAACGCTGGAAATATGGAAGTGTTTTCCTGACTTGGAACAAACTCAGGATGGCTCACAGTAAACTGGAATGTACAGGGACTGATTAAATACTTCAGAGTTCTCAAAACACAGAAGAGACTGTGAAAACGAGGCTGCCACTTTGGGTGCATGTGTGTATGGTTTTCTTCTTCTCACCAAGCATGAGTTATGACGAACAGGGTCAGCCTAGGGTAACACACACACGCACACACACACATACACACACACACACAAACACACACACACACACACACACACACACACACACACACACATAAGCACACACATAAGCACACACTGACACACACACACACACACACGCACACACCCTGTATTTGTAGTTTGAGGTCATGCCTGGCACAGTTCTCTGAAATCATTTAAAGAGGTGATGTCATATCTGCATCATGGCACATTGTAAGAGCTACTGCCTCTCTTCTTGTACCACCTTGACTTAATGTCTCTCCTGTCTTATTTTAAAAGCTTTTCAGCTGTTTTTCCTCTCTAAAAAGTTTCATCCTCTCTAAATCAATTAATTCTAATATTTTTTTGTGAGAAAGTCAGTATTTTAGCTAGTAGTTCATGTAACAGGGCAAAAAAGTAGGAGCTAAATACTGCCATTACAGTAGGTTGATGCCATTAAAGAAATAATCTCGAAGATTTTAATTTAAATAAATGTCACTATCTAACGCCAAATGAGGTAACTCAATGGTGACTGAGCCTTTGGCCCGCTGATGAAAGCCTTTGCATTTGCAGAATTAAGGACTGGGTGTCTGATGCGACTTTTGGGAAAAAATCCCAAGCCGCACCCAGTTAGTGACGCGTTTTCAACGTGTGGTTGGTCTGCCAGAGAGGTAGGCAGAGCTAAGCAGCTGCTTTTCTGGTCTCTGCAAGTATAAGTGCGAGTAAATGGTGGTAATCTACTATGACTGAACAAACAAAGAAAAGATCGATGACTACAACTTCAAAAAAATGAGTGAAAATCCACTCAGATGAAGGCAAACAGTCTAAAAAGGAAAACGACCGTCAGCGAGGCAAATCAACAGTTACAACCGGAACCAACTGGAGCCAACTGTGGACAACACTGTCTGGATACCACAATTAACCATTTATCGCCATGGGTGCCGCCAAAGAGAACAAAACTGAGATCGTCGAGATTAGCACTTTAAACAATAACAGTAAATCAAACTCAGACAACCTTATGTTCTTGTTATAATTAAATCAATGTGATTAATCGATTTAGCTCGAGCTCTAGCAACAGCTACAAACAGCACAGAACAACACAGTAGCAGCGAGAAAACAGGAAATGACGCAATACGCTCACCTGACGCAATACGCTCACACACGGGGCCCCAAAGACAGCGCAATGGCACCGCAAAGGGGTCAACAAAATCAATATAGAAATCAAAGGGATGTGAATGAAATCTTGATTTGCAATAAATCAGAGTTAGAAATGTAAATAACTCTATATCAGCATAAAGATGAACAAGACAATTGGATCATACTTTAGGTGAGTCGTTAATTAAAATTGAGAAAAGTGGTGGTCCCAAAGTGGAACCTTGTGGAACGCCCTTTTCAATAAATAAAGACTTGGATTGAGAGCCCTGAAAGACAACACACTGAAGTCTGTTCAGAAAGATAGGTAATAAACCAGAGGAGAGCATTTTCATTTAAGGAAATAGAATATTGCTTATCAAGATTGAGGAAGTGATTGAACCATAGTAAAAGCCTTACAGCCTTGCAGCTGCAGTTAACCTTCGTGAAAGGATGAGAACACATCATTGGTGAATTTCAGATGAGCCAATGGAAAATAAGGTCTACAACCTGATTGGAGTGGAGATGAATATAGAATAGATCTTTTTAAAGACACATACACATAGGTGACTTGAGTTCTAGGTAATCAAAACTATGCCAAGTTTGAAATTGAGATTCACATTATGCTGCCAAACGAATCCCCATGCCCATACAGGTGCAAAAAAAAAAAGAGAAAGAGAAATGTCAATCATGTCTGTACATGCCTAAAATAACCTCAAAAGAGGTCTTATCAGGTGAAAATACCTGCGTGGGTGATGTGTGTATGTGCTGTTTGTCTTAAAACTTGAATTAAGCATTAATATAGACATTTCAAATATAGTGACTGATACAGTTCTGTTTTTCCTCCACTTGTTGACCTGTGGGTCTGCTTTTATGTGGACACCAAGAGAGACAAGAGTTGTATAACCAGGTTCTGGGCTGAATCAGGCCCAGACAGCCAGATCCTAATCTAAGAGGCTGGATGGACTTTATGGTCACACCATGTTTTTCAGAAAAATTATTTATCACAAAGATATATTTGTGCTACCGAGCAAAATAACATCTTAACTTAATGTCAGTGAAATGAATCCTCTATAGTAGCTGCCTAAAGTAGAGATCATTCTGAGCTGCTTCATGTTTTGTTTTCATTACACTGCGGCTGGAAATCTGAGAAAAAGAACAGGAAATTGGCATTTGAATTACCAGAACTCACTGTCACTTACATCAGCTACAGTTGGTTATGTATTTCCTTAAGTGAAGGACTGATTTAACTACACAAGACAGGGTTATCAATTTGGGTCATGAATTTGGTTTAAGGATCAGTGTGCATATCATAAATGTAGAGTTACCTGAAAGGCTGGTTTGAATCCTTTATTTAAGCTATCAAGTTTTGGCTTCAATGCAGTGTGTTCACCTTGCCATAGCTTATTAAGCACCAAATCATGTGAGAGATGATTACTGCGCGTGCAGCCACCTCAGCTGACACGTAACTTTAATGCATCTAAATATTTCCCGACTGATTCTGACTCATTGTAGACTTTAACAATGGGTGTGAAGTCATCAAATTGCAACACATTCCCCGCTCGTTTCATTTCTTGCAGTTTTAGATGATCCGTATCAAGCTCATCTTTGTATGTAATAAGAAAGTTAAAGTCTACAAACTGTTAGCTTAGCATTAAGACTCAGTGATAATCAGCTACCCTGAAGGTACATCCATCAATCCATGCATTATCTATACCGTCTATCCTGTTAAGAGACATGGGGTATTGTGCGAGAGGTGAGGTACACCCTGGACAGGTCACCAGTTAATCACAGGGCTGGCACATACAGACAGACACAGTCACATTCATTCTTACGGGCAATTTTAGAGTCACCAATTAACCTAACCAATATGTCTTTGGACTAGAAGAGGAAGCTGGCGCCCCCAGAGAGAACCCATGCAGACACGGGAAGACACTGCAAACTCCACACAGAAAGGCCCCACTGTCTGCAACGGTATTCGAACCAGGACAGTGCAAAGGCAACAAAATCAGTACATGAAGTTTATAAGTTTATAAGTTTTATTAGATATGTAGATGTATATGTATATATTAGATATATGGATATGCTATATGGTAGATATTCATACATATGTTTGATACTATAGATTTTAATGTCAATGAATCTAGAGAGTTAATTAATGAATAAGGGGGGTGGGAGTAAATAAGTTTCACTTCTTCCCACTCCTTTTCGGATATGGGAAATCTAAACATCATGTTTTGTTTTCAATTTTCATGTTGTCTATGGCAAAGTATTTTTTTTTTTTTATGTCTGTCCATTACTGTTTTGTTTTCTTGTTTCCTTTTTACATGTCCGAAATAAACGAATAAACTAAACTAAGTTTGCTCAATGGCATGTTCTACATGTTTAATCTACTAAGGAACCAAAGTAAAAACAGCATTTTGTGCTTAGCTAGGAACCAACTAGGAAGTTGCACCGCCAAGAAATTAAGAGCTATTCCTTTAAGTTTATTTGCAACCTGTAAAATGTCTCCTGATTTAAGACCTTTGGGTCCCACAGCAGAACTGTTGGTGGAGAATATACTGATTCAGCAAAAGCCTGAGAAAAAATATTATTTGAAAGTAAATGAGCAACTTTTTAGTTTCACTCCTACTACGTGCATACACTACAATGTCATCAGCATACATGTGTACATATAGCACACGTTGATTGCAAATGATTAGTTTATTATATAAGATTGATCTAGGTGTATTACTGGGAAATGTGTAAATAAACAAAATTATATTATATTTTATACATTATACCTCATCTACAACAAGTAGATTCATAGTCTACCATTAGTTTAACCCAAATCAAGTTTAAATGTGCTCTAATTATGTTGCTTGTATTTCTTTGGAGCTGGAATCTCTAAGGGACTACTTTCTGCGTCAGACTCAAATTGGGTTTGATATTGTTTGCGTTATATTCTAGTGGTCTATACTGATGGATTGTAATTGAACCACTGTGCTTCTACAGTACCTTTCCCAGATCACTTGTGATGCAAATGTCAAGTGCTTTATAGAATGCAACATAATACACAATACAATGACACAGAATCAAGTTTAGACATATATAAACTTCAGAAGTACCTGGAATTTTCTATGTGGAGACATAGTTGTGCAACTTTTCCAAAAAATATTGTTACTGCTGGTTGCCTACATGTTAACATTATGTTGTCATTTGACATGTTATGTCTTCAAAAGTTACTTATGTGTTGAAAAAGTGTTGCAATCCTCTCCCAGAGTTTACAAAAAGGCCATGAGCTCAGTAGAAATTACAGCCGAAGCAGTCACAAGCAGTGTGAGATATTGTGGGAATAGCTCTCTCTCTTACTCACTCGCTCTGTATTTGTACTCCTACATGCTGGTATCAACAGGAAAGAGGCAGCCAATGAAACTAATTGGGTGGTGTGTGTTTTATGAAAAGAACAGCCTGTGCTGCTCCCAGTTCCCTCCCACAGCTCTCTGACTGGCTGATCCTAAGTGGTCTGCTTTTCTTTTCTCGGCTGTGATTGGAGCAGAGAGATGCCAATAACCGAGAACTTTTTTTCCCTCTTTTTCCTCAGGACCTACCCTTGTTGTTTTCAACTTTAGAGGCAGAGCTGGGCTGAGACGATCCAGCACACACAGCCTGCACTCTGGTGCTGTATCTGCACTCAAGATGGACACGATGTACTTGATTTTAGTCCAACTTCACGCATTATATAATGTTATTGCGCCAAATATTACCGTACGGTAGTTATTGCATAGCAAAATATAGTTCCTATAGCTAATAGGACTGTTGCACAAAAGCTTTTGTTGTGAAACTTCTACAAAAATACATTCACAGCTGGAAAGCTTACATAATGTAAGTTCACTAAAACATCATTTCCGAGCATGATGGACATAACACTTCTTTTTTATGGTATTTATTAGTGGCGACACTTGGTAAGTTAAGGCTTATTTAATAGGTCTTTAACTGCTGAGTCATTCTTCAGACCGATGAACACATTAAACCCTTAAAAACATTGTTGTTATGTGTAAGACTTTGTGTTTATGATACGCCTGCCAGTTTACATGAGAACAACAAAGTGTGTTTGTCAATGGTGGAGTGTGCAAAGCAATCGAAGTAGTGAGGACATGCATCACTTACACCAGTGCTGCTTTTTATTCTATTAAACTGCAGACTGAAGAGAAAATACAAAAACACACAGTATATAAAATCCATTATTGGGCTCAGTTTTGCAACAGTTTATTTATCTTAAGAACAATAATGAAAATATATATTTACAAAAATGTCGCTTTGGGAAGCTGTACATACACCCACAACAAAAAGCTCAACATAAATAAGTTAGTAGAATTTTTCAGTGTTTTTCAAAAAAAAAAAAAAAAAAAAAAGGCACACAGGTACACTTCAAAGTTTTACACCAAATGAGGCAGTGTCACTTTGTTTTTCTGCCCTAAAAAAAATGAGAAATTAACAATAGTGCAATTACATGTTCCACATGAATTCCACACCACAAAGACATATCTTTGATTCACATATTTGCATAAGTAGCCCAGTGGTTTTAACATACTTTATCTATGCTAACCTGGACTACACCATTTATCACAAAGGGGCAGGATGTGTGACCTAAAAGTCACTCAAATATGAACTAATTTCAAAATAAAAGCTAATTCTTAGGATTATTAGCATACACTGTTAAAATTTGGTTGGATATTGCTCAGCAGTTTAGCCACCCTCCCACCCCATCCCTTTGGCAAAATAAAATAAATTCAGTTTGGCAAAAAAAATTTAAAAAAGTATCATGGGGAAAAAGGAGACATCATTTGCATGTAAACTTTATCTGTCATGGCTGTTCCCAGTTAGATGGACCCTCAACTTACAGTGTGGTCATCTGGGCCTTCAAATACACAATATATTTATAACACTGGGACAAATAAAGCCATAGGAAAAGAAAGACAAAGAAGAAAATTTGTTTCCACATAACCCTGACTTTTGAAATCTGCATTTTTAACTTACATCAATTACCTGAATAATGATACAATATGACCACTTTAACAAAATAATATTTCTCTTTTGGAAATTGCACTGCAACTTCCCGAGTCAAATTCACACACATATTTAAAGACATTTAACAAAAGTATGACAAGCATAATATGCTTCTTTTTATGTGCTACATCTGAAACATAGGTAGTAGATACAAAAATGAGCAAAAATCCTTTTGCACACTGCTACATTGTCTGCTGCTTCTGAGGCAATTTAACTGAAATGAGTGCCAAAACTTGATAGTGTACATATTCAGTGCTTGTGCAGCCTCTCCTCCTCCTTTCTTTAGGAAAAGGCTGCTTTTATATTTTCTCTCCCATCTGTCAGATGACGAGAAAGGCTACAGTATTCCACCAGCAACAGGTCTCCCCCGCTCTGTGGGACAGAAAGAGGAAACAGGCTGTTGAAAACGCAGTTGCTTTTGCTTTATATTCCTCGTGCAGACACACACACGGGCGCAGAGGGTGAACAGTCATAGCATGAAAAAAACAATATGTAAGTTTGAAGGGCTGATGACGTGTGAGTGCTGCGTGCAAGGAAAATAGTGTTTACAACTGTTTGTATGCCTTTTTGATGGTGGTGATAAACAAGTACAAAAAACTCCTCCAAAATAAAAGCCTTTTTCTTTTCGTATTTTGCACATTTAAAACATGTACGCTATTATCAATTCATATCACATAATAAAAGTTGAATAGGGAGATAATGATTTCTAACCTTGCACTGTTTTTCACTGGACCTCCGCGCCGTTCTCCGGTCTGCTCGGTCTCTCCTCCGCGGCTTTCACCGCTCCACTTGCCGCACCGCCCGCCTGGTCATCATCGTCTTCTTCGTCGGAATGCGACCTTTTACTGTGACTCTCGCTGGAGCAGGGACCTGGCAGACAGAGAGCACGCAGAGGGAAAAAAAGTTGTGAGGGTGTTGGGCGTGTAGTGCTGCACGTTCACTTTTAAAAGGCACCTGACAGCGAAATGTTGCAACTCAGAAGAGCGCGACTAAAGAAAATGTGCAAACTACGATGTAGCCTAATAAGCGCGAGTTTTATCCCCTGAGAAAGTGTGAATTACATTTCACACCCTCATCTGCAACAAGAGATCAAATAACTAAGACATATAAATGAGTAAATAAGTTTCAGGTTTATTTTATCTTTCTCCAGCACACTTGTGTTTGTTTTCAAAGACAGATCAGTATCGTAGCCTACATTTGAACCCCGGACACAACTGTTGCTTTTTGCTACATTGCGACACAGCCAAATATAAATGCGTGACAGCCTAAATAAGTCAGTGTAAATCACCTGAAGATCCTGAACGCCTCTTCCTCGAACCGTTTCTGTTTGTTTGGCGATTCCTCTCCTCGGCATCCTGCCGGTTGTTTTCGCCGGGCAACTCCACCTCTCGCTGGGGCCGCCGACTCCGGTGAGGCGCTCTGCGGTAAAACTCCGGTGCGTCGTTGTCCTCCTGCCACTGGTAACTGTGCGGAGTGAGCGGTCTCTCGTTGACGGGATCGAAATCATACTCCTCAATAAAAGCCTGCACACTTTCCTGTATCGAAGCTTCAAAAAGCCTCCGCGTCTCCCCTCGGTCAGGTGTGCCGAAAAGGTTTCTGCGGGTCGGAGGTCTGACGTTGTCCTGCTGCCTCGCATCCACCCTCTCCACCGTCGGGCTCGCATTAGACAGGCGAACATCTGACATTTTGTTGCACATATGACAAGCAAAAACACTCCCACAAACGACCAAACTCTTGAAAACTTCTATTTCCAAGTAGTATTCCTTTTAAATGCAAAGTCACAGGAAAGATGCGTGCATACTCCGCGCGTATCATCCAAAACGCGTACGCGCAAAAAATGGAATAAAGCGTCTCCAAATGCGCAGGGGGGTTTAAGAAAGCCACTCCTGTCAAGTCCGTAGTAAGGCAAGATGAAAACAACAAGTCAAGTCATAACAGCCAACATGGCGTTAGAGGGAGCTATGAGTGAAGAAGAAAAGTTGACATCAAGGACTATTTAAACAGAGGAGGCGATTCATTGGTCTGCACACTAGGACCGCCCATAGAGAGAGAGCTCTTAAAGTCGAACAGGGGCAACAACAACACAGAGCTGGATTGGATTAACTCTACACATGAATATGGCTTAATGTATCTATTTGATTAGTTATTAAAATAAGAAAGAAAAGGGAGGATATAGTTTAGGAGGAGTGTGATCATGTTTTAGCTTATCCATTAGCACCTGTTTTAGCACATGATGGACATTTAACTGAACACTTAAAGGTCAAAGATATCATTTGATGATTTGATTTATATGCTGTGTTCATGTACTGTGAGATAACCAGGCTAATTGTCTGAAGTGTAAAACCTGATAAGAGAACAGAAAAAACATTTTCTGGCTCTTAATGTTATCACAGGAATAAATCATCAGATGATTGTTAAGAGTGCTGACAGATTGCTTTGCTTGATCTGATCTGGCATCAAATAAACAGTTGAGGAAAACTTGATTCAATCAGTGTGAATCTATTCAGCTACAGCCTCAAGGTAACCGAAGGACAATTAGACACTTAATGTGAGGTTTTATGCAGGAAAACAAGAAAAAAACCCACAAATCTGCCTCCTAGTATCCGATGACATCAGCTCTGGAGCAGAAAGCCTTCGTAATGGTTGGCACAGTGCCTATCACTGTCAGACTCTCCCACTGGTGCCACAGGGCGGGTTTGTGTGCTTCAATGGTTGTAATTACTTATGTGTGCTCAGAATTTAAACACCAAGGAAACAGAAAGTCTGGCAGCTTAAAAAAAGATCCTGAAATTCAGCTCATTTCTCTCTGGAATGTTCTCAAGTTGCACCTTAAAATAAAAAATCCAAACGTAAGAGTTTAATCTGTTTTAATTTCTAGTTACGTAATTTATTTTCTGTACATCTAACAGCTGCAAAGGTGTCCTGCAGTAATTGAGTGAATGCATCAGTCTCCTTGTGCGCAGGAGTTCACAATGTCCCAACTTAAACTCTACAGCGAGAGTCGCTTTGCATTCCTCTGCAGCAATTTCCAGAAGAAAAAAAAAATCACCGGGCCTGCCTTTAAGGCCATGCTGTTTCAATTAACCCTTGAAAAGAGTGAAACATCTCGTGATGAATTCAGCGAAGCCAGCTGTTTTATCGATGTTATCACCGGGATCACACTTAATCTGTAATGTGTTTATGCTGCTGCAAACTGTGCACGCCGTTGTACAGAGATCCCTGGGATGGAAACAGATATTGATCAAACTGATTAGACAGGATAAGGAGAAACGAGGCTAGAGAACATTTTGTTTGGGTCACACATTCATAAGCAATGCTTTCTGGGTAAAACTCGTATGTTTCTTTCTGCACAGTTGGAAAATATTCGAGCTTAGCTTTTGAGAAAAACACTAAATGCAACTGAGTGGGATGATGCAATAGTAGCAGATTCTGTTACTAAAAAGAATGTTGGTTACTCATTAATAAGGATCCACAAACATTTAAAAAACAACAGAGAAAGGTCACTGCTGGATGTGTCTTTTTATAGATAATGATAACACAGAAAAACTATTTTTTGACTCCACAGAAGTCAACGGCAAAGCCCTCTGGCCAGACACAGGGGATATGTTACACATCTTACATAGTTACAAAACAATTCATGTGTTACTATGTTTCCGGAAAGTAATAAAAGTGTTTTCTCATAAAATGTAGTGCAACAGGCATAATTCACCAAGAACATTGTGAAATAATACTTAACTTATCCTTTTATATTTTTGCACAGGCAGTGGAAACAGGAACCTGGTTTTTAATCTGTCGGGCAACTGGTCATGAGAAATGCTGTTTCCACAACATCTTTATATCGGTTTGGAAGATGCCCAAAATAGTTGATGACTTAGGCTGAATAGCTGATATTAGCAATGACTTTATTACTGTCATCTGTTTCTATTAATTAGTAAATATAGCTAAGAGCCATTATAATAGAACATGTGCCCTAATTAGGAAATTATGACGCTTTTTTGTTGCAATGCCTTTTTTCAAAACAAAAAAATTTATCGAATGCAGGCTAACTTTGTATATGCAGAACATGACATCAGATACAAAGTTGGGAGTTTTTTTAATTGCAGAAAACAGATGCAGATTGCAGATGACATCATGTAGACTGTCACAGCAGCTAAATACTCCCCTTTTTCAGTGGTGTGGTGTAAATTTTTGACAATAAATTACAGGATGTTAAGATTTTTGGTGTGGTGTTTGTGCACTTTCGCCTAGCATAGACGCATATAAGAGTGCCCCTGACACAGTTATGAGTCTTTATCTGACCATTTAGACTTGTCTCCTCTATTGCTGGGCAGGTTAAGGACCTCCAGTCAGATGTCATGAGACCGTGGCTTTGGAGCTCTGCTTCTTCTTGGCCAGCTCGGCCTGAATCTGATGGGGGAACTGGTCCAAGTGCTTGTTCACACACTGCATGCAGAACCTTTTAGTGTAGAAAAGACTGCAGTCCTGACAGAAAGGAAGCAAGAGTACAGTATCAATGATCCAGTTTCACTTTAGTACGTGGAATGCCTAGTTACACTGGTTTTCTTATTTTATCAATATCTGTATGTGAAAGTGAACAAATTGATTCAAGAGCATCTCAGTGAAGAAGCTCACTCAGCACATATTTTTTTGCCACATGATTACAGGGTCATCTGAGACTAACATGATAACGACAGATGCAAGTTTAATCCATCAGCGATCCAAAAGGTCAACTCAGCAAAACCAGAATTGACATGCAAATATTTTGAGGATGACTATGCTTCTGAGATACATTTTTTTCTGTCCACAAACATACAAATAAGTTGGACTGCTACCAGTATCTTTTTAACACTGCTGTGATTTGTCCCTGGAAGAACACGCCAACATTTTTGCATTTAAGCCTTCATCATTTAAAAAATGGAATTACATGATCACATATCTAGTCTGTGGGAAAACACACCGCAGAAATTCGATTTTAAAACATCTCACCGATCCAACACAGACACACTTGCTGCACAGGCTGCAGTTTGAGCCCAAAACGAGAAACTTTTCCTTGTCCGGACTGAAGGGGTCCCTGGTCACAAAACACTCCTCAAGCAACCTAATGGGGCGACAGAAAAATCAAACATAAGCTGTTACATTTCTTCACAGAGACAAACGACACATGTTTTAAGACAGAAAATACAATAAATGCATCGCAGACATAACTAGAGGGTTAGTTTTGCTTTGTATCACACGTAGCTGCTAACAACATTAGCTGTAGCATAGTTAGCTCCATAGCGCTAAAGGGAGCATTTCGCTTAATGTACACTTACACAATAGCTCTGGTGTTTGGTGGTTTCTGCCCGTGGTAAGTGAAGGGGCTACTTAAACCACACAACTGGCAAGTAAAAGTTTTTTGACGGGATTCACTTGTACTTTGCTCCATCGCTCAGAGCAAACGGTGCAAAATTCATTTCCGGGTTTTCACATTGACTCCACATTGTTTTTTTCATGAAGTTTTACCGCCACCTACTGGACTGGGGGAGCACAACGTTAAAAAATGACATTAGAATTTCATGATTTTTAAGGTATTTGGGTGTTTCAAACGACTGTATGTTGATAGATATCTATGTGGGAAATTATATAATATTTGAAAGAAAGGGCCACAATGAATAGCTCATTTCAAAGTCAAAGAAAATCCTGTTATAATACAGTTTAACAGCAGATACTTAAACATGCCATTAAAGGCAAAGTACAGGTGTGGCTAATTAATTACATTTAAAACTTAAAGGGAGATGTACACGGCGCAAAGTTATCATTAACGTAATTAGTTCCACCTGTAGGCTGTGTTTCCTCAAAATGAAATATGTCTTCTGGCTAATTGTTTGAACAGTGGGGTTTAATTAGATGAACTGATAATACTGGCATTATGAGGCAGGAAAATAAGACAGATAAAAAAAGTTAAATATATTAGTTTATTTTAGGCTACCACATATTCCTTTAATTAAAACAGCAAATGCATCTAATGTACACTGATATACCTGATAAAAATATAAACTGTTTAATTATGAGAACAAATGTTACAATACTACATCAGGAGATGAGTCACAAAAATCAGACATCCAGCTTCATTTTCTTAACAGAGGCCTGTTTTCCTGTCTACACTTACACACATCCCTTTCACTGTGGTCACCACATTCCTATTATATTTACAAAATAAAACATTGACCAGCTTAACAGATTATTGTGTTTGTGGTCAAAATATTCAGTACTGGCCAATACAGTTTTTTCCTGAAAACAAGGTGCCTTAATGGCAGAAGAACAGTCTGAAGAAACAGGTTAGATGAGCAATCATGATGACTTGGTTTTTGCAGTAGGATAAAGGATTGAAATACAAACATAAGTGAAATAATGGTTATTTCGAATGATAGGACAGGACAGTTGAAGTTAGGCTCATTTTTAGTTCATTGCCTGCCTTAAATGCACCAGATTTGGCACCTAATAAGATGTGAGAACATTCCAAGCTCCAACACCAAATAGTAACACATCTACCCCATGGTCTATCGTATTTTTTATGTGGTGACGGTTTAATATCAGAAACAGAGGAGATTTGAGGTCAACATTATGGCACTTAGTGAATACTGATGCAGGTGTGTCTTCAAACAGTAATCTCAAAACGGTCAGGAAAGACTTGTGTAATTTTATAAGGCACTGGTACAAAATAAAAGCGCATGACAATGAAATTAACCAAATCCAAAGACTTTCAAATAAACATATGTTGTAGACCAAATATCCAAAATAATTTGAATATTTCAGTTGCCTCAAAGATGAAAAACTTCTCTGCTTCTTTGCACTACAATTCCATTTTTAGTTCACAGGCAAAATACTTGTATATAGGGCATACATGACTGCAGCAGTCATGTCCTTGTATCTATATTATGTGTACCCCTATTTTAAATGCTATCCAAATTTGTATAGCCTACTACCTATTTACCTTTTGCTCTCATATTCTTGTGTCTGTAAAGTAAAAGCTGGCATCAGAACCCAATCCATGGAAATTAGGTGTTCTAAGTTATGCATTTAACCACAGGTGTTTTGTGCCATTAGAGAGTTTTAAAGTTGCGCGGCCTCAGTGCAGCCTCTGCAGATCACAGCAGTGTGCATCCATGGAAGCTGCACAATCATCTACTTACAGTACACTGATATGCATATCTTAGTATAGTTAAAGTAACTATTTATGTACACCTGGTTTTGAATGGCATTCATTCATATTCTTGCTTTTCAGTACATGTCCCTGTATATCTCCTGCAGAAGCGGGTGCAGCGCCGCGTCCTCTGTTGTCTTTATTTCCTGCACCAACTGAGCATGCTCCGTGACCAGCTCCCGGAGGTCGGCCAGTTTCTGCAGTAGTCTCGGGAAGAGGAAGTTGTCGTCGGGGTGGTTGGCCAGCAGGTGGAGCCGGAGTGCCTGAACAATGCTTTCCTGCAGCTGCTCCACTAGAGGAACATCCACCAGGCCAGGACGATCTGGAGGGAAGGGATAGAGGGAAAAGGAAGAATAATGTGAAGGATAGGGTTTTTTTGCACATTTTTGCCGTTAGTGCATTTTTAAATATCATAAAATATAATTTCCTACATGTTTATTACCTCCGCAGCAGATAATTGCAGCCACAAACAGGGACAGGTCACTGTCATCCAGCTCCAGGGAGTTGAAGCGTGTAGCAAACTGGAATTTGGGCTCCATCATGTCGCTGAATGGCCTTCGGAGGCTCTTAAGAAACTCTCGGGTGATGAAGCCTCCGCCACGGGCCACGAGGAGGCCATCTTTGTTCATGCAGGAGGCCAGAAGTGTGAAGAGGGCTTCATAAACACCATACTTCAAGAGAGTCACCTAAACAGGAAATTAAGATGCAACAGAGCATTCTCTTTATCCAAGTTAAGTAAAACATTTTCTGTCCACTTTTCCCTTAGACAGGAAAACAAATGACAGATACAGCATTCCTACACCCACCTGATCATTAAGATCCAGGCTCTGGAAACCTGGTACGGCCTTGGCAAACTCGGTCAGCTCTGTGACCGTCTCCACCGAGGTGCTCTGGCAGCAGTGGAACAGCCTGGTTTCAGCTTCGCTCTGCTGGAGATCCCCACTCCCTGTAGCAGGAACCACGTCCCCAGCATGAAGGCCAATCTCAGGCTCCGGATTGTCACCGTTCACCATATGGGCCGCTAACGTCCTCTCCGCCAGCTGGAATGTCTCCATGTCGTGAATGATGAAGGGCTGCTGGGAAAAGACAAGAAAAGGATGTGAGGATACAGATTTAAGAATTTATTCAAACTTCATTTGCTTTATTTTCCTTTACCATCTTGTTTGTTTTTCCGGTGAGTATGAGCCGAGCTTTCGCTTTGTTCATGTTGAAGTTCTTCACGTAGGCTTCGTGGATCTGCCGGACGAGGATCTTGTGGTCGGCCAGCATGGGGCTCGCCACCTCTTTCTCCACCATCTTGCTTTCTGCCTTGAGCTTTAGCTTCTCCGCCTGAGGCATCCGACCAAACCGGATAGCTGGTTCACAGAGACATTAATCATTAGCAGCAGCTAGAAGAGTTTTCCAGTGCTAGGATTCTTATTCTACAAAGAAACTGTGTATGTATACATCAGTTATATCCTCCTACAGCTAACATGCATGTGTGCACACTCACAATCATTCACCCACAACAGATCTGGTGCATTCTGTTCTCTTTCCTCTCCACAGAGGACAACATGTCGTCCTCCTCTCAGGTTTCTGACGCTGCTCTGCCTGCGGTGGGAGGCCATCGTAACAAACCCAATGACCCCTAAGCAGTGAGTGCAGCTGACAGGCCAGATGTGGAGCTATATGGAGCCTGTGTTTTCTCAATGTCAAGCAGGCTCCAGCGGGACATTGTTCTATATAAACCCACTCAGTGTAAAACACAGAAAGACACAAAGACACGTCCTGCTGCTGTTGTAAAATACACATACTATGTTGTTGACTAGGCAGATTTTTATGTAACTGCAAGCTTACTGCTTAGTTATTTTTTATTGCTATAGACATTATGTTTTTGGTTTAATTCGTTATTACAACTAAGAAGTATTAAGTATTAAAAATTAAAAAATCTAACTCAAGTAGTACACTCAAAGCCAAACTCGGCCTAGTGTGACCAGAAGCTAATTGTGGCTAATGCTAGCCAACTTTAGCTAGACAATACTGTGTAAATAATGTTAGCATGCCAGCTAACATACTTTGTTTCTCTACTTGTACTACCATTACCCTACGTTTACATATAGCATTATATTAATAGTTATAGTTTTAGTAGTAGTAGTAGTTTATTTTGGTCTGTATCGACAATTTCCCTGCAAACAAATACACATAGAAGTTACATTAAAAAAAGAGAAAAAGTGGATGCTGTAACTTTAGCTTATTATAACGTTTTTTTTTAAATTATTTCTTTGGCTTTTAAGAGACAGGAAATGTGTGGAGAAGAGAAAGGGGGATGACATGCAGCAAATGATCAGTGTGACGAGGACTGTAACCTCTGTATATGGGGCGCCTGCTCTACCAACTGAGCTAAACCAGCGCCCCATATATAGGCTACTGATGTTTTAAAGGAATAATCTTGAAAACTTTCATTTAAGTAAATGTCTGTTAAGTCACTATCTCTCGCTGAATGAGTTAACACAATGGTGATTGAGCCTATGACCCAGTAATGATACCCTTTGCATTTGTCTGCCAGAGAGGGTAGGCGGAGCTAAGCGGCTGCTTTTCCGGTGTCTGCAAGTGTTGCGAGTAAACAGTAATCTAATACGGCTGAACAAACAAAGAAAAGATTGATGACTACAGAAAAATAAGTGAAAATTCAAATAAAAAGAAACAAATTCAAGGCTCAGATGAAGGTCTATGATGAAACAGTCTAAAAAGGAAAGTGACCATCAGCGAGGAAACTCAAGAGTTACAAACGTTATAAATGGAGCCAACCGTGAACGTCTGATATGCAACACTGTTTGGATATCTGGGAAGTGTGCTCCCGCAATTACCATTTATCGCCATAAGGTGCCGCCAAAGACAACGAAACGGAAATCTTGGAGATTATCACTTTAAGTAATTGTTGGACTGTCATCCTGTAATTGTCCCTTGTGGCTGCTTTTTATCAAATGTTCCATAGAATAATTCAATTTCATGTGTTTTGGGCCTTACCGTTGTGGGACATTCCCACCGAGAGGCACTTGTGGAATCGGCAGTATTGGCACTTGTTTCTGTTCTTCTTCTGGATTTTGCAGTTGCGCTCGCACTTATCGTACTCTAGTTTTAGCCTGATGGTCCTCCTGAAGAAACCCTGGTGAGACAGAATGAAGCAACCATTTCATCAATAACACAATAACACACAAAAATACACTCCTGGTACTTTAGCCAATATAAAAATCAGTAAACCCCCAACCACCACATCCGACCCCCTCCTTGCCTTCCAGGTCAAAAATAGCCCTCCCTCGCCTCTCTTCTGTGTTCTGTTTTCCTACTGCAGCACAGAAGACGTCTTTACTTATTCTGCATTCACCTCCAGTTTGAACCTGAAATCAAACATTATTGACCATGTATTTAAGCTTCATTTAACAACACTCTAGCTTCCTGATTGCTGTGGTTTAGTAAGCCTTCAGTTCTGAATGGACCCTTTTAAACAAGGAAACATCAACATTTTAAAGCCTTTCTTCTTCGCTCTCATTCCTCTTTTGTATTCTTAAATTATTTAATACATTCTGAGTCAAAGGTGACCCAAAACCAGCAGCTAATTATCTGATGAATACTGGAGTACTGTGTAAAACCTGTGTCACACACCTATATCTGTAGCACCTTATCATACTGTACATGCCTGCTGTACATTTTCAGCCCTGGTAGTAGAAGTGTTATATTACATTTTGGATTGGACTGTACAGTGGAAATACATCTATTTAAAGGGAGACGTGCTTCAAGGTGTACTGTAAGCTCTTCCCCTTCTTTGCAAATCGTGATTGGACAGCAGCCGTCGAACACACACTGAGAGCACTGCCGGGCAGTGTTCCAACGCATGCTAACAGGTGTCTCACAAGTGCCAGAACATACGATTCTTTGACGTACACTCACACACACCTGTGTAAGTTAGTGAAATGTCAGTCAGGACATTCCTCATTCCTTACTGTCAGGAATGGAAAATTGATATTCTGGCAAAATATCCGGAGGCACACACACACGCGATACGTCAGCAACATCTAACAGAAAGTCTTAATCTTGAAGTCAGAACATTGTTAAGGATTATTTAGTGTCAAAGATCAGTTTTTGTTTGTTTTTTAACCAAAAATGTCAAGTTTTTTTGGGAGAAGCAGCTGTGTTCTTTGGAAAATTGTAAAGTTCCAAGCATAGAGTTTGGTGTCATGTGGAAGTCTTTAAAATCACATTACGAAACAACAGAACCGCACAAGGACAGAAAAACAGATGAGTGTTTGCAGCATGCATGTCTTTGCATGTATGGGGACCATTTACAACCAGAGAGGCACGTACTTGGGATATATAGCTGTGAGAGGTGAGTAACACGAGTAAAGACGTAAGCAAAAACATGGATTGTGCAATGCTTCCTTCAGGGTAAACTTGTTCTAGTGAGACAAAAGAACAGTTTCAATGTTTACATCTCATAAAATAACTTCTTCCTATTGAGCAGGTAGAGGTGCCGGATTGTCCTGCTCTAAATGTCCCGTACACACGTCATACCATCATCACCAACCGCAGACTTAATCCCTGGCACCACGGCAGCACAGCACATTCCATCCACATTCCCACTCCAGCGCGCTCCTCTCTTAAAGCGAGGTGTTGAAAATGATACGCAGAGCCGGTCCAGCATGGAAACCGTGAGCTGTGACTGCAACACATCACACGCCAGACTTTTCCATGATGGCGCAATATCATCAGCCAGAGAATTTTGAGGAACAAAATGCGGTCAAAATACACCTCTCACATGTGCAGCGTCCGACTGATCGGTGTCATCATGTTCCTACTTAAGAATAGCAGCGGTCTGACACAGGGGAGGGCAGGATGAGCTGAATTTGTGGTGCTGGTGATTTCTGCGTCAACCAGAGTCCTGCAGGGAGACAGCCAGCTTTACAGCACTAACATACAGATGTGCATTGCGCAACTGTATTCTTCAAAACTTGGACAGAGAGATAGACATTTCGAAATGTTTGCCTCTTGCCTGCATCCATCACGTCTCCTATGGATTGAAGTGAAATTAATGGCACATTGCCAGACCAGAGGAGTGAAAACAGAGTCTGCACAAAACAGAAAACACTCAATTTCACGTTAAAGTTGTGGCTGATGGGAGAAGCGGGCAAGGTCACAAGTTTAAAAGTCAAGCAGGAATAGCAAACAAAGGCTCAGATTAGCAGCGACAACATGCTATTGGCTTAGCGAGATATGAGCCTAAGACGTGCTCACATGACTCGGCAAACAATGCACTGATGATCCTTAATGGCTGTAACACACACACACAGGACTGATCCCTGAACTGATAATGAACTCACTGGTCTCAGTTACAGAATGTTCTGGGTGTCGCTGTTCTTATATGACATTTTTGTGCATCCCAAGAATGTCAGGAATCTATGCACAGAAGTGTCCCGCAGAGCTAAACCAATTCAGGCCAGGAGGATTTACCTCTATGATTGTGAGAAGCTTCAAAAGATTTTTCTTATAATAAAATCCCAAAGATTACTCCACAAAAAGGTAATATTTGATATTAAACACAGGGGGGGATTAGTGTCAGCAGCAGCTCCATGTGTGTGCAAGTGTGTATGTGTGTTAAAGTCTCTTAGTGGGGCTCTGTGCCAACAAGGGGAAAGGTAACAAGGCAACCGAGGCCACTCTGTCCCCTACCTCACATGACCCGGCGGTGTGCTTTAGAAACTTTCCACTGGCCTCTGGGTCAGGCGCTTCTGCATGCCAAGCTTTGTGTGTGTTTGGGTGTGCGTGCTGCCGCATATGCAGGCATGTATGTCATTGCGAACACATGTGTGGTGTTGTTCAGCTCTGGTATAGTTAGACAGCAACATGCAAAGACACCAAACCTTGTTTGCCTTTGCAGCACACATTATCTGAACAGGACTGTATCTGTGTTTATGTTTATATTTATATCTTTATATGGCGTTTATGTCCTGTCTCACCTTGATATGTACAGTATATGCATTATGTACATTATGTCCTCTTACTGGCTGCACTGAGTCACACGTCTCTCACCTTGCAGCCCTCACAGGCATGCACCCCGTAGTGGAAGCCTGAAGCCTTGTCTGAGCACACCCGGCACTCCAGGTTGAGGGGGCTGAAGTTCTCCTCCGGGCTGGGAGCTGCTCCGCACACCCCCGAAGACGGGCTGGAGGCGGGGGTCAAAGTGTCTGCAGCAGACAGCAAAGCAGAAAGGACAGAAAGTGATTGCACTAAGCTGGCTTTTGAACAAATAACAACGTTAAAATGTTAAACATCCTTAAAATATGACTTGTAGTTTAATTATACGCAGAGCAGAGCAGGTAACAAAAGTCCTTTGTGAAAATATAATTGTTCACTTTCTTACTTCATGAGAAGATTCTTACTACTCATTAAGTATACCTCATGAAGCTACAACCAGAAGCTAGTAAGCTTAGCTTAGCATATTCAAAGATTTACTGGAGTAAAAGTAAAATGTTTGATTTGTACAGATTAAATAAATTACATATAAAGTATTAATTGGAGATTTTAGAGGTGGTTTTTAGGTGGACAAAGCCAGGCTAGCTTAGCTAGTCTTTGAGCTAAGCTAACAGGCTGCTGGCTGTAAGTTAGCTTAGTTTTAGCATACAGTAGTGGTGCTAATCTTGTCATCCAAGTCTTTTTATTCCAAGCGTACTGGTCAGATGACAAAAACATATTTGTGAGATATACAATTTAGAGCAGAGAGAAAAAAGGTTAGCATAAATAATTAGCTGGCGCACTGTATTGCGTTGACCCAGCCAATGCAAACAAACAAAAAATTCTACACTGTTTAAGGGAAAAAAAAGCCTGTGTAAATATTAACAGCCAAAAATAAAGCTACTGAGCAGAAGGCAGATGCAGGAAATGTACGGACAAGTAACAGTAGCTTCATGAACACTTTTATTTTCAAGCTGTTAGCTGTACACAAAGAGAACGTGGGAAATAGGCTGCTTGTGTTGTTGCAAGCAGCATTATAATGGACTGAAAAATGATTGTAACAGTTGGATACTAGACTCACATGACCCAGATTAACCAAAACAAGATATCTGTAAAGTGGGTCACACTACATTGAATATTTTTCATGAAAAAAATGTGTATTCACACACATCACACACTGCTGATTCCTGTAGGGAAGGCTGCTGCCTGTGTTTGCTTGAGTACATAAGTGTCTCCTGCAGACTTAGTAATTTTAGTTGATGTGTCTCCTTAAAATAACAGAAGGCTGGTCTCATTTTTCAAGTGCTGCAAGATGGAGCAGATACAGAGAGAGAGGAATTATCAGACAGACCTCTTTAGTGAATTGAAACATGGCACAGTGGAGCTTAAAGGTCAGAAGGTCAGTGTTTTAATGATCCTCATTACCATGACATTTTCACTACATTGTTAAAACAGCTAGAGACGTTCTTGTTGTTGATTCATTGATTTATTCATTAGTATTTATATTACCTTTTTTTGACCACGAGGCCACACGTCTACTCACCCAGCGCAATGGAGCTCTCAGACCCCGAGCCGGTGCTCTGCTGCTCAAGGAAATCAAACCCCAGCGTGTCGTCTCCGATAGACTGGGAGATGTCACGCAGATCCTCCATCAGGTCTCCACACAGCGGACCATCCAGCAGGGAATCCCCCAGCGGGGAGGGGGGACTAAAGAGATCCCCCGCCATGGTGGAGATCAAACCAAACCTGGGAGGAAGAAGCCCTCACTCACCAGACTGTGAGAAGAGGAGAGAGAGAGAGTAAGGGAGCAGTTCTGGTACAAACTCCGGAGGAACATTTATAAACTGCCATGTCTCTGCTCTTTTAAAATCAACATTTGAGCTTTTATTTCAGACTTCCTGGAAGATTAGACGGAACCCACTTTAAAAATTTGTCCCCATTCCCAAAACTCCAGTCTCACACTTAAGTGTAGATTACTCCCAAGACATGCTCGTTAGGTTCACTAGTGACTCTAAATTGCCCGTAGATATGAGTGTTAAAGGTTGTCTGTCTCTGTATGTGACCTGTGACCCTGAACAGAATAAGCGGTATAGATAGTGGAAGGATAGATGAATGGATGGATAATTTCATGTCTTGTTATTTTTTAACACTGTCTATTGATCTTCCAAAAAAATGAGCAAAAATAATCCACATTGCTGATTCTTAGTAGAGACAAGGCAAACCCTGCTTTTGGATAATGATGACACACCGCATGTCTTCTCTGCGGGCTTGTGGCTACTAAGGCCAACCCACAGACAGTAAGGTCACAACCTGTTACATATTAGCATACTATTACTTTATTAATTTCATTTTTAAAGCTCCTGTGAGGTGTTTTTTTTCGCTGATTATGAAACAGAATTTTAATTCAGATTACTCTATATGAGCTACAAAGCAAACCAGACCATCAGCGACAAGATTGGTTATTTCAATATAGTTATTTTTAATGCCTGAAACTGCTGGCGGGGGGTAGGTGTAAGACGAAGCGATTAACTGCACGCTGTCTTTGTTTACATTTTCCAAGGCTAAAATTTAAAGTGAGTGCTACATATGATAAAGAAAGCAGGATAAGATTTTTTGTTACACCACTAAAGCATGTACAGGACAAAATCAGTGAAGAGATAAGAGGTATGGCTTTGTCCACAGGGGGCGCCAAAATCACCACAAACCGAAAGTTCCTCACAGGAGCTTTAAAGAAGCATCACAGATCTGTTTTTGATTTGTTTTTTTTGTTTTTTTTGTTAGCTTCTTGTTACGCTCTGAAACATTCTGACTGATTATTCCTGACCTGTTGTCCAAATGATCTTAAAGAGGAAAAGCATGAGAATAAATGCTTAAAAAAGTCACGTTAGGGTGACGACTTCTCAGATCACCTCCACATGCTTTAGTTTTCCCGTGTGTGAGCGACTGAAGTTTGCACTTTTGCACCTGTCAAAAGATCTCCACCAGCAGCGAGTGCATTCCAGGATTTACCAATTGAGTACACATCTTTTAGGACTATTTGGCAGCAGAGAGGTACCCCTAAATTTGGGATATTTGGGAGATGAAGCAAGCCAGATAGATTGCAGCTTTACTATACAGGTACAGTATAACAAGGCTACTAATGCCTGAGGTAAGTGCATGTGAAAGTGATTGCTTAATAAGTGAACCTTGCACATAGTCAACAGCAGCACCTTCTTTTGACTACATTATTCATACATAAAACCTGTCCGGCCAAAGTACTTAACCTGCAGCTTGTTCCAAAGCTCTGACTCTGATTCAGTGAGCACCTCTGAGGCCTCAGAGACTCAAAGACACTCAGAAGAGCTGTTTACACTGCATGAAAAGCTTTTCAGTGTATAGACACGCAGCTTTAACTCGCTTTCTCTGTCCTTGTCTGTATCTGCCCTCTCAGAGTGGATCTTAAAGATTGTGTGGGATGGAGTTTAGTGGAGCTCACAGCTGCTCACAGCGGGGTAAAGGACATCTGTTTGAGTCATCACACAACATCACAGCACTGTGGCTAATGCAAATGTTCTATAACGCTCTGTCTAACTTCCAGTAATTCATGGCAGCCGATGTAACTGTTGTTTTTCTATAGACTGTCATTGATTGGCTTGTCAGGACTCCAGATGATTTTCCTCCTCTAAACCATCGTTTATTTGCTGTAACATTACAATAATAAGATTATAACAGTACTTTAATGGTCTCAAAGTTATTATACCATTTTTGCCGATTACTAATGCTGCTCTATAATACTGGGAGATTTGGCTGTGGGGAATTAATAGAGCTTATGTGAGCTCAATGTAAAGTCTCAGTTTACACAGCTGCATGCATCTTGTAAGCCAAGCGTGCATGAAAAATTAGCTAATATGGGATTGTGCAACTTTAACTTTCACTGTTTAGAATATGATGTTTTAATTAGGTGAAAGGCTTTCTTTGTCTGTCTAGGTAGATAAACCCCTGAGGCCAGACAGCGAGGTCGTGATTGATCGAAGCGTGCTCGTACTTGTTTATCTAGTCTCTGAGTTGCAGCACGCCAGCGGACAGGTCCTGACAGAATGCCAAAGCTGTGTAAAAGGGGATATCTGTGAGTGTAGGTTAAAAGATGGAGGCGCTTACAGACATGTTGTGCACAGTAAAGATCATACAGACTGAAGTGGCTGTTGATTAAGTGTTGTCTAACTGGTCTGTCGAGCTGCTTCGATGTGCCAACCAACGTCTGACAATCTGATAATGCTAGTTGACAAAGATTTCTCAGTCAAAGGGTAAATTGGGTGAAACATTTGGATCTCAGCGCAGGGGGCCACACAAGGAAATGTCCATATTTTGCTTTCCATTATAAACATAAGATGCTGCAGTGTTCTTGAGTTACATCCAAAATATGTAGGATCCCATTACAACATAAACTAAACCATTTCCACATCTGGTTTGGATGATTTATTGCAGTATAGTTTTGTGTGTCCTGACCTGCACTCTGCTATGATTTCATGCAGAGCTGAAATTATCAGTTGACTCATCTACACACACAGTAGTTTGGTGTTTAAGTGTCTGTGTTACATTTTTCGAACTTGTTGTCCTTGATTTAAGCCAATTTTAAGCAGTCTATCTGTAATGGTAAATGGACTGTACTTATATAGCGCTTTTCTAGTCTTTGCGACCACTCAAAGCTGCTTTTACACTACATATCACATTCACCCATTCACACACTGATGGCAGAGGCTGCTACGTAAAGTGCCCAACTGTCAATCAGATAACACATTCATACCCGTTGGCTATGCCACCGGGAGCAATTTGGGGTTCAGTGTCTTGCCCAAGGACACTTCGACATGTAGCCTGACGGAGCTGGGGATCCTTCCGATTGAAAGACGACCGACTCTACCACTGAGCCACAGCCGCCCCGTGTCTGTGCCTGTAGATTAAAAGTTGTTCTGATTCTATTAGTTTAAATCAATCAACAATTAGTTTGACATTTAGGTCATGTTACAACAAACATGCCAAACATTTGATAGCTCCAGGTTGCCAAATTGTTTTGTTCTTAGAATAAAGTAAATACAATATTTTGGGGTGTTGAACTGTTCAGTTAGACAAAACATGACATGACGTGTTCTTGTGTTTTATTTACCAAAAAAATCAATGGACTGACCTAGAAAATAAGCATCAGATTAACTGTAAATGGAGATAAACATTACTCACAGCCCTCTGCAAATTGTCTCAATTTCCCCTTCAGAATTGTAAAGATTTAACAGGTAGATTAGATGTGACTTGATTTGACTTTCTTTCCCCTTTCATAGATAACCCACTCCATGTTTCCCCATCACCTCAAAAGGACATTGTGTTTTTAAGTCCCAGAGGAACTACACTCCCAGACAGAGGGCTCTATCTTTAGGTCACAGGAGAAGAGGAAACAGGAGCTGCACCGAGAGCCGACAGCCATGCTCAACAAAGCATGTTAACAGACCACAGTGAGGATACAACAGACCCACAAGATCATCGAGTTGCAAGACTTCCAGATGGGTTTGTCAGTATCTTCTGCTGAATAAGGACTTAAGCTTTGTAACAAGGTCCTCCATGTAACACAGACAGGAAATTGTGTACAGGGGAAATCCTAAAAACCCACTTCCACTGTTTGACTTAAAGAAGTTCTGCATCATGTTTACCTGTTACTGTCTGGTGATATTGCTGCTGCAAGTAACTGTGGGGCTTAAAGGGAAAGTGTTGGCCTACAAATAAACATTTTCCACTCATCAGAATGAATCTTGAACACGTGGGCGTGTGTTTATTAGAAAAACAGGTGAAGGCTTAACTAGTCAGGAAGTTGACGGGTTCAGTCCAAACACACAATAAGATATCCTACTGAGATTCTGAGAACAATTACACGCATTCTTCTTAAAGCAAGAATAGGAGCAATAAGTCAGCAGCTACAGTCGCCTATGGCAGTCGTTAAAGACAGCCAAATGTACTTGTAATGTTATGTTTTTTGAAGGATAAATCTAAAAACTGTAGCTACATCTGAGCATTTAAAGTTTGAAACAGACAAACAAGGTCTATAATAACAAGTACTTAACAGCAGTTTTGAATAAAGGTTAATAATACCTCAGAGGCTGCTATCCGAAGCATTTTCAGATGCTGTTACCGGGATGGACGGATGTCAGTTATCGAAGCAGGGAGGTGTTTAGGTCCCGGGACGCTCCGACGCACTGATCCACAGATCTCCTCCGCTGAAAACTTGACGCGTCGCCTCCCTCCGCGCTGTCAAAACCTTCGTTCATCCTCTGCAGGAAGTAGCGTAACGACGGACGGCGACATGGCGCACACACCCCCTGACACACCTATGGTTTCAACCAATGCACATGCTGGTATCTGAAAGCGGGACCACCCAGCTTTACTTTGGCAGGATACAATCACTTCCTGGTGGCTCGAGACGTCACGGGTCGTTTTGAAGGTTTTTTTAATCGTTATTTTTTATTTATTTATTCCTTGGGTCTGTCTGTAGCCTATGTGGTCTGAGGATGTGTGTAACGGCCTCTACGATTATTTGTCTTTTAAACTACGCAATAACAGGCAGTAAACACAACACTCTAGCTTTTTGGCTATGTTAAATCAATGGCAGATTAAGGTCTCGTGCATCATTTACAAAAGAGCCAATATAAATCATTCACTGGAGTATCACGTCATCAACGTCATAGGTCGGCTATTTTAGGTTAATCACGTAAATGCTCAATAAAACGGCAGTTTGTCAAAATAAAATATCAAACAGTGGACTTTCCGCTGAATAAAAAATAATAAAGCAAATAGTAACCTAGTTTAGTATATAATACATTTATAGCCTTTACTTAGGTTAATGGTAGTTAAGTAACCCATGTATGTTTTGAATACATACTGCAGGCCTATATTAGGTATTGGAATGTACTGATACCTTGGACTCAGTAGGCCTACATTTGCCCAATAATACTTGCATAATGCATACACTGTAAGTCATTGTGTGTAATAGGATGTAAATAAACATGAATCTGGTATCTATCTTTTGCTAATTTTCAATGAAAATACACTATATAAATATGACTTCATGTTTATACAGTGTATTACTAATCTGTTTTTATTTTAAAACAGGAGTTAAATATAATATATAAATAACGAAGGGGTTACTATATTGCACACCAACTAAGAGTGTCAGTAGGTGATAGGCCTAGATCAAGGTGTGGTTTTTGGTTTTGTACAATTAGCATGTATAAATGGTGTAAACTATGCTGTAAACTATGTCAGTACTACTTTACAGCACTTTTTGCAGTGTATATTTGCAACAACTTAAAAAGGTGCTTTTTTTACCAGCATCCAAACCTATGCACAACATGTAATATCTGGCGCCATCTACTGTGTGTCTGCGCAGTGTGTCTGTTTTTTCATTCTGATGTTGTAAAACTGTCTGGCCTACATCTTTTCCTGTTGACTTTCACAGTAAAACCGGACAACAAAAGTCTTGTGAGGCAGCTCAGTGTGTTTCACACAGACAAGTGGGAGGGTGATAATTTATGTTTTTTTGCTGCTACCTCAGCACCTGTTCTCTTGTTCCATCTGTGAGGAAAACACACAAGCTCGCGTCTTCTAAAACACAAACACTCAAGTAAGACTCAGTGAACAAGTATAAGCTTTGAGGAAGTTTGCATCTTGCTCAAAGCCTGAGAGACATTCTGAAGTGTGTTAACAGTGCTGAACATATGGCTCAGATAAAATGGTATGTCTCTTCCTTTGCTTACTTTGAATTTTGATTTTACTGTTTTCAAGAATGTTCTTTTCCTTGGATCCAGAACATTATCACCATCTTGCATGGAAAAATGACAAAACAAATCGCCTTTATTAGGAAGTTCTTTAAAGAAAGAAAAACTTTTTCTGCTTCTTCTACTACAAAACATGTGTGCAAGCTAAATCCTGAGCTACAGAGGCTTTTAAGAACCATATTTTGTACAATAATGAGCTCCTTAGAAGGGTAACAGTAGTAGTTACTGTTCCAAGAACTGAGTCTTTTATCTCTGCACCTCAGAACCTGGTAGACGTTGAAAGGATCAGTCTTAGTCATTGTTTGTTTGCACAGTATTTCTTATCGTCTTTATTTTGTATTTATGAAACAGTACAAAGTTATATACACCGATCAATTTATAAAGCCAACTGCCTTTTCCATGTTATCTTTACTGCATCTGTCAAGTAATTAACGTTACTATGATAAACATGTTGTGATTTGGAATCACTCACCCGCTCAATGAAACCTTGACATCAAACACCGGTCTTTTGTTGCGTTTATTTTTTAAAAGTCTATCAAGTGAAAGGGTGACAAAGACGTGTGCACTCTCGTGATGTATTGCTGCCCTCCAGGGAAGGCAGTAGGTTGTATAGTTAGCTCCTGATGGGGTAAAATCACAACCCTGAAACCACACAACCTACTACCTCACCCTGTACGAACACCATAAGTCACCCAGGTGGGGAAGAGGAGGATGTGTATCTGAAGGTCTGTGACACTCAAGTTAAACATGACATTTCAGCACAAGTAAAAATCATTGTGTAAATAGGCTAATGGAAACATTTTGTTAAAGTAATAGCAATTATTATCAGCACGTTTCAAGTATAAAAAACTACAAAAGTTCCTTTTAAAATGTCAAAAACTTCTCTCCCTATATATATATATGTCAGAAATACACACTTAATAATGTCAGGTAATCAAAGTGGATAGCCTACACACAGATCATCTCTAAGATTGATCTCTAGCTTATCTACTTCTCTACATCGACTCCTTTCCCTGTATTTTAACAGTAATAGAGGAAATCAACAGGAGTACGTCCAAAATTAAATTAAATTAAATTAAAAAAAAGGGGAAAAAATAATTTGCAGTGTAGAAGTTGTACTTTCCTTTGTCACAACGATGATGACGATGATGATCATGCTGCCATCACAGTCGCTTCAGGAAAGACAGTAAGTTGTATAGTCATCTGACAGCTTGGGAATGACCCTAAAACTATACAACCTACTACCTCACCCCAAAGGACAGTTTATCTCCTGATGCTGTTTCTTATCTCATGTTGTTCATCGTCGACCTGTGGGGAAACAAACTTCAAACAAAAAGACAAGGTCGCAAGTGAATGTTTAAAAAATATATATCTACAGATAAAGAGTGTGTGATGCATTTGAAATCTTTTTTATAAAGCATCTAAGTGGGCCTTTGAGTTGAGTTATTTACATCACACATACTGTATGCTCTTCATCATTATAGTGTAGTTGTATTCCTAATTGTAACGGGATAATTAGTCCACCTCTGGGACTTCTAATAAAGTTCAAAGTTACTAAAGGGATTAAAAATGTATCTAATTTTTTAATTAAACTCAACTTTTATTTGTGACAATATCTCTATTGTTTTTTATGCCATTTGAGAACTTTTCTAAAATATAAAACTTAATAATAAATATGCAAAATATTATTTAAATGATCTTTAATAAAAACTTCTTGACTCTGGTAAGCAGGCTTTATTGTATTTATGATATCGTTAAGTTTCTTTTTATTTCCTTCTTTGTTTTTATTGATTCTATTTTTACAGGACATCCAATCTGATGTGAGAGCAGAGCAGATTGAACTGACTGTGTGTCATAAACTGAGATCATTTCACTGTTGCAAACCAAAGAATGCTCCCAATATACTTCCTGGAAGTCACTCATGCTTGACAGGTCACGTCCTCTCTGCAGTGAAGGTTTCAGGTCTGTGCGGTGTGTGTCAGCTCGCCTCCTCTCACGTTTCCTCTGCCTAATGGAGACAAACGAGAAGAGAGAGTGAGCTGCTGCTGGATGTCAAAAGGTCACACTTTCACCTCTTGTCTTACGCATAACGACAGCGCTCAACTGTGCACATGAACATGCACGCTTATAACATAATACAGGAAGCAGTATGTGTGCATGCTTCTGTGTAAAAACCTGCATACAAATGCAGGTGTTTGCATGCATGCACATGAACTCACAGAGAGTGAGAGTGTCTTCTGTTTAGATTATTCATGAGGATCTTGTTTGGCAATCAGCAGAGGAACTGTGTTGTTACCTGATGGCTTAGACAAGTGATAAACCACACTATTAACCTTAAACTAGTCGCTAAATCCTTTCGAAGTTACATATAATCTTTATAAATCTTTATGCAAATGAGCATACATAAGTGTGTGTGTTTTAGGCTGAAAGGTCAAACAGACAGGTGGTGGTTGTTTCAGGGAGTTTCCTGAGTGAGACAGGAGAAGCTGCGGCCCTGCTGCGGTTTCCCCTCTAGCTGGGGAGCGACGGGGGAGACGCGAGGAAGGGAGGTGAGGTTCAACTTATAAAAGTGAGTCACTGCCTTCACTCCTCACACGCAGGCATGCATACGCACGCAGGCACCAGTTTGCGGCTATTTTACTGCAGGTCGGTTTTCCCATAAATGCCACACAAATCTCCACACGAGCTACTTAACGTCCAAGCCTGGGAGGTACACAGCACACGCTCTTTGCTATCACTGCTAATGTGTGTACAGCGAGGTATCAGGTTTACACAGGACCAGCTCTTTTACTTAAGGGTCGATTCATGCAATTTAAAGAAGACATATTTTCGTGTTTACCACTGGTGGGGTCTGAGATTTCTACACCCATCCTAACACAATGGAGATGAATTGAATTTCATTCTTGGTGCAGACAGCTTGAAAACGTTGTGGTCTGGATAATCCACAGACCTCAATGTGAAGTGTTTAAATCCTTTCTCACAAAGAAACAGTCCCTACAAAAACTATTGACAGCTTGTTATGTGGATTACACAGGCTAACAAAGAACTAGAATTTTTTGAATTTTCTTTTTAAAAGATTTTTTTTGGCATTTTGCCTTTATTATATAAGAAAGCTGAAGAGAGACAGGAAATGTGGGGAGTAGAGAGTGGGGGAAGAGATGCACCAAATGGATCGGCAGACCGGGAGTCAAGCCCGCGATCAGTTCGTCGAGGACTGTAGCCTCTAGACATGGGACACCTGCTCTACTGACTGAGCCTTACCAGCGCCCCGTGGAATTAGATTTTTAACCTTAAATTAATTCACTGACATGTCTATAAACGAAATCCTGTCCTTCTCCATTGTGTATGGGTGGAGGCCGAAATGTCAGAGTTGGTTATTTCAAGGCAAAATTAAAGCAGCTACTAAGGTGTAAAAAAAAAAATATTTATGGAATTTGTTAAATATTTGGTTGATTAATTCTACATATTTTGCTTTTTGCCTCCTCTTTACCGTAGTAACTTTTTGAATTATTAAAAGAATGCATTGTTTTCATATCAATACCTAAAACACCTCCATCCAGTCTGTAAAACATGTAATGGTATTATTATTTTAAAAGAGGTGTAACACCCTGCAGCAATAAACTTCTTTTCCAAAAGAACATTGGTCCAACATTTTTGACTCACGGCGCCATAAACTGTAAAAGAGTGTTAAACTGTCAAGAACGATACTCAAAATTATTTGAGACTAAACACTCGAGTCTGTGAAGTGAGTGGGCCCTGTGTGCCTGGAGGACGGGAATACAACAGGAAAATCATGACGTAAAATAAAACAACCTGTTCCTTTTGTTTTTGACTGTTAGATGCCTCTTCTTTTATCATCACAATATTCAGGTAATGCACACTCAGTCTTTCCATCTCTGCAGTGACATGTGATATTTTTTTGCTCACAGTACATTTTTTCAGACATTTGTGTGTCATGGTATTATCTTATCTTAAATAGCCTATAAAGCCTGTTAAAAAACGAAAACTCTTTTGCCCAGTTAAGGCACCGGTCACTCTGCCTGCAGTTGACCAAAGTCACCAACAGGTGTCATGTCTCCCACGTATGCATGGAGAGTGTGTGCAGAGCCCAGGGCTCCCGTGACAATAAGGCCTTTGTGCAGTTCCGGGTGCCAGCCGGTGTGCCCTCGTGTACTGTTTCCCTCTAATCTTCATTTGACCTTTAGGCTGACGGCTTTTCTTTCCCCTTTTTCCCGACTAATTTCCTTTGAGGAGATTATCTTCGAACCGCACCGCAGACTTACTGATTCAGATGACATGACACACAGAACGCGCCGGGGCTGGTTTCTGATGGGACTCGACGCTCGCCGCTGCTGTGTGCGGCGAACAATGTTGCCGGATTGTGTTCAATAAACTAACGACGAACTGTGTTAATTGTGTTGTGTGCCTGCAGGCCGCTGGGGGAGCAAACATGAGGATTCATAATCTGTGCTGCAGATCTGACCAAAATGATCGTGTGCGTGTGTGTGAATGCCACCACACTGAAATCAAAAACATGACACAGACACACATTAAACGCATAATTGAGTGTGAGGAAAATATGCATTCAGATAAAATAAAATAACATCTGAAAATTCAGAAAATTGATAAAAAGTTGATATAAAAGATTAAAAACTAACCTTGACTTTGACGTCGGAGCAGGAGAATCAAGTGGTTCGAAAATAATGAGCCTGCGAATGAAAGAGAAAAACAGATATGTAAATAAAGTTACACTCACACACATCTACACACACACAAAAATACTGTGCAATTACAAATTCACAAAACACACACACACACACACACCAAGGTGTCCATGTAGCCCTCAGGTCATAAACCTGCCAAGCAGCTACTTGAGTGTGTCATTAGGGCTGATGTAACATATGTTAGAGTGATCACAGCTCAGAATACTGCAGCTGATTTTAGACTGGATAACTATATTACCACAAACTGGCTCGAGTTGAAGAAGCTCAAGATTCATCTCAGAAAAGCTACAGAAAATTACCAGAGGGAATACATTACTGCGTGTTATTAAATTACAAATTAAGTCGTGGCTTTTTATTCAACATTTATGTCGATTTGTTTTGTAATTAGCCTTTTTTATAATGAGGTTTAATTTTTTAATTCTAAAAATAAAATGTTGAAAATGGATCATGCTAATTCTACTAAAACATAAAAGGCAATAAAGGAACATTGAGAAATAAAATAAATCAATAAAGCTACAAATAATATATATATTTCTATCTATATTAATGTATATCTATATATTCACTAAAATATTGTTTATAGTAACATAATTTTAAAGTAACTATATAATGTTACACATTATATAAATAAATAGAATACGCCCCTCCTCTCTCTCTTTCTCACACACACACACACACATGACACTGTCAATGTGAGCGAGTGAGTGAATTCTACAAAAACAAGTTGTCTCTTATAATAAACTGTAATTTTTGTTTAACATATATTAACATATATTGTGTACATTGTGACAATGAATTAATACACTTATTTTTCCACGGGGAAAAAAACTCTTTTTTTTTCGTAAATTGTAGAAAAAAAATATAACGACATTAAAATAAATATTAAATCAAAATATATATCTTTGTTAATTTAACAGATTAAAAATATTAAGACATGTAAAGACATTCAAGTGAATACCACACACACACACACACACACACACACAGAAACACACGCACACGCAACCGCACACACACACACACACACACACACACACACACACACATACATGCACACACACGCACGCGCACACACACACACACACACACACACACACACACACACACACACAGAAACACACAAGACACACTCTCTGGAGGACTTTGTGTTGCTGAACCCTTGGAAAATGAAATGATAGATTTTCCCACAAACTTTTGTTTCTGCTTCAATTCAATTCTTTCTGCAAAGCAAAGCCTTATGACTGACACACATTCTCACATACGCTCTCTCTCTCTCTCTCTCACACACACACACACACACACACACACGCACATGCACTCCCCTACCCACTGAAACAGGAGGAGGTACAACTGAAATGTAACTGAAAGTCAAACGTCTCATACCTCATTTACCTTCCTATTTGCTGCTTTACAAAGTAAAAGACATTTCTTTTTATTTCTGGCAGATACGTGAGGCGCGAGCACGAAGATGGCTGTGCCGGCTGCTTTCTAAGCTGCTCATCATGGACGTAAGTGCTCTGAATAATAATCGATATTTAAAGTGTGTCTGTGTGCCCATTAAAATGTGTCCTTGTGCCTTTTCTCTGCAAGTGTGTGTTTCTCTGTATTGTACTCAAATGCACCTGTGTGTGTTTGAGTAAGACTGTGTGGCCATCTGTAGTGCGTGCACTGTGTGTGTGTGCGGTGTGTGTGTGTGTGTGTGTGCGGTGTGTGTGAATGCTCAGAGGAGGAGGCTGTGCCCTGCACTCCTTGGGAGAGGCGTGGGAACCCCATTCATCTTAGGAGCCAGGGTTCATTGTGGGGTACATAGCATCAAATGTGTCTGGGTGTTTGCCTGTGTGTGTGTGTGTGTGTGTGTGTGTGCGTGCGTGCATGTGTCCTGTTAGTCTAGTTCACAAAGTGGTGTGATAGTCTTTATGTTAGCCTAAACAACATCAGTTTTGCTGTTTCTTAATGTGCTGTAACACTATAGGATTTTTTAAAGATAAAGATTATCTATAGATTCAATGTGGAGGAAAAATCCGCATTTTCTAAAAGACTTTTTGGGATAAAAAACCCCGCAGGTACACTCAGGGGTTTTTCATTTACAACGTCAAGGTACGGGAATTTTAGAAACTTCGTTTTGTGCTGAAAACATGTATTTTTTTATGACTTCCAGGTTTGTTTGTCGCATCTTCTCCGGATTATATATTATTTTTTAAGTACGCAAATATTTCGATTAAATATACGCGACCTTCTTATTATTTATAAAAACCCCTTGACGAGTCAGAAATTTTAAGTATGCAGCGGACACTTTAAATCATATCCAAGTCAAAGTGAAAAAAAAAGAAAAAACATTTTTCAATGTTTTTTCAAAAACATTCGACAGGTTCAAGGTTATGAAACAAGTTTTAATGCGTATTTCTCCGTTTTCCTAAAGAGCGTTCGATTGCGAAGAGCCGCAATACTCTGGGCGAATATTACCTTTCATTTTTTACCCGAGAAGAAATTAGCAAGAAAGAAAAAGAAGAGAAGAGCGATGACATCCTTCATTTAGCTCTGCTGCAGTTTTTTTGCTGCACCTTTGGAAGCCGATTGGTGTTCAGCAGTGACGTTTTCCTTCTTTAAATACTGACGTATTAACTCGTGATCTCACCAGGCTGAGGGGTCTCAGAAGAGGGGTTTGGACACACCTAATACGGGAAGCTAAGTTAGGGTTTCCTGCCGCGGGGACAGTGATGGTGGACCTCGCACCAGGCCCCTGTAGTGCGTAACGTGGGACGTAGGTGGGATGACTAGAGCTATCTGTGATGATTCATGCTGCCTCCACTCCTACCTACTGGTCATGGTACAGTCTGATGTGCTGAGGTGTTCAACACAAAGACATAACGACAGGCAAAGTCGAAAAAAACGTAACATTTTTCAATTAGCGCTTGTGCAAAAACTGATTTATTATGGGCGATAATTAAAAGCTGGCGTACCAGAAGGCATGGATGGGGGGTGTGGCTTGTAGAGTTTTTTAATTACGAGGAAAATATGATTTTATTCAGACAGAATTAAAGGTGATATTCTGCCTCAGGGACGAAGCAGGTGTGTTGCTAATGTTAGTGTCAATATGCCTTTTATTAATCCTTTAGTGAGCAAAATGCTCTGTTCGGGGTCGATGTGTATTAAGGTTACACTGCTCCGAATTTAAGTCTTCAAACCGTACGATTGTACTAAATGGAGAAAAGTCTACTGTAAAACGCTTTGAAGCTTTTTTTCTTGTTTGCGTTTGGAAAGAAATTTAAAAAAATTAAAACAACGCTTTACATTAAGCCATATTCGTTATAAAGTATAATAAAGGTTTTGTCCAACAGGCCTTTTCGTGCTAAATTGACGCTATGTGTGGCCACGTGTCAGCAATGACCCATTTTCAAATGTTTAACCCTCTATTACGTCTGAATGAAGATGAGCTTTTAATGAGTAAACGCTATCTGACAACGGTTGGTAATAGATTTCTGATAGCTGACCTGGAGAAAAAGGGGAGAGAGACACAGTGAGAGAGAGGAAGAGAGAGAGAGAGAGCGTTGTGGTGGGGCTCGGCCTTGTGTAGCAGGCCTTGTCTGGCCCTCGGCCCAACATTACAGCACTAGTCCCTCTCTGCTCCCTCCAAAAGCGTCTCTTTTTCTCACACACAAAAGGCCAACCTGGAGTGCAAAACTGCAGGTAGGAACGCACCAGAGAAGAGATTAGCTCGCTTTCGTCTGAAATTCAAAGCCCATGCCACGTTTCCCCCCCCCCCCCCGGTTTGTCCATACTAAGTTAGCCTCCCCTCTCTTGTCATGTCGCCCTCGAGAAACAACACCCAGACTTAACGTTTAAACACACGAAAATGGCGATCGGGTCGTACGAAACCGCACTGTGGCGCTTGTTTCATCGTTTTGTCAGAAGAAAACCTCTGCATGTGTATGCTTCACACAAAAACACATATACAGTCACACTTACCTCCACACCCACACACACTCCTTGACTTACCCACTGAGAGTTTGGGGGAACTGGCACACACACCACAGCCATCAGCTATCCGGGGTAAAGCGTCGAAATCTCCGCTGTTTACTGAGCTGGATCCCTCCGTGGCTGTTCCCAGCATGTCCACATATCCTCTCTGTAGAGAAGGGCAGAGAAGGAGCTCGGATTCAGTCACACAGCTCTGCACTCCCTGCAAGGAGTAGGCGGGCACGCCAACGAGAGACCCATTCAGAGTCCCAGAAAGTGCCAGCCTCCCTGTCTGCCTCAACGCCATGTCTGTGTGTCTGTCTGCCCATCTGTCTGCCCCTCTGTCAGGGTTTTACCCTGTCTATCCAGCCGCGTTGCCCCGAACCCGTCTCTATGCCTCGGGTAACCTGCACAACCTCGGCTAACTGCTTCCTAATATTTACAAACTGGCTCCCCTCGCTCTCCCCTGTCTGCCACCTCCTAGTCTGCGACTGTCAGGGCCCGCCACAATAAGGAGGCCATGTGGGTTTCCCATGGAGTCGCGTGTTCCTCCCGTCTGGCAGTTAACAAGGCTTTGAATGAGGAATGTTAGCAAACAGAGCTGCTGAATGTCGGCTGAATGCTAAGCCAGGCAACCAGTCAGATTGCAGCACTGGCCCGGGCATATGAATAATGCAGAAGACTCGACAGGGAGGAGAGGAGGCAAGGCTCCGCCTCCCTCTGCCCCTTCCCAACTCCACCCGCCCCTCCTTCTTTTCCCCCGCTCGAAACTCAAATGCCTTCACGGGAGCAAGAGAGCAGAGAGGGGGGAAAGAGAGGAATCAAGATCTCTGCTGCTACTCACTCATGCAATACCAAAAAATAAAGTCCTGCAGGAGGAGAGAACAGTTACACATGCACACACGTTCCTACCGCAGATCACTTTTAGAAACATGCCACTTTTTGTCGTTGGGAACTATCTCACTCTTTTTTTGGCTTTTTGTGTCTTTTGTTTGGAATTGGCACCTGTCCCAGAAAAAGCCCCGTCGCCGCTCCGCCCTCGTGCTCCCCTTTCACTGGAGACTGCCCACGAGAGAGAGAGAGAGAGAGAGAGAGAGAGAGAAGGAGAGGGGGAGAGAGCGTGAGGAAGAGAGGGTGGGGCAGAAAACCCAAAAGAAGGAGAGGTTTAGAGATGGATGGAAAGGGTGAGGAAGGAGGAAGGCAGAGGAGATAAGAGTACAGGAAAATACATGAGAAATCATCTGTTGAAATCCAGATACATGCACAGGTAGCCTGAAATCAAGCAGCTGGTCAAAGAACACGCCAAAAACAAGCCGCTGTCTTCGTCCCCACCTTCTGGGACGACTCACGAGAAAAGGAAGCATGGCGAGAAATCAAGGAGCACGTGCTCGAAAAAGCCTTCGCATCACAGGAGGGCACGAATCAAAACCACTGATTCCGTCGTGTCCAGTTTAACTCTACTGACAACAAACCAGAAGCAGCGAAAACGACCAAATGTATGCGATCAGTGCCCGCTAAGACAAGACAACGGGGGTCCCAAAAAATGTCTTCACAAATGGCGCAGCTATGTCGAAGTAGGAGTAAAGCAAAGCCACTTGTTGCATGAATAAGGAGAAGATCTTGCAGAGAGCAGCGAGAGCAGGCAGAGGGTTAAAATCCTGGGACTGGGAGTAGTAAAAAATCCCTCCCTCTTTTGGCACAGACTAGCTGAAGGGGAGGGCCCGCCTGTAGAAATAGCAGCAGAGCGTTTTTCCCCTCTTTTTTTTTTCAGAGCTGCAGCGTCCTAGTCTACCCTCTCGCATGTGGCCGGGACCCAGGGAGAGAGGAGGAGGAGAGCGATGGATCGAAAAAGAAGCGAGAGCCGAGAGGGGAGGGGGCGTGAGAGGGAGGGGAGAAGAGCTGTGAGTGGAGGAGAAGGAGCTCAGCTGATGATGAAACAGAGGACGTGTGGGAGTGCGTGCGCTCTACGCGTTGTCATCACCGGCCCGACGCGACGTGCGCGTGCACGAGGCGGGTCAGGGAGGGAGCTGGAGGGGCAGGGTGCACTTCTCCTGAGGAGGAGAGTCACAGCAAACACACACACTCACAAATGATTAAAGGATTCTGGGGCAACTTGCAACACCTAACTTTGAGATTCGTGGAATAGATCAACGATTCATCCGCTCATTTCCAAGTTTAATATCAGGCATTTGACTTTGACCTACATGTCCTTTATCGTGAAACTTCCAGGGGCAAAACGAAGCAATGGCGGCCTCTTAATAAAGGCCGAAAAATACTGGCATGAACGGCGATGAGTAACATCTTGATTGCTGCTTCTTTTCTCCACCACAGACACGTTAATGAGTTGAAAAGCTACATTGGCTGTTTTGGCACGCACTCAAAGCCTGATAAGCACCTGGGTGCGACTGCCCCGCCATGATTGCAACACTGAACCACGTTGTAAAATCCTGTAATATTTACCGCAGTGCGCCCGCCATGTGCCATTACTAGGCCACGCTCGCCCTGCTGCGATCTGCAGCAGTGGTCCTGTGTGCGAATAAGGAGAGGAGAAATGTCGGGGAGGAACCGAACGATAAAATGGACTCTGCTGATGACTCTGCTCGTGTCCTGCACCCTCCTTCCCCCCTCCGCCTTCCCTTCAGCGTCCAGCCTATTCTGTCTCCCACCCTTTCTTGTCCTTCCAGTAGCACTGTTAGCCTACAGTAATAAACAGCCCTGCACAGAGCAGCTAGTGTTAATTTAAGCCTGCATGAGGAGGATCTTTTTTAAGTGTTTTGTGCCAGATACCTCCCCTGCTGTCTGTCTCTCTCTCTCCCCCTGTCTCCTGCACACCTCTGCATCAGCCTGCTGAAGGTTATTCACACCCGTCCGGTTTCCGTCCGACTTCCCTCCCCTCTCTCTCTCTCTGTGGCCAAAGTGCTGTAATGCCCCTTAGCTGTTTGCAACACATTCCCCCATGGCAAAAGAACAACTTCCTCTCTTTTGGACGCCATTCCCCTCCCTTGCAGGCTTCTCTTTCCCAAAAGAAACTCAACACAGGCAAATGTTTTCCCCTCCTCTCTCCCCGAAAGTAGCAGGCGCACAAAAGAGAGGGGAAAAAGGGAAATCTGTCCAAAGAAACGACAAATCTCACATCATGGAGCACGACTAGCTGGTCTTGATTTCAATCTGACTTGCTACGTAGAGTCGAAAGGGGAATCGCACTGATCGAAGCAAATAAAGGCGGGAAAGCCTCCTAATAAACACCTTATATTTCCGTATGTGTGTTTTAATTTGGAGAAATGGACGAAAACCAGAGCGGGTATGAGCGATTGAACAGCAAACTAATATGGCCGCTTGGTTAGTTGCAGTCTCTCCTGAAAGAAAAGGCAGTACGCTGCTCTGTGTATGTGTGTGTTTCTACCTCAGAGAGAGAAAGAGGGGGAGAGATAGAGAGTGAGTGCACTTGTCTTGCTTCACTCTCCTCAGCTTTCCACAGTCTCAAACGAAACTCAGATTCCGCGTGTTCTACGTACGGCTGCACCATCCGCATATCAAAAACACAATGCGCAAACGCGACGACTTCCCGTCGTGAAGAATGAGCACGAGGGCGACAGAAATCGGGTCACTACGGGGTGATTTCAGTGAACTTTATCTGGATGTAAATTCACCCGTGTCCCTTGATGAGGAAAACGGATGCAGCACCAAACAGTCATTAGATTGAACCGTGTGACGTCACATCTCGCCACGTCTGTTAACCAATTGCAATCGCTCCAAGTATAGACGACCACTTGCATGCTGAATATAAATCAAACAATAGTGTAAACAAACTTGTGTCTCATCAGCAGTTTGAAGAGTCCCTTAGCCGTCCTCGTCTATCTAAGACACTGTCTCTGCTAGTCAGTTGTTTACCATCTAACATGTGGCAGGAATTCAAAAAACTTGGCAGAGCCTGTTGCACCGTACGTCGTGGAGAGTTCATCTGAGGATACGACTCTGGTTTTGGCTCAGCTGCCAACTTCTGACACTGTAGCCCTCTGCGCGGCCTCGCCCCTGCAGGAGCGGCCTGCGTAATGCTGCCATTGATGAAACTCCAATATTAACAACCTCATTTATGACACCTCCAAGAGTCTACAACCACTATTTTTCTCACAAAGCCCCTTCACGTCCAGGTTGAATCGAAGCTGTGCTCTGCCATGCCACACATTTATTATCAGTGTGTAAAAGCAGATTGTATTGTTGATATTTGATAAGAAGTCATATTTGCAGCTCTGCATATTCAGCTGGTTAGAAAAGAAAGAAAAAGAAGCTGCAGTAAATATTCAGTTCGCACCGAGTCTTTCAAATGTGCAAAATCAAAAAGATCTAAAGAGAGGACTCAAATAAAAAGCAAATAAAGTGACCGCACTGAATGTGTCACTGATGCACAACTCATGTTGCACAGTGGCAACATGGCAAGTGAATGTCTCACAGTGAGAATAAGTTTCAGTTCAGTCATGAGCTGAAAGCTGCTGATTCAGTGGTCTCATCGGACCACCAGCACCTTCACATCCTTATGAATCATCCTGCTAATCTACTGCGACAAACACGAACAATCAACATACACAGATGTAATTTATAGCCCAAACACACACATGTATACAGCTGGATCCAGTTCTGCTAACACATGCAGCAGTAGAATAATATGAGAAAGATAATTTTTCATACTCAGCAGCAAAAAATATACAGAATAAATATAAACAAATCACAACACTGGTCGAAATAAAATTACATTTGTTTCCTGGTAAGAAGAGTGGGGTTAACACAGCTTTCTCTTAGAGCGTATAAATCAATGAACTTGGGAAAAAAACTAAAAAATGTAACATCTATTTTGGCAGAATTTTTTTTTTACTCCATAAGTAAATTGTAGCTTTAAGCCAGCAGTGAATAAAATTTGGTTATACAAGTAAAAGCATCTTAGACCACCATGAAAAACCGGGATGTGACGCTCTCTGATGTACGTCTGTGAACACGACTTATAGCATTTAAAATGCCAAAGTTTGGGTCTAATTCACACGCTGAATCTTTCTCCTGAATGGTATAAACCCACACAGCTATCCCCTTTTGTATTCTCACTCTATAAGTTAAAGCCATCTACACGTTCACACTCCGGCGAACACACACACACACACTCTTCCTTCTCTCTTCGGTGACCAGTGCGGCGCGCCGGCTCCCTCTACGAGGTGGTCTAGTGAGGGGCCCCTCGGCCGCACGCGCCGCGACAACTTCTCTATTACAGCCGTGACCCTTAAGGTCATTCTCTGAAGGGTTCTGAACAAAGGCCACGACCCCGAGGTCAGAAGTGTAACGCCGGGGGCAGGCCGGGGCCCCACGGCTAAGAGTGCGTGCTGTTTGCTTTGAAAGGTAAGGATCACTAACACAGAGGCCTAATAAGGATTAAGGGGCCATCCCCTTTGGGATGTCACTCTGGGGCCTCATACATCAGTCTCTATTAACCTCCCTGACCCCCGGCGGCCATTATGGAGCTACGGGTCACAGTCGCTCACTCTGAAGAGTTGTAAAACATATCGTCGCATGCAACCTCTCACACGGGTGTTGCTGATTACACGGACAAATTGTTGTTAGAAGTAAACGCCTTGTCAAACAGGGCTCGTTCCTTTTTCTTAGAGGCTTCCTCTCTCGGCCCAGCTTCAAACCTGCTGCAGATTTCAGCTTTTTTTAAGGTACTTGAAGATAAAAGAAGAGTAATCAGCCATTGGGTTAGCTGTTTCAGACATAAAACAAAAGCCTGAAAGGTCGTCTGGAAAATAATTAAATAAATGTACTTGTGAAAATCCTGTTAAAGCACTATCATTTATTTTTTTCAGTAAAATAAAATCAGAGAGTTTGGTAAAAGCAGGTGTGTGCCGGTGGTCTGATGACACCACTGAATCAACAACTTCATTGTTGCAGCTCATGACTGAACTGTAACTCATTTTCACTGTGAGACATTCATTGCCATGTTGTCTCTGTGCAACACGAGTTGTTTATCAGTGACACTTTCACTGCAGTTAGTTTATGTGATATGGTTTTTTATTAATTCCCCTTTTTGCATCGTTTCGATTTTTGCGTTTTTCAAAGATTTTGTCATTTCTCATCACTTCTCTGCAGCTCTCCTGCATTCTGCCTCCTGCATTTCATCTACATGTGAAAACCCTGTCAAAGCAATATAACCTGTTTTATTTCACTTTGACAAAATGCTTGAGCGACTTCGGTAAAACTTCGATTGAAGCAGGTGAGCACGAACCGAGAGAAAGAATCACAAAATGGAGGACAGGAGGAGACAACATGGCGGCCAGAGTGGTGCAGTCACTCACACACTGCTCATAACGTGCCAAATTTATACGAAAATGTTGTTTTGCGTACATTATGTACAAAGCTTATCTGTATATGTAAACAGGATATCAAGACAAGTTATTTTAAACAAATGCAGACACAGAAACCTCCCAGACATGACTGTTGAGACACAGATATGAACACCTTCAGTCACTTTGGGATCAGATGGATGCAGAGGTAAACCCTCTGCAGTGAGTCGAGGACGAGGGGCAAGGCAGCAGATACACAGAGACCTTTTTATTCTGTTTGATTTGCTGACAATTTTTTTTCCCTTAAAGGTAGTTAAATAGTTTTAAAACTTGAAAACATGAAATATAATTAATGAAATATAATAAATTAATGGCAGAATGAGAAATGAAAAAAGCATTTCTTTCTCTCTTATTACATTTGATACAACCTAAATATGAGCTTTGTTTGAGAAACAGAAAGAGAATCCAAATATATACATTGAGTATATGAATACTGTAAATACAAACCTTGATGAATAAAACTGTATAATTTACAAAGAGTGAAAATAAAGGCAACGTTACAAATACCTTATTAAGCCAGAAAAAGAAGCATTCATCGGGTCAATAAGGAGAAATTCATTCAAAGATAATTACTGTTCTTTTTCTGCTTCAGATACATTTTTAAAAAAACACAAATGAATGAATTCATTAAATGAATACATGACTTTGACTTTAATAAAAAGAAACAGTTGGAAATGTAATTCTTAATTTTGCTAATAAGATAAAAGATAGTGCAAGTTTTTTTTTTCAAAAAGGCACCCTTGCAAAAGGACAGACTTTTATTTTGAAAAAATGCTGCATGTCTTAATAACAAAACAATGAACATTTAGTTTTTCCTGCTTTCTGCCGATAGAATTTCATTATATATGTAACTGTTGTCGATTTAAAAACGTAACTCTGCAAAGTATTATAGTGAAGTTGAAAATGTAGTGTTCTTCTTTTCGATCAAAGCTTTTCCACAACTTAATTATATTTAAAAATAGATTATAATTATTGTTTAAAAATAAGGAAATAGCATTTCTCTAAATTACTCAACCTTCACTTTCAGTTGGAAACATTTAGAAATGAAGGAGAATTTTCTCTCTCAGCTTGAGCAATTAAAAGGCTGTTATCCAGGATGTCACAACACATTCTTATGTAACTTTAAATCTCTTCAGAAAGGCCCAATTCAAAAATAAATAGCATTTATCATGAAAATAAGCGTCAATGTGCGTGTACAAAATCATTAGAGTTTCAGACCTTTCGGATGTTTTGATTGTGTAATTAAAAAAACATCCTTTGAAATGCAGCTATCATTGCTGTGAAATACTCAGATGTTTAGTTTTTCTATTTTACACTTGAACTTAAAGTATTAAATACATGCACACATGTTCATAACTCTTTCTACATGAGAAAGCGTTATTGCAGTTTTATATTACAGATGCACCAGAGGGTAAAGCAGCTTGCTGTACTCAAAATAAACCAAGTCGCAAAGTCAGCAGGGTAAAAAAAACATTCTCGAGTGTTTTCTGAACACACTTGTCACTAATCAAAGCACCAAATGAGCACTTTGATTCAAATGTATTTCTTTGATAATCATTAAGCCACTCACCTCTGAAAACCGAGCTTCTCTGTGTGCAGGCAGCCCATTCGGCAGCAGAGCAGAGCAGAGCAAAGGTTGGAAAAGAGGAGAGACGAAATGGACCTGCGCTCGCTACAGACAAGTGTCCTAAACAGCTTTTAAAACTGCCAAACAGACAATAAATCCCAAACAGTTTGACAGCTTCGCAGCTCGTCCCTTTTTTCCAGCTCTTTTCTCATTAAAGTAAGGGCAGTGCTTTGGGAGAATCAGCGTCCTACTTTCAGTTTACCATGAGACTCTCCTCTCTAGGTCATTTTGAGCTGCCAGGTTTATTAGAAAAGTTTGGTTTCTAATTTGGCTAATGGAAAACACTGCCCATCTCGAGGACATGAAAAAAAAATGTAATTACAGGGAAATATTATCCCGGGAACAAAAAAGCGCCTCTCTGATCCCTGGCTAAAAGGTGTTGTTTTCTAAATTTGTAATAGCAATGTCAGAGCATGGCATTTCATTTTTGATAAACTAATGCTGTCAGTCTTGCTAATCGGTCTTTTTAAAGCTTTCATTTATATATTTTCTTTGTAAGGTATAAAATTATTGTTCATTGTTAGATGTCGCAAGTTTTCGGTTGATTTATGTACACGCTCTACTTTGGAATAACGCGTTAATAATGCAGAGAAAAGACATTAAACGATAAAACTATAAAATATATGATCAGATGATTTTTTTGCATTTTAACTTACCCCTCTTCTCCCTCCTCCTAACACAAACACACACACCTCTCCTTCTTCCTGCACACATTTTGGGGTCCATCCTGCATCATTAAATCATCTTTTTCTTTTTTTTTTTTTTAGCTCTTATCAAACATCAGCTTACATGCAGGTCTGTGGCAGTCTCAGGGAGTGGTACCACCTCTTAAAGGGTTCGGGCCTGCTGTTGGTTCTAGCTAAATGCCACGTCACAGAGACACTGCAGCCTGGATGGGCCTGCGTGACCTAACTCGGCCCAGATAGGAGCCCTTCGCACCCCAGCCCCCATCGGGACCGAACACCCACATTTCATACAAGGAAGGTAGTTAAGAAGAGGAGGGGCGGGGTGATGTGAAGCCATGTTTTATTTTAACTGCAACCCCTCTGTCCTTCCTGTGAGATCCCTTCTGTTCTCTTCTTTTTTCTTTTTAAATGAGGCATTTGTCTGACAGAGGGACAACATGTTCGTTTCCGTCGCCTGTATCCTATTCTGCTGACTAAGGGTTCGGGAACGTTCCAAAGAGAGTGTTTGTTTGATTTCATATCGAGCACAAGTCTGCACACACACATGCTCCCAGCTTGACACACGTGCACACACATTAAACGCACGTCTGGAGTTGTCTGGGATACACAGTGTAACACCAGGAACAAGACTACGTCTAGATGAAACTAACAGAATCTATTCATGTGAGAGGGAAACTCACAAGAAAAGGTTTGGGATTGAGAGATTATTTTTCTATATTTTAATGCCGGTTTATAGCGTTTTAATGAGGAACACTCCCAAATACTGAGAGAGTGTGTGTCTGGGTGTGTGTGATATAATGATCTACTCAAGGACGTCCACGTAGCACGCTAAAATTGAAAAATGAAGAGAGCTAATAGGTCGGAGCATCTCCTAGCTGCAGCAGCCGTCGAGTCTTGATGCTCGTGATTTATCTTTAATTGGATTTTACAGAAGGGTCTCCCAGCGGGAGTCGGCGGTCCCATTTCTGAACTGTTCCTAAAACTTTGTACAAAATGAAAAAACTTTCAAATAAGCAAAGTTTGCGGGGCAGGAAAACGGAATAGTAATAAAAGCTGAAATTTGATTTCCATCCACCATCTGGCATAATTACGGTTTTGTAAATCTATACAGCAGCACCGAAAATATTCTTCTGCATACTTTTACGTATATTTAATATAAAACTCGAAACTTTTTATTTCTTTATTTTCTTTCTGATAGTCTCAGATTTATTCATGCTTGACCCTCGATATTAACCCCAAACCACTGTTCAAAATAAAGCCCTGAACCAAGTCTTCCAACTATGTTTAGCATTCATTTTGCTGAACAATATTTTGCCTGAACATTCAGAGATATTTTAAAGAATTTAAAGTAAAAAGTTTGCAACATTGCAATAAACTATACACTAATATTTATATTATACTTTTAATTTTTGGGTAAGTTTTTTGGGAAGTTTTTCCTGAGTTAAATATCTCACAGAAATACCACTCACATAAATGACTAATAACCCAGCTACATTCACTTTAGTATTGTTTTTTCCTTTAAGTATTAACTCACTCTGCTCTCTACTGCAGTGTAAAGTCTAGTGCAAGTGAAAAAGAGACGCTGGCTCTCAGGGGTTAAGATGCTAGCAGTCATGTGCCTGTCGGCTGCAACAAAAGCCTGCCTATGTAGGGTGCATACAGATGGAGCGAGCTCCTTTGTGTGCAGCGTTTCACACGTCGCAGCCTCGGAGCTGCCAGGTCTGGCTCTCTGGGCCTGGCTACAGGCCTAGCTAGCAGCTTGTAGCACCTGACGCTGGGCTCTCACTTTGCTTTTCTCTGCTTGGGACCCGAGCACAGAGAGTTTGAAAGATAATGGAACAGAAATCCATACAGTGGGTCACACAGCTAAATATAAACAATGGCGACAAAATGCAGCACAGCAGAGAACATTGCTGTAAACAGGCAGGCTCAGATCAGCACGACAGGAGCAGTTGCGAGCATGCCTCCCACTCAGGTCTGCCACAAAATATTTGATATGTCCCTCCTCTGCTGTCTGTCAAATACCACCGTAAAATGCTCTTCAAGACTAATGTACTAATATAAATACAACCAGAGCATATTCTAATTATGTGTACAGTTTTGTATCCTACTATAAACACTGTTTCCGTGTGTATATTTTGCTATATTTATGCTACATCTGCCAAGTTTCTTACAGTGTGCATGTTAATGTACACAGTGATTAAACAAGCTAATATCTGAATCAAGCTTCAAAAGCACAAATGATTTCTATGCAGAGAAATTATGTCTGTCATCAGGACTGAAAAAGAAGCTTTTTCATGTTCTGGGCTACAGTACAGTATGTACTCTTTACAGTGCCTGTGTTTAGGCATCAATTACACATCGTTATACCAGCAATTCTTCTCATTAAGCTCTGCATGGTCAATTTCATTTTGTCAATCACAAAAAATGAGTTTGTTATTCTGCAGGATTACGAAAGTGGGGATTCTGCTACTGATACAAAATCCACAAGTATACATCTGAAATTGAGTGTAGCAAAAGAAAATCCATCGTCCAATTCCTGTTTTTAAAACATACAAAGACTCGAGCTTTAATAAGGCATTAAGGTTTATTCTGCACTATACAGTATCCTTCAGGGCAATGTCACTGTGGCAAATATCATTGGTGTGTCTCACTGTTTGATTTATAACATTTTGATAAAGGTGCCACTGTGATAAAAGAGGCCGAGGGTAATTGTGTAATATTGTGTATTATTCCCCACAATTATAAAAACAAACATATCCAACAGGCAGCTTTTAAAACGTGTAAGACTAACGCTACTGTTTTACAGAGTATCAACTCATGAGACACTCAGGTGGAAGCTCTTACACAGAGTGAGTGAGCAGGCGGGGGGGTTAGCCGTCCTGCCTGAGGACCCTTCAGCAGCACACCTGGCTGTTAGGACTCTGCAGCCTTTGACATTTTAAATGTAGGACAATCTCTCTGAGCACTAGGACAACCTGCTGCCATGACTGCAATTAAAACCCACATAGAGTGGATTAAAATGCGGTGGTGGATCACCATTATGCTTTTATTTCAAGTGCATACTGATTGCATTAAGTTAACTAACTTTTTCTCAGAAGTACATTACGTAAAAGATATAAGCAATTAGCAGATACAAAAATACTTGTTCACTGCTGTTAGTTTTGGATTGTGAAAGTCCCAAGCCAGCCACTCGAGCAATGGAGGCTACACTCAAAAGAAAATAGAACCATAAAAAGTAAATTCTGCTATCCTTCCAAAAATCACAATAAATCTTTAATGAGATTATACTTTGTCCTCTCTTGATATTCTCCCCAAATGAACTGCTGGCACAAAAACAACTGTTTTACAATGTTGGGACCAATACTGCTTGTAATGGCTTTCATAAAAGCACTTCTTCCAAAGTAAGCTAGTATTTTACTCGGACATGTGACATTATTAAACGTGACCTGTTTGAAGCTTTTTTTTTATAGCTAATAACATAGAAAGGATTTAAGTGTTTCGTCTGTTGGAAGTCACTGCATTAAAAGTAGTATTTAATCAAATTAGCACTGTTAGCCCTCAGCTAGCGTTACATAATTTAACAGATTCTATAAGATTCAACTAGAAATGCTAAAAATGCTACGAAGTTTTTATTTGCCTCTTTAGATGAAACACAAGACTTTCTCTATAATGTGTGAAGAGAACTAGCAAACTACAACCAAAATTAACTTTATCTCCTTATAAATAACACAATGGTCATTTATTCAGCCTTCACACATTGCAGTGAAACTAGTGAGGTGAAATAAGCTCCCACATATCGTCACTATGTAACAATTTTTATTAAAATACTCCTGGATCAGGAAATGAAACTCTGCAGGGGGCAGGCACAAAATTGATGGTGGGTATGTGTAAAAGAAAGTGTCTGCTTTCTCTTTCTTTTTCACACAGACACACACACACACACACACACACACACAAAACAAACCCTCTCTGTCACTCAAACAAGCTGCCGCTATAAGTTGTGTGTTAATTAAACCTTTGTCAGTGCAGCCTGGAGAGTATTAGCTTCTATTTTCTGACCTTGCACCCTGCTGTCCAAATCACACATACACACACACTAATACACACGTACATACACCACATGCTTGAGTTACATACTACCAGGACAAGCCGGCTGGGTGCCTGACAACCAGAGCGATGGAGCAGACGTGAGGGAGGGAGGAAAAAAAAGGTACCCTAGCGTGTTAGTTTTCTGCCAGGGAGTCCCTATTGACCTGTTAAACCTTTGTGACTGGAACAAATGCAAATGGCGCTGACTTGTTCACACAAAATACTAAAGGCCCATTCAAATGAGGCCCCGGGCCACAATGCAGCAGTGGCCGAGCGCTCTGTGGAGGCAGGGCAGCCCCCAGCCTTAGAGAGAGAGAGAGAGAGAGAGGGAGAGAGAGATTCTTTAGCCATTGCAGAGTTCATTCTGGTTGTCTGGTAAAGAGCAACCAATCACTGTCATTACTTCTCCTTCATGAACACAGACACACACACACACACACACACACACACACACACACACACAAGATTAAGTTACCTTACACCTCTGTTGTACTTTTGCCATCACTAATCATAAATACTGTTAGACTGCCATGAACTTTCCCCCATAATTACCTTATATGTAACATTTTGAAATTGGAGGCCAACTGCTCCCGTTGTCAAGCTTGAAAGCAGTCATGCTTGTAATCAGACACTTCTAAATCCAACTTGGTTATTACAAAGATACAAAGTGTATTAAGGATACAATATTAAATATACAAAAAGCGACAGCATTAACTTCATTACGAAAACAAAGTTCTTTTGCATGAACATAGTCACTAATGCTAAAAATTAATTTAGTCATGGCATTGTTGGAGAGAGAGACATATTTTGGGATGAAAATATTTATCGAATTGCCAACCAAACTACCTTCAAATGAACAATTTTCGCGTAGAACAAAGACTCCCTTTAATTAAATTTAACACAAGGATGGAGTTTTTTTAAAGGACAGATTTTCCGCTGTCATTAAAAACAGTCTTTTTAACAGTATAAAAACATGTTAGGCCATTGGTAGCCATGGAGGGCGTTCTTGTCCCACCTCTTTTCTCCAAATAAGAGATTAGTCGGAGCCAGAGGATGGCTCTCACCACCACATCTGGACAACACCTGATACTGCCTATTGGACCTCCACTAAACAGCTTCAACCAAATGACTGGTTTACTCAAAAAGTCTGGTAAACTAAATTCATTATATTGATTTGACATACAAAACATTACATTTCTGATGAGTTGCAGATCTTGCATTATCAACATTTCAACTGTTTCAAGTCGAATGAATTGAACTGACTTTTATTGTGACTACATCTTATTAAGGGATTTGCTAAGAGACGATGTCATCGTCCATTGCTCATTTACAGAGCAAAATACCGAGCCAACTCTGATTCTGTACATAAAACTAGCTTTACAGGCCAGCACTATTCACCACTACAAGCATCAGTGTAATTCCGCTGCTAAGGCCAAGAAGATCCCTATCTGCCACGAGCATTTCTAAGAATGCATCCACAGGCAATCAACCAGCTCCATGCCCAAGCCCAGAATCCATCTCTGGCACCTCTGTCCATCTTCCAGGATAGTCAGGCTCCAAGTCCTGACTTTTCCCACCTGAAAGCCACTCCAACAATCCAGATGTGTGTCTGCCTGCCCTCACTCAAAGCGCCCTAATTTTCAAGGTCCAGCCCTCCTCCTCCTTTTAAGAGATCCTGTGTTGCTACTATGATTTCCTACCTCAGAGGCAGACACATGGATTGGAATACACCTTATTAGGGGAGACAGTCATTTACAAATTTATCTGTGAAGATGTTAACCAACGAGCACAAGAAGAAGCTGGGGAGAGACGCAGTTTGGGGTATGTGAAAATGTAAGCCAAGGAGGAAGGCAGGGGGTTGACTACTCCATCTATTTCAGAACTGTCCCTAGAGAAAGAAGTGCAATGCTTCCTTTTAGTAAAATGTATATTATAACAGAATAAGTGGAGGAGGGTGTGAGTCTTAGCTGCAAGCCACCAAAACCTACATACCAGTCCTCATCCTGCCCATGGCTCTGATGACCTATCCTTTAGCTCCAGCAACAGGCACCCCCCACTCACTCCTGAGCCAATGCTCTTGGAGGGGAAGGAGACAGCACCACCTCAAGGAAAACAGGTGCTGTGCCTTTAGTGCTACAAGACTGGCCTGGAGCCCTGAGCCAATGCCATAGAAACTAGCACCCTTGACGGACACACCTTTGCTTGCTGACTCACAGAACCATCCTCGTCTGCCTGTTCATGGCAGGTATTAATGATAAAGCACTTATTTTGGGTTGGAGTCTTCACTGTCATGCCATGTGTCTTGGAGCTTCCCTTTACAATGCCATGAGTTTCAAGAACTGTCAGGAGTTCTTTCCGAATATCTGGATAAGACAGAGGTCTGAATAAAACTCAAGCAACCTCTCCATCTCTTCTCTTTCCCCCCCATACTTACTCCTTGGCAACAAGTATCATCCTAACTCCCCCTTGCAACATGAGGGGCAGGCCTCCTCATGAACAAAAAGGAAAAACTCCTCTGCCCCAGAATTTCAACAACAACGTCACGATCTGGTTCCTTTCTCCAGTAACTTTGTCAGCTTTTACACCGCTACTGGGGGCGCTGTTTATTCTAAATTAGATCTCAGGAGTGCTTATCATTCAGTTACATTAAGGAGGAACAATGAACACCAAGCTACTATAAATATCCGGAGTTGCTTTTGTATCAGACCAAATTTCCTGCAGTCAAGCCCTATTCAAGGACAACTCCATAATGTGCCAACATAGTGTATGTTTTGTAGATAGGGAACGCTCTGATCTATTCCAAGACCAAGCAGGAACATTTGATGTGTATCCCTCAAAGAATGCTGGGGAATGAGCCGTTCATCAAGTCAGAGAAGTGTGAGTTACATATCTTGCAGGTGTTGTTCCTCGGATTCAGTGTCACTACAAGCAGTATCTAGATCAGCGGTCTCCGACCTTGCTCCTGGAGAGCTACCTTCCTGCATGTTTTAAGTTTCTCCGTACTCTGACACACCTGATTTAAATGATCTGCTCGTTATAAACCAACTGAAGAGTCTCAGGGGATTGATGATGAGCAAAACTTTCGAATTAGGTGTGTTAGAGTATGGAGAATCCTAAAACATGCAGGAAGGTAGCTCTCTGGGAGCAGGGTTGGAGACTGCTGATCTAGATGGACCCCACCAAGGTCAGGGCAGTCATTGACTGGCCTGTCCATACCTCCTGCAAGCAGTTGCAGTTCTTGGGGTATGCCAATTTCTACTAGCGTTACTTCCAGAGCTAGAGTTCTTAGGCAGCTGCCTCAATGGCCTCATCTCCCAGAATACACCCCTGTGTGGTGCCAGGCTGCTGCCCCCTTCCTGATCCTTCATACCAGTTTGTGGTAGAGGTTGATGCTTCCCTCACAAACTACACCCAGCTGAGAGGAACAACAATATCAGTTATCATGAACAACTTTCTGTCTAGCAAGGTCTGGAAGAGCAAAGACACTGGTTGGACAGGACAAAGAAGCCATCGTGGACCGACCACAAGAAACCTGAAAGCTGGAATAAATCTGCAAGGCAAAGCATTTGAATCCTGTCAGGCCAAATGTGCTTCATTCTTATAAGCAATTCAACTTTTCTCTTTCCCACTGCTCAGGTTACAAGAAGAATTAAGACAGAAGACCATCCTGCCACTTTTTATTTCACCCACAATCCAATGGCCAGATGGAACAGGAGAACCAGGAGACCAGCTCTGCGGTGCATCTTCTCCACAACCCTGCCTCTAGGTCAATAAAAGCACTCTTTGCTGAACAAGAGAGTGAGGCCAGCATCCCCTCAGATGAGGCCTTTGTACATCGCCCCGCAGTAAGTCCTAGGACAAAGGGTCAGGTGGCTACATGTAACCTACCTCTGAGGATGGAGTCCAGGAAATTGCCTCCTCAATTCATGGGCCCCTTCCTCATCTTCAAAAGGATCAATCCAGCTTCCAGTCTATCTTCAAATGTCCCTGTGCACGTGGATCCCCCCTGGGTTGACCCTGTGAGGGAGACCTCACTCTCCTGTCGTTTCAGATTGTACCTCTTACACCTGCATTGCAGTAACCCCAGCATTCCCCATGATCGCGCCAATCTACCAGCCCAGTTGCATTCATTTTCAGTCAGAACTTGTATTGTACTCTTTTCTGTTTCTGCATTTAAAGCAATTTCTCTCCCTGCCCGAGTTTTGCCTGTTAATACCTGCTGCTTGTCTTTGCTCTCAAGGCTTACCCCCTATCGGGTAAGTTTGCCTTCTCTCCTTCCTGCCTGGTTTAAACTTTTTTACTGAGTTAAAAACTTTTCATGTAAAATTCTCGCCTCTTATTTTGACATTTACATTAAGCTGAGATAAGTGAGAACTGTCTTCTTTTTATTTTTAGTGTTAGGCTGTGCAAGAAAAGTATGCTGATCCCACATCCTGCAGTGGGTCTGTGTGCCACGCTGTATGTGGATTGACACCTACAGACACAAATGAGCTAGAAATCTGCAAGAAGCAAGAAGATGAAGTAGAACGGAAGAGAAAAAACAGAGAGAGCCAGAGAAAGACGAATGACCAAACTTTGGTCTAACAGCATTTACGAATCATTTTCTTATGTACTATTAAAGCTTGTTTTGTGAGGTTAAGCACTTTGCTATTTAGAATAATGAAAGAGCATCAGGTTTTTACAGGAAGACATTTTCTGAGTATTTAATCAAATAAATGTTGTCATCCCTGCTTTTACTTGTAGCTATTCAATAGACATAAATAGGTAGTGCATATAGTTCCTTTGTTGTTCTGATTTCTTTTTATTAACATGTGAGTTTTACTTAACTTCAATACATCTGGTGTACCTTTCACTCCTCTACAATTGTCTGTCTGTAAAAGTTAACTTCAACACTTGAGAGTTTACATGCAAAACACATTGCTCATATAATGCAGGTGGGTAAATTGCATCTTGGTTGTTACATCTATCTATCACCTTGATAAACTACAATATTTAAAATATGTATTTTTTCAAAAATTTACATATTCATATTATACGTATTTCATGTATGGAATATTTCACTGGTACTTCAGATTCATTTTACACAAGAACAAAATTTGATTTGAAAAATGTTTTCATTGTGGTGGTCCTCCTAAGCAAATAATTTATTTTTTACCTTTAACACAATTCCCACTGGACGTGACAGAAGGGCTCAGGCGCAATGAAGAGTCCCCATTCAAAATCACAGCCCCGGAAATCGCAGTAAAATGACGTGTCAAATAGCTAAGCTAACACAAAACAAAATACAATTTTAAGAAACTCCTCTGTCTCACTCCATAAGTCAAAAGCATATTCTGCTGCCAAGCATTGTTCAAAACCCACACCCCATCCCCATTTCAGTGACGCTTATAATGTTTCCAAATATACTAAATATGTCATGCTGAATTATGAGGAAATAGCACAAATTGACGGGGCCATTGATCCTGACATTTAATATTATACTCGATCCAAGCATTATTTACTGTAGCTTCCTTTAATCTACTTTAGTCTTTACATACCAATTACTGCCTGATGTTTATTTTATACTAGCCTACTTTAGTTATACTGCACCAGCAACCTATCAGGTAAGGAACGTGAGGTTGGCAAATAAAATAAACTACATGCAACCAGGATGTAACTCAAGCTCGGGACAGGTAGACCAGTTATGAGACTTTTTATCAAAAAAGTCTGGGCACTCATCTTCAGTATGGGCACTTTTTTCCCTTGAAAGAACAAGTCAAACATTTTTCCTTTTACTTTGATTCCAGCATTTTCAAGTGTAAACAACGAAAGCCATCCGTATCGAATTAAATGTTAACTCATTCAAAGAGAAATTAACTCAAACCACATTTTTGAACAGCCTTCATTCCATGTCTACAACATAATGTCATGATATGAGGAATCAAATTAAATTGTTAGGATACATTTTATGGACTATAACAAATATCATAATTTATCAGGCAAATGCTATATTTCCTCTCAGAGGGTCCTTTGTTTCACACACTATCAACCCACTCTAACTCTGCAACATACTGTAATTACGGCGCTTCCAAATGAAAAGCAGGCATCTTTCTACATCACTGGGAAAATCAGAGTACTGAGGCTGTTGCTGGACAAACTGTAGCTCATCACTATGATCTGATTCTGCTTTTATGGTCAGTTAAAAGATACTCTGCTGTATTGAAACATTAGACAGAGACTGTCAGTTTAAGCATTAATAATTTCTGTCTTGTAATCAATCACAGTTTCACATGAGCTGAGAAAATTCCTATAACAAGGTTAGAGATGCCTCGCTGAGACACAGCAAAAATCGATGCACCACATGTCACATATGATCTGTATAAAACAATAAAAATATGTTGCAACTTTTGAGTTTTTGTTTTCAGACATAAATCCTGAAGTTCATTATTTTTTCTATTGATTAATCACTATCGCATTTTGCCCATATGTTTTTCTCCACTGACTAAGTGGACGTTTGTGTGTGCTAGCATTGCAGCGTGCTCACCTGCACTGCAGTATCTGAGGCCTCGTGCTTCCATGTCCACTTGTGTCCTCACTTGCCCTGCACCAAAAAGACAAAACAGAGGAAAAGACTCAAATCGCAAATAAGTGTACAACACCATGGCCGTTGTTTCAATTTGCACAGGGAAAAATGAGATCAGAGTGATCAGTGATTGATTAGGCATTCGGTCGGCTGTTTTGTTGCGTGTCGCTCTCCCACAGTGTGCTAGTACAAGCTGAGCACAGTACATCCTTACGGGAACACTTCTGCTGTTACATGTGAGTACGGCTGGTCAGAGCACCAGCTGGAATTTATTCATTCTTCTTTCCAACCGAGTTTTTTTTTGTAATAAAGAAACAATTTTTAGCAATCTTATCTAAATCTTGTTTTATAGTGATTTATAATTTTCCTACATACAAAACATTATGGACATTTATTTTTCTAATAATTTACAATGATTAGCTGAATCATGGTAAAAGCTATAACTATTCTTTGCTTTCCTTTATTAACCAGAAAACAACGATAGAAGAAAGAAGTTCGAGAACGTTTTTTTGCTTTGACATAAGTGAGATACAGATTGTATGAAAAGTAATAGTTATTTAACATTAAAAATGTGTTTATTCAGACTGTAAAATCATAAAACCCTTCATTGATTAGTCTTCTGACAGTCAGGAAGGTGAAAGCATAACTTCTGTTTTGAGGTCTGCGTCAGGCTCAGAGGCACCTGCATTTCTGTTATATTGAAAGACATTTCTATACACAAGTAGAGGTGAGGAAAAGGCCACCGCATTATTCTACGAACAGCACACTTCATTAAAAACCAGAAAATATCTCCATTGTTCTTTGACAAACGCGTATTCATGAATATTTCTGTCGTGCTGCAGCGGCACTGTCTCCTACTACGTATTAGCTCAGTCTTACAGACATACTTATCAAACAGTTTAAGATTTTGCAAGCACATGAAAGAGGCTGAGTAGGTGTTTCAGATGGATTTAATTCCTTTAAGTCCCCTTTTACTGCAATATTGACATGAAACCTTAAAAATCAATTTATAAACAATTAGGGGTTAGATCATTCTGTTATACATGTATAACATTTCTAACATTGCCTTGGCATATATTTGATTCATCATTTGAGTCGTGTAAGACCAGATGCAAATTCAGTGACCTTCAAACAATACATGTTACATTTACTTATCGTAAACAGACGATTTGGGATGCCAGTAAAATGATATATACATCCAGCTTTCAACCATCCTTTTTCTTTGCTTTTGTGTCTGCAACAGGAAACCTTCTTAAATATTTAAGTTCCCTCCCCCAGAAGGGTTTATCAGTTATTTTTAGCATTTGTTTGTTCCATACAATCACAGCTTTATGGAATACAAAGGGAAAACAATCCCTCACAGCGCCTCGACACTGGCCATAATAAAGCCAATGGTACAGTTTGTGTAGGTGTTTTATGTTTTTTTCTGCCTCCTAAGTACATAACGCGGGCTGCCTCTTTTTGCTGTGGGTATGTTAAAACTGAACCGGAAGAACCTGCACTGCTCCCCACAGAGCCCTGCTTCATTTGCTTTTCGTCTCTCCTTTCCTCTTCCCCCCTCCCCATCTTCTCACAGGACTCGTGAACTCTCCATAAACCCGCCGATTCCCTCCAGAACACTGCTGTCTATCCGACATCAGAAGAACTAGAAATAAAACAAAAGAGCGAGAAAAAAAGGCTGAAACAGACAATAAGGTAAAGGGAATGAAGAGACAGAGAGGCAGGGAATGAGAGGGAGATAGGGAAAGAGACAGAGAGAGAGAGAGAGAGAGAGAGAGAGAGAAGCAGGCCAGATTGCAGAGGGTTGAATCAATGCAGCGGCCTGGTCTCTTTTTTTTCTCCCCCCTTTTTTTTATTTTTTTCTCTCTCTCTCTCTCTCTCTCCAATGATTCACAGTGGAAAGAAAAGGCCTTTTCCTTGTCCTCAGTTGAACTCCACATCAGCTTCCTGTTAGAAAGGCAAGAAGGAAACACCCAGAGCAACATGCGCGTGCGCACATGCACACACACACACGAATACACACAGAGGAAGGCCTTCACTAGTGGATTCTTCGCTGCCAGAGAAATTAGGTCAAGCACTTAAATGCCCTGCACTGAGATGCGCAGAGATTTAAAACATGAAGTGTTTGGTGGGGACAGCAAAGGCATGCCGGAGCAACAAACATGCACGCACACAAGTGCTTGTTGCACTTGAAAGTACACACTTGCTACACTCTATACTGTACACAATAGATGCACACTACACTGGCACATGGCTCGCCACATTATTAATACCAATATAAAAAAACAATCTTGGACTAAGTCCTCGTGCTCTTACTTTTAATTCACCCTATCTGTGCAGATTAAAACATGACGAGGAGGCTGAGACGAAACATAAAATAAATGATATGAATAAAAATATGGAATAGAAAAACACCTCACAAATCCCTTCTCAAGTAGGAACTAAAGCAAAACATGCACACATACTCAAAATGCCAGATGACCTGATTAGCGAGTGACAGGAGTCTCTGTGCGACTCTACAACACATCTCAGGACAGGACGGGACAGCACAACACGCCACATTGCAGTATCAGCCGTGCACACGAAAAAAATCCCCCCCGCCCGCCCCGCCAACCCCACTGCCTCCCGCCCTCTGACCTGAAATGCCCTTAAAGACACAACACACACATCACCATCACGTCCAATCAACTATTCATAGAATGGCTGGATTGCGCTTGGTCTGATCTTGCCGTTTAGGGTTTCAATCAATTGCGTGAGATATGAGAGAGCTGGAGGGAGAGTGGGAGGGAGGATGAAGCTGTTCGGAAAGCAAATGAGAGAAAATTTGTGCGAATCCAAGCCTCTTCTCCTCTCCATATTGGCCACTGCCAGTATGGCCCACTGCGGGGCTCTGAGCTACAGGGTGGCAGGGTAAATCAGATGATAATCACGCCAATTTTCACTCTGCAGCCATGTGCTTTCTCCTGTCCCACTGACTCACAGTGGAGAAATGAGCCTCAGTCCATTGTCTGAGAGCCACCTGTGTTTCTGCTCCATTTTCTCCAAGGCACAACTTTCCTGTTTATAGTGCTGACTGCAATTATATAAACATACAATATCGAGGTATTAATACATCTCATGACAGAGCATGTTTGTGACTAAGGCTTGTGGCCAAAAGTCACTCGGATCCTGTTCATCTTTCTGCTTCTGACAGTTCTGTTCCTCTTTCCAGTGAAAGAGTGAGAAAAAGAGACACAGAGGGGGTGAGACGAGCACAACGCCATGTTTCTGTCAGGCAACACAAATCTTTTTCTTGGGAAACACTGCTACGTTGCAATTTCGACTGACACTCCAGTATGAGCAGAATCTTACTCGGCCGGTCAGCCAGCCTGCATACAAAGCTTTCAAAGCACACAAACACACATGCACACACACACGCATGTAAAGCAAAAGACATGGCCAGGTGTGCATGATGCCAGAGATGATATGAAAGGATGAACAACCTCTTAAGATAATCTGACTTTGATTGTGTTGAGCGTAAAGTACCATTATGTGCTGTGGGTAAAAGTTATCCCTGGCATGAAGGATATCTGTGGTATGAGCTCAGACAACTAAACAAGAAATGCATGATGCCTGAGTCTCACAAAGAACTTCATGATATATTGAAATATGATGCGACGCAGAACGCACGCAACTTAAATCCTGGATTTTGACACAGAGTCTGAATAAATACAAATTTTAATCTATTGCAAAGCAATAATGTGTCTCCTATCTTAAATACACAGATGCATTTTTGCTTTAGTTGCTCGGACAAAATGTATTATTTTGGGGGGGAAATGTGCGGTTTCATTAATTATTCATCTTTAGCCACAGGGAGGGATTTATAATACAAAATGAACTCTATATGAACCTAAACACTACGTATTTGTTGTGTTCTTCAATGCCAGAATTAAAATATTGTTCTGTCATTTATCTTCAAGCACACACTTATATACTATATACACTATATGGCCAAATATTTATCATCGCATACATCCTCACTTTCATTTCAAGGGAATTTTTGTTAAATTTGACACATTTTACCCTTTTGAAGAAGCTCGCTGCACACCTGAGAAGCAGCCTGGAAGCCCACACAGGCCTTTTAACCATTAAAAATACATTCAGCTACTGCTGAGCTAGCTCCTCTCAGATTTCAATGAATTAATTTCATCAAAAACTTCTCTGAGGGAAACCACAGTGACACATCAGGGGAAACCGCACAGCTCTACCATATGTTCTCTTGTCTTACATACACTGATTATCTCAGGCTGAACAGCACGGGAGACTCCGCTTTTCTTATTAAATGCACATTTTTCTGAAATCCTATATATTGCTCATTTTGAAGAGCAGTGTTGTTTCCTCTGGATTGACGTGATCTGCTCGGCTGCCTATCTCTGTTTGCATCGGGGACAACAAAGAGAAAGATTATGCCTTTCTGCGTAGGGAAACTAGGGCACGAAAAAGGCGACCTCTTTTCATGTATTGCGAGCAAGAATTTATAGTCTAGCCATTATATCACATTCATGTTAAAGCTGGAAGTTGTCAGGGACTTGTTCTCAAATTTTAAGACGATCATGTTAAGCTATAACGCTGATATTCAAAAAGCGCTTGTTTTTCGCACCCTGGAAACTTCCTCCCGAGGATTGTGGATCGGTTCAGTCATAACAGTGTCAATATCCACTGAGCCAGTCTAGGGGGAAATATAATGCTTCATGGTTGAAAAGTACGCTTGAAATGACAACGAGCGCTCCTTTGTTGTCATTTTCACGTTCTGTACGCATAAGCAAACCTCTACAAAATATGCCTCACAAAGAGAAAAGGGTGAATTTAAGACTGCGCACTGACCTGTCTCAAGTTCAAGTTGTATGGTCTCTTCCTCCGGCTGTCCAGCGACCAAGTCCGCGGGCTTTATGGTTTTTAAAGGGTGGCGTGCCCTCTATAATGTGTCTGGACCTACAAAAGCGATAAATAATAGCACCAGGCGACAGTATCTAAAAGCTACGAAGTATACAAAGTCGTCCTGCTGAATGCGTTGGTAGAATGTCTCCTTGAGCGGCCGCGAGAGAGCTGTGTTCCCCCCCTCTCTGCGTCTCTCTCTCCGCCGCCATCCAGCCAGGTTCAGCGGGGACACACAGGCTGCAGACTGCGCCGCGCGTCCTGCGCCGCCGATGAACCAGATGCGTCAAGTTCAGCTGAGGTGAAGCCCCGTTATACAACCAGCTTGGGTGTGCAGCAGCTTGCACTATCGCGCTGATTATTTAATGTCTCCTAAAGGGGAAAAAAAGGGAAAGACACATCACACTCAAATATCTGCAAAAACCAGCCTGTGTTGAGATGATTATTAAGGGCTGCCTCACTCCCCCCCTTCTGCCCCCTCCGCGGATCTAAAATGCACTATTTGCTGTTGTGAACTTACATGATGTCAGCCTTGTAAAAAAAGACATTTTCATTCTGACATTCACTTGACTAAAGGGTAAAAAAAAAAAAAAAAAAAAGCCAAAATTACCGCCGCAAAATTATAAAGTGCTGTTTATTATCACACGGGGCTATTAAAGGAATAATACACTTCTGTTATAAGATGTAAAATATTCAATAAGATACAGCAGGATAACAATAAAATCACAATTTAAGGGTCGGACACAGACTTAAACTCTACCTTGGATTATTCTAGAAATAATATGGTGTTTTTTTAGTTTGTTAAACAGCTAGATTGTCACATGTCATAGCTAAAACGTCCTATGCATATTACATATGTTTGCTATTTAAGTATTCGTCGTGTTAAAGAAAAACAACAAAAAGTGATATTAAAAACCTTAAAGGTAGCTGTGTAACCACCCAAGAATGCTCAGAGATAACTGAAAAAACATTATTGATAGCTAACATATCTCGGTGCTGCCTACAGCTTTAGCTCTACAGCTAATTATATTCCCTCTTATGCTAGCTAATAAAACAAACCCCTACGTGCTTTAAAGCTGCATTTCTCACACCTGTTTGACTGCGTTAATTAGCGAGATGCACCTTTGTCCCCTCTGCAAGTAAATTAAGGGCTGGTGAGGCAGTTAGACACCACAGGTGACATGAAGACAAGCCCAGACTTGTTGAGTTTCCCGACGTGCCTCACAGACATTTTATTGATTAATCAGCTGTGGATAGGAGACGAGACGGACCTGTTAAAGGACCATTCAAAGAGTCACTCAAAAAATATTAAAAATAAGACAACATGAGATCATTTAAAGCTACATTTTTATCTCGTATGCTTTTTTTTCACAAGTTGTAATTTAAGTAGATAACAATACACCATATTTAATACAACCAGGCCTATTTGTCCCTGACCTTGGCAGTATTTTATTTGTTTTGAAACAGTGGAGAAAAATACATTAATTTTGAGTCTGAGGAAAAGTAAGTCTGAGTAAAATATTGACAATATGAGTAGAACAGATTAGAGCAGATTATTCTCCATCTGCATGCTCTAATCTGTGTTGTCTTGCCTAAATTGTGTTTTACTTTGATAAACATGCATTGCAAACAGTCACACAAATAGCATAGATAAATAGTCTTTAAGCAGAATAAAGTAATCAAAAAATAACTAACATCTAGAATGTATATGATATGTTACACTACATCTATGCTGAAGGTAAACCCCTAAAGAATCACTATTTAAAAGAGACAGAAATTAAAGTGCATTTTAAATAAAGTCCATACATTTTCAGATTAAGTCCAATATTGGAGATAATGCTTTTTAAAGGCATGGATAAAAATTAATCAGAAATAAATTACTGAAATACACTCTCTGGGATGCTTAACAACACACACTCCTTCCCTGGTGTGATGTAAATAAGTAAATAAGAAGCTAAAAGTCCCCTTACAGAATAATATATATGTATATATTATGGTGAATTTCAATTTAAAAATGCATTATCCTTCAAAATAAAATTAGCTTGCAGAAATGTTTTCAGCTGAAAAACTTCCAATAAAAGCATGTTGTGATTGTGTTTTAAACTTTGAAAGTAACAGAGATACTTAAGCAAAAATTATAAATGCTATTTAGTAGAAGCCAGGTAAGTTACAAAAATTGTTCTTGTGCAATTCACTGTTTGTGTGTCGTTTTATTTTATTTCCACTCAGTGCACATTAGTCGAGGCACCAGTTCCACAGTGAAGCTGCACACCAGAGGCGAGTGTATTGAGTGATAAATCTGTATTGACAGATGATATTAAAGTTGCACTCAGTGACCGGGCTCTGTGTACAGTACGCCTATATCCCTATGTAAAGAAAGATACTATAGGATTAAGAGTGTGTTTGCGTGTGTATGTATGTGTGTGTGTGTGTGTGTGTGTGTGTGTGTTCCCACAGCTCGGCTAAGCATGTGGGCTATAGCTTACAGGGATTACAAGGTGACACAGGTTCATATTGATTGAGATTCACCTGATGTAACTTCAGACAAACAAACATGACACATTATTTTCTATAAACATTCTTAGAGTAAAATTAAAACAAAGTGTTGTGTTGAATTCCATTAAAACCGGGTGGTCTACTGGTTACAAAGACTGCTTTAGGAAAAAAAACAAAAACTCTTTGCTCACTTCTAATGTCATCGGCTAACTCACTTTTTATTACTTTTTGGCCCGTTCCAAACAAATACTTTTAAGAAATGTATGTAATTAATTCTATTTGTTTAAACTTGTGTGTATAAATGTGTATTTGGAACATTTTAATTCAATTTTTTTCTTTTATATAATAATTATTATTGACTTAATGAGAGTTTTATTAAGTTTTTGCAGGTGCCTTTATTTTGAAATAAGCCTGTTATTAGAGATTTTAATGCGTAATATTTATTATTATAGTTTTATAAATAATATGTTAAAAAATTGGAGTGTAGAGACATATTCTGGTATGACACTTACTGTTTTTGCAAACATTGAAATGTATAGATTTTAAATATAAAAATGTGTTGTGTTCCTTTTTAATGTATTTTTGTAACAAAGCATTGTTAATAAAGTTATTTGAACTTCAATTTAAGTAATTTTATTCACCTGTCATGTAATTTCTGTGTTTACACTTTTTAATGTGTACATTAAATGCTAACGGCATAAAAAAAACTACAATGGTGCCACAGATTTTTGGGGGGATTCGGGGGTTAATTTTTTTATAGTCCAAGTTTCATAATTTGAAGAGACGAGCAGCATCTGTTAGACATTACGTGAGTACATTTATAGATCAAAATGTCGCACCAAAGTCAAATATAACAACGAGGAAGGTATTAAGAGACATTAGACCCACTAATGCACACACTGTAGATATTGTATTATGCACTTATCATCCAAAACCTTAAACCAAAATGGAGTCCAGCACTCAGCACTCATCAATCTTTCATTTAATACGAATTTAAAGTTTTGATGACTCAACCGTTTACTTTTAATCAGAGTTTTTATCTGTCATGACAATCTGCAACATGTCCAAGGAGGAGAGACAAGGAGAGAAAAGAGGGGAAAGGAGAGGAGACAAGGTGGCTTGTTCGCTCAGTTTGGCACTGCTAATTTGCAATCAGACACCCTCATTCAGCTCCGTCCCTGCCTTGTTCCCAGACAGTGTGGATGGCAGCTAAAACAAAGCTAGCATTCTCGTTCGCCCAAGGCCCCTCTTGGTCTTATTTCAGGCCACTGCTCTCAGACACAGACCATTCTGCATGGAGCACCCAAAGACGGGCAGCTCGAGAGAGGAGAGGAAGAACGAGCAAGTTTGGAGGAGGAAGGAGGCGAGAGGAGGTGTGGTGTGGAAAAAAGTGGGAGGAGTCTTCATCGAGGGCCAAACTGCTGTCTCTCTCCCCCACCACCGCCCTGCACCACCTACCCTCCTCTTCCTGCGCCTTACCCCGGCCTGTTCCCCTTCCAACTTGCTGCAGTGCAGTGCCACGCCTCACCTCGCCCGACGAAAAAGCCTTGAGATGTGATCGATTTCGGTGTTTGGAGCAGGAGAGACGATCGTGACCTTTTACCCTTCACCATCTTTTGCTAGTCTGTGCAAAATCTGATCCGAGTATTCCGAAAGTTCCATCAACTCTTGAGCAACTAAATCTGGCCAATGCAGTTGGACCAAGACTGAACTATACGTTATCATGTAGGCCAACATAGGATCTGATGGAATCACATTTAATACAGTTTGTATGACAATGTCATAGTGCCACAGAAATCCAACCTGTTAAATCAATCCTAGATAAGGGGGTTTTAAGATTAAGTCTAATATCAATTAATCAAACAATTCAATTTTTATTTATGGTGCCAAATCACAACAAAAGTAATCCCATAAAACTCTACATGAAGAGCAGATCTCTGCTTTAGAGTTTGTTTTCATACGACTCCTCCTTTGTGATCGGTATGCACTCCATATTTTTTAATAAAGCTTTGTTTATACGGTGTAGGTTGGCTGAGCGTGCATGTTTTCACAGCAACGCCCTGTTTTAGAGCAATAATGAAAATAAGTAAAGGATAATAGCTCTTCCTCGGGCTCACATGCCACTAATGTTTCAGTTTATCGAATTTAATCTTCTAGGAATCACACATGATTTCACAGCTGTCTAAAATGTGTCCGTGCACCTGCCTTATCAGCAGGCCGGTAGTATGTTGTGGCTCTGTTGCTACAGGTAACAGGTGAATGATTAGCTAGAAGGCCAAGGGTGTCCTCAAGCTCAGGTCAGACTCATCTCTGTGAGAGAGAGGGAGTACAGTAACTCTAAGCCTGCAGTGTCTTATCTGCTTGAAAAGCTGTATTGTGTGTGCAGGCTGTGTGTGTAATGGGCCAAGCCTCGCGTCAGGAGATTATGCTGTGATGATTATTTCTGCTAGTGGTCATTTTTCACGTGATGTTTACCTCGCTTTGGGTTGCTTTAAAATCAAAGCTTTCACACGTCCAGGCCATGATTGAATCACAGAATCAATGGCTGCAGCGTCGTCCTAAATTACACATCAATAAACTTTGAAAGCAGGCCTAAAAAGTAAAGCAAACACGAATACAGAGTGGGGGGAAAAAACTGCCTCAGTCCTCTTTTGGTTTGGGCTGATTCCCACAGGTTGTCTCACTTATTAGCTGCTTTCCTGCGCTGGAGCGAAGAGCACAATCCCTCTCAGTCTCACTCGAACACATAACAATGCCAGGAATGGCTGCATTTGTGCAGTACGACCATTAGGCAACATCCGACTGCCTAATTCATTCAATTTCTCCCTCTGCCATGCCAGCACAATCGGCCTGAAAGGGCGCAGGTGGGGGGCAGAGGAGGCTGGGAGGCTTTTGGCTGAAATGCGAGCAAGCTAACGTTGGTCCGCAGTTCTAACTGTAAGAGTCCTGCATGGGATAAAGTGCCGGACACGGGGTGGACTGTTTGGAAAATGGCGTCCTTGAGACGATCCCGGCAGGACTCAACCGTCACTCTGACCCCCCACTCAGAGTTTGACCCTGACTGTATCTTTAGGTACAAATGACTGGATCTTTGGCTCGACTCTCTCCCCTCTTCCATCCCGTCCTCTTTCTCACTTTCTTTTTCTCTGGATGACCACAAACAGCCATTGTCGCTGCAGACCACGAGAACAATTGGGTTCTTATGCTGTGGCCGGTCAGGGGATGGGAGGGTAAACTTCAGCAATGACTGCACTAAGTAAATTATAGCTCCAACGGCCTGTGTGGTTTGGAGAGGCTGCGCATTGTGAGAGGTCCTGCAACTAAAACCACCAGTTCAGCACATTTCGGTGCCTCTGCAGAGCAAAATGACGACGCCACGGTAAATACAGCTGTTTTCCTTTCAATTGGTGTTGTTTGCATTCATGCAAACACTTCTTACTAACATCTACCAACACAAGTAGCTCTTTTTGGACACTAAAAACTTTCCTGAGTCACATCTTATGAAATTTGCGTGACTGCGGGGCAATGAAGGATTGCCATAGTCCTGCTCTCTCCCTCTCTCTCTCAGATTGAGGCCCCGCCTGTCCACTGTCCTCCCGCGCTCCGATTGCTCCACCCTCCCGCCCTATCCCCTTTCTACATGACATCATCTGCACATCTGTCGTCCCAACAGGGTGCTGGTGACACAGACAGGCCGCAAAAATTAGTAGAGCTCTCTCCCTCTGCCTTTGTCACCAACTCTTTCTTTCCTTCGCTCTCAATTTCTCGCTGCTGGTGTTTCTCTTCTCTGCCGCTCCGTCCTCCTTCCTCTTTCTTCCCCTTTTTCTGTCTTTCAAGCACTCCTCTTTCCACCCTTTTCTCCCACTGCATTATGTCCTGTAATAATATGGTTGTATCTCCCCGTTTCCTACAATGTGGCATGTACATTTGAGCAGGCAGGAAACAGCCATTAAACTAAATGATCCATGGGCCTGACCTCAGCCTTGACCCGTGTGATTGTGCGCAAACTCAATCAGCAAGGTCAGCACTAACATGATGTGACTATTACAAAGGTTTGGTCTGATTTGGGCTATTATAGCCTGCTAAAACCGGTTGAGAGCTTGTGGTTATATCAATTTGTGTGTTTGTGTGTGTGAGAGGGGAAGAGACGGAGAGTGGGAGCGATTTTGAGTGTGTTTCGGCTGTAAGGCCCAACCCATTAAGGGCCAAGTATTCTCAGGGGAGCCGAAACTTACAGAAGTGTAACACATGTTTGATTCCCAAAGCCCCAGCGCAATAATTCTTCACATATGAATTACTAACAGATCAAATCAAGTCGTACTGGATCAAACCAGCTGCAGAGCAATAACAACCTTTGGGGATGTAAAAGAACAAATAGAATTAATTCTGTAATGAACCAAACTTCCTTTACAAAAGCTATTATTTTGCAGCACAGTGTCTCTTTATATCTAAGGGTTAAAACGAGATGAGAACCTACTTGGATCACATTTATCCTATTGTTTTCTTTTGTTCGGCATAATGCATGATTTAAATAAAAAGAATATTAAAATACTCTGTGATCAAACATAGTTTAAACAGAGATACCAGCACGAATGCAACAGATGGGATTTGACCCCACACAGGGGGATCACTGGCCTGATAACCATCACACACTCTGCAATCAAGCCCCAAGTTATGTAGAAATATGTGTATTTTTGCAACTTAAATGAGTCGTACTATTATTGTTTAGGAAACAGGATGTGGAAAATGACAATGTGCCACTATAGTGTAACAGGATTCACGACTCAGAAAGCACATTATGTTAATTAGACGTGTTCTTGGAATTGCTGCAGACACTTAATCAGATCTGATGGCTTTTAGATGCCTTTGTCAAATACTAATCAGGTTTGTGTGTCTGTCTGCACATAACAGGCAGTTACAAAACAATAAATACAGTTCTGTGAGTAGAGAACAATAAACAAGTCGCTCTTTACATGTGATGTCTGGAGCACAAATTAATTCCTTGCAGCTTAAGCCGACTGTGGAATAAAGAAACGTGTATGTTTGGTGCTTCTAGGTTGAAATTTAAAGCCTTTGTTTGTCCTAAAAACAGCAACTATTGACAAAATTATATTTATATTTCAGCTTTACTAAAAGTGTACAGATTATAAGAGAAAACTGTTACATGTCTCGTGTTTTTTGTGAACAAACGTGACGGTTAAATTTTGAAATTTCGATGGTAGGAACCAAGATGGCGGAACCACTGAGGGGTGGTGGGAACTCCGGGCTGCTGTACAGCTTTGCCTCCTGTACTGTGAAACACAGGAGTGAAGAGCCCCCTTGAGGATCTGAAAATTACACACTTGTGCCTCTGAAATTCAAAAAGACACGATAATGTCACACCCACCTCATGATCCACACTAAATATTTGCAAATAATCTGAAATAAGTGGAAATGGAAAGAAGACAGACTATCTCACTGAAGAGCCGATGCATTCGTGGTTTCATACGACATTATAATCATGCAACGTGATGATGAAAGCTTTATGAGCGATTAAATAAAGTAATGCTAGTGTCTGCTGTGATAAAATGTATAATTGCTGCTATTTCTATGCCATTAAAGACACAATTCTGGTGTAAAAGTGGCACGCTTGACCCAAACCGAACGACTCTCATCTGAACTGAGACTTTCTCTGGTGCTTTGTCTCCCCCTGCAGGTACTGAGTAAGGACAGAAGCTCTATGCACTCGAGTGCACAGAGTGGGGTGCAAAAGGCTGAGAATCGTGCGAAAATGGGTAAAATAGCAAATAAAGCTGTACTGATATTATATGAAACAGTCTGCAGGCTTTCATTTCTTTCATTTTAACAACTAAAGGTTGCGTGCGCTGCAAAATATATGTCTTTTTGTGCTTGGATTGCACATGAAAACGTATCAAAAAATGGCATACCTTTAAACTATATATAACTATAAATATAATATATATAAATATAATATAAATATTTGTCCAACTTGTCTAAAAGTGCAAAGAATCAATTTTCGAGGGCACTAGTCTCGTCATTTTTCTTCCTGGCTCTTCGTCTCTCATGGTTGTGAACTGAAAAACCATCCCTGACGATGCCGTGTATCCATTTCCCCCAACATCTGCAACATGTTTACAACTCCAAATCTGTATTTGTACACCAAAAACATAAATCCTGTTTACATAAAAGGAGTAATTTCTCATGACATTTATGTGCCCTCGTGGCATTGTTCATTCATCTGTGCTCAAAAAGGTTCAAGATGCTTCAAAGACAGTAATTGCTCAAAAGTGGAATTGTCGTTCGGCAACATGGAAACAATTTCCCCCTGTCAGCTTTGTCGGGTCTCATGTACGCTCCAAACAGTGTAAATTAGATCTGATTACAAAGTAGTTTCTTTCACTTGTGTCATAAATACTCTCTTGACTTTTCGCCCGTGGGGTAGTCTTGTTTTTCATCTGTAACACCCTGTAATCCTTTCACAGTGCAGGGGGTGGTATAAACTCCTAACCACATTTAGAATTTGTGCATTCCAGCATGCGTTTTACCCCATTACACATATAAGCACCATGTGTTTGTCTTGTGATATTACGGTCTAAACTATGCCTCTGACATTGCGGTAAATCTTGCAAACCACTGGAGTTGCATGTAGCAGAAATGATCCGTGTGCACTTGTCTGACCTACACAAATGAAACGCAAAGACACACAATATACAGAAACAAGGCCTCTAATGAACGTCTATCCCCATGTAATTAAAACTGTCATACTTAAATAATAAGGCACATTATTTGGTCTTTTTCTTATTGGAAACAATATCTATGAAACCAACATTGTCTTGGTTTTAGTCACGCCTGTCTAAGGCACTCATCCCCCCGCACATCACTTTAAAAATGAGTCTCACATGTGTAGTTTCTTTTTTTAAAAGGCAAAGTAATTTCCTAAAAGGGCTGGTCCTATAGATTTTAGTAAACAACGTTTAATCAGGGGTTAATAGTGCATTTGTTGGGGTCTACATTCTCTGGCGGATTAACATAAGCTTGTGAGTGTTTGCAGGAACAGACAGGTGTGCATGGGACTGAATATAATCCTCACTGTAATGTTGTCACCCAGTGCAATAATGTGGCTCACTGATGCTTTTATGTGCAACAGTGAAACTTCAAAATAAAGTTGCATTTAAATTACGGGCTTTAAGACACAATAGCATCATAATATTTGAGATGCTTTGTATAATGTATGGTGTGACATTCAGGACCAAAGAGGTGTTCATTGACTTATTTACCTTTGAAAATGTATAGCGTGGATTGTTTTACTTTAAGAAGCCAAGATTTTTTTATGTTGAAAGAATTTTGATTTGTATTTTGTAACACTTCCTGTGTCCTGTGTGTTTGCAAGTATCAGTAATGACATTTTCAAACGTGGTGCTTGTTTTGCACTTCATACGTCACGTGTCAATAACGGGCCGGTCCCTGTGTGTTTCTGTATATCATTCTCAGCTTGACTTGTGACGACTGCAACAAAGTGCGAACAATATTCTTTTACATGTTCAGCGGTGTTAATCTCTGTGCAAACCATGTTTTGAGTACGGCTTTCAATTACATTCAAGAGCTGCTCTTTTCTTATCAACAATATGGTCCTACTCTATTTCAGTTATTTGAGTTAGTAGTAAGTAGCATTATAATATATGGTGCATTTTGATGTATTACATTACAGCTGATTGACTAAAAAACACATTTATGAATTTCAAATCTACCATAAAAAATTCTACAATACTTAATTGTACATTGGTGCTGCTTATTGGAAATACTATCACCATGCCGTGGTTACATAATTGCAATACTGACAGCAAGGAGATCTATAGCAGAATGTATTATTCGGTTTATCTTATAAGTGTTCGTGCAAAGAAACTGTGCTCACTTCTTCCTGTCTCTGTTTACGGTGTTAGGTCGGATAGGACGAGTCACAGGGCCGGAGATGGATTACAACACCGCCATCTAGTGGTTTGGGGTTTAAGCACACCTCAATTCTAACCACTACAACAAATCTTTGCATAATAAAATCGATACTGTTTTAGAGCATCAACATTTTTGCAAAACTCTGCAGTAAGCGTATCAATATTTTTCTTACTTAAGTCTTAATTTACGCCTGCATGAAAAGTTTTTAGTCAGCCGTGGATAAACACCTGTGAGTCAGCCAGTAATTGTGAAGCATGAACGAAGCACCTGATTCTGACTAATCCGAGCGTGATTAATAATCTATCTAAGCATGGTTTCATTATCCTGACACAGTAATTTCACACAAAAAAATACAATAGTCATTGGGCGAGAGGCGGGATACACCCTGGACTAATCGCAAACAATCACAGGGTTGACACATAGAGACAGACAACCTTTCATGCTCACACTTGCACCTACGGGCAATGCTGGAGTCACCAATGAACCTAACGAGCATGTCTCTGGACTGTGGGAGGAAGCCGGAGGGAACCCACACATGCACGGAGAGAACATGCAAACTCCACAAAGAAAGGCCCCCTACGTCTAGAACCAGGACTCGAACCAGGAACCTTTCAGCTGTGAGGTGATGGCGCTAACCACTGCATCAAAATCTGAAACAAAATTTATGAACTGTTAAAGGGCCTGTAACGTCCTTTACACTTTAAATTGAGTGTGGACGCTATTGTCGAGTTGTATGAGCCCTGCTATTGTACAGAAAATGTCATGTCATTGATGAATGATGAGATGTTTATTATTATAATCAACAATACCGTGTACTCAACAACCCAGCTAGAGCTTCTGTGCTTCTGAGCCATTTGACACCATTATGACTCTGCACTCTTTAGGCCTGCTTCCAGCTGGAGGCCCCTCTATCACTGCTCCACTGTCTCCCTGCCTGTCTCCAAACCTGTCACTCATCATCATCACATGCATGATGATATCAAAACTACAACTGTCAAAGCTCTGACAGCCGTCCTGATAGATTTAAAAAACAGAAGTCATGTGTGATTTAAAGCCGGTGTAGTCAATGATCTGACGTCCTGTTTGACAGTATGAAGAATTCCTGTGCAGCCTTCAGTCTCCGCGTTCAGCTCGTTTCCTGCGCTAAAAAATCTGAAAAGAAACAGATATTCTGTGTGGGCGCCAGGACAGTGAGTGCACGCTGCTTAAGTGCTATCTTGGCTTTGGAAATTGTGGTTTAGGAGGATTATTTTGACAGAAATTGAGAGGGGGAGAGAAGGAGAGTAAGAGACATACAGAAGACACACACGTACAACAAGGGTTCTGCCTGTGCTGATCATGATATAATCTATGAGTAATGTCCTGAAAAAGAGGAGAATGAGTTCCTGTGACAAGTTTTGAGCAGCTAAATATGACTGAGGATACATGACAGCAGTTTTAGTTACACACAGTCTGAGTGGGCTCAAGAATCAAGCCAATCTTATGACAGCCAAAGCATGAGAGGTATTTCATTCTATTACACTCCAGCTCGGTGCTATCTCTCACATTGCTTTGCTGGCAGCTGCAGGGTATTTAAATTAAAAGGTTGATTTCCGCAAAACTTCCCTCAAACATTTTCTAAGAGAAGCTCTCACTTCTGTTTCGATATCCTGGAATGAGTTCTATTATCTCGTGGTGGTTATTTGTCCGGCTCAAGTAAAGCTCAGAACGTCTCAGTTTTCAGTCTCAACAACAAGCGGTGAAATTTGCACTTTGTCCTGAGTCCGCTCTGTGAAGCAGACCTATAAAACTGTTTGTCCTTTGAAGGTCTTGCTGAAATGAACAAGAAGGTCCCCTCCCAATGTACCTTTTTTTTTTTACTCTCTTTAAAGTTCCTCAGCAAACAAGGTGTTGTTTGCTTTGGGACATCTTTAAAAGGCTTAAATTCCTTTTTGTTTTATCCTTGTTGTCTCTTCCATCTGATTACACCTGGACACAATGACTATTATGTAAGATGAGTCACCTTTAAAAGGTGGCATCTATTCTAACATAGAGGTTAATCAAAAATGAATCCTACAGTCTGTAAGACATCTTACAAAAGAAAGTAGAACTTAAAAAGTGTTGCTTGCAGCGCTGCCTGCTGTTCTCTCCAGCATCAAAGTTTAGCTGGATGTTATACTGGGATGACATTTCCTTCATGCTACCACATGAGGGCGTATTGATGGTTAGGCATATGAACTAAAAGACAAGAGTCTCAATTAAAATGACTGAGAAGAAAAGCATCTGTCCTTCTAAAGAGCCAATACTAAAAAAAACAGGAAAAGGATTAGTTCGCTTCGAATAGGAAAAAGCAAATGTCCCTACAGTTATTTAAAGGCCTGCAACACCAGGTGATGCATGTCAAAGATATGGCAGCCGTAAAAGTTTATTCTTTGACTCATTCATCTCAGTCTAGCTTTCCTGAGTCCCAACTAACATTCATGTATTTGTTGGTGATCATTATATCGACTATGTGATTTGGTTTTCTGTCTTTAACATGCCTGAGTTAAAAATAGCCATTAAAATAGACATCCAAAACCAAAACATATTCCTTTTCTGAGCGTATTTGCTTAAAAAATGAGTAAAACATTTTAAATAGATGCTAATTAATTTTCGGCCGATCGACTAATGAATAGATCGACTGATCGTTTCAGCTCTAGTCGTTACCAGCTTATTACACAGGAGCATGTTTTTCATAAATAATTTCTTAATTACATACATTCATACACAATTTCATATTGACTTTTTCTCTTACTTTAATACTAATTTTAAAATAGTAACCTGCAACAATTACGTAGGTATAGGAGCTATGCAGGCGGGCCAATATTTGGAGTGCCATGACATTCTTTTATTGAGAGACAAAGATGAAGAATTTAGATAATTAGTTGACAATAGTTGCAAAAAATGGTGGCCTTATTATGTATTTATTACATTCTTAAAGCAAAATTCCCTAAAGTTGAGTTTTGGGTTGTTTTGGTGGCAAAATTGTTTCCCAGAGGATCACAGTTTGGATCTCACAACAAGAATGTTGACGATGTAATTTTATCCATTAATGATCAACTTTAAGAAGAAAAAAAGACTGGGGGGGGGGGGGGGGTTGGAGGTGTGTTGTGGGTGTGGATACGGTGGGATGCAGGGTGCGGACTCATCCCGGGGGCTGGTGCCACTTTTGGAGTCGCGAGCGGCGCGTATAGTTCATCCGGAACCCCATCTGCCCCCACCCTCTCGCTCTCCCCGTTCCTCTCTCTCTCTCTCTCTCTTTCCCACCCAGTCCTCTATCAGTCCAGGTGGCAGAGCGCACAGCGGCCGTGGGATGCAGCCTCTCATCTCCGACACATGAAGAGCGGAGCTCGGAGCTGCCGCAGCGCGCCACGGCTCCACTAGCTGAAACACCACCTCACAGAAACGGGAAAAATAAACGGCACTTTTGGACTGCGTATAAAAGGATTTACCTGTTCCATCTTCACTTTTTTTTTCTTCTTCTTATCTTTTCCAACCACAAGAGAGCAGAACCAGTTGTGTTCAATGCGCAACCATGCTCATCATCTCGTCTCGCAGTGCGCTGCTGTCCGTCTACTACCCGCAGATCTTCCTCATCCTCACCAGCGGTAGCTACCTGTACGTTTCTTATCACTGCACTTGCTTTATTCCAACACAGTCGGTTTCGTTTGCTAGCGAGGAGCGCATTATGCGTATGCATTACGCGCACATTGGCGCACGAATTACGCATGAATACGGGTTCATCGCACCTTGTTTGTGGCAGGTGTTTTATTAAGAGGAGAAAATGCTGTTTTTTACGCTTTAAAAGTCACATTTGTTTAAGCAATTGTCTATTTGAATCTTATTTGAATCCTTCTTCTTCTGTTGTGGCACGGGAATTCTTATGGATAGGGAAAAATTAGGAGACATAATTTAGAGGACATAGTTTGGAAATGTGTGGCTTGTCTCCTTTAATCACATTTTTTCTCCACAATTCAGTCACTTCATAAGACAGAAAAAGAGCTGCTGGTTTGATCCCCAGAATATGAGCTGTTCTGCCACATTCATTCCAACATTGTGTCATAAATCCACCAGAGTAGCCGAACACTTGAATGAATGAAGCCAATATTAAATCTACAGGATTTTCTTCATGTTCTAATATAAGCGCAGCTGATGAGATAACCTGCTCGCATGGATTTACACATCACACCAGAACCACTTTGTCTGAGGAGCACCTCGTCAGACAAGAGCCGTAATTGGAAAGCAGCATATGGAAAAGAGTCGTACTGGTCTGCCTCATGCTCCGCGTATAGGAGTGGGGGGATGTAATGAGCTCTTTCTTATGGCATTAAAAGACCCAGGCCCTCACAGAGAGAATGATTGCTGCACCATACATGCCTCTCGTACAGAACAAGGGCAGGTCCTGAAACTTTAAATAGCTGTGGTGGTGGTTCATGTTTTCTGTAACACAGAGAGAGAGACGATGGATTTCAACCTATTTCTATAAGTAACTATTGTTCTCTTTCATGTGTAGGGTAAGGATGAATGTTGCAAAGTCTGCTTTTATCTTATTTGTGACCTACAGGCTGTCAGCTGTACTGAAAAGTTTGGCAAAAATGTTATTGCTTATTCGAAGTTTTAGCAATATTTCCCCAAATTATAGCCAATAATGTTCAACAGGAGCACAGAACTCAGTCCAAACTAAATATTCAGCATGTTTTGGTCCATTTTTCTTCTTAATTTCTTCCCATTTTTCCTTGTAAAAACAGTCTGTCTTGAAGTCCCTCTCACGAAACCCTCTTTCCCTCCCTCTCCAGGGCGCTTTCCTCCGTGGTAGCTCTGGGTGCAAACATCATCTGCAACAAGATACCGGGACTGGCCCCCCGTCAGAGAGCCCTCTGTCAGAGTCGCCCTGATGCCATCATCGTCATCGGCGAAGGCGCCCAGCTGGGCATCAACGAGTGTCAGTACCAGTTCCGATACGGCCGCTGGAACTGCTCGGCCCTGGGCGAGAGGACCGTCTTTGGACAAGAGCTGAGAGTAGGTCAGTCTGTTTGAAACTCAGCTTCTTTTGATTTAAGACATATTTAATTATCTCAATACAGACAGAAGGAAATCAGCTAAGTAGTCTGAGAGAAGGGAAGACTTCTTTGGATATTGTTTGGCAATGATATTTGGAGGACAGAGAATGAGCAGAGAGAGATGGGAAAGAAATGCAACTATGGTTTTGGGTTGGATGACAAACACTAGTAAACATTCAGGTCAATCAAACCAAATGTAGACACAGGATGTAGAAAACAAAGGCTTGAGCATGGTTATGGACTGAAGATGTGTTATCAATTAGTCACATACGTCATTTTGGGGTTGCATGTGTCAACGTGATGTTAACTGGCCTAAGCAAACCAATAAGATCCGTTAGATCTAAGAGAATTGTGTGTGGATGAGCAAAGTTCTGCACTGTGGTTTCTTCTCCTTCTTCCCGTATTGTCCTCAAACATCCTGTAACCGTCAGTGGCATCAGAGAAAGCTGCAGCGTGGCTCGACTAAGTGGCATGAAATGGGCTCCGAAACGGATGGCAAAACTTAAATGAAAGCATTTTTGGCATACCACACGCAACAGCCGCAGAGAATTTTCTGCCTTATTTGACACAAAAACTGCAACTCAAAGGCCTTTCTAGTCCCCCAAACTAAATTTAGTCTGTAGTTCATGTGTGTTACATCACTGTGACACACTGTCTCAGCAAAGCAGTGGTAGTCTAACCCGTCTTCTGAATCAAACACACGCTAACACATCGATCTGGTTTTAATTCAACATTCTTCCCAGTTTTATTTCCTCACAGACGCCTGTTTGCTCCTAATGTGAACCTCTTATATAAATTGTGTTGCAGTCCGAAATGTTTTGTTGCGGTCTTGCTGTGGGTTTGGACCCATGTTTAATCTAGCAGCTCTGGGAGCAATCACTTTCTTTGACACGAGAGACGGGCAGACAGACGTCTGGATCCCTTTAGTTCTTTTGTCAGAGGAAATGTCTCTTTTCTCTTGTGGTGTGTAAGCGAGCTCGCAGGGACACTTAGGGCCCAGTTATGATCCACATGTCCTCTTCATGCTGGCAGTCTGACTTAATAAGAACTCCCTAGAAGACTAAATGTGACTAGAAAGATATAGCGCTATAATTGATGTAAAAGAGAAACATTAGCATGTCAGATTTCCTGTTTCAGTACGATTGGTTTGCTATCTCTGTTCATGTTTAAAAACAGGAATGAAAGCCAGTGCCATACCCCCTCTTGTGTCTCTAACATACCATCCACCGCTTGGTTTGATTGGCCTGCCGGGCCTGTGAGCTCATTAAGCATTGAGAAAGAGCAGAGAGATTCATGCAAACCACTAATTGAAGTCAGCTCCAGCAGCTGGATGGCAACAATGGAGCCCGGCATGCGCTGCTGTACAATCAAAACAAATCACAGTCAAGGAGATGGCTGTTTGGCTGTGGCATGCGCCTGATGCCTTGAGAAATGCTCACCATACAATACATCTGAATGGGTCGCGGATTTAGCCTGATGAGAGAAGACTTCAGAGTTTGTTATGAGTTATGGACCTGGGGAACCGCAGGCCCGATGGTTTCTGCGAGTAAGTTTGTCAGGTTGGAGAGGAGCCATTAGAATCGCCTCTACCAGAGACGCGGCATATTAATACTCTGAGCTGAAAAAAAAGGCCTTGCATTATCCTGATTGGGGAGGGAGGGTATCCTCTTACCAATCATAGTGCCAATAAATTCATTTCCTCCTCCACGCCATAAATAACAACGTGTTTATTCTGAAGGTCAAATGGTGACATACAAAAGCTTGGAAATGGGCGCATCTCAATCGAGCCTGGCCACAGATTATTTCAACATGCAGCACAGCGGTATCATTTGCCATAATAATGTGGACCGCCTAAGATGGTCGCAGAATGACACTCAAGCCGCGTGAGAAATTCCATTGATGAAAAACATTAAGACAGCAACTGTGTGAGTGGAAGATCCAGAAGAATGCTCCTCTAGTCAGCCAGTAGATGTCACTTGTGTTTGCTACACTGTAGTTATTATCATTCTTTCAGTGACTGACTGCTGATGCAGATCAGGGATCTGAAACAAGGCATGAGTAAAAATCTGTGAGTTAGTATGAGATCATATAGATGCTGATTAATGCTCTTCAAAGGTAGCGTCTAATATCCAGCCCTTTTTATCTGCCTATTCAAAGTTAACTAAGGCTGAAAAGAGTAATATAATCTCCCACTGAAGTTGTGTGCCGATACTTGACACTGATAAATATCGGGTGTGGAGGACTTTTGCTGGAAACTTGTCAGATAAAAAGCTGAAATAACAAAGAGGTACTTAGTTGCATACCTACATTTATGTCATTAAAGGGCCAACACTAACGTACTCTACAAACTGACCATGCACAATATCACATAGTTACAAATATCACCAAGTTACGACTATGACACAAGACACATATTGCAGAATGACAAAGCAGTCAATTCAAACATACACACACCCTCTCTCACAACCACACACACATACTGGCAAAGAAATATATGTTGCTCAAGTTAAAGCAGGGATATAAAATCACCTATAAATCACTGCCTCCAATGTGCAAGCAATCTAGTAGTAGTCGAGCAACTTAGTATTGTACTTATATGAGTTGTAAGACTTCTGTTAATTATTCATCATCATTAATTTGCATTGCGCCTGTATTGGAAAGCCAGGGGCATAACATGTAATAAATATCCCTGTCCAGAATCGAACCGTGCAGGTACGTGGTGTGCACCTGAATGGATAGGCTACTAAGGATTTTATTTATTTTGCCTGAGTAGATCGTTTCTTAGGACTTTGCACATGTTCAAGTCTCTATACCTTGTATAAGTTTGATTGCATTTTTTGGATGGAAAAGAAGAAAGAAGAAAAGACCATATAAGCCAGAATAAGTGTAAAAAACTGTCTTACAGGCCTTCAAAATAAAACTTATATGGTAAAAATTGAAACAGTGGTAGATGAGTTACACTGAGGTTTAATCTTTTGTGTCAAGCTTCATAAATTCCGATAATGCAGTTGTGCATCTTTCATTTGAAGCTGAGGCCTTCTAAATACCCAGTTGTACGTACCCAGGTGCAGAATTTAAGGTTGAGAAAATTACTGTTATTAATAATTGTAATCATATTAATAAGTTATGTGTGACTTTGCACTATTTCTACTCAGATTGTATTCAGATTGTGCTCTCTCTCTTCAGGCAGCAGGGAGGCAGCATTCACTTATGCCATCACCGCAGCCGGAGTTGCCCACGCGGTGACCACAGCCTGTAGCCAAGGCAACCTCAGCCAGTGCGGCTGTGACCGCGAGAAGCAGGGCTACCACGACCGAGAGGAGGGCTGGAAGTGGGGGGGCTGCTCGGCCGACGTTAAGTACGGGGTGGAGTTCTCGCGGCGCTTTGTAGACGCCCGGGAGATCAAGAAAAACGCCCGGCGGCTGATGAACCTGCACAACAATGAGGCTGGGCGAAAGGTAACGGCAGCAAAGTCGATGTGACTGCACTAGGAACAGATTTATAAAACTATATCTTTTTTGGGGGTTAAAGGATAAAAACATACAAAAATGATGAGCTTAGGTGCTCAAAAATCAAAATGAAAATGTATGCACTTTTCGCATCCACTTCAGGCTCAGTCACCTGTCAATTTTATCATCTGAAACTCTTTCTATGGCATTATAATATAAATGTGTCCCCAACCACAATGTAACTTTATACGAATACGGTTGCACAACAGGTCTGGTCAGTTTTCTCGCCATTATGTGGTCTGAGGAAAGGTAACGTTAATTAGAGACTACAGTTTTGGGGTATGAGCTTTCTTCCCCAGTATTTGACATAAAGTTGGCAAACCAGCTGGTGTGCTGAAAATTGAAGTGTCCGCAGAAAGCTTACCAGAAGAGAGAACGATTTGCTATTAAGTGCTTCCAATACAAGCCATGGATGTGAATTTAAAAAGAACGTCCCATGTATGCGTCCCACAGAATTCATTTTTAGTGTTAATATCTCTCTTAATGTCCTTTTCTACTCTCTATGATCAGATCCTGGAGGAGAGGATGAAGCTGGAGTGTAAGTGTCACGGCGTGTCTGGTTCCTGCACCACTAAGACCTGCTGGATCACCCTGCCAAAGTTCAGAGAGATTGGTTACCTGCTGAAGGAGCGCTACAGCGACGCAGTTCAAGTGGAGCCAGTCCGCGCCTCGCGGCTCCGCCAACCCTCCTTCCTACGACTCAAAGAGGCTCGAGGCTACCAGAAGCCCACCGACACGGACCTGGTGTACCTGGAGCGTTCGCCCAACTACTGCGAAGAGGACACAGCCACAGGGAGCACGGGGACACGGGGCAGACTGTGCAACGGCACCTCGACCCTCACAGACAGTTGTAACGTGATGTGCTGCGGCCGGGGATACAACACGCACCACTACACGCGCATCTGGCAGTGCAACTGCAAGTTCCACTGGTGCTGCTTTGTGAAGTGCAACACCTGCAGCGAGAAATCAGAAGTGTTCACCTGCAAGTAGAGAAAGAGGAGATGGAGCAGGGGAGAGGCTGGGGCAAACGGACAATGGGTGGAGGTTAAAGGGGTTATGACAAAGTGGAATTTGAAGTGAAGGACTTGGAAATATTTATTCAACTATTTGCACATTTTTACACTCTATTTTGGGATTCTTTAAAGAAAGGAAAAGATGTGAAGTTTGAAGAATTCTGAACAAAAAAAGAAAATATTTTCTCGCCTGTGGTACTAAACTGTAGCATGATGCAAACATGCTGCAGCTGAAAGGATTCGAAATTCTTTGTTTGCTTTAAGCAAAGCAACATTTGGAAGACAACATCTTGTGAAGATGTTACTTACAGATGTCACGCCCAAGAGGAAAAACAACGAGGGCTTTTGTGGGATTTTGGAGAAAAAGGCGCTTCAGACTGCCGTGAAAGGCTCCGGATGAAGATGAAAAGACGGCAGTGGAATACTTTTAACTGTATGCTCACACTGTATTCTGTTTGAACACTGAAATAAATCTAATTATTTATGTAAAAAATATCTTTCATACCTAAAGTCTTGTAGGACGGATAGCAAACTCAATTGATCTTTAACACTTTCCCTTCTTTTATGATTGCTACTGATACATTTCAAGCTGGGAGTAATCACATTGTAGTGAAACTGGGGTACATTTACAGCCACTAGACAGCTAATTTTCTGCTATTTCCATATGTCCATTAACTGTTATGTATTTGCTATAATGTAGTTATTTCTCTTTTTCACTCACATTTCTTCCTCTCTATCACTAAGTTTGGGGATTGCGTTGTTGATTGCTGCGCTGACATCTCTCTCACGGACACATTTCTCCCCCAACAGCCCAGACCTTTTGTTATGCCGTGAGCCAAAGAGGCAGAAAATATTCCCATACTATTTTAAGCATCCAACGTGTCAGTTTGAGCGCCACTTTCCATCCTGACTGTGTTCATCGTTTTGTTTTCAGAGGGCTCTTGACTTCTGAGAAAAGCATGTAAGCTTCATTGGAACTCCATAGAGGTGCAATCAGGTTCAGATACATCCAACATTCCCATGAACGGCAGAGACGTGGAATTCCACATCACGGCCTCTGCTTACACAAGGCCTTCCAGCGCGGTTTAGGCCTGCCTGGGTGGATGGCATGTGCCTTAACCACACAGAAGGGGGTACGAGAGGATCAAAGGCCTAAGAGCTATTTTTGGACAGCACCCTTAATGTATTCAGAAATGTTTATTTAGGGTTTATATAACTTACAAAACAATTTGAAGAGTATATTTTTATATGAGGAACGTGGCACTTTATGTCATTTATAGATGGAAATGAAAGTCACTATTTACAAGTGTTTTTTTTCTAATGTCATTGTTTTCAGATTTGAAAGCTATAAATTATTTGGAATTTCTGTCTTTTATCAAGTTTCCTAAATTGTAAATACTCCACGTGTTTTTCAAAGTAGCCCAGATTGTCTATCTCAACACGATCGTTCACATTTCAACGTAGCTCAGAAAAGCTGAGAGATTCATTAAGTGTTGGAAAGTAAAGGAAATGTTGTGGAAGTGATTGTTAAACATTTGCGAGTTGATAATACTTTGTTAGCTTCAGAAACCAACTGGTCGTGCAGCTTTCAAACAATACATTCTGTGTTTCCAGCGGCCTTCACAGCTCTTTCAGACACCAGAAACAACAATGCTTCCTCAGAGCGTAGTTGTAACTTCACATACAGCTCATTTAAGTGACATTATTTGTTCTGTGGCAACATCAAAGTCTGCATAACTCACACATGTTCAACATGGACAGTTGTATTTTCTTTTTTACCAATAAAATTTGAGCATCTTTTTTTTTTTTACGCCTATCGAGTTTCATTGTCACATTTAGCCTTTATTGGCTTTGTTAAAATCATTACAAACAGATGTTTTGTCACATTCAATACTTTATTAAGCTTAATATAAACATATTATTTGACCCAAACATGAAGTATATACTTTACACCCTGACAAAGTTGTTTTTTGCTGAAGGCGAATATCAAATCAGAAGGCACAGATACAATATAGTAGAGGCCTGTGTTATAAAATGCTGATATGGGAAACGCAGGAACTTCTGGCCCCGGCCGATGTGGGACTAATGTGTTAGGAGGTGAACAGACGGCCGCGACCGTGCCACCTCATTCAGCCCGGCTGACTCGCACAGCCTCTTTCCTGTGGGGCTGAAAAGCATTGCAGCCAGTCAGCCGAGCGCAAGTAACAGCTGTTTTGTTAGCTGTCTGAAATCCTGGGGACCGGAACCGCATAAGCTCCCCTCACTATGCCGGCGGATTGAGGGGAGAGTCCAGCCGATTGTTTCAATACATTTTGTCATTAAAAATCAGAGGCAGAGCAAACAGGGTGGAGCAGGGTGTGGGCAGGCCTGTAAAGCACTACATTGTTGAGGTGTCAGGACCATTCAGCTTATCCAGCAACAGGAGGAGCAGGGAGGGATGTCATTCTGCAGACTAATGCTTCTGGTCTGATTCCCTCACTCGATCATTCACCCCATCATCTATGGATGCAGAATAGCTATCAAAAGAATAAATACACACGCAAACACGCGGCTACAACCTAATAGAAAGTACAATACTAACTCAATCTTAAAAAAAAACTAAATGTGAAACTAAAATGCAGCTTGCTTTTTGCAGAGAAAGTGTTCTAAGGTGTAAAACATGAACTCAATGATGTGAGTGTAAAGATGGTTATTGACCTATGATGCATGCCATATTTATCTATGGAACTAGGAACTATAGGATTGAAATAGAAGATTAAGAATAAGATGAAGAATAAGATAATATTCACTAGACTATGTTAAGTGTTAAACTCATTACTGTTATTACCTAATACAAGAAGCATTGCAAAAGCAAGCAGTGAGAAGCTCTTACTTTATACTGAGTATTGATTTCAAATGAAAAACATGCATAGCATTAGTTTGTTATTCATTTTAGTAGTGCATTTTTCACTCACATGTCCCACGTTGACTATATTAACAGTATTATGCCCTTTAGATAAGCAGTTATTTTACGCCCTTTGAGTAAGGAAAGAATCCTTTGTTCTTCTCGCAAAGACACCACCATGTTAGTAGAAAAGGCGGTGAGGGGGTTGATTACATCATGTTTTGGTCATTCTCCGTTTCGTGGTTACTGCAGAAGTCACTATGGGCCTGGGATTAAAACCCCAACCCCTGCTGGTAACATCAGTGTCTGTGAAAAGTGAAAAGCCACAGACACTGTGGTGCCCTTTGTCTTTGGATTAAACCACAAAGGATCAGCCTTGCCAAAAGGTGCCAGCATGTGCTCGCCTCTCCCAAACTCTTCATTTCCCAGACTCGGGTCAAGACAAAACAAGAGCTCCTAGTTGTATACCAGGGGGACCCTATGGGTCTTTTGTGTACCAAGAATACCTTAAGCCGCATTTGGGCATTAGTGCAAGCATTTCTGAGGTAGAAAAGTAAGTTAGGCATACTTCTCTCATAGAAATATCTCATTCAAAAGCATTTTTTTGCTTAATATGTCGGCAGTGTGGCTGTCAAACATTCTGGACAGGCACTGACGCAGGTGTTAGTGGACAGGTCATTCACCCGCAAATGAAGCTTAAGTATTAACATTATTGAGGCCTGTAGCATAACATGAGTACATGTTCATACAAGCGTATATGTGTGTGCATGAACTTTAATCCTCTCTTAATAAATACTACGCATGATAACCTGCCTGTGGGTGGAGGACCTCCACTCTCTCGCTGCTCCTCTAAGCATTTTAAGAGTCCTTCCTCACAGGTTTGAGCAGCAAGCTTCCATCTCGCTCCTCCACCAGGAAACCCAACTCCTTGAGCGCAGAGTAGTCGGCAGTGCCACGGCGTTCCAGGGCAGCCACCAGCTCCTGGTTCTGCATGTTGTGTTCTAGGAGGTTCCTGATGGCAAAGATAGCCCACTGGCTGATGACTAGAGGCATCAGGTTAAGGACAGGAACGTCAGGATTCAGCTTTGAGAGAATTAAATGTTGTCATGTATTAAAAGATCCAAACATGAACAGTGTAAGCGGGCTTTTGATCATTAGGAGTTCATTAATTAAACAGCATTTGTATAGGAAATACTTTGTCCTAAACTGAATGGCTGTCTACAGACTGGGTGGGCACAGAGCTAAAACCACAAGAGGCCTAATTCTCTTTTGCAATAATTCATCAACTGTTTAGAAATGGGTCAGCAAACTGACTACAATATGTAATAATAAATATCAGCGTATATGAATAGTGGCATTAAAATGTGCCAGAAGCCACCGACCCCCCTAGCTGGCTACTTTTTTCCTCCTGGCCGACTACTCTATACGTTTTATGGAAAGCCCAGTATATAGATATAAGGTAGACTATACGCTAACCGTGGTACATGCAACACAGACCAAACATATCTGACTCAGTATGTCAAACTCATGACCGCCTGGTAATTGCCTCAGGTCACTGAGTACGTGCAGAGGCCGACAAACAAATGAGCTTCACAGACAGGTTATGTTTTGTGACACAAAACATTCTCAGCTCACCGCTCTCAAGTTACCCGCATAAATCCATAAACATTTTTTCCTAACACAATCTTTTTCCAAAGAGAAACAAATGCTGACACCTACATTAAATTGGTAGATGAGTGTGTGAGTGTGTGAACAGTGTGTGCGTACGAGTGTAAGTATGCATGATAGAGGGGCAAAGGGACAAACGCTTGGCTCAAACTATTGACCTGGTTAAAAGACACCCTGGCACGGTGTCCACACATTAGCTAGCTAATCTCTATTTATAGATTCTACCTAGAAATGTAGAAGCTGTAGGCAGGGACGTGGACTATAGGGATGGCAAGTGTTCTGGTTTCCATTTGTGCTACGCTTGTAGTCCGAGTAATATTGGCCAATCATGTATCAGCAGGCTGCGGCATATGCAGGAAAAACAGTCCGTATGGAGAGCAAAAGCAGATGGAACAGTAATGGCCGTAATAACATCCCGGCTCCCATCAGTGGCTATCTGACAACGATTTATCCTCTTATTAATCTCTATAAACACACATCTGCAGGTAAGTTCAGCTAACAATCTGTTCTAGATCTAAAATTCAACTTGAGATAAATTCCTTTGACACGGCGTCACGAAAGCCGTTCAGATTTCTTGACTTCCTCGAATGCATCAGAAGTGATGGATCCGACCTCCGTTCAACAAACGAGCATTTTAAAAGTTTTGTTCTCCTCTTGATGACAGACCTGACAAAGCTTCATTTTTACTTTTTTACAAATCTGCATCATGGTGTTGATGGTTGGTAAGAGCCGTTAATTAAAGTAAATCACAAGAAAAACGGTTTAGTTTTCTCTAAACAATGCAGCACGTGGAAAATGAAGTCTTGACTGGAAGTCATTTATTGCTAACCGCGGGCTACATGCTCGGCATGTTCACCGTTGTCCCCAAAGGCTATATCGTCATCAGACTATAGCCGATGGGATCCCTGATTGCTAGCTAATACGAACTGGTAGGTAGCAGCATGCCCAGCTGGGGCAGAGATGAAAATGATTCAGGAATTGGGAGCTCAGTGACCAGCAGTGCACTTCAAATATTTCTGTGTTCAAAAAGTCAAACTGATGTGATAAAGGGAACCAAGAGCAAATCATGTACACGCCACCCAATTCTAGGTCATGTTTATACCAAGTTGTTAGTGGAGCCGTCTTTCTGAAGCGTGCGCTGTTTTGTTTTTGTTGTGTCAGACATGTTGAGTGAAGCGTAGCTGTAGTTGGTGATTTTGTATTGAAAGGCATTTATAATACTCAGCCCCTCATGAATGTTAATGAGGTCTGACAAAACTTTTGAACCACAAATGAAAATGTGATCTAAAACAAAGCATCACAGTGGTTAGAATTATTACCATGGAACTGAGGTAACTGTCGGATATAGTGACAGACTAGACTTTAACGCTCTACAAAACAACAAGTATCTTTTCCAAGAAGCACCAAAAGACTTCAATGATGACATAAAGCAGACAGTCAACACTGTTGATCAGCTTTAAGTAAAGATGTACTAAAATGTGGCTGAACAGTCTGTGAAAATTTCAACAAGTTGAGACAGCATATTTGCAAACAGTGCAGCAATCAAACTCTCTTTACACAGCTTCCCTGTGTAAACATGCCAAATTCAATTGTAAAAAAGTGCCAGGATTAGATACACAGTGACTTGGGGGCATAAATATAAAATGATGACTTGAAATATATGTGCATAAACACAGACATAACAGTATTTCCAGACCATCAACTTCTGTAAACAAAGGATACATGGGTTGTTGCTGTCTATGTTGCAGTTGTCCAAGATGAGGGGGATGCCTTCCAGTTCTCTCACCTGAGGAGACAAGTGAAGTCAGATGTGAAAAAAGGACCCTCTGTGGAAAACAAGTAGAGAAAGTATTTCCCTTAAAATAATAAAGATTTAAAAGACAGCAGACAGCACTGCTTGACAAAATCATTAAAGAGAAAATAAATGTATTTAACCTTAGTGTCTCTGTCCTTAACAGAGCCCCACATCTATACAAAAGCAGCAGTGTGGTTGTGGGTTAGTTTAAGAGCGTCACAACAGGGTGATCTGTTCTTCATCATGTGCTTCATTCTATAGGCTTAATTATTTTCTTTGCTTGCTGTTGCCCTCCATTTGCCGCTGTGGTTTCCTCATACTGGAGCGAGCTGTAGAACATTACAAAGTGCTGACTTTCACAAAATGGAAATGTCATTTATGTTGTCAAAGAAACACAGTCGCTGACTAGTACAAGCACCCAGCTCTGCTTTTTCCACTTTAGAAATGATGGTCTTAAGCTGCTAACATTTTGTCCAAACCCATAAAGAGATGAAAAACAAGCAACTGGAATCTGTCTTCAGCCCGGTACATACAGTTCAGCACAGTGCATATGCACATCTGAAATTACAATCTCTCCCAAAGGTGAACAGAATGACATTTGGTTTACTGGAAGAGATCTTAGTGAAAACAGATATGGGGTGATTTCTGACCACTGACAGACCGCAGATCAGCATCCATAAATATTATACAGAGGCCAACTGAGGGTGGCCATCCCACAAGCATTCCACAAATCTGTTTCTATTAAGTAGGACTGAGTCTATAATGTGCCGCAGAGAGAGGCCAACTCCTCCCCATCCGCTTTATTATCTATCTGTGCTTTCTCTTAATAGAGAGATGCTGACAGATGGCAATGGAGGGAAACTGATAAAAATCACTAAATCGAGGGAGGGAACGTTTCACATTTCAGTGCAAACCAAGTTGTTATGTTGAGAGAACTTGTAAGCTTGCAGTCATAGAGACACATGGTCTCATGCTACATTAGACATTATATTCATTTGCAGTGAGTCCTCAGGAGATCATGTGGTTTGTTACAACAGCTAATTACTGGCACTTGTACTCAACAAATGCTAATTTAGTCCAGAGATAGGTCTGTCAAAGCAAGATCAGGAGGGCCTCCTAGACTGCCTCTTGACCTATGACCTCATTGTGTTAGACTGATTAAGGGTGCTTACTCAATCTTAAGAGACCTAAGATGCCATTTGAAGAGGGACATGAGTGGATAAAAAGGAGAAAACGCCTAATGAATAACAATACCAACCAACAACAATCTCATTCTAGCTCTTCTCAGTTTCTTTCTTTTTCCTTTTCTTAATTTCTCCAGACCTTAATTTATTGAGGATTTTGGTTATATAACAAAATGATGGTCACTTTAAAGAATCTAATTTCCATTACATCTTCCTTATTTTTCTAATGGCAGATATCTTTCCTGAATATGGTGTAAATGATGGAAAAGCATATAACCGTAGAACTGGAAATTGTGCTTCCTAACACCAGTTTACAACATATGGAATGAGGTGGCAGAGGAAACCTACCCATGACGTATGGCTACATCTATTACTTTAAAAATTAAAGGGGCCATATCATTTGAATGGATACTCTTATATTTTGCATTGGTTTTTACATATATGGGTGTTTATTGTTCACAGTGAAAAAGTGAAAACTGTATAATTCTGTGTTTTTCCAGAATGACATTTTAAAAAAAAAAAGTAGCCTCTGAAATGCGCCGTTCAGAACAGCTGCAGGTTTCTACGTAGAACCTTGCTTTCGCTGAAATTGACCAATCGTCATTCACCGTTGTTCACCTCGTGCTGCCAACTTACCATTCCAATACCTCCTGGTGATTCTGGCTCGTACGTATAAGGCGGAATAACCGATCCTAGAGCAGCCATGTTTTCTACAACTTTGGAGTGACAGTGCAGTGGCCGCTCCCCCACGTGGGGGAGGAGCTACGTGGCCACTCAGCCAATCGTGGCTAAGGTCTAACCTTTGAATGGCAAAACGGCTTGTTCGTTTCAGGAGGAAGGAGAGGCTCCGAAAAATAATCAAATTCAATATGTATACAATTTTTAAAACAAAAAAAAATTGAGCTAAAATATGTCCCCTTTAATCATATTAATTCACAAATATCCATTCACTCATTTCTACCAATAAACAGCATGTAAAGATGTAGCATCAGCATAATTACATGATGGATATGGTGTAATTTAAGGTTGCTAATTAATTACTCAATGCATGTGGTTGCTTTCACCCATAATTGTTTGCCCATTGGGTTCTGTTTGTTAGAGCTGGTGTGAAAGCTGTCAGTCAAGCTCAATGGTAGGCTAAATTGCTTTATGGTTACAGCCGTCGTTTGTTTGTATTAAATACATGTGACCAAAAACTGAACAAGCAATAAAAGGCAATTATATACATGTTTTACTCATCCATCCATTAGTCCCACACCTTGTTCTGGTTGTTGGTATTGCTGTGACAGAGGTTCCCTATCAGCCTGATGAGGTGGGCCTTGAAGCTGATGACAGGAGATTGGGAAGAGTCTCCATCTCCACCGAAGGAAGAGAAGTTTTGAGCAGAACTGAAGATATTCTTACTCGCCTTCCCTATAGCATGAACCTGCTTCAAGAGCTCTGCAGAGAAAATGTAAAGGGTGAAGAGCAGGAGAGCACATACAGAAGTCAGTTGAAGAACAAGACAAAAACACATTTTATTTCCTGAAAATTGGGTTCAAGCATCTACAGCCAAATACTGAAATTAGGAATTTGATTTCTACAGAAGCTAAATCTAATTTAGACATTTTGTATTGCAAAAGTCATACTTATTAAATCTCTGCTCAGTTTTTATTGCCTGCCAACATAAGCCATGAGTTGAGGAATCCTTATTTGTTTTCTGTGCACAATCTGATGGGGATCTGGATCTGCCACAGAACCATATTAAAAAGTGTAAATTGTGCACAGATGACATGTTTAGCCATAAGTAGGCAAAATCTCACACACAAACTCCTTTTGTGAAGCTGTTTCAAGAGGTTATGTGGGTGTGCGTTCTCATTTACCAACAGTGGTCACTAGAAGATCTGGATGGTCCTGTAGGAACATAAACTGCTTGAGGTCTGAGGTCATCTCACAGAGCACATCCAGCAGACTGATCACTGTCAGTGCCTCCTGCAGGACCTACAGGGGATTACAAACAACAGGTGAGACATGTGGAGAAGGATTTTGTGTGAGGTAAAGAAGGGGACATTATCAGTACAGAATTAGAAAATAAACACTAAAAAAAAGGTCTCGATACATTGCCTAGTTACTTCATGAGTGAAATAACACCAACTACAGTTCACACTCGTGCCTTTCAAGGCCTAAGAAACCCCACATCAGCCCAGTGTTCTATCTGTACCTCATCACTAGAAGCGGAGCCAGTTGCGAGTGTCAGCACAGCTCCACAACCTTTATGGAAGGAACTAGCCAGGAAACGAGCCACACTAGGAGGGATGCCACATTCCTCTGTGTCCTCTTCTCTTAGCTGGGCAAAGAGCAGCTCTAAAAGAGTAACTCTGGAAAACACGAAAAAACACTCTAATGAAACATTTATGAAACCTTTTAATATTAGACATTTACAGTCAAGTTAATCCTCCATTATGTTTTACTATAGAAAGTAAATCTCCATGGTGACATTTAGTTTGTGTCACTCCATTTAAAGTAAAGTACCTTTCATGGTGAGACATCCCTGAGTACATGCTCTCCACCAGAGCTGAAGACTTGAGGAAATGCTGGGTAGCAATTAGAACCCTGTAAATGCATGAAAACCAAATAAATACTTCGCCAACAAAAAGTAGAAGATTTCTTGAAATTATACACACTTGATAAACTCTTATGACATAATTGCTTAACACACATCGACACAGACACACACTCTTACGTCCAGTCCAGGTCAGGTTGGGTCCTACAGAGCTCCATGACCCTGAGAGCAAGCTGGATGTTCTGTGGATCAGACATTTCTTCCACCTTGGGTTCATCAAGACATGTGTTGAGTACCATGGAGGCGTAGTTTACCGCCTTCTCATCATCAGCACTGAGCAGCTGCCTGTTCAGACATGTTGGGGTTTACTCAATGGACAAATGTTTATGGGTCCGAGCTAAAGCCTTCACAAACAAACATACTGAAACATAATGTGTTTAATTATAAAAAAACAGGACTTTATATGGTCTCAGAAAAACTTTTAATTTTAATATAAGATGCCTGTGGTTACTGTAAAAACACAGGGTTCTACATATTATGTGAACTATAGCCCATGAGCCACCAGGATGCCCCTACAAAAAGTTAATTAAAACGTTACGATCAAAACAGAGAGAGTATTATTAGAATTTTATGTAACAGTGTAGCAAAGTGTGATAAAACATAGCTGCGACTGTGCACACAAAACTTACAGGAGAAGGTTTGGGAAGCTCAGCTGCCAAATTTCATCTTTACACATTTGGTTTCCAACCGCTAAGTTACCGAGGAACTGGATCCCACAACGAAGAGCTGGGCCACAGAGGATGATTTCAGAAAAAGATCAGAATCAAGCAGATGACCGAAAAAATTTGATTAACTTATTTTGGATCAATAATCTCATTTAAACTTACGTTCAAATATGCCATCTCTGCTCACCAAATTAGTGTTCTGAAAAAAGCTCAGAAGTTTGAGGGTGACATTGATGAAACCAAGCTCCCTAGAGAAAAAAACAGAATTTTGTTCATATTTGTTTACAATAATAACTTGAAAACAACACAATACAACAGCATTGTAAAAGGCAAACAACCATGGAACATACAAAGTTGAATTCTTGTTGAGACAGACTCAAAAATGTATTTTTTCAACCCTAAACAAATTTTCCAAACCAGACAGTTTTTACAAATATATCTTTCTGATATTCCTTAGTTTTGAGATCTTTGAGGCTAAAAACCACCCTTTTCCTACTTTCCCATTTCCACCTTCTCATATACAGTGCATTGTATGTAGACTTACCTGAGAATACTTTGGTTGCGAGTGTTTTGGACACAGGCGTTCCTTTGAGCCCTGAAGCACTCAGCGGTTAACTGGAGCTGCAGGGCACCAGACCCCAAGTCCTCATCCTCAGCCTCAGCCTGCAGCTCATCACACAGTCGGGACAACACCTTGAAAAGGCTGGAGAACGCCTCCTCTTCCACTGCATCTCTGGGAGCGGAAAGTTGACCACCAAAAAAAAGAAAGGAAGGCAGCACAGTTAGTTTAGTGCAAAGGTACGCAAGCCCATGGGCAACCAGGGGAGAGTAGTTTCATTAGACCTAACTCTTCACGGGAGGCATATAAAATCGTCTAACACAGGTGTAACTAACAGTATCAAATACCTTCAATAATTCATCATTAGCAACACCTGTGCTTTTCCAGCTATTACAAGTCAAAATATCTAAATCCTCAAAGAGCTTAGACACTCCAGGCTGAATTGCCCCATACCTCAACTTACTGTTCTATTTGTACAGAAAGGATATCAATCGGGCCTGAATAATATGATAAGGTGGATCCGTTAGGAGGGGCTAGACGGTTATATTTGACAGTACGTAGCTAACGGACTAGCTTAGCTGATAGCCTAACACCCGCAGTCTGTACTTAAAAAGGTAGTAAAATACTTTGTCCGTACCTGTATTCCTTGTCCCGTAACGCAGACGTAAATGTTTTTAAAACCAGCAGGTGCTCAGGGCAGTGTTTTTCATTCAAAATACCAGCTATAGACGCTGAAAGGTCCAAATTGCCGTTGGTGGAAGCTGCCATGTTTGCTTTCTTCATGCGTGTGGGCGGGACTTCCGCATAAACTGCTGACACGATATTGGTTGAATTCAGAATAGAGGCGGAGTCAGAGCATGTGCTGCTGTTTTCACACTCAAAACCAGTCCTCTGTGGAACATGACAGTTGTAAGAGCCAAAAACAAAGACACTGGAGAGCGATCAAACATTTTTTTTTATTATTAGTAAAAGTTGATAAGTAATTACTTATTGGCACTAAAGCTAATTAAACGAATTAGTTATTATTAGATTTTAGATTTCAGATTTTCTATTTTTTGTCTAGTCTCTTCTTTTTGACACAGTATATAGTTGTTTTTTTTGGGGGGGTTCTTTGTTTTAAATTATAGTATTGTTGTGTTTTTTTGGTTTTTTTATTGTTTTCTTTGAAACTGGGACCTGAGTACCTAATTTTGCTCCATCCCATTTACTAACATGCTCTGAAGTGAGAATAAACCTCCTTGAATCCTTGAAAGATATACCACATTGTCTTTCAGTGTTACTGACAAATTAAGTTTCAAAAGAGAAATTCAGGCAGGTAAAATGTAAAACAGTGCATCTTTCTAAGAATGCACTGTTTTATATTATATACTGTATGTAAAGGGGTTTTACAAGTTAACTTATAGCTATGCTATTGGTTAATTACTAATTAACATATGTTGTATAGATTCATTTCTAATCTATTTACGCAATTTACTTCTTTACTTGAGATTCATCTGCATGTTATCTTTATTGTCTTAAGAAAAGCTATGCAAGATGTTGGAGAAGACTTTTACAAATAAACTTTTAACACAGGTCTTGAAACATATACATATATCCACCATGAGATTTATATAAGGTGATTGAGAGTGTTATTTGTTGATCACAATATAAATAATTTAATTCAGGTCCAATGTGTAGATATACTTAAAATACCTACAATATTACAACCAAAAACTGCGTAGAAATTTGTACAGACTGTGAGCTGCAGCTGCACTCACATCTGAAATCCATTTAACCAAAGCAAGTTTTAAGGGTCTACAGATCAATTTATTGAGCCCAGAGAAGTTGAGGAGCAATTGTTGCAGCTGCAACAACAAGGCCTAAGCACAAGCCTTGGGGATTTTCATGTAAAGTGGCAAATTTAAGATTAAACTATTTTCCTGCGTATGGTTGTCCCCTGTGTTTTCACTGGCTAGGCACAGCACGGCAGTGGTGAAAGGCAGAATCGATGTGGAAGAGACTTGATTATGGATGGTAAGAAGTATCCACCTCAAGCAATTTGTCAGCTTTAAGATGAGGTATTCAAAGAACCACACATTCCCAGTATAGGAGTCCCATTATTCACTCTTTGAGTGGAATAACTGGAAATATCCTCACAAACTGGAAGTGGTATGGCATGATGGGGAATCTTAAGAGTTGAGTTACAGGAAAAACATGAAATACTATCAGATTTTTGTTATTCTGGAAAGCTCATTTATGCTTACTAGAAGACGGTTGGTTTAGTCTGCAGTGGTAGAAGATCTAGCTCTTTTAAGTACTTGTTATATTTCATCGTTGTAATCTGCAGATGGACCTACAGTCTGATGGCGAAAAAAAACCCCATTCAATAATTAAAGCAAGTCCATAGATGAAGCATTTCATTATCAAATGAAGCATGTTACATCTGGTCAGAAAAACTGATTGAATTGAGCAAATATGAAGCAGTTCCACAGGTCAACCAACAGTCTATCATAATGGCACTTATGACTACAAAATTTAAGTTAAACAGGGTCAGGTAGACAGATGTTAAGAATAAAAAAACGATCTTGTATGTATAATAATATTTCAGTAAAACAAAACGATTTTGTTGTGTAACAAAATCCAATACTTTGATTTTTGAATGAATACTACAACATTGCTGTCAACCCCAGCTGTAAATGTTAGCTAACATACTAAGATGTTAAACATAATGAACACATCTTATTAATACATCCATGAGTAAACTTGCTAAACATTAACTATTAATTATTAAGGACCTTGTAATAAGTGTTAATTAATAAGTAAATAAGACCCTTATAAGTCTAAGATGCTTATTAACATTATATATATGTTAATAATAGTATCATAATCTTGTTTATTGGAAATTATAAGATATTTATAAGCACTTACAAGAAACTTGTAAACGATGTATAAACAATTTAAGAGCATTAATAAAATCCTTACAAACTCATTCATTGAGTCTTACTCACTTTCCTATTATGCCATTCATTGTTAAGCCTTTACAGTTGCTTTATTAAGATTAATACATACTTTATTATGCAGTAATTTGCAATTAACTATGTGTTTATTAACAGTCAATTATGCTTTTTTGCAGCTACTGGATCTAAAGCGAGAACAGTGGCCTATTAAGGTTAATACATATTTTTATTGCCAAAAAAAAATATTTTTATGAGATGATTTATTTACATTTTATCAACCTTGACCCCACTGTAGTGCTTCACATGGAAGTTACAAAAAGCATAGTTAATAGGTGCATAATAAAGGATAAAGGGTATTATTAACACTTATATAGTCTTATTAACATATATATAATGTTAATAAGCATCTTATAAGGGTATTATTAACTATTAACTAACGCTTATTACAAGGACCTTAATATAAAGTGTTACCAAGTAAATTTAACATTAACTTACAGTAACAGAATCCAGTGATTTATCTTACATCCATGTACCTTGCATTGACATTTGAGGTCTTTGTTTGTTAATAGCTCAGAACCAGAACTCAGAAATGATGACACGGATGACGACAATGTTGCTATGGGAAATGATCCCTGACTTGACATAGTTCATGGCCACCTTGAGCAAAAGGTCCCTGGGGCCAATGATAGGTTTCACCTGCCGTACCACACCTGAAGGAAGGACACAGATTGGGATTAGTGAGTGAAATTCTGTTTTGAGAAAGAGATGCAAGTAAATGTAGTGACTGTTATAAGTAAAAGTTTGATAAAGAATTGACTGCCGAGTTCAAGTGATACTCTTTCCTCTTACCCATGACCATGCCCAGGTGAGAACGCTTCTGCACATCAAAAGAGAACTGGTCATCTGACGCCAGGATGTCAAAGAAAACATCAGTGGCTCTGGGAAGAGGAGCAGGGTTGGCCGGTGCAACTGTCCGCAGGAAAACTATTTCTGTGGGAATAATTGGTTAAAAGTTTTTATTAGTCTGATAATAGCAAACCACAAAGTGCATTTGGGTCGTCACCAGATATTCTTGGCTGCTGTGGGTTGAAATAAGTAATTGAAGCTCATGCACTGTGGCGGATTGGTGGGTGGTTTTGTTTTGATTATTTCTGCTACTACTTTGCTATTACAAGCTACTGAGTTAACCTTTTCAGCCCAAAGTAAAATCCTTGTTACTGTCCTATATGTACTGTACTTTCTGTTTTTTTTAATAAGAATAACAGGAATATTTCAAAGTGAAGAATATTTTATTAAAAGAGTTACTTCTGTCAAACCAGGTTTCCAATTAGGGGGTCCAGACTCAACACTTAGAATGCATAATAGTTGATAAAAAATATTATGACAGAAAAAAGGCTTAATAAGGCCGAATGAGGACTATTGGAAACAACCAAACTCCAATGGGACTAATAAAGTCAAACATTAAATACATATATCAAATTAGGCTGCACACAAAAATGTCCTGTACTGCCACCTGGTCTTACCCTCTGGTTCACTGAATTCCCTGAAGGTTGGCAGAGAGAGGCTGGTGTGGGTGATGAGATTGACGGGGTCTAGATTACAGCCGATGTCGTTAGGTTGGCAGGCCTTAATACATCGCATACTGAATGAAGCATCTTGTCTGGATTTGAAAAGGACAATGGAAAGAAGAGAAGGAAAAGGAGAGCTATATTAGGGTATGTGCCACAAAAAATGAATTAAAAAAAGAATACACACAATCTGAAGGCAGATTGTGAATTTCACATAATTTCAAACGATATAATATACAACCGTATTTGTAAGAAAAGCTAAGAGGAAAGCTTCAATATTGAGTTGTGCAACAAGAACCTGGCAACACCTGAATAGGCCCATAGACCTCCATGGTTAACCAAAAAACAGATGCCTTCAAAAAAAAAAAAAAAAAGGAAAACCTGGATTCCACAGTCTAAACTCATGTTTGTGAGGTTACCCAACGTGAAGACAGTAGCTCTTTCAAACACAACCTCAAATCCAGCAAAGGGAGCAGAGCCATGTAATTAGCAGTTAGCAGGTGAGTCCAAGTTGTCTGCTAAGCATGAGGCCAAAGCCACAGTGATGATTGTGTGGTATTCCATAACAGCAAAATGCCTCTAGGGAAAAAATGGGAAGGTAGAAAACCACAAGAGGGTCTGTAAGAATGAAGGCCACTTGATGATGCACTGACATCACTTTTGCATGGTGGATAAAGTGAATAGGTAATAGCATCAACATAAATGTGCCTCTCTAAAGCAAAAATATCACATACAGACATTATTATGATCATTATAATACTGAATTTTAAAAGTTTTAACTATAAAAATAATTAATCTAACATTTTTGAAAGCAGGTGGTTATGTAATCCAAAGATTGAAGTGAAAAAATGCCTCAGATATGTCATATTGTTGCATTTCAAATCATCTCTGTAGGCATTAAACCCCAAAAACCACCAGTGGAAAATTTGTCTGGCTTCATTCATCCATCTGACCAACACAGCTACTAGCATTTTGGTATTATTTTCAGTAAATTAACTGATAACCACCCAATACCAACACTCAAAGCACCATCCATCTTATGAGCTGAAATGCTGCTCCACCACTAATTGAGCCCCATGCTGGCTTCACCCCAGGTGCCCATAAATAAGTTCCACGCTTATTTTTCTTGCTGTCCGCTAAGGCATGGCCTGTTTGATCTTATGGTGAGGCCGCTTGGAACAGATCATAGGAAAAATCGGTTTCAACATTAGAAATGACCGCAGCGGAGGAAGCACAAGAATAGTGGCAGAAGCCATTGAAAAGCAGAAACCATAAAGACTAAAAAGACATTTTTATCTGTCACTTTTTTATTTCAAATACACAGAAAGCACACATAAAGGGAAGCAGGACAGACATGAGGTAGAGTGCGCTGCCATCAATGCAAAAATAATCCTGTCATGGTGTTATAAAGATACTCAACAGCTAATGAGCCCCATCTAGTGGTACAAGGAACCAATCTTATCTCAGTATCTGCTGCTACATCATATGCTAATACCAAACAACATTTCTCAGACCACATTACGTATAAGCCACGAAGCAATTAAGTTGCAAATGTTGCTTTGAAAATCTAATTGACTGAAAAATGTATCGTTTTAATTCACATAAGAGGAATAGTTTAAGTTTGTCTTAGAGGAATTGCACTTATTACCTTAGTAGAGCAGCTAGTTAGCTTGTCTTAGCTTAAGACCGGAAAAGGCTAGCTTAAGCTTGGCTTTAGCCTAAGAGAATAAAATCAGCTACTAGATCCACTATAGCTCACTAATTTTCTACATTTCCTTTGCTGTAGTTATATGTCGAGCTCTTTCTTGGCAGAGTACAGTGACTTCCAGGAGCATTCACCGGACAAAGCCAGTTTCCTGTTTTTGCACTAGGCTAAATTGACTGCTGGCTGTAGCTTTATTTCTAGCATAAGAATGTAAGAGTGGTATCAATATTGTAATGTAACTCTTGGAAAGAAAGCTATTAAATGTATTCCAATATGTTCAGGAATATACTGTATTTTTTTTAACCACACAGGTTGTATTTTCACAATTATCCATTACTTTCTTTGTATGAAGAATTCAGTTCTGGCTTTTTTTAATCTACAGTCATTAGCAATCAATCAGGGACAAGCTAACAATCCCCATTTATTGCAAAAAAAAGCATTCTGCCGTCCAGCAATTGCGGAGTCCCACAGTGGCCATGGAATAAAAAACAAAATAAAACAAGGCCACATTTTACAACCTCGTGCGCACGATTTACTATCTCGTGCGCACTAAGTAGTTATTTCTTGGGCACAAGATAGTAAAAAATGTCTCTAATAAATATGACATTTTGACTGATACGATAAACTGAAATAAATAGCATCATATTAACTTCCGGTGAGTTATTGAGTGTTTTTCCACTCAACAGGAATTATACATTTCCTTTATTACCTGCATTATAACTTAGTTAGAAAGTTGGAGATGTCGGAATCACGAAAAGGATGAATATACATAAAAAACAAAATATATACGTGATGATAACAAAATAGTGATCGATCTCAACTTCTCCAAATCATTCCTTTAAATTTCACAGACTTCTAATGTGGAAATGTCCTTGAGGGCCGGATGATTTGCTCGTGCGTGACAAACACAGCAATCTTGGCCATGTACAGATGTGACGTCCCGTAGCGAATCAGCCTCATCTCCACAGTCAGGAAGAAGTCGCGGGGCTGGGATAAGGCCCGACGCAGCGAGATCTCTCCTCCATGAGCCGGCTGCTGCACCATGAAGTATCCCTCCTCGTCTCCAGAGACTATGTTGAGCAGCATTTTGTCTCCTGGCACGGAATTGGAGGGTCCCATCCGGAAAACATTAGCGGGGACAGGAGTGTTGATTGGGAAGCTGATGTTGTAGAAGGAGATTCTCAGCGGGAGCAAATAACACGACGCAGGGTCCTGCGTGAACTCGCAAGTTACGCGCTCGCAACGGCTGGAAGGGAAAAAATAAAATACTCAATGGACGGAGGAAATAAACGGCCGCAAACGTGTAGAAGAAGAGTAAATAAGACGGAGAAAGGGAGTGATAGACGGAAGTTGGAGAGAAAAAAAAGAGTTTGTGACCAAGAACTGTCTTCAGAAAGTAAAACTACCCAATCCAAATCATAAAAAGTCAAATAAGAAAAAGAGTTTAATAGGTGAAAGAAGTAATATCTGAGTATTCACTCTAAACTAAAGGTGAGTGAGATGCATCATTCTCTGCTAGGAACAATCAACCCTTTTGTTTCACCTCATCATAACCAAATAACCATCAGCTCTCACCCTTTTGCCAATTGCCGGAAGTTTGCAGGGCATGCATGGGACAGGCAGCGAAATCCTCCCTGGATGTTGAAACAGCTTTCAGAAACAGAACACGTGTGGCTCCCTGCGGCACATTCATCAATGTCTGAAAACACAGGAGGAGGCAAAAGTTAAACATTTAGTAAAAACTGTACAACTCAGTTTGTACAAGTATTTCGAAGGGCAGACAAGCACCAACAGAACCACTGAAGCTTCGTCTACTGACCTTGGCATGTGCGTCCATTGGGCCCGAGTGTGTATCCCGTGGGCGGGCAGGTGCAGTAAAAACTCCCTGGGGCGTTGGCGCAGCGGTAGGAGCATACATGACCTCCAGTAGGAAGTGCACACTCATCGATATCTGAGAAGAGCAGAGAGTAGAAGTGAGTGATATCTACTCCAGGTTATGTTGAGTAATGATGATTTACACGTGATAACATCCATGTTGATTTGTCTCCACCACTAAGCACCATGAAGTCAAACAGTACCTTCACATGTTATCCCATCAAGGTCACTCAGCTGGTAACCACGGCGACAGTAACATTGGTATGAGCCATATACATTGGCACACTCTTGGCTGCAAGGGTTGGCGTCACACTCATTGACATCTGTCAGCATAAGGATCATACAAAGATATTTTCTTAGCATTAATCGTACATACTCTGTATTAAATAGTTCTAACATACAGTTCTAATATATCTTAATGGATTAATGAAATGCAGAGTTATTTTACCTTCACAGTTTCTGCCATCGTGGGACACTTTGAAGCCAGAGGTGCAGCTGCACATGTAGGACCCCTCTGTGTTCTCACATTTGTGGGCACAGAGTCGCCCAGGATAATGCCTGCATTCATTGATATCTAAAGAATACAGTAGACAAACTATGAATTTGAGAGTTGAGATTTGAGAGACTCAAATACTGTTCTTATTTAGACATAAGAGCTAGATTAAAACACATCAACCCATGGTCGTTGTATATAGTGTTTTATGCCCCTTCTTTCTCCTCTACTCACTTAAATATACTCACCTTAATACATATGCACTGAATCAATTCAAATAAAAAGAGATGAATTTGTACTGTACCTTCACATGTTTTGGTGAGACTGTTGAAAACGAAGCCACTTTTGCATTCACAGCGGTACGTGCCCATCAGGTTGACACAACCATGGCCAACACACACATTTCCTGTAAGACACTCGTTCACATCTGTAACATGAAGGGGAGAAATATCATATATAAAATTTCAAAAAGGGAAATTAAGGTGAGATACAACAATTACTGAGACCTTACAAACAGATTGTTAGGTTTAGTGTGACAGTATCTACCTTCACAGCGTGTGCCGTCCTCAGATTGATGATAGCCTCGTCCACAGGTCACTGTGTTCCTGCGGCAAGTGTAGGAGCCCACTGTGTTGATACAAGTCTGGCCGGGCAGGCATGGGGTGGTGTGAGCCACACACTCATTTATATCTAATGAGGAAACACATTAAGCAAGCCAGCTCACCTTTTACCTTTGGAATGTTTTAACTTTCGTGTGACACTGAACTCACCGATACAGCTGCCTGCGGCGTCCTGAATGAAACCGTCTCCGCACCTCTGCTTTGGGTGGCAGCGGAACCAGCCTGCTGTGTTGGTGCAAAGAAAGTCTGGTCCACAGTTATGGGTCCCCAAAGCACACTCATCTATGTCTGGAACAGGTAAGGAGGAAAAATGATCATAGCATAAATATACATATACATGCATCTTGTTTAAACAAATGTATAACGTAACACTAGGTTATTATTGCCACTTTTTTGTCATGGAACTAAAATTACAGTATAAGAATGGATTTTTTGTAACTCTCATGCCAGTTTCGGCCACCTTTATCAATATATATACATTTTTACAGTGCTAATGACTTGTTACCTTTGCAATTGTTGTTGTCTGTGAGTTCATACCCGGTGCCACAAGCAGTTTCTCTCTGACAGCGAAAGGAGCCCTCAGTGTTTATGCAAACTTGGCCTGACACACAGTTATCACTCCTAGTAAGGCACTCATTAACATCTGAAGAGAGAGAGACGTCCACTCAAAGTTAAGAAAAGCAGTTGATGTACTTTGAAATGCTGTTCTTGGGGACAGCAGTGCTTTGAGCTAAATCCTAGTGTTAGCATGCTAACAGGCTAACGATGACTATGATAACAACTATAATGACTATGTACAGACCCTTATTTTTGCATTCTAGCATTTGCTAATTACCAGACAACACAAAGTCCAGGAGCTGATAGAAATATTATTAGTGTTGCAGGTATTTGGACATAAATCAAAGCACTAGACAAATGCCATGTTCTCTTGCAGGTGGCACACAAATTAAGGGATCCTCAAGTGCTCGCAGTTCTGCTTCTAAAGGCTAAAATTACTTTTATTTAAGGAAGTGATTACATTTAAGAATTGTGGTGAGTCATGCTTTCATGTCCACTTACCGTCACATTGCACTCCATCCTTTTGCAGTTGATATCCATCAAGGCATGCACATGTGCCATTTCCTACACACAACTGGGAGCAACTGGAATCTGAAAACAGCAGAGAGGCAAATGGAGAGGGAGACAACACATTGTACAGTGTCTGTCCTTGATCTTAGGACTTACTTACTAGTTGATAGTAAAAGAAAATGGCCAACAAGGGACTAGTGCTGAAGCCTCTTACAGCTCTTCTTATAATAAGAAAGCTTGTATTAAATAAAGAAATGAAAGTGCCAAACCTCTACAGGCGTCCGACTCCTCTGTAGGCTTGCCTGTAACGTTGGTCTCTGGCTTCGATGTGACTGGATAAAAAGTCGATTAAAACCAACATTTAGGAAATATTCAGCTTCCTGTCACAAAGTACAACTCCTCAAATCAAATGTTGGTATGCAGGCACCACTCTGGTTTGGATCTACATCTGTCAGACACTGAATTGTTTTCTTCACAAATAATGTTTGCCGCTCTGTCATGATTGTGTTTTCAACCTGAAGCCAGCAGGCGACAAAAGCTACAAGTCAAAACACCAGTTGGCCTGAAGTACCATTTGGCAAGGTGTCTACAGATTAACCTTTTGAATACCCCCTTGACCCCTAGAATATCTGTCTGTCTGTCTCCCCGGCAGCAATCTGCTCCACAGCTGCTACACCAAGGACATGTATCCAGCCCTTTATGGAAACAGGGCTGCTCTCTCTGCTGCTAGGAACACTGACTGTTTTGACGTGACGCACTCAACTCTTTTAAAACTGGCTCTTTTAACCCAAACATGTCTCTGTGAGTGTCAAGGTTTTGCTCCCAGTGCGAATACAGTTATAGGTTCAACTATTTAAAATTATACCCATTATACACCCATCTTGCTTTAACTTTTAGCTTTTCTAAAGATTAATAAAGAACTTGCTAATAATTGATTAATGAACAGTTATTAAAGTAGAACTCCTGAGATTTTACAGAGTGGTACAGAATCTGACATACGACATGAATATACCAGTGGATCGTCTAAAAAATACTACATTTCAAACCTGACAGTTTTGAACAAGACATGATATCAGAGGCGGGCGTTCCTAGATTGAGGAACTGTAGTTTAGCGAGCTCCCTGGCCTTTGCCAGATGACACGTTTTACATGGTCTGGCTGAGGTTGTCCAGGGCCCATTGGAGAAGCTCCCCATAATAGCATGATATGACTGAGGTTGAAAATCGGCAAACTGGCCCTTTAACACAAACAAATCTTCGGCAACATAGTCTGTGGTTTTGTTTTGTGGGCAATGTAGGCGCCAAGTTTTGACGGAAGATAGAGGAATAAAAAACACTCTGGTTTGGTCATTCTGTTTGCTACAAGCCATTTGGCACCCAATGTGTGCAAATTGCTAAGAAAACTGATTGTGTCACAGGCACCCAGTAGCCAGTCTTTCATGATAAGACACAGTGGAGCTAATCAAGACACAGACGACTGAAAGCACAACATTGTTTGGGTCTTTTACCTCCAACTGTTGGTTTGATTTCCTCCGTTGTGTTTTTACCACAGCAAGTCTTAGCTGCGTCTCCACACTGTCTCCCCAGCAACAAACCATGGAGCTCGCAGCTCGAACCACGGCTGGCTAGCATCAGACCGAGCACACAGCAGTCACAACACATCTAAACAGAAACAAAGGGTGAAGAAAGCCGAAAACGTCTAATCTCAAACGTCCTTCAGTGTATTGGTTTACAAAGGGCTAAGTCTCTATGTGAACAGGAGATGTGTAAAGGTCGAAGACATTGACATTTAAAGGAGGATAACCTTAGAGATTTTGGTTTCCCATGGGTCTCCTTGGAAAAAGGGCCTCTCACAGACCCCTTGCCCCCGGGCCATCTTGATGCCACTGTCACAGAGTTGGTCTCCTACTGCTGCTGCACAGCACTGCTCCTGGGCAATTCTGCACACGAATAGCAGACATTTAGCATAAAGCCTCTTACAGAACAGGAACTGTACTTTTGTTACTAAAAAAGAGTTGGATAACTTCCAAGTAAAGAAATGCTCACTATTTACATAAGATTGTCAGTCAGCTGGCTGTGAAAAGGATTTGTGTTGTAATATGTTGCACATTTACTTGCAAAAGTAAGTATCCTAATTTAATTAAAATTCAACGTAAACGCCAGAAGCAAGGTTTTATATTAAAAGTGCTTCTCTTTGTACAGACAAAAATGTGTCTTTCCAGTGTCTCTCTCCAGGCTTGTCCAGGGCAAATGCTCCCTTCACTGACCTCCATGTGTTGACCAGGTGTTCCTCTATTTCATCAATTACCACCTCTATGTAGTTACAGTCAAACAGGGGCCCTTTAGTGTTAAAAATGCTCCAGGGGGGCACTTAACGCCTGCACTTACTATGTAGTTACTATGTGGCAAACCTCCCCTGTTGTGGGATGGATGGTTGAGGGCTGTGGAGATGATTTGGGGCTTTTAACCCCAAGGGTATTTCCTGCTTTTAAAAAAATACCACTGCATTGCTGGTTTACCGGATTTGCTACTTTCATTTCCCCTTTTTTTGTGTCCCATGTGATGTATTTAGACCCCTAATTAATCATTGTACCCTTCATATGTCTGAAGTGCTGAGGGAGTCACACTGCAGACTCTAAACTCTGAGTATGACCTCTCCTTTGGTCCCTGGATCCCTACTTTGAGACCCTCCAAAGGACTGAGCTGTTCAGGAAACCAGGTGTTGCTTACCTGCAGGTGTGGGAAGAGGAGATGAGGGGGAGGATTGTACAGTCTTGTCCCCCCAGGCCCCGATCCCTTCCATCCTGACAACACTCTTGTACAGTAGGAGGCTGAATTTCTGCAGTGTTGAGATGATGGCACGGGTATTAGAAATAAATAGGAGAAGCTTGAGATACATTGGATGGTATAAAATGGCAAGACCCAGATCGAATCAGAATTTACTCGGATACAGATTAACAGATCATGAAAAATAGGCTATTGTTAAATATCTTCACTACCTCGCGTATGACATCTTCCAAATTATAGTGTCTGAAAGGTTTTTCAAACTACAAACATTAGAAAATATATTCAAATTCTGCATCTTAACGCCAAACTTTAGTTGCGCTCTTACCTTGTCCGTGCAGAAGTCCGTATAAAGAAAAGAAAATTATTGTCCACTGCGCCATTAGACTTATTATACGTGTCTCCTTCTTCCGATATTCAACTTTTTACGTTTATATAAATTTCTTGGAAAGTTCGGCGGCTGAATCACAGCAGTGGACGGCGTCTCCTCTGTAAAGTGACCCGTCAGAAAGGAGAACATCAACAGGCAACAGAGGCGACTCACATCTCTCCCTGAGAGGTCAGAGGATTTGGGAGGGCGGGGTGGAGGGAGATGTGTTCAACTGTCAGGGCTACTGAAGAATTAAAACACATCCGATTTACGGCGTTTTCACTGAAGGAGCTTTAAGTAGATGGGTTTTTTTAAGAAATGAGGTTAAAAAAAACAAAACAAAGCAAAACAGCGAAAATGCCGGCGATTCAATTAAAGGTGAAAAACACCATTTTGCGTGCGCTTTAAAACTTTGCAATGTAAAAAACAAAGAAAAAAATAGGCATACGTTTGTGTAGTGACATTATTTTCTGTTTTCCTCTTCTGTCAATCATCTTGTGACTCTAAAATTATCGTGCGATCTCTTATGGGGGGCACAGGTTGGTAACCACTCTTCAAGCCATGTGGTCTGCTGCTTTGTCTCAAAAACAAACAAAACGCACAATAAAGATGGTGAATATGGAAGCAAAAGTTCAAGTTATATCCACATGTAACCCTGTTTATTACAAATATTGTAAATACAGGTATTTTTATGCTCAACATTGTAGAGTTCATGTACAGGTCCTGTGTATCCTCAATAAATAATAAAAACAATGATATTGGACAAATAATGAAACTTAACTGATAGATCTTTCATTTCCAATGAGTTGATGTCCATACAGGAGCGTTTATGTAGTAGAAGCCTCATTAAAAAACAACTTTCTTTAACATTACTAACTTAGGTATTATTGTACATCTTTAAAATGATTTTCAAAGACCACCAAAACTCAACATACAAAGCAAATCTCATGTTAAAGTAATCACATATCAGTAGGGCAAGGACACACTTTGGAAACACAGTTGTCAGAGGACGATGATGAGAAAGGGATGATCATGTCTCTGAATGATCTCAGACTGATAAAAGTAAAGTCAACAAACGTCTGGAGAATTGTTCTCCAGATTAAGACGAACAAGGCTTCTGAATGATAACGCACTGTTGGGATTTGGGGGATAAGAGGCCTTAAACTGGCATCACAGATAAGCTTCCCTATTTTTTGCATACGTAGCATTAAAACAATACTAATACGAAAAATACTATTGCCATAAAACGTAATTTATGATCCAAATAACTAGTCCAAAGGAGCTCAAGCCTATAAACACAAACAAGGAGGCAATGTTATTCATATCAAGACGTCCTGCATGCATTGCTAATCCAAAGTCCTCTTCCTTATTTTCCTTGCAGCATGTGTGCCTTCAATTCTTGGCATTATACTGTATGTACAAGTGATAAGCAAGATAACTGATAACATACACATGATCCTATCAACAAAGAATATCTTTTGTGTGCTTTTCAGTGTTGTCTTCACAGAAAATTAGTTACAAGAAAATTGTAACCTCTGACCAGAAAGAGCTTACTTGCTCCATTCATAGTTCAGCTACAGCATGACCACTACTAAACAAGTCTATTTAGTATAGCAGAACCCTTTTGTCCTATTGCAAATATAACATATTACAAAAGTTGTCTCATTGCAGCAAATGCAGGTCCCCACTGGGGCGGCTTCTGTGGAAGACTGAAATCATCCGTCTTTCTACAGTCTGTCTTTGTTGTAATTCATCTAGCCCTCGTAGTCTATGGGCCCGTCTGCAGGAGCCGACTCCTCCTCCTGGCCTATAGGTGGATCTGCAGGCTTGTCTGATGGGAGCTGAGTGTTCTCCTCTTTTGGGGAGCTGGGAGCTTCCCCATCCTTTGTTTCACTATCAGCAGCCGGAGAGCTTTTCACCTCTTGCTCAGGAGTTTTCTCATCTTCCTTTACCTCCTCTGCTGGAGGCACAACTTCCTCTGCAGCTGCTACCTCTTTGTTCGTTTCCTTTTCGCTCATATCATCTTCCTTCTCTTTTTCTGGCTTCTCTTCCTCAGCTTGTGCAGTCGCTTCTTCCATAGGAGCCAAGTCCTCCTCCACAGGGGGGATTCCTTCCCCTGGAGGACTTTGTGGTTTATCGTCTTCAACGGGAGCCATACCTTGCTCCATCATCTCTTCCTCTTCTTCATCTATCTCGTCCTCTAAAGGAGGGATCATCTGTTCTTCCCTGCCTCCAGGGAACAGCCTATCTGGGTAGACTTGTTTCAGCTGATCCTCAAAGTAGTCCTCCAAGTACAAGCCTGCACTCCCCACTTCTGAGGTTGCCTGTTCGATTAGAGCACAGAAATTTACATTTATAAGAGTCTGTACTTTTAAGTAACAGATCTTTGGTAAAATGCAAATTTTTGTTCTAGAAAGCACCTGTAAAGACATTAAGGTATTTGCCAATAAGTAAAAAATGTGAAAACACTGACATTCTATATAAATGGATTTTTACCTTGTAGTACTTTGCACAGTTGGTAAATATGAGTCTGATGTCGGCCACAAACTCCTGCGGGCTGCTGTAACATTCACCCTCCCTCAACTTTGACTCCAGTTTCTTCTTCACTACTGACAGATCCATCGGGGTCTTGATCAGCTCCTTGTACCTTTTTGTCTCCTGCATTAGAAAAACAGTAAAAGTTAAGCAACTCATATGACTGATAAGACAAACAGCATTCCAAAAAAAAGTTAAAGGTACTCTGGAATTTTATAATAAAAACACATTCCAAGCTTAATCCAAAAGGCAACTGGACTTGGTTGAAGTTTATGCAGACGTTTCACCTCTCATCAGTTAGAACTGAAGAAGCCTTTCAGATGAGAGGTCGAAACTTCAACCAAGTCCAGTTGCCTTTTGGATTAAGCTTGGAATTAGCATGACCTGGTTGTTTTAACAGACAAATACATTTTTTGATCACACAAAAGGTGGAATTGTCGTCATGATCACTGGAAACTCAGAGCACGACAGCCCTTATAATACTGCGCGGTGCTTTTAGTGCTTTTGTTTGTGACTTACGTTCTTTCTGCCACAAGGCTCATTTACATACAAAGGGGCCAAATTTGCCCCAAATGTTTGCATAATGACTAATTTAAATACGCGCAACAGGACTGGAGCACAGAGACGCTGTTTGCTCTGCAGCACACTTCGGGGTGCATTCAACCCTCTGCGTGTGCTTGGAGAATGAGGCGGAGTCTTTTTGTGTCATTTGCACAAGTTTCCAATCATTTAGTGAATTCCGCCCACAGTGGAGTAACTTACAGATGGAGAAGCAGGCTGCTGGAAATCAGTGCTGAAGTCATTGCAGAACAGACGCAGTAACAGCCTCTCACACTGCTGAAAATGACAAAAAAAAAGGCAACAGAAGAAGAAAAGGAGATGAAAACTGTTGGATTGCAGACTGATTGTCTCGAATAACCAACAATGATGATAAACAAGGCTACCAGGCTTAGTTACTAAAGAACATCTCACAGGTTACTATATACAACACCTAGAAGGCATACCCTTCTATCAAGAGGTGGGAATCCCTCACAGACAGGGTCGTCCTTGCTATCGCAGTCGTACTGCATCTCAGGGGAGACGAGGTCTCGGCAGAAGGAACAGAACCACTCGCCGCTGTTTGACCACAAGAAATACAAGAACTGTAGTACAATAGCAGCATATGCAGCATTTCTTTGAGGTGTTAACCGTGCTTTTTAGACATATCAACAGTTTAATAAACAGTCCAATATCACAAATAAATTGTAGTTAAAATAATAATTTCAAAGTAAAATGGTCTTCAGAAAAGCAATTATAGCTTCAAATTTATTCATGAAAACAGCATTCATTTGTGCAACCACAGCACTGAGAGACGGTCTGTCCCTCACCTGGGGGACTCATTCAGGGTGGGAATGTGGCAGGCCAGGTGGAAAACTTTGGGACACTTGTCACAGCAGAGCAGCTCCCCGCCATTCTGACAAACAGCGCACCAGTCCTCATTAGGATCTTCCTCTGGCTCTGCCCTCTTTTCAGACTCTGGCTGCTCTGCAGGCAGAGGGCGCTGTTCTTTCCCAGATTTGGACTCGGATCCAGGGGCCAGAGCAGGAAGCTTCTGCTGATGGCGAGGCTTTGACTGAGCCCCGGTGCTGCTGTCTGGCAGACTGGACTTTACACTGGACTGCACCTGTAGCCCAAGACAATGAGTGATATGTACAGTTAGATACAATGAATCACAGACTATTGGAGCATTAAGTCTGACATTCAGGAAACAGACCAACTATATAAATTTGTCACCATTGAACACATATTTTAGACACAGGGCCTCCATAAGGTTGAGCTTAAATAAACTAGAATATAACTAAATAATAGTTTTAAAAACACTAGGTTTATAAAGTTATTCAGGACCGTCGTAACAAAAGTACTTTTCTTACAAAATGAACTTCATCTTCATCCTCTGGTTCGTCCTTGATGACGATAACGGGCCCAGGGGACGACCTTCTTCGTCGCTTAGCTGAGGGTGCAGACGGGGGCTCGATCGTCGGCTTCCAGGAGGACATCCTTCAACGAAAAGATTTTAAGAGAGATGAGGATAAAGTTAAAAAAACAGGCCTGTCTTACAGGAATTGGTTTGATGAGTGTTTTTATAGTTTGACTTTTAAATTAATTGAAAGTCACATCTTAGTAAAAACACACAAAACTAGTGTAGAGACTATAGATACAGACATCTTGTTTTTAACCGTTTGCTTCAGATAACATTAGGCTTTAAATTTCAGCAGATCATACAGTATATGAACACAGCATGTAAAGATTACTTTTCATCATCGTCTGACTGAAGCAGACAGCCAATGATCGCTCCTTTTTGTGCTGAAGAAGACGGCCCTTTTTTCTGTGAGCGTGCACAGAGCCTGAAGCAGAAACCTTTGTGATACCAGCTTTCTCTAACTCGGGCTTTAAAATATCACAGATTTTGAATGGTCGACAGCCCATCCCTAACATTTTGGTCCCATCTTGTCTCATCAAGGATAACAAAATATAAGTGTCGTCAGAGTAAATATTATCAAAGGTCTATTTTTAGCCCGTCAACATCTCATCTTCGTCATGGAAATGTTGTTGACGAACATTTATCGTCATAGTTTTTGTTAACAAAATTAACACTTATCCACAAGTATCCTGACAGTGAATTTTGAAGTGATTTCAATGTAGTGAGTAGTGTAGTCAGGCTTCTAATCAAATATCAATAACAGAGGTTAGAATTGCCCACACATCTATCTAGTTAACAAGCAAAGGCAACATAGAAAAATATCTATAATAGCTATTATCTGTTGGCCAAAAAAGCTTTCCTTAAATCTAAGTACATTGCGCCCTGGGGAGTGTACGGCTCCGCCAACCAGTCAACTTTAAACACCACCACTGTAACTGTGGCCGGGATGAAAGACAAGGAATTTATTTGCATACTGAAAATATTTTTACAGGAGGACCTAGATATCAAACATTTCTGTCTCTCTCTTTAACTCCAGGTTTCTCTGCAGAGCATGTGAATATCAGTGGACCCTTCTCTCAGAACAATCATAAGGAGTACAGCGAGGGGAGACTGTCCAATAACCGTTTTTTTTATGTTGTTGTTCCTTAAAGTGGTAATCTCAAAGATCTCAGTTTTCGTTGTCTTTGGCGACACCTATAGTGATATATGGTAATTGCGGGAGCACACTTCCCAGAGTGTCGAATTTGTTTTCTTTTCTTTGGATTTTCACTTATTATATATATATATTTTTTTTAGTTGTATCTGTAGTCATCGATCTTTTCTTTGTTTGTTCAGCCATAGTAGATTACTATTTACTCGCAATACTTGCAGAGACCGGAAAAGCAGCCGCTTAGCTCCGCCTACCCTCTCTGGCAGACCAACCACTGCTGGGTGAAACGCGTCACTAACTGGTCCGCTTGAGATTTTTTGAGACACCCAGTCTGTAATACTGCAAATTCGAAAGCTTTCATCAGTGGGCCATAGGCTCAATCACCATTGTGTGACCTCATTCGGCGATAGATAGTGACATTTATTGAAATGAAAATCTTTGAGATTATATATTTAAAATAGATTAAAATATTTAAAAAAAACAATATAATAAAACACCCACCAGCTTACTGTCAAAAGAATGGGATGGATGTGAATACCAAATCAGTTCAACTGTGAGTCCAAGTGGAATTTTGTAGATTATGAGACGCCTTTGAAGAATTCCTGAAGTACTGCATCCTCAAGTAAAAGTGGATGTTGATGCCACATTTAAAAATACTCCCTCAAGGCAAGAGAATGGTAAAAACATAATGCCTCTGGCCACAGATTTAGAAGTGAGATAAATAGTGACACAAAAAACGATCAAAAAAACATGTCAAATGAGAACAATGTGAGAATTGCAGGGTCTCAAGCTTCAGAGACGAGGTTAAACTTTCACAGCCGTTTAACTAAGTGTTCGGACAAGTTGTAATAAAGTTTATAAATGTGGCCTCTGAAACCAACGTCTGACATATTCGATCAGTTTTGGCATTAATCAACAGAGGCAGTAGTGAAAAAAGCTTCTGGGAAGAGAGTAAATACTTCAACACTCAACCATTAAACGGAACAATGGAAGGAGGAAGGGAGTAAATGTGATGAGTACAGTTTCAGGAATCTTTTCTTACCCTGTGCTTCTGTCTGAAGAAGATGGCTTGGCCATCGGGGAGTTCTGCCTTCCTTGAACTTGAGAGATAAAGAGAAAAAACATCTTTATCACTATGAAAAGCTTGATTTACAATTATTTTTCACACGGGAAAGTATATTAGGGAGGTTGCTACATCACAGCTGTGATATTGACCTGATATGTGATTAAGTGTGATTGTTTTGTCTGCAGCGGCTGATGGAAGACTTGTAGCGAAGCTTGGTTTGGGAATAGAGATGGTGATGGAGGGGACAGATCCTCCCGCCTCACTCCTCTTCATGTAGGATGACTCCACCGGGCCCCGCTTCAGAAACAAAAAAACAGGGTGGAATAAATAAAAATCCAAATAGTTTCTCTCTCTGGAAACGTGCTCAGCCTCCGTCTCGTTTTATTCTCCTCTCCTACTAACCTGATGTAGCGACGTCTGTGTGGCTGCTCCGGCGGACATAGGCTGTGGGTAGCGGGACGTACCCTGCAACATATCCACGGGTTTAGGAGGGAAGGTGGAGCTACGGATCAGTTCTCTCAGAGACTAGATGAAGAAAAAATAGCTTATGTTTTTAACAAGCCAGTTCAGATAGACTGTAAGTCACTTTGTGAGACTGAAGCCTTTCGCTCTACATTTGTAGGGTAGGAAGCAGCCGGTGTTTAAAACGCTGATTAAGACATTGACAAACACATTAAAACTAACAAATAGTATTTTTTTCTTTTATCATCCAGTAAAAAAATGAGTTCAAGGCATTTCAAGAGAGTTAAATTCTGGTAAAAGAAGCTAAACCAGTTTTATTGCCCACAGTTTTTCGAAGCAGACGATTGTCATTTCTTATCAAAACCTGACTTGTTTTTTCTGGATTTCATTTTCTGCTGTGCACCCGAAACGATACTTTGTAGCTTTGTTATTTTTGGAGTTATGCGCGCTACCACAGCTGTATCCATTTCTTATCAAACCCATGGGCTGCAGAGTAAATGCTGGGAACTTGATGTTTGACTTGACTCTGATAAGCTCCATCTCTCATGCACAACATTCAGAACATACAGTACATTCCCCAAGCACTGATATATTCTCGTCTGTCAGCATGCACTTATATACCTGAGCAGGTGGGAATCTTGTGTTGTGAAGCATGGTGGATGTGGGGCTCCTAGGGTTGGGGTTGGAGGTTCCGTATCTGCGTCCCGGCTGCACCAAGCTGAGGGGGCCTTGGGAAGGGGAGGACCCACCATGGATGGGTCTGGTTGGGGGTGGAGGGCCGGGGGGTCCTGGGAGCTGGACGTTTTGATACCAGGACCAGTGGTTAGGAGCTGGCTGTCGGTGGGGGTTCTGGGAGAGCTTGTCGACCTTGAACAGAAGAATAAAAGAAGTCAATCAATTAAATAAGTAAAAAATTAAAGTATAAAAGAGAGATTTAACAAATAAAATGTGATTAACTACCAACTGTGATGAAAATCCTACCTGCATCTGGAGCTGGGCCAGAGTGCTCTGTCGCTGCTGAGCTGCAGTAAGGCCTCCTGTGAGACCTCCTGTGGGTGCTTCTGGTCTGGGCCCTGCCTGGTGGTTGGTGATGGGGGGCCTGCCTGGGCCCCTTTCTACCACCAGAGAACCTGGGAAAAATAAGCAAATAAAGACATGAAGTGTACCCAAGTCCTCGCCCATGTTACCATACATTGGTGTTACCACTCAAGCTACGCTCAAAACAGTACTCTATCGTATTTGCATTGCAATCCTATAAAACTGTCACCAGAAAGCTTAAAAAAAGGATAAAAATCAATGCAGCACAATTGATACATTTTCTTGTCATACATTGCTCTGAAAACCTGTAAGCCAGACACAAATTAGACAGCTAATATAATATCTGCATTAAGGATTCATGCAAATCTTTTCTGAATTTCATTAAATATTTCAAGAAGTACCGTACTTTCACACGCTGATACACTAAAGTAGATAATGAGGGGGAGAGATTCCGTAAACTCAAAACTTGAGATAAAGAAAAAATGTTATTCAGGCCAGAGAAGATTAACACACTGACAGGCAGAGGCAGGGACGCAAATCCAATCCTTACTGTTTACTAGTTTAAAGAGCACACTGACAAATAAAGATAAAATAAAACTAAAGGACGACGCTGCAAATGTTATGTGGAGGTTTTCTTTTTTTCCTTTTCACAAATCTTAGCTGCTGTTATTTCAACATTACTGCGTTAGGCCTGCACAATATTGGAAAAAACATACATGGCAATATCTTTTTGTCCTGCAATACTGCAGCGATTTTTTAAAAAATACAGGCAATTTGCATCTAACAAAACGTAGAGATAGTTCAGGTGGATTTCTTTGGACGTTTCTTTTTAAATTACATACAGATAGACTTGTGGGCTGCAGTTGCGTTTTTTATACGGCATGTCATAAACCAGTTCTAACAACCTTACACTGTGTGTGTGCTGCAGGTGGAGCTGCTAACGGAGCAGCTGCTGTCACAGATAATCTCGGCCGGATGATCGAGGCGCTGTTATGTGGCTTGGTTCTGTGGTAGAGTCGGTCGTCTCTCAATCGGAAGGTTGAGAGACGACTGCTACAGTCACACGTCAAAGTGTCCTTGTCCTGAAACCCAAATTGCTCCCGGTGGCATAGCCATTGGGTATGAATGGGCATAGATCTGATAGGAGATTGGCACTTTAGGCCATTGCCATCAGTGTGTGAATGGGTGTAAAAGCAGCTTTGAGTGGTCGGAAGACTAGAAAAGTGCTATATAAGTACAGCCCATAAGTGAGAGTATTCCCGTTAACAGCCGCACCTCATTCTGGTGCTGGTTAACGCTAGGGTTATATCAACGGACGTGCCGCGGAGGGTTTAGCAGCTATACCTGCAGCACACACGGTGTGAGGTTGTGTAGGCTGACACAAAGCAGGAGATGTCACACTTGTTTACAGTTCACGGGCAGGTGACACTATGTGTGCTCTGTTGATGAGCTGCACTAATGTGATATCAGACGGACTTTTCCTGTTGATTAAGTCATTAAAAACGAGAAACTGGCGAGTTCTTGTTTGCACCAAGCAACAAAAAAGTGGCAGCTTGACGTATTTCACTTGATTTGCTTCACTATCACACGTCCTGCGATGTGACTATATGACACGCGCACATGACCATAGCAATAGTTAAACGATATATCGTACAGCCCTATATTGCATCATTGTTAGTTAAGCAAACTTGTATTCATTATGATTCATCAGTGGCAGAAGTAAAATAATAATGCCAGTCTTACCAAGTTCTACATTCGTGGCCCAGAAACCAGAGCGACACTGGAAGCGAACAGAACTCTGGGGGACGATGGAGGGATTACAGCTCGCCCTCATCAGGTAATGGATCTGAAAAAGGATCTAGAAGACAAAAAAAAAACAGGGACATTTCAAAGGGGTCACTGATACAATAAAAGATATAAGGTACATGCAACAATTGCAGGGTAAACTAATTCAGATAGTTGTTTGTTTCAGTCACTCACCAGTCTCTTGCAGTATAAGAGAGCTGTTCCACTATGGCTGGCTGTAGCCCATTTGGTAAAGCTGATGACGTGGTCAAGGTGCCTGCTCAGAGAGTTGACATCATCTTGCTGTTTTTTCAAACCCAACTCATGGTCCTTGGTCAGAGCCTAGGAATTATTGACACGTTTGTGAAAAGTCTTAAAACCAAAGTTATGAATGTAACTACTGTTCTAGGAATCCTGAATGACTGCCAGAAGGCTGTGCTAAAAGCACTGAATATTCCCTTTTCACATGCGCAGTTCAAGTATGCATACCAACAACATCACCTGTGACCCTTGGATGACCCGAGAGAGGTAATATCTCATCGTCATCAGAGGTTCTGTTCCTACTGAATCTTCTCGCTGGAACACAAGGATTCTGAGTGACAGAGCGCTCTGGCGGTCATTAGGGATTCATAGAACCGTAGTTATATTCGTAACTTTCATTTTATTTCATCCCTGCTGACCGCCAGAAGTTGGTGCTTAAAGCACTGAATGACTCATACCAGCAAAGTCACAAGGAATCCTGAGTACATACCTCACCGAGCAGACCCAGAGGACTCCGGCAGGAGGACCACACCCAGTGGATGGGTAGTGGCAACATTCACCCTATAGAACCTGGAAAATGTGTCACATATAGCCTCCAGGGGTGCAGGGAGCACAGACGCAGCCTTAACCATCAAAGGTTGTAAGCTTCGGCTACTAACTCAATGAAAGTCTAACCAAAGTAACAAATGCCAGGGGGATGGAGCACGGACGCTGCCTACGTCGACAAAATCACAACTATACAAAGTTAGGAAGTTCACTAACTGATATGAGATGTCAAATTAATTCAGGTACATACCTTACACCCGGAGAGGGGAGTGAAGCACTGCCATACCCGCAAAAACAAAAAGGACGCCACAGCGTCATGTGAAAAACTCACACAAACCAAGGAGGGACAGCCGTCGCAGCCCTTGGAGGGCGAAACTTTGTCGCTCCAACCGACATTTAGTAATGCGCTAGCTATGGCAAATGTTATGCGATGCAAACAAACTGCACGTGAGAAGAAAAGAGGAACAGAACCTCTGATGACACTACTTTTCTCAGGTCATCCAGGGGTCACAGGTGACGTCGTTTGTATGCATACTCGAACTGCGCATGCACAAAGGGAATATTCAGTGCTTTAAGCACCGCCTTCTGGCATTCAGCAGGGATGAAATAGAACTAAACAGATTAATCAAACCTCGAGCTGGTTAACCAGAATCTTTCCTTTCCGGTTGATCTCCATAATTAGGTTACAGATGGACTTCTTTATTTCATTTGTGACAGCCTTCCGGTTTTCTTCAACTTGATGGAGTCTGTCAGAACCAACAAAACAATGAAAATACATTTAAATGTTAATAAAATTGTCTGTTAATATATACAGAAGTAATTAGTATTCTAACCAATTTTCTAAATTACTTATACAAATATAATTCTATCTGAAAAGAAACTTTGATTAACTGCAAGCGGCAGAACTTTACCCAGTGCCGATACAGCTGGACACTTCCTCGATGGCTTTTCTTTTCTCTTGCAACTGCTGCGTCATGTTCTCCAAGTACTGCCTGTGGTTTCTGTACGCATCCTCCAAAAACTGGTAACTGCACACACAGAATATGAGCATTAATGCTTTGGACAAGCGCCTGGCGGTATGACTTAAAATCTGCATCACGGTATTTTTTAATATTCTGGCGGTTTCACGTTAGAAACATTTTTTCATGTGTGGGTCTTTTATATAGGTTTATGTAGGGGTGGCTGATATGACCTAAAATTTGTATCTATTAATATTTATTTTCCTTTTGGTGATATCGATATTGAGGTATTACAAAATGAAAAGGTACTCTACTTAAAACATGATTCTAGCTCTTTTTGCTCTATTGTCAAGGTAAGGGTAAACCATTAACAATTATACTTATTATTTGGGACTTTAAAGACTGTTTTCTATGTTACAAATCAAAAATCCCTCCTACTTTTACCACACTTGGTTCATCGACTGCAAATAGACTTGTGGGCTGCAACTGTGTTACTTGTCATCTACTGTTTCTAACGGTGTTCAAATGTCTGTTTAATCAGCCTGACCAGCCCGTGACGGTAACTTTTGGAAACAAAAGTCACACATCTTGTTGCCAAACGCGCAACCTAATGCCGTGTATGTGCTGCAGTTGTAGCCACTCCGTGGCACCTATGCTCCGTTAACGATCTGTTCATGTGGCTACAGTCTTAAACAACACAGTGGTGCGGTTCAGCTAATAACGTCGAGAAAAGCCGACGCGCGTAACTGCGCGTCTGACTTGATCATCCTGCCGACATTATATAGGACGGCTGCAGCGTTGCTCATGTCTACAGGCAAGTGACACACACTCTGCATGCAGAGCGTCAGGTCTCTGTGTGCTGTGTGGAAGAGATGCGCTATGTGATATCAGTCAGACTTTTCCTGTAGATAAGTTATGGAAAACATGTATGAAAACAAAAAAGTTTGTCTTTATTATGGTATTGCAAAATCCATGTCATGGCAGAACGTGACACCGGTGACGGTATGAAACCGGTATACCGCCCACCCCTATTTTGGACATTAACACACAGGATATTATCAAAACTTTTAGCATTCAGAACAATCAGAAGCATGCTTGATTAATTATCTACAACACCGTAACAATTATTTATATTGTAGGAAAAAAAAGTGGACCTACTTGTGATCCTTGTGCTTTAGCAGCTGACAGTCTCTGCAGGTTAGTCGGTCACACGTCTCACAAAACAACTTCAGTGCCTCTTGCTTGTGGATGTCGCAAAACACAGGCTTCTGTGTGGAAATACCAACTGCTTCTGTGATACGGACAAGGGGGATTTAAGAGCAGAAAGAAATTTAAAGTCAGCTTGTGTCTTCTTAAATCTTAACGCTTAGCTTTTTAAAATATCTATACTATCATAATATAATGACCCAACTACTGTCGGCATCTTTTCTGAGCATCTGCCAGCAGTGTAACCACCCCTCTATTCATTGTTGCAAAACCTGACTGCTAACTGTGCCCTGTGCTAGACTCATCTGTACTCTAACTGGGTGAAAGGCATAAAAGCAATGCACTGTTTGGCCTACAGTCATTAGCAGTTTGTTTGCATAAATGTATTTCAATATTGAAAAATAGTCATAGTAAACAATAGTATGTCTATCACATTAGGTAAATTCACATGGATCTAAGCAGACGGCAGACAGACAACAAGTCTGAGGTAGAACAAACAGTCTGAAGGTTTAAGCTTTAAAATGAATCTGAATCCTAAAAATAGTATGCATGATCATAACAATAGAGCATACAACAATGTCATTGTTATTTTAAGGTCAATCTAATTACAGAAAGTTGCCGTTTTCCTGTCACGTACGACACACACTACCTGGAGACATTTCCTCCTTCTGGCGTATGGTGTGATCCCTGGTGAACTTGACCCTCTGGTGCGCCTCAATACACGTCACACACAGAAACTCCACACACTCTACGCAGTAACCTGTCGCCTCCGTGTTGTCATCGCAGCTCATGCACACCTATCAGAGAGAAAAGTAAAGAACAAGTGAAACAAAGATTGAGCAAATTTTAAAAAGTACTGCAGTCTAAGGAGAGTGGTGTCACAAAAACAAACTGTTGTGTGATGATCTAGGAGAGCGATGACCAACCTGGCTGGTTTTCTCCACTGTGCTGCTCGGCACCTCAGCAGAGTCCTTAACAAAGAAATTATCCAACACATCCATCTCCCAGCATTCTTGTCTGCATACCGGACATCGAATGGCACCCACTAGAACAAGAGAACAGATCACCATCGAAGGTTTCAGCTCACCCATAACTACTAACAAATGTATTATTTTAAACACACATGGCTTAGTGATATTACATTGATTTAGGGACTTTTGTTGGCTGATTAATCTGATACAGCTTACTGACATTAACAATGAATGCCTTACATAACTACTGAGTTTCATGTTGTGTGAATACACAAACAAAAGTCTACAACTACTCATTTAATCAATGTCAAGCTTCCAAGTCAAAAACATCCTCAAATTTTAGATTGTCCACATCATGCAGCCCCACGAGGGCTGCACAGTGCAAAAAGTCCCATGACATTAACTAAGAAGGCTTGCCCAGATTTGTTGTCTCAATCTGACACTATTACTTCAATCTCAAATCTTAAAACTTAAAAGACTCCATATCAGTAAAGACACTATGCTCACATGGTTTGTTGTTGTCGGTTTGTCCTTGCGAGTCACGCCTCGGTTCAGGTCCCCTGAAGGGAGCAGGGAGACACCTCTTGCAGAAGGAGTGAAGACACGGCAGGAGTTTGGGCTCTCTGTTGTGGAAGCTCAACTTGCAGACAGGACAAGTGTCCATGAGCCCGAATGTGCCTTGCTGTTTCAGTCTTTCTTCCTCGGCAGGCAAACTTTCTGCCTCGTTCTCCACTATGATGACAATGTCGTCGTTGTCAACATTATCGGCACTTTCATCCATTTTTGTGCGGCTTTAAGATCGTTTCAGTCAACCAATCAATATAATGTTGCGATTGGAAACAAAGGGACGCCTATACTTTTCCTGGCTTACCCCAGAAAGGGAAAATAAATAAGAACACGAAGCATTATGATTTTAAGTCATGCTATCCTACCAGAAGGTGTAATAAACTATGCGTTAACAGCTTTAGCCGATATGTAATTTTCCGTTTTAGAAGCTAAATTAGCAACGTAGCCTTTTTTAAGTGCACATATGCTAAAGACAAAAAAACTATATATCCCCAGGTTTATGGCTTTTCTTCTTACAATGGGCGAAAGTTAAGAGCGCATAATTGCTTAAACATTAAAATTACGCTTTATATATAGTATTTTAAAGCTGATATGTCCACTAGAGATGCGACCATCTGTGAATTCCTAGCTCAAAACACATACCATATATTACCCAGACTGCACTGCGGTAAGTTAAAGCTACAGTGCCCATTAAGGGACAAACTACATTTGTTGAGGGCAAATCTAAATGTGACATTTTGAGCCTAAATAGTCACGTACCTATATTAAGTAGAGAAGCAGAATCAGATTTAAAATAATGATAATAAAAAAATTGAATTAAAATTCTTATTGTTAAATCTTCTTATCTATGTGTGAATGTGTTTGACACGGTTGTATTTTTATTACTCCCTCTTTTATTTGCGAGCTTGTGTGGGAGGCTTTTTTTAATCTGTGGGAGGAGTCCTACACAGGAGTGAGGACTACGATAGAGAAATTCCTGTCAAATGTGTCAATCTGTGGCTAAATAAAGACACAAACAGCAGCACAGGGAAATTTTGGACTCACACTTTGATAGACATGGACATGACAGCTGAAAGTCACTCCATTCCTCTGAGTGATGGAAACAGCATACCTTTGATAGGACTGGGAACTTATGGGAATCCACAGACGGTAAGATGCATTGTGTAGACAGAAATAAATAATTGACCTACATGTCAAAGAAACAACTTTAAATGTTGCTCTGATTTTGTAGGAGATATTGTTTACTCAAAACGTGTGTTTTTTGATAGACTCCTAAAGGAACTGCATATGAATCAGTCAAAGTGGCTATTGAAGCAGGTTACAGACACCTTGATGGGGCTTTGGTCTATTTCAATGAACATGAAGTGGGAGAAGCTATAAGGGAGAAAATTGCAGATGGAACGGTGAAAAGAGAGGACATCTTCTACTGTGGAAAGGTTTGCTACATTCTTTACTTTGTGACTGTGTGAAAGGTGCAGTTGTTTTGGTCTTCCAGTGAGCTTTTTCCCACTGCAAACATCATAGCTATCCTGTGACTGCTACATTTTTGCAACAACCTAACACTTTTGCACTGATTATGCAGTTGTGGAACACGTTCCATCCCCCAGAATTAGTGCGACCTGCTTTGGAGAAAACCTTGAAGACGTTACAGCTGGATTATGTTGACCTCTATATTGTTGAAATGCCCACAGCCTTCAAGGTATACATGAATTAAAAATCATATTGAAAGCATACCTGTTGCAATGAATAAAATTCCACATTGTTTTTTTTGTAAATCATCACTGAATATTAATATATTTTCTGAAGCCAGGAGATACATTTTTCCCAAAAGATGAGAATGGGAAGCACATATACCACCACACAGATCTCTGTGCTACATGGGAGGTGAGACTCTTTCAGAAACGTGAAATGTGACAGGCAGAAAGAAACCGAGTGCCAAATCCAGAAGTGCAGAAGGGTTGGGCGTTTATAAACAGTTTGTTCAAAGTTCAAAGTCTTATTTGGGTTTTTTTTATGACTGTGACCTTTATTTACGTTGAACAGGCTTTGGAGGCTTGCAAAGATGCCGGGCTGGTAAAATCAATTGGTGTATCAAACTTCAACAAGAGACAACTGGAGTTGATACTGAACAAACCTGGGCTGAAACACAAACCTGTGTCAAACCAGGTACACACAGGTTAATTATACACCTACTTTCTAAAAGGTTAGAAAACATTAACCTACACATTATAAATATAGGTCAGTGGCCTAAAAAAACAGCCGCTGTACAAACAGATTTAAAGATGGCATTAAGAAAACTGACGTGGCCTAGGAATACTAAATTATACAGCACACAAAATTCACTCATTACTTCTGCATTCAGCAACTAACATTGTTTTTTGCTTTTTACAAAAACAGGTTGAATGCCACCCCTATTTCACTCAGCCAAAGTTGCGTGAATACTGCAGGCAGAATGATATTGTCATTGTGGGATACAGCCCCTTAGGGACATCCAGAGAAGCATCCTGGTATGTGAGAAAAATACATACTTATCATATCAAGTTTGGGTGTAACTAGTAAATGACAAATGTTGCAATAAGTTATTTGCATGCATAATCACTCATAAGTTGGGCACTGTGAAACTTGTACTCTGCTGTGTCTTAGTATAATACTTATCATTTCAACAGGGTGAACCTAACCTGCCCCCCACTGCTGGAGGATGAGCTGCTGGTATCAATTGCTAAGAAGCATAACAAGACCGCAGCCCAGGTGGCCTTGAGGTTCAATGTGCAGAGAGGAGTGGTGGTCATCCCAAAGAGCTTCAATCATGTTCGCATTAAGGAGAACTTCCAGGTTTGTTTATATGGTTTCACTTTAGGCAGCAATGCATCCAGGGAATAGTCAGCACAAGACCACTGTAAAAAGAAGAAATACAATATGAAATGTGTCTTCACTGATCTGTTTTTAAACCTACAGATATTTGACTTCTCTCTTTCTGAGGAGGAGATGAAAGCACTCGAGGGACTGAACAAGAATATACGATTTGTGGAGCTTCTCATGTGAGTATAGTGCATACTGTGTGAGTGATGATCTGATCCTCTAATAAATAAATAACTATTTCTAATTTTGGCTCAACAGGTGGTCTGATCATCCAGAGTATCCGTTTCATGATGATTACTAAAGGCAACAGATACAAGTGCTGCTATTTTAGTCTACAATTTTCAGATCATAAATTTCTTGTGTTTTTTTTTTTTACTGTCATTTTTATTCAACTTTAAGTGCACTTGTATTTTACAATGTAAAACCAGAGTCAAATTGGTTGTATGTCAGTCCTTGCCAATAAAGCTGATTCGGGTTCAGATTGTACATTATATTTGATACTTCTATGAATTTACTGATTTAAATCCCTGTTTTGGGTGACATTTACTTGTATGTTTTAATCTCTGTTGTTTTTATGTTTTTAACCATAAGCCTTTAAGATGCATTTAAAGACAATTAGAAACACTGTTATTACTTTTTTGGACAGACCTACTTAATCCCTTAGCATGGAATTCCATTATGCGATTGTTAACTGGTCTAAAGACATAATGCTGCTACTGCTGCTTAGAATCTGCTTGAGGATGATTTGGGTCTGGGGGACCTGATGACTTCCATTCTATGTGACTCAGAATATGTTGACCTATGTTTTATTTGTGCTGCTGCTGTCTTGACCAGGACACTCTTTAATTCTTTAATCTCAATGAGGCTTTTCCTGTTTAAATAAAATAAAAACACACACACATATGTATGAGTTTGCTGTGTATATATATTTTACATTAATATCTATTTTATTAAACGCAAAATATCAGCTAGTATTCGTTTATATCTAGTACAAGTTGTAGCACATTGCTAATCAAAACACTGCACTTTATACTCGGAAGTAGTAGAACGTTTCCGAATGTCCGTGAAGGCATCATAACAGCTCACCCAATCTTGCTAGTTGTAGCTAACTCGTTAGCTAATGCGGATACAATACCTAAGGACGACGTTTAATTATGCTGAAAGTGACACTCGGTTAAACAAAGCAAAGGGATTTTGCCTTTTTTTCTAACGTAGTGTGATTACGACAAACCGACTCAAACCACGGCGGACTTTTCTGCTCAGCCGACTTCTAAGCTAATGTCGTGAACGTCAATGTTAGCTGCGCAACGGACAGTGCTAGCTAAGCTGATATTAGCCAACCAAATTAGCTGTATGCTAGTTTTCCATAGCCTCGACCGCTTCAATGAATGGGGGCTGTTGCATAGAGCGAAGGCATCGGCCAACAATGTACGCTTGCTACTGCTAGCCTCCTCCTTGTTGTGATCCAACTTGGCTCGTTCTTAGCTATCAAATGTACGGAGAAGTGGACGTCAAGGCAGGAGTCTATTTGGGGAAGCCTTACTAAGGAGCGTGATTACGTGAGGTAATGGACATTGCCAGCCTGCTACAGGACATAACCAACCGTGAATAACTTTGTTGGATACGCATCATCTCGAAGAAATAATGCACTACCCAGGTACCTAAACGTAGCAATAGCAATGTTAGCTTGCGTATCATAACACCACAACCACCACTTCTACCTGGAGGATTTGTTTTTTGTTTCTTTTTACATCCTGTGATTGCCAGAAGTCTTCACCACTGGGCTGGATATTGTGAAGCTGTCGTCAACGAGGAGGAATGATGGAGTTTTGGACTGACCCTGCCCTCCGTCCCAGGTAGGGGAGTGGTGGTGAAGACTCCCCGGCCCGGCCTGGCCCGTTGTGCACGGATGATGGGAACACATTGATCAGCTCTGTTGTATTTATGCATCCACTTTCAGAACAGATCATGATTGGGATGTCATTGAGGTGTTATTTTGGAGATTAAAGCATCATGGTGGACACAGAGGAAGCTCCCCGGGACGAGAATCATTGGAAATTATCAGGGAACGTTGTTAGAATGTTCGAATGTCACAATGTTTCAATTTCATTTAGCAGACGCTTTTGTCCAAAGCAAATAACATTTTAAAGACTGTTTCAACGGAACAAAACTAACATGTCTGCATTCGCTGAGTTCGTCCCCCCACCTGAATGCCCTGTCTTTGAGCCGAGCTGGGAGGATTTTTCGGATCCTCTCGGATTTATCAACAAGATCCGACCAATTGCAGAGAAAACTGGCATCTGCAAGATCCGACCCCCAGAGGTAAAGTCACACATCCTTTCACACATTTAAATAAACATGGGATTAAAGTCTCCCAGAAATAGCCTGCTATTCCTCCACGTAGCCGCTGCTGGTTTATTAGGCCCTGCGTGATTTTGGCGATAGGCAGCGACATGACTAGTTGCCATTACTCTAATAGAGGTCATATAACGCTTAATTTCTTCGCATTCAAGAGTAGGCCTAGACATTTTTTTTGGAGTGAAATTAAATTTCTGTCTCAGTTCAGAAAAGTTTTGTAAAGGCGAAATAAATCATATGGCTTCCGGTTACAATTCTTTTATTTTTGTTTTCTTCATGGCTAGCTAAGTTACAGTACAGTGATTGTACCACGTTAGCTGCGAAGATGCGACATGGGGCTACATGCAGGCCTGTCGCTACTGTTGGACAATTAACTCTATTTGTGCTGTGTTTTAAAAAAAATATTCCAGTATTTCTTTGGAACTTAACTTGTTGGGTGTGTCTATGTAGCCAGTAAAGCGTACTATCCTTCCAGAATCACACCTTCAAATAGAAGTATTTATGCACAGTTGGTCCTGTACAAAAATATGCACACCTGCCCTTTTCAAAATGTAGCAGGTTTGATATTGTGTCATAAATAGTTCTAAACCCTCACTTCACAAACTCTGTTCTGTTTCATCTTCAAACTCTGATTTATTCCATCCTCCAGTGTTGATGCTGTTTTATCCTCCTTTTCAATGTTGTTTTTAAGGAAGAGCTAACATCTCTGTTTTCTTGTCAATCAGGACTGGCAACCTCCATTTGCCTGTGATGTCCGGAACTTCCGCTTCACTCCTCGAGTGCAAAGACTGAATGAACTAGAGGTGAGTTTGCCAAGTAGATGCATAATGTCATAACATACTAAGTAAAGGTGTATCTCAGGCATTGCTTTATGAGGAACTTGAAAATAATACACACATACTCCTTGGGGCGCATGGTGAGCTGACTTTGTTTTCACCTGCAACGTTCTCTGCCTTGCACATGTTGAGATTTTGATGTGTGTTCTTCAAGCGTTCTTCTCCTTTTTAAATGTCTTACATCAAACAAGAGCAGCAGGACAGCTCCACGACCGGAGTTCTAAGGTTTATAACCAGAGAAATATGGTCGTGTATCAGAGTGCAGCTATTCTAACATAATTTTGCCTGAGGTGTCCAGTATGCATAACAGCAGAACGTCACGCTCCTGCATTTATAGTCTGTCGTTTCTCCTCTCTGTCCTGCCTGTCCAGGCCCTCACTCGGGTTAAGCTCAACTTTCTGGATCAAATTGCAAAGTTCTGGGAGCTGCAGGGATCCAAGATCCGTTTCCCACATGTGGAGAGAAAGGTTTTGGACCTCTATCAGCTCAGCAAGGTAAAAAAAAATTTTTTAAGGAACTGTCAGTCTTTGGCTGATTACACAACAATCACTTAATGACCTTTGATTTTTACATGGATGTTTAGTCTTTATTCTTATTTCTATCCTGGTAAAAATTAAATTTTGCCCACCTGTTTGTTTCAGATTGTGTCATCAGAGGGCGGCTTTGAGACGGTGTGTAAGGAGAAGAGGTGGTCTAAGGTGGTCAGTCGGATGGGCTTCCCATCGGGGAAAGGCACCGGCTCACTGCTGCGCTCCCACTATGAGAGGATCCTTTATCCATATGAGCTCTTCCAGTCTGGGGCCACGCTCACTGTGAGTGACGTTGATTCAAAGCTAACCCTTTTGACCATTAGTCAGACCATTAGTACAGCAGCGCAATAACATGGTTATAAATGGTTTTCTGACAAATCCAACCCACATAGTGAAGCTGTGACACATGGCATGTAAACACATTCTGTTGGTATTTGTGCATACTCTCATATTCTGTTCCGAGCATTAATCCATGTTGCTCCTTTCCAAAATGTAAAATACAAAATACATTGTTCTAAATATATTGCAGAGCAACTTTTAAAAATTAGATTATGTGGACATTCTGTATGTGGTTTGGTTACTTTTTTCCCTCGTGGACGTGATGATGACCAAACACGATGGGAACAGCTTTGTGCCAAATGGCAAAACATTAATACATATGTTTCTTCAAATTTCACACTCTGCTGTTGGTTGGTTTTCATGCTAGTCCTTTCTCCAATCAGGGCATCCAGCGGCTATACGATGAAGGAGATGATGTAGAAGACCTGGATGAGGGAGTTGGGGAGGAGACAGTGGAGGAAGAAGAACAAGATGAGGAGGAAGAGAAGGAGAGGGAGAAAGACGGGGAAGGTGACGCAACGCAAACCAAAGACAGGCTTCTGCCTGAGAGACGCTCCAGGCGCCTTAAATCTGAGGTAAATAAAACACCCAACCTAAGGAAATGTTTCGCAATAATGTGTCATGTTTGCAGTTGTTGAATAGACAAGGAGATCGGGATAAACAACCAAGCTAATCTCAAAGGTAAATAGCCTGTTAGCTATCATCAGGTTTTATGTAATAACATTTTTTGGTGAATGTAATTTTTTATCAAATTAATGTAGTTTGCAAACGCATCTTTTTGTGGTCAGTTTGCAAACTGTGCAAATCAGATCTAATGTTTATGAGCCCCTTTCTTTAAGAATCCCCCTCCCTCCCCTTTTTTAGATACTCACCTCTGGCAGGCATGGTCTCCATAGGTCTTCTTACATTTAGTCTTTTTGCAGGATTACTCTATTTCACACCCTGCTGCTGTTGTTGTTGTATTTTTTAGAGAGAGAACAAGGAGCCAAAAGGCCTAAAAATCTTTGGTACAAGTCCTAAGATGGTCGGCTTAGAGATTGTTCCAGCCGGTAAGTATAACTCTTGTTTGACTTGTATTTTTAACATGAAACTGAGCAATCAAAGTCTTGTTAGTTAGAGTATTCCTATGTATACACTGGGACTTGTTTCTCTCAATAAGATGAGGGATTCAACAAGAAACAGCGTCACCTCAAAGCCCAGGCCTTCGCCATCAAAATGAGACCACGCAAGGAGACCCTGGAGGTCAACTTTGTGAGTGTCAGTTCATAGTGTTTGACATTTTCATGTTGATTATGTATTGGTAAAACTCTGGGCATGACCATCCCTATATGTTCTGTGACACTGATCCCTCAGATTGACCTCTACCTGTGCCTGGTGTGCGGACGGGGCGATGAGGAGGACCGACTGCTGCTGTGTGACGGCTGTGATGACAGCTATCACACATTCTGCCTGATCCCACCTCTACAGGATGTGCCCAAGGGGGACTGGCGCTGCCCGAAGTGTGTTGCGGAGGTAAGACTGTAGAGTTGTTGTTAATTTCTTCATCTCTTTATATATATTTAACCTTCTTTATGCTATATTTGCATGATGTAAATTCCTGTTATGCTAAATGTGCTGTTTGTCTTCCCTCACAGGAGTGCAGTAAGCCCAGGGAGGCGTTTGGCTTCGAGCAGGCAGTGAGAGAGTATACCCTCCAGAGCTTTGGAGAAATGGCCGACCACTTCAAGTCAGACTACTTCAACATGCCTGTTCATGTATGTAAATTAAACTCGGTTAAGCAGGAAATTTAAACTTTAGCGTGGATGTCCTTCAACCATCTGCCTGTTACACGCTTAAAGTGTTGCTTTGAGGCTTTTCAAGATTTCATTATTTCCGCCTTGTGTTTCCAGATGGTCCCCACAGAGCTGGTGGAAAAGGAGTTCTGGCGCCTGGTCAGCAGCATCGAGGAGGATGTCATCGTAGAGTACGGAGCTGATATCAGTTCCAAGGAGGTGGGCAGTGGATTTCCTGTCAGGGATGGTAAAAGGAGACTACTGGGCGATGAGGAGGTGAGAAAATTGGTGTATTTCCATAATCTCTAAAAATGTTGACAAACCACGTTTGAACTTTTCCGATCTTTTTTTTTCAATATGACCTGTTTTTTAACATTTGTAGAATATTTAATATATCATATTAATTAAAGCAAAGTTCATACATACTCTTTCAGAGTTAAGTTTATTACTTACTTTGAGACATTTCCTGGGTCAGTTTATTTCTTATGCCCCTTTCCCACCAAAATTAGCAGGTGGACGTGGGTTTTTCAGATCTGGGAAGACCCACTTATAAATGCCGATTGTGTCTTCTCCCATTGCCAGTGGAGTATACTCTTTTCATTCTCTTTTCGCGTGCGGGTTAGTAAACAATAGTATGCACAAAGAACTGACATTATACTCTTTGGTAAGCAGCATTGCGGCTAGTGAAGATGTTACGGTGGTTAGGTCTTTATCGTATCTATTACTCATTCAGTCAATTTATCAAACTCTGCGCCGACAAATTTGGAACGATGTTTGAGCGCTGCTTGGACGGAGACGGACATAATTTGTAGCTGAGATGACAAGGAGTCGCGTGATAGCATCGCTCCAGAAAGGCGACGGAGATTAGCATGTCGACCCGGGTTTTGTGTTCCCATCATTGCCGATCGGAGCCGAGGTGATCATGCCGATTGTAACCTTTGCCACTAAGGATAAAAGCCGGGTGTAAGTGGGTTTTTTGACCAGTGGGAAAGGGGCTGTAGACTCCCATCTACAAGATACCCCAAAATCGTCTTACTTGAGGTGTTGGTTTAGCCCCCCCTCGGCCCTTTGCCATGTCTCACCCTCATTCTCTCTTACCCTGTTTCCGGCACTATCCACTGTCTTCTCTATCTCGTTAAAGGCATAAACGGCCAAAGAAATTAATTTACAAAAACAAAAAAAGCCTCTTTCTTATTTACTAAATGGAACTGCATTAAGTAAAATCATTACATCTACCATGTAGTGAAATGAAAATCCTTTATTTCCTTCCAATAGGAGTATGCCAACTCAGGCTGGAACCTGAATAACATGCCAGTGCTCGAGCAGTCGGTGCTCACCCACATCAATGTGGACATCTCGGGTATGAAAGTGCCCTGGCTCTATGTGGGCATGTGTTTCTCCTCATTCTGCTGGCACATTGAGGACCACTGGAGTTACTCCATCAACTTCCTGCACTGGTGAGACTGAACAAAGGACGCAAAAGACTTTATTACAATTCTGATATATGTATGCTGGTGGAAAGAATTATTAATGCTCATTGAAACTAACCTTATTCTGTTCCTCTTGTATGTTTAATATAAATGTATTCCTTTGTTCTCCAGGGGTGAGCCGAAGACTTGGTACGGTGTGCCGGCCTCTGCAGCCGAGCAGCTGGAGGCTGTAATGAAAAAGTTAGCCCCAGAGCTGTTTGACTCCCAGCCTGACCTCCTCCATCAGCTGGTCACCATCATGAATCCCAATGTCCTCATGGAGCATGGCGTCCCTGTATGTAGTCTAAGCCATGAATTTTTGGTTGATATTGGAACTGATTGCTGTTTGTCACATTGTTCATATTGATATTTAGTCACATATGTGCGTGTTTCACCCCTCAGGTGTACAGAACCAATCAGTGTGCAGGGGAGTTTGTGGTGACCTTCCCCAGGGCCTATCACAGCGGCTTCAACCAGGGCTACAACTTTGCAGAGGCTGTTAACTTCTGCACAGCTGACTGGGTAAAGAAAAAGCAAATTCGTTTATATTAAAAACCTCTTACGTTGAATGTTGCTGCTCATATTTCACAAATGTCCTTCCCTTAGTTACCTATGGGACGTCAGTGTGTGGCTCACTACCGTCGCCTCCACCGCTACTGCGTCTTCTCTCACGAGGAGCTGCTGTGCAAGATGGCCGCAGATCCAGAGAGTCTTGATGTGGAGCTGGCTGCTGCTGTCTTCAAGGAAATGGGAGACATGATGGAGGAGGAGACAAAACTTAGGCAGGCCGTCCAAGAAATAGTGAGCGTCTCTTTTGTTGTTGTGTTTTGTGCTCTTGTTAAAGGCAAGCTTAATATTTTGTTGGTTGGAGACAGCATTATCAGTTTCCTGTTTTTGTTATCTGCAGGGGGTTCTGTCGTCAGAGCAGGAGGTTTTTGAACTTTTACCTGACGATGAGCGCCAGTGCCATAAGTGTAAAACAACCTGTTTCCTGTCTGCGCTGACGTGTTCCTGCAGCCCTGATCGGCTGGTGTGTCTCCACCACGCAGCAGATCTCTGTGACTGTCCGCTTGGCAACAAGTGTCTTCGGTGAGAGATCTATACCCATTAGCTACATATATATTTACTTGACATACACCACATTCCTAAGTGTATTTCTACTTAATATGTTTCAGGTATCGCTATGATCTAGAGGAGTTTCCGTCCATGCTGTATGGGGTCAAGACACGGGCTCAGTCATATGACACCTGGTCAAAGAGGGTCACCGAAGCCTTGGCTGCCGACCAGAAAAACAAAAAAGGTTTTTATGCTTTAATGCTACTACATGTTTGGTCATGTGTTTGTGGTTGTACACATGCCATTGCATAATTGTTTTGTGTTTCTCATAGATCTTATCGAGCTGAAGGTTTTGCTGGAGGATGCAGAGGACAGGAAGTATCCTGAGAAGGCTTTGTTCCGTCGCCTGAGGGAGATGGTCAAAGAGGCAGAGACGTGCAGCTCTGTAGCTCAGCTGCTGCTCAGTCGCAAACAGAGACACAGGTCAGTGAACATGGATAACTCTTAATTCAATGCAAAAGAAATAAAACTGATTCTCACTTGTACATTTATTGAGTCTGATTTAGACCGTCCAAACCCACCAGTTACAGCAACTATAGTTGTGAGGAACAAAAATATTCAAAGGCTGTCTCAGGCATACGTGCTCTCACTGCCTTTCATAAGTCTGTGCAATCCATATACAACTCTTTCATTTACAATGACCTGTCCAAAATATAGCAACAATATAATGTACTACATGTAAATATGAACATTTTGTCTATTAACAAATCAATACTGAATCTGCTCAGGTCAGAATGTGGACTAACACGTCCCTCTTTTCCATGTGTGTCTGCAGCAGCCGCCTGCGGTCAGAGAGCAGTCGTAACCGCACCAAACTGACGGTGGATGAGCTCAAGGCTTTTGTAGATCAGCTCTACAGGCTGCCCTGCATCATCAGCCAGGCCCGACAAGTCAAAGTGAGTATCCTCTATACCTATGTGCTTACCCAGGTATCCAGTGAAATACAGTTGATAACCTCATTTCTCTTTGTTTTTCCATTCTTCCCTGTTATTAAAACTCCATTTACCTTCACTACCAATGTCTCTTTCACCTGCAGGAGTTACTGGAGAATGTGGAAGACTTCCACGAGCGGGCACAGGTGGCGCTGTCGGACGAGATGCCTGATTCCTCCAAACTGCAGGCACTGTTGGACCTGGGTAGCGGCCTGGACGTGGAGCTGCCTGAGCTGCCCCGGCTGAAACAGGAGCTCCAGCAGGCCCGCTGGCTCGATGAGGTGGGCTTCCAAAACACACTAACAACCTGTTTGTGTTGTTTAGGAGGTGTAGTTGTGTAACACTTCATGTAACACTTTCTGTCCTTATCACATCCCAGGTGCGTGTCACCCTAGCCGAGCCTCACCGTGTCACTCTTGAGCTGATGAAGAGGTTGATAGACTCGGGGGTGGGCCTGGCTCCCCACCACGCTGTAGAGAAGGCCATGGCTGAACTGCAGGAGATCCTTACTGTCTCAGAGAGATGGGAGGATAAGGCCCGTGCATGCCTGCAGGCCAGGTAAGGTTGCACCTATACAAATGCATACAATCCTACAAAAATTACAAAACAGTCTCTCTTTGATCCTCCCATGCCTTTCTGTGCTCCTGTAACCTCAGGCCTCGACACAGCATGGTGACCCTGGAGAGCATTGTGCTGGAAGCTAGGAACATCCCAGCGTACCTACCTAACATTTTGGCACTCAGAGAGGCTCTACTGAAGGCCAAGGAGTGGTCATCCAAGGTGGAAGCCATTCAGGTACTGTCTATATGTACACTATGTCATTTAAAAGCCCTCCTAACCTATATTCAAAGCTAGGTGTCCTATTGAGAATCTTTGATTTAATCTTAACCTTTATCACAACCTGTGCATAGTCTAAAATGTCAATAACCTCTCTCCATTACACAGAGTGGCAGCAGCTACGCGTACCTGGAGCAGCTGGAGAACCTGTTAGCCAGGGGTCGCTCCATCCCAGTGCGGCTTGATCCACTGGCGCAGGTGGAGTCTCAGGTGGCTTCAGCACGAGCCTGGAGGGAGAGGACTGCTCGCACCTTTCTCAAAAAGAACTCCACGTACACACTGCTGCAGGTGGGCAATCATGGAGAAAGTTGTATTGATGTTTCTGTTATATGTTTAAAATTCTTCTTCAGAAGATATATTGTGCTGTATTTGGGCACTCAAACACATAAATGCAATAAAGTGTTGTAGAGATCACATACACTACCAGTCAAAAGTTTGGACACACTTTCCCATTCACTTGTATGAGAAAATGTGTCCAAACTTTTGACTGGTAGTGTATGTTCTCTAAAGCCACAGCCTGGTAATTATTTCTTGCACTAAGAGGTTAAAAAATACATTCTTAAACACTAAACAGAATAAAAACCTTTCATTAATTTTGTTTGCCATCCTCTTCTTTTAGGTCCTCAGCCCACGCGTGGACATTGGTGTCTACGGCAACAGCAAGAGCAAGAGGAAACGCGTCAAGGAGCTCATGGAGAAGGAGAGAGGAGGTTTTGATCCTGACGCCCTGAGCGACCTGGAGGAGAGCCTCGAAGAGGTGCGAGAACCTTCCACAGTTGTAGCAGCCTTCAAAGCCAAAGAGCAGAAGGAAGTGGAGGCCATCCACTCTCTTCGCGCTGCCAATCTCGCCAAGATGGCCATGGCCGACCGCATCGAGGAGGTCAAGTTCTGCCTGTGTCGAAAGACGGCCAGCGGCTTCATGTTGCAGTGCGAGCTTTGTAAGGACTGGTTCCACGGAGCGTGCGTGCCACTGCCTAAGACGGGATCTCAGAAGAAGCTGGGTGTGGGTTGGCAGAGCAATAGCAAAGACTCCAAATTCCTATGTCCACTTTGTCAGCGATCGAGGAGGCCGAGATTAGAGACCATCCTGTCTCTGCTGGTGTCGCTGCAGAAGCTGCCGGTGCGTCTGCCAGAAGGAGAAGCCCTCCAGTGTTTGACTGAGAGGGCAATGAGCTGGCAGGTATGCAAAAAGACCTTACTAAATATGGCTGATGAGGTTACAACTATCAACTGCTTTTTTAACTTTTAATTTCCATGGTTTGTTTTTGATTTCTACTATCACCACTCTGGTCTAACTGTCTTACCAGGACCGAGCGCGTCAGGCTTTAGCAACAGAAGAGCTGTCCTCAGCCTTGGCCAAGCTGTCAGTGCTGAGCCAGCGCATGGTGGAGCAGGCTGCCAGGGAGAAAACTGAGAAGATAATCAATGCTGAGCTGCAGAAAGCTGCTGCCAACCCTGACTTGCAGGTAAATTAGACTTTAATTTTAAATGATTTAACATTGTTCTAATACAGCAAAACATCAGTATGCCTCAAGGAGACCTGTTTTGAGCTGCAGACGGTAATTCTTGTGGCTTTTAGTGGGTCTTTGGATGTAAACATGGAATGCACCAGAAGAGGGCACTATTGTGTCATGACAAAGACCACACTATTACATTGAGAGTCTCAAATGTGGAGAATGGCAGGGAGCTGGAGGCTACAGCATTGAAGAAGGTTTAGTTTAAAAGGATTATACAAACCGACAGAAACAGCCTGACATTAAAATATGCATGTATATGTTTCTTTCCTTCCTTAGGGCCACATCCAGACTTTTCAGCAGTCAGGTTTCAGCAGAGCCACATCCCCTCGCCAGTCTGTAGACTACGATGACGAGGAGACAGACTCAGACGAGGACATCAGGGAGACTTACGGTTATGATATGAAGGTTTGTGAAGGAGCAGTTGGTTCTTTTGTTCAAGCAGTGTATAAGCAAAAAGGATCATTTTCTTATTGTGTGATTGTTGTTTGCTGCAGGACCCAGGCGAGGTGAAACCCTACCTGTTCTGTGATGAAGAGATTCCTGTTAAGTCTGAGGAGGTGGTCAGTCACATGTGGCCGGCTGCCACACCCTCCTTCTGCGCCGAACACGCCTACTCCTCAGCCTCCAAGTCCTGCGTGCAAAGTGAGACTGGATTAAGATTACTCCTGCTGCTTTTAGTCTGACTACCCATAATTCCCTTCTGTGTTCATGCACAGATATTTCAACGATAGCTCTTATTTAGTTTTTATAATACACATTACAATTACACTCTTTTGAGAGATTCCAGTGTTGTTGTGTTTCTGATTTCTGTAAAATAAAGTCCATTGTCAACTTGTTTACGTTTCAGACCTAGGCACGCCCAGGAAACAGCCCAGGAAGACTCCTCTAATACCTCGCAGCCTGGAGCCGCCTGTGCTGGAGCTGTCCTCGCAGGCTAAGGCCCAGCTGGAGGACCTGATGATGCTGGGAGACCTGCTGGAGGTGTCCCTGGATGAGACCCAGCACATCTGGAGGATCCTGCAGGCCACGCACCCCCCATCTGAGGAGAGATTCCTGCAGGTCATGGAGGTAGGGAAATCATCCATTATGCAGACTGAGTACTCAGCTGGACCCCAATGGCAAATGTTTGAATCAATTGTTCTGGTTGCTTCTGTTGAGTAGACACATCGATAAAGGTCAAATTAGGGAAACACATGCTCGCAATAAGTACTATATTAGAAATAGAAATCGACTAATTCTCATTGTATCTTTCCATCCTTTTATACAGCCTGATGATTCTCTGATGGAGAAGCCCCTGAAGATCAAGCTCAAAGATTCAGAGAAGAAGAGGAAACGGAAGTTGGAACGAGCCGAGCACCACCACATGCTGATGGCTGCAGCCGCAGCCGCCGGTGGGGCTTCTGCAATGGGCGACATGCGACAGGCCAAGTCCAAAGAGCTTAAAAGGGTGGGTCTGGAACTGGGTCTTGGGGGCAAACCCAAGAAGAAGAAACTTAAACTTAACTTGGACAAAAACCGGGAGATGAAGCAGCTAGCTAAACGGTTAGCCAAGGAGGAGAAGGAGAGGAAGAGAAAGGAGAAGGCAGCGGCCAAGGCGGAGGCCATCAGAGAGGGCATGGAGAAAAGAAAGGAGAAGAAGATTCTGGACATTCCCTCCAAGTACGACTGGTCCGGGGCTGAAGACTCCAACGATGAGAACGCTGTGTGTGCAGCCAAGAACTGCCAGAGACCCTGTAAAGATAAGGTGAGGACTCTTTCATTGTTTCGGAAAAATACTGGGATTTGAAGAAATATGTCCCACAATTATCAATCTGGGTATCAGCACTGAGATTGTTGACAAGAGGTTGTGTTTTAGTAACAGAGGCACAAGGGGTGAATCATAGATGATTGATAAACACTACACAGCCACTGCTGTTTAGCAATTAACAGAGGTCAAAGGCGACCATGTGACTGTGCACCTTTCCAAACTCAAAGGTCTGCATCTTTTACATGTTTGAATACTGGTCATTGAGCAATATGTTTACAAGGAATACGGACAGAAATCATGTGATAACTATTTCAGCATTTACTAATAATAACAACACTTTTTAACTGAAAACTGCTGCAAGTAATTATTATTTAAAATGTCACCAATCTACCAATTATATTTTTTATTTAGTTTATAAAAAGTCACGATAGAATAAAACATGTGCATCATGGTTTTCCAAAGCCCAGAGAAATGTCTTTAAATGTCCTGTTTTGTCCAACTCACTGTCCTAAATATATTTAGTTTACAGTTAGAAACGTATAGTAATAATGTTTCCTTTTAATTGGAGAAGCTGATTTAGCCTTTGGGAGCGAATTTTCCGGGCATTCCGGTGTAGCCAGTGGTTAGCGAGAAACGACTTCCAGCAAAGACTTCCTTTTCTGTGCGCTGCATTGTTTACAGTCCAGTAAGCAACTTCAGAAGCGACAGTGTGTTCGTATCAAAAGGAAGGCAAAATTCGCCCCTCCAGATATTTCTGCAAAATAAACAGCATCATTACATCCCCTGGAGGAGGGTTGTAGTTCCACTATAGATAGTGAATTACACAGGCTGCACTCTGGCTGAATTCAGTGGTATGAACCCAAGAAAGTAACGTGTCATTTATTTGTAATTAAAGGGTCTTAAGTTTGCTGAATTACAACATCATGATACAGAATTGTAAAAAGTAAAAATGCAAGCTTTGTCAGGTCTGTAATCAAGAGAAGAAGAAAACAACTCTTAAAATGCTTGTTCTGAAGTGAGGTCGGATCAATCATTTCTGATGTATTCCAGGAAGTTGGAAAATCTAAACGCTGATTGGCTTTCGCAACACCGCGTCAAACTAATTTGTAGATTTATAGCTGACTTGCATACAGATATCTGTTTAAAGAGATAAATAAAAAGCTAAATCGTCGTAAGATGACCGCTGATAGGAGCTGGGATGTCATTACAACAGATTGAGTCCCAACTGTTTTTCCCGCATACGCCACAGCCTGCTAATAGGTCACAATATTACTCAGACTACAAACGTGCTACAAACGGAAACCAGAACACTTTCCATAATTAAATCCAGTCCTGCGCCTACAGATTCTACATTTTTATGAAAAATCTGTAAATAGAGATTAAGGGCTTAAATATGATACTGAGTTTTCACACAGGATCATGTATTAGATTTGTAGTAAGCTGAGATGTCTCACTTCTAGCAGATCAAAATACAACGTTTTAAATGTTTATTTAAAAGTTTATTCTGCGCATAGCAGCTTGGTTATACTTTTGGTACTCCCTTGCTTAAATTAAAGGTTGTGAGTAGATGTCGTAATGTTCTACTAACAGCCCTATCATCCAGGCTCCTATTGTTTGTTGTTGTTTGATATTGATGAATTTGTCAGGGTTACATAGGATTTTATCTTGCATGGTAAAGTCCCCTAAACTGCAGATTAAAGGGGTAGGTGTCGATGTTCTTTGGTGTTATTTTGATGGCGAACCACCGTATCAGTTAGACAACCGTCCATCCTCCTGCGAAACATCCCCTCCACACTGACAGAGTGGTAAACTCAGGCTGACTCTTCCATCTCTGCAAAGTTCTCCAAACTCCAAACACCCAGGTGTCTCACCCTGATGAAGGACACATGTTTCCTTGTTTGCCGAGTTAATAACGAACACTTTTCAAAAGTGGAATGGAACTTTATTGAATATCAACAGCTGATAACAGCACTGGAACACCTTAAAGAGAGTTACACATAACGTATTAACAGGACACTCCGATGTGGTCCTTCTCGGAGACAGCAGTGCAGACCGTCCTCTGAGTTAACCAGTGGCCAGTCTCCTTCCCCTGTGTGTCCGCACGGCAGCCAATCAGAGCTCAGGAAGTGGTAGGCCTGCAGATCTGTGGGAAGAGTAGAGATGATGAAATTATTCTTCTTAGATTTAAGAAATCTGTGGTGATTAACAGTTGTGAGGTGTTACTGACTTTTCCATTTTCCATTCAATCCTCATTAAAGAAACTATTGACACTCTGCAAACATTAATAATTTAATCCAGGATGCGACTTCCAATCTTACCATGTCAGCTGCGTGTTTTTATGTTTATTCTGTTTGCATTCACCCTTTAGTCCATAAACATGCAGGTTGGGAGTCTAAATAGAATTGAAGTCAATATATGCCGTATCTGTCCGTACGTGTTAGCTATTTGATAGACTGGCGACCTTTCTGAGGTGTACCCTGCCTCTAGCCTAATGCATGCTGCGATCATGCCCAGTAACTTTCCAACCTTTTACGAGGATCACTTGGAATAGAAGCAAACAAAAACACCTCCAGCATTCACAGATAAAAAATTATTTATTGTGGTCATTTGTTTTTCCACAGTTAATAAGGGGACTATTTTATCTGATTGCTGGAGTTGTGTTTGTTTCCTTTAATAACATCCCTTCACATATCTTCACCTGGTATAGAAAAATAGATGGAAGAAAAGACAGTGTCCGAGCAAAAACCGTATTAATCGTTTTGTGACGTGCCGTGTTTGTAAGCTGCATGTTCATAGCTGCTACTCCTTCACATCGAAAGGAGCCAGATGAGGTGGTTCGGGCATCTGATTACGATGCCCTCTGGGCGCCTCCCTGTGAAGGTTGTCCGGGCACGTCCAACTGGGAGGAGAACCCAGGGTAGACCCAGAGCCCGCTGAAGGGATTATATGTCCCACCTGGCCTGGGAATTCCTCGGTATCCCCCAGGAGGAGCTGGAAAGTGTTGCTAGAGAGTGGGACATTTGGGCTAACTTGCTTACCCTGCTGCCACCGCGACTAGACCCCGGATTAACGGAAGAAAATGGATGGATGTTCATAGATTGGACACTTAGTCTATTAAACAAAGTACACTGATTTTGCTTTCTCAATGTTTTGCTTTATTAAATCTATACCAGTCAGAAAGATGAAGATGTGAAGTGTTTAACTTAGCATTTAATAAGCATCTTGTCCTTAGTGGTGAATAAAACATATCTTAGGTCATCTACAGTCCATCTGCTTGGTAACACTCTGGCTCTGTTTTCACTTTAGATCAATCAAACAATGACCTGCTGGCAGCTTCAGCATGTCCTGTTAAAAATTACACCCTGAATTTTGTGTTTTGCTTGGCCGCCACATGTTTTTCAATAAATAATCTGCTTTGTTGTCCCTCCTAATCCTCACTCACATGTCCTTCGATGTGCATTTCCAGGTGGACTGGGTGCAGTGCGACGGAGGCTGCGACGAGTGGTTCCACCAGGTGTGCGTGGGCGTGTCGTGCGAAATGGCCGAGAACGAAGACTACATCTGCATGGACTGCTCTCGGAAGGCCGTCGGGGTTAGCGTTGGAGGAGGCATGGGGATGACCGTGGAGGAGGTGGCAGAGGAGAGCGTTGTTGTGATGTCGACGTCGATGTGTAGTACGCTTCCGCCGGGGTCTGTCGTAACCTCGTGGTCTCACGGGTCCTCCGCCTCTCACCTAAACCCAGCAACACATCAGCAGCAGCAGGAGCCTCAGCAGGGCAGTTAGCAGTAAAAACACAGCTTAGGACTGAGTTTGAATACTGTACCTCACATTATGAGCATAACACAAACCTAGTATCAAGGCTAGAGTTTCATCCTCTCAACCTGTAAGACTGTAAAGCATCTGAGGGATAGAAATGCCCTTTATGAACGAGCCTGGAAGGAGACAGACAAACCAAAGGCTGTTCTGTAACAGCCTGGATTATAGAGCACAAGACAGAAGAAGAGAAGAGTCCTACTGTCACTGTGTGTCTTCAACAATGACACGCCCTCTCTCCGAGCACTGAGATATAACGAAGGGGTTATTAGTACACAGACAAAGCTTAGTCCTCCTGCAACAGTTCTAGGTCAAGAAACATCCACCTGCTACTTCCTGGTCCTCCCCTGAACAATAACAAGTCATGGTACACGTATAGCTAAACAAACACCAACTTACTCCAGCTGTTGTGTTCAGTGCAAACAGGTAAATAAACAGACGTGTCGTGTTCTCCTGGACATCCTGATCCGCTCCCCCTCTGCCCTCCGCCCCGGCTCTGCAGACAGTAACATCTCAATATGTAGGACTCCAGACTAGGAAACACAAATGGTTGTAATGTAGTGGAATTATTTATAATGTACATACTTTTAAGCAATTAAAACAAATGGATTGTGGCTTTTTTTGTTTTGTTTTCTCACCTTTAATAAACTATTCCTAGTCAAATGATTGATAATTGTGAGGATTTTTCTATGTGTTGATTTCTTTTTCTGCAAATTTAGGGATGTTTCTTATGCAAAGACTTTGTTTTTGTCTTATTTACTCGGCTGAAAAGTCACTTTTTGACGCAGCAATCATCCTGAAGGAATGTGATTGATTTAAAGTGGCAAGTTAAGCTTCACATTTCCTGTCTTACTCATTAAGCCCAATTAGAGGAGAGATGTGGAAGCATGTTTTTTCCTCTCTGTTATGAGGACTTGCATGTTTCAGTCCTTGTTGTGACTGTTTTGACTAATGTTCCTGTGTTACACAAAATGTTTTAAATAATGAACAGATTAGTTTTCTTTTTTTTTATCCTTTTACTTTTCCAAGGGATTTTTCATTTTGACATCTGTCAACATGGCGTCGCACTACTTTTTTGCTCGGAAGAAGAGCAACAACTTCACTGTGATTATACTGTACAAGAATATCTGAAGAGAGTGAGGGGAGGGAAGGATTGTGGTTGGGAGCTGGCGGGGAGGAGGGGGGTTGCTGGTTTCCACTTCTTACTCAGCCGAGTCAAATCCGGTGCGAACTGACCTCAGCTGCTTTTGTGACTCACCTCTGTCACCGTCCTGACCGGGAGAGGTAGAAATATGTGATCACAAGCGGCTGCAAGGCATTAACTAAATGTACTGTAGTCATCGATTACATGACCTCCATCTTCATCACTTCCTGTTTGATGTGTCTATTGAGTTTTGAGTGTTTTTTTGATGGTATCACAAATCTTTCATAATCATCACTTTAATAAGCACTTTTAGATGCTAGCACTGCTAATATAGCCTGTATGTGAATTTCTTTTGATTTGTCACCACAAAAATACAAACTGCGTGTGCTTCCTCCGTCCATCTCAGAGATTGCAATTCTGCTGTGTTGAAATAGCAGCAAGTAAGACATTTTTTTGTCTTGTCTTATCCTTCTGTGATTATTCCTTTAGCCTGATAAACTGCATAGAACATGCGTATACACATTAGGTAACACTTGATTTCAACCTGAAACTTATTATAATGAGGATGTCACATTGATAAACACAGCTTTATTTTTGCAGGACCGTGCAATGGGAGTCATTATTTAAACACCAGTTATGATACGCTTACGACAGGAGAATCATTCTGTCATCCTTTTGGACTCTCCTGTTGTACCTCATTTAAGCTGTTGAGTCAGGGCAGGTGATGTACTTTGCTCTGATCGGGGCAGACGGAGGGAGAGAAAGTGGAGGCCGGCCTAAGTTTAGCATTACAAACCCCCCGCCCCTCACTCCAGTCCATGTTAAATACTAAAACTTGAGCTTTTAGACACAAATCTCCAGAGACAGCCGTGAGACGAAGAGAGAAGATCAAGTGACACTGCAATGAAAGGTAAGCTATAATCTGATTGGAGATGTGCAATTTCTACTGATTTATATTCATTATATTTAGTTCTTTTATTTATTTTGTTACTGTATTTTTTTTTTAAGGTAAAAGATAAGTGAAATTTATACAGTCTATTATGAATAGAAAGCTTTATATGTATTTCAATGTTTTCAAGTAGACTGAGCATGCATGATTTTCTGTCTATTCAGTCTTACACATTCAGATTTTATAGATGCATAGTAAAAACTAAATATTCCCACAATTTTCTTACTACTTAAAGGTGTCTTGGCTGTTCATTATGCCAATCCGCCCCCCCTCAATTCCAGCATCTGTAACCTGCTGCAACCATCCTCTTCTCCCTTGTCCGATGTTTTTCAGGAGACGCTGCCAAAGCAGGCCTCCCCAATGGCACCAGCCAAGCCAAGGACCTGCTGCCCCCGTCGGAGGAGAAGATGGAGGAGCGGGGCCAGTGGAGCAACAAGCTGGAGTTCATTCTGTCAGTCGCCGGCTCCATCATTGGCTTGGGCAACATGTGGCGCTTCCCTTACCTCTGCTACAAGAACGGAGGAGGTGAGTGGAGGATGAACTAAGAGGGTGGAGAAAGCGAGTTATGTATTTTCTATGAATTAATAAATAAAAGGCAGCAATGATAAACAGACCTCAAAATTAAAACACAAAGTTTTGCATATGGAGGAATCAAACATGCAGGATATTTTTGCATGCACTAAATGAGGACAGAGCAAATAAACACAGTAGACACATGCAAATAGGAAATTACAGACCACCTGAGAACCTTTTTCAGTGACAATATTCCTCCCCCAGCTCAGGTAAAAGAGATAAAAACACGTTTTCAAGGACTCACAATTAACTAAAATCGGACCCCGAAACATGATTCACCACTTTTGCTTTTGGGCATGCTTGTGTAGCTGCTAAATTGGCCACCCCTCTTCCTCGCTCCACGGGGCGGCAGGGTCAGGGTTCGGGGCTGAGCGGGGTCAGGCAGCTGTTGTTGCTCCTTGCTCACAGCAGCTGTCCCGGCAGAGAGGCGGAAATCTGAGTGCGCCAAACATCCCCGGCCGCCCGACGGGACACCAACACAAAAAGCAGAAAGAGAGTGGCAGTGGGTCAAAATGTCTGCGACCAAAGAAAATAGCTTCAACTGTGTGTGCCTTCTTGCAGTACTTCATGACCGTTAGGGCTTCAAATTTTCAGAAATCCTCAGACAATTAAGTTCACGTGTGGGCATGTATCCTGTCATATAGAACTTCATCATGGTTCTTCAGTCTTAGACGATCTAAAATCGAAACTATTTTAAGACGATCTTGTTTAATTAAAAGCTGTGTGTTAAGTCGGATACGGGAAATAACAAGCATGTAATAGCTAATTCATATTAACTAATACGTGATCCAAGAAAGGAAGAGATGGGGTCAAAGAGAAACATTGATCCTGCATGAATCATTACTATGTAATAGATGTGTAGTCCTAAATGTCACTTTAACCCAGGATTGACAGTTTGGTAAAGTTTGTTCCACATACAGGGGACTGTAGTGTGTATTCTGTAGTCTGTATTAGTATGTTTGCAGGGTTAGAAGGCCCTTGGGTTTTGTTTGGATTTTGCTTTGTGATGGGCTCTAAATTCTAAATGAATGGTTGAATAGATTTCACCCTACAACAACCAAGAAGGGGGAAAAAGACTCATATATATTAAAGTTATTGAAAATACAGTAAATGCATGGAGGACTAGACAGAGAGGGTCATCCACATCCAGTATTGTTTTGCAATATCCCGTATAAACAAGCTCTAACGCTGAATTCTTTGCTCTCTTTCTGAACTCAGGTGCATTCCTCATCCCCTACCTGATCTTTCTGTTCACCTGTGGTGTTCCCGTCTTCTTCCTGGAGACAGCGCTGGGCCAGTACACCAGCGAGGGAGGCATTACCTGCTGGAGGAAGATCAGTCCCTTGTTTGAAGGTAGGTGAGACAGGTGCAACACCATAAGGGAAAAGCCACATACGACATTATTATGTTAATGAAGCCATTGAAGTAGTTAAGGAAATTCCTCCAGTGGTTTTGCTGGTTTTGTTTATGAAAAATATGCATCTCTTAAGCAGCTTACTTTTGATATTCAAAATATATGTTCTGAGAAGTGATTATTTCTAGTGTTTATTAATGACATGCACCATATACTTAAATGCCATTCCTGCAGGTCTTGGCTACGGCACCCAGGTGATAGTGACTCTGCTGAACTTCTACTACATCATTGTTCTGGCCTGGGGTATTTTCTACCTGTCCTTCTCCTTCTCCTGGGACCTGGCCTGGTCATCCTGCAACAACACATGGAACACGGGTAACTAAAGTGCTTCAGAAACATCAGACGTTCCTCCATTTATTTTAATACCTGTCTACCATGTCTTCATTTTACTCTCATCCCCCCAGAACACTGTGTGGAGTTCCAGAGGAGAAACACCTCAATCAACCAAACAGTAGACCTAAACGCCACCTCTCCTGTCATGGAGTTCTGGGAGTGAGTCCTTCAGTCTGCCTAACCTCCTCTTGGTGATACATTCTGTTATAGAATTGACAGTGATGTCTCATCTCTGTGTTTCTTTCTTGTCTCTGCAGGAGAAGAGCGCTGAGGATTTCCCCAGGCATCGACCACATGGGCTCTCTGAACTGGGACCTGGCCCTGTGTCTGTTCATCGCCTGGGTCATGTGCTACTTCTGCATCTGGAAGGGGGTGAAATCCACGGGAAAGGTGAGTAAGAGAAAGTCACCCTTTTTTGTGTGTTTATTTAGTTTTACCAAAGGTCACATTAAGGATGACATCTGGTGTTTGTTTCTACTTGTGTGTGTCTACATAGGTGGTCTACTTCACTGCAACCTTCCCCTATATGATGCTGATTGTGCTGTTGATCAGAGGGCTCACCCTGCCTGGTGCTGCGATCGGCATCCAGTTCTACCTTTACCCAGACCTGGGACGACTGGCGGATCCACAGGTATAATGTCACACAAACTTCTTAAAATTTCAACCAATGAGGGAATTTAGGAGATTTAGTGATGTGGTCCCCGTGGGCGAGGGTGCACCAGATGCATGATTCCTATGGTTCTCTGCTGGGGAGCCCAGTTTCTGCTGGGTCCATCTGCTCTCCATTAAAGAGACAGGGACTGCAGGGATCAGATGCAGGGCCAGGACACCACTGGGACTGTAAACAAGAGCTCTACCAGGGCCGAGCCACAGACAGTTAGCTAACCAGGCTATTAAGATTATAGTTATTATTATTTTACCATTGCACTCTGGTTTAGCCGTTTGCAAGTTTGCCGTAAAGGTAAAAATCTTATAATCACTCTGTAACCAGAGCCTGATTTATGCCGGCCTTTTTTTTTTTTTGCTTGTCACTAGAATTTATCCGGTTATGTAATCCGTCACAGATCATGCACTCAATGTTTTCGGAAGTTTGCTTTGTAAATTAGTGTTAGGGAAAACGTCTAATGATCAACTTTTAACAGTACACAATTGTGCAACTACATAAGTCACTAATTGTGTAAACTACTCCGCAGCACGTGATTTCCTCTGGATTGTCAAAACACTGCATGGCACGTTTTTGTGTATACTCAGCCTAAGTATATGCGCACTACTAGCTAGCTACTACTAGCTTATTATTTCTTACATGTTTCTTTTTGTATCAGGTGTGGATGGATGCCGGCACCCAGATCTTCTTCTCCTATGCCATCTGTTTAGGGTCGCTGACTGCTCTGGGAAGCTACAATAAATACAACAATAACTGCTACAGGTATGTCACATATCTATATGCATACTTAATCCACAGCTAAATGATGCCGTTAAGCTTTCCTACATTACATAACCTTACTTTACATTTGCTGTCTGTTGCAGGGATTGCTTGTCGTTGTGCTGTCTGAACAGCGGAACCAGTTTTGTGGCAGGCTTTGCGATCTTCTCCATCTTGGGTTTCATGTCTTATGAGCAGAATGTTCCCATCTCAGAGGTGGCAGAATCAGGTGAGGCTTTCATGAACCACTTTAGAGGTTTAGAGAAAAAGAAATAGAAATAGATCACCTAACTGCCTCATCTATTCATCCACCATATGTTCAGTATTTGTTTGACAAGTTTACATTGTTTTCCTTTTTGTTTTAGGTCCTGGTCTGGCCTTCATAGCGTACCCCCGTGCTGTATCTATGATGCCTTTCTCCCCTCTGTGGGCCGCTCTCTTCTTCATAATGATTGTTTTTCTGGGGCTTGACAGCCAGGTAGAAAAATCCTATTTATCTCAAGTTAATTAACACATGGTTTTCCACAATGACACAGACAACTGAACAAATATGATTTGAGGAAAAACAGACGTTTTTGAATAATTTAAACGACCTTTCAGGAACTTTTTTTTATTAGAAAAGACAATTTCATTCATGTTTACCTCTTCCTCCTCTTCTCGTCCCATCTCTGCCCTCCTTTCCCGTCAGTTCGTGTGCGTTGAAAGCCTTGTCACAGCCATAGTGGACATGTACCCTGCTGTGTTCCGGCGCAAGAACCGCAGGGAGCTCTTCCTGCTAGGTGTTAGCCTTTTCTCCTTCTTCATGGGCCTCATCATGCTGATGGAGGTAGGGGTCACTCTCTGGGACCACACACACAAACACAGATGCAAACTATACACTCACAGATATATGCACACGGACACTGCAAAGGGGTTTGACTGCAGGATATCCCCCTAACTCTATTCTTCATAAAGGGCTCATTAGCTGAGTCTACTGAAACTTCTGACTCACATATGCACTCTAATCAGGCTGTTGCGTTTAGGTTGGGGATTTAACCTGCTTATTTTGATGCTTTGTTCTGTTGAAATAAACTAATAAGGAGTCTAGCACATAACATGGTTTCACCTCTGCACAGCTGGAGTCTTTAATGCTCTGCAGAGGTGTCAACATGTCATCATTTTGAAAGTCCAGGCATGTCCAGGGTTTTTGCAGCTTGTCTCAGATAAGTCTCAAGTGCTGGTGTACAATGTTACTAAATGTCTTTAAACTTGGTACAATAACAATTTCAAGTACATAGTTTTAATACCAAAACTACAATTCTTTCCAGACACCTCTAAATATAGACAACTTATACATCTAAGTTTACTCTGGGTATATCTTGTGACATAAGCCTTCAATCTGATTGCTGTGAAGCAGCTTATTTCTCCTAATGTTACGATGACTCAGTGCTTTATCTCTCTCTCTTTGTAGGGGGGCATGTACGTCTTCCAGCTTTTTGATTACTATGCAGCCAGTGGCATGTGTCTTCTCTTCATGGCCATCTTTGAGACTGTCACTATCGCATGGGTCTATGGTAAGCTGTCGTCAAACATTAAAGGTTTACACCACTGCTGATGATGGAGAAATGTATTTTAAGCATTATAACCTTAAAGAGGGGGTATTATGCTGTTTCACATTTTAAGACATATATATAATGTTGCAATGTTGGATGTCCATACTAAACGTGGCTGAAGTTTAGAATCTGTAGGTAAAAGTATGTTGGAGTAATCCCCAGGTTTTTCAGCTCAGTCTGCAGGATTTCAGAGAGCTGGCCAATCAGAAGAAAGGGGGCTTGTAGGGGCGGGGTTTCTTAAAGGGCAGAGGCTGTATGAGGGCCTGCACAGAGCACCAGTGTGAGAAGAATGAGGAGTTTTTTTTAACTGTAGCTTATGCTAAGCTACTTCACAGGTATCACAAAGTGAAAAATGAACCTTGAAATTAGCATAATACCCCTTCTTTAAGCCTAATAACTGGCTGACATACCATCAGCTACAATTTATTTCAAATACAGAATGGACATTTTTTCCTGCGTTATTTCAGGTGCAGATCGCTTTTATGACAACATTGAGGACATGATTGGCTACCGCCCAGGACCTTACATCAAGTACTGTTGGTTGTTCTTAACCCCGGCCACATGCATTGTGAGTATCAACAAACAAATTAAGTAGTTTTAAGGCTTTCCAACAATGCAAGCAATAATAATGCTATTTATTCCTTTGTCTCTATAGGGTACATTTGCCTTCTCCCTCATCAAATACACTCCCCTAAAGTACAACAATGAGTATGTGTACCCGTGGTGGGGCTATGCCATTGGCTGGCTGCTTGCTCTCTCCTCCATGATCTGCATCCCGCTTTGGATGGTATATAAGATCAGCACCACCCAGGGGACACTCAGAGAGGTAAATGTTCTTTGTGAAGTTTTAAGTTCATACCCCATTGTGAATTTTTAATTAAATAAAGTATGTTAATATTCGTCTGTCTGTCCACAGCGCATCCAGCTTCTCATCACACCCTCTGACAGCTTACCCAAAACAAAGAGGGAGCAGGAGCAGTTACTGGCGATCTTTGCCCCCGAGGGAGAGCCCACCATGAATAGAAACGGCTACTATCCTGTCCCAGAGAAAGACTCCAACTTATGAGGCTGCAGTGGCTATGTGTAAGGGAAAGACTTGTGGGTTTTGGTTCCACCGTTGACTTGCTGCGCCCTGGCCCCATTACAAAGATCACAGCAGTGACAGATATGGCAAAGTGTCATAACATCTACTTTAATGCATAAGAGATACAGAGGGCTCAGCAGATAAAGAGTCCATAGTGTGTTGTGTTTTTTTGGTGCATGTACATATTCAGGGATGGCAGGAATGTGATACAGGAGGATGTAGAAAAAAAACATCCTTTATTGTTCATTCCTTTAAGTTTCAGAGGACAGGGACAAAGGTCATTCTCCTACTCAAAATAAGATCTAGTGATATTGGCATATATTGTTCAGCTCTTTCCCAAATGTTGTAAAAGAACTATGACTCAGTCTTGTTCTGAGATAATGTTACCATTTTATAATGGAAGTATGAATGTGATAATTAAAGACACAGACACAAGTTCAGCCAAAATTTAAAAAATAAATGCTGTAGTTTGCATAGTAAGGAGGAATTTTGGGCAAATCTAATATAAAGACAGCAAAAAAGAACAGATCAGGTTCATCAGTTGTTACCTTTAAAAACCAGGCTACATGCAACTGTTTGAAGTCTCCTTGTGAATCTGATCACTTCATGGCTACATAGCCATAGTTGTATCATATATTGTTTGTTCATAACCGACATGGGGGAAAATTCTTCCTTGTGTTTGGAAGAATTGAAATAAGACGTTATGTTTTAAATGAATGGAAAGTGTAACGAAAAGATTATTATGCCAGTTAAAATCATAATACTGTAGCACTGCAATAGCTGTATGACTAACATGACATATTCATTGTAACTTCATATTTGGTACTGTAACATAATGTGACTGTACAAAGAAATGTGAATCTTGTAAGTTTGTTTTTAAATAAACATGCAAAATTTCATGGTTGTCTTCAAACATTTTACCAGTGCTCTATTACAGTAATTCCTCTCTGGAGGGAGAAGCCTTTTTTACGCTTGAGGTAAAGACTTCAGTACATGATGGGAAGAGTAGTATCATATATGCCTATGGGACTTAAAATGTTTATAAATCTTCCTCTGCTGCTCTTTAAAAAAAGAAAAAACACATCCCACTGGTCCCTCAGCTTTGTGGAAGCGCAATACTTAATTTTTGTAGTATCAGTTTAACATACTGATCTTGAGACAATGTACCCATAATCATATTGCTTAACAATCATTACGGATTATGATTTTGCAAAAACCCTGCATAATGTGTCAATATGATAAGAACACTGCTTTCTGCATCTTAATAAATTACTTCCAGGCTGTCTTCAGCAAAACAGATTACAAATCCATCTATTGATGTATAATATTATATCATATTTTAATTTTATGAAATTATTTTATCTGTTTTATCCCACACTGAGCTCATACAGTATGTTACAAATGTCAAATGATATATGCCTCTGGCTTGACAAAAAGATGGATTGTTGGTGAAGACCTTTTTTGGGTTTTTTTTTTTTTTATGGGGCAGACTTTCAATGACATCGATAAGTCTTAGTACAGCCACAATGATGGAGCAGTTTTGAACCATTTTCTAGAATAATTCTACCACTGGGTGTCATGCTTCTCCTGTTCAGTCGGCGAGCTGCTGATTGGTAGAAACAGCAGCGTCACTCCCTGCGTGCCTCGGTGACGCCCCACACTTTCCCAGCATGCAGCGGGTGATGTCTGAGGAAAGATGGCGGAAGGAGGAGCGGCTGATCTGGATACCCAGAGAGGAGAGGTCGCGGCACTGTTGAAAACACAGCTAAGAAAAGGAGACACCTGGTAAGACATGAGCTGAAACATGTTCAAAGATACTGCGTGGCCGCCGGCCGACTCTGCCGAGGCTGTCAACGCCATGAAGGATAAGAAAGCCGAGGTGACGGGCCGTGTTGACAGTTAGCTCTGAGCTAGCTAACGGAGCCTGTCAGCTTCATGTGTGTCAGCTCGGTAGGCTAGCGGTACTTGAGCTACCGTTAGCTAGTAAACTGTCAATGAAGAACTAAAGACCCTTCATTTCTTTTACACTGGCTGTTGTATTGTGGTTATTGTGTGCGTCACTTCCAAATTTGCACCTCTCTCTTTTATCTGATGACATAATTTCAATGCGGCTTCATTTCGTATGTTTGATCCAGTTAGCATGCTAATAGCTAAATGACTAGCCTTCCGAAGCTCCAAGTGGTTAGCCAGTCAGTGGGTTCAGCCGTCGTCTTCGGCAGGGCGGAGTCGGAAAAGAAGCACCTGTCAAAATCACAGAGCCAGCTGGCCAAGCATGCAGCAACCTGAACTCATGTGCTACTGTACCAACTATCATTCTGTGTCATATTAGCCTCTGAAAGCCAGATTTGTTTAGTGTCTTTACAGCGAGGTAACATTAGCATTCCCCCTGCCTTAGCCTCTCACTATTTACAGTGTACAAATAAAAACAAAAGTTTACACCTTTCAGTTTTTACAAGACCCTTGGACAATGTAAACTGATTAGCTGTGTCCCATTGTGCTTTATCAGATCTGAAATAACGCTGCTTGCCTTCTCTTTAGGTACCTGGTGGACAGTCACTGGTTCAAACAGTGGAAGAAATATGTGGGATATGACAGCTGGGACAAATACCAGATGGGTGACCAGAATGTCTACCCAGGACCAGTTGATAACTCTGGTCTTCTCAGAGGTAAGACGCAAGCCTTAACTTCTTAGACCTCCATTACCATAATGATAATACTACAAAGTCTGTTAGGCCTTTACATCACACCAAAGACCCCTGGTCACTCTAGCTTTATCATTCTGGAAGTAGCAACAAAGAGTTCAGAGGAAAAGGGAACAAAACCAACATTGTTGACTAACTCTATAGAGTAGCCTTTTTGTTGGATTTGTCGAAAGCTCTCCAGCATACCTTTTCTTTTGTGTCGTGTGAGACAGCCTGTTCACTGAAGTAAGCGTTGTCCCACAATATGCTTTCTGTCTGCCTGCTTGGTCGTAACTCTTTCTCTCACCCCCTCTTTACCTCTAGATGGGGATGTGATGGCCATCAAGGAGCACCTCATCGATGAGCTTGACTACATCCTGGTCCCAACAGAGGGCTGGAATAAGCTTGTCAGCTGGTATGGACTGACAGAAGTTCAGGAGCCAATTGCACGAAAGGTAAGGGTTCAGTCAAAAGCAGACTAGGAATGGGTGTAAAGGATGCAGAGTGTTGTTCTCGCTGAATTAATTAAACCAGCAATGGTGGATTGTTTTTAGATATGTTTTGTGGTGTGGCTCATTAGTAGCTCTGGTATGTAGTATGGCTTATGTTGGGTTGAAAGGGAGGAATGTGTGCTAATACAGCCATTTGACATCAGGAATGAAGCAAAGTTGTGAGAGAAATTTGGAACTCGAAAACTGTTACTCAGAAAGAAATAGTTAAGGAGACAAAGTTATATTACTTTAACAAAAGGAATAGCAAAACACAGTAAGTCATTGGATTGACTTTACTTGTAATGCTGTAGTGTGCACAGGAGCTGGAAACGCATAAATGCATGAAAAGGAAGCAACAGTGATTTTGTTTTTCATTCATTTTCTTCAGCATTTATTTTGAGTTAATACATACTTTTAAACATAATTTGGTAAAGTGAGTTAACAACTGAATGGCTGCATATTTGGTAAATGTGGATAAGACATAAGAGCACTTCATTATGGCGGCTACAGTTTAACAGGAGCAACAGTATCAGATGCCTGCTTCAAATCTCGCTAGTCATGGCATCATGGCTGCTAGAAGAGGTTCCTCTGTCATTCTCTCTCTCGTTCTTTCTGCCCCCCCTTCCAATGACCCTCCCATTTTGCCATGTATGTCGCGGGACATATCGGGTGGCCACAGGGTTTCTATTTTCAGGCAACGCTCTGGATGACTGAAAAGCTACATGGAGCGATCTGCGAGACACAACATGCAGGAGGTTCATTATTACTTTTCCTTTTTTTCAAAACTCTCGTTTCGCCGCTGAGTTGAAGCATTAAAAAGGATTTAGGAGGATTGTAGTCACAGGTTTGGCGCTGTGTTTCCTTCCGTTGTCCTCTTCTGGTCTGATTGCCAACACCAGCGGAGTGTTCCTGTGTGTCCTTGTTTTTTGAAGTGGAGGAATGCCGGCTGAGGTCACACTGAGAGGAGCAGCGTAGAAGCTTCTGAGAGGAGTGCGAGAGGAATAACCAGTATGGGAGGAGGAAAGGGGGGGTGGGTGGGGTAAATGGTTTTGGCTCGGATCTGATTTGAGAAATTTGGCGATGAGTTGTGCTTTTGCTCTGAGTTTACAAACACATGGATGTTGTGCTGAGGGGTAGGGTGCACCTACCCGGGTATTGGGGTATAGGGTAGGGAAGGGTTGGGGGGATAATCTGATCTGTGTGTGTGTGTGTGTGTGTGTGTGTGTATATATATGTACATGACTGTTGCAGTTCTTTAGGAGAGTTGTCAAGTTGGTACTGTGTGTATATAGCCGTGTGTGTGTCAGAGGGGCTCAGCTGTGAAATAAATAGGCTAGGACCCCTCAGCTGTTTCCACGAGGTGCTGCTAATTTAGGCACTTCACTCCGACACTGCTCCTATCAGGACACCGCATGAGTGGCAAAGCCAGCAGTCTGTGCTCTGTTCTCCATGAGAGCTGAGGGTACTAAAACCCCAAATTTACACTTTCAGTGTTTAAGGTTGCAAATAATAGTTCCCATTCAAAAAAACCCAGCTTATTTAGGTGTTGTGTATTTGGTTTTCAGCTGTAAAAGCTAAGCAGGAGCCTGTGTTTTCAGCTGATTGAGTGACAGCAGAGATTAACTTTGGTTTTGACCACATTCAGTCTTGTGTTTTGGATTAACATCTACTTGTTGCTGCATTATGTTTCCAAATTCCACCCCTTTTACTTGGTGCAATCAGCAAATGTAGTCCAGATATAACATAGAGTTAATATTAAAGCCAAGTAAAGTAAAATTCTTCTATGATGAGGGCTTTGAGTTGGATAGCTGTGGCACAGGAGGTAGATTGGGTCGTCAAGTAATCGAGAGATCGGCTTTTGGAGTCCTCCCCCGGTGTGCATTTTGAAGTGTCCTTGGGAGAGACACTGAACCCCAAAATTGCTGGCATAGATACTGGGTGTGTTAGTATGTGTGAATGAGATAAGACAGTGATTGGGCAGAGTGGCACCTTGCACAACAGCCTCTGCCATCAGTGTATGAATGTGGGTCTAAATGCCATGAATGTGGCATGCAGTGTAAAGCGCTCTCAAGTGGTCATAAGACTAGAAAGGTGCTATATAAGTCCAGTCCATTTACCTTTTAGTTTAGTATGCATGTGTTGGTCTCATGGAGCTGTTACAAAGAATGTGACGTGTTTATACATTTTCTGCGAATACTTTTATTTACCTTTTTTTATATTTGTCATGGTGTCATGTATTAATTACGGGCAACATTTAATAATTACCCTGTGTTTTCTTTCCAGGTGGTCGAACAGGGTATGTTTGTGAAGCACTGCAAGGTGGAGGTGTACCTAACAGAGCTCAAGCTCTGTGAAGACAGCAACATGGACAATGTAATCACCAGACGCTTCAGTAAAGCTGACACAATAGGTATGTCTCAGACACTATGAAGCAACGTGTTATTTCCACTGCTGTTTTACTGAAACAACCTTCAAGGAGTTGACTTGAATTCAATTAGACCTCATATTTTCATAGGATGGATTTCCACAAATTTTCGCTTTCACTTCTTTTAGCTGGGACACACATAAAGAAAATGTTACCTTGAGTCAAAACTCTAAATGCTTGTCTTTAAAACAGCAATCAAATCATAGATTTACTTGGCATCACTTGTTGTTTTAGTTAGTACAACTAATAAAGCTCCACTTTTGTAAGAAGGGTTTTAATGGTACCTCTTTGTGACAATGATGTGCCACCACACCCCAAACTTATGCAGTGTGCAAAGACATAAGAATAGATTAATTTAATTTTTACTTTCTGCTTGAACAAGTATCATACAGTCTGTTCTCCCTCCATTCTGTAAGCAAGTGTAAGTAAACTTAAGGCTCTTTATTTTTTAACCATGTAATGTGATCCTTAGGCTCTTTCCTTTTTTGATAACTTTAACGCTTTGTTGCAGACATGATAGAGAAGGACATGAGGAAACTGTTCAACATCCCTGACGAGAAGGAGACCAGGTTGTGGAACAGGTACATGAGCAACACCTTTGAGCCTCTCAACAAACCTGACAGCACCATTCAAGACGCCGGCCTCTACCAAGGACAGGTAGGGACTTTTCTAGTTTTACCTGAAACTGTCACAATGTGTAGATAGTTTGAGTAGCTCTGCAAGGTTCTTTCCCTGGAGTCAGCCAAAAATTCAAAAAAGTATTTGACAAATTGACTCACAGCTGTCCAAATATGGCTTTGCTATGTGGACAGTTATTATCCCTGAGCTCAGTGAAATATGCTCAAGTTTCAATCCCACTTATCAGATAGTTTTTCCTTTTCCCTGCTCTCTGCCAGTCAGCCCTTTCAGGCCTCAGCAGAGTGGAGCTTCAGAAAACTCTTTGTTTGAATCTGTCCCCAACATGTCATGATGACCTGCAGAGGGCAGTCTAACTTATCTCAGGGCCACATTCAAGCAGGCACTAAAGGGATCTGAAAATAACCCTTTTTGGTTTTTGTTATTTAAAATAAACCATGAAATTGTCCAGTAACCCTCTTGAGAACTCACAACCTCTCTGTGTCAGCTGCCAGGGGGAGGCACATCGCCTTTTCTTGTAAGCCGCTTAAACTGTACAAGTATGTCCTGGCATCCACTTGGCAAGCGTTAAGAGCAGACACAGTCTCTATGCAATCCCAGTTTGATTTCGACACCTGCCCACAATGGGCCTGCAGGCTTCAGATCCCAGAGCTTGTCCTGTTCACCAGCAGCTGTTCCAGAGGATTGTTGAGCCTCGGACAAATCTCTGCTAAGTGGAACAGCGGATAGAACCCATCCCGCTCCCTGTCCTTCCCCATTAGATATACAGTAGCTACAGTAGGTAAAGCAACAGATATTTAAGCAGCAACATATCTTTGGCAATGGCATCATTTGCAGTAGATTATTTATGAAAAATGTGTTCCTTTTTTGTTCTGAACTGTCATCACATAATGTCATAATTTGTTTACCCTGGAAATATTAGTACGATTTGACTTTTTGTTCAAATCTGACAAACCAATTATTGGAATAAAGTAAGTGATTTGTCTACCTGTCTATCTATAAAGATATGCAACAAAACACAGATTTTTTTTAAGTCAGAATGCCGATGATGTACACAATTTCAGTTGACCGCTGTATAGGATGCAAATATTGTTTGCTATGCTTAAAACCTTTGAAAGCAGATGGAGCCCTCTTTTCTATTTGTCGTCTCCCACAGGTTCTCGTAATAGAGCTGAAGAATGAGGATGGCACATGGCCCCGAGGCTCCACGGCACCAAAGTGAGTGAACAACATATCACCTGGATTATATTGATGACTGAAGGAACAAGTTACCACAGATAAAAAATGCAATTTCCCCTGCTGAATCCAAACACAAAAGATTACACATTACACATAGACAGTGTAAATTTGTATTTTTAAGGACTCTAAAACACATTTAAATTTCCGAATACACTTGTTTAACACATTTAAAAGTTGTTCTGTCACTTCAGCACCTCATCATCTTCAAAAATTCCTTCTCCCTATGACTTTGCCCCAGACTACCTCTTCTGCTTGACCTTTTGTTGCCTACACATTCCTCTATTTATTTTAATTCATTTTCTTTTGATTTAATTGACACTCGCACACCTTTCTGGAACAGCCCCTTATTTTTCTCTACTCTAACTCATGATCTATTCTTTATCTTTTGAAGGTCATCTGGTGCTTCCAATCTCTCTGCTTTGCCAAAGATCTCGCCTTCATCTCTCACAAACAATCATAACAGCAGCTTCAACAGCAGGAAGTAAGGCTTAGTAGTGGGCTGAATAGCTGAGGGGTGGGTGTGGATGCCAACAGCCAGAGATGGAGTCTGGAGTATCGCTTAGCACAAAACACCTTGCTGCAACCTTAGATCATATCGGCTTATAAAGCTATAATTGGCTGAAGAAAGTCTGCAGAAATACCTTTAGTTTGATTAATTGAACTTCTTCCAAATTGACACAAATTCAGTGATAATAAATCAAAATAATCCCAGATTGCCTATCTTTGTTTTCTACAGATCTATCTGTGGCTGTATTGTGGGGCTTAAAGCTATCTCATGATGATGCAGTTTCAGCTGTAAGAGCTAATAGCTTGGAGGGGGAAGGGGCTTAACAGGAATTGATCTCTTTGGAAATTCTTCAGCGACAGCACTGCTCTCTATAAATGGCTTGTCTGTGCCTCTGGGTACCTTAGTCAGCATTTGTTAATATTTCGCATCTGATTTTCTACAGTACTGATTGACAGCTCTGTCTTAGGCTGCATGATTATGGTGAATGGGTTAATTAATTTACCCACTCTTAAGTCTTTCACTCAAATAGTGAAATATAAGCAATGAATTTGTGGCACAAATAGATTTTTGTTTTCATTAAGTTGAAGGAAATTTAACTGAAACAGACACTGAAACGTGTAGATAAAAATGTGTGTCATGAGCGTATGGCATAGCACTGTTATAAGAAGTTAGATTTTATAAAAATCAAGCCAAGAGGGGGCACATATAATGGAAATAAAAGAGGCCCTAGAAATGAGCCTTGTGGGACACCACATTTAATGGGAGCGGATGAGGACGAGGAGTTCTGATGAGTAGGGCTCCTTTGGTAGAGGCTGCACAATAGCATGTTTAAAACTGGAGGGGTTTCCATTTGCTAAACAGCCATTTATTATGGCCAAAACAAGTTTTATTTCAGATGTATCTTTAGCCCTTTCTACACAGACTTTCTGCAGCAGCAGCGCTATAAATTTGCTCCGCCACTGGAAAGATTGACGAGCCATATCATCATTTTTACTTTCAGTTTGGTTTCATGACACATTTGGTCTTTACTGCCTTTCCAACTCCCTGAGTCATTCTAGTATTTAACAATGCCCCTCACAACATTTGCTAAACAAACTTAGTTATTATTAATTATTCTTAAAGAAAACAACAGTTTTTGCTCAATCATGCAGCTTGAGTTATAGCTTATATTTTCTGATGCTTTCCTATTTACCATACTTACACAAGATGCAGTGAAGTGCTGTGATTATGAAATCACCAAAAATCTTTGAATATGAATCAGTTGAGTTTTCTTGCTATTCTAAAATCTAATTTGATGCTGTGGGACCCAGCAGCTCCGTTAGGCCTCTGGGAGAGAGCACTGCTCGCCTGTGGGTGGAGCTTTCGCCTCTGCTGTCCAGAAATCTTTACTGTCCCCTCCTTCCACCTTATGTGTGTGATTTGCTGCATGCTGAAGTGTGTCCTGTATGTATGCTTCAAAGATCAAGACACTCTGCATTGTATTTTTTTAAATAGTGTTGGAATGCAGAAATAATAGCGATAAGCTTGGCCACCCTGGAAAATCAATATTGACAAAGAAGGAAGGTGGTGAAATGAACTGAGCTCATCCTTCCTACACGCACTAGCTGAAAAGAAGTATTTTTCAGTCCACTATACTACAGCCCTGAACTTAGCATTTGGACGGTGAGGAGTGTAGTTGCACATTGTCATTTCACAGCTCTGCTTTACATTTGATAACAGTGTCATCTTTAGTCTGCACATGTGAAAGGAAAGCACAGAATGGGTGATTTGAGGAAATTGGATCCTCACTCCCAGCAGCCCTCCTGTCCCTGATTCTCTCTGGTGCCAGCGCTGTCGTTTCCTCTGAATTATGCATGGGGCCTCTTTTTTTCACATGAAGTGTTCCTGCATTACGTAACACTTGTCTTTTTGATTTTGCGGTTTTTGGCCTGGTCGGGTAAGCGTCAGTAGCAATGCTCTGTAACAGCAGTTAGTGTCACTGTCCCGCTAGGCGGTGTCCCCTCATTCTGGCAGGCAGTTTCGCTCTCTCTCTCTCTCTCTTTCGCTCTCTCTCTTTGTCTCTTGGTCTCTTTACCTCTCCTCTCCCCTGAGCTCATTGCGATGCGCACGTTCCGCAGTCTAAGTGACCTTCAGAATCCATTTCATCTGCTCCTCTCATCTACCTACCTCCACACAAGCATACCGGCCACTGCCATAAAACCAGCCCTTACTTCAGCTTATTTATTTAGCCCCTCCCCTTTAAAAGCTCACATAAGGACAGCCATGGCATATTAAAGAGGACGAAAGTGGGAGTGTCAAAGTGTGTGCTTCACTTAGGAGTGGTGCAAATTCACCAGGCAGAGGGGGTAAATGAGAGCGAGAACTTGTGTGTCGAGATGAGAGAGAACCCATTATCATGTGTGCAGAAGTGTAAGAAAAGGGGATAAATGGCATGTCGGCATGAGTGAACGTGTTAATGTGTCTCTATATCTGTGGAGGAGAGAGAGAGAGAATGGTAGAGAGATACTAAGATAGAGTCGGGCCTGTGAATACTGCAGCCTCAGCTGGATGCAGTGGATCAGCTGCTCCCTCCATCCCCATCTCATTTCTCTTCTGTCAGCCCCCCCCTCTACTTCCCCCTTCTACTGTCCGCCCCTCCCCCCTATTCTCTCTGCCTCTCCCTCCTCCCCTCCCTCTCTCTCTCTCTGTGCACCTCTAGCTTGGATAGCAGTAGTCTTCAGCATCCTTGCTGCTGCTGATGCTGCTATAAATATCTGCTGGTAGCCGTAGAGCGGCAGTGAGCAGCAGGCAGGCCAGAGGGAGGAGCAGAAGACCAGAGGACAGGACAGGACAGGACAGGACAGGGGGAAGGGATCTAAAGCAGAGAGGATAACAAGATGACAGGCGGTCGAGCTCGAAAAAGAAGAAGGGGGGAGAAGAGAAGAGAGGAAGGGGAGCTGCTTAGTTAGCTCTAGGAAAGAGGAAGAGTGTTTGTTTTTCTGTTTATGCGTCCTATGGTTTGCTCTTTGGCCTGTGCTGGACTTGGAAGTCAAATTCAGGCCTAAACTTGGTTGGGACTCCTTTCAAACTGGTACTGGAGCTGCACTGGGTTGAGCTAAGTTGCAAACTCAACAGTGGAGACTGGAACTGGACTCTCCTCCTGGCCTTTACAAACCACGTTTTTGAAACGGAACCTCAGCCGAAACCTCATCCAGGGTGCTGGTCGTTAAGTTTTGTGCGGACATGCGGGCCGGCATGGGCCGGGGCGGGGCTGAGATGTCATGCTCCTGTGTTGTTGGTGGTGCCTGAGGCCTGAGGCGGTGGAGCTGGACAGCAGGAGGGTGGACCATCGTGTGCTGAACTGCGAGGCCTCTGCCTCCACCGCCATCACAGCTGTTTCCCTTGACCAGTGGGAGCCGGAGACAACCAACACTGCTTTGCAGCCCTCCCAGAGGTCTGCTGATTGCTGCAGTTGGCCTTTAAGATCTCTCTGATTGTCTAGGAAGCCTGAGAGGGTCTTAGGGTCTTTTTAAGGGGCTTCATAGGTTTTGATCATAGTTTGGTTGTTTTGGTTAAAGATGAAACTGAAGCTGTATGTTTGCCTGGTGGCATTTTGAATGTATTGTTGAGTCTACTAACAACTTTATCTTGATTAAAACAGCATATAACATTTATGTAGCACTGTTATATTTATGTGTACAATAGGACATTAATGATCTTTTCTGCTGTTGGACAAACTCAGCCATCCAGCCCTCTATAACCTGCCTGCCGGGGCTTTTGTTTGTTTATTGCACAGTGTGAAGAACTCGAGCTATAGTCTGCCGTCCTATCACCCCTACAGCAACAGCTATGACTACTCAGACCAGAGCAGGCAGAGTGAGCGCTCTGGCCTCTGTGGACTCTCCAACCTAGGCAACACCTGTTTCATGAACTCTGCAGTGCAGGTAACAGCATGCATGGAAGTTTTCTGCAGCCCAAGAAAATATGTCATGTTGTATTAGTTCTTCAGAGTCTTTAAAGAGTTCTTCATAGTGTCAAGTGCTCGAGAAAGCCTTAATCCACCCTTTACCGATAAGTGTCCTCTCCTGCTTTGTGCCCCCCCTCAGTGTTTAAGCAATATCCCTCCACTGACGGACTACTTCCTCAAAGACAAGTACACAGAGGAGCTGAATGAGGACAACCCACTGGGCATGAAGGGGGAGATTGCCAGAGCCTACGCCGAGCTTATCAAGCAGCTGTGGTCCGGCAAATACAGCTACATCACCCCGAGGCCTTTCAAGGTAGCTACCTGGACAAACTTTAGAGGGATAGTTTCTCAACGCAGAACCAAAATAGTGCACTGTTTATGGATTATGGGAAGAGAGGGTCTCTGAGAGTGCTATGATTGTGTCGCTCACAGTAACTCATGTTATCTTTTACAGGCATAAGCAATAGCAATAACATGTCTTTGGAATATAAACCAGACTATTATTACTTCCCTGGAAGATACAAGAAGGAAAGAGCAGACCAGGAATGGCAAAACATATCTGTGTATAAAGTCCTCAAATATCTTTTTACATTCAGCCTCTTTTAACAACGGTAGTCTTGAGCAAGACTGCACTGAACTGTGGGGTCTATATCTATATGAATCTATGAAAAACCCAACTCTAACCCACCTGAGTTTGTCAAAGTTGTTCCCCTATGTCATCTTCTTCACGTGTCACCTCCAGACCCAGGTGGGCCGCTTCGCCCCGCAGTTCTCGGGCTACCAACAGCAGGACTCTCACGAGCTGCTGGCCTTTCTCCTTGATGGCCTTCACGAAGACTTGAACCGCATCAGGAAGAAGCCCTACATCCAGCTGAAGGACGCTAACGGCAGACCTGATAAGGTGAGATAATAGAAGATGAGATCACGACGGCTCTAAATTAGTTAAATTGTCTCCAGATATTAAATATTATGAAGGAGCCTAACATATTTAAAATTAGGAAGGAAAAGATTTGCGCAGTCCCTGTAAAATATTGTACATTACATTAATGCCTTTTCACATTTTATGTGGGTCAAATATGCCTATTTATAAGTAGTTTTCACAGGAAGGACTGTCTCATTTTTCACAGTTCTATGTTTATTTAGTATTTTTTGTAATAGCTGGTTTGTGTTTTGTTGTTTATCTCAGGTGGTGGCGGAGGAGGCGTGGGAGAACCACATCAAGAGAAACGACTCCATCATCGTGGACATCTTCCACGGCCTTTTCAAATCCACCCTGGTGTGTCCTGTCTGCTCCAAGGTGTCTGTGACCTTTGATCCTTTCTGCTACTTGACTCTGCCCCTGCCCATGAAGAAGGAGCGAACCCTGGAAGTCTATCTGGTCCGACTTGACGCTCTTGCCAAACCCACACAGGTAGCATTCACTGCCTGAAGCGTATTACCCTGACATTCTTATTCCACGTGAGGGGCTGTAGTTGACGGTGATGCATTTCTGTTTCAGTACAAGCTGACCGTGCCAAAGGTGGGCTACATCTCTGACCTGTGCACCTCCCTCTCCAACCTGTCCGGGGTGCCTGCTGAGAAGGTAGAAACATCACAGTCAGCTCTGCTCTGGGCAGTATCACAGTTTAATGCTGACATCTCCTCACACAGCACAAACCAAAATAGCTTATTCCCTTTTAAACTGTCCCTGAACACACCAGCTTCAGCAGCGAGCGGGGGAAACTTTTATCCTTTTTAGATCAAGGAAAGACTGAGAAGCTTAGTGAAAATACAAAAAAAGAGACGGAAATGAATTCACAAGGCGCAAATGAAACAAAAGCAACTTTTCAACCCCGACAAGTCACTTAAGTTCAAAAAGTATGCAGTCGTACTTTCTGCATTTCTATTCTGCTTTACCAGTGCACTAAACTCATGTTTCAGATGAATCAACCTTAATAATAATCAGAATAATTTGAATAATTTTCTTATTGTTTCCAGATGATTGTAACTGACATCTACAACCACCGATTCCACCGGATCTTTGCCACCAACGAGAACCTCAGCAGCATCATGGAGAGAGACGATATCTACGTGTGAGTGTGGCAGACAGGCAGACTCAAGTGTGACTTAAGTGTGAAACAGCCTTTTATAAAGTCTGACTAAGTTTCCGGTCTTTTAACATAAAAAAATCTAATTTTACACCTCCTGCATGGTGTCATTTCACAGATTTTACATTTAGTTTCTGATTTTTGAAGACTATCTTTAAGCTAGTGTTTACCTGCAGCATAATCTTTTAAAGATTACTGCTATGGAAATAAAGATGCACAAACTAGGATTTCACTTTTTAGTCATGCTTCTAAGATTGACTGAGCAGGCTTCTTTCTGCAGCTTTGAGCTGGCGGTGAACCGGGTGGAGGACACAGACCACGTAGTGATCCCAGTGCACCTAAGGGAGAAGTACAAACAGTCGGGCTACAACCACACCAGCACGCCGCTGTTCGGGCAGCCCTTCCTCATCGCCGTCCCCAGAACCCTCAGTGAAGACAAACTCTACAACATGATGCTGCTACGCCTCTGGTATGCTCATTATTTCTGTGTTTGATCATATCGTCCTTGTTGAATATTTAGATTAGCTTGATGCACGTCAACTGTGATAGCAGCTGATTAATTTATCTTACCCATAAGCCAATTTGGCAGCCAGTCAAGCAGATGTTAGTGTCATTTTGAAAAGAAGCTTCAAATACAATGCTTTTGTGTTTGCAGTCGGTTTGTACGATCTTCAGTAGAGGAGGAGGAGGAGGATTGTGAAGAGACGCAGACAACCAAACAACACACTGTCAATGGAAATGCTACTAATGGACTGCTGGAGGAGGGATCACCAAGTGAGTGAACAAACAACCACACATAAAAGATGTTACAATCAGATACTAGAAAGCGCTTCAAAGTCTTTTCCGTCCTCCCTCAGGCGAGATGGAGACCGACGAGCAGGACGACGAGTCCAGTCAGGATCAGGAGCTGCCCTCAGAGAACGACAACAGCCAATCGGAGGACTCGGTGGGCGGAGACAACGAGCTGGAGAACGGCGTGGTCGGGCCACAGAACTCCACCAAAGGCCAGCAGACGGCTGGGCACAACAGAAAGAGACTTTTTACATTCCAGTTCAATAACATGGGAAAAACGGACATCTCACTCATCAAGGAGGACACCAGGCAGATCCGCTTTGACGAGGGACACCTCCGACTCAGTGGTAGGGACCAGGATGAAGCAGAGAAGAAACAAAGAGGCTTTGTTAGAATAGAACCTCAAATCATCTAATATACAATCATTATCCATTTTATCACAGCACAGAATAGTAAATGAATACATTTGTAAGCACAGGGATAAATGAGCCTGCAGATGTGTAGATGAAATATCAGACTGAATCAAGATGATCACAAATTGTAATATCATGTGTGATTTGTGCATCTACATACTTTCCACCTTTTTTCAGACCGCTCTTATCTCTCCTTGGACTGGGAGCCAGAGATCAAGAAGAAGTACTTTGATGACTCTGTTGTCGAGGTAAAGCCAACATCAGCTTTCTTATACAGCTATTCATCTCTACAGTTAATGCAACAGAGCAGCTTGTCCACGTACTTTTCAGTGTACAACAAGTGCAGCTTATTTTCATTTTACAAAATAGGGCAAGGTGACCCAGACAGGAGCAACAGACCTTGAACATGTTGGTCAATGATTAGATGCCTGCAGCAGCTACTGCACCCTCAAAGAAGGTGTTAAACCTCCACCTTGTTTAATACAAGATGCAATGAATGGCTCAAATAAGAATAATAAACTGCACTGTGATCTGCTCTAAGATTTAACTTGGTTTTATGTAATCAATATAAATATTGAAAGTAGCTCAAATTCCATATTCGACTCTACTCATGCACCAAACCTGTCGTGTAAAAATACAAAAGACAAAGAGTGTGAGGCCACTTCAAAGTAAAGTATTCTCTCCTTTGTTCCATTTCGGGATAAGGATGTAATCCATGTCCACTGAGACACAACATTGTTATGAGAAGGGTTTTCTAACAGCTGTGTGTGTATGTGTGTGTGTGACTGAGAGCAGGACTTCGACAAGCACGAGAGCATGGAGTACAAGCCTCAGAAGAAAGCTTTCTTCAAGCTGAATGACTGCATCGAGCTGTTCACAACAAAGGAAAAACTGGGAGCGGAGGATCCATGGTGAGGCACTCTTAAAAAACACAGTCAAAACAAACATCTTAAAGCAGGTGGTGACACCAGCTATCAGCCAAATGCTGCAACACTTCATGGGTTCATCTGCATTTGTCTTGCAGGTACTGTCCAAACTGTAAGCAGCACCAACAGGCCACTAAGAAACTGGACCTGTGGTCTCTGCCGCCGGTGCTGGTCGTCCACTTGAAACGCTTCTCTTACAGTCGGTATATGAGGGATAAACTGGACTCCCTTGTTGACTTTCCACTCAGGTACACACACACTAACACACTCACACACACACGCATATACAGAGAGAGAGAGAGAGAGAGAGAGAGAGAGAGAGAGAGAAAAGGCAATAAATCACTGCAGAAGAATACTGCATCTTCAGCATAATATACATTGTTTCTGGTTTTCCATACCTGCACTATATGCTAACCCCACAGTATATACATATGAATAAATACTATTATGCAAATAAAGGCTCAACTAAAACACATCTAATGATTTTCCTTATGACAATAAGCTTAATTTAAAGAGGGGGTAAAATGCTTTTACGCATTTTAAGACATATATACAACGTTACAAAGTTGGATGTCCAGACTAAACGTGGGTGAAGTTTCAAATCTGTAGGTTAAAGTATGTTGGAGCAATAACCAGGCTTCTCAGCTCAGTCTGCAGGCTGCTGTGAACGCCAGGTTTCACACAGTTTTTTTCTACATGCTGCTACTTTTTTATGTCACAAAGCTGGCTAATTAGAAGAAGAAACCGGGCTTGTAGGGGCAGTGTTTCTTAAAGGGACAGAGCTGACGTGAGTCGTTTCAGGCAGAGACTGTATGAGGGTTTTTTAACTGTAAATTGTGCTAAGCTACTCCACAGCTATCACAGAATGAAATATGAAGCTTGAAACTTTACTGTGTCTATTGCGCATGTTATAGAAATTTTTCTCTTTAAGTAGATATTGCAAATTGTCACCAACCATTTTAGTCTACATTTTCTGTTTTAACCACACATCAGCAACAGTATTGAAATACAGAGCTGTATAGTTTCCGGCATCAAACACAACTGAGTATTTGTGTCTGCACTTTTTCTCATATGTCTCACTCATGCACACAGAGCACAAGATTTACTGTCTGATGTGTTCCCTGCAGAGACCTGGACATGTCTGAATTCCTGATCAACCCCAACGCCGGCCCCTGTCGCTATGACCTCATAGCTGTGTCCAACCACTACGGCGGGATGGGCGGAGGCCACTGTAAGATGAGCTGTTTAAAAGCTTTAAACCTTTCTACTGTTTTACTGCTGCCCCTCAGTGGCACATTGGCTTACTGTCATTAGTTTTTTTTGTATCTTATCAAATATAAACAGCAAAACAAGGCACCTTTTTTATTATAGCTATGTGTTCCTCTATACACCAGCATAATCGAGAAACATGCTGTGCATATACAGTGTTCATCATATGCGTGGAAACGGTGATCTATCTGGCTAACAAGCTTTATGTTATCATCAGTAGTGACAGGTGTTTGATGGGCCTTATCAAACAGAGCTTTGTTTCACTCTGAAGCTCACCACGGGCACGACAGCATGGGTTCTCTGAATTTTGCATTGTCATTCTGTTGTAATTACTGCCAACCATATGCTCTTGTTATTGTACACAGTTTTGAATATTTTGTCTTTGACTGGAGTTGTTGGGGACAGGAGTGTGTGCTTGTTATTTTTAGATAGATCAGTCCAAAGGATGATACATGCACAGATGTTTTGCTTATATTCATACACACTATAGACTACACAAAATGTATATGGAAAATGCTTTTTGTTGTATGAATCAAAGCTGTAAAGAGGGAAACCTGTATAACACTATTGTTCTCTGTTAATCTGATCCTTCTCAGATACCGCTTACGCCAAGAACAAAGACGATGGAAAGTGGTACAACTTTGATGACAGCAGTGTTTCTCCTGCCAACGAAGATCAAATAGTGGTGAGTATCCTCATTTGCAAAAAAAACAGGCACCAGTCCTGCTGTTTATTCATCAAAGGCAATAATATTGTTATGAATTGGAATAAATTATTAAATTGCTAAACAGTCTGATTCCTCAAAGACATCCAACTGTTCTGAAACTCCAAAAAAGCCGTAATAGAGTACTGAGCTCTTGCTTCTCTCGGGTAGTGGGTGTTTTGTTGCTGTTACTGTTCTTGGACTCTTCTTGATATACAGGAGTTGGCACTTAAAAATAATCAGCGATTGATTGAACACTCAAAAATTATGGAGTCTCATTAAAACGTGTTGATAGTCAGGGGTATTGAGAAGATTTGTAAAGGCTTTAACACCCACTGATGATTTCACCAGACATGGACGAAAAACATGTATTCAGTGAGTGGATTTGTTGGCTTCTCAAAGCACAGTGACAGCTGATGTAAAAGTCACCTTCTGCTGTTGGGAAAATGTGTAAAGAATCTCCATAATCATTGACAAAGATGGTGAGAAATGCAGAATAATCTATCTGATGCTCACATTCATTAATTATGTGCTTCTGAGTTATTGTAAAAACACCCAGAAATACATGGTGCACTGTTGGTTATTATACTTAAAGAGGGGGTATTATGCTGTTTGACATTTTAAGGCGCACAATGTTACGGTGTTGGATGTCCATACAAAATGTGTGTGAAGTTTCAAATCTGTAGGTGAAAGTATGTTGGAGTAATCCCCAGCTAAAAAAGTCTGCAGACTGCTGTTAACGCCTGCTTTCAGACAGACTTCTCCATAAGCTTCACTTAGTGATGTCACAAAGTGGAGGAACTCTATATTTGGGCATCTGCCCGAGACACAGTTCAAGGACACACCCACCCAGCAGCCCAGTCTGCCTCGGAATTTTTTTTCACCCCTCCATTGCTCATTAGCTCTGCTCGTCAAGTTGGTTAAAGAATGTCTTTGAGAAAGTGTTTCTTAAGCTGTGAAGGAAAGACCTCAGTGTTTACATTTCCAAAGGACACCAGACATTCATTTCAAGTCGAAAAAGTGAAGTTTAGTCTTTGCCGACAACTCGTAACACAGCCACAAGGAAGAAGGCATGCCTCAAACACTGAGTTTTGCCCATTGTCAGGCTTCGTAGAGCTGGCCAATCAAAAGACAGGCTTGTAGGGACGATGTTTCTTTAAGAGACAGAGCTGACTGAGTCGTTTCAGACAGAAGCTGTATGAGGGCCTGCACAGAGCACCAGTGTGAGAAGAGTTTTTTTTAAACTGTAAATTATGCTAAGCTACTCCACAGGTATCACAGAGTGATTAGTATTTTGCAGTTGTGCTTATCAGAAAATTGAAAATGATTTATCCGCCATGTGATTCTAGCATAAACAAATCCCATGTAAAGAACATAATAAACAACACAATAGTATCAATGTCCACACCCCAGCTGCGGCTCTTAATCTGATCCCATTGGTTCCCACTGAACTCTTCAGAATATGTCCCTTCAATTTAAAAATAGGCTAAATATGCGCTGCTGCTGTTTGTAGTAAATGTTACGTCAACAGGGTTAAATAGTGCTATTTTCAGTGAACCTATAATACACATTTGGTGCTCCAGTGAATATTTACAGCAGCAGGATGGAAATATGTGTGAATGAGTCAGAATATACTACAGTGTTTTTGTTCATGATATTGAAGGACTGTGTTACCCAATGGGTCGGTTTGGCTTACTGATGTGTTTTAAAGAGTCCTTGGACAACAAAAGAGCTCTATAGCTCTGAGGACTAAACTGCAATGCTTCTAACCAAGATCCATTCATTGTTGGTTTGAAACTTTTTATGGAATTTTTGGGCAAAATCAAATTAATAGTCATTATGTGTTTACCTAATTAGACATTAGCTTTGCCTATGAAAAGATATCCACACGCACTTAGTCCTTGGGATAGGCTGTAATTATTGCAGCATACTGATGACTCATTATCGAAGGTTTACAATAAAGAATTAGTGTTTAAAAGAGGTGTCCCAAGTTAAAAAGGAATTTTACTTTACTTGTGTATCTGATTAACCTTGTTAATTGTGGTCTTTCTTTTAGTCCAAAGCAGGCTACGTGCTGTTCTACCAGCGCCAGGACACGGTGAAAGGCACCGGCTACTTTTCTCTCGACCGGGAGGAAGAGGAGGAGGACGAGGAGGAAGATGAGGGAGAGGATGAGGAGAACAACGGAGAGGAGAGGCAGGAGAGAAAGGCCGCCTCCTCCTCTCAGGGTGCCTCGTCTGCCGCCGGTGCCGCCGCTCAGAGCGACGAGGAGGACCTGAACGAGAACCGGCGCAGGAAAAACGACAACGAGCAGGAAGACGAGGAGGAGGAGGAGGAAGAAGAGGAGGAGGAAGAGGAGGAGGAGCAGGCGCCGAATAGAGACGTCACCATGAAAACCAACTGAGGTAAAACGAGGACAGGGATAAATGGAGAGAGAGACTACGATCTTTCCATCCAAAGCCATATGGACACACAGCATGGCAGCGGGCGCCACCGGTCCCACCCAGTGGCTCGGACTCGGCCGCCTGACAGGCGGAGCCACTGCGGGGAGGACGGCTGTTAGGTCGGGGAGCTGCCGGGGTACGCAACTCTAAGAAATCAGGGCCCTCCTCTGTGGTTGGATCACTGTGTGTGAGTGTGTGTGTGTCAAGTGTGTGAGTGTGTCGCCACGTCCATTTGTTTAGGGATTGCTCACCTGCTCTCTGAAGAGACTCACTGAACGACATTGGGGGATGGATTTTGAGTTTTTCTGAATCACCCTCTGCTTTTTGTGTTCATTTGTTTTGTTTTTTTATATATTATGAGAGCGATGCATTGTTGGCATATCATTCTATCATTTAGACCTTGTAAATATTTTAAACACTGAATTATATCGGGTTGTCATGATGCCCTGAAACATTTTGAACTTGCACAATCACCAACCATCCACATTTTTTTATGTATTATTGCCAGACATACTGCAAATGACAACTGTCTCTCAGAGGGTTTCTCACATAAAGAGCTTAGGAAGCTGCCTTCAGCGGGCCAGTGGTGAGACGTGTCTACAGTCTAGACTGATCGTAGAGGAGTGATGCTCATAGTTGTGTGGTTTTATAAAGTTTCAAACAGCCAAACTGTCCTAGCATTGTATTGCTGCTGCTGCTACTGCTGTGATCTTGCATTTTTAGACTGATTATTAGTGTATCGGCATGAACCTCAGCGATTTAAGGTCCTGCTTCTGCTGTCTGGTCTCCTCTGTTGATAATTTATTTTTCTTCAAACCTAAAATAAACCAGGATTAAGAGGTTATCCAGCTAACTTTGCAAAAACAAACAGATAACATAGCATATTTAATCTGCTATAATGAAGTCTTCACATCCAGAAGCACTCTGTTTTAATCATAAAGTGCATGGATGGCAACAAATATCTGTTTAAAGTCAGCTGGAAGACTCAAACATCCTACGCCACAAATCTCCTCTTCAACCCTCCCTCTTAAGTTATTCATAGGTGGTGTTTAAAGCTTTACCATGCCTCCGCACTCTGTCTCCTCTTCATCTTCGAGGCGATGTGAGATTAGAAACTCTGGTGATTCCGCTGACATCAGATGTGTCATCTCTTGTTTGCATCACCGCAGCCTTAACTCTTAATCTCAGACCAGTCGCCTTTTCTTTGCACATTATTATTACCCCGTCTTTCTTGCACGGCCCCGTTCACACACCAAGATTCATGTATGAATGTCCATATGATTTGTCTGCATGTTACATCAGAGACCGTTTTTTTTAAACCCCACAAGAGGGCCAGAATGTATGCTGAATGGAATGAACACTGACCAGATGTATGTGGTTGATGCCTTTTGATTCTTTATAGGGCCAGATTTTCTCTTTTTTTTCATCCCTTTCTTGGTTTGGTTGAATGTGATGGTAATGGTTCTTCGCCTTTGATATAAGTTGTATGAATTAATGGGTACTGCAGAATGCGTCCCTTTCCAGAGGGGGGGAAATGCTTCTTTGTGGTCCTGAGCTTTGAGGATGGGGAAGGAGGGAGGGAGGGGGGGGAGGGACAAAACTAAAAACTACGGGGTGAGTCTGCCTAAAAGGCCTTTCAGCTTTCGGGATCATGATACAGTTAAAATATTTTGTGGCACATTGTTGCAGGGTCGATGTAACTCATGATAAAACTCTATTCTCCATGGTGGAGTGTTATGCTTTCTTTTTCTACCTGTTCTTTCCATTGTAAACAGCATTAGCGTACCTGTTGTTGCCTCAGAATATTAGATGTGTACCATGCCTTTATGAGCATCTCTGTGCTTTGACTTCAGTGGGCTTCACCGCCTCAGCGCTGCCTTGCTTTTTGGGCGACTCACCCCATCCTGACTGAGTGAGATGTGATTGCTACTATAGGCTTATACAATACTGTACATAAGAGTTCACTCTGTGAGTGCACATTTGATAAAGTTTATTTATTTATATGTAAGCATTTAATAATAAACAGACAATATATTTAAAACCTTGGCAAGACCTGAAATGTCCGGGTGGGAGGGGTCGGGTGGGAGGGGGAATGTGGCTTGAACCACACATACACACTAGTTTGCAAAGTCTTGCCTGTGCTCTTGTCAGGGAGGGAATATTTTTAAAAAAGGATGGTTCTGTTGTTTTGGGACTTTTTTTTGTAAAAATAATCCAGACATCCTTGCATGACGACATACCGGGGGTTTCCAGGTTTGGCTGCACTTGAGTTCACTTGGGTTTACATTTGAAATGTGCATGTGTATTTATACACAATCTTCAATAAAGTTGTGTAAAGCTTCCTGTGGGTCCTGCTCTTGTTTTCTTCACTGTGCACTGCAGTGTCTCTGTCTGTCCTTTGTGTGTGTGCGTCTCACTCCCTCGCCAGACTCCCATCACTGTATCCTGCTGTGTGTATTTTCCATAAATAATCGAGCGGGCTCTTGTCTGCTCTCTCCTTAACACAGAAAGACTGATCCTTATCTGTATCAAAGGTAGGGAAAATACCACATGATGTATTGTTTTTTTAATCAGGTCTGGGCTGACTAAACCTAAATATTAAGCCTCTTCCAACCCCGTGAATCATGTTTACATCTTCAGATTATTGGTTATGCAGGAATCTTAACGAGGCTTTGAGTTGTCCTTTATGTCCCGCTCTCTCTAATCAAATATGTGCAGCAGCAGCTGCAGGCTGATCTGTGAGGAGGAACACGGTGTTCTCTCCGGGTTCTGACGGGTTCTCTGCCCGCTCACAGCTGGGAGGTTCCCCCAAGCAGCGGCTGATCGTCCTGACCAATAGGAAGGCGGAGAGGATGGAGCAGCTGTGTTCAGAACAGAGGATCACTCGTGTAGAGAAAACAGAAACCAGACTCACTGTCACTGAAAGTGACCGTAAAGTAAAAACTAAAACTTTATGTAGGACGGAGTAGTACAATACATTTTCAGAAGAAGACAAATATAAACGTAACATAATTTTAACATAACGCACATGAGTCTATAAAATGTAGAACTTCATTCTTACTATGTCTCAAATTAGAATAAGAGTTAGAATTAGAATTACCTGTACATCATAAACAGTTCACATATTACTGTTGATTAAGATTAGTTGGAAATAAGTTCTATTGTATAATTATTTTAATCACAATTTCACGAGATTTAAATAATGTTTCAGCTTTTGCTACATTTTTCATGAGTTAGTTTTTTAATCAAAAACAAGACAAAAAAGTGCTGCTTACTTAGAAAAAATCATAGTAAGCAAACAATTACATAAACAAGCACATAGTTATGATCAACATAATAATTTTAATAGGTGGAAAAGCGTTCAATTATTCAATATTTTCTGCTTTATTATCAGAATTTCAATCATGAAAAATTCATCTACTTCTGCCGCAGCAAAGTGTACGACAGCTGCTGATTGTAGAGTCTGCTATTACTCATAGACTGTACCTCATCAAAACCTCCCTACAAATATACTAAAGTGCTATTTTAAATGCGACCACATGAGGGCACAGCTTGACAGTTTCTCGCATCTGCTGCTGTTTGCAAAATCCGTCAGAGTGGTACCTCTGTGTTTTCTCTAATCTCTGGTCGTGCCTACACCCGTCCTGACGTTCCGCGCGAATTTTATCCACGCTGCTCCGCCAAATCCACTCATTTTCCACACCTACCTGACATGCGGTATTTGCGGGGAGAACGAGCAAAAAAAAATCACCAACACTCCTCCGTGGATTTGTAAATACTTTTTGTATTTTGAATCGAGGGGATTTGATACCGGAACAACTTTGTCTTACGGCGCAGATGCAGACACAGACAACAATAGATTATAAAACAGTCTGCTGCAGTTCAGCTGCAAGGTGAAGGACTGTGTATGGAGTCGATGTGGAATTTCTGCACGTTCTCAGATCCAACAAAACCCGGGTAATATTTATATAGAATTACTGCAGGACTTTTTCTGGACTTCTTGGTAATCTGCTTGTAATCTCATGTGGTTTATTACGCAATTAGAAAGCTAAAATAAGCCTTTTATTAACGTATTTTAAAATGTACATTTTCTTTTGTGTAAGTTTAATCATGTAAATATTGAAATGTGTTTTTGGTGATTTTTACGCGCCTAAGTAAATGTTTGGATGTCTGGAGCATTGCTAGTTTCCGAATTTTGCTAAGAATAATTTGCTTTCTTCGTTATTTATTCATGTAATGCAAACTAAATATTAATGTCATTATGTAAAAACAACATTAATTCCCAAGTCTCTTCTCGTGGTCCGACATGGTGATGAATGTCGTCCATGCCACTCGGGAAATTGACTGAGAGCCCCGCCGTCCTTTCCTGCAGTATGTCATTTTCTCTGAGGTCATCTAAGGAGAACAGCGGGTGCAGGAAATTTGGGAAAGGTACAGGAGGTGTTTTTTTTCTCTTTTTCTTTGGGTGGGGTTTTTGTCTCATTTTATTGCGGCCACGTTTTTGCGCGCACGCCATTTTCCCCGTGCGCTTTTACGCACAGCGACACAAGAATGAACCGAGACTTGAGTGGAGAGAAGAGGACAAAAGAAAAGGCACAGTGCAGCGGCAGCCAAGCGCTGGTTGAGGTAGTAGTTTGTGCTGTTGGTCGGGTTGTCATATTACCCCTCGTGGAGATGACTGCGCAATCTACTGCCTTGCCGGCGCTGGTGACTAACGACGGAGGAATAAAACTGGATCAACGCGATTGACGGGAGCTCGCTGTTTTGTTTGTAAACAGAGTTAATTGAATGGAGACGATGATGCCTTCAAAATAATAAAGTCTCATGTGAAAGTGTTGTGCGCAAATGTGTACTGAGACAGATGTGTACAAATGAAACACGTGCTAATTGGCTAAAATATCTCTGCTTTTGTATATATTTGAAAATAAAATTACTTTAACGGTATGTATCACGGCGGTGTGTGCTTCTTCTCTCCAAATATTTGTTTTAAAATTTGTTTTAATCCTCTTTTTGTTAACGTTAACATGATGATCCAACAAAATCTGGATTTCTATCGAGAAGTCAAAGGGAATGTAATAGGTATTTCTTTAAATAATCATATTTAGAAATGTAAAGAATGTACAGTTTACTGGAAAGTCCTTTGGAACTTGATAACATTGGTGAAACTACAAACATGTTTAGGGAGTGTCAGAAATTGATTTGCAAGGAGGGCTGTGTGTATATTTTGGGAGAGTAGTCTGTTTAGGGAGAGAGCATGGTAAATCTTTTGTACTTAAATTGTCTCTCAAAAAGTGCACTTCATTTCAACAGCTCAAAAGTACAAATTTAAACACAAAGCAGCATAAATGTGTCAAAAAACTAAAGAGAAACAGCTTAGTTTCAATTTAAAGAATGGCTGGAATATTATATATAATGGACATTCGCATTATGCTTTGTATATTATTGCTCTGTAATTTAATTAACTTATTCAGGTCTGAATTTGAATACACAATTCTTTGTGCAATTATAATGGCAAAGAAAATATTTATTCAACTAGGGAGGGCCTTTTTTTCCCAAAGTAAAACAAAGTTCTGCCCCTTTTGACCCTGTTCTGTCAGCGTGTCTTCTCTAAAGTGTTTGAGATTCAGTGAGCACTCTGAAGTTCCACTAATGAATCCCTCTGCTGTCAGAGTCAAACTAGTCTTATGGCAGCCAGTTGACCCTGTTTGGCAGTTTTTGCTTTCCCAGAAGGAGAATAGTAAGAGCAACAGTGTTGATTAGCTCTTTGCACTTCTCTTCTTTTGGGGAACAATTTGTGTGTTTTTAAACTGAGCTTCAGTCAACCTGAAATAACATTTTTACACATAACACATTTTTTTACATTGACCTTTTAACATTTATTTTCTTTTTGGTTTTTATTTCTGGAAAAAAAACACTGAAGGTAAACATTGCTCCCCCCCCCAAAGTCAGAGTTGCACAAGGAAACATTAAAAATATGACTTAATAAGTTATCTTTTTTGTTATACAAAATGTACATTTCACATTCACAAGTGGAGAGGTTGAGGGTAGCACAATGGTCTGTTCAAAATGGTATCCCACTGAGCTTCAAACTTCCTCTCTGCTACAGAAAAAACCTCCTAGCTCTTCTCATTTTCCCATTACTAACCTTATAGTCCAAGGTAGAAAACAACAGCAGCGACTACTTTCACATTACAGCAATTTCAAAAAGCTGGGTCGAAGGGACAAAGTAAACTTTCAAGTCTAAGAGCTTCCAGAACACACCAACAAACTCCTGTCTATTTACACATGTAGTGGTACCTATAACACACCTTGGGGGACTCCGTTCCTTTGAAAATCACTGCTAACCGCTCTTCTGCTTTAACTACACATGATAACTGAACCTGAGTTGATGTGCAGCAGTTGGGTGGCACAGTAGGATGACAAAAATAAATCATGTATTACTTCTTTGACATTCATCTACGAGAAAAAGGCTTAATGACAAGTATAAGGATGAACATTCAACATATGTTCTGTCGCCCCATTCAAACATTGTCCTCACGCGTTAACAGATTGAAACATGTAATCTCTATGTGATGAACTGTTGAACTGGAACGCATGCTAAGACAATACCCATGTGGAGGCAGGACAGTTCTGACTCTACAAAATAAAATAAAATAATTTACATTCAATAAATTAAATAGAGAACAAGTTTCAAAAACCCAGTACCTGCCATATCTGATGGAAGGAATGGATGCAACTTAACAGATAGCCTATAACAGATAAAAATAATGACATAAATTACAATACATATTTTTTATGTATATAACTATGTCCTTTATGGAATGTACAGGAGGAAAATGCACCATATGAACATTAGGCAAATGTAAATGACAACTACTTGGAGGAATGTATAAAGTTGTCAACTGCAAAAATGTAGCTAAGATGATAAATAGCCCATGTAACACAATGGCACGTATTGTAAAAACAACAGTTCAACATTTTCAGAATGATGCTTTCTTGCTTTCCGGCGTTTAGTAAGACAGTTGACACCACTGTCTGATCTGTATGCTAATTCTACAGACAGTAGACAGTTAGCCTAGCCAAGCATAAAGACTTGAAATGGGGAGAGAGCTAGCTTAGTTAGCTAGCTTGTCTTAAAGTAACAGAATTCACCTATCAGCACTTCTAAAGCAGACGTAAAAATATAAATGTTAATTTGCTGTTTTTGAGGGGCTCTGTATCAATTATGCCCCTTGTAAAACAGTAAATTGTCATTTTTAAACTTCAGTTTTTAAAAACAGAATAAAAAAGTGTAAAAAAGTGAATATAAAGTGTTAATTAGCTAGCTTAAGGCGTGCTGGTAGATGGACACAATACCTTATAACAGACCCTGCCTGGCTAGTTCCCCATGTCCACTACTTACGTTAGCTAGACTAAGCTAGCTACTAGCTGCAAGTTGTTACTTGTTACTCTTCCCACATAACTGTGCCAGAAAGCAAGTAAGTATACGTCCAAAAATGTTCCTTTACCATGGCTTCCTCATTCTAGCACTGCACCATTTCCAAGAACTTCTTTGGATTCATTGCCTGTATGCTCTATTCAATGTTACAAGGAGACATACTCTCACTTTACATTAAAAGCTAGTAAAAACTTAAGTAAACCAATGCTACTCCGAAACTATACATATCCACTAATGAGGAACAAAAAAAGTCATGACTATTTTTTCTCTGTCAGTCAAGGTCATGCAGTTTGTTTAAATGTTGTGCTGTTCTTTTGTCAGCTTGGAATCAAACTTTTTTAAAAATGGTGTACTTTTTATTGATCCTCTTCCCCCAGACTAACTCTCATCTCCTGCATCTTAACCAAATGTGGCTGGCTGAGTACAGCTGGTATGACTGCAGAATAATAATGTGGGGATTGCTGTAAAAATACACATGCACATCAGTTTCTGAACTCTTCATAGTTGCTTTTCTTATTGTCAACAAGTTGACAAAAAGTGCAAAAAACACACATACTGCCTCTGAGTCTATCTGTTAGCATTTAGTTTCACTTCATTCCCTTCCTTCACAATCTACCCTTAGCTCTTATGCTAAATTTCTGGGGTGCTAATAACTCCAAAGAAAAAACAATCTTATAAATATATGCTATGCATGATATCTGCACATTAACAAACAAATAACATTGTCACTAACTCTTTGATACATTACAGAAATACAAATTCAGTCCATAAAAAAACAAACCGCAGTGTAAACCATTGCACCGTTGCTTATATTCCCAGGCCTACAAAATGTCATGCACTGACAAACAGTAAATCACTACATCCATCATAGCACATCGCTACTCCCATACCTGTCCCTCTAAAAAGACAAATGTGATCTGTTTCAAGTATCTAAAGCTAAAGAATCATACTTAACATATTAAAGTGGAAGAAAACTTTTACATTTTCCTTGTGAAACTTTTGTCCCTTCCGACTTTGATTGCATTTCATGATTTTTTTAAGTTACACATGAATTTCCCTGTTCGAGGGAATAGTCACCTCTATGTCATTTTCATATATCATGGCTCCTTGATTAATAATGTGGGTCAGCCTAAAGTGCTTGTACAGTGGTGTAAAAGTAATATAGTCTAATGTTTAGTCGTAAAGTAATTTAGGTATAGACGAAAGGGATTTCTTGAAGAACAAAATTGTTATAAAAGTTTCTCAGTGGAAAATGAAACTTGTAGAAATTGTTTCCCTAAAAGTAATTGGTTGACTTTTTTGAAACTATCGTATCCGCTTTCTTGGTGAGAGTCAGATGAGTAGGTTGATACCTCACACATATGTGTGCATTAGATAGGATTTATAATCAGGAACTATTAGCTTAGCTTAAAAACTGCAGGCAGCAGGAAACAGCTAGCTTTACTATTCAAAGGTAAAAACAAAATCTGAAAACTAAGAGCCTGAAAACTCACAAGCTGACTCGTAGTATCACCTTCACTTAAACTGTAAAAAAGAAACAACAATAAAGGAAAATTAAAACAATGAAGTGTAAAAACAACACATGGCTAAGCTAGGCTAAGCTAACAGTCTCCTGGCTATAACCACATATGTAATGCACAGAAATGTCAGTGTTATCAATCCTTTAATCTGACTCTCAGAAAGAAAGAAATTAAGCATATTTTCCAAAATATATAAGGTTCTCACTAACTACGGTCTTTAATAACCTGGGTCACTTCATGAAATATGTAGCCAAATTTAAACACAACAACCATGACTGCTAACCGCTAACACACTGCAGCTAAACAAAAACTCAGTGGTGACTTACAGACCAATGTTTTAAGAACAAATGTTAGATTAACAGTGTTTGTTGAATGATTTAAAATGACCACACAGGCTAATGGAGTTCTCAATCCATATTAAAACTGATTCCTGATCCACCTTGCTACTGTGAAGTCTTCACGTCTACATCCATATAATCAGCAGTGTACTCTCATTGAAATATTAAAACTATGTAAAACAGCATAAAACAGTCCCCTAACTTTCCAACGTGACAAAAGATTTCAGACTCTTAACAAGTGAAAGCATCAAAAATTACATCAAGATGCTCAGAATGGGAACAGAAATGCAGGTCCGACTCGTAATCTCAGCGCTGGAATCAGTCTGTAATCTTAAAAGCATTCAGGAAGCAGTTCCTCAGCAAGGGAATCCTTCAGAGCCACACTGTGGCAAAACAGAAAAACGCAGCTGTGTTGTCAGCTCGGTCCATTGTCACGAGACGAAGGAGGTATTTTTTTTTTTTTTTTTACAAACAAGTTGACTGTACAGTATAAGAGAAGAGGGAGGACTAAAAGAGTAGGAAGATAAGGGGTTAAGTATTGTACAGCACTGCAAGAGAGGTAAGAAGGACATAGAGAATCTTTTCTTCACCTTTAAAGGACAGTCCTCTATTTAAGCATTCACATATCTGCAGAAGTTCAGGGGCAGTCAGCATCCTTCATCACTTTTATCACCTTTAAACACATCAAATTATTTAGCCAAATTAGGTGGCTGACCAACTGAACTCCTACAGATTTATGAAACACCAGCAAATGTAAATATCCAAACTTCAGTATATCGTTGGTCCAAGGAAGAAAAGGAGTTTACAAACGGCACTGAGGAAACTGAATGGGATTCTGAGATCAGGACTAATGAATCCTGTTGATTTAAGAGCCTACATGGGCCTTCAGGTCCCTGAACTGCAGCACCTCTGTCGGGCCTTTCAGGGCTGACGGTTGCCGTACATCAGCGGTATGATGAAGACGGAGATGTCGTCCCCGGAGCCCAGACGCTCGTTGTTGATCCTCCAGCCTCTGTCCCTCAGCACGCCACGCGCTCGCATCACCAGGTCTTGTGCTGCCATCGTGTACCTGAAGAACAGAGGAAACAGTACTTAAGATTATAACCCACAGTGTGTAGGGCCCTTCCACTCTGTAAAAATGATGCCCCAAGGGAGTCACTGATCCTTGCTTCGGAGACTATGCTTGTTAGATAGAGAATTCAACACGGTGGCACAATTTACAGCAGAACAGTTAAACATTCAGGAAAGAAAAAAGCAAATAAAAAAGACAGAAGGAAATAATGACATTAAGAAAGAAAACAGGATAAAGGCAGCAGACCTGTGCAGATCATCAGGGTCACAGTTGGCTAGGAAAGTGGTGACGGCTTCGGCTACTTCCTGGTTGGAGAGGACGTCCCAGAGGCCGTCGGTTCCCATCACCAGAACATCATCAGCCCCATGCTCGTAGTGCATCAAGTTATATACCTTAACCTGCATTACAAACACACATAACACCAAACACTCGTCACTAGGCACTTGATGCTAACCAGTAAAATTACATTGGTACATTCTTGTCACTTGATTTACCTCATGCGACTTTAGACACCAGGCTCTGGTATTACTTTGCTGCTGTATATTATATTTTAACCCTCTTCGACTTATATTTTAGTTAGGAACACTCTCATCATAGATTTAACCATTTACAGCCAAATGGAAATACAGTTATGCTTGGCGCTGATGGCTCCACTCTAAAGTTGTTCCCTGGGTGAGCCGAGCAGCATGCTACGGCTTTCCAGGGAGCGCAGTGCAAACCCCCCCTGGGTATGCAGAGTGGGCAAAAGGCTTCAGACTAGAAAGTAAGAGGCTGGGGTGGTGGAGGCAAAACATTACCGGCAGCAGCAGCAGCAGTGTGTGTGCAGCATTGGTGTAGCAGGGCTGAGTGAGAAGGAAGTTGCATTTACATGTTAAATGGACTGCACTTATAAAGTGTTTTTCTCGTGTTCTTCAGGCCACTTTAAGTGCTTTTACGATACATGTCACATTCACACACACATTCATGCACTGTTGGCAGAGGCTACTATGAAAAGTGCACACATTCATTCATACGCCAATGGCCACGCCTTTTGGAGAACTTTGGGGTTCAGTGTCTTGCCCAAGGACACTTCGACATGTAGACTGCAGAAGCTGGGGATCTAACCACCAACCTTTCGATTAGGAGATGACCGACTCTTCCACTGAGCCACAGCTCAAAGTGGTCATTTGTTAGTGGCGCTAAATGAAAAGTCATAATCATGTGCGATACTTCCTCTTATTTATTAGTACCATGTGCAAAATTACTTTAACTTTTAGTATCAGAAGCAACATAACTTTTTCTTAATTATTATGTACAATTATGTTCTATCTTGTAATCGTTGCATCGTTCTACCTTTAAATTCATAATCTTGTGCAATGTAAGTTTTACTTTATAACTGTCAACTTAATTGCCACAATTACTTTCTACTAACTTTTGTAGATAACTTAGTGTGATATTGTTGTTAGGCACCGTTTATTAGGCACTGTCTCCTTTGCATTAACCCATACACTTATTTTTGTATTTGTCTGTTTTTGTACTTTATTTCTGGAGAAATATAGCGATAGAATTTCCTTCGGTATTAATAAAGTTCTATCTTATTTTATCTTAAAGTTAAAGGATCCCCAAAGTCATAATAATTAAATCTCTGTGGACAATAAATGTCTTTATAAAACCTTATGGCAATCAGCTACATGATGACAACTTTCAGACTGAACCAAAGTTGTTGGCCGACCGACCAACAAACAGCTGCTAATGTTGCTAAAAATGCTGATTTCAAGTAAACATTAGAAATGCATATACAGAATATAAGAACATAAATGACACTGGATCATATTACATGTGTACTTAATGTGCTGAACCTGACTCTGGTGTCATTCGGATGTTTCCCTGTTTCTAATTCACAAATCTGTGTTTCTGTTAGCTTAGCTTCTAAACTCTCCCTTGTTACTATTTGTTGTCATTTTTTTGTTTTCTGTGTAAATAGCTGGTTAATAGTGGTTTCATTATTCTGAATTTACGCATGCAACAATATATGTGTTATTTAGCAAAAAAAAATTGTTAAACAAAAAAACAATAGCTGGCTTTACGCAAACAACTAGACAGGCATCAAATATTATGATTGTACGCTCAGAAACCAGAACAATGACAGCAGCGCAACATTTAAGTTCTACCAAAGTGATACAATTCTTTGAGTGGCAGGGAAGGTCAAACACACTCAGCCAAAGTAGCTCAAGTTTTGCAGTCATATTCAAATCTATTCTGACCTCACTCTTGTGAAGGAGATTGCAAAGCATTTCAACAGCTTAATCATTTCTATGCAGTTTTCATTCACTGACAGCGTCTAAAGACAGCGGTTTTGAGACTTTGCTGAGAGGTGAGAGCGGTGTTTTTGTCTCTTTCTCTCACAGACAGAGACTCAGAGTACTGAGAGGGGTTCAGTCTTCCAAGTGAACCTGGTATGAACCCTGGTATTAATGAATAAAAGATCAAGCAGCGAGCTGTGGGAGGAAAAATGCAAAACTCTATAAGACAAACTACACCCGGGGATGAGAGCGCTTTGAAACCAGTGCCAGACAGTCATATAGGTGAGCTTAAGTTTTCTTTCTGCAGAGGACCTCGTTTAGACGAGATGTCGTAAATATACTACCTCTGGTGATTTTAGTGCAATTCTGACATGTGTAGAAGTAGCGAAAGTCATGCTACGAGCTGGAATGAATGGAGGAAACAAACCCAGTCTGAGGGTCAATGAGTTTAAGGAGACAGATGCACGAACATGTCAGCACAAGATTCCTTCGGTTAAGAAAGCCTAGCATTACGAGATGATATAGAGGCAAGCCCCAGACTTAAGCTGATAGCTACTGTATTTCTTCATGACAGGTATGAGCACCATCAGAAGTTTATTATGTTCTGCCCAAGTTACACAGACAGAAGTCATATTTTACTTCCCCCTGCTGTCAAAGTCTCTTACCTGGTGGGGAAAAGGACATAAAAAATATGTGCTCATCAGAACACGTCAACTGTGTCAACATAAAAAGGCATGGTTCATTGTAACAAGAGTAATCCTAAATGAGATACACAAAAAGGATTAAAGAAATATATAAGGACCAGCCCCTCCATAATTTTGGAGTATGCAGGTGTAAAAAATGTAAATAAAATCATATAACACACTAAAAGCCAAACATTTTGAGAAAGACACTTGTTTCTTTTTCTTGAGTTAGATAAAAGATCAAAACCTCTCTAGCCAGCTTTAAACCTGAACAAGAGAAACAAGCTAGCGTAGCAGGAGATAGCATGTTGATTTGTGAGCTTCAGAGGTGCTGGATGGGGCATTTTGTTTGCTTTTGAGAAAGCTAGGCTAGCCATGTCCAGTCTTTATGCTAAGCTAACTAGCAATAAGAACTTCTGTTGCAAAAAACACAATGCTGGATTGTCTAGGAAACAAGAAAAGCTATGTATACATTCAGTGTTGCTAACCAAAACACATTTGGTCTCTTTTTAATTTAAAGCTCCTGTGTTTGTGTTGATTTTGGCACCCCCTGTGGACAAAGCCGTACCTCTTATCTCTTTGCTGATTTTGTCCTGTACATGCATTAAGTGGTGGTTTTTAACAAAAAATCTCATCCTGCTTTCTTTAACAGTCATATGTATCGCTCACTTTAAATATTTACCCTGGAAAATGTAAACAAAGGCAGCGTGTAGTTAATCGCTTTGTCTGACACCTAGCCCCCGCCAGTAGTTTCAGGCATTAAAAATAACTATATAAAATAATAATAAATTATAATTATATATTAAAATAAATAAATAATCAATCTTGTCGCTGACGGTCTGGTTTGCTTTTGTAGGTCATATAGAGTAATCAGAATGAATTTCAGTCAGTTTCATAATCAGCAAAAAACTCCTCACAGGAGCTCTAAGCAATATCACATGAGAGGGAGTGATGTTGTACTGAATATTATCACAGCTGTGATTCGGCTGTAGATAATCAGATAATTTATCAGATCAGATAAATTATGATAATAATAATCTCGAGTGTGACATTGTTTTATACAACAGCGACACAAGCAGCAAATAATAGTAAAAAGGAATAATCAAGAAGAGATAATTCCAACCGAACTAGTTCCACAATTTCCGCAACTGAAACTGGACTTTTGTTGCCAAGCAACCCAAACGTTCTCCTGAATGAAACATTCTCCAGATCAGCTGTTTTTTTTATGATGTACATTTGTCTGTTTGCTTGAATTTATCATCAATCAGTGAAATAAGAGTCTGCTGTGTGATTTAGAGGTACCAGCTTGATCCATTTAGACGTACAAATGTCTGCTGTGATGTTCATTAACAGTTTTCAGAACACCTGGCTGAAGCGGAGTGATACACAGAGTGAAAAGTCCCAGTGATGTTGTTCTCTGTATCACTACTCATGGAATTCATTATTATATCCATGTTTAGCATCTGGTCATCTCCTGCGCAACCTTTGTTGGCACATGTTGCAGTGTTTCATGGCATGGTAGGACTTTATCACGTCAGCAGCGTCAACAAGCACCCACTCACAAAAACAATGCGTCACCACAGCATAACTAGTCACCGAAAACACCACAGGGTTTCTTTAAAGTCTAACTGACATCACATTTGGTCAGCCACTTTAGATGGACAAAAATGGCAACATGTTTTTTTATTGTACAGTTAACATTTATTTATTATTATACGGAAGAATAAAGTGTTTTTGCTCATTTTTGTCTCTGACATCTAAAGAGGTATGTCTGTGTCTGTGTTTGACTGATAGAAGCTGGCAGGCTGCCACAGTGCCAGTGTTACACCATAGGGGTACAAGAGAGAAAGTCAGCTAAACTTTGTCGTGGGCAGACAGTGTCTTGTTAGTGGTATGTAAGAGTGAGAAACCACAGCAGCATCTAACAAACCTTATGTGAACTTTTGGTTTGGTTTGAAGCTGAGAAGCTAATTAGCAATTTAGCCTGCAAACTGATGTTAGCAGTCCACTTTTTCCCAGTGAGGGTTTGTTGGAATACAAATTCAAAATGCTAATGTGTAGTATAAGACTTTTATTCATGTTTGCTAGTTAGCAGGAAAGCTCATTTTCATTGCAGTAGTACTATTTAAAGATTATTTCAAGTTTCAAGGCAAAAACTTTTACATTTAAAAGTGTATTCCTCATCTGCTTGAGAGTCCACCATCTTAGAATTGATGCGCAATGAATCTCTGGATTTGTGTGGATGCACTCGATGGATCCTTCGTGGTCCGGGAAAATAGACGTGACTTGAAGATATTTAGAAACATCTCAATTTACCTAGTTTGGTTTCAGAATAAAGCATAAAGTAAAACAGAGCAATACAGTTTGAATGCTATAGAAGACAAAAATAATGTTATTTAATTTTAGGGCTGTGTGATAAGATATGTATTACAATACAGGGGTTACGATTCAATATATTGCGATATATTGGGATACTGTAAGCAAGGAGATATATTGCGATTTTTAAATGTATTTAAATCTCAAGGTTTTTGTGGAGAAAAACGGGCTGGTCAACATGCCCAGCTTTCAGGACACTTCTCTGTGCGATTACGAATCAACTGTGTTATTTTGGTCACACGAGTTGAGGTCGGTGGTAACTTCGGTGTGTGAATTTGTTCCAATGTGAGTTGAGTGGGATCCACTCGTTTGCCGTTAGCTGTTCCGTTAACTATACATCATCAGAATGGTGTCTTTGCACGTGCGCTTCGTTAGGTTCGTTGTGTTCCTAGAGTATTTGACTTTGGCACCGCACATTTTGCAAACGGCTATCTCCTTAGTGCCGCCTTTGTTGTGGAAGCCAAAATGAGCCCACACTTCAGCCTTATACGTCGCGGGAGCTGGACCCTGGCCCACACTTTTGGACCCAGCCATGGGTGTTATTGTTTGCAAATGCTAGCAATATGCTAGGGATGTGGGCTTAATTTTCCTGTCTCAGTTGAAGTTGTTGTTACATTGGAGTGAGTCAAACGGCTGAACTGCCATGTAGTGGATGGGGATTTAAACAGCACAACACAAAATGAACCAGTGCCTCGAATTGTTGCATGTAAATTAATAATTAAAAATGGATGCAATGTTTGTGCGCTGGTTTAGCTCAGTGGTTAAATCAGCGGTCATATACAGAGGCTACAGTCCTTGATGCGGTGGCCCGGGGTTCAACTCCTGCCCTCTGCCCTTTGCCGCGTGTCATCCCCACTCACTACTGTCCTCTCAATTAAGGCATGAAAGGTCAGAAAAATAATCATTAAAAAAAAAAAAAAATCAATGCAACGTTTGTGAGAATTGATATAATATCACAAAACATAATATCAGGAGTGTATAGATATTTTCTTACACCCCTATTTAATTTCACTTGGTAATCAGGTTTATTTTTTAATCATTAATTCAGCGCTACCTCTTACCTCAGGGCAGCAGGACAGGAACGGTTTGATGTAGATGTTGGAGTCATGAACTTTGAGGTCATGGTCACCGAGCCCGCGGGTCACACCGATGGTGGCCAACACGCGTGCCTGGAAAACAAAGACTGATTTAGTTTGGGTTTACTCCATGTTTCATTTTACAAAGATTTTTTTTTCAAAGCTGGTGTTTGACAGAAAGCTAATGTTGAACATATGGTTGTAAACACGGTCCTGTCTGGGACCCTGTTACCTCCCTGACAGAAATTACAACACATGTGGGCAGGGGAGCTGGTAATTCCTCACAGTGCAGTTGAGATTTAGCTTTGCATTCTGGGAAAAGTGTACTTGTTTGTTAATATTACAATATGAAACATTGTTCTTTCTGATTATTTTTCCACACTTTCATCGCTTTGTGCAAACTCTCTTCTTTGAACCCAACAGCTACTCATCAGGAAACAATGTCACTGTGTGGTCGTCCGATGCCGTCTTCCTCTCTGATGGACACTCTCATTACGCCTCTCTTTGCATCAGACTGAACTGATTGAAAATATGAAACAAACTGACATGGCCGAGAATTTGAAGCGCTTTGTGCAATTTATTCGGTGGAGTGTTTTTCAGTTTCCGTCTCGTCCTCTCATCTCTCCCCTGCTGTCCCCGTGGGGATTAGCTCCACTTCTCAGAGAGACGACTGTCATCTCCCGAGTGGTGTGTGTCTGTCTGAATGTCCGTGTGTGTGTAAGATGTAGCTACTGGAGTGAAACAGATGGACCGTCTCCTTTCTCTTCTAGCGAGGGTGTACGCTGACACACACACACACACACACACACACACACACACACACACACGCACGCACGCACATCAGAGACCAAGTATTCGCCCACTCTCTGGTTGGCTGGCAGGCATGTAGTGTGTGTGTGTGTGTGTCAGATTGACAATGTGAGAGCGAGTGATTTTCTCTGCAGTTCTGAATTCCAGAGTGGATGCACAGGGTTTGGAGTTGACACACTCTTACCTTTTTCCCTTCCCCGTATATTAGTGGAAACTTGAGGTCTTCATCCTCAATGGTCTTGTATGCCCTGTGTTTGGGCAAAGAAAAGAGGTCAGGTAAAGTCAGTGACTTAATATTTCTATCTGTATGTCTGACATATACATTCACTCACCAATAATATACACACACACTCAAAAGAGTGAAGGGTAAAGGTTTGAGATCCCTTTTAAATGCTTTCTTTGTGTCATATCGAGGCTCCAAAACAAATCCACAGTCTGCAGGTTCTACAAACACTCTCTCAGGTGCGTCATCTCCATCTGGATACAAAATAACAAACAGCTTCTGCACCAACTACGGTGTGACTGATGATTTTTAGCAAAGACTGTCAAGTAAAATAAAAACAAAAATATGCTTGACAAGAATAATTCCAATTTTTCCTGTTATTATTAATCTAATTTTCTACATTAAAACAAACACCATGGTCATTAAAGCTCCACTAGTCCAAATTTTCATATTAGCAATGAATCAAATATTGCAGTTAGTAAGTTGTTTGATTTTGGTTTACTCCAACAGGCAGCTGTTTCAAGGAAAAAGACTGATAAAGCCACTGTACACTGCCTTCCCAGCACCAAACAGCAGAGCAGCAAAGTTAGCTGCTAGCTGTTGAACATAGTAAAGCATCTAATATATAACCATATATTTACCTTAGTGGAGGAGACCAAACCAGGAAAGGAGACTAAATATTGCCAGCTTAAAGAGTTTTTATCTGGTTATGAAACAGACTGAAATCAATTCTGATTACTCTAAATGAGCTACTAAAGCAAACCAGACCATCAGTGACAAGATTGATTACATTGAAGATTGATTGTATTACTATATAGTTATTTTTAATGCCTGAAACTGCTGGTGGGGGGTAGGTGTCAGATGAAGCGACTGCACGCTGCCTTTGTTTACAATTTCCAGGGCAAAAATTTTAAGTATGTGATACATTTGATGTTAAAGAAAGCAGGATAAGCAGGATAAACCACCACCACAGCATGCACAGGACAAAATCAGCAAAGAGATAGTAGGTACGGCTTTGTCCACAGGGGGCGGCAAAAACACAAACCAAAAGTTCCTCTCAGTGGCTTTAATAAAGTGTCAATGTTGTCTTAACAGCTTGCTCTGCTGTCCCCGATGGAAAAAAGATGTCTACTATGGCTGCTTTAAGCTCAATACCATGTGTAAATGTGTTCTTTAACTTGTGATGACTGTTACCTATCCTGACTAATCCGGGGCAAAATCCAAAAATACACGACCCATAATGCAACTTGAAAGTATATCTTTTTAGACCCCCTTCCCCCCTTGTAATTTCATCTTTCAAATTCCATACTTAACACATTACGCAGCATTTCTGTTAAAAATGTAGGTCTCCAAGCCAAAGCAACGATAGCATTATTTTCTTGCTCACTTTTTTTTTAATAGAAAATGAAAGGTGAGAACCAAAACCACTGCCATCCTTCTTGTACGTTTTGTACGTGTTTCATTGCAAGTTCGTTTCTCCAGAGTGCAATAACAAGGATTCTTGCTTCTGGATAGTTTGGGGGGAGAAAGTAAGCAATCAAATAACAAAAAAGAGTTTAGAAGTGCACAAAAGCAAGAAGGACAAAAAACAGTATTTGCCCCGTCAGCCAGTGTGTGTCCCTTCCTGCCCACTTGTCCGTCTAAAAACTGTAACGAGTACTGTTCCAGGCCCAGCACTGTTTTTGCCTTAGTGCGGTAGAGAGTCGTAGAGTGAGAGAAACACACTGCACAAATTTATCTTCCAACTGAGCTTTGAAGGGCGGCCTAATGAGCTCATTTTACTCATTTTCAATATTCTTCCCTTTTAGTTCTTAAAAAATCATTATGCAAAAAAATTCATCGTTTCCAGCTTCTAAAATGTGAGGTTTCCCTGCTTATGTCTGTTTTGTGTAAAGACCTCTTTGAGTTTTAGATAAAACAAGCGATTTGAAGCCATCAACTGAGAGAAGAGCAGAGATGCCCTTGAGGAGCTCTATATGAATACTACCTTGCTCAAGGGCACCTCAGAGCTAGCTGCTTGGAGTAAACAAACACTTATCATCCAAAAGCAGAGTCAGTTTTTTTTTTATCTCTAGACAAACTCAAAATGACACTTCAGCTGTCTTTGTTTGTGACCCAGGCTTATCTATAAGCTGAGGAAATCTGAGGTTTAAACTAAGCAAACAATAGGCATTTCATGCCAACATAGTTTGAACTAAGAGTGTAAGAGAGACCGATGGACAGTTACAATAAAGGGCTAGGTCACTACTTTTTCAAATGATTACAAGTGCTGAAAGCTGATTAAATTCATAACGTCTACTTATTCATTGTGCATAGATCCTAATTCTTATAAAAATCTACCCACTTAGCATTTCAGTTTAATTGCCAACAATTCTTCTAAGCAAGGTATTGTTTTGAGAGTTTCTTTTGTTAAATGAATATTTATATATTGATATAAGTCAGTCTATCTTAACAATAGTTCAAATGACTATGTGGAATGTAAATTGAGTTGGTCGTAGAGACAAACTCACAATTCAACATTGCATCTTCATCACTTGAGCTCCTATAAGCAAACTGTTTTGGTTTTTTGCAATCCACAATTCTAATGCTCACTTCCGTATATATGCTACTTTTGCTAGCTTTGTTTGCAAATTTAGCATTGGTTACTTTTGCGAAAAAAGTAAGTTTGTTAGCAAACAAACTAACAAGTCTGTTAGCTTCTTTGCTTAGCTTGATTTAAAAATTGTTTCTATGGCAGAGAAGTGGTCAAAATTAACACAGTCCTAAATTTGTAAGCATCTTAGCTCCTTTATGCTAATTGTTTTGGTTTTAAAGCCCACAACTCCAATGTCTGGTTCACTGTAGCTGCCCTCATCTGTATTACAAAAATCCACAGCAGGCGGCTGTTTTCAGTAAAGAAATCTCTGTTAGACACACTATACACAACACACCCAGAACCAAACAGCAGACAAAGTAAGCAGGGTTTCTAGCTAGCTGCTAATATAGCATGTAGCAACTAAACATTGAATACATGGACTTAATTTACACAAATGCATCTCCAAATGAATGCTAAGAATGCTCAGTATCCACTACTATATACACTTCTTTTGCTAGCTTTGTTCGCAAATGAAGCGCAACTTACTTTTGCTAACAAAACAAGTTTATTGCTTGTTTGCTAGCTTAAAAACGTGATTTAAAGCTTGTTTCTACTGCATAGCAGTGGTCAAAACATTTATTAATACAGTTTCTAAAAGTTGTTTCTAAAAGATTTATTTGTGTGCTTTTTATGCCTTTATTCATAGAGAGGAAAGTGAATAGTGTTGGAAATGGGGGAAGAGAGAATGGGGGATGACATGCGGCAAGAGGCCAAGGATGGGACTCCGGGACCACTGCATCGAAGCCTTTGTACATGGACCTCCAATTTAACCACTGAGCTAACCGGCACCCTAAATTTCTAGAAGTATCAAAAAACTTGTGTATGAGATATCTTTATGAAAAAAGACTCCAAACAAGTTGCTAGCTTGGATGTGCAGAGAAACACAAGAGTAGCCTCTGCACTGGAACATCCTGCTGGCACATCTCTGCTCCTGAGGGGCAGTCTTATAGTGAAATATACATCACACATCAGTATACACACTGTACTGTACAGTATGTGCCTCTGTGTGAGTGAGTGAGTGTGTCTCATTACTGGCTTCCACTGCAGCCCCAGTCAGACAGCATGGTGCATTGCTAACCCACATAGCACCACACATACAGGACCATCCCTGCTCTATCATTATATCATATAGGTTAGGCTGCTTCCTCATTAGCTCCCTGCTGCTTTCCACAGCTGTCACTTTATAAAAAGAGTGGAAGCAGCAGCAGACGAGGGAAAGGGAGTGTAAGGCAGGTCATCTATCTTAGCCACATATGTAGGTGTCTTTGTCTTGGTGAAAAAGATAAAAATGAAAAAAGACAAGAGGAAGACTTACCATCCTTTCATGGTGAAATCTCTGTAGAGCATCCTCTTGCCCACCTCCTTCCTCTGAACTCTCCGGGGAAATTCCAGGTGCGTGAACTCATTTCCTAACAGGTGAGGCTGCATGAAACCCTGGAGGACAGACAATGATGGCTGTCAAGTCAGTCAAGCGGATAAATGTGGCAGATTTGCAGATCAAATTAAAGGCAGCTGCCATCCCATTTTTTCTCCCTCGATGTCACTTCACTCTCGAGCCTGACAGGAATGTTGAGGCTGATAATATAATAATGGAGAATTAAACAATTCTGATTATATGTTGGCAGTTATTTTCTAATTAATTCACATTGAGGGCGAGCACTGAAAATTACATTACTTAAGGCTGTTGTGATTGACAGTTGCAGAAGAGATGTGACTTTTGATGGGCAGAATGCCTTTGTAACACACCAAGGAAATAGTCAAAAACTGTAGCTTTTGTCAAGGATGTAAAAGAATAGAAATGTAAGAAGAAACACTGTGAATGTGAATTCAGTGTTCTTTTGTTCTAAGTTGTAAGCACACTAAAGGATTTCAAGAAAACTTAATATATAGGCAACAAGTAGAATTGGTTCTTTCTTTTTTTTCTATTTAAAAGTAAAGTCTTAAATTTGTCTTAAATTTGGTTGTAAAAGAATTGACCCTTCGCTAAGCCCCTCCCTTGAACGGCCACTGTCCAATCCTATGTTAGCAACCGTAACTAGGCGCGAGAGGCCAGCAGATATCCTCAAAGTTTAGACGGGGTGCCATATTTTTCGCTTTTGCAAAGCCAAAAACTCAAGAGGAGAGATGTCAGACATGGATAAAAAATTGTAGAAGGCAGTCAACTGGTCTTTGCTTGCGATCCTGTCTGCCCTTCGTGACCACCACCGATGATATCGGCACAACCTTTATTTTACCATCTCTTGGTTTGTGCCATTGTTGTGGCAAACTTGTACAGGATGGGCTTTCCTGTTGTGCCTTTAGGAGATCCAGTGTATAGATCAAGCCCACGATATGCGAGCAATATCCTGATGGCTTTAAACAATGAAAGTGGGATAATTTAGTTTTGCTAGCAATGGGCTAAAACATATTAGATAATGAAAGTTATAGGGAGTCTTAACTAAACATTAGCTTAAAATAAAACAATATATTGACTTACCCTGCTGTGCAAGAACATTGTTGTTCCTGTATATGATTGTCCTTAACATGAATTGTCAAGATGTGGGGTGCCTGACGCTTGCATTAGGCCCAGTGAGTATTTGCCTCGATTTTTATGTCCTCTTCATTCTCTCACACTCCGCTGATATTCTGGATGTAGCTTTCAAATTTGTATTGTAGTCCTTTCTGTCTACTTTTCTCTGATATTTGGGAACTATTGTTCCAGAAATGTGCAACTATTTCCCTTGGAACATTAAACTGTTATAGTTATAGTAATATTTACATGCCGGTGTGAAAGCTTGACCTGCGTAGCAACTGTAACCAAGGGGGGCCGGACTTAGAAAATGGTCAGTTGTACTGAGAAGGATTCAGTCGAAAAATAGACTTATTTTTACTCTCTGTTTGACACATTATGTAATGGAGACACTGTAAATTCCCTCACACTTACCTGAAGTCTGCAATATACTGTTATTTACTGGTAGAAATATATATTCAGAAAATATTTCTCCATGTAATATTGTAGATATACAGTATGTGCAGGCAATACGTGCAAGGGCAATAAGTATTAAACTTTAAATTGATTCTAGCCAAAGAGGCAACTGTCAGTCCCAACATCTCTGCAACATTTATTCATGAAATCAAAGGGAAACATGCAGAAGTGCAGAACCTATTCACTTCTTACTGCCACCAGCTATAAAAAGGTCAATCAGCTGCAGCTATTTTCAGCTGACAAGCTTGTTGAGCTGTTGCACAGGTCTGTAGGAAATTGATGACTTTAAATGCCCCGCTGATTGTGTTGCTTGTTGTGTTAACACACAGGGAGAAACTACAGTAAGCACCATTTTACTATCCAAAATAACCCAGAATCAAACTCAGGTACAGAGCGTGTCCAGCTGCTAATTGTAAGTAGAGACCATGTTGTATTAGGAGGGCTAACATGGCTTTGTGTTACCAACCTTATTAGATATATTTGTGAAGGTTCAGATTAGACTTTGGGAGAATTATTAGGCACTTTTCTCTTAAGAAAATATCTGGTTAATACTGTGTTTTTATATAAAATTAAAGGGCTCTGAGATTTCTTACCAGGAACTGGAGTCGCTGTCGTTCTGATTCTGGTGTGAACTCTGTCGACATGGGAATTATCTCATTGTTTCTAATGATGATGGCCCTGCAGACATACAGAAAAAGTAGGAGTCAGGCATTAGCAGCCTTACATTCAGCTCTGATTATTTCTGCCACTGCTCAAACTGTCAAAAACAGGCTCTACTTTAATCTAATATCATTTATTCTATTTTAATTCTACCATTTTACAGACCTTTTACTTCGTGGATAGACACTAAGCATACACACCTGCTGTCACCTGCATTCCCAACATATAGTTTACCCAGCAGGTAAACCACAGTCAGAGCGGTACATCCTCCTGTCACGTTATAGCCTTGCTTCTCCTTCTCAATCTGGGCGTCCTGAGAAAAACCAGAGGCAGTTTTGTCAATCTTTAATGAAACATCACATAAAAGGACAACAGAAAAAACGCCCACATCCTCCCACATGTGACAAGAAAATTAAGAAATGTCAGAAAAGTCAACATCCACACTGGGAGCAGCCCACACAGGCAGAAATGATCAGACGCAGAAAGTGAGCAAGAGACAAGGCTGAGAAAATGTGATCAACTTTTTAAAAAGACAGACAGTGTGTGGGCAGCGAGGCAGACTATTGATGTATTGATCGCTTTAACCTGGACCTCTTGTTGACCGCATGTCACTAAACGAGACCTCGTTGTGCATGAATAATGTAGACAGTGATATGTTTCTTCACTTTGCATGTCGAGACCCTTTAATATCGATCATCCATGCACACATTTAACAGCACAAAATTCAATACTGTTTCATTATTTACTTGACTTCCTCATTTTCTAATTTAGTTTTTAAACCATCTACAACAGGAGTATAATCATGTTCATTTCTCTTTATTCTAGTCTGGCAGAATTCATAAAATCAGGACTCTCTGATTATGTTTTTGTTGCAGGTGGAGGAGTGGCAGTGCTTGATCTAAGTAGATCTTTCATTGTGACCTTTTTAATCTGGGTACCACAAGGTCCAGTGTGGACTGTTTTCTATCGCCATCTAGTGGTTAAATTGGGGAGACTCTGGCTTCTACATGTTCTCAAAGCAATTAAAAACAAACATGCAAAACATACAATTATCTTTTGAGACATGGGCTGCAGATCTTGTACAAATAAAAGAGTTAAATTATTCTAGATACATTAAATCAGATGCTGCCTCTGAACTTGATATAGTGTTAGAAATCCACAGCCTTATGTGTACGGCTGAGTGGCATTCAGCCAGCAGCCATTGTTTCGTAAGCCAGCTCTCCGTTGGCAGATGTATAAATAAACTCTAAATAGAGTCGCTAAAGGTTGTGGTCTAAAAATAGACTCTGTGTGCATCTCTGTGAAATGTGTGTAGTTGTGGATATACAAGCCTTTGTGTCCTCAGGAATAATGATGTGTAAGTATCCTTCAGTAACTAAATCACAGATATTTATAGCATACACACTGGCAGTATGCTGGAAGAATATACTAATATATAATATATAATGTATCCTAACATGCAATTATACACAACTAACCAATAATTAACTACATCTGAAGTGATAATCACTAGACTTTATCAGCTCTCTTTGGTCAGAAACACATTGTTGATTATGCATTTATTCCATCTCTCAACTCATGATACTAAATATTTTATTATTATTATAAAACTTAAAAATTGTGTCTCATCTTCCTTAATCCAAGTTTTTATGTGATTAATCTTGTGCCTGAATTTGTTGAAAGTTGTATTGTCAACTGAGAGCAATTTGTGTAGCGTTGCAACTACTATTTTAATTCTCCGTGATGACATTCTTGATAAATTGACTAGTTAAGTGGTCTGTGAAATGTCAGAAAGCTGCATGAAAGAGCCACAGTTTTCTTTTCTAGTGTCTTGCTTCATCTCCTGTGCAGCTTAAACAGAACTCGTCAAGTATGACCAGGCCAGTAGGGGTGGGACAAAATATTGATACAGCAATATATCATCGTCCTGAAAGCCTGCCGCTAAATATCGATATTTTAATTTACAAATATATGTGATTTAAACTCACTGCATCACTACTTTATGACTCCTCGCGGTGGTACGCTTATGACATGAATGAGGGTAACTCAAACTTAAAATTAATTGGCTGAAGAAGAAGTTGGCAGCAGGATAAAAGAAGAAGAAGAAGACGACAGAAGGATTATGTCGGTCAGTGGTGAGAAGAGGTTAAGAGATGTGCCAACCACTTTGAAATCCAAAGTCCTAATTTGTTTTTACAGATGTTCTATAGTTCTATTAAAGGGCCCGTTTGCCGATTTTCAACCTCAGTCCTATCGTGCTATTATGGAGAGCTAATGCCATTATGGTAGGGAAAAAAATGCTATGTGCCTCTGGAGGATGCTTTCTGCTTCTCCAATGGGCCTAAAACACATCATCTGGCGGAGGCCAGGGAGCTTGCTAAGTTACACTTACTCGATCTAGGACGCCCGCCTCCGATGTCATTTCTCGTTCATAATCATCAGGTTTGAAATGAAGACTCTGGACCCCAAGATTTTTTTTTGACGAGCCACTGGTATATTCTCGTCATATTTTGGATTCTGTACCGCTCTGAGCCATTGCTTGAAGGGAATACGGTAGTATTTCACTCCAGCATCTCTTGCTTGGCCGTTCCTTTCAGAGGGAGGGGCGTGATGCACGCTAGGTGTTGTAGGAATGTAGAATGGGCGAGACCACAAGCTTTCTCCACAATTCTTTCGACAGCTATGGCGCCAATATGAATTATTATTTCTTGTATTAATTACAGAGAAACCAGCTTTGACTGACAGTGGCTTTTTCCAGGACCAGATTTCTAATAATGAAGTAATTTACAGACTGAAAACATGTACATTGTTTCATCTCAGTTTGTGTATCATTTGGTGAAACTGACACCAAATTGCAGTAAATAAATACATTAATCCTGCACTTCACCTTTTGAGGATAGACTTTTATACATGGTGGATATTTTGACTTGTCGTTGTAGGAAAAGCAAAGATGTGACTAAAACACTGAGGATGGTGCTATAACATTACCTGTACATTAACATTGACAGTGAGTATTGTATGGAGTCAAACTGTACCTTGTTGGTGTAATACGATGCAGCTATCTTTACTTATTCATCACACCTGTGCTTTTCCTGCCGTCATATCATCCTAAATAACTTAAGACGGATATTTTCAAAGTGTGGAACTTGGAAAAGAGACAAAAATAGTATTAGAGATGATGATAACAGGGTCAGACAGCTGATCCCAACACTTTACTGCGACCTCACAGTACCTTTTCTATGAAGCTCAAATCCTAAATGTGAAGTAATGATGAGTGTCAGAGTGACTCAGGATGAATTCATCCTGACCTTGCACCTGTCTCTCACCATCTCTTTGAAGGCGTTCTCGATGGCTCCTATCACCAGGCTCTCGTGCTGGATCTTCTTCTCGGTGAAGAATCGAGGTGGAGGCGGGGTGCTGCAGGGGGGACCGGGCGGACCTGTGGCCCCGCGGAGGGAAGCGGCACGTGTCAGGCCTCGGTGAGGTCCCGGGGTGTTTCCCTGGAGGTAGGGGTTGTTGTCGGACTCCTCGCCCAGGATGGTCGGGGGCAGGGAGGCGAGGTTTCGCAGGATCTCGATGACGGCCTGGAGCTGGCAGGCGATGTGGTGCTGCAGCAGACGGGAGGCGACGACTGCTGCACCTGAACCAGCGTGGCCATCGAACAAGGCCCAATAGTGGAACACCAGTCCTTCACTGTCCTGCAGACACAACATATAAATTGATTCGATATCAAGAGCTAGTTTCAATATATAAATATACAGTTACAATGCAAATTAAGAGCTTGATCACACGAAAAGAAACATTGGTCCAAACCTCATCCTTACCCAGATGTAACATATTTAGTCTGAATGACTAAAATGTAACTCTGGACGCTTTCTATGTATTTTCAAGGAGCTGGGGCCATTGTACGTAAAGTTTATAGTGTAAAACTGCATTATACAAACAGAACCTTCAATAGGCCCAAAGAGATCCGAAGAGGACCAATAAAACGACCTGGCAGTCCTTAGCACTAATGTCCCAATACAAGCAGGGCGTCGACAGAGAGCACAGCTGGGGTGAAGGTCGCTCTCTTGGAAAAAGCAGTGATTGAACAATCAGCCATTGTCAAAACTGATCGATCAATACAGGGAAAAAAATATCCTACACAATTTAGTTTCATTTTTGAGCTGATAATAAAGTCACATAGACACAAAATATTCAGACAAAAGTTCTTTTGTCTGAAAATAAAAGACTTTTGACAGAGAAACAAAACATGCTGCTAAATTACTAATGCTACTACGGATGAACTTGTGAGCAAGTCATCTCTGGGAGGGCAGACCAAGGAGAATACATCATGACTCACTCCTTCCAGTAGTGTGTGGGAGCTGCAGAGGTCAGACCACCTTCTCTACATTTGTCTCTGTGAGCGGAAACAGCTCAGCACCTTTGCTGTGTCTCTGCCGAAACTCTGCTTCAGCTAAGCCTAAAATAATACATTTTAGTTTGGTTTGTGTAGAGAAGTTGGAAAAGGAAAAGGAAAATGACTTAAATAAATATGCAACAATATGTTTTGTGAATTAGATCATCATTCCCTGACGGGGGTTCATCTTGCTTTTCCACACAGAGCAGAGGGTGTTTCTATGGAAACAGATCATATTGGAAACAATCTTTTGGGATTTCTAAAATCAACTCCGTGTGACATGACTTCAGGTTCAGTTAAGGTCTGTCTCAACTGCTTCCTCTGAGAGAACAGTTCTTACAGCTTTAGTTACTGGGTACAAGGTTTGCGGAGGCGACACTGAATGAAGATCTACATGAGTAACCAGAATTGCTGGTACAGGCCTCTGCCTGTTTTCCATGGATAGGGACTGGGGAAATATTTGTATATTGAAAATACTTGAAAGAATAAATTACCCTTAAAACAAAACAATGGCTTAAGTAGGACTATAATAAACAGGAAACACACAAAAACCTTTACAGGAGGGGCATTATATCTCTCTCTGTGTCTCTGTCTGTCTCTCTCTCTGTATGTTTTCTATGCAATGTTTGTCCCTGGACCCTTTTGGTGATGGCAAATAGATAGCCAAGGGGTAGAGGGGAGATTTTCCACTAATCATCACAGAAGGTGTTATTTTCCTTACATCACAAAACCAGGTAAAAACTGGTAAAAAGCACTGAATTAAGCAGTTTCTTGGCTGCTAGCCAAGCTGTGGCTAACTTCAGCTAACAAATTTCTTCACCCAGTTAAATAACTTATAGCAGTTTGAAACAATTTGAAACACTGAGGACGTTGGAAAACTAATTTAACCTCTTCTTTTAAAATGACAAAATTTCATTCCAAAATGTTCGAAAATACAGTATAAGCTACTATTTAAAAGTCTTCATGATTTCATAATGAGGTACACAAAAGCACCTAACATTTCTAGCTTGTGACCATTTGTCAGCTGAATATTGCTAAGATTTTAACAGCTGTAGCTAGCATTTTTTTCTAATGTTAGCTTAAGAGTATTTCTTAAGAGTAACGTGAAATTTCTGTATTAGACTTATTAATGATTTCACTTGACGAATAACTTAATTTTCTAAGATAGAAAAAAAAAGAAGACTTTTGACCACCTCGACATACAGTTCATTCTTGAGTCAAAGTAGACATAGTATATTTCTTCCAGGAGTTCCTGAGATATAAAAGCTGGACAGAAATAATGGCCAGAAAAGAGTTTTTCATGATGTCACTGTGAAGTTGAACTTTTGACCTTTTTTTAAAACTGTTAACGTTTCATCACTTTGTCCTATCAGATATTTGGATTAAATTGTGTCACAATTAGTGTTTGAATTCTTGAGTCATAGCCAGAAAGGATTCCTTCGACCTTTGACCCTCAGAATCGAATCTGTTCCTCGCAGAGGCATAAAAATGACACAACTGAAATCTAAATCAAAGTCCGAAAGAACTTAATTGATTATTTTTTATGGTTGAAATAAAAATTAACATGTGGTGCTAAGAGGACAATCAATTCGTTGATTAATCTCAGTTAATCAACATCTCTTGTTAAAGTCAGTTTATATACCAGCTCCAGTGTCTCAGTTTTGAGGATCTGCTGCTTTTCCTTTTCTTGTGATGTGATTTGGCCAACATTAGGTGCATGCTGGTTTACATTTTGCTCTATTTTCTGATGATTAATTAACAAATTGATCAAAAATCAATGTGTTAATCAAGAAAAAAGCCTGAACATTATTCAATTATAAGAGCTATAATTAACTGCATCTGTTTACCACTGAATAGCTCCACTAGTTAGGTCACTGCGCCATGTGTATTCATGTGTATGCCTGTGAGCAAAACTGTTAATGAATGCATCATGCATGTACATTATATACCCACTGTGCATACATTTAACAGAGAGTGTGCATTTTTCTTACCTCTCCCATCATGCCGTGCTCCATACGCAGGCCTTCTCCGTTTGGCAGGGAGTTGCGTCTCTTGGCTGTGGGGGTCTTGCTGGGCGTTGAGGGGGGGCAGTAGCTCATGGGCCTCCTTCTCGCAACCACCACCTCGCAGCAGGCCTGGTCCTCATTCAGCGCACTCTTTCCAGCATTAATCACCCTGAAACAGATCCATGATACATGTTGACTCATATTTGCTTTGATGTCATTCAGAGGCTCCGTTGGGCAAAAACACTTCTGGAACTTGCTTTTTTCCAATAAAATGTTGCTTCAAGCAACAGATGCATCACTTGCTGTGATTTCGCAATCCAACAGCTGTGGTCCAGAACAAGCAGTTGAATAAAAGCCAACATCTGATGCTTTTTGTTGGATGAAACAGCACTGCAGTCTTTCATGGTTATTATGGCTCACTGCAGGATCACAACAATTAGTCCGAGCCACAGCCTGAGGTTTCTGTCAGTACACCGCACTCGCTTTGTACGCGTGTCGTGTTCCTAATAAAGATCAAACGGGAAAGCTTGTTTGTGGTCCTGCTCGGCTGATGCAACAGGATGGCCGCTTCTGGGTGAATTAGGAGTGTTTGTTGGTGTGTGACTCTATGCCCAAAGCTATGTGTGTGTTCATCTTCTCTCCCGTATTTAACCAGGCAGACGACTGAGAGATGGTACAAAGGAGAGAAGAAAGCCAGTAGCGATTAAGCATAGGCCTTTAATAACTGCAAGGTTCATAAAAATTAGGTCTCAATATCTCCATTTTTCAGATTTCAGCATTTGAGATCATTTTTTTTTACATGGCGGCCTTTTTATGATGACATCACAAAGGCTAGAAGATGCTATCTGAAATATAAGCAGGGCCGTGCTCGAACTTTAAATACACTAAAGTTATAGGTTCCTCTATCATACAGACTTTAAAACCCCTTACATTTTGACTAGAAAGAAAGTTTTTCACCACCATGGTTCTGTTTGTTAATCAGTCAATCACTAATTATCAACAAATGTCTCCTCCTCCCCATAACAAATGGACCAGGAGATTAAAACAGATAGTTGCTGCTAGCTAGCTTTGTAGGTGCTCAGCTTGTTTAGGTTAGGCTTCCTTTAGTGTTCATTGTGGCACTAGTGGCTACTAGTCAAGCTGTCGCTAACTTTAGCTCACTTGCTGGCAAATTCCTTCATCCATGATTTACTCTGAATCAATTTGAAACACTAAGAACGTTGGAGAACTAATTTGACAAGCATATTTTAAAAGGGAAACGTTGAATGAAACAAGCTACCATTCAGAAGTCTTAGTCGTAGACAAAAGCAGCTAACATTCCTAGCTTGTGACTGTAGTTAGCCAATTTGTTTAAAGTTAGCTTAATGAGTAAGTAATTTATTAATTATTCCACTTGATTAATAAAAAAACAAACAATTAAGCACTTGATGGCTACGTATGTGATAATCTGCAAAAATTTGCGCCCAGGAACGCCCAAGAAAAGAGTTAGCATCCCCACCAGTTTTTGAACCATAAGACACAGAAGAAGTGTCAGTATCCTTCATGTTTTGCAGTGAAAAGCTAGTTAGTAATAGCATATGGTAATGAGTTTGTTTTCTAATAATCATAATACCATCTTGGGTAACAGGGTTTAGCAAATAGTCAAAGCTTTGTATTAAACAGCCAAATCTTATTAGCTGACAATATCGGTCAGCTACAGCCTTTAAAAATGTGTTTATCTCGGCAAATAGATTTTCCTGGCTACCCTAATCTTTCCATCTCAAAGGTCATCACATCAGCTGAGTAATAGTTAAGATATTGAGCTACTAATACATGGGGAGTGTAGAGGAAGCTTCAAAGACACTGACAGACGTCTCTGGAGGGTGTTGTGAATGGAAATTGGCATTTCTATTTATAGACCCAGACTGTGGATGTTTTCTGCGAGGCAGCATCATGGTCTAGTTCTCCGCATCATATGTTGGTTACTCTTGGATAGAGAGGGAAAGATAGAGACATGTATGGAAGATGAAAGTTATGAGTGTATTCTAAACATTTATATGGAGTATGTAAAAATGTATGTAAGCAAGCATATACCGTTTAAATTCGGCTTTTGCTGTTCCAATTTTTCATTGTCACATTTGCTTTTATGTTTTCAATCATTCTGGCTTTTGTAACTATGGATTATATTCCTTCATTTACAATTTTTTTTAATTTCAGAATTTGACAGAAAGACGAAGAAAAACACCTCCGCTGTCCATTGCACCTGTGTAAACAACTCTCATAGTTTAAGGACAGAGAGGAAAAAGGTGTAGATCAGGGGTTTCCAACAGGTAGCTTGCGAGCTACCGGTAGCTCGAGGCCTGGATTTTAATAGCTCGCCAAGAGGTTCACAGACTCTGTACAAAAAAATCCTACGACAAAAAATGCACCTTGAAAGCCTCTTTCCACTTCAATTCAATCAAATACACAGATGTCCCAACCCCTCCAATACAATATAATAGGATAGGCCTATCAGCTGTCAATAAAAAACAGTGATGCTCCAGGCAAGTTTGTCAACGTCTGAACCTAACCAATCACAGCAAAGTTGCATTGACGCTAGTTGAGCTAAAGTGAGGAGTTCGGTGCTATTAGCAAGCCTGTTTAGCCAGATTTAAGATGGACAATGAAAGTGGACAATGAAAGTGGCCACGCCAAGAAAAAGCAGAAAACATACTATTTCCACAAGGAGTGGGAAAGCAAGTTTTAAGTGTGTGTGCCTCATGTGCTAGCAACATTTCATTCAACATAGGGCTCCACCAGCAATTACAGCGATGTAATGCAAGTAGCTCTTGGCCACAATCTTTTTTCAAGTAGCTCTCAGATGAAAAAAGTTTTGAGACCCCTGGAGTAGATGTAGGAACAATGAAAATAATCCAGCATTTCAATCTAATTTCTCTTCTGTAGCACAAACAACAATTGCATGTTTGATTTAGTATTTGTCCCAACTATGCAAACAACTCCCAAAAAGCACAACGTATTAACAATGGAACTGGTTGCCATGCTATCTAGGCTATGTCTTGTGTTATCGAGGGAGCTCCTTTGGTTATAATGCGTCATCCAGCATGTATGATAGGATAAAGCCGTCATGTTCAGAGGGCTTGTCTTTTTTGTGATAACCCAGCTCTGCTTTCCAACCTAATATGTTATCACTGCAACCATAATCACAGTACAAAATGCCCTCTGAGTTATTACGGTCATAAAGACCTCAATTGCATCGACCACTTTACAGCTTGTTGATGTACAGAAGTGCAGGAGGCCTTTGTCTGCTTCATGCAATCTGCTGACAACAAACACAGTAATGTGACGACCTGAGTATGTGTCTGTGTTTTGAACGTGTCCTACAGAATTGACGTTATTGTGTGAGGAAAAAAAATAGAAATATATCCGTACGATTGAACCCTAAAGCTTAAACAATCACCATCATCCATGGTCACAATGCATTTAATAGGTTAAATCAATAGTGGATCATTCTGTATTATTTCCCGGTAGATGCAGCTGGTGCTTTTGTGTGTGGTTCAAAGCACTCTTGCATCTAATTTGTCCTCATTTCAGCATTTGCACAAAAATTGATGATTTAATTTCCTTGCCAATCAAATTTTTGTTTTATTCTGAACAATAGTCTTACTCCCATTAGGAACAAAACCTAATTTTCTCCTCCATTGTCAGACATCTAATGCCCTCTTTGTTTCTCTACCCCTGGCAACAGATTCTGGGCCAGACACTGGCCTGAAGGATGTGATAATTATTTGGTGAAGCTCTGCCTCTGTTTAACTCTGAACATCAAAGGGACAATTACAGCGAAACAGCTTAGAGTTAAATGCAAAATCATTCTTTCAAAAAGTCCAAATTTAGCACTTTTTCTCGAGGCATTTGGTCAGGATTGCACAAACACCTGGATACAAGAGATAAAAAAAAAACATCAAAAAGGGAGCGTTTGAATGGAACGTAGAATGGATGTGTTAAGATGGCTTCTTAATTTTTTGTTCAAACAGGACTATTAGGCACATTACAAAAAAATGGCATATCTAGGTTAAAATGAAAATGGCGGAAGATGTAGCCTACCATTCAGAATTCTTCACTAATCTTGCTAGCTGAAATAACAACTGTTGCAGGCAGATTTTATTATATTTAGTTAGCCATCTAATCTTGTTTGCTCCATAAATTAGTCAAAATCACTGCCCCAGAATAGCTCAATAATCATTCAAATAGACTCATTTTAGCCGTCTTGGCTAATAGGGTTAGTTGTGGTTGCTAAAGTATAAACTTTCCAAAGGGCAGAAGGTAGCAGCTAACGTTCGCCTAGGTTCTGGTAACATTTAGGAATAGCTTTCACAAAGTGGGTTAATATCAAATAATAGTAGTGCTGAAGACAGAGCTTTTATAAACTACTCATACACCTTGTAAATAAGGTCCAATTACTGCTAGGTTGTAAGCTACTTAGCTTGATATGCTAACATCTGAAGTTCACATTCAAGCAGGCAAACACTCTCGAACTTAAACCATTCCTTACACTGGAGCTCTTGTGCTTTTTTTTTTTAAACCTAAAGTTGTTACAGCCCAGTGTACAACAATTCAAGATATGCATCAGTCCAAAGTTTTACAGGCGAATAATTAAGTCTGCTAAGCTATAGCTGGACAAACACAGTTTGGGGTAAGGTTGAGTGAACAGTCCATTATTAGCCCTAAAAGAAAAGATATGACTGAATTACAATGGATTGTCTTGGATTAACCTTTATTCTAAGAGAGAGAAAAAAAGGTAAGAGCCCAAATGGCTGCTGTAATGAAAACTCAGGAGGTTTTAATTACAGATTAAACGCTGACACGAGCTGAACTCATTAACCACACTGGTCCCACAGAGACACTTCATGCCTGTTCTGAGTATCAGCGAGCCTTTGTGGGTGTGTTAAAGAGAGCGAAAGAATGAAAAAGAATGAAAGATGTGACCACAAGTAGTTTTGGTGCCTAAACTGTGACCATTCCAGAAAAGAAAAGGGAAAAACCCAAATCCTGTCAGTTCCTGGCAGTTACAATGAGAAGCATCTAAGTGTATCGTCATAAATCCGTTATCACAAACAAACAAAAAATCATGTTTTAAGTTCAGATTTGGTGTGAGTTCAACTGTAGGTTCAATCTTGGGGTTAAGACAAAGATATGGGTTAATAAACAACTTTTTGGGTGACATTTTTGCTGGCTTATCCAAACTGTATCTGGACGACCCAGTGTGCGTTGACAAGAACACGCGCCAGGCATACAAAACTGTGTGTGTTGCAGGATATAGGGCACTGCCCCTGGTGTGTTTTTAGAGAGTCAATAAAACAACTGATGAATCCATTTTGATTTAGGCATATATAGCGCCAAATCACAACAAATTTTTATCGCAGAACCCTATACAAATAGAGCAGGTCCAGACTATACTCTTTGTATGTTATTTAGAGGAAACAAACATTAATTCACCAATGAGCAAGTATTTGGCAGCAGTGGCAATGAAAAACTTATTTTTAACAGGCAGAAATCTCATGCCGAACCAGACCCATTGCTTGACAGCCATCTGCTGCAACAGACAGACAGACTAACAGACAGACAGAGAGATAGATGTGCACACTGCAGTCATCATAGCTCAGTACTGAGGGATCTGAATATGTGGAAAGATTTTGGAAAGCCTTGATTAAAATATGATGGCACAGAAATGGTCTTTACTGATATGGTAATCATGACGTCATGATGCATTTCCACTACAAACTCAATATGATGGAAACTTTACTTAAAAAGACGCAAATATATTAACTGATATTTACCTCATAAAATCTCAGGTATCTCGGCACAACTATCAGACAATGGTTCATTAAGTAAAAATTACGCTATCTCCAGTGGCATACCTATCTAATATTTATCAGCAATTAGAAATTAGCTCCTGAGTTGTTCCTTGATAGCTATTCAGGATTTTGTGAGTCTTACTGTTAAATGCTAACCACACACATTACTCATATCAGGGTGGAGAGATATCTAGAAATAGACTTCTGTGATAAAAGGGTGGAAACGGATACAGCGAGGAAACATTTGATCAAATCATGCTTCTGACTGTAGCTAAAAGACTTTTTGAGCTGCCTATTCTTCAGACAGTTTTTCCTCAGTGATAAAGAAAAGCAGAAAGCTGCTCCAAAATCCAATCATATCGTTTTCCTGTGTGAGGTGGAAGCTGTGGTGTAGGTTTTTATGTATCTGTCATGTATTGTTTTTGAGTCACTGAGTTGAAATGAATGCAACAATCCGCACAATAGGATGCTAACTGTGCCGTGTCTCATATGGCTCAGAGAGTGACTGCTGGCATTTCAATTAAAAGTAATTTACTGCTAAGCAGAGTCACACTTAGCATCTTGTACCGTGCCCTTTACTACAGAGGAAGTATTTTAGTCCCTGACAGGTTACTGAATTAACTGCTTATATGAGCTTAAGACAGACCAAGTGATTCAGTCGATATAGAGCCCTGTATCCATTCAATAATCAACACTGCAATATCATCGATTTGCACTGTGGAAATGTTTGGAATCCAGCAAAAAGGTGTCACATGCCACAATAAGGTTGGGTTTTGCAGGGTAACTCATGATACGATATGTGATACATGGCCCACAATAACGATAATATCGCAAAACAACTATTCTGCGATAATTGATGTATTGCAAGACAATCATATAATGATACGTCGCAATATCTGATTAGCTTCTTCTTCAGCTAATTCATTTCCCTTTACGTTACCCTCATTCATGTCTTCAACACCGATGCGATGAGTCATGAAGTTGTGACCCGGTGAGTCAAATTAGCGGGGAAATCTGTTTAGAGTGCCGTATGTTTGTTAGGAATGGGCATTTCTAGCAAAAATACTATTTGATATTCACTGGGAACTATTCGACTATTACTCAAAGATCGCCCCACACCCCCACGGGTGCAAAGACATGCCAACGTAAGTTTCACAACTCACCCCCACACAACACACCTGCACCTCTGCACACAGCTGCTTGCCACGCCCCCCTCTTTCTGTCTGTCTTGCTGTCTGCTTTGTTGACTGAAGTCTAATTAAGTTACAAAAGTAACATATTTTTGTTGTTGTTTGTTGTTGTCTTTTGCGAGTTGACATAAACGTAACTGATTGTACTAAATGTGCCAATTAAATTGATTGCTTTCCCTGTTTGAAATAAAACCATAATCCTGCGGTGGCAGACTTTGTGATCATGTCATTGTCCAAAGAACTTAATGAAATGTGTTACGTCTTTTTGTCCCTTTTCCCCTTCTGTTGTGTCTTCCAGCTCTTCCCAGGTGATCGCTGAATGAGTCGCACCGGGTGTTAGATGCATAGAATCTTTATTTCAGCCATGTTGGATTTACACTCCTAGCAGTTATTTTACCACTTCTTACCTTAGGGACCTTTTTAAAATTAAAGGTGGCAATGGTGACGCACTCCACTAACACAATGAAAAGCTAAATGTATTGTCTCATGCTATAATTTGGTGTTATACCATCAATTACACAACACTAAGACTTCTAAATCTTTTTGCCATTTTCTGTGCTCTTATAAAGACAGATTTGACAACAATCAGACACACAAACTGTGCAAAGTTGCTGAGAATCAGCATACCCTCAGTTTGCACATTTAGACTTGTGGAGCAGTGGCTGTATAAATGCAAAACTGCTGTTTAAAATGTGATATTATTAGAAGAGCACTGATGATTCTCTGCTCTTTAATGGACTCTGCACTAAACTGCATTTTAGACAAAGTCAGCAGCCAGAATTCAGGCAAGCCAAGCCAGAATAGGAGGCGCATCTTTCTGACCTTTTAACAGTATATTCAGAGACTTTTAACATGCAATCACACACTGACACACTGCTAGCCATTTAGAGAACAGTTGTAGACTAATACGCAGATGCTGCTGGTAGAAGGTAGCCTACATCATCCTCTTGCACGTGAATACCAGCTTGTGCTCTTTGAGTGCTGTGATCCTCTGGATGAATGCTGTCATCCATCTCTAACAGCACGCGATTTAAATGAGATACAAAGCTCGGGAAGTGGGTGCAAAAGGATGCTGGAGATGGATGTAACATGAGTCACAACAGGTGCAGCTTTGATCCCAGTGAATTCTTTCCATTAGTCTGAGACCTAAGAGTGTTTATTTCAACTCAAGAACAATCTAACTATTGTGATGAACACATGAAGTACTTAGGCCTCAAAAGGGTGACCGCATACGCTTTACATTAAATGCTATAGAGATGAGACTTTAAAGACAACAAGAGCCGCTTTGAGTACAGTTGAGGTCGGGTTACATACTCAGCGTATCCGGTGGCCCACGGTAATCTCCTGGTTTCCTTCAGGATGAGGATGGGCCGGGCTATGTGGTCCGCGGAGCACTCGATCTCATCCGGGGACAGTCCAAGAAACTGAGGTCTCATATATGGGAATTTCAGCGGCAGTTCGGAACCATTGTTGCCCCCTCCGCCGGAGCTGCCCCCGGCCATGATTCCACCCATGAACCCGGCCACGGCGGACTTGACCCGGGTGAGCATGTTGTTGGCGCGACGCGGCGGGTTGTCCGTCGGCCGGTGCGCGGCGCCGCGGCTGCCTTTCCCCGGATTCCCCCCCAGGTCGGCCGCGCTGGTCGACGACAGGCTCGATGGAGAACAGAGGCGGAGGAGAAGGAGGAGGAGGAGGAGGAGGAGGAGACCCTCAGATGGTTAACGCTTCATTCATTGAGAGCGGAGACAACAGGCGCAGCCGGAGGGGAGGATGATAAAAGCAGCAAAGATGCTTTAGCTAAAACCCTGCACAGCCCCATGGAGAGTCATTGATAACAGCTCGGCCGTCGTGAACGCGGAAATAACAGAAGATTATCTGGTCATGTGACGCAACCATGGATGCACACTGCAAAAAATGGTCACACCATATATGGTCTAAAGGTGTAGCTATACTCCTGTAAATTGAATTTTAAATAAATAAATAAATATAAAATGTCCTGTGATGTGAGATATGTATGTTTTTTCCTACTGCATGTGAATTTTAAATGTTAACAAAATGCTCGGATATCATGCCTAATTACTTTAGGATATTTCCATTTAGGAACCACTTAAATAAAATATCGGAAAATGTACGTTACTAAACAAAAAATTGGATTACTTATTGAAATAATAGTTAAATTACGTATATTTCTTGCAGTACAGGATAAGCAAAGATTGATCAGTGCAGCTGCAGCATGAGCTGCGTACAGCGGCTGACAGCAGGTTTGAGGTAAGTTCTATTGCCTGTGAAAGCAGGAATTTTGTAGCATTTTTTTTGCGAATGTATTGGGAAATTTCCAGGACAAAATAGGAATTATATTATTTCAATGTAAACTGGGTATAACAGAAATTATTTTGATGATCCAATGGAACTTTTGGCGATCTTTATAAAAGTTCCCTCGGAGTTAGGGAGCACCCAAGGGCGTCTCCTAGTTGTCTAGCCTATGATAATAAATCTGTTTGGTGTGATGAAAAACTTAAAAATACGCGGTGACTTGTATGGCGTGACTGGGCCGTGCTTAAAAGCGCGCAGCACGTTCCACATTAAGACAGTCTAGAGTGCGAATATCTTGTCTACGGCCGTATCATGACTGCACGTGTGAACAACTGAAAGGAGATAACTTCATTCAAACATCAGCAGCCGAATTGGAATATTATTGGTAAGAGGAAACATTTAAATTCATTTTTACCATGAAAAGTTTCTAAAAACTTTTTCTGCTTAGTATTATTGGTGTTGTTTGTATCATCAGTTTGATTAAATCCCTACTACGGTACGACTTTTGAGACAAAATAATGCTTTATGTTTAGGAACAAGCCTTTCGAGAAGTGAGTTTAGGGCCGTGAACAGACACTTTGAGGGCAGGGGCTTAAGGAATAAAAAAAAAGAGGGCACTTGCCCCACCAACATGCAATAATTTCCACCCTGATGTTGTCACACTGGGAACTGTTTGTATTCTACTGAACCACTTATTCCACGAAGAAACCTCAGATTTGACATGTTTTCATGAAGGTAGTTGTTTACACTAATTCAGTCTCATTAGATCAGTGGTTTCTTTGAGAAAGACAGTTAGGAAGGATGCAATTTAATGGCATTCAAACAGATCATACCTGTCCAGTATGTGGCATGGTTCATGCTCTACAGATTGTATCACCCTGTATCACATACTTCCTAAATTGATGAGGCATACTTTATCGTGGGTACTACTTTACAATTCCATCTTTATATTTGATAGAATATATATATATATTTTAATTAAGGGCACTTTTTGACTCTGGGGGCACAAGGGCAGGGGCTCAAGCCCCCTTGGGTCTTATCTGTGCACATGCCTGACAATGACAACCAATGACTAATGATTAATGGTGTTATCATCAGATACAAATACACAGCAAAACTGCCGGCACAATCAGGACTGTGGGGGGAAAATGACACCTGCTGTAATACATGCTGATTCCCAGTAGATAGAGCCATTACACAAAGGCAGACGAACAGGTTTAACCCAAGCTAGCAGTAGAAGGTACCTTACAGTGTTTAATCAGGAAATTATCATACTACAATGCTCCTCTGTTAAATAGTAACAAGAGATGTGAAGATATTCTGTTCTCAATAGCCTTTTCATTCATTTTGTCTCCTGTTCTAGGTCATATCAATATTTTTTACCCCACTAACATTCAAAAACGTCACAACCTGGGCTAAGTGCCAGATGCAACTAGTTAATGCCTATTGTTTATTTATAGCACACTGTGTGGGCGTCTACTGATATTGACATCATTGATTTCATTCAAGTGCGTGGGAATTTGTCTCCTATGTGCATGTCTTACAGGTTTGGCACAACTGAACATTCTTAAACAGTGGACAATTATTTTCCTCTGATGTCATGCTCACAGCGGGAAACTCAAATGCAGTTATACTGTTGTATAGCTGTGTTCCAAGGCCGTTTAACATAAGGAATCTGACAATTCATTGTTATTTTACTGCGTCCTCGTTGAACAGCAACTGAAAAGACAACAGATAGGGAAAATTCTGAGGGAAATCTGGCCATATTTCAAGTTAAAACACATAACAACCTGTTAGCGACAACAGCTAAGAGCTAACATTACCTTTAACTCGGAAGTGGATGAAAACGAATACTTGAGTATTGTTACATGACACAAAAGGAAAAGCATAAATCCCCAGCCTACGTAAAGTAAGCTGGGAAGTTACTCCTTTGCTAACGTAATGTAAGCTAGGAAGTGTTTGAATGCTAACACAAGCTGTTGCTTTAGGGTAGCCTACCTAATGGGTTATCATGATGTTTTAACATGAAATATGACCCAATGTCTCTATCTATCTGTTGTAACTATCCACTTTGTCAGTCCATATGTCAAAAACAATAACAGCAGACATTATAACAGCATAAGAGCTTCACACCGTGAGCATGCCATCAGATGAAAATAGCCGCCAGGTGAATGTGGTAAACAGAGTTGCCAGGTCTGTGTGACAAAACCAGCCCAATGGCCAATCAAAACCAGCCCAAAACCAGCCCAATGGCCAATAAAACCAGCCCCAAAACCAGCCCAATACTAGAACTCAAAATGTACCCCTGTCAAACCATATACACTGCTTTTAAAGTCTTACAGCATTGCTATCATTGCCAAATGCATTATAAAATACACAGATTAATTAAACTCAGACGGTCATAGAGGTGGATGAGAGGAGGATGCTATCAAAACTGGCATCCATCACGGACAACTCCTCTCACCCCTGCGATCTCAGTTTTACAGTACCGACAAAAAGCTTTTGTATTATCAGGCACATGTCCTATCCATACTTTGATTCCATTTTCTCTTTACCAGTCCCTTGTGTATTTCTTCCCATATTTTTCCCACTTACCGGGGCGTCATGTTTCTCCCCGGCCAGAGTTGCTAGCTTGAATTGTCCGGCGTGTTCGCGGTTTACGCTGCAGGTGTCACTGCTGACAATAGCTGGCTAGCTGACTGCACACAGTGCACCGAACGGATGCGGACTGTGTGCAGTTTAAGTTCGCTAACTGTGTCAGGCAAAGTAGAGTCTGTGGGTTTGTTATGTGGGCATGCATGTCCCATGTCCATTGTGTGTAGTGCTGAATGATCTGGAGTCTGTTTGGTAGGATTTTGGTATAAATAAATGATTTAATCTAAAATAATACTAAAAATTAAGGATTTCTATTTATAGATAGCCTATTATTCATGTAATTTGCATGCAAAATAGGTCTACTAAACAGCGGACAAAAATTTCCACCCGCGGCAACACTTAAAAAGTAGCCCAATTCAGTGGAAAAACCGCAGACCTGGCAACCCTGATGGTATTGCACAAGACAGTGTTAAAAAGAAGTGCTGCCCTTGATAGTAAAAGACAACTTAGTATAAGTGGAAAATATAAGAATTGTATATAAACAGGGGAGAGGAAATAAGTAAGATGTCTATGTTTTCATTTTAAAGACTATTACTGATAATTGATTTAAAGCAGCTATAATGTTTTTTTAAAAAACTAGTCAAATGACTCTGTATCCTTCGAAGGACGCAGCCTACGTAGGATGCGTCAATCGTAGCCTACGGAGACCACTAAGGCCAAACTGAAATGAGACGGTCTGGTCTACAGGGGATTTCCTATTGTTTGTTTGTGTCACCAGCTGTTCTTGCCCTTACCCTTGCTTCGCATAGCGCTGCTCTTCTTGCCTAGCAACGGGTAGCCAGCTGACTTACTAGCTAACGTGACTCATGTCACGTAACTTAACCTATTATTTCAAGATAATTTTAAGTTTCCAGGCCCGTTTTATTTCTTTAACATTTGTATCGGTAGCTATTCGATTGAGTTGAATCCAAAAACATTTCCATTTAAAACTGTATTACTTAGCGGCTTAAAAGTCTGTTTTTCCATCTTGTTTGAATTGGCAAGCAATGAATCTCAGGATACGTTAGGCCGCGAAGGATGCAACCGATGGATCCTTCGTGGCTGGGGAAAAGGAGGACGTATTTGTCGGCCTCATCTGAAGAAGCCTTTGAAATGGGACAACATTTGACGCACCACTGTGACGCAATTGGCCTTACATCCTTTGAAGGATGCAGCCCCTGAATTAGGACGCAGCTTCTGTTTACTACTTAAACAGTGTTATTTTTTTAGCAAAAGCCTGATGCAGTTTTCAGGTTAGGTCACATAATGTAAGCCAAGAAATAAATATCGGCAATTTATAGAAATTGTTATTCTTTTTCAGAATTTGTACTGCATATAACTAATCAGATTTTACAGCCTGAGATAGTCCCTCCTGCAACTGTCAATCTGACAGTGTGTTGTGCATGTAAGGGCATGGTTTTGTAGAGGAAGTTTTCTGTATGCGATCATTGGGGAGTTAAATGTCAACCTATGACTAACTGATGCCTTTGGTTAAATATTTATTGTTCTTGACTACTTAGCCTTGAGTTAGGAAACCTGATCCACTCATGAACATTTAAGTACCAAAACATTTATTTTCTGAACTTCCGAGTTCAACTTGTAATTATGTCTTTGTACGTAGCTCTCCATCCTGGCCTCGAGGCTTTCAAAAAGGTTGTACAGGATGAAACAACATTGTGAACATCATGTTTGTATCAAGTTACAGCTCAGTTGTTGTCCCTAACCTGACTCATTGAACCAGATAGTGTAAAAAATGTTGTGTCAGGAAATAGATGAGTAGATAGTAAAGTTTGTCATGAAATGCAAATACAAATACAAGTTGTGAAATTTGTCTCTCTTCAGTTAATTTCAGTCACTTCTTGTCCTGTTTATTGCTATTACTGCGATAAAGAAAAAGTGTGTTGTGAGTGGCAAAATGAAATGAAGACAGAAAGAGGATGTGCTGACTTGTATGACTTGACACATTACACTGAAGAGGAAAACCTTGTGTTTCCCACACACACAGAGAGTAAAAAAAAATATTATACTCATATCCTAGTGGCCCCGCCTCCACTGAAGATTTTTTAAATAGCCTGTTTTCACCAGATGGTGTTTCAGTTTGTGTGCTTGGCTTACAGGACAAATACAGGACAAAATAAGCACAAGATTCTGCTCATCATCCGACTTTTAACCCATCCTACCAGGCATCACCCCAAGCAGAGCCACATCTGACCCTGCGGCTCGTCTTTGAAGAAGAAGAAGAAGAAGAAACAAATAACAGAACCATTGCTGGCTTATCAGAATGAACCTGTGGGTTGCCTTGCTAGTGGTTCACTGTTATTTGGGACTGAATGGAGCTGCAGGACTTGAGAGGATTGATAAATGTAGCACCAGCTGTTCTCAGGTAAAACTGCATCTTTAAGAAAGTTTTTAAAAGAAACTCTCAGAAATATGTCAAAGTCTAACTCAGCTGTTAAATATAGCTATCTTTTATTAACTCTCACTATTTCCTACTGCTGATGCTGATTTAAGAGCAAAACTAATATAACTGCTGCTTATTTTATTGTTTTCAGCTGGAGGGATTTGTACCCATGTTAATTATAATCCTATGCCACTACTACTGCTACTATTGCTACCACCACCTGTTCAGCTGCAACTGCTAATGCAACTAATCTGTCTTCACAGTAAAGGGTGATAGGGATTTGGAGGTAAACCAAGAGTAAGGACTTCCTCGAAGTCTCTCCAAGTATGAGTCCATCAGTTTAATTACATGCTGTAAAGCCCATTCCTGACACTGTATGGCTCACCTGTTATCTCACTTTACTATTATCACGCAAAGGTAAATATGTTTGCAGTTACTGCAAGTATACATACAAGCACTACAATGTTTTGGAATGCTCCTTATCACTTTATGATTTACTCAAGCTTAAAGAGGAAACCAAAATAGCAAAAGTAGTTGAGTGGAGAGGTTTCACCTATCTACTACATCATGTTTATTCTCTCTAAGTGACTTATAAATCCATCTTTTCTTCCTTATGTTTAAAATGCACAATAAAGACCCCTTTTGTTCTCTTTTGCAAGTTTCCAAAGGACTATGGACTCAAAAACACAAATCAGGGTGTGTTAGCTAACAGCACTCAAAGAATAGCATAATTTTGAAACTCAGATGTGGGCTGTGTTAACTGTCAGAGCATCACAATTCCCTATGAGGTACTATGAATGACCACATACAAGGAAACTGAATACTCTTTGTTATATGTAAAAGTGATGGAGCGCCTGAGAGTGTTTAGGAAAACCCTAAGGCGTTCAGTGATAAATTACATTGTCTTCGTCATACAAGTGAACACATAGACTGTTCCATTCACTGTTAGTGATCAATAGTGCAGGAAAAGCCTGACATAGTGTTCACAAGACATATTTCCTGGCTGTTGAATCAACTAGGATGTATTTTACTAAGTATTACAATTAAGTCTAGGTACAATTGCTGCACTTAGTGACCTTGATGATGCACAAAGTTGCATGTTTTATATTAATTTTATTTCATATAGATGTAGTACACACTCTTCATGCAGCTCCACAATAAAAGCACCAAAATACACAAGTTATTGATAGATTGTAAATTGGCTTTTTAACAAACAGGTGGGGTTCACCTGAAGGAGCAATGAGGATGTAAAAATCTAATTAGCGTCTGGGAAGTCCCTGCTTCCTTTGTTCTCTAAAAATAGCTTTATTAAAAGAGCTGCTCCAAATGATTCACAGAAAAGAGTAACACCCTGTTTAACATGTGTGCCACCCCCCCTCTCCTTCCAGGGCCTCCGCTGCAAGACCAAGCCAGATTGTGAGTAAAGACACGCATGGTCACATCTACTCTCATGCATGTACAAAGGACCTCATTCTGATAATAAGTAACCTAAAAGCTTAGGTTGCAACAACAAAGCGATGTAATGCATTCAATAACTATGTATATATTGCCAAAGACAATGTTCAAAATCGAATTCTAAGCATAGTTGGGAAAAAAGTCTAAAATAAACATAATAAAAGCAACATCATTTTGCTGCCCCATCTATTGTAATGAGAAAGCTTAAAATAAATGACTTCCTGACATGCAATGATAATAAAAGCTTGATATGTTGTTCTTATATTGCCATACAAAGCCGTCAAAGGCGTCAAATTGAATTGTACTCATCAGTAATAATACTGAGGATGTTCCAATGCCTTCCTGATATTTATTCCAATACCTACTTCAGTATGTGCCAATACCGAGTGCCTCTCAGCTTAGCTGACATTAGCGGTAGCTAGTTTCACGGATCCTGCCGGTGTCCTCACTCCATTGAAAAGTTTCAAGGAACGTTGAATGTTAAAACTGCTTTCTTTCATGTTATTAGTGCTTTAAATTATCTAAACATTGACTAAACAAAGAAAATTACGCGTTAAATGTGTATTAAGAAAACACTATGCTAGCTTTGACTAGCGGTTACTTTATAGTCTTTGCTAGCAGCAAACTGTTCCTCTTTGCAGCTCGTAGTTGCTAGTAGCAGCCACAATTTATATTACTGCTATGTTGGCTACTTTGCTAGATAATAAGAAACAAGTTGATCAGTGAGGGAGGGTAATAAATTACGGTTTTCAGTCATTGTCAGGTGCATTGAGTTGGAATACTCGATTAGCATTAGGGAGTACCAGAGGCATGTACCTAAATGGCATTGGTATTGGAACAAGTCCAAAAAGAACTGGGCTAAAAACACAATACACTGAAGAGGAAGTGTTTGTTCTTCTAAATAAACAACAGAGGAGGAAAAAAGTATTGTTCATACAGTACATCTTTTCACTTACAGTTGGTTCTTATTTTGAAATGTCAACCTCTTTCCCTGGAAATACAGAAACTAAGCATTAACTTGCATTGAACACATAACACAAAAGTCATCCTAGTGGGACTTTGGCAGCAGAAAAACTCACACAATGAACATTTTCAGTCCTTGGTATGACTCAAGAAAACCTGATAGCATTGCAGTTTTTCTCTACAGCAGTGTTTGCCCAAGATAAGGTGTTATTTCTGGCTGTGTCCTGTGTAGATTTCTTTGGTAATCCATGTGAGAACCCCGCTGACGGTCTCAACACCTCCTCCGTCTTCCACAACATCAGCCTATCCACGGTCATGAGGTGTGAGGGGAGGCAGAAGTGCTCGCTACACCTCAGAATCAGAGCTACATTACAACTTACTGGTATGTGTATATGATGATTTGAGAATATAAACATTTATTAGAAGCTTTTATTGAAAGGCATTTCAGGTATTAGTGGAAAATATAAGATTTTTTTATAAAAAGAGTAAATATACAGGTGCTAAGATGTTTTGCACAGTATAAGAAAAGTAAATTGGGGTGGCTGTGGCTTAGAGGTAGAGTGGGTCGCCCTCTAATCGGAAGGTTGGCGGTTCAATCCCCAGTTCCTCCAGTCTACCCTACTGAACCCCAAGTTGCTGAGTGAATGTGTGTGAAAGATAAGTAGGCACTAGATGAGTACATTAATGTGTGTATGAAAGGCTGAATGTGGCATGTAGTGTACAGCACATTGAGTGGTCTGGAGACTAGAAAGATGCCATATAAGTGCAGTGAAAATAAAAACCATTAAAATGCCTGATTTTGTAACTTGCTGCAAATGCTGTTGTATACAGGGGTTCACTTACAGTTGTCTCAACTATAAACTTGAAACATGACTATGCTTAGCTGTCACTGACTTCCTCTTGTCCATTCTCTATAACTGACCTTTACCCCAATTGTGACTCAGCGTATTTAACTAAATGAGGAAGTTCAAATTGTAGGTATTTGGTTGTTGTCAAGCCAACACGGTCTTGTCTGCTGGTGCTTATCAGGGATGATATATTCAAAGTGCTTGCAAAAGCGCCAGTGAAGGAAGTGACATTTACAAAACGGGACACTTTCCATGATCAAACTTCTGCTTTTGCATAATAAATACATCACTTGATGTTTTCTGTTCCTGATACATGATCTGATAAAGTGTGGGTCAAAGCACACATGCAGTAAGACACATTTCCACCTCAGCAGAACACTTAGATAAACATAATGGATTTTATTCAGTGTCTAAGCAACAGTGGGGAAATCCCTCTGATCCAGTTTGAGTTATCTTTCCACTCAGCCAGTATAATGTGACACATAGTCTCCTTCCTGTAGAACGTCTAAACTAATGCAGACTCATGCACTTTTGAATGGTTAACTGACTGGTTATTAGTTACTGCTTTCTTCTTGCATCTGACTAATACATTTTTCTCCCCAGAGTACATCCATGGTTTGTCCATCTGCACCGTCACCCCAGGGATGATGGCCAACTGCCAAATCCTCAACTTCAAAAGAGCAAGTCAAACAAAGTCTGGAGTGCAGGTAATGGCATGACTGGACATTGTCTTGCCAATATTGTTAGGAAGGATTTTCACATTGGAAATTAAAGTTAAAGGCATGAAACTACATCACCGAGTCATGAAGATGAAGCATCTGGAATATTTTGTCTTTCGTTGAGCGATATTTTAAATGTTTGGTTTGGTTGGTGTTCAGGGTAAAAGATCAGTCATGACTCTCCAGTTTTAAAATGCAGCAACTTTTTCCATGATGCATTTATTATATTAAATACAACTCTCTAATCTTGGCCTAGAAACAGTTGCCAATTTGACACCAAAGGTCTCAGAATCATGTGATCCACTTGTTTGTGCACCATATTTCTTTTGGTTGATATAACAGTTTCCATGATAAAACTTTACAATATAACTAAAACTTTATGTGACAGTGTGTCTTTTAATTCTCCCCTCTTCTGAAGGTGAAAGTTGAGAACGATTGCACTGAAATGTCTCCAAGTGAACATATGAAAGTGACAGTAACAACTGTGCCAAGCTACTGTGGCATAACCTGGATGGGCACATATCAAGCTCCAGGTAAGAGCACGTGCGTGTTTGCATAATTATGCAAACACCCACTGGACACTGACTTACAGGTGATGAATTAGCTGAAAATGTAATGTGTAACATAGTAAATAATTGAAGAAAGTCTTGTGTGATCTCCCAAGTATTTCCTTGTTGTAGAAAGAAACAGGCACCATTAGAGACACTTTGATAGCCCAGTTATGTTAAGGTGAGGGTAAATGATTCATTAGGAGTAAGGTGTACATGTTACTCATGCAGGTTTATATAACATTTATAATCCTTACACTGCTGTTATGATTTCAACTTTATTACTTTCTCCACAGAATGCCACAGTGAAGATCTGCAAAGACATGTCCCAGAATGCATCAGTAAGTACATATTTTTTTGTAACCAAACAAATCAATGCAATCCCCAGCTCCCTCTACATGTCGAAGTGTCCTTGGGCAAGATACTGAACCCCAAATTGCTCCCAGTGGCATAGCCTTCCGCCTGCTTTTGGTCTCCATAAGGACTGTTTTTCCTGCATACGCAGATGCCTGCTGATACGTAATTGGTCAATACTACTCGGGCTACAAATGTTCTACAAACGGAGAACTGAACAGTTCTCATACCAAAGTCCAGTCCGGCCTGTAAAGACATTTTTATCAACCTGATTAATCAAAGAGTAACTTTCGCTTCTGTGATTATTTTGAAAACATTTTACAGGTCAAAAAAAAGTCAACAGCTTGAATTTTTTTAACAAGACAAGTACTGTGGATCCTTATTTGTTACAGAATTTTCTCCCCATTCAGATTTAGATGATGCTTTCATAGGCTAATATAAGCCCTTACATGTACGTATAAAAAAATCTCACACTAACACTGACCTCTGTCTCTTTCAGCTGGGAGGCTGTCATACAATGTAAACCCACAAAAGAAGGAACTGAGTGTCCATGTGTCAGACATGCTGGAAGATCACGACTACCACCTCCGTCTGTGCCATAAGGATTTCATTTGCAGTGGTACAGGGGCATATACACTGGTTAGTCCCTTTTTTTATTAGAAAAATTGAAATTTTTGACATGCAGGGAACAACACATTGTCAAGGGTCTACAGAATCTTGCACTTAGTTGAATAAAAACCTGCAATAAAACTTAAATTATGCAACAGATTTGTAAACATTTTACTTTTAAAAAGTATGGTTGCAACTGTAGAACTGTGTAAGAGTTAAAGGGAATTAAAGTTCAATAGGAACGATGGCTTTAAAACAACTAGAAACACCAAAAGTTATCATACAACACGTACGTGCACATACACGCATCGCATTTATGAGGGCGGCTGCCACAAAGCTTTGATTATCTTCCAGATAAAGAAGGCGGAACTTGTGAAGAGTGCCACCTTTGCATACTCCCGGCCTTTGCCCTGCCTCTGCGTTGAGGTGAGATTTCTGCTGACATTCCTGGTTTAAAACACATGTGATGATCTGTTTCCATTACATCACTTCTGATCACTTCCGAAAAAATAGATTGCGCAATTGTGACTCATGAATACATTTTCACAGGGTTGGTCAGCTGTGACTGATGCGCCAAGAGTTCAGGTCTGCCCATTCAAAGACCGTGAGTCACTTTAAATCACACAAAGTTCAGTAGTTAAAAGATCATGTGCTGAAGTTCTTCCCCCCCAATAATGATTACTTATCATTTGAAAGGATTGTAACCCCTTTTGCCTGCAGGTGTCGAGGAGCTGTGGTTTGGGATTAACTTTGACCTACTGGAGGAGACACTATCATGGGAGCCTGCCTGTCCTGTTACTGCTGTTGTTGTGTTGTGTCAGAAAAGAGAGGACGGCATCTGTGTGGACCTGCCTCATGCCTCCAAGAATGTTAGCAGAGCAAAGGTACAAGTCTCAGACATGCAAGAGAAAGCACACACATCTTTAGAACAAACTCAGAACGGAATTTAATCAGAGATCGTCACTGGATTAAACCTGCTCTGGTGTCACTTAAGAAGGGAGTTCCCTGTTATAGAAAAAGCTTGTGATGCAGACAGCCTCCTATCTTAAAGCTACATTCAGATGACCTCCAAAGTCTGAGTAGAAAAAATAGATAAATTAATAGTGTATTAGAAATTAAGCTGATCTATACACAATACATGCACACCACTGTGTATTAATGTTGTTATTTCTTCTATAATTTATTTACTCAATCTTTGTTTTTCAGATTACATTTACCAAAGTGGACCCGCATCCTCAACTCTGCATGAAGGTAATGATCCTTCTCCCCCTTTGGCTCTTTTCATGGTAGAGACAATATGGCCGACATAAATCATGTTATTGTAAGCATATAAATACTTAACTTAGTTACAGACATCACTCCTTATGTATACTGTATGATTTTTATGCAAGCAAAATTTTCTCCTCATACTGTCCTCTTGGATTTTGATTACCGTAAGATGACCCTGCTATCAGCTGTTGATTAAGCCTAGCATAGTAGCGTTCAGTACAGTAGCTAACGCTCTATATAAAAACGTGCTGTCTTTTTAAGGAATAGTTCCACATTTTGGTAAATTCACTTTAACGCTTTCTTGCCAAGGGCAAGGTAAGAAGATTTACACTTCTGTCTGTATGATGATGAAGCTTAAGCTATCAACTAGCTAGCTTAGCATTTCCCAATTAGTGGAAACAAGGAAAAAGTTGGCCTGACTTAGTATTATGGTGACAAAGTCCAACCTCCACCACCTCTACGTGGGTTCAAACCAAACATGAAGCAACGTTTTTAAGGTGAACATTTACATCCAAATGTAAATCAATATGCGTATAGTAGCAAATGTGCACTGGGCAACATGGACCAATGCGAAAACATGTACACCCAAGTTAAAATGTTTAAAATTGAGCTAAACATCTGCATGTTGCTGTCCTACAAAATTCTTTTAGTGTAGAGAATCTGGATGACAAACTTCTTTCCTACATCTTTGGGCACCTGGAGTTCTATGCCTGTCCATTGGCAGTTAAGGGCAAATAATTGATATACTCCAAAAACACTCCAGCCGCCTTAATTGCCAAGAAACACAAGGTTAAATTTACTTTGTATTAGGTCTGAATACATCTCAATGCTCACTAATTAACAATCCAAATCATAGAAAAACCAAGGGTAGAAAAATGGTTTCGGTGCCAAACTACTTATTCGATGAGTCTGTGTTCAATTGCAAGCTGCTAGGTGGATTATTTTACCTTCATACTGAGCCAAGCTAGAGTTCTAGCTAGCGGTGTCCTGTTCTTGTGCAAAGTTAAGCTAACACAACCAACTGTTGGGCAAATAGGACCCCTACTTTGCTAGTTTAGGTTATTAGTCAACACATTCCAGTGCCAGTTAGCCAGTAAGCTAACCTAGCTTAGTTTACCAGCTAAAATCTGTGTGGTCTGCTTTGCTTAACATGGATAGCAAAAAAACATTTTCTTAGGAATTAAATGTAAGCTAGTTTTCAGTGGTATAGAGTGATAAATAGAGTTATGAAATGGGATAAAAATGAGATAAAACAATGCCTCTATTTGGGTATGATGCAAGTAGCATTTTCGCTGCTAGCGTCCGACACCCCACAGTCAGTCGGCTTTGACTACGGTTATTTCAGTAAAAATGGGAAGCTGTGTTTCATCTGTTCCAGCAAATTTCAACAGTAACAATATCCTAATCAGAAGTACTGGTGTTCTTATTCACAGTGTTTTCTGTGGGCATATGATGTGTTTAATAGGGTTCTCACACAAATCGCACTCTTTCATCTCTTTTCATATAACTACAGGTAATGTTTATCACTTTTATATAACATTTATATAGCATAAAATTAAGTGTTTTATCTCCAGTTTACTGCAGGCTCTAAGTCCTGGACCAAATGCCCCTTTACTGATGCAAGATTCCAAGGTACTACTTTTTATAACCTTCACACGCAAATCATATCATATTTTGTAATTATTGCACTGCTATGGTAGTCAGTGGCAATAAATCTACCTTATAGCCCTTTGAGCGACATTTTAATTATATAAGGTAGTGACAGACAGTATGTAAAGCAATTCATTAATGTTGGTGATTATACTGATAGCTGTGATAATTTGCAGCATGGGAGTTCACTGTGACGCGACATGAAGGTCAAGAAAACGTTATGATGTTTTCACGGATCACTGCAGACTTTTCCGTGGGGCTGTGTGTAAAGTCTGAAGGATCTTCTGTGTGTCAGATCACCGAAACACACACCATGCATGTGGTATGTATCAAACACTGAGTTTGGGGGTAGTGCAGACATAATAATCCCTTTTGATGATGGTGGAGCAATGTGTTGATGTTTCTCAAACCTTTCAATGACCCCACAAGCGTCTGCTTTAGTGATATCAATACGTCACATTACAACATCCTTGTGATGCTTGCCTGGCAACGTCTGTTTATCTGATTATTGTTCTATATTTCCTGTTTGTTGCTGGAAAGCAACAAGTTTCCTTTAAGGTGTTGTAGCCTCAAACCTCTACTTGTTATCACCCAAGTAATTGAAAGCAATTACACCCTTTAAATAAATAAAGTTTTATGGCAATCTCTGGGTATCTGCTATTACATCTGCAACATCAACTGTGCAACAACATGTTTTCAGGTCTTGTTGCTCTGGCTTTAAGCTATTATCCTTCATCAATCACCCATCCATCCCCTGAATTACCACTGAATAGTAGCATAGCTGAAAGCACATGAAAGAGGCAATACAACCAAAACAGAAACCATGTCAACTTTCAAAACACCAGAAAGATTACATCTCTAAGGGGTTTTTTGCGTTTTTTGTCCCTTTTTCAGGAGAAACATAAAGCTGTCAGCTTGAAGATGGAAAAATTATGCAACACCTGTTTCCAGGTATTTTTGTGAAATCAGTAGATCACCTGCAAGTTCCTTCACATTTAGACGGACAATGGCATTGAATACGCATTTTGTATTTTGATAGGTCAAAAGGCTGGATGTGAAGTTTGCTGCCACAGTCATTCACTGTCTAGAAGAATGCAGTAAGTATAGTTTGTAGGGCTCTGCTTTTCCATTCCTATATTTGTCCCATCTTGTGTGGCCTGAGGCACCACATTATGTTGAAATGCAAGTGGTTTCCACTACCTGTTTCTTTGAAACGTGCTTTGAAGCAGTAAAACCCCATATATTTACTGTAATCCCATTAAAGAGAGTAATTACAAATGTACATGCCTCTGAAGTTTCCTTAAGTGTTTTCTTGGCATCATTTTAAAAATGATTTTCTGCACCAGCACCATTTACCGCACTTAAACCTTGTGTGCAATGATGGATGAAGCCATTATGTGTAAACAGAAGGGCTCTTTTGAATCATCCGTCAAAAGACTGCTAAACACAGAGAATGGTTTCATCATTCCTCAGACAGAGTTTTATAGGAATAGGATACCATTTCATCGTAATTTTGTGCAATATGAAACTGAAACATGGAGGAAACACTTTGCCTGCCAGCACCTTCAAACGCACTCATTCTATAACTATATCATTCTATATCTATGCACAGATTTGTAGAAAAGCTGTTTCTTCCTGTTAACACTCTCCATGCTAAGATAGCTTGACATCAGGCCCTCCAGAATTTCATGTTGTTATCAAGTTTCTGTGATTGCTGCGGCCAAAAATGCCTGATTTACCGGCAGCTTTTTAAGAAAGTTGAAGGAAACAATTCACCCCTGGAAAAAGCCACTGTCAGTCAAGCTGGTGTTCTCTGTAATCGATAGAAGCAATAATATTTGAAATTGGCACCATATCTGTGGAGAAAGTTGCACAAACAGCTCGTGGTTTCGCCCATTCTACATTGCTACAACACCCAGCGTGCATTGCGCCCTCTCCCTCTGAAAGGAACGGCCCAGATTGAGGAAGTGTAGTTTAGCAGTCTCCCTGGCGTTCACGTCCAAAGGCACAGAGCCAAATTGGCGAACTGGCCCTTTAAAATTGGGATGTTGTACACATCCACTGTGAGCGACTTGGACAAATGCTCCAATAAAGCCATCTATTGGCTGAGCGAATTGTTTGACTTACATCACTTCCTGTTGATTTCCGTGACAATATGCCAAAAGAAAAGCGTAAAAACTGAAGGAAACTAGAACACAATCAATGCTGGAGAATCTACAGGAAAATCTCCACAATAATTGTTACATTTTTGCTGTTTTACTCGTTATTTTGGCTGCTGCGGCAGTATAAAACAGTATGAAAGAGAGAAGATTGGGGCACTGGTTTAGCTCAGTGGGTAGAGCTGGCGTCCCCCGTATGCAGAGGCTACAGTCCTCAACGCACTGATCGCAGGTTTGACTCCTGGTCTGTCGCTCATTTGGTACATGTGCATTTTTCTCCTCAGCCAAGCTTAAAAAATTATTTCAGGTATTTTCTGCTCAGATTTTTATGATCAAATTAAAACATGTTGATTGAACCCAACGACAGTCACCTTGTCTACTCCTACATTTGTCCCAAGCTTATCCTTAAAAGTCCATGTACACTTTTAAATGTCTTCACAGTTAAATCATCACCGCGCCCTCCTGTATTCTCTCGGCGAGCCTCTGGGGACCTGACCTGGGTCGTTGTGCTTGTTGGTGTTTGTCTCTCTGGCATCATAGTTGTCACTCTGTTGCTCCACGTCCTGTTAACCGGTAGGTATTAAGTATTGTTTTCTCTGATGACATACTGTTATACAAGCACTTGTACTGTAATTTGAATAGGCACAGCTCCAGTTCCCATCCTTCATACAAACAGAGGCTGGACTTTCAGAGCCTTGTTTGCACAATCTTGAATAATACTTTTCTTTTTTCTTAAACCATGATTAATGATGTTCCTTTGTTGTAGATTGAATTTGAAGTACACAATATGTATCATTTATGCATTAAGATGTCTAGAAGGATTAGGCCTTTTAGTTGACTTTAAACAGGCTTTAATCTGCCAGCCCACACTAGTACAAAGTCTGTTTAATGTCTAAATGAGTCCATGGTCATTGTAGGGACCGTTCAAAGCAAACAAGTGGGCGTGGGTACCCTCATCTAAACTGGAGTATTTCCAGTAGTTGAGTGCACAACTCCTCTGGAAAGACTCCAGCTGTGTGCTGCATGTGTGAAAAGTGTGTGTGTGAAAGTCCGGACAATTCAAAGACCTAATCATGTGTGGAAATGGCTTTTGTCTCTCATCTTCTGGAAATTTAAACACCAGATGATATGTTGGAAAGCAAGGCATTATATGTATTTTAGGGCTGAACGATATATCGCAAATGTGATGTGCACAAGTGCAATAGTCACGTTGCGGGATGTGCGATAGTGAAGCAAATCGACCGAAACACATCAAAAAGCTGCTACTTAAATTGTTGCAAAATGAAAACCAGTTCCTCCGTTTCCACGACTTATCTGCAGGAAAAGTCAGTCCAATATCACTTTGATGCAGCCTTTTAACAGAGCACAGAGTGAACTGACCGCCGTGCATGCAGAGTCTGTGTGTCACCTGCCTGTAAGAATGCAGATCATGTCTGCAGGATGATCAAAGCAGACGCTCAGTTACGCAAGGCAGGTTTTCAGTGTGTGTGTGTGTGTGTGTGTTCCCGTTATTTAATTTCAGCAACTTCACCTAGACCACAGACACGGCATGAGGTTGTATCTGCCAACAGGAAGTAGGAGACGGTGAGCTTTCTTTTCAAAACGTTAGGCTCCTGTCTCCTGGTCGGTCATGCTGATTAAACGTACATATTTAAACCCTGTTACAACAAATCCCATGATCCCACACTACTTCACAACATCATCAAACTACCTCGTTTGTTATTGTTTTGATTGTGAGAGCCGTAGCGACAGAAATGATATACTGTGCCTTTATTGAAGCAACGCGTTCTCATATAATTGCTGTTGTGTTGCAAAACACTGAATGACTAAATAACCGTCACACATGTAATGCGTGCAAACAAGATTGTTATCGACCGTAATTTGTCCAAATACATGTAACATTGGAACTTGAGGTGTTGTAAAGTAGGAAAGTTTTGTGTTTGCAAAGTTTACAACACAGACACAAAGAAAGATTCTGCAATAGATCCCGTGTGAATGGTTGGTGAATGTACTCGATAATGCAGATTGCACTACTTTTTTGTTGAAATATTCATTATTCTTTCTTATCTGGTTCTCCTTGTATTCTTTTTTTAGTACATCAGAAGAGAAAAAGAAACACCTCTGAAAAGCAAACAGGTAAGATTATCACACTCTTTTCTTCTTTCATTGACTACATATGCACTTTCACACACGTGACACCTGAATCCTTGTTTACTACAGATCCTGCTATAGACTGTGTGGTCCCTGCATTACAAACTCAAGTTCTCATACCTGACTCACCTTCATGTGGGAACACGGAGAAGGCCAACTTAATCTCTGACTGACCGAAGAAAGCTTCTCCCTCGTACGAAAGCATTAAATGTACTATACATTTGCAGTATAAAACTTTTAAGATGTTACATACAAGTTCTCTGTTGATTGCAGTGTTTAATATTGGTACAGATATTTCAAATGTTATGTATGTCACTGTGCTTGTAGTATGCTTGTTAAAGTTACTGGCTATTGCTTATGTATTCTGTATGACTTTGTCAGTCTGGGTGAAAGTTAACGTTTTATATATATATTTTTTTTACTGTATTCATTCATCTTGCAGCTAAACAGTCGGTTCTTCCAACTGAATGTATATTTTCAATAAAAAATGCAAAATAGTGAAAGAAGATCGCTGCTGTTTTTGTTCTATAGATGGCTAAATGCTGAACCTAAATGTAGCATAATAATAATTGGCTTCGACAAACTGGTCTATTGTGTCATACCTTACTGCAAGGTGTTTGTGGTATGTTGTGCACACCCTGTAGAGGCCTCCAGCCCTCGATAACAAAGGGTCTCCTTTGATATTTCAACATGAGGGTTTCCAAGAAAATTACTTTGGACTGGAGTTCCCACCACTTTTTGTTTACACACCTGTTCAGACAAGCCAGCAATGCTGAGCTGTGTTTCCTTGAAGTTGACACACTTCCTTAAGGTTTTGAATATTTTGTGTCTTCACAATCATCAACATTCACACAACGGTAAACTTCACAAACAAGAATTATTAAGGAGAGCATCTAATTTGTAAAGAGTTGGTAAAAACTAACAAAGAGTTAGTAAGGGAGGGCTAAGACATACTAGGTGGACAGAATAATGACTCAAGATGAATGCTAATGTTGGTTTGATGAACGTAGCAACTGTTAGCTGTGATCCTATGTGGCAGAAATATCCATATTTATAAAATAATAAGGTTTTGATCAAATAATCTGTGCATTATTAGCCTTGATTTTCAATTTACTCTGCAGATTAAGGTTTTTGGGATGACAATATAGCTAATTGTGTTGTCTTATTTGGCTTCATGATTTGTATTAAAATCCTGATGTCATGAAATAGACATTCCAGACATTATATACTTAAAGTGAAGTATTTCCATTTGCACATAACACAAATAAGTAACAAATATAACAAAAACAAAAGGAATATTTAGCCACTTAGCTATGGTGAAAACAGCAACGCTAGCAGTACTCTTAGGCTATAGGAACAGCAGTGCTTCGAGCCAAATTGTAGTTTCAACAATGCAAATTTAGACCGCTATGGCTGAACTGAAATGAGACGGTCTGGTCTACAGAGGAGCAGCTTCCTGAGCAGCTGTTCCCGCACTTAACCTTGCGTCACCAAACGTGTCTCCTGTCGCCCTAGCAACAGGTAGCTTGCGGGCGAACTAACTATCATAACTAATGTCATGTAACTTATTTTAAAGATGATTTGTTTCAAGGGCCCTTTGGCCTTTTTTAACATGGGTATTGCCAGCTATTCAACTGAGTTGAAACCAAAAACTTTTTACATTTAAAAGTGTATTCCTCGGCTGTTTAAGAATCTGCCATCTTGTTTAAATTGCAGCACAGTGAATCTTGGGTTATGTTGGGCCGCGAAGGATGCACCCGATGGATCCTTTGTGGCCCGAATATAGGAGGACGCATTTGTCGGCTGCTCCTGAAGGAGACTTTCACACGCTGCTGTGACGCAATCGACCTCAACTAAAAGTATTGGAGGGACTCAAACTTCTAACTGCTAGTGCATCTATGGAGAGTTAGAGAATCAACAAAACTTTTACAATTCATAGGGTGCATTCATTTATTTTCAAAATGTCATGGCAGTCATTTCAATGTTAATTCTATAAATACCAAAGTGTTAAATTCACGTTAGCTAAGATGCTCCTATTGTTTCACCAAGCTATGAACGCAACGCTTCATAATGTCTCTGTAGCATTAGTGCCATTTTTTTGTGCAACTTAACTCTGCTGACGCTCTGATAATAGATATCAGAGTGTAGCAGTGCAGCAGATATCTCTTTCATGTATAATTTTTAGTTTTAATGTGTAGTTGGCATTACGGTGAGGTCACGTCATGCAGATTCGCGCTACTCTCCACAGTTGGCCAGAGACCCCACTGTGAAGAGGTGAACATGTAGAAGCCCAGTCGTATGAAGTTGTTGTACTAAATGATTTTATTTCAAACAGTGCTGGTGGGAAAATAAACAACACAGAGATTTTTGTAGCAGCGTACCAGGCCAGACTGGCTACAAGAGCACAACCACGCCCAGTTCAACCGAGTGAGAGTAAACACAAAAAAACCTTAAATGACAAAATTTTTAATCTAATTTCCAATACTTTTTATAGTATTATGTTCATACATTACATCCTTATACGATCCTACATGAAGGTCCTGGGCTGCTCCAGTAGTACCTAAAATCAGAGTACTGATCAGAAGCCTTTTTTCTCTGAAGTCCTTGTCCATATAAGGACTGACTGGAAAGCAGTCGTACATCCTGGTCGCCTGCATTGCAGACAAAAGGGCTTACATCACTCTCTTCCAGTTACAAACTCTTCTGTTCTTTGCACATCCTCCTCTGTGTGGGAATGAGTTCTGCTTGGTTTACCCAGGCAAATGATGTTGCTCTAATCAGGACTCTGTACCAGTAAAAGAACAGAGGCTTCTTTATGCAGGTACTTACGTAGAAGCATGCATACACGATCCACCCTAGAACCAGCTGTCACACATGAGGAACTTATTACTGTAAAACTCTAAATGGGCCAGTCCTTCGGTCTGGCTGTACTGGAACACATTCCCTTATCCGAACACAAGGGAGTATTCCCCCCCCCCCCCTTATTTATCATATACTCTTAAATATAGATTACTGGCTTCTTGATCATATGGTGGTCATGTTAATCTGTGGACAGTTAAGTTACAATACAGACTATACAGAGTATATTGGTTTTGACAAGCTGTCTGTACACAACATAAAATATTTCTACTTCAATTAAGGCATTTCCTAATGTAGTATTCAGTGTAATGTTTTTAACTTCAGATAGCAGTTATAGCAGTACAGATGAAAATGTTGCAATGAAGCTTAGGTCATTTTGAAGACAGAAAGGTCATCTTGGGCTCAAACTGAAGCTTATGAACGTGGGCAGTTTTTTTTTTTTTTTTTTTTACATACATGTAAATTAGTCATTTCTAACTAAATGTGCTGAAAAATCATCATTTTTGATGAGAATTTGTCAATTGGACCGTCATTTTTCTTTTTGTCTTTTTGAAGATGTTGTTGGTAATATTTCAGAATACAATGGCAGCAAGCCCGTAAATCTTTTTTTGTTACTGCTCCATAAGTTTCAGGATACCCCCTGCCAAATTTCATACCCGGAAGACTATTAATGCAATTGTAGTACATACGTATGTGCATTGAAATCATGTAGCCAAATGCATCTTTCAAAGAAAGGGTGATTTTGGGCCCCCGAGACCAAATGGCCCCGAGTTGGGAGTGGTCGTTATGGCCCAAGCTAAAGGCTAACACAAAATAATAGTGAAAAAAATGTAGCAAAAATACATCCTGAGGGCTGGACCTGGCTCCTGAGCATGTTGGATCTTTATATATATTTCAATATAGAGAGTATGGTCTACATTTGACTTGAAAATTGACCTACATGACTGAACATGAATAACACCCTGTGCCAACATCACTCATTTTCTTACAGGAAGCAGGAAATTGAACACCAGTGTCTATTTGTGTCTACAGGACAGAAAACATGTGACAAACCTACGTGTTCTTCTTGCCTTTTCCCAACATCTGCATGAACAGGTTGTGCTTCCTCATAGTAAAATGAATTTAATCTTGCATGAGTCATAAAACAGGTCCATATGTGTTTTGTGAATTTGTGTGTGACCTTTAGCTGGCATTATATTACTTATTGTGACTAAGACAAATTGAGGAAATAGTTTAATTTAATTGTTAAACTAATTCATGGTGACAGAGCAAAAAATCAAAGGCAGGCAGCAGGTGGTGCCTAAACCAAGAAGGGATGGAGCTGAAACCAACTATTTACTCACTTTTATAAAGTTTAGGTTCCCCCAATTTTCCTACCAACCATTTTAAACAATTGCCACTGGGATTTCTACTAGCATCCCAGCAAATTAGCATTGGCTTTTGGTTGTCTAAAGTATAAAAAAATAATGATATCAGCTCAACAGAAACTTTTCAGGATGTCTTTTCAGGATGATTCCTAATCTCTAATAAAAACGTATTGCAGTTAATACCCAAGCAATGTTTCTAGCAAGGCACATTGCTTGTTGTTAGCAGAACTAGCATTATGGCTGTATGGATAGCAATGTTGGTCAGAATGTCACTCCGAGATTTTGGTCCAGACTTTAATATCTTAACGCCACCTGGATGGACACCATAACATTTTTTTTTTTTTTTACAGACAATCACTGAAGAATAAATATTAATAACTGTGGTCATTTACTGGCTTTTTACGTAATGGTAAAATTTTGATTTGTTCAATACTTACCTACAAACCAAATAGACCCATCAGCCTCAACTGTACTTTTTTAAAGTGCTAATTGCTAAATATTAGCATGCTGACACACTAAACTAAGATGGTGAACGCTTCATCTCGAAGATTTCAGTTTTATCTCTTTGGCGGCACCAATGGCTATTAACGGTAATTGCGGGAGCACACGTCCCAGATATGCAGACAGTGTTGCATCATAGACTGTATAAAAAGATGGACAACATGACAGCTCCCTATAAGTGAAGCCAAAACATTTCAAGCGCCCCCTGCTGACTGGCTGCAGTTTAGGTCATAAAGCCCGCCTCCTCCATGTTAACAGATGGGACATGAGTCAAACTATAAAATCAAAATACACGCCAAATAAATTTTTCTTAGACATGGTTTCTGTCATTATAGTTAGTTATTATCATGCTGATTTATGTCCAAGTGTTTTTCTCACAAGTGTTAATTGATGCTGTACAAAAAGATGATTGACAGCTCTGTTGACAAATCTGGCTTCTGCAACTGATCTGTTCCAGATTAGCAGAGTAAAGGAGGAACAGCAGGAGGAAACGTAACTAAAACAATCACTACAGTCATTGAAGTTTCCATTCCTGTGAACGTTTGTTTCAAACCAACACAAAGAAGCTGTTCTGCTGTTAAATATGTATATGTATATTTATAATATGTTAGCTAGGAATTGACTTCCTTGCTAACGTAATGTAAGCCAGGAAGTGTTTAAATGCTAACATGAGCTGTTGCCTTAGTAGCCTACCTTATGAGTTACTTACATGTTCTTTTAACTTAATTATGCCCTGATGTGCTGTTTGATTTTCACTATCCTTTGTATTTTCAGTTAGTTATGTCAGATATCCACATTTATAGGACTGACAAAGTGGAACCCAGCAGCAGGACATTAGAACAGCATAGCTACCCACCCTGAGCATGACATCAGAGGAAAATGGCTGCTGTGTGAACATGGGGAGTTCTTGTGGATACTGGGAAGGGAGCAATTTGAATTTGTCGTAACGATCTGATTTAAAGGCTTTAAATCCTCAACTATCTGCAATACTAAAGTACCAAGATAAGGTGAAAGATATGATGCAACATATAATATGTGCAGTTCCCATAAAAATACAAGGCCAAAAAGAAAGTAAAGAATGAAATGAAAGGTAGAAAGACAGACACACCCAAACTGAACAGAGGACTAAACAACCAATCCCATCTGCCATCCCATCTGCAAAGAAGAAAATTACATACGGGTACAGTGAATAAAGAATGTATTGGAAAATGCCTAAAGCATTATTGCATGTATCAAAAGGCACATCATTTTGTTTTCTTCATGATTCATATGAGGGACCGTGTGGGTGGTTCCGCCTTGGTCACCTTCAAAATAAGGTTTCAGATGAAAGCTTCAGCTGATTAAATCATAACCATCATGTTTCTTTATCCGTTATCAGGGAAGATAAATGTTGCTTTTTTTCTACAGCTTTGCTTTCAGTCTTCATCCAGAGACCTAACTGAAACGTTTACCTGATTTTATTGTAACTGGATGTATCAAAAATCGGCAGACTGCCAACCCTGTTCTCACTTTACCGGGTAAAAGATACCTGCTGGTGTACATGATGGCAAGAAGGGACATCACTGACTTACTGTGTCACACTGTGAGAAGTTTTATCCAAACTAAGGATGCAGGCCATCATACTTTGTAGAAAATATCAAGATGATGCTTCTACATAAGGAAACCTCTGTTTCATCCAATTTGAATAAAAGAGCCAGTATAGAAACTAAAAGGTTTAACAGGAAGCAGATCCCTCTCTGACAAAATGATGACACTTTTTTATATAAAAGTATTTAAAGTTAGACACCACATGGTGATTTCGGCCCAAAATATTTAAAATATATTAAAGAAAGTTACACTTTAAACTATAAGAACCATAACTGATGTACAGTTATGTTAAATGGTGAAAGGACAGTATGCAGTATCATCTGTTACATACATGGTGAACAGCACCATCTTCAGGCCATTCCCCCCCAAGAGGAATTACTTTTTAATTAATAACTATAAGACTTAACAGTGTTTAATTTTAATATAAAGTTTGATCAGAGTCCAGGGTCATTAAGTGTTATTTATATATTTAAATAATATTAATTAATTATATTATTTTCAATAAAGGAAAGGTTAAAAACTGTTACACAGTTAAAAACAGAGCATTTACAAGAAATATGACATTATGCACAGAATACAAAACATAGTAAACTATAACATCAGGTTTGGTCAGAGCAATGCAACAGTATATTCTTAACTTGAGTCTCCTTAATTATAACTCGTCTGTTATCATTTTTCTTAGTTTTTAGAATTCCCAGAATTCATTTTCTCTCGGGTCCCTGGACCCCCAGACTCCTTTATTTCTCAACACTTACCCAGTAATAGAGTCCCAGACACGTACAACAGTGTTAGAGATTTAACTCATCAGTTAAACTTGCACTTTCCTCTTAATGGGTCCCAGACCCTGAATTGCTCTTTAATTATAACTCATCAGTTATAATTAATCTTAGTTTTGAGAATTCCCAGAATTCTTTTTTTCTTGGGTCCCAGACCCTGGACTCCCAAACTCCAGAGATATAAAGAAGTGAATTATCAGACGTAAAATAGGCCACCAACTAAAAAATAGACAAGGCATCAGTCCTGAATGCTCCGTTTGATGTGTCATTGATAAGATATTTGTTAAGACTTACTAATTTTTGTATCAATTTCATTAAATACACAAATTGTTATAATAATCATAGAAATACTAAGACCATATTTTAGAAAATGTTACATAGTTGTAGAAGAACACAAAAACAGAAAATCTGAAACTAAGAATGAAGTCAAATCCCATCAGCGAAATTACTCTAACATTTTTTCCCCCCTTAACTTTTTTCATTGTATTCTTTCCTTACATGATGTTCTACAATGTCCACCAGATGGCGGTGTTCACCAAGACTTGACAGAAGATGCAGCTGATTTCTGTTCATTGTACATCTCAGTGAACAACAAACAGTAACACTTGTGACTAATGAGAAAATTAGTTGAATGAGAGGAGCCAACACAACAAGCTGTATTTACTACATTGTATGACAGATGGCTGGGCCACTAAAAATATACGCAAGTAACTGCAGTGGAGTTACAACTGATTATTTACGCCAAGAATGCACTTGAGCAAAGAAGTAAACCTAAAAAGAAATCTTACAACAATAAAGAGCTTTAAGGCCAAACAATGAAGCCAAAGATACAAATCCAATGTAAATATCATCAGTCAGTTTTGCTAAATGCAGTTTTTTATGGTGTTCTGCTGTTTACCTTCATTTAATGTACCCACTTTCCTCACTTCTTTTTAGTCTGGTTTTATTTTAATTGTGGTTTCCTACATTTCCCAGAATGCCTTTGGATAACCACAAAATAATGAAATATGTTAAGAAGGCTTGGAATAGTGATTCCAGCAGCATGTAACAATTTTCCTCTGAAATGAGAAATGCACCCTGTATTATATCTTGAAGCTGTCTTCCATCTATGTCTATTTTGGGATTTTCAAAGTAAAACTCTCCAAAGAAGTCTGACTGAGTGTTAATCTTTGATATGCTTGATTGTTGAAACACTTCCTAAAATAAAACCTATTGTGGCTTTGCTGGAATAATCTGAACATGATGTCATGCTGTCTAAGCATGGCTGGTTATCCACAGGGATAAAAATGCCAGGTGCAGTGCCAGCAGCTGTCTTTGGTGGACTTTCCCTTCAAAACAATTAGAGATCAAATTAGAGCAACACTAACTGAAGCATTTTTTAGACATTGCCACATAGTTGATGCTTAAGGCCGTCAAGTACAACACAAACAGTACCATGCTTCATTCTTTGTCTCCATCTCTGTCTATCTGTCTGTCCATCTCTGGCTCTAAGTCCATGCAGTGAAAGAATGACAAACAGGGAGGCCAGAGACAACAGACAGGGATGAGCTAATCCTTGTTGTGTATAATTCCAGACATTCCGATGGGGTGTTGTTCCAGGGTGGGCTAATCGGTGAACGCCGATGCAGTGCTCGCGCCGGGGCTTTGCGCTACACAAACAAACAGGGGCCTTTAGGGCAGCAGAGAGTGAAAAGCTGATGTCAAACAAGCAAGTATTCACACACAGAGGCACTCACAGCCTCAGGTATGCATGGAAAGACACATATCCGCAAACACATATGTACACATAGGAGAGTTGGGTAACTGGGACAAAGGTTAAAGGTTCAATGGTGGATGAAAGAGAACAGATTGGGGGGATGGGAAGACAAGCAGTTTTAGCAGGATGGTACACACTGATGAGGGAAAATTGCTGTCACTTTCGCTTTTGAAATACAAAGTAAGCTTTCATTAGGTACTTCTTTATTGGATTTTTGGAAATGGTTGAAGAAATCTGTAAGATCTAGCAAACCTGATCTTCCATGTGAAGTTTCATGCAAGTGACGCAAAAAAAAGTTTTTAGGCCTTGCAGGGTTTAAAGGCGCACAGTTTAGAATCTACATTGTTCAAAGGACAGGTGAGAAGTTCAGGAGGATGGGAACCCTTTATGAGTAGAAAATTAAAGGATGTAAGGCGACAGAAAAGAGGAAGAGGGCAAGAGGTACTGTGGTGGAAGTGGTGACAGATGACAAGGTAAAGAACCTCCTGTAGATGAAAGACGGGGATTGTCAGACCAAGAAGACAAGCAGTCCGGAGAAGAGATGACAAACTTGTCAAAGGAGAAGAGACAGGACCACTTTCGAAGAAAAAAAGCACCGTGCGCGTCGGTAGGTCCTGTTGACGAGAATAGGAAAAGCTCTCTCGCACACAGAGACCTCTTTGTTCCTTTGTGAGTCATTCTAGAAAGGGCACAGCTGTAAACAGTCGAGATCAGTCCATTAGGCCCTGAGGTGCCAGAGCTCCAGTGTTGACTGTGTATCCGGAAAGAAACGGCAAGCTTGAGTCATCAATAAACAGAACAGTCAGATGAGTGTGCAAGTGTGTGTGTGTGCGATGGGAGGCAGAGAGAGGAGGAGTGCACGGTTTAGGGGGATAATGGTGCAGAGTAGCACGGGGCAATGATCTCATGCCTCTCCCAGCTGGCAAACAAGGCCTTTTCCATGGGCTCGTATCTCTCCGTCACCCCTCTTCTGTCGTTCCGAATCCTTCCCTTTCTCTCTCACACTCGCTACTCTTTCTCATCCTCGCTCTCCCTCCTCTTTTTTTTTTTATCTCTCTCACTCTGCTCTCTGTTTACAGTGGTGGCAATTCTTTCAATCCCTTGACCCTCCATAAATACTTCAATTCAGAGCAAGTCAATATCTATCCCTTCCCCTTAGACACTCTGAGGCTGTTTACACCTGGTATTAAGATGTGTCCTGAGTGATCCAATCACAAGAGGACAGCCTTAAGTTCAGATGTAAACGCACCCAGGGAGCTTAAAGGACTGCCAACAGTCTGTAGTCGGGGTAAAGACCACTTCCTGTTTGTCTGATATAATACTTATCTTTTGACTTTTGATTTTTTTACATTCCTCATGTCATTCCTAGCATGTGCAAATGTAGTTTTAGCATTTTAGTGGGCTATGTTTGATAATGTAATACATATCGGCACAATATTTGGGACAATTCCGTAAAAACTAGGAAAGCGAGACGGGGCCTGCGCGCAGGGATCAGATTATTAGGGACGCATGTTAATAGCAGGTCTAAACAGAGCCACACATATACACCACACACATAATCAAACTTAGCCTCTAGATTTACACCCTTCCTTTTAATTAGCAGTCACCTCACTCGATTTCGACACAGGACTCAGGTCAAATCATCAGGGATCGCACCACAAATGCCAGGTCACTGGTAGCGCAGCAATAAAAAGCTGTGAATGGCCAAAGGAGCCCTGGGCTGGTGACCTCACCGGAGTCAGTGGCCTTTGTCAGCTTTGTTGACCTCTGACCTTCATGACCCCGGCACACGCCAGGCCTGCTCCCGACTCCCTCCCCTTCCTCTTGGTTGCTTGTTGCCACGTTAAAACCATGTGAGTACACACCAACAATCAGCCACTTCCAACCCCCGACACACACACACACACACACACACACACACACACACACACACACACACACACACACACACACTCCATCTCTGAGAGTCCATCTGTTGGAAGGCAACCTGTGACCCTTGACATTTCAATAGTTGAGGTCAGGCCACGTGCCGACTGGCCAGCTGTGGCGGTCCCACACTCCTGTGTGATTGTGTATGTGTGTGTGTGTGAGTGTGAGTGTGAGACACAGGCAGGTGGACAGGAGTACCACTACACTGCTCTAAAGACAACAAAACAATGGCACAGGCAGCAGCAGGACGCAATGAGCTCACTCAGCACAAACATTGTTTTAGAAAGAAAGGGCAAAATGCAGGGTCAAAAGATGGCTGACCAGTGACTCTTACTGTTCTTGCCAATACCAAGAAATTCTGTCACCTATGTCTGAAAAATATCTAAAAGGAATAGTATCGCAATTTGGAAAAAAAAAAAAATTCACTTTCTAACCAAGAAGTAAATGAGAAGATTGACACCATTCATATCTGTCTGTTAAATATGTAGCTAAATCTAGCCGTTAATTAGCATAGCTTAGCACAAAAACTGGAAGTAGGGGAGATCAGCTAGCATGGCTCCGTGAAGGTAACAAATAATGCCTGCAAAGCAGTGGAGTCTTTTCTGACTTCACAACTTGACACTTTTAAAACAGTAAAGTGAAGTAAACTGCTTCATCGGAATCTGTTTGTAGTAATAAAAGGCATTTAAAGTAAAGCTAAACGTCTAGCTTCTTGCTGTTGTAGGTTCTCCGTTGAGAGTTTTTAATATCTGGTTATAAACTCCTCATAGTAGGTTTAAAGTAGGTGTTTTTTGTTTGGATTAAACACATGTTTAGTCTTAGACTTTATAGGTGCAAGCAGGCAGACTTTTTCCCCCCTTGTAAAAGGCCAGGCTAGCTGTTTCTCTGCTTCCAGTCTTT